>NC_132905.1:36774970-37974970 GCF_047675955.1 Chlorocebus sabaeus | reverse complement strand
CTGATCTCAAACTCCTGACCTCAGGTGATCCTGACCTCGGCCTCCCAAAGTGCTAGGATTACAGGCGTGAGCCACCTTTCCACTTTGAAGAAAGGTAACTCAAATGTAGAAAGCTGGCATAGGCATGATTAGGGTGCTTTCGTGGTGTTATTGTTTTCCCTTCTTCCAACAGAGATGTGAATGCAAGAAAAACTTCCCTTTCTTAGTGAAAATTTGCGCACTATAGGTGGCACCCAACCTGCTGGTTGGGAAGCAGTGGGGAGAGGTGGAGACTGTGGTGAGCTGGAAAGGGCATTCCGTGTCTAAAGGGGTAGCTGTGGCCAGCTCCAGGAGAGTGTTGCCTTGTGGGCATGTGAGTCCAGAATTGCGAGATCATCTGATTTTTCCAGAAAAGCCAAAAATTGTGATTTTTTTTTTTTTTTCAAAGAGTCAGGATCTGGCTCTGTCACTCAGGCTACTGAGAGCAGTGGTGCAATCTTAGCTCTCTGCAGCCTTGAATTCCTGGCCTCAAGTCATCCTCCTGCCTCAGCCTCCTGAGTAGTTGGTATTATTATTATAGGTGCTTGAGCCACTGTACTTGGTAATTCTGATTTTTATGTAAACATCTTCCAAATTTTAGAGCCTGTCAATAAATTAAAATTAAAAACAAAAACAGTCTAAAGGCCAAATTCCAAGTATCTGCAGGCCAAAAGCAGCCCAAAGACCTCCCGCTAACCACCTCTTGTCTTGTTCAACCCCATCCTTTTACAGACAGGAAGCTGAAGCCCAGAGAGGGAAGGGCTCACCTGGCAGGTCTGTGGGAGACCAAGTCCCTTTCCACTATACAGCAAATTATCTTGGTAAATTACTCTAACAACTTGGAGAGGTAGACATGGTGTTTCCCATTTTACAAATGAGGAAACTGAGGCTCTGAGGGGTGACGTAGCCACCTGGGGTCCTATGCAGCCAGTCCTCTTGGACCTGCAGAAGTTTTGCCCACACGGAGGGGCACAGCCAGAGTCATCCTAATCACAACACTCAGGGCTGGACCCCTCTTGTCCAGGCCTAAGGGCAGTGCTGAGGGCCATTGTTTAGGGGTCTCAGCAGGCCAGGTGGTGATTAACTGAGGTCCCTCCCCCAACCTGACTGCCCAGGCCCCAGGGCCACAAGTGGATGCTCCAGTGCTTCCTGCAGTAGCTGGTATCCAAGCACCGACCAGAGCTTATTCCTCCACCAGGTCCACCTTAATGCCAGCAGTCACATCCTGCTACAGGGGACAAAGGAGAGAGTCCTGCTGGTGCTGGGACCGTTTCCCTTGAGGGCTTCTCCTCCTGGCTTAGAAAACCCCTCAACACTTACATGGCGACCCTGAATAGAGGGTTGGCTCCTGGATCTGGCAGTGCTGGTGAGGAGCAGCTCAGTCCAGGTCCTTAGACCCTGGGCCTGGCTTTGCCCTTGACTGGCTACATGACCTCAAGCTCCCCGACCCTCACTAGGCTTCTGTGTCCTGTTGCATCATGTGAGGCCATCATGGTGGTCCCTGCCAGGTCTGGTTTGTTCTATTCATCAGCTCAACCTCTTCCACGGGCATCTTGGGAGTGGATCAAAGTCTTGGCAAAGATCAACATTGTAACAATATTCCATTATATGGTGCTTTGCACCTTCAAAGCTCTAAGACTTACAGAGGGGAAGTTTCTTGCCTGGTATAGTGGCGAATTCCTGACTCAGCAGATGATCAGGAAAGGCCTCCCAGTGCCAGGCTCAGTCCTCAGTGCTCTACAGACTATATCTCACTTATTCCTCATAACGTTCCTTTAATGACGTATGGATAGATCCTGTCATGACCAACGCCATTTACAAATGGGCAAATTGAGGCACAGAAAATGTAAGTGTGCACAAGGTTACACAACTAGGAATTGGCAGAGCTGGGATTCAAACCTGGGCAGTCTGGGTGCCGAGTATTCAAACTGTGACCTCCTGGCTCTCCCACCCACCCACTTACGGCTTGAGGTCCTGGTCGATGAGGATGTCGTAGCCGTACAGCTCGAAGCAGTGCTTGTCACTGATGATCACCTTCTGCACACTCTGCAGGCTTTTGACAAAGATGTTGTCGATGTCCCTGAAGAGCGTCTCCACCACCTCGGGCCCATGTTTGGATGCCAGGTACTGCCGGAAGCGCTGCAGCATCCACTTGCAGCCCTGGGCCCCAGGCAGCCAGGTTGAGAGAGAAGCCTCAGTTAGTCAGGATCTGGCCTGGTAGGACCCTTACACAATTGCCTTCAGTGTTTCCCTTAGACCAGGGCAAGAGGGGCCCAGCCCTGAGCCCTGTAATTAGGATGACCCCAGGTGTGCCCCTCTTTCAAGGGAAAAAATTCTTCATGTCTAAGAGGACTGGCTATGCAGGATCCCAGAAGTCCCTGCCCACACCGCCTGCGTAGGCCCCTTCCCTGAGCCTGACTTGCTGAGGACAGACCACACTGACCATGTGTGCATCCCAAGGCCAAAGAGTGACCAACAGGCTGCCGTTTTCAGGGGCGTGTATGCACAAGGGCCGCACTGTGTGGGATGGAGCCAGGGGAGGGAGAGAAGGGAATAGGTGTGAGCTGGGGACCTGCTCTCCTGTGTCCCCTTGGTCTGGCCCTTGACTTTGAGAAGTCTGAGAATTCTGTATTTGAACCTGGCCTTGCAGGTTATTTTACATAGATAGAGAGATAAAATATATCTGTATGATACGTTACATTAATCGATTAATCCATTGACCAATAGAAGATACCTGTCAAGGTAGGGGAATAGGACATTTTTTGTTTAGGGGTGTGTTAGTGTGATTACAACTTTTAAATACTTAAGACACATGATATGTAGGCCTCCATTTGTAGTCCTGCCCTGAGCCCTGCAAGTGGGATGGGCAGGCCTGCCTCACTGGTGAACACAGGCTCAGACAGGCCTATCCTGGGCTCCTTGCCACTCCACCCTCCCTACCCCAACCCGGCCCTAGAGGGCTGCCCCCGTGCAGAGCCAAGCGCAGCTTCCTCACCTTCTTTGGGTGGTAGTCGGGAGATGTTTTTTGCACAGCGACGTTGGTGAGGTGAACATCTGGGAAAGGGTGGTAGTCAAGGATCAATGTGAACAGAAAGGGCGAGCCCTGCCCCCCGAAGTCCCCAGGACTGAACTGAGACCTTGCTTGGGAATTGATGGGGAAGGCTACGAAATAGCTCCACGGTTGTGTGTGTGGGCTTTGGAGTCAGTTGTGCCTGGGTTCAAATCCTGCCTGCATCTTTCCTAGCTGTGGGCTCCTGAAAAGCCATTTCACTTCCCTGGGCCTATTTCCCCACCTTTTAATGGGGGTACTTAGTAGTATATTGACCTCAAAGGATTTTTCAAAAGGTTAAATACTGTGCCTCTTCCAGTGCCTGGCATAGCTGATATTATACTACGGTTTTTCTTTTTTTTTTTTTTTTTTTTAATCTTTATGATTTTTTTTTTTTTTTAATCAAGAGGAGTGGTTCTAACAAGTAAAGGAACTAAATACAGAACAACCATCTCAGGATACACTAGGCTGTCTGTCACTAGAGGGGTCCAGGCTGGGCGGCCACTTTGTAGGAATATTGGCAAAGGGATCCAGCACTGAGATAGGGTCAGGGTGGCCTTGGAAGACCCAGCCCTGAGATTTGGCCTCTCAGTACCATCACCATCATCACCACCAGTGACATCAGCAGCACTTTGCAGCTTACAGAGCATCTCACTTGTTTCCCAAATTATTCCTGTCTCACAGATGAGACCTTGGAGGCTCAGAGAAGTTAAGTGACCACCATTCAGAATACTCCTTCCTTAACATCTTACCCCCACAGCTAAGCAGGATGGCTTCCTCAAACCTCCTTGTATTTGTTTGTCTGTTTGTTTTGAGATGTAGTCTGTTGCCCAGGCTGGAGTGCAGTGGTGCAATCTCAGCTCACTGCAACCTCCGCCTCCCGAGCTCAAGCGATTCTCCTGCCTCAGCCTCCCAAGTAGCTGGGATTACAGGCGCCCGCCACCATGCCAGGCTGATTTTTGTGTTTTTAGTAGAGATGGAGTTTCACCATGTTGGCCAGGCCAATCTCAAACTCCTGACCTCAAGTGATCCGCCCGCCTCAGCCTCCAGAGTGCTGGGATTACAGGTGTGAGCTACCACACCCAGTACCAAACCTCATGAAATGGCCATAAGACCTGACTTTCTCCAGGACTTACTTGGGGCATTTCTCAGATGGGGAGGTAGAGGTTCTAGGTCTCTGACTCCAAGTCTAATTCCCCTAAACGTATGGTTCTTCCAGTTTGTGGTGTATTGAACAGAGTAGGGTGGTTTCAACCTCTCTGGAGAAGGTGAGTATCCTCGTTAGCATCTTTTTCCTAGACATCTTCTTTAGAGCTCTTGTTCAGAGCTTTTTTTTTTTTTTTCTTTTGAGACGGAGTCTTGCTCTGTCACCCAGGCTGGAGTGCCATGGCACCATCTCAACTCACTGCAATTGCTGCCTCCCGGGTTCAAGCGATTCTCCTGCCTAAGCCTCCCAAGTGGCTGGGAGTACAGGCATGTGCCACCACGCCCGGCTAGTTTTTGTATTTTTAGTAGAGGCAGGGTTTCACCATGTTGGCCAGGCTGGTCTGAAACTCCTGACCTCAGGTGATCTGCCTGCCTTGGCCTCCCAAAGTGCTGGGATTACAGGCATGAGTCACCACATCCAGCCCAAAAATTAATTTTAAATGGACCACAGACCTAAATATAAGAGGCAAAACTATGAAATTCATAGAGAAAAATAGAGGAATGAGTCATTGTGACCTTGAGTAGGCAGGTCTTCTTAGAAAGGACACCAAAAGCACAGGTGACAAAATAAAAAATAGATAAATTCAACTTTATCAACATTTAAAACTTCTGTGCTTCAATGGGAATTATGGAAAAAAATGAAAGAAAACTCACAGAATGAGAAAAAATATTTGCAAATAATGTATCTAATAAGGAACTAGTATCCAGAATACATACAGGATTCTTATAACTCAACATTAAAAAGATAATCCAATTTAAGAATGGGCAAAGGATTTGAATAGATTTATAAGTGGTCACAAGCACATAAAAGGTACTCAGTATCATTAGTCATCAGGGAAATGCCAGTCAAAACCAGTGTACATCCACTAGAATGGCTATAATGAAAAGGACAGATAATAGCAAGTACTGGCCAGGCATGATGGCCACGCCTGTAATCCTAGCACTTTGGAAGGCCAAGACAGGCAGATCACTTGAGTCCAGGAGTTCAAGACCAGCCTAGGCAACATGGTGAAACCCTGTATGTACACAAAATACAAAAATTAGCCAGGTACGGAAGCGAGCATCTATAGTCCCAGCTACTTGAGGGGCTCAGGCGGGAGGATCACTTGAGCCTGGGAAGTCGAGGCTGCAGTGAGCCAAGATCACACCACTGCACTCCAGCCTGGGCAACAGAGCAAGAATTTGTCTCAAAAAATACAAAATAACAAGTGTTGACGAGGATATAAAGAAATTGGAACCCTCAAACAATGCTAGTGGACATGTACAATCGTGCAGCACCTTAGAAAACAGTTTACAGGTTCCTCAAAAGTTAAACATGGAATTATTATGTGACCAGCAATTCCACTCCTAGATATATACTCAAGAGAAACAAAATAGGCTGGGTGTGGTGGCTCATGCCTGTAATCCCAGCACTTTGGGAGGCCGAGGTGAGCAGATCACTTGAGGTCAGGAGTTTGCGACCAGCCTGGCCAACATGGCGAAACCTCATCTCTACTAAAAATATAAAAATTAAGTCAGGCATGGTGGCGCACGCCTGTAGTCCCAGCTACTCAGGAGACTGAGGCACGAGAATCGCTTGAACCCGGGAGGCAGAGGTTGCAGTGAGCCGAGATGGCACCATTGCACTCCAGTCTGGGGGACCAAGACACTGTCTCGAAAAAGAAAAAGAAATGAAAACATATGTCCACACAAAAACTTGTACATGAAATTTTTATAGCAGCATTTTTCATAATAGCCAAAAAGCAGAAACAACTCCAGTGCCAACAATGGATAAAATGGTATACCCATTTTACTGAATGTGATATATCTATACAAGGAATATTTGGCAATAAAGAAATATGAAAGGCCAGGCGCGGTGGCTCACACCTGTAATCCCAGCACTTTGGGGGGCTGAGATGGGCGGATCACCCGAGGTCAGGAGTTCAAGACCAGCCTGGCCAACATGATGAAACTTCATCTCTACTAAAAATACAAAAAAAATTAGCCGGGCATGGTGGCAGGCACCTGTAATCCCAGCAACTTGGGAGGCTGAGGCAGGAGAATCATTTGAACGCAGGAGGCACAGGTTGCAGTGAGCTGAGATGGGGCCACTGCACTCCAGCCTGGGCAACAAGAGCAAAACTTGGTCACAAACAAACAAAAACCAAAAAGAAATATGAAGTACTGATCCATGCTACAACATAGAAGAACCTTAGAAACAAGCCAAGTGAAGGAAGTCAGACACAAAAGACTGCATAGTGTATGATTCCATCTATATGAAATGTCCAAAATAGGCAAATCCATAGAGACAGGAAGTGGCTGCAAAGGCCTGGGAGGGGAGTCTAGGGAGGAATAGGGGATGATGGCTAATGGGATGATGGAATTTCTTTGGGGAGACGATAAAAATATTCTAAAAAGCTGGGCATGTTGGCTCATGCCTATAGTATCCTCTACTCAGGAGGGTGAAGTGGGAGGATCATTTGAGCCCATGAGTTCGAGACCAGCCTGAACAATATAGGGAGACCCTGATTCAAAAACAAAATAAATTTTCTAAAACTGATTGTGGTAATGGTTGTGTGGATATGATAAGTCATTTCATTGCATGCTTTCACTGGGTAAATTGTATGATATGTGAATTATATCTCAATAAAGCTCAATATATATCTCAAGATATGAAGATATTATGGCCAAGTAAACCTGTTATAAAAAATAGGAGAAGAGAAGGCCAGGTTCAGTGGCTCATGCCTGTAATCGCACTTTGGAAGGGCAAGGCAGGAGGATCGCTCGAGCCCAGGAGTTTGAGACCAGCCTGGGCAACATAGTGAGACCAGTCTCTACAAAAAATTTTAAAATTAGCTGCGCATGGTGGTGCATGCCTGTGGGCCCAGCTACAAGGGAGGCTGAGGTAGGAGGATCGCTTCAGCCCAGGAGATGGAGGCTGCAGTGAACCATGATTGTGCCACTGCACTCCAGACTGGGCAACAGAGCAAGACTCTGTCTTGAAAAAAAGAAAAAAAAGGAAAAGAGGATGCTGGAGCAAAGTGAGTTACTGGCTGAAGAGGGCGAATAGCTCTCTTCGGATGAAGGAAGCACGGCTCCCAGAACTTCACACTTCACACACTGCTCTTGCCTGCTGTGGAGGAGACAGTGGGCCTCCTTAGGAGCAGAGGAGAAGGAGAGGCTAAAAGAAAGCGGTGGGAGGTGGGTCAGCAAACCTCAGAGCCTCCCGTCTCTAGAGAGGAACCTAAAACCAGGTCTTGATGGACCAATGGTCAAGTAGCAGAGTAAACATATAACCAAATCCACAGAGAAACAGAACTGATTCATTGTGAAATCTTTAGGAGAAAAAGACTTTTCTTAGTTTAGAAATGATGGTAAAAATCACAGAAGAAACCAATGGACAAGTAAGCTGTCAAGCATGTGAAATAAAAATAAACAGATGTCAAGACAAAAATTAAAGAATCTGTGACCACAGAAAAGATGTGTAGCAAACGCAACAGTCTAACGTTTCTGTCACGTGAAAACCCCACATGAAGTAACAATAAAAAATATGACTGTTTATGTACTAAGTAAAGGATATGGACAAACATAAAAGAGAAAATACAGCTGGTAGGACCCCATCTGGGAAAAAGCTCAAAGTTCCTAGTAATAGAAGATATATAATTTCAAAGGCATGCAAATGGGGAAAATGAAAATTGGAAGAAATGCTAATTTTAAGGCAAAACTCTGCTTCCTCATCAGGTCAGTGGGATGTACAAAAATCTTTTCATTTTGAAAACTTCAAAACTCACAGAATATTTGCAAGAGTCATATAATGAATGCCCCTATCTGCTTCACCTAGATGTGCCCAATCATTTCAGAAATGGCTGTTTAAAACAATTGTCCCCAGGACTGGGGAGCCGGGATGAAATGGACCAGTCAATAGGAGGGTAAACATATTTTATTTTATTTATTTATTTATTTTATTTATTTTTGAGACAGAATCTTGCTCTATCACCCAGGCTGGAGTGCAGTGGCACAATCTTGGCTCAATGCAACCTCCACCTCCCTGGTTCAAGCGATTCTCCTGCCTCAGCATCCCGAGTAGCTGGGGCTACAGGCGCCCACCACGACGCCTGGCTAATTTTTATATTTTTAGTAGAGACAGGGTTTCACCATGTTGGCCAGGCTGGTCTCGAACTCCTGACCTCAAGTGATCTGCCTGCCTCAACCTCCCAAAGTGCTAGGATTACAGGCGTGAGCCACCACACCCAGCGAGGGTAAAAACATAAAAGGACACTTCTGGGAAGCAATGTGGCCAGATGGGCTTGACTCAGTATTTACACCTCTATGACACCATCCAAAGGAAACATCTTAAATACCGTAAAAGATTTATGAAGAAATATGCTCCTTTGCAGCATTATGTGTCACTATAGCAAGAAACTGAATACTTCCCGAATGCCTGCAGCATGGGGGATTAGAAAACCAGGAAACCTACTCAGTGGAATATTTTTGTAACAGGAAAAAAAAAAAGTCTACAAGGAAAATACTGCTGATAATGTTTAGTGCAAGAAAAGGTTATATTTGTACAGTGGAATCATTTGTATATAAAAGGTGAATGACAACAAAATTCCCTACAAATAAGCCTAGAAGGAAATACACCAAACTAGTAAGTAGTTTTTGCCAGAAAATGTGCCTAGAGAAGGTTTCTTTTCCTTTTGGTACTTTTCTGAATTTTCTGATTTGATTTTCATGAGCTATACCACTTTTATAAAAACTATATCCTTTAGATGTTTTATGATATTATTATTAGAGTAAGGCCTATCCGTTGTAGAAACAATTCATAATAGATATGTATAAAGTTGAAAATAAATGTTTCCTGACCTGACTCTAATTCTCTGCAGTTTTCAGAGTTAATAAATTAGTGAGGCTGGGCACGGTGGTTCACGCCTGTAATCCCAGCACCTTGGAAGATCAAGGTGGGAGGATTCAAACTGTTGAATCAAGGTCACACTCTTGAGCCTAGGAGTTTGAGACCAGCCTGGGCAACCTAGCGAGAACTCATTGCTACAAAAAACAAGTTAGCCAGGCATAGTGGCGTGTGCCTGTGGTCCCAGCTACTCAGGAGGCTGAGATGGGAGGATCACTTGAGCCCAGGAGTTCAAGGCTGCAAAGAGTAGTGATCCCACCACTGTACTCGATCAGGGGCAATAGAGAGGGAAACTGTCAATCAATCAATCAATCAGTAAGATAGATCAGTGAATCATGAACATCCTTTCATACTTCTTCTTAAACAGAAACATTCTTCCTTAAAGGCAAAAATGAGGCCAGGCGCGGTGGCTCACGCCTGTAATCCCAGCACTTTGGGAGGCCGAGACGGGTGGATCACGAGGTCAGGAGATCGAGACCATCCTAGCTAACATGGTGAAACCCCGTCTCTACTAAAAAAATACAAAAAACTAGCCGGGCAAGGTGGCGGGCGCCTATGGTCCCAGCTACTCGGGAGGCTGAGGCAGGAGAATGGCGTGAACCCGGGAGGCAGAGCTTGCAGTGAGCTGAGATCCGGCCACTGCACTCCAGCCTGGGCGACAGAGCGAGACTCTGTCTCAAAAAAAAAAAAAAAAAAAAAAGGCAAAAATGAGAACGTGAATATACCAGTTCTCCATCTTACATTTTGTTTTTAACTTAGTCATCTGTTTTAGGTACCTTTCTATGTCCTGATATTTCGACCTATCTCATTGCTTTTAATGGATGCACAAGATCACATAGATGCTTTATCATTCATTTCACCATCCCTCAAGGGAGATTTAAGGGATCAAGGTTGATGACTGTACACTATTATATACAGTGTTTCAATGAATATTTTTGTATTTAGTGTATGTATAGATATACTATATGTAAATATATATTTGAATAATTATATATAAACTATATATATTATATATAATAAAGTCAGGTTGAAAATGTTTATTATTTTGTGATCCAAGATTTTAAAATTTGGTGTGTAATATCTGATGTGAATATGATAAAATATTAATCTGTTAAATCTGGATGGTAAATGCATGGGTTGTTATAGTCTTTCCTGCAGTTTTCTATTTATAGGAAATTATTTTCTATTAATATTTCAAGATTAAAAATTTTAAACAATATAAAAGAAGGGGTGGAAAATGTGTATTTACTCACTGTGAAAACAGCAAAGCCTCATTAACTAGTAACTAGCCTCGGGAGAGGGCTTGATTTGTTTAAAAAGTCCCCACGATGCCCAGAGCTGTGCAAACATTTTTAAGTGGGAGAGGAGGACCACTAACATTTACTGAGAGGTCACTCTGGGCCAGCCACTGTTTTAAGTGCTTTACATGTATTATTTAACTTTAGTAAAAAACAAAAAACAAACCAAAAAAACTCGATGACTTGCATATGATAAATGCTTGTTAGAATTACAAAATAAAATGAATGTACTGGAAGTGCTGACGTTGGCAAAATAGAAAAAAACAAACTGCAAAAAATACTCAGAAAGGTCTAATCCCAGTCTCACATGCAGGCAATGCACATGCATCACCTTGGACACGCACTCAACTGAATGGGAAAATTAACACAGAGAGGTGCACATGGGCTAAAAGCATTGGCTGGGTTGCCCACACCCGAAGCTGGGTAGCGTCACCCCTATTTCCATCTTTCCCATGTGCAGGTCATCTGGTCCTGCCCACTTGCCTCCTAAATATTACTGGATTCTCTACCTCTTTTCCTCTGAGGCTCAGGCCTAAAGATCTTCTTTTGATGTGTTTATTATGACCAGATAATACATTCACATTGCTCAAAAGTTGAAACGCACACAATGTATGTAAGGAACCATCTCCTTTCTACCTCTGTCTCCACTCACATTTCTCTTCCCAAAGGCTACATCTATTTCCAGCTTCTTTTTTTTGAGACAGTCTTGCTCTTGTCACCCAGGCTGGAGCACAATGGTGTGATCTCAGCTCACTGCAAACTCTGCCTCCCAGGTTCAAGGGATTCTCATGCCTCAGCCTCCCTAGTAGCTGGAATTACAGGCAGGTGCCACGATGCCAACTAATTTTGTATTTTTAGTGGAAATGGGGTTTCACCATGTTGGCCAGGCTGGTCTCCAGCTCCTGGCCTCAGGTGATCCACTTGCCTTGGCCTCCCAAAGTGCTGGCATTACAGGTGTGAGCCACCGCACCCAGCTTCTTGTCTGTTCTTCCAGAGATGTCTATGTACAGATAAGCAAACATATATATAGAGAGAGAAAGAGAATTTTTTTTTTGAGACAGGGTCTTGCTGTGTCACCCCGACTGGCACACAGGGGCAAAATCACAGCTCACTGCAGCCTCGAACTCCTGGGCTCAAGTGATCCTCCCACCTCAGCCTCCTGAGTAGCTGGGAGTACAGGCATGTGACACCACATCTGGCTAATTTATTTTTATTTTTATTTTTTTCATAGAGACAGGATCCCACTATGTTGCCCAGGCTGGTCTTGAACTCCTGGTCTCAAGTGATCCTTCTGCCTCAGCCTCCAAAGTGCTGGAATTACAGGTGTGAGCCACCACATCTGGCCAGATATAATTTTTAACATGAATGAGAACATACTTTCACACTGTTCTAGACATACTTTGTTTTTTCCCAATTAACAATACATCTTGGAAATCGTTTCATATCAGGACATAAAGCACTTTCCCCATTCCTTTTTAACAGCTTCATAGTATTCCACTGTATAAAGGAGACATTCATTTCATTGTTCCCTATTTTTTTCTCTCACAGACAAGACTGTGCAGTGAATAACCTTGAAGCCTGTCTTGTCTTATACTGCAGATGTACTTGTAAGACGATAAAATCCCAGAAGGGGAATTGCTGGGTCACAGGATAGGTACATTTGTCTTTTAACAGATCTTTGCCAGATTGTCTTCAAAGAAGTCATACCAATCAATTTACAAACCCGCCAGCAACATATGTATTCTCCCAGCCTCACCAGGACAACGTGTTATCAAACTTTTGGTCTTTGCCAATCAGATGGGTGAAAATAGCATTATGCTTGAATGAATGAGTGAGCCAATGACTAGGCACCGAAGAAACAGGCATATAAAGTGTTCTCCAAAGGGCTAAAACTGTCCAACCCTAGGAATATAAGTAAATGTGAATGTTAGCCATAGCACCAAAACTATCATTAGGCAGAGCAGTTTGTGGTGAGCTGTCCTAAGCAGAATTGGCCTCTCCCACGGAATCACCCCCACAAGACTGGAAGCTCCCAGAGGGAAGGGACCAGACCTGTCTCATACACTGTCTCCTGTGCCCAGACCACAGCAGGCACTCAGCAAACATCTGTGGGACAAAGGAGTTCACTTGCGACCGGCCAGAGTGTGGGAAGGGGTAGGTGTGTTGGGGGTGGTTAGGCAGGATCCCAGGATACACTGGTCATCAATGCTGTTCAGCGTGAAGCGGGTGTTGGAGAATCGGGCAAAGCCATCCCGGTAGAGCCAGGCCCGCAGCGGGATGTACTAAGGCAGAGGTGGAAACAGAGAGAGAGAAGGGAAAGGGAATATATTCAGGCACTCTCAGACCGCCTAGCTCTTGCACCTACCGTTTCCTCCACCCGGAGTGCCCTTCTGTCTTTCCCAAATCATCCTTCAGGCACCTGCTTTTACACCAGCCTTCTTTGATTCTGTCCCCTCCTTTCCCCCAGGGGGAGGGGGATACAGAAGGAAACAAAATGAAGGTGAGGTCCAGGAGGACAGGGGTGGAGTCTGCCTCAGATACCTCCATATCCTGTGCCCAGCAAAAAGATTTGAACGTTGGCTGGATGAAGGAATGAATGAATGGGTGGAGGGAACATAGCCACTCCCTGGTTAAGAGAGTAGGCTCTGAGGCCAGGCTACCTGGATTTGAATCCCAGCTCTGCTGCTCACCAACTGTGTGACTTTGGGCAAGGTACACAACCTCTGTATCTGTTCCCTCATTGTAAAGGGAGGATAATAACAGAACCTGCCTCTCTGCGTTGTTAGGAGGCCTGAATGAGATAAAACCTGCTAAGTGCCAGGGCCTGGTACTTAGTAGGTGCTCCATAAATGTCTGCTGTGGATGACCGAATGAATAAAGAAGGGCAGAGAGAGGGCAAATCTAAATTTTGGGGCATCTAAAATGGTAAACCTCAGATAAGTCTTCCTGCCCCCACCCTATCCCTAGATGTCCCTCGGAGCTCTCCCAGGCAGAGATAAGACCAGACAAGTTCATACAAGGTACCCCCAGGCCTCTTCCCCCCATCTCCCTAGTCCAGCCACCCTTTAACCCCTGCTGGAAGAGGGACCCCACCTTCGTTACTCACCGACATCACCAGCACATAGACACGCAGGTCAAACTTGCGGCCTGTCAGGCAAAGAAAGAAAGAATTTGTGCACAAATATTGATCATCAGACGTTGTGCTAGGTTTTGGGAAAATAGCAGTGGACAGACAGGAAACCCCGCCTTCATGAAGCTCCCGCTGAAACGACACAAGGGGCCAGGTGCAGTGCCTCATGCCTGTGATCCCAACACTTTGGGAGGCTGAGGCAGGAGGATCGCTTGAGGCCAGGAATCCAAGACCAGCCTGAGCAACATAGTGAGACTGTGTCTACAAAAAATTAGCCTCACGTGGTGGTGCACACCTGTAGTCTCGGCTGCTCTGGAGATTGAGGCAGGAGGATCGCTTGAGCCCAGGAGATGGAGGCTGCCTGAGCTCTGATCATGACAATGCACTCCAGCCTGGGTGACAGAGCGAGACATGGTCTCAAAAAAACACAACAAAAAAACTGCACAAGGTATAAAGAGAGAATAACGGGAGGCGGGGGAGGGGTGTGTGGGGGTCAACATGGGGGAAAGGCTTGAAACTCATTGGTCAAAGACCCCCATGGGGAGTGGTGACCTTCATGGAGTGAAGGTGCCTGCCTAGCCCAGAGTGGTGCAGGACCTTGGGCAGGAGGAACTGCGAGAACAGAGGCCTGGAGGGGGAAAGAGCTCGGGCCAAGGGCAGAATGGAAGGAGATGAGGTCGGCTAGGCTGGCAGAGGTCATGACCCATGCAGTTTTGGGGTTTTGTCTCACAAACCATGGGAAGCCATGGAAGGGTGTCTCCTCCCTCTGGCTGCCACGCTGAGGTGGAGAGAAGTGGGCAGAACAGCAGCAGGTGCCAGTGAAGGAGCAGGTGTGGTTGTCCAGGAGGGAGAGGATGGTGGCTGGGCCCAGGGTGGAGGTGAGAGGAGCGGCCAGGCAGATTCAAGAGCTTGTAGGAGCTTGGTGAGAACCAGATGTGGCAGGGGAAGAGGGACACACCCAGAATGGCTCCTGGCTTCTAGCTGTGTCCCCAACAGAGAAGCTGAGGAGTGGTGGGGGGATGGGAGGGCAGAATTTGGGATGTGTTGGGTTTGAGTGGCTGGCAGATGCCCAAGAGGGATGTCACAGGCTGCTGGACATTAGGATCTGGGGTTCAGGGGCAAGGTCTCGGCTGGGGACAGAAAGCTGGGAGTCACTGGCCTTTGGGTGGTGTTTAAGCCACAGACAGGATGGGGTCACTATGGGGGAGAGAGGAGAAGAGGCCTAGGGACTTCCCCCTGGGGAAGGTAATTGCCAGAGGACGTGGGAGGAGGCATTAACACTATTGCAATGACGTCCCACATGCCTGATGTGCCTGTAGTTCCCAGAGCCCCAGTGAGAAAAGCAGATGTTGGCCTGCCTGGGGAAACTCACCAAGGTTGCGGGCAGGAGGCTGGGTTCCACCTCAGGGCCTTCTGCCTTTGCAATTCCTCCTCCCTGCATTCCTCTCCCTCCAAATCTACCCACAGTGACTCGTAGTTGTCACTCAGGTCTCAGCTCACGTGTCCACCTCCTGGCCCCCATGTCACTCTCTGTCCCATTGCTCTGCTTGACTGACTTCCTAACACCCAGCACTGCATGGGACCGTCCCGTGGTTTGTTTTCTGGTTTCTTGCAGCCTGCTCATCAGGGGTGTAAGCTCCAGGAGAGCAGGGTTGGGGGGTAGCCAGTTTTCAGGGCAGTGCTGGCACCAAGTAGGTACTTTATAATATTTGTTGGATAAATGCATGAATGAATAAGTTAGTTTTTAAAGGAGGAGAATTTTCCTGAACCAAGAAGGGAGTGGAATGGACATGCTGGGCAGAGAGAACTGTACAGGCAATGGCTGGAGGTGGGAGACTGCAGAACCCATCTTTTTCCACGCAACCCTTCATGCCTGGTGTCAGGCTGGGCCCTTGGCAGGCTGCTGGTCAAAGCTTGTTGACTGACTGACTGATGACCATGCAATGGAAGAGCAGGAGCAGAGACAGCCGTCTCACCTCCTATCAGGTAGGGATTTTCAATGTAACGCTGAGCCACATAGTTCTCCACAGGAATATCATCTTTCTGGTCATCAGAGCTTCTTGTGTCCTAGTTGTAATAATAATAATAATTGAACATTTATTTATGGAACATTTCCTATGTATTAGGCATTGTGTTAGACACTACTTGGGGTAGCTCATTGGATCTTTAAATCAACCCTATTAGTACTTACTATCAGGTAAGTACTAATGTTATTTCCATTTCACAGATTAGAAGCACAGAAAGGGAGAGTAACTTGTCCGAGTTCACATAGTCAGTTAGTGGTGCTGCTGGGATGTGAACCTACACGGTTTGGGCCCAGAGCCTGCGTGTTTAACCTCTAGACTTGTGCTGCCCAGTAGGGCAGTCACTGGCCACAGGAGGCTATTCACATTTACCTTGATGAAAAGTAAATGAAATTACATGCTACAGCATGGATGAAACTCGAAGACATAAGGCTAAGTGAAATAAGCCAGACACAAAAGGACAAATATTGTCTGGTGTCACTTAGATGAAGTGCCTGGAGTAGTCGAGTTCATGGAGATAGAAGGTAGATGGGGGCTGCTAGGGGCTGGGGAGAGAAGGGGATGGGGAGCTTGTGTTTAACAGTTTCAGAGCTTCAGTTTGGGAAGATGAAACATTCTGGAGATGGACGGTGGTGGTGGTTGCACAACAATGTGAATGCACTTAATGTAACAAAGCCACACACTTAAAAGAGGTTACAATGGTAAATTTCATGCTACATATTTTACCACAATTTTTTTTTTTTTTTTTTTTTGAAAATGAGTCTTGCTCTGTTGTCCAGGCTGGAGTGCAGTGACATGATCTCAGCTCACTGCAACCCCCACCTCCCGGGTTCAAGCGACTTTTGTGCCTCAGCCTCTGAAGTAGCTGGGATTACAGGTGAGAGCCACCACGGCTAAGTTTTGTATTTTTAGTGGAGATGGGGTTTCACCATGTTGGCCAGGCTGGTCTTGAACTCCTGACCTCAAGTGATCCACCCACCTCAGCCTCCCAAAATGCTGGGATTACAGGTGTGAGCCACCACGCCCAGCCCACAATTTTTAAAAAGGATATGAAATTAAAAATCCAGTCCTCAGTCACACCAGCCACATGGCAAGCGCTCAACATCCTGCATGTAGCTAGTGGTCACCGCATTGGAGAGCACAGATATCCACCATTTCCATCTCTCTAGAAAGTTCTGTTGGACAGTGCTGCTTACACCATGCCCCCAAGGGCATTGCTCCTTCTTCTCTACCTGCCAGCCCAGCTCTGGAAGGCAGCAATGCTCTCATGCATCTGCACAGCACCTCACAGGCTGCAAATGCCTCTCCCACCTATTGTCCCCTTCATTCAAAGACAAGGGTCACACACTTGAATGGGTGACACAACAGCCCCAACAATGGCAGGCAGCACTGGCTCTCAGGGTAGACCTGCTCCACCCACCATTGTTCCCCACTTAGCTGTATTAAGACAGAAGCAGCCAGGTCTTGCCTTCCTGGGACCTGGGCCCAGCCACTCACGTGGCTGCCAGAGGGACTGACAGTGCTCCAGCAGGCTGGGCCTCCAGGCTGCTGAGCTTCTTCCCTGCAGTGCCCTGACAGTTTCATGGGAGGAGTCCAGACACTGAGCACTGCTGTTCACCTCCTGGTACAGCAGGGGCTGGTCCTATAGGATTTCAGCCATCCTGCTCCTCCCACCCACCCTGCACCATCGTCACCACTCGGATTCAGAGGGTTCAGAGGGCTTCGGTCATTTTCTCAAGACCACACATCTGCTGAGTGGGAGAGGCAGGATTTGAATCAGGATTTCTACTGCACCATGTCTTGGGACAAGAATGGATTGGGGTTGGGAGGGAGCTGCCCCCGAGGCTCAGTCTAGGCCCTGAGGAAGAGTCAGCCAAACTTTCCCCAGCCACATGAGCAGGAGGCTCAGATAAAAAATGTGCATCGAGCACTGAGTGCCAGGCACTGTGCTGGGTGTGTGGGTATGTGTGAGAATGTGTGTGTGTGTATGTGTGTGGGTGTGTGTATTTATTAGCTCACTGCATCCTCAGCAGGTACAATTACCATTCACATTTACTGGGGCACTGACAGGTGAAGTAACTTGCCCAAGGGCACACAGCTATTGAGTGATTGAGTGGCAAGGTCAGGATTTGAACCTGAACAACCTGGCTCTGGAGACCCTGCTCCAATGGGCAGACCTGTGGGCAGAGTTTCTCTGCCAGCCCTCTGAGCTTTGACAGCAGGAAGGAGGGGCCCCTCCTGCTGGCAAGGTCAGAGGAGGGTTCAGGGAGGAAGGGGAAGAGGCAGGCTCACCTTCCTCCAGTCCATGATGTCCTTCAGCCTGCGGAAGAGGAAGATGCCTTTCCCCTGTGACCGGGCTACCTGGGGTGGGGTGGGCGCAGAAAGCCAGCTCTTAGCTCTGCATGGTTCTTCATTGGCCCCCATGGCTGGAGGCTCTCCCCAGCATATCTGTCTCTTTTTCCTTATGAGCCCCCAAATCCCCAGAGGAAGGCTAACTGAAGGGGCTGGAACAGAGAAGGTGCTAACCCTGGCAGAGGGAGAGAGGGAAGCGAGGGAAAGAGGCAGACTGACTTAGCTCACAAAGACATACATTTGCATGAATAATGCAAAAGAACAGACAATTAAAAAGCCATTTCTAACAGTCCTGGGAACATATCATCCAATTCTTTTTTTGGAAATCAATTTGCCTTCCTAATTAGGGTTTGCTTCGGCTAATACTGAAATCAGCCTGCCTTTACTGAAACCCAGCATGGATAATTCATAGCTTCACAGAGTCCAGGGGCTGACAGAATCTTTGATTTCATATGCAGTGGTCCTCAACAAAGGCATTACTCCCCTTCTACTATTGTAGAAGGACAACAGTCCTCCTGCCTGACTTTGCACACCCACAGTGCCTAGGAGCTCACTACCTCCCCCAACCCACGCCAAACACAGCCCATTTTGTTACAGGATAGCTTTGTTAAGTAGTCATCCAAAAGGTATATATGAAGTGCATACTGTATGTTGAGCTTTATGCAATAACCCAGACCTCATAGAACGTTCACAGCCTAACCTGTGTTGAGCTAAAACTGGCCAGTCTGGCTTTGGCTTCTAGGACCTCCTAGAACAAAGCTGATTCCTGGGTCCAGAAGAGTCCTTTAGGTATTTGCAGCAACTGAGCAGGTCCCCCAAGCCATCTTACCTCCAGCATAACTGCAAACTCTCATTTCCTTCTGTTCTCCTCTGAACATGGCCCACCTGACCCACCTGAGGCTCTCTGTACAAGGTAGGGGCAGGCAGGGTTGTCAAGTGTGGTTGTACAGGTTGTCAACTGCACGAAGGACCCCTGTTCTGCCTGCCATGCTGTGCACCCTGGTTCAGGGTTGTGTATGCCCAGAAGACTGGGTGCCAAAAACTCTATGGAATAGTGGTGGTGGCTCAGGGGCAGCCAAATGTGCATAGCAATTTTAGAAAGCAACTAATCAGTGTGCATCAGGAGCTTCCAACAGTTCACAGCCTTGCAAAAGACTTGAACAGGCATTTTATGAAAGAAGATTGCCAGTGTAAACATACAATAAGTTGGGCACAGTGACTCACATCTGTAATCCCAGCACTTTGGAAGGACGAAGTAGGAGGATTATTTAAGCTTAGGAGTTTGAGACAAGCCTAGGCAACGTAGTAAGACCTTGAGACCTCATGGCTACTAAAAATAATTTTAAAAATTAGCTGGGTGTGACAGTGCACCCCTGTAGTACCAGCTACTTGGGAGGTGGAGGTGGAAGGATGACTTGAACCCAGGAGAGCAGGGCTGCAGTGGTCAGGGATTGCACCACTGCACAGCCTGGGCAACAGTGTGAGACTCTGTCTTTATAAAAAAAAAAAAAAGAAAAAAAAGAAAAGAAAAGAACAGGCACTCAACTTCATCAGAGAGTTCACCAACAGAGAAGTGCTAATTGACAAAACAAGAGCACCATCATCTCGGACAAACACCACCACTTTAAGTTCCAGCTCCCTTTCTAGCCTCATGCATTCCAGGGAAATCACTTCTCTTCTAACTATGAACAGCCAGAAAGAGCAGACAGTAAAACACAGATAAGACAGCTCAGGCACAGAGGGAGGCGGGGGGGAAAGTCTCTTGGGCAACTGCCAAACTTCACCCTCATACAATGGACTCCAGTAAAACAGTGGGTCTTAATAAGCACATTCCTTTCCCTTCAGGTGCACTAAGATAGGGAAGCTAAAAGCAGACTTGGGGGATATGCCTGCAGCTGCAGAAAGATGTATGGGAACAGACACACAACCCTCCCTCCCAGATAAGCACAACAAAGAGACACAGAAGCAGTCCAAGCTTCTAATAAATTCTCCCACCCTGAATCCTTAAAAACTCTTAATCTGGCTGGGGCACAGTGGCTCATGCCTGTAATTCCAGCACTTTGGGAGGCTGAGGTGGGTGGATCACGAGGTCAGGAGATCGAGACCATCCTGGCTAACACAGCAAAACCCCGTCTCTACTAAAAATACAAAAAATTAGCTGGGCATGGTGGCGGGTGTCTGTAGTCCCAGCTACTCAGGAGGCTGAGGCAGGAGAACAGTGTGAACCCAGAAGGCAGACCTTGCAGTGAGCCGAGATCGCGCCACTGCACTCCAGCCTGGGCTACAGAGCGAGGCTCCATCTTTAAAACAAAACAAAACAAAACAAAAAACTCTTAAGTCTGTAAGAAAGTGTGGCTCTGACCTAACTCAGCCAGAAGGCTCCTCTCAGGTTTGTTTTCTCTAAAATAAACCTGTCTTGACTGGCGAGCCACCTTTCGAGTTTCTCTCCTCTTTCTTTAATTCTTACACTAATGAAAATCACAGTATGATACTACTACATACTACCTGAGAATGGTTAAATTAAAGACAGACAATACCAAGTATTGGTGAGGATGTGGAGAAACTGGAACTTGCACACACTGCTGGTATGAGAGTATGTTGTTTGGAAACTGGTAGCATCCGCTAAAGCTGAACATAGGCATCCTCTATCCTAGGTCCCAGAAATTCCTCTCCTAGGGACCTACATGACAGAAATGTCTGTACATGTCACCATGGACATGGCCCCAGACACCCATAGCAGCACTATCATAATAGCTCCACCCGGAGACTACCCAATGGATGAATATTTAATCAATGGAATAGTATATAAAGATGACAGTAATGTACAATTACCCACAACAGCAGAATGAACTGCAAAACATGTCAAGGGAGAGAAACCAGACACAAGGTACTCATCCTATAAGATTCCAATTAATTGAAGTCCAAAAGTAGACAAAGCAAACCTATGCTGTTTAGTGCCTTGGGGGGCTGTGAGTGAGTGGAAGGGGGCCTAAGAGGGTGGCTGAGGGGTAGGGAATGCTCTGTTTATGACCTGGGTGCTGGTTATTTGAGTGGATTCACTTTGTGAAAATTCATACTGTGCCCCTATAATTTGACTACTCTTCTATGGTTTATTAAACTTCAATTAAAAGGTATCTTTTCAGGTTCATACTCTTTGATCTAGTAACCCCTATCTCCAACCCTATTGGCTGCCTTCCCTATGGCCACTTTCCTTCTTCTTCTTCCTTGCTAGCAAAGCCCACCTCTCATGAGGGAGGCTGGAAAGGCCAGATGTAGGTTTTCCCAGCTTCCCTTGCAGTTGGTGGAAACCTCATGACCAGTTTTAGCCAATCAGACCTAAGGAGACATTTGTTCAGAGATTCTAGGAAAGATGTTTCTCCTTTCTAAAAATATTAGGGAAGGAGCTGGGGAGAAAGGGGGTCGGGAAGAAAAGTCCTGGCCTCCTTCCTTCTTTCTTTGAATGCTACTGTCTGCAGAGATGATGCCTGTGACTGCAGCAGCCATGTCACGTCTATGAGGTGACAAGTCTGATGATAAAAAGCCAGCACACAGGCTGCACAGTGGATGGAGAGAAGGAGCCTGGGCCTCTAGTGGCATTATGGAGCACATCCCCAAACCTGGATCTGCCTACCCTCAGCCTTCTAGTTCTGTGAGATAACAAAACGCCTTTATTGTTAAGGCCATTGTTAGTAACTCGACACGACTGTTACAGGAGGTGCCTTCCTAAGGGACTAACCCTAAAGAATGGAAGATGAAGCACCTGCATGGTGTTACATTGGGGTTGGTGAGATGGAAATCACCTAATACTGATTAGGAAATCACTTAATACATCCAGCAGATGGCAGTTTCCAAAAACAACCACGACAATATTTCCAGTCCCATATGTTCTCCAGAACCCTGTCAAGAGGTAAAGTCAATGTCCCCTCCCTTGAATCTGAAAGTGTCTCTACTAATTGCCTATGGCAGAAGTGATGTGTGCACTCCAATGCCAGATCATAAAAGGCAATATAGCTTCCACCTGGCTCTCTCTTTCAGGATGGTCGCCCTCAGAACCCAGCAGCCATCCCGTGAGGAAGCCCAGCTCACAGGAAGAGGCCCACCTGGAAGGCAACTGCGTCTTCCAGCCCTCAACCCTGGCTGAATTCCCAGCCAACAGCCGGCACCTACTTGCTAGCCCAGCCAGTGAGCAGGCTAGGAAGGGGATCCTCCAGCCCTCAGTGGATGCTGGGGCATAGATGAGCCTTCCCCGTCAAGCGCTGCCCAAGCTGGGGGCTCATGAACTAAATAAGACATTACTGTTGTTTCAAGTCACTATGTCTGGGAGTGGTTTGCTTCTCTGAAATAGATAATCAGAATACGAACTTTAGTAAAATGGTTCATAACAATGGCAATGCCAGCAGCTAATACTTACCAGGTGTTTACTCAGTGCCAGGCACCGTGATTTACACACGTTACCTCATTAAAGCTTGAAAAAAACACACACCTTTGACATAAACATTAATGTTATCCCCATTTTGCAGCCGAGAGCAGTGAACAGAGAGGCCAAACACATTGCTGGAGGTCACCCAGCCAACGGGTGACAAATCCGAGATAGTTAAATCTGTGCTACACAAACCTGGGGCTCATATACCTCTTGCAAAGTGCTAGGGATACACAAAATCACATGATAAACATTGCTACTTCTGGGGACATCTCTATTACTTGATGGTTTGGGAGGGAAATATTTTTATATTATGTTTTTTTCTTTGAGACAGGGTCTTGCTTTGTCACCCAGGCTGGAGTGCAGTGGCGCCATCTCAGCTCACTGCAACCTCTGCCTTCAGGGCTCAAGCACTCCTCCCACCTCAGCCTCCTGAGTAGCTGGGACTACAGGTGGGAACTACCACACCTGGCTAATGTTTACATTTTTTGTAGAGACAGGGTTTCTTCATGTTGCCCAGGCTGGTCTCAAACTCATGGCCTCATGGGATCCACCCGCCTCAGCATCCCCAGGTGCTGGGATTACAGGCGTGAGATATGGCGCCCAGCCATATTATGCGTTTTATAAAAAGATATATTTTTTATTGGAAACCACTATTTGAATGGATTATCAGAATGAGCCATAACTTTTTGTGCCAGCTGTGGCCAACCAAAGTCCTTGTCCCCTTGTCACCCTATGCCCTGTCGCTGGGGGCTGCATTCCTCACGTAGCATTCATCGGGTGTGGAATACAGCCAGTTTCGCAGCCATGCCCTCCTCTCCTCTGCCAACAGAACCCATCTGGATCAACTCCTCCCGGTGGCCCTGTCCTCTGGGGCGGTCTGAGCCCTCACGGTGATTGCCATGTGATTAGTTCAGGCAGGGGCCAGCAGGATGCTACGGGAAGCCTGTTGCAGGGACTTCTGGGAAAAATGTGTGTCTTCTTCAAAAAGGACATGAGGCCAGGGCATTCCTTTATTCGCAAGGCAGGGGAGGTGTGAAGAGGGGCCCGGGAGAAGCGGCCAGCCTGCTGGGCTGGGAATTGGTGGGGTTGTTAAGCCACCCAATAAACCATCCCTAGAGTCGGCTTTTCGTCATTCAAAAAAATTCCCCAGTGTCTGTAAATGTAAATAAAATAAAATTTTTTTTTCGTCTTTATTTTCATTAACCACTAACCAGATATTCACATTTCTCTCTATTAGGAATGCAACAAATCATAGGAGTGTTAGCCATGCCCGTGACTTTGCCATCAAAAGAGATCACAGTGATTTCGATATCATATTACAATTGTTGCAGATATCTCAAAATATTGTTTATGCTCCTCCTGACTTTGAAATTATGGTAGCTGTGAGGCCTGCTGTTAGATCCTCTTTAATTGTTAATGAAAAGCGCATATATTTCTATAGCACAAAGAATTTTGTAATAGCTTGTGTGGTGCCCATGACAATGCACCTTGCAGGCCTCCAACAGAGTAACTGACTGAGAGTGCCAGCTGCTTCCAGTTGAGGTCTAGCTGGTTTGCCAGAGTGCCTTGCTAGGGCTGCTCAGTCAGTGACTGAGCCCCAGGGGATATGAAGACCGGCCATTCCTGAGAGACAGTGGACTCCTGACAGCCAACTTTGGCTGAGGCCTCCCAGGGGCCTTGATGAACTTTCCAAAGGCTTCTAATCTTCCTCCCTCCCTCCCTCTCTTCTTTCTTTCCTTCCTTGGAGGCCTGACTTCTCTCCCAGTCTCACCTGCTAGCTCCCTCCCCATTTTTTCTCACCAGCCAAACTGTTTAATTTTTCTTGGCATCCATTTATTGGGGAACCCAGACTAACAGTTTGATAATGGCTTTTCATATAGCTGCCTTCTTTTATAATGGAATGTACTGTATTTTCTGCTTTTAAAACCACGACTCTTTCATTGGTACATGCTTATCTCCAAACTCATCAAGCTGTCTACATTAAATATGCACAGCTTTTTGTATGCCAATTATGTTTCAATGAAGTGGTTAAAAAAAATACCACTATTCTGTGATAGGGTCCACACATTTCACCAGATGTCAAAGAGGCCCATGGCATAAAAACAGTACAGAAGTCTTTCCCTCTTGTTTAAGCTACTGTTATTTGGATTTTCTATTATTTACTAAGCAAAGCATCCCAACTCTTAGAAAGTTTCAGTGAAAAATTCTGAGAAGCTCTGGTTGGGGTAAACTAGTGTAATGGAATGTTAAAATGTGGCTCTTCCTGCCTTGCAGTTTGGAAATAGGCCCCCAAGGCTGAGAACAGCCCCCTGGTTGCCAAGAACGCTTGCCGCAAGTGTGAAGTGTTAGACCAGCTTGGTGGACACAGGGTGAGCAGATAGATAGGCCCTGTCCCTGAGCAGCTTGCAGGGCACACAGAGAGACTGACAGCCAAGCCCAGTCCCTGACAGCCAAGCACCCACCTCCCCGCACCACAAGGCATACTGGAGTCACAGTGGTCCCATGACCCATGTCAGTGTCCTGCCCACCTCCCCAGCAACACTGCCGGCCTGAACTGCTGGCAAGGGAGAATGCTTCCATGGGAAAAAAAGTTAAGAGCAATGCAGTGTTTACACTGGACATTTAAATGCCAGACCCTCTTGGGTTTGTTCTTATATTCCCCTAAGAGCTCCAAGATGGGCTGGGGCTGTGGCCTGGTGGGAGGAGGGTCCCCACAGGGTGATGGAGAGGGGATGATGCTGCCTGCTCCCTTCTGAGTCCTGGGCTGCTCTGCTGCCACTGATGAGGAAGATGAAGACTTGGCAGACACCAGGAAGACAATGCAGAGGAGACGCCCGAGGGCTGCCCTGTGACTGGCCGGGCCACAGCAACTATGCGAAAACTTTCGCCTGTGGGTGGGCAAAGATCAACCATGTCACAAAGACAGGCCTTATGGGAAGAGTGGAGGGACTGGGGGGACTCTTCTCCCTCTATTCTCCAAATTTAGGGCAATGTTCTGTTTTTAACACTCTCTCGTCCTGAACGGAATCCAAATAAGATCTCGGAATTAATACTGAAACCCAGTGGTTCTCAAAGTGTGGTACTCAGACCAGTAGCACCCTCAGAACCTGGGGTGATGGTTAATTTTATGTGTCAACTTGATTAGGCTATGGTGCCCAGTTGCTTGGTCAAATACTAGTCTAGATGTTTCTCTGAAGGTAGTTTGTAGATGTGATTAACATCTGCAATTATTAGCTTTTTTTGAGATAGGGTCTCACTCTGTCACTCAAGCGGGAGTACAGTGGAATGATCTCGGCTCACTGTAGCCTCAACCTCCTAGGCCCAAGCGGTCCTCCCACCTCAGCCCCCAAAGTAGCTGGCACTACAGGCACATGCCACCACACTCAGCTAATATTTTTGTATTTTTTTGTAGAGACTAAGTCTTGCATGTTGCCCATGCTGGTCTCAAGCTCTCGGGATCAAGCGATCCTCCCACCTTGACCTCCCAAAGTGCTGAGATTACAGGCATGAGCCACTCACCCGGCCTGTAATCATTAATTTTAAGTTACCATCCTTGATAGCATGGGGGGGTGTTCATTTAATCAGTTGAGGGCTTAAGAGTAAAAACTGAGTGTTTCTGAAAAAGAAGCAATTCTGCCTCAAAACTGTAACACAGAAATCCTGCCTGAAGCTCCACCCTGCTGGCCTGCCCTGCAGATTTCAGACTTGCCAACCCTCACAATATTGTATGAGCCAATTCCTTACACACACACACACACACACACACACACGCGCACGCTTTCCTTTCTCTGGAGAACCCTGACTGCTATACCTGAGAACTTGCTAGAAATGCAAATTCTCAGGCCCCCACCAGGCTGACTGAATCAGACACTCTGGGGTGGTGGGTGGGATGCCTGAACAAGCTCTTCAGGAGATTCTGTTGCACCCTCAAGTTTGAGAACCGCTGCTCCACAATCTCGATACTGAAAGTGTATGCACAGACCAGCAGCACTGGCAGGTCCTGGGAGCTGGTAGAAATGCACATTCCCAGGCCCCACCCAGACTTGTGAATCAGGCTCTGCATTGAACCAGGTCCCTGGATGCTGCACAGGCACTGTAGGGTTTGAGCCCTGGACTCTTGGAAATACCAGTGGTCAATTATTAGGCACTTAGTGCCAAGCCCTTTATATAACTTGTATAATTCATGTGTTGAACGTGTGTAACTTCACTGAATTCTCTCACAACCCTGTAAGGTAGACACACTCATTAATTCCATTTTACAGATGAAGAAATGAGCCCAGAGGGACTTAAAGGGGTTGGGTGACCTGCTCAGGGTCATATAGCTTGTAAGCGGTGGACACAGAATTAGAACCCAGGCCAGAAATGACTAGAAGCACAGAAGCACCCACTCTCCACTCCCCAGACAGGGTGCCTCACGATTTGGGAGACAGGACACACACACAGACGCACAGACACACAGCGCCAAGATGCCTCCTCTTAATTACAGCTGTAGCTGCCGTTGCGTCTGCTGCTAACAAAGGCTGTGGGCTGGGAATGGAATCAATTTAATATGCAAGTGCTGTTCCCAATTAGCACAAATTACCATTTGTCTGAGAGGATAATGCTGGGAGCTGGAATCCGCCCCGGTGGGTCACAGAACTCCGTGCGCATCAGCCTAATCCCTACTGCTGCAGCCACAACCTTCCTCACTGTCTTCCCTGGACACAGGAGAGGCAGGACGGGCCAGGGAAGAACCTGGGAGGCAGGTACACCCTGGCTCCGTGCCCGTTGGGAGCATCCATTATTTTTGTCAGCCCCATGTCAGTTGCCCCCCAAGCACCTGTGTTATTGGCTAAATCTGCATCAGCCAACATCAGTCTTCAGCTCCACAGGAAAGGTCTGCTCCCTCCTCCCTCCCGCTCCCTCCCTGGGGCCTGGAACATTCTCAGGCCTGGAAACATAAGAGGGCTTTGATGATGCCATTCAAGGCTACAGCAGCATGTGGCTTTGTGGTGAGTGACTATCATGGCACCAGAAAGGGCTGAGTGATTGGTAGGTGTGCTGCTGCCCTCACCTTCCTTCAGTTTCTTTTCTTTTTTTTTTTTGAGATGGAGTCTTGCTCTGTCACCCAAGCTGGAGAGCAGTGGGGCAATCTCGGCTTACTGCAACCTCCATCTCCCAGATTCAAGCAATTCTCCTGCCTCCGCCTCCCAAGGAGCTGGGATTACAGTCACCCACCACCACACTCGGCTAATTTTTGTATTTTTAGTAAAGATGGGGTTTCACCATGTTGGCCAGGCTGGTCTCGAACTCCTGACCTCAAGTGATCCACTGACCTCTCAAAGTGCTGGGATTACAAGTATGAACCACCATGCCCGGCCCCACTCAGATTTTTGAGCCCCAATAGGCTGCCTCCTGATACCAAGCCTTTGCACATGCAGTTCCCTCAGCCTAGGATACTCTTCCCTATCTCTACTTTTTTCCAGGGGGACTCCTAGGCATCCTTCAGGTTGCAGCTCAATACTAATTCTTATTACAACAACTCTCATTTATTGAGTACTTACTTTGTGCTTTACCTGTGTTAACTCATTTAGTACCCTAAGACTAGGTGATAGGTATTATAGTAATCCCACTTTGCAGACGGGAAAACTGTAGCACAGAGAAGGTAAGTAAGCTGCCTGAGGCCACACAGCTAGTAAGTGTATCAGTAGCATTTGAACAAGGGGCTAGGCCTCAGAGTCCCATCTCTTACTTCTTCAGAGAAGCCTGCCCAGCCAGGAAGAGCCTCCTGTGGATCCCTCTCCTGACACCATTTTCCTTAATAACAGCACAACTGCAACCACATAGGTCTCCTCTGTTTCCTTATTGTCTGCCCGCAAAAAGGGCAGATACCCAGGCTGACTTGCTGAGGGCTGTGTCTTCAGCACCTGGGTCTGTGTCTGGCACATGACACATGCTCAGTAAGTATTTGTGGAATGCTTGAATAAGCAGGCCTCAAGTTCTTCATTGCCAAAATGGGGCTGTTGATCCCTACCCCGAGGGTCACTATGAGGATTCAGGTAACGCAGGTAAAGCACTTGGCATGTCAGGAAGACAGATTCCAAATTCCCTGCCCTGGTGTGTTAAGATCACTTGTGCATTCAATAAACACTCATTAAGCACCTACTGTGTGCTGGCAGCCATAGCTGCTGGGTCCACACACTGCAGAGAAGAGGAGCTAAAGCTGGCCCTTCGGGAAGGCAGACTGCATCTAAAGCTGAATTCCCAGACAGTGTCTGCACCTGATCCCTGCTCTGGTGCCTGGGACTTGTTCCCTCCCACCAGCCCCGGGCATTGGGCACTCACAGGCTTCATGATCCAGGTGATTCCTGGGTTTTTGCGAAACTCCTCCACAAAAAGATGGTATTCGCAAGGCATCTCAAAGGTTTTGGGGAAGAAGTCGCACTTGGCTGCCTCCAGCTTTCCCGCTTCGCGCTCCAGCTGCTTCCGGAACCGCTTCAGGTTCTTTACCATATAGTTCTTCCGGGTCAGCTGGATAGCGGGAAGGACAGGCAGCCATTAGCTCCTGCTCACAGCCCCGCTCCCCTCCCAGTCACACACATCCACCAGCCACCCTACAGCCTCCATGCTCTGGCCCACAAAATAGCAACAGTAAGAGTAACTTTGACCCAGAAAGAGCTTGCTAGTCAAGAATTATCCCCATTTCACAGATGAGGAAACTGGGGCTTAGACAAATTAAGTCAATTGCTCATAGCTATCCAATGAAGGTGCTGCACTGCCAGGATTTGACCAGGGCCTGTCTTGATTCCAAAATTCATGCTTTTGGCTGGGCGCAGTGGCTCACACCTGTAATCCCAGCACTTTGGGAGGCCGAGGCAGGCAGATCACAAGGTCAGGAGTTTGACACCAGCCAGGCCAACATGGCAAAACCCCATCTCTAATAAAAATTAGCCAGGCGTGGTGGTGAGCACCTGTAATCTCAGCTACTCAGGAGGCTGAGGCAGAAGAATCACTTGAACCCGTGAGGCAGAGGTTGCAGTGAGCCAAGATTGTGCCATTGCACTCCAGCCTGGGTGACAAGGGCAAGACTCCATCTCAAAAAAAAAAAAAAAAAAAAAATTCATGCTTCTAACCACTAAGCTACACTAACCTTTAAAAATCTCCCACCACAGCCTCCTCCAGTCCTGTCCCTTCTAGACCTCCTTCCCATCTTTAGACCCCAAACTTCTCAACTTGCCTCCACCCTGAAATCACCATAATCATTCATACATCCTCTCCCTTCAGACCCTGCACCCTCAAACCAGCTTGCTCCTCAAATCTTGGTGCTGAAACTCCAACCAGCCTGTGACTTCCAATCCTCAGGCTTTAGATCCCTATACCCCCAAACCATTTGGCTCTCCATAGGTCTAGCCCGCATACTCCCCACCCGGCATTGCCTCCCACATTCTAATACACTTTTCCAATACACTTTTCCGTTCTGATCCTTGTACCAGCTCCAGCTCATGGCCACACCCAGTGACATGAGTTGGTTGGCTTAGTCCCCTCCTGCCTGCCCAGCTTACCTCGTAGTGGTTCCGGAAGTGGCTGATCCGCACGTGTTCATCCATGTAGGTGTGGTCGAAGTTCTCCCGGAGCCAACTGACATCGCACCAGTAGAAATCCCACTCTCCTTCGCTGGGGTTGCAGTTGGGGGTGGGGATAAAGGTCATGATCTGAGGACCTTGGCACTGCAGGGCCCAGGGAGGTGCTGCCGAGGGCATTTGAGGAAGGGTACGCAGCAGTATATCCCTCTGGAGTCTCTTGGAAGTGGCCGTGGTGTCACTGGCCTAAATGTCCTTTGTTAGACCAGAGCAAAAACCAGGGAACTGTTCCCACAAAAATCCAGGTGGCTGGCTTCCCAGAGTGTCTCCTGGCTGGGCTGAGGAGCGGCCACCCCTTCAGAGAGGGCATGCCCTCCCCAGACCACAGTCCCTACGATTCTCTGTGATGCGACAGCCACTCAGCCTCACTTGTTCTTGCCAGTTGCCACGCCTGCAGCCCACAGTGGAATGAGCTAACTTCTGCAAGCCCCTCCCAGTTCACAAAACTCTCCATTCACCAGATCCTCAGAGCAGCCCCCAAAGGTGACTCGGATCATCCCCAGAGCTCTAAGGCAGGATGACCTTGCTCACCGAGGACATAGCAGCAGCAGGACCCACACCCAGCTCTGCTGGCTCCAAATTCTGATCCCATTCTCCACCACCATGCCAGGGAGAGGAAACCGGGCCAATCTACCAAATCTGGGTGCCAGTGCTAGGGTGCTGGGAGGAGGAGCTTGAAAAAGATGCCACAGGAAATAAAACACCACCATGATTGTTCACAATTATTTCTAAGTAAAAAAGTACAGATATAACTGAAGCCCCCTGTCTATCCCTGCCTGATTCTATCTTCTTCTCTCCTGCTGCAAAGGAAACCATCAGCCTGAGTTTGGTGTGTTATCATTTCTATACAGTGGCTTTTTTTTTTGAGACGGAGTCTCACTTTGTTGCCCACACTGGAGTGCAGTGGTGTGATCTTGGTTCACTGCAACCTCTGCCTCCCAGGTTCAAGCGATTCTCCTGCCTCAGCCTCCCAAGTAGCTGGGACGACAGGTGCGTGCCACCACAACCAGCTAATGTTTTATTTTTAGTAGAGATAGTGTTTCACCATGTTGGCCAGGCTGGTCTGGAACTGACCTCAGGTGATCCACCCGCCCTGGCCTCCCAAAATGCTGGGATTACAGGTGTGAGCCGCCGTGCCCAGCCTGCAGTGACTTTATAGTTTCATCATGTATATATGTGTATATCCATGCATCATGGCACATGGCATTGTTTGTCATGATTTTAAACCTAACACTAATACTTATTACTTACCGGCAGAGCAGGATTTGAACTCAGGTCTCAGGCTCCAGAGTCCAAGCTCTGTGGTTACAACCACTCCCGTCTGTTTCTTTTCACAACATGCTTTTTTCCCACCAAACTTTTGTTTTGGAGATCGATCCTTTTGATACATAGGAGTCTAATTCAGTCATTCTAATTGCCATTTCCCATTCCACTGGGTGAACATACCACAGTATATCCATTTTCCTATTAAAAGGTGTTTGGGGCTGGGCGTGCTGGCTCACACCTGTAATCCCAGCATTTTGGGAGGCCGAGGTGGATGGATTGTTTTAGCTCAGGAGTTTGAGACCAGCCTGGCCAACATGGTGAAATCTCATTTCTACCAGAAATACAAAAAATTAGCCAGAAGCGGTGGCACGCACTTGTAGTCCCAGCTACTCTGGAGGCTGAGATGGGAGAATCACTTGAGCAGGAGGGTGGAGGTTGTAGTGAGCCAAGATTGTGCCACTGCACTCCAGCCTGGGTGACAGAGTGAGACCCCATCTCAAAAAAAAAAAGTGTTTGGTTTGTCTCCCTTTCCCCCTACCCCTTTTCTCTAATACAGACAAGTAGACTGAGTTTCAAAAGACATCTGGAGGTTTGAGGCAGAAATGGAGAAAAGTGAAGAGACATTGCCATAACCTTGGGATGATGAATGAACAGGCCCTGAACAGGACCAATGGGGAGGATGCAGGGGCAGACTGTAGTTCCAAAATATGCCTACACTATATCCCTCATCCAGAGGCTGCGGGGCTGTGAGGCCACAAGAAGAACCCATGAGAACTTTCTTCAGCTGTCTGCCCTAGTGAGATCCCCACAAACAGCTAGCATCAACTGCCACACTTGTGAGTCAGATGCCCTCAGACTACTCCTGCCACCAAGTGACCTCCAGATCTGGACTCTCCCCAGCTGATGCCCCCAGCTGATGTCACAGAGACAAGCCAGTCCCACTGTGTCCTGTAAGAGTCCCTAACTCACAGGAGCCCCGCGCCTAATGCAATGCTGTCTTAAGCAGCTAAATTTGGGATTTGTTACACAGCCATAGCAACTGGAACAATGGCCAAGCAGTTGAGCCTTGTGTTGTAAATGCAGCTCCCTTTGGAATTTTCTTTCCTTTTTCTTGAGACGAAATTTCACTCTTGTTGCCCAGGCTGGAGTGCAATGGCACGATCTCAACTCACTGCAACCTCCGCCTCCCGGGTTCAAGTGATTCTCCTCCTTCAGCCTCCAGAGTAGCTGAGATTAGAGGCATGCACTACCTCGCTTGGCTAATTTTGTATTTTTAGTAGAGACGGGTGTCTTCATGTTGGTCAGGCTGGTCTCGAACTCCTGACCTCAGGTGATCCGCCCGCCTTGGCCTCCCAGAGTGCTAGGATTATAGGTGTGAGCCACTGCACCCAGCCTGGAATTTTCCTAGAACTAAAGATTTAAATTGTTTCTCCTTGTGGCTGCTGGTTTGGTGTTTCTCCTGAATGTCACACCATGTGCAGAAGGGCTTTAAGGCAGGCAGACAGGCCCAGCCTTTCACTGCTCTCAGAGATGTCCAGAGATGGACATCGGTGCACACACCGTGCACAGATGTGGTGACGTGAAGCACATGGTAACAGAATGACACTGGAACCAGAAATCTACGGTTTCCAAATTTTGTCCTAAGTTACTCATGAAAATCTGAGGCCTGGTCCTTCTCCAAACCTCCCCTGTGGCTGTGCCCAGGCACAGTGGTTTGCAAGAACGGTTTCAAGAACTGATGGAAACCCACTGGAGAAGTGGCTGGTTGGGCACAGTGGCTCACGCCTGTAATCCTAGCACTTTGGGAGGCCGAGGTGTGTGGATCACCTGAGGTCAGAAGTTTGAGACCAGCCTGGCCAACATGGTGAAACCCCGTCTCTGCTAAAAACTAAAAAAATTAGCCCAGCGTGGTGGCAGTTTCCTGTAATCCCAGCTACTCGGGAGGCTGAGGCAGGAGAATCGCTTGAACACAGGAGGCAGAGGTTGTAGCGATTGCACCACTGCACTCCAGCCTGGGCGACAGAGCGAGACTCGATCTCACACAAACAAAAAAAAGGAAATGGCCATGTGTTCTATAAACCCTCAGACACCATAGAGTCGCAGATTCCTGGCTGGCTGGCTGGGGCTTCATCTAGATGCCCAGTCCTGCCTTTTCGCCACCCTGATGTTTGTACCAAGTCATGTCACACAGTGCAAGGAGCACTAGAACAGGAGTCAAGAGCCCTGATTCTCGTCTTGTCAGGCAGTAGCACTTATGTGACCTTGCCCTCTTCTCTGGGCCTCAGCTTCCTATTGGGAAAATCTAGGTGTGGTAACCTCTAGGCAAGATGATAGGCTGCAATAAGCCAAACTGATACTAAATAATTAAATAAGGGGCAGGAAGAGAAAAACTTTCTCTACAGAAGAATGCTACCTAATACATGTAGAAGGAATGACAGAGAGTAACCATTTTGTAATTATTGTAATAATAATAGATTTAGGCAAGAATTCTCAAAAAAGGCCAGGCACGGTGGCTCCCGCCAATAATCCCAGCACAGTGGGAGGTCAAGGCAGGAGGATTACTTGAGCCCAGGAGTTCGAGACCAGCCTGGTCAACATGGTTAAACCTCATCTCTACAAAAAATACAAAAATTAGCCAGGAATGGCAGCATGGGCCTGTAGTCCCAACTACTCAGGGGGCTGAGGTGGCAGGATCACTTGAGCCCAGAGGGTCAAGGCTGCAGTGAGCCATGATTGTCCCACTGCACTCCAGCCTAGGTGACAGAGTGAGACTCTGTCTCAAAAAAAAAAAAAAAAAAAAAAAAAGAATTATCAAAAAATGCTAAAACCATTGCATGAAAGTTTGTTGGGAACAAGATATTTGCACAGTCTCAGAGTATCTGCCCATGAGATACTTATTAATTATTTTTTTAAAAGTTAATTTACATTGGAGAAACCTGGCAGACACCACCTTAATCTAATAGTCAATCAAGGTACTGTCACCAGTGATAAGACACATTGACATCACAAATGCCCGATGAGTTCCACTGGAAAGGGCACAGTATTCCTGCCAAAATCCATAACCTCATGATGAGAAAACATCAGACAAATCCAATTCAAGGGACATTCTACACAATGTACTCTTCAAAATTGTCAAGGGCATGAAAGACAAAGACCAAGGAACTGAAACATATTTGAGGTAAAAAAGGTCAACTAAATGCAAAGTGGGATCCTGGATTGGATTCTGGAACAGAAAAAGGATGTTAGTGGGAAAAAACTGGTGAAATTCAAATGATGTCTGCAGCTTGGTTAACAGTAATATATCAGTGTTAACGTCCTGACTTTGACAAATATACTATGATTACATAAGCTGCTAACAGGGAAAGGTGGTGAAACTGCTAAAAGAGGAAGCTATGTATGATTTTTGAAACTTTTCTGTAGGTCTAAAGTTATTTCAAAATAAAAAAGTTTAAAAGTAAGTATTTTAAAATATTAAAGTTGGACCCCTACTTCACACCATATAAAAAATTAAATAGAACACCTAGATGTAAGGGCTAAAACTATAAAACTCTTAGAAGAAGACATAGGAGTAAATCTTTGTGACCTTGGATTAGGCAATGGTTTATAAGATGTGATACCAAAAGCACAAGGAACAAAAGAAAAAATAGGTAAATTGGACTTTATGAAAATGAAAAAGTTTTTACTTCAGAAGACACAGTCAAGAAAGAGGAAAGATTATTCACAAAATGAAAGAAAATACTTGCAAATCAGATATAAGAATACCCTTATAAGATAGAATTCTTATAACTCGAATATAAAGAGACAACTAAATTTAAACATGGGCAATAGATATTTCTTCAAGGAAGATTTATAAATGGCTAATAAGCACATGAAAAGATGCTAAAAATCGTTAGCCATCAGGGAAATGCAAATCAAAACCAAAATGATACCACTTCATACCCACTAGGATGGCCATAAAAAATGCGAGGGTCGGTACGGTAGCTTATACCTATAATCTCAACACTTTGGGAGGCAGAGGCAGGAGGATCACTCAAGTCCAGAAGTTCAAGATGAGCCTAGGTAACATAATGAGACCCCATCTCTACAAAAAAAAAAACTTAAAACATTTAGCAAGGTATGGTGGTGTGTGCTTGTAGTTCCAGCCACTCAGGAAGCTGAGGTGGGTGGATCACTTGAGCCCAGGAGGTCAAGGTTGTAGTTGGCTGTGATTGTACCACTGCACTCCAGCCTAGGTGACAGAGAGAGACCCTTTCTCTAAATAAATAAATAAATAAATGGATGAATAATAACGAGAGTTGGTGAGAATGTGGAAAAATCGGCACCCTCATACACTCCTGGTGGAAATGTAAAATGGCACAGCCACTTGAGAAAACAGTCTAGCAGTTCCTTAAAAAGTTAAACATAGAGTTATCATATCACCCAGTCACTCCTCTCCTATGTATACACCCGCAAAAAGTGAAAACATATGTCCATTCAAACTCATACACGAATGTTCACAGCAGCATTATGTATAACAGCCCAAAGGTGGAAATAACCTAAACACCTATCAATTAATGAATAGATATTTTAAATAAATGTGGTACTCCTTCACAGTAGAATACTATTCAGTCATAAAAGAGAATGAAGTCCCAGCTACTCAGGAGGCTGAAGCAGGAGAATCACTCGAGCCCAGGAAGTTGAGGTTGCAGTGAGTCATGACTGCGCCACTGCACTCCAGCCTGGGTGACAGGCTGAGATCCTGTCTCAAAAAAACAAAACAAGAAAAAAAAAAAGGAATGAAGTACTGATACATACTGCTACATGGATAAGCCTTGAAAACATTACGTTAAGTGAAAGAAGACAGGCAAAAGTTTACATATTGTATAATTCCACTTATATGATGTGTCCAGAATAGATAAATAGAGACAGGGCCCAAGACAGGGGCTAGAGGGAGGGAGAAATGGGAATGACTGCTGGTGGGTATGGGGTTTCTTCCTGGGATAATGAAAATGTTCGGAATTAGATCGTGGTTTTGACACAGCAGGTATGTGGGGGAAAAAAAATGGTGATGATTACACAACTTTGTGAATATTCTAAAAGACACGAAATTGTATATATATACTTTTTTTGGACTTAATCAAAATTAAAAAGATTTTATATATTTTTTCTTCCAACATGTAGGTATTGATGCAAATCCCAGCCCAAGCCCTCACAAGCTGAGTGACCTCAAACATGGCATTTTCACTACTTCGTGCCGAGTTTTCTCATTAGTAAAATGGGGGTGATGATAACATCTACCTGAAAGATTTGTTGGGATGATTAAAAGATCATGCATGCGAAACGCTACAGTGTCCAGAAGGCTTAGCTAATGGTAAGCAGCAAATATTTCCTGAGTACCACACAGCAGGGCAGCTATCCCTCTTATCCCTTCTCCCCTTTCTCTATAGTAAAAGAATTTTCAGCATTTACTTGAGAAAATGTAGCCTGTATTTCCCCGAATAAAAACTACATTTTCCAGATTCGGCTGGGCATGGAGGTTCACGCCTGTAATCCCAGCACTTTGGGAGGCCGAGGCGGGTGGATCACAAGGTCAGGAGATTGAGACCATCCTGGATAATATGGTGAAACCCCGTCTCTACTAAAAATACAAAAAATTAGCTGGGCGTGGTGGCGGGCGCCTGTAGTCCCAGCTACTCAGGAGGCTGAGGCAGGAGAATGGCGTGAACCTGGGAGATGGAACTTGCAGTGAACCAAGATTGTGCCACTGCACTCCAGCCTGGGCAACAGAGCAAGATTCCATCTCAAAAAAAAAAAAAACAAACAAAAAAACCCTACATTTTCCAGATTCCCTTGTAGCTGGGTGTGGCCACATGGTTAAAGTCTGGCCAGTGAGCTGTGAGAGACTCCTGGGTTTTGTCCTTCAAGGGATGGGCTTGCCTTTTCTTTTTTTCTTTCTTTCTTTTTTTTCTTTTGGGACAGGGTCTCACTCTGTCACCCAGGCTGGAGTGCAGTGGTATGATCACAGCTCACTGTAGCCTCGACCTCATGGACTCAAGTAATTTTCCCACCTCAGCCTCCCAAGTAGCTGGGACTACAGGCACACACCACCGTGCCTGGCTAACATTTTTTTAAAAATTTTGTAGAGACAGGGTCTTGCCATGTTGCCCAGGCTGGTCTTGAACTCCTGGACTCAAGTGATCCTCCCACCTTGGCCTCCCAAAGGGCTGCAATTATAGGTGTGAGCCACTGCACCTGGCTTATGCCTTTTATTGCCTCCTGCCTACCTCCTGCTGTTTGGAATGTGAAAGCAAGGCTAGAACTCCATCTTGGACTATGAAAAACAAGGACTTCACCTAAGGGATAGTAGAGTGGAAAGACAGAAGCAGATGGATCTCACATTTCTGTGGGGCCCCCTTACCATCTCTGAACTTCCTACATATGAACTTCAATGGGATAGATAATCTTCTAGCATGTCGAAGCCTCTTTTACTTTGGGTTTCCATTGCATACCTCCAATCCTTAGCCCTAACTAATAGCACCTACTCTGTGCCAGGCATCACATGCTGGTTTGTCTCAATCAGTATCCCCAGAGGCCAGCATGAAAGAAGAAAGGCAGGCTTACAGGCCAAAGTCACAGAACTAGCAAGTGACCAGGGAAGAACAGTCCTTGATCTGGACCCATCACAGGAGGATCCAGGCCACAGGTCTGTGGTAGCTGCATTCCTAGTTTCTACCGAAAGCCGTAGGACACAAATGCGCCTGGATTTGAATCCTGCTCTGACACTTGCAATGCTGTGTGACTTTAAGCAATTGGTTTCATAACTCTGAACATACTCTTATCTTACGGTTTAGTTGGAAGGCTTAAATAAGACAGATGATAGCAATAATATGCCTGGCACATTGTGGGTGCTAAATAAATATCACAGCCACTTTGGGACAAGCCCCAGTGGCCACCCAGGGGAACTAGGAGAAAAACAAAGGACGACAAGGACCTGTGAGACAAAGGGAAGAAGGGACAAGGCTGGGGGAAGTGTCTTACTCCTTCACTTCCACCCATCCTGGCCTGTGGCGAAGGACGTCCATGAGTGTGTTCATGAGGGTGGTCTTGAACCGGATCGATGCTCTCTGCTCTCTGCAAGACAAGGCAATGAACATTTGCTCAGGATCAATGATTTTCCTAGGATGGCGCAGGGAGAGGAAAAAAGTGGGAGGAAGAGAAGTCAAGTTCCATACCTGGAAAGTTTCACACTGTATTTTAGAATTTAGCATTAGAGCATGATAATACTTAGCATAATCAAATTGAGAATTATAGCATCTTTGAATCATTGAAAAATAATGATCATTATATTCAAGCCTACTACGTACCAGGCATGATCTGGTTGCTTTCCATGTGCTATGACTAATTCTTACATGAAATGATAAGTATTTGCAAAGCCCTCTCCTGGCAATCATCTGGGAAGATGAAGCAGATGTACTTTTTCCTATTCCTCCTACTGATACAACTGAAAGCACAAGATATTATCTATAAAATAAATACAAGACGGAAAGCTAGAGAAGAGGGCAGACTGGCTGGGGACTTCAGGACCACAGGAACTACAAGGTGGTGAATTCCCTGGGTTTCCTTTTTGTCTCATGTAGTTCAGATATGGAGATGAAAAGCCACCAACCCAGAAATGCCAATGGGCACAGACGATAAAGCTTCAACAAAAGCACCCCGTTTCTAGCCAAAGGACCAAGAAAGGAGCAGCCTAGCCAGGCAGAAGACTTGGACAATCACTGCTCTACTCCAGCTGGATCCCCAAGAACACATCTGTGACCCACTCCCAGTGATGCCAGCAAAGCCTGGGTAGGGAGTCTAGACTTCCCCTGAGGTTGCAGCAGGGCACCCAACACCCCTGCCGGTGCTGTCAGAGAAGGCCACAGACATAGCCAGGTTTTCACCTCTGCCAGGCAGTAATGAGGCTCCCACCCCCACTGCAGCAATGAAGAGACCATGTGTGGAGCCTGGACTTCCTCCCCAACCTGGCAGTAATGAGGTGCCCTCCCACTCTGGGGTGATGTTAAAGAGGGCCTAGAGGAGAGCTGGAAATCAATACAATCGAAAACAGAAAAACAGTATAGCCAATCGGTAAAATAAAAGGCAAGTTCTCTGGAAAGATCCATAAAATCGACAAGCCTATTTGTCAGCAAGACTGACAAAGGAAAGACCCAGCTACCCAATAAGAGGACCGAAACAGAGGCTCCTGCTATGGAGCCCGCAGGTATCACAGCCACAATGAGGAAATGCTGCTGACAGCTCTACACACCTACATTTGACAGCTTAGATGAAATGGACCAATTCCTCAAAAAGCACAATTACTACAACTCATCCAATATGAAATAGGTAATTTGAATAGCTCTATAGCTATTAAGGAAATTGAATTCATAATTCAAAACCTCGCAAAAAAGAAATCTCCAGGCTCAGATGGTTTCACTGGAGAATTTCTCCAAATATTTGAAGAAGGATTAACACCAATCTTACACAATCTCTTCCTGAAAATAGAAGAGGAGGGAGAATTTCCAAATTCAATTTTTCCAAGTTAGTATTAACCTGATATCAAAACCAAAGACAGTACACAAGAAGTAAACCACAGACTAATATCCCTTATGAATACAGATGGAAAAATCCTTAACAGAATGCAATCAAATAGATTTCAGCAATATATAAAAAGGATTATACACCATAACCAAGCGGAGTTTATTCCAGCAGGCAAGGCTGATTCAATATTCAAAAATTAATCAATGAGCCAGGCATGGTGTCTCGTGCCTATAATCCCAACCCTTTGGGAGGCTGAGGCAGGAAGATTACTTGAGGTCAGGAGTTCAAGACCAGAATGGCCAACATGGTGAAATCCCATCTCTACTAAAAATACAAAAATTAGTCAGGTGTGGTGGTGGGCACCTGTAGTCCCAGCTACTCAGGAGGCTGAGGCAGAAGAACCGCTTGAATTGGGGAGGCAGAGGTTGCAGTGAGCTGAGATAGCACCACTGCACTCCAGTGTGGGCGACAGAGACTGTCTCAAAAAAAAAAAAAAAAAATCAATGTCATATTAACAGACTAAAAAGGAGAAATCACATGATCATATCAATTGATGCAGAAAAGGCATTTGACAAAAATTAAACACTCATTCATTTAAAAACTCTGAGAGGAACTTCATCAACTTGATAAAAGCATCTAAAAAAACTCAAGCTAACATTATAATTAGTGGTATGTGAAAGTTGTCAGATTCAAAATGGAGAGGGGAGGGATTGCACTGGGAGTTATACCTTATGTAAATGACGAGTTGATGGGTGCTGACGAGTTGACGGCTGTAGCACACCAACATGGCACAAGTATACATATGTAACAAACCTGCACGTTATGCACATGTACCCTAGAACTCAAAGTATAATAAAAAATAAAAAAATAAAAAAAAAAATGGAGTCACTTATGTCAGACTCTGGCAAGATAGGGCCCGGGGGCCGGGCGAGGTGGCTCACGCCTATAATCCCAGCCCTTTGGGAGGCCGAGGCGGGCGGATCATTTGATCATTTGAGGTCAGGAGTTGGAGACCAGCCTGACCAACCTGGTGAAATCCCATCTCTACTAAAAATACCAAAAAATTAGGCCGGGCGCAGTGGCTGCTGCCTGTAATCATAGCACTCTTGGAGGACGAGATAGGCGGATCACCTGAGGTCAGGAGTTCCAGACCAGCCTGGCCAACATGGTGAAACCCCGTCCCTACTAAAAATACAAACATTAGCTGGGTGTAGTGGCTGGCGCCTATAATTCCAGCTACTAGGGAGACTGAAGCAGGAGAATCGCTTGAATCCGGGAGGTGGAAGTTGCAGTGTGCTGAGATTGTGCCACTGCACTCCAGCCTGGGCAAGAGAGTGAGACCCTGTCTCAATAAATAAATAAATACATAAATAAATACATGAATAACCTTACTGTCCCAGAAGTCAGAGGGACTGAAATGGGTTGGCAGGGCTTCATTCCTTTTGGAGGCTCTATGGGAGAATTTGTTTCCTTGCCTTTCCCAGCTTCTAGCTGGGTATGGTGGCATGTGCCTGTAATCCCAGCTACCCAGGAGGCTGAGGCAGGAGAATCGTTGGAACCTGGGAGGCAGAGGCTGCAGTGAGCCGAGATCACGCCACTGCTCTCCAGCCTGGGCAATAGAGCAAGACTTCATCTCAAAAAAAAAAAATTAGCCAGGCATGGGGGTGTGCACCTGTAGTCCCAGCTACTTGGAAGGCTGAGGCAGGAGAATCTCATGAACTTGGGAGGCAGAGGTTGCAGTCAGCCGAGATCCCACCACTGCATCCAGCCTGGGTGACAGAGTGAGACTCCATCTCAAAAAATAAAAAGTAAAAAAGTAAAGAAACAGAGCCAGGGAAGGTCATGAAGGGAGGATTCTCACGTACGAGTTGCCAGATCACAAGAACATTTTCCAAACCACAGCTTACCACATGAGACACAAGTACTGCTAACAGCACAAGGGCAGCTAGCAGCTAACAGAAGAATACTAGCCTGACACTGTTTCTCAGGCCCAATCCAAAACTGCAAGGGCCTAACAAGAACTCCAAGACTCCAAGTCCTAACTAGCAACTACTGACACTCACCAATCTGCTACTGAACTCACCAGCTCTCATAAAAAACCCTGCTAGCACCAATGAACTTTCTTTTGAAACAACTTATGTAAATCTCCTCTTTCCCCAGGAGAACCCTAACCTTTTCCTTTGTTCTCAGACATGCTGGGGGCCATCCTAGTCTATATGGACATCCTAGATTGCAGTTCTACTTCTTGTATATTATTCCCAAATAAAACCTTTTTACTTGGAGATTTGTCTCTATTTTTTTATGTTGACAGATGAAAAACTGGAGTTGGAGACTAGCCTGGGCAACATAGTGAGACATTGTCTCTAAAAATAAAAATAAATTAAACAATAATGGGCACTGCAGCCCCACCTAGTTCAAACACTAACAAGCTCAAAATGGCAGTGAAGGAGACTGGACTGGAGTGCACACAATTTAATTAAAGCTGCAGCCCAATCCATGTTCAATTCAGCTTTAGGAGGAATCTGAAAGATCAGCCCCTAACCCTAACCGCTAGACAGAGGAAGGAGCTCGCATACTCTATAAAGTGTGTGTATGTATGTGTGTGTATATATAGACTAAAATTTATTATATATAATTGCTTTTCATACACAAGATCCAGAGTGCAGTTCTAAAAATATAACACGGCCGGGCACGGTGGCTGACGCCTGTAATCCCAGCACTTTGGGAGGCCGAGGCGGGTGGATCACGAGGTCGGGAGATTGAGACCATCCTGGCTAACACAGTGAAACCCCGTCTCTACTAAAAATACAAAAAATTAGCCGGGCGAGGTGGCGGGCACCTGTAGTCCCAGCTACTCGGAGGCTGAGGCAGGAGAATGGCGTGAACCCGGGAGGCGGAGCTTGCAGTGAGCCGAGATCGCACCACTGCACTCCAGCCTGGGCAACAGAGCGAGACTCCGTCTCAAAAATAAATAAATAAATAAAAATAAAAATATAACACATGCAATAGCAAAGTAGGAAAATGTAATACATAATCAAGAGGAAAAATAGCCAATTGAAATAAACCCATGAATGACTCAGTTATCAGAATCATTAGAGAAGGAATTTAAAAATCTTTATAAATATGTTAAAGGATTTATGGGAAAAGATGGATACAATGTGTGAATAGATGAGTTATTGCAGAAAAGGACCAAATGGCCAAGTGGCTCACACCTGTAATCCCAACACTTTGGGAGGCTGAGGTGGGAAGATCACCCAGGAGTTCAAGACCAGCCTGTGCAACACTGTGAGACCCCATTTCTACACAAAGTTTTAAAATTAGCCAGGCATGGTGGCACGTGCCTGTAGTCCCAGCTACCTGGGGAGCTGAGGTGGGAGGATCACTTGAGCCCAGGAAGTTAAAGCTGCAGTGAGCCATGATCACACCACTGCACTCCAGCCTGTGTGACAGAGTAAGAAACTGTCAAAAAAAAAAAAGAAAAGAAAAGAAAAAAAGAACCAAATGGAAATTCTAGAAGGGAAAAATATAATATCTGAAATTAAAAGTTCAATGGATGTGCTTAACAAGAGACCGGGCATTGAGAAGGAAAAACCATACACTTTAAAACAGTCCAATTGAAATTGTTCAAACTGAATTAGAGAAAAAATTTTTACATGAACAGAACCTCAGCGACTTGTGAGATAATATCAAGCAGTCTAACATACATGTAACTGAAGTTCAAGAAAGAGAGGAAGAAGAGATAGGACAGAAAATATTTTTTGAAGAAATGATGGCTAAAAAATTTTCCAAATTTGATTGAATTATCAACTCACAGATCCAAGACGCTCAATTAACCCCAAGCAAGGACAGACACATCATAAACTACACCCAGGTAAGCCATAGTCAAATTGCTGAAAAACAGAACAGTCTCAAAAAAAAAAGAAGTCTGGAAAAAAAGACACATTGCATAGGGGGGTCGGGGAGAGGGGTGGAGAGTGGGAGTGGAAGACAAGAACAGCTGACTTTGCCCGGCACAGTGGCTCCCGCCTGTAATCCCAGCACTTTGGGAGGCCAAGACAAGCGGAGCACCTGAGGTCAGGAGTTCGAGACCAGCCTAACCAACATGGAGAAACCCTGTCTCTACTAAAAATACAAAAATTAGCCAGGCATAGTGGCAGGTACCTGTAATCCCAGCAACTCGGAGGCTGAGGCAGGAGAATACCTTGAACCTGGGAGGTGAAAGTTGCAGTGAGCTGAGATCGCCCCACTGCACTCCAGCCTGGGCGACAAAGCGAGACTCCGTCCCCAAAAAAAAAGAAGAGCTGACTTCACATCAGAAACAACATAAGCCTAAAAAGACAAAAGAAAATCATCTTTCAAGTGCTTAAAGAAAAAAAGATCAACCTAGAATTCTATATCCAGTAAAACTTTACTTTAAAAATGACAGTGAAATAAAGACATTTTCAAATAAATAAAAGCTGAGAGAATTTATTGCCAACAGATCCACACTATAAGAAACACTAAAGAACGTTCCTCAGGCTGAAGGAAAATTATACCAGATGGAAATTCAGAAGGAAAGATGAGTGGGGTAAATATGGAATACTTTCTTCCATGTCTTAATTAAAAAAAAAAAAAAAAATACAAGTAGCTATTTAAAGCAAATATAGTGAGAATATAATGAAGGGTTTGTAACATATTTACAGGTAAATATATGACAAAAATAGCAGCACAAAGGACCAGAGGGGAGCAAACAGAAGTGTGTTGCTGTAGGGTTCTTAGTTGTACATGAAGTGGTGTAATTATGCTTCAAGGTAGACTTGAAGGTGATAAGGTAAGGATGCATATTGTAATCCCCTAGAGCCATAGGTTGTGAAGTGTGGTCTCAAGTATTTCTCAGGATTCCCAACTCTCTTTCAGGGGTATACAAAGTCTTCCCTTTTCCAAATACCTATCTTTGTGAGGCTGGATTTTCTTCCTGTCCTTCGACCAAAACAATCTATATTAACAGATTGAGCACAGAAGATCTGGAAAGTCAAATGTTTTCTAATAAGCCAAATGTTAAAGAGATTCACAAAAATGTAAAACGACTGCTACTCATCTCAGTACATTTTGGTGGGGAAATATAACTATAACTCATAAAAATGTTGGGCCAAACACAGTGGCTCACACTTGTAAACCCAGCGCTTTGGGAGGCCGAAGCGGGTGGATCACTTGAGGTCAGGAGTTCGAAACCAGCCTGGCCAACATGGTGAAACCCCATCTCTACTAAAAGTACAAAAATTAGCTGGGCGTAGTAGCCTGTAATCCCAGCTACTTGGGAGGCTGAGGCACGAGAATCGCTTGAACCCGGGAGGCAGAGGTTACAGTGAGCTGAGATCACGCCACTGCACTCCAGCCTGGGTGACAGGGTGAGACCCTGTCTCAAAAAAAAAAAAAAAAAAAAAAAAAGTTTATGCTACTATGTAATGAGTATTTTATTGATTTTTAAATTAATGAATAAGTATTTTTAAAATTTATCAGCTTAGGCCAGGCATGGTGGCTCATGCCTGTAGTCCCAACATTTTGGGAGGCCAAGGTGGGTGGATCACCTGAGGTCAGGGGTTCAAGACCAGCCTGGCCAACATGGTGAAACCCCATCTCTACTAAAAATTACAAAAATTAGCTGGATGTGGTGGTGCATGCCTGTAATCCCAGCTACTAGGGAGGCTGAGGCAGGACAATTGCTTGAACCTGGGGAGACGGAGATTGCAGTGAGCCAAGATCGCACCACTGTACTCCAGCCTGGGTGACAGAGTGAGATTCTGTCTCAAAAATAAAACAAAATAATAAAATAAATTAAAATTTATCAGCTTAAATTTCTTATATGGTACACATTGTTAGATGTATGCCACATATACAAAAGTTAATTCGTTTCACAGTAATTTTTAAGTTGTAAAGGGACCCACCCTGAGCTTAAACTTTTAGAACTGCTGCTCTACAGTAACCATTTAAAAGATCAAATAGGCCGGGCACGGTGGCTCATGCCTATAATCCCAGCACTTTGGGAGGCCAAGGCAGAAGGATCACTTCAGCCATGGAATTCGAGACCAGCCTGAGCAACATAGTAAGACCTCATCTCTACAAATAATATGAAAAAAAAAGATAAAATTAGGAGGTTTAGCTAAAAGTCAATACAGGAGACAACATGGACTACTAAAAATATATGCAATAGACCCAAAACAACAAAGAGATACAATTTCAAAATCCATCAGGTTGCAGAAAATATTAAAAATCAGACAAATATCAAATGTTTGCAAGAATGTGGAGAAATGACAGTTATTTTACAATGCTGATGGGGTGCACATTGGACACACCTTTGGAGAGCAATCTGGCATATTACAACAATCAAGGACTATGTCACACACATCAGACTGGCAAAAATCTAAAGGTCCAAGTTTTGGCAACGATGGGATAAAATGGAAACTCCTCCTCTGCTGGTAGAACGCACTTTGGAGGGCCACTGGGCAGTTGTTAGTAAAATCAAATATGCATGTGCCCTAAACTCAGCAACCTATCCTAGCTCTATACCCTGGGTTTGTACTCTGCATTTCTACGAGGAAACACATGTGCAAAGATACTTATCTGTAATTGTTAATATTGTTACAGAAATAACCTGTGGCACACACTTTTGGTGGTCTACCCATATCCCTTTGGCATTCACCACTCCTGTGGGTGCAAATCAAAGAGCTTCTCACTGCCAGCACCTTCGATGCTACCTGAGGGTTTTCCCTGGCCCCCGGAGTCTGCTCAGCCAGCATGTGGAGCAGATTGGAAGCACCAGAGTGAACTGCCCCTCTGCCAGCAGCATACAACCAGTGACGACTGGAGTTGGTGGATAAATCCGCTAAGTCTCTCATGTCTCACTTAGGATGAGTCTGCAGTGCATTCTACGTTCTCCCAGGAATTCCCCGGGGGCATTGAGCCCACTTGCTCACAGCAATTACCTGTCGCTGATGCACCTTTTACTGGTTTCCCTCCTCAGCTGTCTTACTTCCCCACTTCCCTGTCAGTGCTCACTGGAATTACCTTCCAAATAAACCATTTGCTCTCACATCCTTCCCCCAGGGTCAGTTTCTGCTGAAACCAGTACTTCATAAGTGCTTTTCGACAGGAAGATGGGTAAATAACGTGTGATACACAATGAAACAGAGGTAGCAGTTACAATGCATTCAGAGCTACATGTGCCAATGTGGATAAACATGAAACATATTTTGTGTGACAAAAGCAGGGTGCAGAATAGTAATAACAGTACAATGACACTTACATAACTTGTATTCCTAGCTACCCATGCAGTCGGGGTGGCCACATTACACAATTCTAGTCAATAAGATAGAAACATAAGACTGCTAGAAAGGGTAAGTTCCTGGGACAGTTTTGGTCTTTTGAGGAAGAAAGGAGGGAAGGAAGGAAGGAAGGAAGGAAGGAAGGAAGGAAGGAAGGAAGGAAGGAAGGAAGGAAGGAAGGAAGGAAGGGAGGGAGGGAGGGAGGGAGGGAGGGAGGGAGGGAGGGAGGGAGGGAGGGAAGGAAGGAAGGGATGTGGCTTGAGTTTTCCCTCCCCTCTTCTTCCTGTCTTGATCATGACATGAAGGCTGGAGCTATAGCGGCCATTTGGTCTCCATGAGGAAGAGGTCAAGACAATCATGAAGGCTCATGCCTGTAATCCCAACACTTTGGGAGGCCAAAGTGGGAGGATCACTTGAGGCCTGGTGTTGGAGACCAGCCTGGGCAACATAGTGAGACCTCATAACTACAAAATAAATAAATAAATAAATAAATAAATAAATTAGTGAGGCCAGGCGCTGTGGCTCACGGCTGTAATCCCAGCATTTTGGGAGGCCGAGGCGGGTGGATCACAAGGTCAGGAGTTCGAGACCAGCCTGGTCAATATGGTGAAACTCCGTCTCTACTAAAAATACAAAAATTAGCCAGGTGTGCTGGTGGGTGCCTGTAGTTCCAGCTACTAGGGAGGCTGAGGCAGGAGAATTGCTTGAACCTCTGGGGTGGAGGCTGTAGTGAGCTGAGATCACGCCACTGCACTCCAGCCTGGGCAACAGAGCAAGAGTTTGAAAAAAAAAAAAATAGCCAAGTGCACTGGCATGAGCCTGTAGTTCCAGCTACTCAGAAGGCTGAGATGGGAGGATTGCATGAGCCTGGGAGATCAAGGCTGCAGTGAGCCATGATCGCACCACTGCACTCCAGTCTGGGCAACAGAGTGAGACTCCATCTCAAAAAAAGGAAAAAAAAAAGGCAATCATGAAGACGCTGACTCTGACATTATTGAACCACTGTACCAGCACTCTAGGCTCTTTGTAATGTGAAGAAAATAAATACAATTTGTTTAAGCTACTATTACGAGTTTTCTCTTACTGGTAGTGGAACACATATCTACATGTGCCCTAATAAGGCACATAAATAAAAAATGTTTTATGGTAAATACCTGTGTGTGTGTGCGTGTGTGTGTGTGCCTTTATAAAATAAGTAGATGGGGCCTTGATATGGTTTGGATGTTTGTCCCCTCCAAGTCTCAAGTTAAAATGTGATTCTCAGTGTTGAAGGTGGGACCTGGTGGGAGGTGATTGGATCCTGAAAACGTATCCCTCATGAATGGTGTGGCAACATCCCCTTGGTGATAAGTGAGTTTTCACTCAGTTCATGGGAGATCTGGTTGTTTAAAAGAGCCTGGGATCTCTCCCTTGTTCCCACTCTTGCCATGTGACATGCCTGCTCCCCCTTTGCCTTCCACCATGATTGTAAGCTCCCTGAGGCCTCACCAGAAGCTGAGCAGATGCTGGTGCCATGCTTGTACAGCCTGTAGAAACATGAGCCAATTATACCTCTTTTCTTTATAAATTACTGAGTCTCAATTAGCCACGCATGGTGGCGGGCACCTGGAATTCCAGCTACTCGGGAGGCTGAGGCAGGAGAATCGCTTAAACCTGGGAGGCGGAGGTTGCAGTGAGCCACGATCAGGTCATTGCACTCCAGCCTGGGCTACAAGAGCGAAACTGTCTCAACATAAATAAATAAATAAATAAATAAAAAGTCTCAGTTATTCCTTTATAGCAATGCAAAAACAGCCTAACACAGGCCTGTTAAGTGCTCTTTGTTTTGTTGGGATGGGGGTCGGGTGGGCATGTATGTTTAGGGCCAGGATCCGGAACACTGCTGAGTTGCCCTGCATAAGAGAGTGAGAGATTTGAAGTTGGTAGGATAGTCAGTATGGACAGAAAGAAGGCAAAGAAGACGGGCGCAGCATGAGAGAAGCATCCCAAATCACACATGCCCTCCTCAGTGGTGGTATAGCCAGGAGGGACTTTAGAAAGAACAGAAATATCTGTCTGGGCATGGTGGCTCACGCCTGTAATCCCAGCACTTTGGGAGGCCGAGGCAGGTGGATCACCTGAGGTCGGGAGTTCAAGACCAGCCTGACCAACATGGAGAAATCCTGTCTCTACTAAAAATACAAAATTAGCTGGGCATGGTGGCGCGTGCCTGTAATCCCAGCTACTTGGGAGGCTGAGGCAGGAGAATCACTTGAATCCAGGAGGCAGAGTTTGCCGTGAGCTGAGATCATGCCATTGCCCTCTAGTCTGGGTAACAAGAGCGAAACTCAAAAGAAAAGAACAGAAAAGAAAAGGAGAGAAAGACACAGAGAGAGAGAGAGAGAGAGAAATATTTAATGAGCCAGAGAATAGATTATCAAAACATTTGCTATGTAAACTACCTCCTCTAACTCCCCACAAAAATCTTCAATAAAGTCTACATTGTTCACTCCTGCTTTGTGCAAGTGGATTCTCTTTAGGAGATCCAAAGGGGTGCTGGGTTTGGCATCCAGGTTGTCGATGCGGAGTGAAGCAGATCAGAGGACAGCTGACATGTAAGTCATCAAGTCATCACAGGGTTGTTGAAGGAGGCAGGAGAGACCAAAGTTAGATAGTGGGCCCTGGAGTCCAACAAGCTCTGCCCCTAACTGATCACGTGATCTTGAGCAAGTCACTTAGCCTTTTTGAGCTTCAGTTTCTCCATCTGTAAAATGGGCACAATAGTAGCATCTACTTCAAATGGTTGGGGTCAGGATTCAATGAGCCAATACAGGTAAAGTGACAGGCCCAGAGCCTGGCACATGGTAAGTGCTCAATAATGGTTTAGCTTTACTACTTCTACTATCATTTTCATTATAATTGTTGAAGTAGAAAAGTGAGAGAGGGATTGAAAAGGGGAGGGAGGGAGGGAGGTTGGTTGTCTGTGATTGTTGGATTGGATGGGACCACTCACCGCTCTTTTCCCTTTGACAATCCATGGCCCTTGTAATTTTGGTTCTGCAATGAGGAAAGGAAAAGGCTGTAACTGGTTTTGTATATCTGCCCTGCTTTCCCAGGTTAACTTACTGCACATATTAAAATGCCGAAACCATCAGACTCAATAATGCCTAGGTTCTGAGACATGAAGGTTCAGTCTGATCAAGTTCCCACTGGCCACCATGTCCCCAGCAAATGGACCAGAATTTATCTGCTATGAATGAACTCCCAAGTATCCAACGTACCACCTTACTGCAGGTTTGCTCCACAGATATGACCAGTATAGCAAATGCCTGATTTTCAGTACTCCAAAGGTCAGCCCTGAACCCCAGTTTTGAAAGCTCAGCTCAATACACTGTGTGAGAAGGATCTGAACTTTTTTTTTCCTTGTTGTTTTTGAGATGGAGTCTCGCTCTGTCACCCAGGCTGGAGTGCAGTGGCGCAATCTCAGCTCACTGCAACTTCCACCTCCTGGGTTCAAGTGATTCTCAGCCTCCCTAATAACTGGAATTAAAGGTGCCCACCACCACACCCAGCCAATTTTTGTATTTTTAGTAGAGACAGGGTTTCGTCATGTTGGCCAGGCTTGTCTGGAACTCCTGACCTCAGGTGATCTGCCCACCTCGGCCTCCCAAAGTGCTGGAATTACAGGTGTGAGCCACCACACCCAGCTGATCTGGACTTTCTACTCTTAACTTGGAATGTTTGATTAAATTGATCCCAGAAGGGGCTAGGTCAAAGACTCAGAGCAATGTCAATTCCTTTCACCCCAAATGGACCTTTCAAATCCTCAGTGGGTGGTGGGTATTATTTCACTTCAACCATGTCCAAAACAGCTTGGCCCTCTGTCCTGGGAAGACCAATTCCTAAGGCACGTATGATGAGAGAAATCGAAATTGGTCCTGTGCAGGATGACATTTGCAGCTGGGACAGACCTGCCATCTGCATTCATTTTCTATTGCTGGGCCAGGATCACAAAATCAGTGGCTTAAAATGATGGAAATCCATTATCTCAGTTTCCATGGGCCAGGATCGTGGGCATGGCTTAGCTGCATCATTGGCTCAGCTCTCACAAGGCCACAGTCAAGGTGATGGCTGGGGTTATGGCTCTCATCTGGGGCTTGGGGTCCCCTTCCAAGCTCATTCAGGTTGTTGGTAGAATTCAGTTGCCAGGGGTTGTAGGATGGAGGTCTCTGTTTACTTGCTAGCTGTCTGCTGGGGACTGCTCTCAGCTCCTAGAGGCTGCCTGCAACTCCCTGCAGTGCGGCCCCCATAGGTACTTCACAACATGCACATTTGTTTTCCTCCAGGCCACGTGGAGCATGTCCCTCTGACTTCCAATCCTCCCCTCTCCAAGTTACCTATGATGGAGTCTTAAGTAATGGAAGGTAATCACCATAGTAACCATACCATCAAATTCACAGACTCCTCCATGCTCAAGGAGAGATAATTTTACAAGGCATGTACGCCAGGGGGTGGGAATCTTGGGGCCCATCTTAGAATTCTGCTTAGCACACCAGCCTACCCCTCAAAGAGCGGCGGAGAGGGGTGGAGGGTACTGCTTTACAAAACTGGCAGAAGCAAGCCCCACTGAAACACAGTGAAATCTTCTTTCATTCTTCCATTCAAGCCCTTCCAACTCCCCCAACACTAGTCAAGCTGTCCTCGTCTTTTTGTATTTTATCTTTAATCCTCTCTCATGCTTTCAATTCCATTTTCCATATGTTTATCCAGTTGTTCCAGAGCCTTTGGTTAAAAAAAATTTTCCTCTCCTCATTGAATTGCATTGGCACGTCTGTCACAATTCAATTGACCATGTGTATGTGGATCTATCTCAAGACTGTGTTTTGTTCTATTTACTTGTCTATCCTTATGTCACTATCACATTGGCTTAATTACTGCTGTAGCTTTCTAGTAAATCCTGAAGTCAGGTAGAGTAAATTCTGATTTCAGGATTGTCTTTGCAATTAGGGGTCCTTTGTACTTCAACATAAATTTCAGAATTGGCTTGCCAATTTCTACGAAAAAACATGTTGAGATTTTGACTGGGATTGCATTGAATCTACAGATATTTTCAGGAAGTGACATTATAAGGTACTGAGCCTTCCAATCCATGAGTAATATGATCTCTCCATTAATTTAAATGTTTTAAAAAAATTTTTCTATACTATCTTCTAGTTTCCAGTATAGCAGCCTTGTACATTTTTAATTAAATTTATTCATAGGTTTTTTATTTTATGATGCTATTGGATACAGTATTTTCAAATTTCGTTTTCTACCTGATGATAGTAAATTATAATAAGCAGAAAAAGGGCCGGGCGCGGTGGCTCAAGCCTGTAATCCCAGCACTTTGGGAGGCCGAGATGGGTGGATCATGAGGTCAGGAGATCAAGACCATGCTGGCTAACATCGTGAAACCCCGTCTCTACTAAAAAATACAAAATATTAGCTGGGCATGGTGGCGGGCGCCTGTAGTCCCAGCTACTCGGGAGGCTGAGGGAGGAGAATGGCGTGAACCCGGGAGTCGGAGCTTGCAGTGAGCTGAGATCCGGTCGCTGCACTCCAGCCTGGCGGACAGAGTGAGACTCTGTCTCAAAAAAAAAAAAAAAAGCAGAAAAAGGCCATCTCCAAAGACGTCCATGTCCTAATCCCTAGAACCTATCAATGTGTTACATTATATGGCAAGGGGAATTTAAAATTGCAGATGGAATTAAGGTTGCTAATCAAAGAACCTTAAAATAGAAAGATTATTTTGTATTTTCTGTGTGGGCCCAATGTAAGGATCCTTAAATGTGGAAGAAGGCAGAGTCAATGTCAGAGTGGCAGAGTCACACACTGTGAGAAGAACTGCCTTTGAACATGAAAGGGGACCATGAGACAGTCTCCAGAAACTAGAAAAGGCAAAAAACAGGGCTTCTCTCCTAGAGCCTCCAGATATGAAGGCAGCCCTGCTAACACCTTGATTTTAGCCCAGCGAGAACCCTTTCAGACTTCTGATCTCATTAACTGTAAGATAGGGACCAGGCGCAGTGGCTCACACCTGTAATCCCAGCACTTTGGGAGGCCGAGGCAGGCAGATCACTTGAGGTCAGGAGTTCAAGACCAGCCTGGCCAACATGGTGAAACCCCATCTCTACTAAAAATTACAAAAATTAGCCGGGATGGTGGTGCACACCTATAATCCCAGCTAATCAGGAGGCTGAGGCAGGAGAACCCAGGAAGCAGAGGTTGCAGTGAGCCGAGATTGTGCCACTGCACTTCAGCCTGGGTGACAGAGTGAGATGCCATCTCAAATAAATAAATAACTGTAAGACAGTAAGTTAGTGTTTTTAAAAGCCATTGAATTTGTGACAATTTGTCACAAATTGGAAACCGATACATATATAGAAGTATAATTGATTTTGTACATTGACCTTGTATTTGATGCCCTTGCTGAATTATTAGTTCTGGTAGTTTGTAAATCCTTTGAGTTTTCTCTGGATACAATGATGTCATCTGTGAATAAAGGCAGACTTACTTCTTTCTTTTCAATATTTATGCTTTTTATTTAGTTTTCTTGCTTTATTCCACTGGTGAAAACTCTAGTATGTACAAAGTTGACTAAAAGTGGTAACAGCTGACATCCTTATCTTGCTCCTGATCATAAGAGGAATGCATTCTCTATTTCAGCTTTTAAGAATGATACTGGCTGTAGATTCCTATAGTTTCCTGTACTAAATTGAGTAAATTTCCTACTATTCCCTGGTTTTCTAAGGGTTTATCATGAACAGGCTTTTTTAAAAAACTTATTTAAAACATCTTTTCTTATACAATTATGCAATTAAATAATTCATTTAAAACATCTTTTAGGCCGGGCGCGGTGGCTCAAGCCTGTAATCCCAGCACTTTGGGAGGCCAAGACGGGCGGATCACAAGGTCAGGAGATCGAGACCATCCTGGCTAACACGGTGAAACCCCGTCTCTACTAAAAAAAAAATACAAAAAACTAGCCGGGCGAGGTGGCGGGCGTCTGTAGTCCCAGCTACTCGGGAGGCTGAGGCAGGAAAATGGCGTAAACCCAGACGGCGGAGCTTGCAGTGAGCTGAGATCCAGCCACTGCACTCCAGCCTGAGCGACAGAGCGAGACTCCGTCTCAAAAAAAAAAAAAAATATTTTATTATGTAATTATTATGTAATTCAACCATTATAGGAGTCAAAGATGTTTGACTCCGAGATGTTTAGCATTTACATCTGCCTGGGCCCCCAAGAACAGTAAACTTTATGGTAACATCTTATTTAGCATTTCTCAGACTAGCCTGAGGACTCATCTAAGGTTAAGAATTCTTGCTGGGCACCGTGGCTCACACCTGTAATCCCAGCACTTTGGGAGGCTGAGGCAGGCGGATCACGAGGTCAGGAGTTTGAGGTCAGCCTGGCCAACATGGTGAAACCCTGTCTCTACTAAAAATACAAAAATTAGCCAGGGTGGTAGCGAGCACCTGTAATCCCAGCTACTCGGGAGGCTGAGGTAGAAGAATCGCTTGAACCCGGGAGGCAGAGCTTGCAGTAAGCAGAGATGGTGCCATTGTACTCCAACCTGGGCGATGGCAAGACTCCGTCACAAAAAAAAAAAAAAAAGATTTCTCAGGAGAAAGGTTTTTTTTCCCTACACTGAAGCTGCCGAGCTTCCTAGTTGTCTCCCACTGCTGAAGGGTAAATTGGTTCTAATTACACCTTTACTAAGGGTGGGGGTCTCTGAAGGGTCCAGCTTTATGGTGAGGTCTCAGTTCCAACTCCTTGCCCAGTGGGCCCCATGACACTTCAACTCCTGTTTGTGAGACAATCAATGACTTCCCCAAGGAAAATGACGAATGAAGAATCAGTTAGTGACAATTCTGTTTTTTATTTTTTTTCTCTGTGTGTGTGTGTGTGTGTGTGTGTGTGTGTGTGTGTGTGTGTGTCTGTGTGTCTGTGTTAGGGTGGTGGTCCCTTGGGGATTTTTCTTCTACCAATCCTTGCCCCTCCACATACGCAGGTCAGTTACACAGTTCAAAGGATGTCTGTTATATTTTGGCCAACAGTTTTAAGTGTGTTGTGTTAATAAGCTTTTCAAGAAATCTCATCTGTCATATTGCCTGAGATAGAAGTCCTATTACTATCTTGACCCAAAAAACAGCCCAGGGATATAACTTTCCCCAAACCACTAAAATAATGCATTTAGAAAAGATAAGGCTACAAGACTTTTTAAAAAAATGATCTTATTGAGAAAATGATTCAAAAGTGACTTGGTTGCTTGTATGGGCTACAAACAGAGAACTTTTATTTCTCGTTGGTGCCATTCATGGAGGGTAGCATGAATGGCACCAGTTGGTGTTGAGTCAAAAAGACCATAGGATTGTGACATTGCCAGCTGCCTTCATTCCTGGCTCTATTCCTGGAGTCCTGCTCTGAGCTCCCTGGTACTACCCACCAGGTAGAGACAGTCATGCTGAAACCAGTTTGCCACACCAGCCTACCCATTGTGATTAGACTTTGATCATCTAACCAGAGATCAGCTTCATTGCTTAGCTGGTTCCACTAACCCCAGTTTCATTCCTGCCTGATCCAATTCCTCATTTCCCCTTAGCCCTCTGAAGAGTTCCCAGCATGCCTTGGAGCTGAGGTCTTGGCGACCATCACCTTGAGGAGATGAGGTCAATGGTTGGAACATATAGTATTCTGACTTCTGGCCTTCTCTGAGCATGTTTTTGTGAGAGTACACAAAGTATATCCCGGCATGTTCTCTTAAGGCTGACATGAACGATCCTTTTCAAATAAATTCATACTCCTATTTCCCCTGGGTCATTTGAAAGAAACCACAAAGTCCTAAGTCAATATATAGGAGACCTTTGTTTCCCTTTCCAACAACAAAAACAAAATTCATCGTTTCACAAAGAAGTAGTCCACTATTTTTTTCCTTCATCCAACGTGGTCTGCTACACCCATGTCTAAACTATATTCACAGTGTAGACTGCTAAGAGTTTGTGCATTCTTCAGCAACCTGCAGTTCGTCCTTCCTTTCAAAGGAATCAGTTGGGTTCATGGGAAGGGACTATTTCAGTAGATGTTTGTTTTCTTTTTTCTTAATAATATTTTTATAAAATGATACGCAGGAAGCTGAGGCAGGAGGATCACTCAAGCCCAAGAGGTTGAAGCTTCAGTGAGCCGTATTCATGCCACTGCACTCCAGCCTGGGCAACAGAATGAGACCCTGTCTCAAAAAAAAAAAAAAAAAAAAAAAAATTATATGTGTCCCAATCTGTGTGTTTAAAGAGTATTAATTTTTAAAATTTGAGAGTTTGGTCATGATTAGCATAGCAGTTGAGGTAGAGGAAAAAATAAATTCAAGACATATTCAGAAAGTTAGAGGAAGGAGGCTTTTACTGGATGTGGGATGTGAGGAAGATGGAGGAGCCAACAGTCCCAGTTTTTTAGCTGAGCATCTAGGTAGGTCGTTCAACAGTCATTCAATATGTATCAACTGTAGTCAGCTCTGTGCTGAGGACCGGGAATACGGAGAAGAACAAGTCAGATTAGATCCCAGAGCAGCGGGGAAGACAGATGTTAAACAAATAATCACATGAGTAATGAATTGTAGTAAAAAGGCAAAGTTCAAGGCACTCTGAAAGCAGATAAACTCACTTTTTGCTGGGAGAGGGAATTACAGAAATAAGAGGCTGACCAGGTGCAGTGGTTCATGCCTGTAATCCCAGCACTTTGAGAGGCCAAGGCGGGAGATGGTTTGAGGCCGAGTTCCAGACAAGCCTGGGCAACACAGCAACATAACATAGAGACTCCTGTCTCTACACAAACTAAAAAAGAATTAGCTGAGCATGGTGGTACACACTGGTAATCCCACCTACTTGGGAAGCAGAGGCAGGAGAATCACTTGAGCTCAGGAAGTCGACTGAGCCAAGATCACACCACTGCACTCCCTCCTGAACAACAAAGTGAGACCTTGTCTCAAAAAAAAAAAAAAAAAAAAAAAAAAAAAAAGGAAAGAAAGAAGAGAAATGAAGGTTCCACTCATGAATGAGAGCTGGGATTAAGAAGTAGGATGGAGGCTGGGCGCAGTGGCTCATGCCTGTAATCCCAGCACTTTGGTAGGCCGAGGCGGGCAGATCACGAGGTCAAGAGATCGAGACCATCCTGGCCAACATGGTGAAACCCCGTCTCTACTAAAAATACAGAAATTAGCTGGGCGTCGTGGCGTGCGCCTGGAGTCCCAGCTACTCTGGAGGCTGAGGCAAGAGAATCGCTTGAACCCGGGAGGCAGAGGCTGCAGTGAACTGCGATCACGCCACTGCACTCCAGCCTGGCGACACAGTGAGACTCCGTCTCAAAAAAAAAAAAAAAAAAAAAAGTGGATTGGGGTGGGGATAGCGGATTTTACAGTAATTCATTTTCCCTCTTCGACTTTCATTTTTCCCATTCTTAAAATGGGGGAATTGGTCTGTGCCCTCTTAGAGGGCAGAGGTTTGTCTGATTCACCTGTGTCCCTTGGCCAGCAATGAGCTTGATGGGGGAAAAGACACTAATTAGCGTTGTTTTGAATGGATGGATAAACGGATGGATGGATGGATGGACGGGCAGGCGGGCTTCGCCAAATCAGGAAATCTGAAATTCTGAGGTTCAACTTCCCCAGGGGTCACGGAGCTCAGAATCCCACTGTTGGGTAAATTTCCCCCCAGCTGGCCAGGGTCGCTGGACTTGCGCAGCAGCTTGGGTGGCGCGGTGCATGCCGGGAGTTGTAGTCTTTCCTCTAAGTTCGTCGACTTTTTTTCTTCCTTTTTCCGGAATTCCTCCGCGAGAACACCACCTCCTCCCCCCGCCCTACCCCGCTACCCATTCCGTGAGGAACACCCATCCCCAACCGATTTTGAATCCCTCTGCGGCTTTCCTCCCTTTTTCTAGGGACGATAAAAGCATCTGGGTCAGGTTGACTCCTACCTTGGGTCGCGACATAACGCGATTCCCCACGGACCAGATCCAAACTGCCACAGCTCGCCGCGCGTGCTTGTGCGTCCCGTTGCCAAGGCGACAGAGAAGCGGCTGGATCCGCCGCTCTGATTGGACGAGCCAAAGGCACGCTCTCGGCGGAGTGCGCAGACTCCGATCCACCAGAGCCTCTGGAGGCTCTTGGGTGTGCTGGCAGCCTAGGTCCCCCGGCTTCCTCAACCTTTCTTTCCCAGGCCCGTCTCTCCGCGACCCTAGGGCAATTCGTTCTGAGGCTGGCTGCCTCTGCCCCCCGCCGCCTCCAACTGCACTTTCCTTAAACTGAGAGCGCTGCGTCTGAAAAGTTGTCAGCTTTTGGTAAATGTAATTTACCAGATGTAATTTACTGAGTTTCCTTACTTAAAAGAAGTTACTCACTAAGTCACCCGGTCACTTGGTCAGTCGGTAACGCGGCCAGTCACCTTTGCTATCCCAGCCGCTTTCTAATTCTTAAGGTCTATAGCCTCACCAACATTTGATGTTGTCCATCTTTTTCATTTTAGTGACTACAGTGATAGCTCATTGGAGTTTGTTTGAGACAGAGGCTCGCTGTGTCGTCCAGGTTGGAGTGCAGTGGCACCATCTCGGCTCACTGCAGCCTCTGCCTCCTGAGCTCAAATGATCCTCCTGTGTCAGCCTCCCGAGTAGCTGGGATTACAGGTACATGTCACCACGCCCGGCTAATTTTTGTATTTTTAGTAGAGACAGGGTTTCACCATATTGGCCAGGCTGGTCTCGAACTCCTGACCTCGTGATCACCTGCCTCGACCTCCTAAAGTGCTAGGATCACAGGCGTGAGCCACTGCACCCAGCCAGCTCATTTTGTTTTAAAAGTACTCAGGTTGGGTTGACTGGGAAGGAGATGAAGGAACTTTCTGGAGTGATGGGGATTTCCATCTCCTAATAAAGATGTGGGTTATATTGAGTATATGCATTTGTCAAAATTGACTAAACTGAAAAGATCTATGCATTTCATTATTTGAATGCATATATAAGAAAGAGACAAAGTTATTTGCAGATAACATGAGAGTTTAGTTGTTCAGAATTCTTGGTTACAAAAAAACTATCTTTGATTAACTGAAATAGAAATGGAATTCATTGGTAGGATATTGAATGAGTCACAGAGTTGTTGGAAATCAGAATCAAAAAATGGGGAAAGAATTCAGGGAGTCTAACTGATCAAAATTATGGTCAAAATCAGAGTTTGCAGAAACTTTGATTGGGGTGCCATTTCTGATTATTACTGGACATCAGACAGCACTACTGACATGACTGCTGCAAATAGCACTGGATGCTGTTGTTTTACTAGCACCTCTGCTCCATAGATATCACTACTAGTACTGGAATTGGCCAAATGAATACTCAACAGACACCTGCTTTGTTGTACTATTTGTTTCAGATTTAAAGTCCACAAACTGCTTTAGCTGCCAGGGCTAGAGTACCTGACTCTTCTAGCTTCATACAGTAGTAGTGTGGAAGATGCTGCTAGTTGCCTACACCATATCCATTCTTCCCTTCTTCTGAAATAGATGTCCATCAGAACTGTCTGCATTTAAAAATCCAAAGAATCTACAGAGTATTAGAACAAATTAAAGGTTTAAAAAAAAAAAAAAAAAAGAGGCCGGGCGCGGTGGCTCACGCCTGTAATCCCAGCACTTTGGGAGGCCGAGGCGGGCAGATCACAAGGTCAGGAGATCGAGACCATGGTGAAACCCCGTCCCTACTAAAAAATAGAAAAAAAAATTAGCTGGGCGCAGTGGCGGGCGCCTGTAGTCCCAGCTACTCGGGAGGCTGAGGTAGGAGAATGGCGTGAACCCGGGAGGCGGAGCTTGCAGTGAGCCGAGATTGCGGCACTGCACTCCAGCCTGGGCGACAGAGCGAGACTCCGTCTCAAAAAAAAAAAAAAAAAAAAAAAGAAAGAAAACATCAACCCAAAAATGACATTTGAATTTCTATATACCAACCATAACTGATTGGAAACTATAATAAAAATATATAGCAACAGAAATATAAGATATGTAGAAACAGATCTCATAAAGTATATGAAAAAGACATTAAACAACAAATTCTTATGAAGCATCTACTCTGTGTCCTGCTCTATTCTTGACACTGAAGATACAGCAGAGAGGAAAACCAACAGAGCATTCGCCCTAATGGAGTTTATATTCTCATAGAGAAAATTACAAAATATTATTAAAGGACATCAAATAAATGCAATGATATACATGTTCATGGATGGGAAGGCTCAGTATCAGAAAGATGTGTATTTTCCCCAATCCAATCAGGATTTTTGAGGAATCTTGTCAAAATCAAAAGAACAATGTGTATATGTTGGGGCAAGGAGACACTTCTCTGCCTACCAAGCCAATGAGGAGTAGAGCTTCAAAACAGACACAGGAGAGAGAGTGCGTGTGTGTGTACTTGATGTACAATAGAGATGGCATTATAAATCACTGGGGAAAAAATAGTAAATGGCACTGAGAAATTTACTTTCCATAGAGTTGAAAAATAGATGCCTAATTAAATGGATTAAATAAATATGATAAATATTTAAGACATATACATGTTATATTTATTATCTTGGGGTGGGAAAGGACTTCTTAGATAAACAACAATAAAACACTACTCATAAAGGAAAAAGATGATCTGTGACTACCTCAAAATTTAAACTACCAGGCTGGGCATGGTGGCTCACGCCTGTAATCCCAGCAGTTTGGGAGGCCGAGGCAGGCAGATCATGAGCTCAAGAGATCAAGACCTGGCCAACACGGTGAAATCCTGTGTCTACTAAGAATACAAAAATTAGCTGGGTGTGGTGGCATATGCCTGTAATCCCAGCTACTCGGGAGGCTGAGGCAGGAGAATCACTTGAACCCTGGAGGCAGAGGTTGCAGTGAGCCAAGATCATGCCACTGCACAAAAGACATGGTAAATCTGATTAGCAGATAAGCTACAGACTGGGAGGAAACATCTAGAACATATATAACAAAGGATTGGTGCTCAAAGAACTCCTTCAAACCGTCAAGGAAAATACATCCCCACCCTCACCCCTACAAAAGAAAAGAAAAATGGGCAAAGGATATAAATAGGGAATTTTCAGCAGAAGAAACTCAAATGGCCGGTAAGCCAATTGAGAAATGTAAATAAAAATAATTGTATGATTTGAAATACATCAACTATACAAAAATAAAATATGTCAATGTTTTTTATGAGGTTAGTGAGGACGTGGGGAAATGGGAGCCTTTACATGCTATTCACACCTTGGAATGCAATTTGGCAGTATCTCATAAAGTTGTAGAACCTTACAACCCAGAGATTCCACTACTAGACAATATCCTATAGGCCCACTGAATAGCCTATAGATTCCTCTACTAGACAATATCCTATAGGCCCACATCTCCATGGAATACCTTTCATCTTGTAGTTAATGTGCAAGGTGACAACCTTCCTAAATAAATTTTTACACCAATACATAGGTCATATGTATAAGGATATTGTTTGCAATGTTCTTGATAACGCAGAAAATATTAGAAACAATCTAAATGTCCACTAGTAGGGGTGATGGATGAATAAAATGGAATATATTCCTTTTTTTTTTTTTTGAGATAGAGTTTTGCTCTTGTCACCCATGCTGGAGTGCAATGGTGTGATCTTGGCTCACTGCAACATCCACATCTTGGGTTCAAGTGATTCCCCTGCCTCAGCCTCCCTAGTAGCTGCGATTACAGGGACCCGTCACCACGCCCAGCTAATTTTTGTATTTCTAGTAGAGATGGTTTTGCCATGTTGGCCAGGCTAGTCGCGAACTCCTGACCTCAGGTAATCCACTGGCTTTGGCCTCCCAAAGTGCTGGGATTACAGGTGTGAGCCACTACACCCGGTCAATATATTCTAATAATAAAATACCATACAGTGATAAGAATGATCCAGAGCTATATCGATATGTACCTATTCCCAAAACCTATTGTTAAGTGAATAAAAGAAAGTTGTAGAATGAGAAATGTTTTTTAAAGGTTATAATTTGTGTTAATTATAAACACATATAAAAGTGTATTTCATATTCTTTTGTATGTATAGATAGTAAGAGTTTAAAAACACAGATTCAAAAGATATGCACCATAGCCAATCCTTGTGAGTATAGTGGTGAGTATCCCTGCCTGTCAAAAGATATGCACTAAATTCATGATACTAGTTGGGGAGAAAGTGAAGGAAGTGAGGAGAGAAAAGGGAACTTAACTACTTCAAGTTTATTTAGAATGTTTTTGTTTTATTTAAACAACACAATTGAAGCAAATAGGTCAAAGTATCCTTACCTGGATTTAAGATTTTTTTCCCAACGAAAAGCAACACAGGCCATAGCAATAATATGATAGAGGAAGTTTAGCATGCTTTGGGAATGCATAATAGTGGTTTCTAAACTAGTCTAATAGGAGTCAGTAAAGACTTCCAGGAGGAAATGAGAGTTAGCTTGGTAAGGAGGATGGGAAGAGCATTCCAGGCAGAGAGAACAGCATATGCAAAGTTGGAAGTTAGAGAAAGCAAAGCATGACACACAGATCAGTAACTAGGAAAGAGTGGAGTAGAGGGGAGAGACAAGGCTTCCACACCTCTTTGGTCTTGTTTCCTTTTTCACAGATGGGGAAACAAAGCCCTAGTGAAGGGAGTAGAGACAAGGGTTCTTACTCTGTCAATTTTTCTGTGATAATAGTAACGCCAGTGGTAATAATAACAATGATGTACTGTGTTCCAGTCTTTCTACTAGGTATTTGAAACATGTCCTCTCATTTAACCTTACTACAGACCTACAGAGGGTTTTTTTTTTCCTCCTTATTTCATAGATGATGAAATTGAGGCCCAGAGAAGTTGAAAAAAAAACTTGCTTAAAGTCAGTGGCAGAAACCACATCCCACAAGGCCTCCTCGTGTGCCATGCTAAGCAGGTTGGACATTTTCCTAAAGGTGTTGGTGAGTGTATGAATTTCCTGTTGCTGCTTGTAATCACAACAAACATAGTAACTTAAAACAACACAGACGTAGTGTCTTACAGTTCTTGAGGTCAGAGGTGTGAAATGGGTCTCACTGGGCTAAAATGAAGGTGTCAGCAGGGTTGAGTTTCTTTTGTAAGCTCTGGGATAATGTTTCCTTGCCTTTTCAACTTGCATCCCTTGGCTGTGGGCCCCCTTCGATCTGCAAACCCAGCAATTACACCACTCCAACTTCTGCTTCTGTCATCTCATCCCCTCTGATTCCTACTCTCCTGCCTCCCTCTTTCACTAATAATGACCCTTGTGATTATGTTGGGCCCCTCTGAGTAATCCAGCATAATCTCTCCATCTCAAGATCAGCTGATTCTGGCCGGGTGTGGTGGCTCACGCCTCTAATCCCAGCATTTTGGGGGGCCAAGGTGGGTGGATCACTTGAGGTCAGGAGTTCAGGACCAGCCAGGCCAACACGGTGAAACCCCATCTCTACTAAAAATACAAAAATTAGCCAGGCATGGTGGTGGGCACCTGTAATCCAAGCTACTCGTGAGGCTGAGGCAGGAGAATAGCTTGAACCCGGGAGGCAGAGGTTGCAGTGAACCGAGATTAGCAACTATAATTCCATCTGCAGCTTTAATTCCCCTTTGCCATGTAACATAACGTTCACAGTTTCAAGGAAACAGAGTGTAAACACCTTTGGGTTTACACTCTATTTTTAGGGGGGATCATTATTTTGTCTACCACAGTAATCCACTAAAGGGCTTTAAGCCAGGGAATGACAGGGTGAGACCCATATTTTAGCATCTTCCTATTATTGGTTTTGTAAAATGGTCATTTCGTGATTTAAGACAGATTGGGCTTTGTATTAACTAATAATTCCAAAGGCTGAACAGTACATACATATTAAATGTGTTAGATCTAATAACACATACGGGCTTTTAACTTGAAAGAATTATTTCCTACATGTAATTTGTGTCTTCCCCCTTAACACTCAGTGGGAGTACAAAGGACTGTTATAATTGCTCCTCTATGGGTAAATTAAGGGACATTGGCTCACCTGCCTAGGATCGCAGAGCTAAGGCCAGGGCCATGGTAAGGAGCTAGTCTTCAAGCTCGTTTATCAGTTTCCTTCCTTCCTTCCTTCCTTCCTTCCTTCCTTCTTTCCTTCCTTCCTTCCTTCCTTTCTCTTTCCTTCCCCTTCCTTCCTTCCTTCCTTTCTTAGTTTCTTTCTTTCTTTTTCTTTCTTTCTTTCCTTCTTTCTTTCTCTCTCGCTCTCTCTCTTTCCTTCCTCTTCCTTCCTTCTTTCCTTCCTTTCGTCTTTCTTCTTTCTTTCTTCTTTTTTTTTTTTTTTTGACAGGGTCTCTTCTGTCGTCCAGGCTGAAGTGCAGTGCTGTGATCATAGGTCACTGCAGCCTCAACCTCAAGCAATCCTCCCACCTCGGCCTCCCAGGTAACTGGGACTACAGGTTCGTGCCACCACACCCAGCTAATTTTTTTTTTAGTTTGCTTATTCGTGGAGACAAAATTTCGCCATGTTGCCCAGGCTGGTCTCCAACTCCTGGGCTCAAGCGATTTTCCCGCTTCAGCCTCCCAAAGTGCTGGGATTACAGTCTTGAGCCACCACGCCCAGCATCAGCATTTCTTTACACCATCCATGGGTCGGGCATTTGGGGAAACTTAAGTCAGCACATCTTTGACACAATTTTCTACATATAGCTCAGTGCCCAATGTGTTGAATTGGTGAAGACCCCTGCTTTCATTTCTGTGACACAGATAGTAACTTTCAAGGCAGGAAGCCTTGGGGCCATCCTAATATTCCTTCCTTCCCCCTACATCCAATCAATCTGCAAGTCCTTTCAGCTGCCCTGCCAAAATGTTCATATATGCTGAGTCTATCCCCTTCTTTCCAGCTTCTCGGGTCCCACTCTGTCCCAGGGCACTGTCATCTCTTACCTGAGCTACTGCAGTGGCCCCCACAAAGGAAAGGGTCAGTGAGGGGTCAAAGTATTTGACTTAAATAAATCAGATGACCTGGCCTCCCAGATTAAATTTTCCTGTTGGGTTTTTATCAGACAGAAGAGAAGACAAACTGGCCAGGCCCGGTGGCTCACACCCCGTAATCCCAGCACTTTGGGAGGCCGAGACGGGCAGATCACCTGAGGTCAGGAGTTTGAGACCAGCCTCAACATGGAGAAACCCCATCCTACTAAAAATACAAAATTAGCTGGGCATGGTGGTGCACGCCTGAAATCCCAGCTACTCGGGAGGCTGAGGCAGGAGAATTGCTTGAACCCAGAAGGTGGAGGTTGCAGTGAGCCAAGATTGCGCCATCGCACTCCAGTCTGGGCAACAAGAGTGAAACTCCGTCTTAAAAGAAAAAAAAAAGAAGATAAGAAAAACTTTAACTCCCAATCATGGCCATATATGGTTCTGCATGCTCTGGCCCCCAACCGTCCTCTTAATACCTCCTGTAGCTCCCTCTACTCCAGTCCCACTGGCTTTTTACAGAGGCCAAGCTATTCCCATCATAGGGTTTTTGCCCATGCTGTTCATTCTGCTGGAAATACTCTCTCCACTCTTTTTCTTTTTTGTGTGTGTAATTTTACTTTTTGAGACAAGGTCTCGCTCTGTCACCCATTCTTGAGTGCAGTGGTGTGATCATGGCTTGCTGCAGTCTCGACTGCCTGGGCTCAAGTGATCCTCCCACTTCAGCTTCCTGAGTAGCTGGGACTACAGGTCCTGGCTAATTTTTTTGTTTTTGTTTTGTAAAAACAGGCTCTCCCTATGTTTCCCAGGCTGGTCTCAAACTCCTGGGCTCACACAGTCCTCCTGCCTTGGCCTCCCAAAGTTCTGGGATTACAGATGTGAGCCATCATACCCAGCCAAATTTCTTTTAGAGGTGAGGTTTTAGTATGTTGCTTAAGCTGGTCTCAAACTCCTGGGCTCAAGTGATCCTCCCGCCTCAGCATCCCCATGTGTTGGGATTACAGGCATGAGACACCGCACCTGGCTTTCCGCTCTTTAAACAGCTGGGTTCTTCTTATACGTCACCTCTCAGCTCAAATGCCACTTATTCAGAGAGGTTCTCCATGTCCGCTTTGTTTCCTTCATAGAAAACTGGGACCATTTGTAAATAATTTGTCTCTTTGCTTACTTTGTTTGCCTTCCCTTCTAGATCTGAGATGTCTAATATGTAGCTACTAGCTGCATATGACTAGTAAGCATTTGGAATGTGACTTGTCTGAATTGAGACGTGCTGTAAATGTAAAAGCAGATTTTGAATAGTTAATACAATTTAAAAAGGATATAAAATACCTCATTTATAGTTTTAGAATACTGACTATATATTGAAATGGTATTTTGGATATATTGGGTTAAATAAAAATATTATCAACAATTAACTTGTTTCTGCTTTTTAAATGTGGCTGTACATGTGGCTGGCATTATAGTTCATTTGGACAATGCTGGTCTAGACCGTTAGCTAATGAAGGTAGGAACAATCTCTACCCACTGCTGTGTCCCTAGTCTCTATCATATACTAGATGCTCAGTAAGTATTTACTGAATAATTTGGTATTTATGAGAACTCTGGGCTTTTATGAGAGCTGAGATAGGCAGTCCCATGTATGCTATGAACTTGAGGGAGGAAGAAACAGGAAAGAAACAGTTTTATTTTTCTCCAATCACTGTATTTCAAATGGCTCTGTGGATTCTCTCTGTCCTGCTCTCTATCCACAATCCCCAGTCACTTACTACTATAGATTGAGGGGTGGGGGTGATGGCTGGAGGAACAAAGCTGGTGCAGCTGCTTCTATTTCAGTCCTATAGGAAGTGTCTTGATTATTTTACTTTATCCAGCTTTGGTCCTGGGAGCCGGAAGGGCTCACCTCAACATCCTCAGATACACAGATAGGGTTAGCTGGGGCTCATAGGGACTTTCCCAGGGTCATCTAGCAGGTCAGAGGTGAACAGGGCCTCAAATCTTGGTCTCCAGACCCCTTCCAGGACCCTGACCTCTAGCTATTAATACATCCTGATGTAGTCTTCTTTAGACTGGAACCCTCCCTGAAACCCCTCCCAACATTCACCTGTGATTTCTTGGGGCACCTAATGGCAGTTGTGCCTGGTCCCAGCAGAGCTTACCTAGATGGCACCATCCCTCCTAGGGGCCGAAATGGATGGAAGGAAGGAAGGAGAGGATGGATGTATGGATGGGAAGATGGACGGGTGAATGAGTGAACAGGAGGGTGGGAGAATGGATGGGAAAGGAGGAAGGCTGGTTGGTAGGGCGTCTGCACGGGTGGAGGGGATGTATCGGAAGGAATTACCCACTTATCACGTTCCAAGCAGACTCTGAAGAGCAGACAGCCGTTGGCGATCAAAGTCCAGCCCCGTCACGTTTCTGCTGGAAGCCGAGGCGAGGCGGGAGAAGTTGGGTGCTTTGCCCCGGGGCCCGCAGGGAGGTCCAGGCAGAGCCCGAAGGGGGACGGGAGTTTGTGGACCGGCCGGGGGGCTCTAGGCGACATCCCCCCATCAGCCCGCGCCTGCCGGTGCCAGGGTGGGGTAGCGCCCCCGCCCCCACCTCCGGAGGTGGCGGCCCCACGCGGCCCCAACAAACTGCCGTTGTCCCGCGGGCCGTGGGCCCGGCACACTGGGGCTTTGTCCGGCCCCCCGCCGCGACCCGAGGGGGGGCCCCACATGACCGAAGGGGTAGGAGGAGCCTGTGGCGGCGGCGGCGGCAGCGGCGGCTCCACCACCATTTCCCTCCCGGGCCGGGGTCGGCGGGCGGTGGCGGTGGCTGGGCAGGGCTGGGCAGGGCCGCGGACGCCAGGCCCCCAGTTCCCCGCCAGGCTGCAGGCGCCGGGCCTGGGACGTCAGGGCAGCTGTGACCGGATCGCTTTCCGGGCGACGAGCTGGGGGTGCGCTCGGACCGCCGCCCCCGGGATCATGGGCAATGGCATGACCAAGGTAGGGGGCGGGCCCCGCGCAGCCTCCCCGGCCCCCGCCCCGGCCGCCGCGGCCCGGCGCTGACCAGCTCCGTCCGCCCGCCTCTGACCTTCTGGTCTCGCCGGTCTCTGTGCGGCGGCATCTCCGTGTTCCTGTGACTCGAGACCGCGGCTGTCGGGTCTCTCTTTCTCTGACCCTGCGTCTCTGTCCCCGCTGTGTCCGCCCTCTCTCCTAGACTCTGTGTCTCTCGCTGTGTCTTGTTTTGGCTGTCACTCCCAGGCTGTCTCCCAGTGAGTCCGGCTCTCCGTCTGCATGTGTCCCTCTCCCTTGTCGCTGACTCCCCTGCTGTCTCCGGAGCTGTTTCTCCATCCTGTCCCGCCTCTGCATGTCCCTGCCTTTCTGCCTCCCCAGTCCCAAAATTTCCATCACAGCACCCTGCAAGTCCACCTCTCTCCTCTCCTCCTAAGACCTGCCTTCCTCCTCTCCCCTCTTATACCCAAGCTGGCCTCCCTTGGTTCCCTCGGTTGGTTAACTGGCCCCCTCGCCTACCCTCCCCAGAGCCCCAGACCCCTCTCACAGAGGACCCAGGGCCCACTAAAGGGAAGCGAGTGCTCCCTGAGCCCTGAGGTTCATACCCTTCATAGGACAGTGAGGGGCTGTGGGCCCCCCAGCTGCCCTGGGGGTGGAAGGGGGTGCCTCTGCCCCACTGACCCCTGCCTGTCCTTCCTCTAGGTACTTCCTGGACTCTACCTCGGAAACTTCATTGGTGAGCACTGCCCACTCTGTCCCGAGGCCATGGCACTCTGCCTGTCTCAGGCCTGTGTCCACCATTCATGCCCTGGCCCATGTATCTCAGGAATGGGGTTGGAGGTAGGGAAGCGGCCACAGGCTGGGAGGGGTAAAAAGCGGATGAAGGACAAGGGGTGCATGTGCAGGTGAATGTCCCCAGGCTCGAAGAGACATGGAGGGAGCATGGGGGCCTGACATTGACATCCCTCCCCGCCATTCAGCCTTACCCTGTGTTCTACCACAAGACCAAAGGAGCAGAGCAAAGGGCTCGGGGCCTGGGCTGTGGACCTGAGCAAGTCTACACCCGCATTAAGCCTCAGCCTCCTCCTCAGCACGAAAGGTCTACCAGTCACTGAGGGCTCTTCTGACCCTGAGGTTCTGGGTTGAAGTCTGTTTAGGGGTGCTGCTTCCAGCAGGGAAGCTGGGAACCCTTCCCCTCTTAACTTCCTCCTTGTCAGAGGAGAGGTCTCTGGAGACAGGCTGGGCCCTCTTGTGAGCAGGGTCATGAGCACCAATCCCGTCACACCCCAGAGCCCTGAAGCAGGTGGGCAGCCTGGAGCTGGAAGTTGGTGGGGGTGAACTGGCAAGCTTTACATTCCCCACTCTCTCATCCATTCCTTCCGCAATCTTCAGTCAGGAGGAGGGGACACCCATGTATAGATACGTTGTTCCTCAGTGGCTTCCAGGCTGGTGGCTGGCAGGCACAGCTGAACATAGATCTTGGGTAGAAAACATGCTAAGGGGGCCGGGCACAGTGGCTCGCACCTTTAATCCCAGCACTTTGGGAGGCGGAGGTGGGCAGACTACCTGAGGTCAGGAGTTTGAGACCAGCTTGGCTAACATGGTGAAACCCCGTCTCTACTAAATATACAAAAATCAGCCAGGCATAGTGGTGGGCACCTGTAATCCCAGCTACTCGGGAGGCTGAGGCAGGAGAATCGTTTGAACCCAGGAGGCGGGGGTTGCAGTGAGCCGAGATTGTGCCACTGCACTCCAGCCTGGGCGACGGAGCGAGACTCTGTCTCAAAAAAAAAAAAAAAAAAAAAAAGAAAACATGCTAAGGGGCAGACTGGTCCAGGGCTTAGGTGACCCAAGGTGAGAAAATCATTTCCATCTGTAGAGTCAGAGAAAGCTTCAGAGAGGGAGGGGCTCAGGTGCTTTACCCTCGTAAATCCTGGTCCCTTCCTTCCTGGGAGCTCCCTCAGCTGCTCATGCCACATTGATTTCTGTGAGTATTTGGCCAAGTAAGGTCTGAATCCTCTGTAAGTGTGCAGGCCCCATAAGGGCAGGAGCTACGAAGCTGGCCCCAGACCTCCAGTGCCCAGCCAAAGTATACAAATGATTAGCACTCGGTAAATGCTCATCGAATGAGGAAGTGGAGACAGAGGGGACATGTGTTATTTATTCTGAATATAAAAGGTCTGCATATGCTGGGTATGCAGCCCCTAGAGAGGGCCACTGTCGGGTACATCCCTTGTTCATATATCTTTGTAGATAAAGACATAATATTTAAAATAAAAGTGGAAGCTTATTCTGTATCCTTAAAAATACATTGTGGGCTTCATTGCACATCAATGTATATAACTTTTTTTAATGGCTGCACGCTGTGCCAAAGTATGCCTACACCATTAATCATACAGTCCCTTTTTAATGAACACTAGGTTGTTCCCATGTTTAAACTATTTGTGATATAAGCAGGACTGCAGAGAACATCATCCTCCACACACGGCTTTCTGTGTGAGCAAGTGCTTCCGTAGACAAGATTCCTAGAAGTAGAATTGCTGGGTCAAAGAATATGCCTGGGAAGGGTATTTTGGATAGAAAGAACAGCATGAGCAAGGATGGGGAGATGCTGGACTGTTATTTGCATGTGCCTCAGAAGCAAGAGGATCAGGCAGCCGGCAGAGGGTGGGCCAAGGTGGAGTGGTGGGGTGAGGGGGAGAGCTGGGCAGGCAGTGAGCTCCCTCCGCACTTGGCCATCAGAGACAAATAAGTCACGCCAGCCAGATTGGCTCAAGCATCCTGTTTCTTTCAGATGCCAAAGACCTGGATCAGCTGGGCCGGAATAAGATCACACACATCATCTCTATCCATGAGTCACCCCAGCCTCTGCTGCAGGTACTCCTTACCCCCATCCCAGGGCTATGCGCGGTGGGAGGGTGCAGACCCGTTTATCAAATATCTACTATGTGCTAGGTGCTATGCTTCCTTCTTGACTCATGTTAACTCATTTGGTCTCCACCACTGGGCCATTTTACATTATCATCCCTATTTGGCAGCTGACGCCCCCAGAGGTCAATTAACTCACCTAAGGTCACATATCCAGGAAGCTGAGGAGTTTTGGGGTATGAACACAGGCCATCTAGCACCAGAAGTCTCACACTGAACCTTAAAATGGCCCCCATATGGGCTTCCCATGGCCCAACTGGATGGATGAATTCAAACGGATGACTCTGGGCTCTGTGTCTTGCTATGCAACCTTGGACTGTGACTTCACCTCTCTAGGGCTTCGATCCCTCAGCTCTGTCTGCCCCCAGGGGCTGTTGTGAGGGTGCACAGGGACTGCAAGATGGTGAAGGTGCTTTGCACACCGTAAAGTGTGGTCCCCTCTAGAGCGGTTGGTGCTGGTATTATCAACTCCTGGGAAAGGGGCATGAGGGTGTTAGGACCCAGCAGAGGAAAGTAATAAATCCAGACTACACGTGCTTATGTCAGGAACATCTTCACCGTTTATTTGTTTTATGACCTTGCAGACAGGAGTTTGCCCCCTCTGAGCCTCAGTTGTCTGATCTGTAAAATGGGAACTTTGTAACAGTACCCACTTCACTGAGTGGTTGGGAACTACATAAATAGGTGCCCAAAAAATCACAACTGATACTATAACAAAGTTAATCATATTATTATCCCATGAACAGAGCCTCTTCCCCCTTATCTATTAGAGTCTGTATCATCCACTGGAGAGAAAGAACCATGGGTGAGAAAAGGTCCTGGAGATCTGAAACGAAGATCCGGTTCTGCCATAGACTTGCCGTGTGACCTTGGCCAAGGTCCTTCCCTTCTCTAGGCCTCACTTTTCCCATATGTCAGATTTGATATTCTCTAACAGCAACCTCCAATAATCCACGATTTTCAATGTCATTCAGAGAAGAAATTTCCAGGCCATTGGAGTCTTATTTTGCCTCCTAGGACAGCCTCGTTTGGGAGTATTTGGAGTAAACAGTCACTAGATTGCATGGGGAAGGTTGTCAAGTCATGAGTGTATTTACTAATGAAATGACAGTCTACACAGTGAGTCTCTGCTCCTACGGCCCTTCCTGCTTCTCCCAAGCATCTCTCCTCCCTCCCGCTCCATCAGCGCATTTACCAGGCAGGGTTTGATAGTACCACACAAACCCAAGGCCAAATGTGTTGCAAAGTGAAATTGCAAACTTTGCCAAAGATGCAGGATGTCATGACCTTGGGGAATGTGAGTGAGAGAAGGGCTGGAATCTCACACAAAGCCATGGACAAATGAGAACCTGGCTGGTGGTCCCTTAGTTACTGCCAGTGGTGGGCCTGGCCCCTGAAAAGAGCCATTTGAACATCAAAATGTTAAGACAGTTTCTTGAGAAAAGCAAGGAGGTCCTCAGGAGGCGGGCAAAAATAATCTTCATGATATTGTATGGCTAATCAGGAAACAAAGGACATCACAGCAAGTTTGTTGGAAAAAAATCCTGATAATTTATTCCTTGATTATTCTCACAATTAGCACATCATTTTATAACCAGGATTCATGAAATGTATACTTGTTTTCATGATTTTTGTTTCTCTTCAAGATAATCAAATCTGCTTTACCTTTTTTACGATGTAATTTTGTAATCTGCATTTGGAGTGGAGACCCTTTAAGTAGCCCTTTCCTAGTGATTTGATAAATGTTCCTGGGTCCCTGTTGGGAGGAATAGGAGACGTCATGCCCAAGTCGCTGATGGGGTTAGGAGACACCATCTGCTTAGAAGGTTCAGGAATCACAAGTGGTCACAGCTGGGAGGCCTCAGAGATGACAACTACTTTCTTTGGGCAGAGAGGACCACGGTGGGCCAGAGAGGGGCAGGAACTGGGCTGGGGTCATGCCCTGCCTGGGCAGCTCAGACCAGCGTCAGGGAGGGTTGCAAGCAAGGTCCCCTGCCTGAGTGTATTTTGTACTTGTAGGATATCACCTACCTTCGCATCCCGGTGGCTGATACCCCTGAGGTACCCATGTAAGTTCCCCTGGATGGACCCACAGATGGACAGACAGCCGCCTCCTGTGGTGGGTTAGGGGGAGGGGGTTTGAAGGAGGACAAAGTACTCAGGCCAGAAAGTTATCACAGGTGGTCAACTCAACCAGTCCCAGGTTTGACTCTGTCTCAATCATGCCCTTGTGATATGCCCTTGGCCAAGACTCTTGACCTCCCCGAGCCTCAGTCTGATCAGTATGAAATGGGAAAAAGACACTCTGTACCTTGGGACCAGCTACACTGGCTGATTTGAAAGGGTCATGTTCAGCCTGTTCCTAGCCTTGGAGTTAAGACATCTGGGTTCCAGCCAGGCTTTGCCATTTACTTGCTGTGTGACCTTGAACAAATCACTTCCCCTCTCTGAACCTCACCTGTAAATCCAGAGTGCATGATCAGAGTCAAGGAGGCTTTCAAAGATCAGATGACAGAGGTCAAGGATCTAGGATAGGGCCTGAAGTATAACCAAGCTCAGAAAATGGGATTTTTGTTTGTAACATCAGTAGTCATGCGTCCCCGCTTGGGATGGAGCCAGGCAGACAGTCCTGCCCCCTTGGGAATCTTGCTCCCAGTCCACTGCTGCCCATCATTGTGCCCAGGTGCTCTGATTGCAGGCCCCAGAGGAGTGGGACCCTTGTATTTCCTCCCACCCATTTCTTTGAAAGGCCACAATAAACCCATCATGAAAACAGGGTCCACAGGAGGAGCGCTCCTGCCTAGATGGTGAGATTGGCCCTGACTGGCCTCTCTCACTGCCTGAAATGCTACCATTCTTGCTTCACACACACACACCTCCAGCTCATGCTAAGTACTGGCCCCTATTCACTGCATGTGCCGGCTGACCTGGGGAACCCAGTGCTCTGTGTCCCTTGCTATCCTGTAATTGGGGTGGGGGTGGAACAACTCCTGAGAGATCTGCTCCGCAGTGCTCCCTACCCTATTGCTTTCTCCTCTAGCAAAAAGCACTTCAAAGAATGTATCAACTTCATCCACTGCTGCCGCCTTAATGGGGGGAACTGCCTTGTGCACTGGTGAGTCAAGGTTGGGGGGTAAGGTGGGGGAGGAAGGAAGTGGCTGTGCCCTCTGTTGAACACACACTCATCCTATGGGAAGGCTGGACCTGTGAAGGATCTTCTCCAGCCTGTCACAGTGCCTGAGGGCCCACCATTCATTGGAGAGCGGCCAACCCGGGGCTCTATTCCTTATGAGCTGTGTGGCCATAGCCAAGTAGCTGTTTCTTTCAGAGACTCAATGTCCTCATCTGTAAAATGGGGAAAAGAAAGAAAGCTGACCTGACGGGACTGTTGGGAGGAATAGTGAGGTCATGCAAGTAGTTCACCCTCCAGTAGTTCTGGGCCTCTCTCCTCCCCTCCAGGCCTTGGAGGTGATGGTGCAGGGCAGTGGGGAACCCCAAGCTGGGAGACAGGAATTCTGGGTCTTCCCAGGTGCCCTTCGCTCAGTTGATGTCATTCATTCCTTAACTTCTCGCTGAGCGCCCATCCTATCCAGGCTCAGGCTGGCTCTGCTGGAGACCCAACAACGAGGCCGGTTTCCCAAGTCTCATCTCCCACCCTCTCCCTCTTTCCCCTTTCCAGCTGTACTAACCTCCTCCCCATCTTCCAGATCTACAAGGCTTATGCCTCATGGCCTTTGTACACACTGCCCACAAGGTTCCTGAGTAACCCTTATCCATCTTTCAAACTTCGTTGATGTCTATTCCTTGGGAACCCCTTCCCTAACCCCACTCCACCTATAGATTAATACTTCTTCCTATATGGATCTCCAAGCCCCCAGACTCATCCTTAAAGCTATTATCACCACCTGGAATTGATTCTCTGATCAATGTCTGTCCCCCCAGCCATACTGTAAGCTCCAGGACAGCAAAGACCATGTCTGTTTTATACCCGCTACATTCCCAGTGCCTGAAAAAGAACAGATGCTCAGGACATATTCGTTGACTGAATGAATGGTGTTTCACTTAGGCCTTTGATATGGGAGAACCCAGGGGGTGCTCTAGGCAGAGGGAACAGCATGGCAAAGGCCTGGAGGTGGGATGGCAAGTCCTGACAGGTCCCTTATGGTTGGATCTCAGGAGGCAAGGGTGGGAGAGCTGAAGTAGGGTGGGGTGCGTGGGGGGCATGGAGGACACTGGATCTTACTTGAAGCCTGAGGGGTTGTCGGGGATCCCAGCTTTGCAGGCATCTCTCGCAGCACCACGATTGTGACGGCGTATGTGATGACTGTGACGGGGCTAGGCTGGCGGGACGTGCTTGAAGCCATCAAGGCCACCCGGCCCATCGCCAACCCCAACCCAGGCTTTAGGCAGCAGCTTGAAGAGTTTGGCTGGGGCAGTTCCCAGAAGGTAGGGATGGATGGGCTCAAGGGCTGGGTTGGGCCAGGGGTGGGAGATCCTTCTTCCCACTCAAACTGATCACTGATTGGAACAAATTTAGCCTGTGCCTCAGACCCGGATTTTTCTAGGGTCTCAAACTCATGGCCTTTGAGCTAATCCAGCTCCTAGGTGTATTTTGTCAGACAGCCAGGTGTTTTCTTTTTCAATTTAGAATTTGAATGCCTTTAGATCATTGCGGGCCCTCCCCTTTGACTAGGTCTTCCAGCACTCCCCACTGCCTGCCCTACCTGGTTGGAACCTGAAGGATTTGAGTGTTTGACCCCATCAGGGAGAACTGTCCATGTCCTACTCCACCCCTGTGTCCTTGATGAGACCACAGCAGTTTCCCTCTTATACCTCTTGGGCAGATGCCACGTAGAAATGTCAGGAACTAAGCTTCCCTGGGAACAAAGGATGAGAGGGGGAGGGCTCTCAGCAGGTTGAGGGCGGTACCCAGAGGCTTATCTGCAGGACGGCGTTGGGAAAGAGTCGGGCAAGGAAGAAACCTGTGGGAATGGGTTGTGAGCACAGAGGTGCACAGCGGGAGGAGTTACCCAGAAGTGCAAAGAGGGAGGAGTGATCCCGGCTGGGCGCCTGGGGTCAATTTAGCAGGTCTGGAAACGGGAGTGTCAAAGGCGGAAGAGGGGTCAGGGAGAGGCAAGGGCCTCCTAGAAGGGAAGAGGAACTCAGTGACGGGATGGAAACCCGGGAGACGGGAGGCAAAGAAGACGCTCAGGAAGGGAGGGGCTCAGCGAGGTGTGGGACGCTCGGAGAAGGGCGAAGGTCGGGAGGGTGGGGGCGGGGCCGGCTGCCTTGACCCCGTCCCGCGGCCGGCCTTGACCCCGCCCACCTCACCCGCCCACCCAAGCTTCGTAGGCAACTGGAGGAGCGCTTCGGCGAGAGCCCCTTCCGCGACGAGGAGGAGTTGCGCGCGCTGCTGCCGCTATGCAAGCGCTGCCGGCAGGGCTCTGCGACCTCGGCCTCCTCTACCGGGCCGCACTCCGCAGCTTCCGAGGGAACCCTGCAGCGCCTGGTGCCGCGCACGCCCCGGGAAGCCCACCGGCCGCTGCCGCTGCTGGCGCGTGTCAAGCAGACTTTCTCGTGCCTCCCTCGGTGTCTGTCCCGAAAGGGCGGCAAGTGAGGATGCAGTCCCGCCGTGGCTCCCCACTTCCTCCCAACTGGCTGCCTTCGGGGGCTGTCGGCGCCTTCCACGCCCCCCAGGATGGGCCCAGAGGCTGGGGGAGCCCCGCGGCGGCCTGAACCCTGCCTCCCTAGCCCGCCCTGCTCATCTGCGTCTGCAGTCAACGTCCCCAACCTGTGCGTCTCTGTCCGGGTCGGCCGGCTGCAGCCACCTGGTGCCTTAGTCCTTGGGCTGGGGGAGGGGGCCCACCCTTAAAGACGGCGGGAGGGGAGGGAGGGGGAGTGGAGGGTTGGACGGGCCTGGAGGGTATTAAAGAGACACAGAAGAAGCTGCCTGTCCGAGTGCCTCCCTGTCATTCAACAAAGGCGGGGCAGCACCAGCGGGACTCTGCCAGGGGCCAGCAGCCTGCAGGAAAGGGGATGCGAGGGAGCCTGCATCCCCTGGGGGCCTGAGGAGCCCACCACCCTCCCACAACTGCAGTCTGCGGAGTTGCCTCCTGGGACTGCACGTCCTTCTCTAACACCTCCCCTCTCCCACCCAACATACATCTCTCCCAAAGCCACCGTGTCCCGCCGGACAAGGCCTGAGTTCCTCCTTATCTCGGAACCTCCTGCCACCTTTTGAATCCCTCTCCTCCACCCTAAGTGGCCCCTCCCCTCCCCGACTCCCTTCCCATCCCTGTGCACAAATACTAGCTAGGAAGATAAGGTAGCGCCTCCCTCATCCTGACATTTTACTGCTTGAGTTTACTTAATCCTCAGGGAAGAAACAGAGGCTCAGAGAGATCAGGCAGCTTGCCCGAGCACACACAGCCAGAGCAGGGGAAGCTAGACGCTAGCTTAGTCAGTCTGAGTCCCACGATGGCAGGTAGTTAGGAAGTAGCTCCTCTGGTTTGGGAGGTTCCTGACAAGGAGGCTCCACCCCCAGCCAGTGGGAATGACCCTTCCTGCCAAGATTTTAAAGGCCGGGGCTGCCCATCAAAGCAGTAGCCGGCTCTGAGGATGAGTAGAAGTCACTGCAGCTGATATTTCCAAAACTATACCCAAAGTTGAGAGGGATTGAAAATAGCTATAACCCAATAGCCACTTGTATGGGATTCTTAATATGCACAAACCACTGTGCTCAGGGCTGTCGGGGAGGCACCGATTCCAGCACTGGAGTTGGGGGATGGACAAAATAACCTTCAGCTGCCACCCCAACTTCCTACTCCTCATTCATGCAACAAATGTCCATTGAGTACCTACTGTGTGCCAGCCATTGTGTTCGGCCCTCGGTATATAGCAATGAGCAAAACCTCTGCTTTCATGTAGCTGCCATTCCGGTCGGGAAGATACCAGATAAAAAATACGCCCGGGTCTCAAAAAAAAAAAAAAAAAAAAAAAAAAAATACGCCTGGTGGTGAGGGAGTGGACCATTTGGTTATCTGGGGGAAGCATTCCAGGCAGGCAGAACATTAAGGGAAAGGCCATGAGTTCGTAACCTCCTTGCCAGTAGCCTCCAAAACCAGAAGGAGTTACTTCCTAACTACCTACCATCATGAGTTAGGGTCTTTCCCTTCACAGTTAATGTGAAGAGCAAAGTGGCTGGACTTACCAGAGTGCAGGGAGCTGGCAGTCCTCCAGGCTGGTTAGTTTAAATGGCAACCAGATGCCCCATTTAAAACACCTTCTATCTCTGATGGTGTCTTCCCCTATTTAAAAGTTTCCATGGAGGCAGAGGCTGCAGTGAGCCAAGATCGCACTACTGCACTCCAGCCTGGGCAACAGAGCGAGACCCTGTTTGGAAAAAAAAAAAAAGAAGCCTCCATGGCCCCCATCATCTATAGGACTGATCTGATGTTCCAGATCAATCCTTCCAGATGCTGCAAGAGCCAGGCGGCTACTGGAATATGGGCTGGAGGAAAGGAGGAGCACGAAGAAAGCCCTCCTCGCAGGTACACATCAGGAACAATGCTTCCAGTCTCTGGTCAGTGCTGGCCAGGTGCCCAGCTCTGTGCCCACTGCTGTGCAAAGGTGCAGGGAGTGGGGGGCGTTCTCTCTCAGAGCCTCAGTTCCATGAATACAGCAAGGAATGGAGCAATCTGAGCAACTTGATCTCTTTCATATCCCACATCTCCTTTGACAATTTAATGAAAGATGCAAACCCCAGAAAAAAATGCATAGACATGAAATTTACATTCACTTTCAGGGGGTCAGAGACCCCCACCAAGGATCCATGAAGTGCAGGTGTAGCTGTCGGCAGGCAGTGTGGGGCACTGCTTAGGCTCCCGGGCTCTAGGGAGCAGAGAGATACATTTTGGCTCCTGGCTGCACTACCCACTAGTCCTGTGACCTTGTTAGAGGGCTTTAACCTCTCTGAGCTCAGTCTTAACATTAAAACAGGGCATTATACCAACCTCATAAGCTGTTGTGAGAACCAATTGAGACACTGCAGGAAAGTGTTTAGCCAGGCCCAGCACTGTGATGAGCAGTCAGTGGGAACTCCTAATATTTACAGAAATAAGTGTGACCCCCAGACCACCTGCATCAGAACCTCGTGGGGGAACTCATTACAATGTGGGTTTCCTGGGCTTCCTGCCCAGAAAGTCTGATTCTGCAGGTCTGGGATGGAGGTCATGAGTGTGCATTTGAAACAAGTTGCTGCCTCTCAGTTCTGGCAGGAGTTAGTTTGAGAAGCCCTTGCCTTTCCAACCTCGACAGTTCAGGTCCTGGAAAGAGACTGACAAGTTTGCAGGTGGACTGGGAAGAGCAGGTGACAGTTGCAGGGTGGGGCAAAGCTGTGTCTCTGGAAGCTAGTGGGGGCCCGCCTCCTGGGACCTGCAGAGTCCAGGCTACCCAACTTGGGTGGGTCTTGTGACCCACAGCGCCTCCTGCCGCCCCATAAAAGAGGATCAACGCCCTCCGGGCTAGGCTGCTATGGGGAGGGGCAAAAGGAAAGGGCCTCCCAGGAGAGGGGACAAAAGAGAAAGTGAAACCTGCCCACCCAGACTTTCACTTTCATAGCCTCCAAGCATCATCCAGGTGGCCCGTAGTCCCCAGGCCCACGTGGATCCAGCCACTGCGAGCCCAAGACCTGGCCCCCTGAGCACTGCATCCCTGATGGCCAGAAGGAAGGAAAGGTCCCCGATGGCAGGTGACCCATGGCAGAGCCAGAGGTCCCCTGCGCCTCTGGGACTGGGGTGGCGCAGATTGAGAGTGGATGCTGCATGGGGTTACGCTGGGAGGATGTGGACAAGACCCTCTTTTGCATCCCCTGGAAGCACATAGCCGAGCAGGGCTACCAGGTGCAGCAGGACTCAGCACTCCTCAGGGTAAGGGGACAGGGGACTGGAGACGCTCAGCACTGGGCAGGTTCTGGACACAAGTGGCCCCGGTACTGGGACTGACCGATAGCTGTGTGACCCTAGGCCACTCTCTGGCCTCTAGGACTGAGGGTATTCTTCTCTACATATAAGGGACCCTCGGACACTCTCTTATAACAATCAGTCAAGGCTGCCACAACCTGCACCACCCTTCTGTCTCAGAGGACCTCTTCTCCCACTCCACCAATGCACTCATGGGAATTCCCTCAGCCTCCCACCCCCAAACCCACCAACCTCTGCAGCTCAGGAACCTTTTTGGTGCTCCCAACACCAGTCCTTCTCAGGGACCTCCTGCAGGAATGTCCTCCCTTTCCCCAGTCGTCATTAACTTCTTCCAAACTGGCTCCTTTCTTGAGAAAGAGATGGTTAAGCTGAGGATGGTGGGAGCTTGCCAGGTAAAGGTGAAGAGGAGAAGGTGTTGCAGGCAAAGGGAACCACATGTGCAAAGGTCTAATGGTGATAAAGACATGAAGCATTTAGAGACGAAAACTACTAAACTGGGGGAGGAGAGGGAGTGGAGGCAGATGAGGCCCGGGAAGGGCAGTTCATGCATGGCTTTGCGGCCATGACGAAGAGTTGGAACTCTTTCACAAGGGTAATGGGGAGCTATGGTAGGGGAGGGTCAAAACCAGATTTATGGCCAGGAGTTGTGCATCAACTATAATCCTACCACTTTGGGAGGTCAAGGCAGGAGGATCACTTGAGCCCAAGAGTTCAAGACCAACCTGGGCAACATAGTGAGAGCTCATCTATAGAGAAGAGAAAAAACAAAAAAGACCAGATTTGCATTTAGAAAGATCCCCCTGGAGGACCTTCTGGCATTGTGGAGGGACAGTTGCCGTCATTTCAATTCTGGGCTGTCTTCCCTGAGCAATAAGCAACCAACCACACACCTCCGTCCCCCCAAAACACCAAAGTCACCTCCAGCCTCTCCTTCTGTGGCGTCCCCCTCCTTCCACAGTGGGAAGCACCTGGAGAGCCTCCTCACACCAGCTCCCTCTCAGCCTCCCAGCCCCCCATGACCAGTCTGGCTTCTGTCCCTCTTGATAATGCCTAGGTTGCCAAATCCAAGCATATGTCACTGTCTTCATCTTCTTTGGCTCCTGGATGGGTCTGGGTGGGTCTGTATCTCGTAGGCCCTCCCTCCTCCTTGAAACACTCTCACTTGGCTTCCAGAATCTCTGCTGCCTGCCCCACAACTCCTCCCAGGCCTTTGCTTCTCAGCCTCTATCCTGTCCCCTCCTCTGCTGGGGCTCCCAGCACTCACTTCTGAACCTACTTTCTCATGTCCCACTTTCCCCTTCCATGGCCTCAGCATGGTGGCTCTGGGTCTTCCTCTGAACCCCAAGCCTGCTCATCAAGTTGCCTGCTGGGCACTGTCTCCTGGATGGCCCCCAAGCACCTCAAACTCAACACACCCCAAACATCACACTCATCAGCTCAGCCCTACATACTTCTGCCACCTGGGTACCTGAACCCTGGCCACTCCCCACCTTCCAGCCTAATTCTACTCCATTACCAAGGCCTGCCAGCTCTCGCCACAGAACGTCTCTTCAGTCGATCTGCTGGAACTCATTTCTGTCAGCTCTCACGGGACAACTGCAGTGACCTCCCTGGGCTTCCTGCTTCCCCCATCCCTCAGCAATCCCTGCAGTCCTCAAGAGGGATTTTTCTAAATGCAAATCTGGCCTCAACTCTCCCCTACTCAGAATCCTTCCATAGTTCCCCATTGCCCTTGTGAAGGAGTCCCAACTCCTCACTATGCCCTCAAAGCCGTGCATGAACTGCCCCTCCCTGGCCTCATCTGTCTCCACTCCCTCCCCTCCCTGACTGTAGCTCCTTTCATTTCTAAATGTTTCATGTCTTTATCACCGTTAAACCTTTGCACATGTGATTCCCTTTGCCTGCAATGCCTTCTCCTCTTCACTTTTACCTGGTCAGCTCCCACCATCCTCAGCTTAACCATCTCTTCCTCAAGAAAGCCTTCCCCGGGAGGTGAGGAATAAAAGACTACAAATTTGGTTCAGTGTATACTGTTTGGGTGATGGGTGCACCAAAATCTCACAAATCACCACTAAAGAATTTACTCATGTAACCAAGTACCACCTGTTCCCCAAAACCTATGGAAATAAAAAAAAAATTTTTTTAAAGAGAGAGCCTTCCCCGATGCATTCATTTATTTAATGCATTTATTAGGCTCCAACTCAGTGCTTCTTTCAAGTCATCACTGACTCCAAAGGTGCAGGCTCATTGAACAACTTTCCCTATGAATTTTAAGTGACTGCTGTGAATTTCTCTTCTCTAGCAGACCATGAGCCGCTTGAGGGCGGTGTCATCAAGCACTGTGCCTGGCACACAGTAGGTGCTCAATAAGTGTTGAATGGGTGGTTGCGTGGCCTGTCCCTTAAGACTTATATGCTGTTGTTCAGAGGCAAGAGATTCTGGGGGCTGGCCTCCCCATCCTTCTGGCTGCTCTGACCTATCCCTCAATCCACCACTATCACACACATGACTCCTTAGCTTCAAACCCTTCTGGTGCCCAAAGTTTATGGAATAAAGCTTGGCCTTCAAGAACATTCATGATCTAGCTTCAGCCTATCTCTTCCTCCTTAATTTCTCTTGCTCTTTCCCCTACCACACACAGTCGACCCTCATTATTCATGGATTCCATAGTTGCAAATTATCCTATTTGCTATAATTTATTTGTAATCCCCAAAGCAACACTTGTGTCACTTTCATGGCCATTCATGGATATGTGCAGAATGGCAAAAAAGGTAAGTCGCCCCCCTCAACCACCCAGGAACATTTGAAGCTCAGGTCAAACAAGGCAATTCTCTGCCTTCTTATTTCAGCTCTCATACTGTAAACAAGTGTCCTTTTTACAGTCTATTTCCACATTTTTTATGTTTTTGTGCTTTTTTGTTGGTAACTTAAAATGGCCCCCAAGCACAAGGTTGAAGTGTGGTCTAGTGTTCCTGAGTGCAAGAAAGCTGTCATGTACCTTCTGTGGAAAATACAAGTTAGATAAGCTTCATTCAGACATGAGGTTTAGAGCTATTGGTTGTGAGTTCAGTGTTAATAAATCAACATCATATTAAATAAAGTTCCTCAAACAGAAATACACATAAAACAAGGTTATGTGTTGGTTGGTTGATGAAAATGGTGTGACCAGAAGCTGGCAGGAACCTAGCCCTGTATTTCCCCTAGGAGCAATGGTTCGTTAGTCCCTAATTTAGTGTTTATGGGAACTTTATAGAACGTAACTAACTCCCTCAAATAACGGGAGTCGACTGTACCCTCAGACACACACACCCAGCAAGGGCAACACCAGGCTGCTCACTGACCCCGGAGTGCACCATGCCTTCCACACCTCCAGGACTTTGCTCAAGCTCTTCCCTCTTCCAAAAATGTCACTCCATCTCTTAACTTCCTACTCACCCTTCAAGGCCAGCTCAATGCATCCAACAAATACATATTGAGCATCTCCTGTGTGCCAGGGACTATTCTAGTCACTTGGAGACCATAGCCATGAACAAAAACAATACTCCTCTAGTCATGGTGACAGCACCCTCTGCCCTGTGCACATGTCATCTTCATGTTATTCTTAATATAATAAGTGTCATGATAAATTAGCACGGTGTGCCAAGCACTTATCTAAGCACTTTATATGCACCAGCTCATCTTATACCTACCCCAGCCTCACGAGGTTAGGTGGTATTGACACCTACAGACATTTATAGACAACGAAATTAAACCTCAAAAAGTCTCACCCCTAGCACCCACAAGGACCTGTGGCTTTTCTGTTTTGGTGTCCATGTTTCCCACAAGACCTGGAGTCTCTGAGGACAATGATTGAGTGCAATTCATCAGTCCAATCCCCCTCAGTGCTGAAGGAGAGAAATATAGCAATACATCTCCTGATGGCCTCCTCTTTGATCACACTGGCCTTACCTGAATTATCCATCTCTTTTTCACTGCAGGCCCTTTGCCTTTGCGGCTCCTTTTACTGGAACACCTTTCCCCAGCTGTTCGTCAGGCTCCATCCAGGTTTTAGCACAAATGTTACCTCCTGAAAGAGGCCTTTTCTGACCCCACTTTTTAAAGAAGCCTCCCAGGTTGGGCGCGGTAATTCACACCTGTAATCCCAGTGCTTTGGGAGGCCGAGGTGGGAGGGTCACTTGAGCCCAAGAGTTCGAGACCAACCTGGGCAACATAGTGACACCCCCATCTCTACAAAAAATATACTATTAGCCAGACATGGTGGTGTGTGCCTGTAATCCCAGCTACTTGGCTGAGGTGGGAGTATCACTCGATCCCAGGAGCTTGAGGTTGCAGTGAGCCCTGATCACTAGGCTGGAGTGCAGTGGTGTGATCATGGCTTACTGCAGCCTCAACCTCCTGGGCTCATGTGATTCTCCTGCCTCACTCTCCCAAGTAGCTAGGACTATAGACACATACTACCACACCTGGCTAGTTTTTAATTTTTCTTTTTTTTTTTTTTTTAGTAGAGACAGGGTCTCACTCCTTTTACATTTTAAGAAATGTTCTCTGACCCTAAAAGATTTTCTCCTGCATTATTCCCATTAATTTTTACCATTTTGTCTCTTACCTGTGGTTTTTTAAACCATAAAAAAACCTATTGTGTATGACAATAGGTAGGGATTTCGTTTTATGGCTCGGCAGATAGCAAACCACTGCCATGATTTTATATCCCATCACTCTATTTTTTCTTTATCACAATCCATAATTTAGAATATAGTTATTTCTGTTTAACTGATTACAGCTGTCTTCTCCCATTAGGCTTGAGTTCCTTGAGAGCAGGAACCATGTCTATCTTATTCCCCATTTAATCCCCAGCCCTAGCTGGGGTCCTAGTAGGAGCTCAAATAATATGTGTTGTGGGGAGGGAGGGAGGGAAAGGGAAGGGAAAAGGAGGGAGACAGAGGGCAGGGGGCAGGACAGAGTCTCATCCCTCTGCACGGCCCAGGTGCCCTAGCTACTCCTCCCCAAGTGCCCCCTCAAGCCCCCCATCCCCCAATCCCCTTCCGCCTCCAGGCCTGGGTGGTACACAAGGGCAAGCATTTAAAGGGCACCAAAAAAGAGGCTGCTCCACCTGGAAGAAACGACTCCACTCTGCCTTCAACAAGAGCGCCGCCTTCCGGGCTGTGAAAGTCAGTGCAGCCAGCTGGACGCCTCCAACTTTTTTTTTTTTTCTTTTCTTTTGAGACGGAGTTTCGCTCTTGTCACCCAGGCTAGAGTGCAATGGCGAGATCGCGGCTCACTGCAACCTCTGCCACCCAGGTTCAAGCGATTCTCCTGCCTCAGCCTCCAAAGTAGCTGGGATTACAGGCACCTGCCACAAGTCCAGCTAATTATTTTACATTTTTAGTAGAGACGGGGTTTCACCATGTTGACCAGGGGTCTTGAACTCTTGACCCCAGGTGATCCACCCACCTTAGCCTCCCAAAGTGCTGGGATTATGGGCATGAGCCACTGCACCTGGCCAACACCTCCAACTTCTACAAGACCATATTGTGTCTGCCGGCTGTCCCCCAGGTACCATCCTGCCCCTGGAGGTAGTGGCCAGCGATGGCTGTCTAGCAACAAGGATCTCTTTGCTCTTCTATAAAGTGGGTGGTGGACTCATTGAGTTCAAACTCATGTGCTGGTCAATTTAGGACGCCTAGACCACACAGTTTATCTCCCCACTAGAAAAGGAGGAAACTGGCTGGGTGTGGTGGCTCACAACTGTAATCCCAGCAATTTGGGAGGTGGAGACAGGTGAATCACCTGCGATCAAGAGTTTGAGACCAGCCTGGCCAACATGGTGAAACCCTGTCTCTACTAAAAATACAAAAAAATTAGCCAGGAGTGGTGGCAGGTGCCTGTAATCCCAGCTACTCAAGAGGCTGAGGCGGGAGAATCGCTTGAACCTGGGAGGTTTAGGCTGCAGTGAGCCGAGATCACACCACTGCACTCCAGCCTGGGCAACAAGAGCAAAACTCCATCTCAAAAAAAAAGAAAGAAAAGGAGGAAACTGAGGCCGAGAAACAGGTGGACCTTGCCTGAGGCCATACAGTGAATTGGGGTACTCGTCTGGGGTCATCTAAATTGAGGGGGTTCCTCCTGGGGCCCAGGGAACAGCAGGCTGTCTCCTGCCCAATGCAGTTACCAGGCCTGTGTGCCCCCTGAAGAGGCAGGCATGCCCTGGAGTCCACAGGAAGCTGCTGTGGAAGTGGCTGAGCCCGCCTGCAGGTCAGACCTGCTGAGTGTGTTCTTCCAGCCCCTGCAGCCTTGCCAGCCCAGTCACCTCTCAGCAAGCCACCCGCTGGCCCCACCCTCTCTGGCTATGACCTCCAGCACCATCATTTACCTCATCCCTCCAGAGCACCAGCTGCATACCTGTCCCCATGCTCCCACTTGCTCCACCTTTTCCTACCTCTCTTGCAGCCCCCCCTCCATCTGCAGCGCCACCATCTTCAGTTTCATTCCCCTGTCTGCAGCCACCCCATCTTCTCCTCACTCATTCCTCTGTCCTCCTTGGGTCCATCACTCTACCCCCATGCACCCCATCAGGTCCAGCTCCGTCACCTCTGGCTCCCTCACTGTTCCCATCAGCTCTGTCTCCCTCGTTCTGTCTGTATCACCCCTATTATCTCTACCCCATCACCTTTCCCCCATGGTTGATAGCTCATTGCTCTGTTCCCATCACCCCCACCCCCCGCATCAGCATCCGGCTCTGTCCCACATACCTTTCATCTCCAACTCCCTCGCCTCTTACCCCCAGCACTTTTCTCCCTATCACAGTGACCCATCTCTGACCCTAATACCTACAACATCTTCATCAGCTTTCTCTTTACCTCCATGGGGGCCGAGGAGTTTGAGCTCTGAAACTTCAAAGTTCTTTTCTCAAAAGCCCAGTGCAATAATATTGACTTGGACAGCGAGCCTTTTACTCAGTAACACTGTCAACCCCAGCTGGCCTTCAGTCCACCCAGACCTCTCTCCGCCCCTGGTGGGGACAGTCTGGGAACTCCTGAGGAATCACAGGCCTCCTCTCCCACCCTCACGGCCCCTTCTCCCAATGTTCAGGATGGCTCCGGATTTGCCACAGAGGATGAGGACAAGGAGCGGCCCCGCAGGCTGGCCCAGCAGGGTTCCTTACTATCATCCATCCTCTTCCCGGGCCCTTTGGTTGACCACAGTAAGGACTGGGTCTCCTCACCCAGCCCTGCCTCCTCCCTGGCCTCCTCCTTATCTGTGGGTCCAGGGTGAGGATGAGGTGGTGCCTGACTGCTTCCTCTCCTTCGCCATGGTACCAGGCATAGGACCTCAAAAACCCCTGTGCCCAATGTCCTCCGATGACTTCAGCAATCTGGTAAGGAATCGAACCCCACCCCCACCCCTGACCAGTGTGCTGAACTGGAGAGGGCTCCAGGGTGGGGCCAGCCCACCTCTGTCTCTCACTCAAAGCACCCAGCCCAGGCTCCCAATAATAGCCTCAACAGTCAACATTTGCTGAGGGCTTAGTTTATGCCAGGCACCCTTCCAAGCTCCCCACAGCCCCCAGATGCTGCTATTCTTCCCATTTTGCATGTGCCCAAACCAGGACACAGAGCTCAAGAACCTTGCCTGCGGTCACGCAGCTAGTAACCCTGGAAAAGTTACTAATAGGTCACAGCTCCTAAGGGGCAGTGATAGACTAGAATCCAAGGGCCTGGCTGCAGAGCCCGCAACCCTAACCACTGAGCAGGAATGCTGGTTTCTCATGACATGCTGCTAGGTGGTTGTTATTGTCGCTGTTACGGTTATTTCTACCTGCATCAAAATCTTTGCTGGGAGGAAGCTCCTAGAATCCCAGAGGATTTGCTGGGAGGGTCATGCCCTCACTGTAGATGGCCCCAGCTTTAACTACAGAGCTCGACTATCAGTTCGTTTATACTGCAAGCTATTATTTACTACTATTATTACTAGAATTCTTATCAGCACTGATAGGGAGAGAGCACCCAGAATATCCGAGGTGGAGGCTGGGAGGACCTCTGGGTCCAGCAGAGTTTGCAGGGGAGGGTAAGAAGGCGGGGGGAGGTGGCGCCGCCCACGCCCAGCACGTGTACCCTCTCTCTCGCCCCACAGCCTGCTGGCTACACGTGTGGCTCTTCTCTGGCACAGCGCTGGTGCGCTAAGCCACCGGGCGCACAGCCCAGCGCTGTCGTCTGAGTCTGCGGGCTGCCGCCGCCGCCGAGCGCCTGCTGGGGCCGCCACCTCACGTTGCAGCAAGTTCGCTTCCCAGACCCACGACCCAGCTCCCACATGTTGCAGCGCCTGCTGCCTCACCTGGAGCACGGTGTGCAGCTCTGGGTGGCTCCAGAGGGCGTGTTCGCCAAGCGCCTGTGCCAGGGCCTGTACTGGTGCGGCCCGCTCACTCTGCACCCAGCACAGCCCAACAAGGTGGTGCGCAGGCACACCTGCTAGCTGCTGAACACACGCGGCTTCCTCGAGGCGGTAGGACCGCTGGGAGAGTGGAGCAGAGTGGCGTGGGTACGGGGGCATAAGCACGCGGTGGGCAAAGGAACACGACAGAGGACAGTGGACACATGAAATGCAGGCCCAGGGGCATGGGCCTAAGGATGCTGGGCATGAGGTGGACATTGACTCAAAGAATATGGCACAAAAGCACGAGGGATGGGAAAGAATACGGGCACCAAGAGGGCTGGGCACAGATACGGAGACAGGCGTATATGGGGTGCTGGCATGGGGCAGGTTTGAGGCTTTGGGTGTGGAGCATAAGAATAGGGCTTGGGTACCTGTACTGGCTCAGGGCATAAGGTGGATGTCAGGTGCACCAAGCATGCAATAGATATAGGTAAGTGGCAGTGGGCATGGGTTGGGCATAAAGGCATAGGGGTGGGCATAGGGGCCAAGGAAGAGACGTGAGCCGTGGAAGTGGGCACAGATGTGGGACATGGGACAGGCATAGGGACGTGGAAGTGGGGCTAGGGCACAGGCACACAATGGGATGTGGGCTTACAGGACTTGGGCATGGGAAATGAGCACAAGGTAGGCACCAGTGGGTTGCCTAGTTCTTGCCCAGTCCCCACAGTCTCAGTGCCATATAATTGTGTGCCCACCTGCAGGACAGTCACCCAGACCCAGAGTGCCAGATCTGTCTGTGCTTTGGCGAGGAGGACCTAGGCCCCACAGAGCACCCGGAGGAGTGGCTCATCATGGTGTACGTGATTCACTCCTTCCACTCCAGCTGAGAAGCACGCCCTCCAGTCCCCTCCAGACAGCCCTTCCCACGCTCCCTCCAGTCCCAGCCCTGCTTCTGACCCTTCTAGCACCCTCGGGTCTGTAGGACCCTACCTGGAAAATGGGGGTAGGGATTCGGCTGTAACTAGGGCTGTGACTTCCCGTGGGAATATCCGAGGTGGGAAACCGAGAGGGTCTGCTCATCCCACCCCGCGCAGGTGCAGGTGCAGGTGCAGCTTCGGCCTGGGAACTCATCCTGCACTCTAAGTGCCTCAACCCAGCGCCCAGATGGGTCCTCAGCCTGGCAACCCCACTGGCATCAGTCACCTTCAACGCAGCTGCCTACATTCTAAGCAGGCCGCTTCCTCCTCATGTACCCGTGGAAGGCAGCCCCCAACAGGGGGGCTCCCTACTCCCACCCAACCCTGCCCACACTAAGCCCATGGGCTTGGGGCCTCCCCCAGGGCATTACCCAGGTCTGCTGGATGGCAGAGGTGGATCGCGGCCTTCCACTCCTCTGCCACGGGCCCCGGAACTCGAGAGTAGGCCACACCACCCTGCTGCTGGGCATGAGGCTTGGGCAGGAAACTGATCTCAATCTTGAGGCCCCGGAAAAGCAGCAACTGGGGCAGAAGCAAGACTTCGTCTCTTGCTGACAACCCAACTTTTCAATAGCACTTTCCTCAGAGCCAGCCTTAACCTGCCGTTGAGTCCATTAAAATGTTTGCTTAAAGCTTTTACCAATAATTAGATCATCAGGATTGTTTAGTGTGGGATCAACCCATAACAAAACTGCCTAGCCTGTCAGGGGCCTTGAATTTCCAGACCCTTCCTCCTCCCTGCAGCTAGTCTCTCTTCTTTATTCTGGGGGCTGGGAAGGATCCCAAAACAGAGAACTTGGCCGAACCCTGGGCTTTGGATGCTAACCACTGAAGTATCAGCATCTGTAGGATGCTGTCCTTGAAGAAACTGCCGCAGACCTCCAAACGCAGCCCTAAGGCAGAGGCCAACGTGGAAGACCAGCCCTTCTCCAAGCCCCATGGGTCTTTGCAAGCTGTATGTTGTAGGGAATCTGAGAACTGGAAGGGGGATTACAACCAGAAAGTTGGTTCCCCTGCCATGGGAATAAAGTAGCTGTTTTCCACCCCACATATCTGGCCTTTTATTCTTTTCTGAGTTCTGATTTTATTTATAGGAATCCTCTTACAGATGCCAACATTGTAAGTCTCTTTTAATGATACATTAATAAGCCACCTTCACGGCGGGAAAACTGTGATTCAATAAAGGACAGAAATCAATCAGTGGCTGTTTGTTTAGTCATTTAGCAGACATTTCTTGAACACCTACTCTGTTCCAGGCCTCTGTTTCAGCGTCCAGTGTGTGACACTGGGGTACAGCAAACAGCATGGGCTTTACTCTCTTGGAGTTCACATTCTGTCTTCTAGTGGGGACCCAGCGACTCTCCCCTACCCCTGCCCCTCACTGAAGAGGCAGTATTTAGGAATTACAGAACCCTAGGCTCATATCCAGCTTTGTCACTCGCTAGATGTGGGACATCAGGGAAGTTACTTACCTTCTCCAAGCCTCAGAGCCCTCATCTCTTCAAAAGAAGCAGTGAAGCACTCCAGGGCAGGGTTGGTTGGAGAAGTAAGTGTAGGGCTGGGGAGGTGAGCTGGCCTGATACAGAACGGGTGAGCAGTGACTTGGGAGTGGGAGAGCAGAAGGATGCTGCCCCGTCCTCCAGAAGGCCTGACTGTTCTGGGCCTGACCTGTCTGGACCTCCCGGCCCCAGGCTGCAGCTGGGGTAGCCTCAGTCCAGAGTGACAATCCACAGCCATGTTCATATCCCCACTCCATACTAGGCGCTGGATTCTGTGTAAGGGGAACCTGTTGCCTCCCCATCATGGCCTGGACAGCTGAGGAATCATCAGCTCCGTGTTAGAGATGGGGAAACTGAGGCTCAGCCAGGGTTTTGAGGTGCCTCTTGGGAGGGAGAATGTCTCTCCCCAGATAGCTGTCCTTCCCACACCAGGCACTAGGGGACGACAGGGACTCAGTAGAACTGAATTTCATGGGCTCTGCTTACCGTCCTAGGTGCCTCTCCCTCCAGAGCTAGGAGGACAGGGTAGGAGTAGTGTGGTCCCAAGAGCCTGCACCGCAGGAGAAGGCAGTAGGCACAGGCCGGCGAGGAGAAGAGGGAAAAGCGGGAGTAGAGGTAGGGATTAGAGAGGGCCCTGGGGCGTCTCTCACTCTAGGGGAACTGGGCTCAGGCCCTGCCTTTCTCTCCTCTCTCTCTCTATTCACTCCTTTCACGCCTCGTGTTTGCACCTGTGTCTCTCTGTATCTCCTTTCTCTCTGGCTTTGTAGATTTCCTTGTTTCTGCCCACTCAGTGATTCTCACTTTCTCCGTATACTACATGTGTGTCTGTGTGTGTGTGTGTCTGTGTGTCTGTGTCTCTGTGTGTCTGCGTGTTGCTTGTGTGTATGTCTCTGTGTATGTGCTTGTGTGTGTATCTGTGTGTATGTCTATGTGTCTGTGTGTCTGTCTCTGTGTGTATTTGTGTGTGTGCTTATGTCTGTGTGTGTGTCTGTGTCTGTGTATGTCTTTGTCTGTGTCTGTGTGTCTCTGTGTGTCACTACGTGTATGTCTGTGTGTGTCTGTGTGTGTGTCTCTCTGTGAGTGTCTGAGAGGCTTTGTGTGTCTCTGTCCATTATGTCTGCCTCTGTCTTATCTTTACCTCTCCATCTTTCTCCCTCTTGTGATATCTCTACCTCTCTCTGTCTCTCTCTCTCTTTTTCTCTGTTTCATATGTTTCTGTCTCTCTCATTTTGTTTTTGTCTCTGTCCCACTCAGTTTCACATCCTGTCCCTCCCTAGCCACCACCACCCAGCACACGTGGGCTGAGGGTCTCAGTCCCTTCCTTCCCACCTCCTCATCCCTGGCAGCTGCTCGGCTTCCCACTACTGGCCTCTCCTGCCCGCCTCTCTTGGGCCTTGCGGGAGTAGGGCGAGGGAGGAGGGGAAGACAACTCAGCAGACCCACCCCTTTTTGCCTTTCCAGGCTGGGAGGCTGGGCCAGTGGACCTTTTAACCAGCCTGGGCAGGCTGTTCCAGACGCGAGCCTGGACGCCGAGCCTGACCCAGCAGGTCCTGGCAGCCCGGCCAGCCCGGCCAGCATGCAGCAGCAGCCTCTGCCCGGGCCCAGGGCCCCTGCAGCTGAGCCAACCAAGCCTCCCTACAGCTACATCGCCCTTATTGCCATGGCCATCCAGAGCTCGCCGGGGCAGCGGGCCACGCTCAGTGGCATCTACCGCTACATCATGGGCCGCTTCGCCTTCTACCGCCACAACCGGCCCGGCTGGCAGAACAGCATCCGCCACAACCTGTCACTCAACGAGTGCTTTGTCAAGGTGCCCCGCGATGACCGCAAGCCAGGCAAGGGCAGCTACTGGACGCTGGACCCTGACTGCCACGACATGTTTGAGCACGGCAGCTTTCTACGCCGCCGCCGCCGCTTCACCCGGCGGACAGGTGCTGAGGGCACCAGGGGCCCAGCCAAGGCACGCCGTGGACCCCTCAGGGCGACCAGCCAGGACCCAGGAATCCTCGACACCACGACCGGCAGGCAGTACTCATTCCCACCAGAGCTGCCAGACCCCAAGGGCCTAAGCTTTGGGGGTCTGGTGGGGGCCATGCCAGCCAGTATGTGCCCAGCAACCACTGATGGCAGGCCTCGGCCACACACGGAGCCCAAAGAGATTTCCACGACCAAGCCTGCACCTGCATGCCCGGGGGAGCTCCCCGTGGCCACCTCATCTTCCTCATGCCCAGCGTTTGGCTTTCCTGCCGGCTTCTCGGAGGCTGGGGGTTTTAATAAGGCCCCTACACCCGTCTCGTCCCCAGAAGCAAGCATCGGGAGCAGCTACCAGTGTCGGCTGCAGGCACTGAATTTTTGCATGGGGGCTGACCCAGGCCTTGAGCACCTCTTGGCCTCAGCAGCCCCCTCCCCTGCACCACCCACCCCTCCAACCTCACTCCGGGCCCCACTGCCCCTGCCAGCTGACCACAAGGAACCCTGGGTTGCAGGTGGCTTCCCTGTCCAGGGAGGCTCCAGCTACCCGTTGGGGCTGACCCCCTGCCTATACCGGACGCCAGGAATGTTCTTCTTTGAGTAAAGGCAGCCTCGTCTCGGGCAGTCCCTGCAGGTCCCTCACCCTCCAGGCTGAGCCTGGCTCTAGGACCTGGAGAACTCTCGAAGGACCCAGCCCTGGTGAGCCAAGGACAACCACACAGAAAGCCAGGATGGAAACGGTGCTCAGCCTGGCCCCTGGGGCCTCTGGACAAACTTGGGGGTGAGGGGAAGCAGGGCCTCTTGGGATTTACTCTGTGGCTCTCAGGGCCAATAAAGCCATGTGATGATGAGGGTCAGCTTGCCTGATGGCTGGGGGCTGAGGGCCAGGGCGCCCGCTTGTATGTGGGATGGCTATAGCTGTGGGGTTGTGCAGCGGGGGCAGGAGACCCTGGGTGGGAATGTCTCACATGAGGTTTTCTCCTGCTGGGGACTTTCTCAGGGAGTTTCCCAGAAAGGGAGAGGAAGGGGAGGTAGGGAATGGGGGACAGGGAGAGGAGGATACAGGCCAGGGAGAGACTGGGCAGGGGCAAGCCTGGGCTGGCTTGAGGGACTGATTCTCCAGTCTCAGACACTGGGACTCAATAGCCTCCATAGGCGCAGTCGTCATAACCCTGACAATTTGTGACCCTGATCCTGTCCCAGGCTTGTATATGTCATCTCACCTGTGTGATATGGAAGGTTGGCCCCGTTTACAGTGGTGGAAACAGGCTCACCAGCTCCAACTCTAGATGGCAAATGGATGGCAGAGGGCAAATCAAAACCATATCTGTGTGACTTGCAGCTTGAGTGAGGACACGGGTGGAGAAGAGGGTCAGGGCAGAGCTGGCGGTGACCCCCAGACGTGGGAGGGCTTTGCTGAAATCCTGGAAGGCCAGGGCTAGAAAGGCCCCCTTTACCCATTGTGCAGACAGGGCACCCAGAGTTCAAAAGGCAGCACCTACCCCTGTTTAGACTTCCCACATTAATGGGGGCGCTCCCCTGAGCCCCTAGCTCCCTGAGGTCCTCTGGTGACTCTTTAAGATGGCATTTCTTGGGGCCAGCGGCATGGTCTGTGACTATCCTACTAAGCCCTGACTTTTGACCTTCTCTAACTACCCCTTCACAAGGAAGCAGGAGAAATGGGGATATTCTTGGTCCTCGTTACAGGAACAGAGATAGGAACCTGAAACATTGCTGTCCTCACAGACCCCAGCACTGGAGGAGCAGAGGCGAATGGCTTCCTGCCCAGAGCCTCGGTCCTCCTATCTGGATCATGGGCACAGGGAGAAGAGAGAGGGATGCTGGGGCACCCCTATTCTGGTTTTTGGTATGTGGTCTAGAGGGTCTTATGTCCCACGAGGTTTCGCCTAGGGGGCTGGAGACCCCTTCTTGGGCAGGCAGCCCTGTCCCCTCCAGAGGCCCTCCCTTGCCCAGGCAGCCCCGAGGACTCCAGCCTCTGCTGCTCCCTCCTCCCCCAACAGGTCCCCTGGGGCCTGGGAGGAAGCGAGCCTGGCTGGACAGCCCAAACTGTCTGGTTCCCACAGTCTCAGAGCTGGGGTGGAGGGGGACCTGCAGGGTGAGAGGGGCTGGGAAAATGCCTGGCCAGCTGTGGGGCCCCTCCCCACCATGCCTGCTGAACCCCAGCCCGGAACCCATCTAACAATGGGGAGAAGGAGCAAGGGTCTGTGCAGCCTCCTATGGGCAGCCTCATGGGGCAGAGGGGAGAGGAAAGGCCCTCTGTGTGCAGGGCATGGTAAGGAGGGGGAAGCAGGCTCTTGTGTGAGTCTCTACCACGGTGTGTGCCTGTGTGGATCAGTATGTCTCAGGCTGCGTGTGTGTATATGACAGAGAAAGAGAGAGATGCAGAGAGACAGACCCTGCAGGGGCAGAGACAGACAAGATTCAAAGGGATGAGAGTTCTTTCTCAGTTGGGTCAGGGAAAGAGGCCTCTGCTGGGCACTGTTCCCGATGTGCATTCCTGTGGAGCCCTGGTGACCCCAGTCCCTTCCCAGCCTGGGTTCTGAGCTACTAGGAGGAAAGGAGGCCGGCTGGGCTAGGGGAGCCCAGGCCTCTGCCGCCGCACTCCCCAGCATCCCCCTGAACCACGGAGGTTTAGCTCTGCACTAGGGTGGGGACTTGTGGAGAACGAGGCTGAGTCTCCTGCTCATCCCTTGCCCTGGGGGAATGTGCGAAAGGGTTGCCCACATGCAGGCTCAGAGCCCCCTCTGCACATCTCTCTCTGGCCTCCAACATAGTCGTGAAGTGAAGACAGGCCCCTCAGCCCCAACTCCCCAAGCAGGACCTTGGACTCAGTGCATGCCTTGGACTCACTATAGGAACCTGGACCAGTGCCCAACTCTCTGTGTTTCACTCCCTTTGCCCAGTGGTTGCGGGGAAGGGCAGCCTGACTCAGGGTCTGAGTCCCAGGAACGGATCTGACCTGGGGGATGGCCTGGAGGAGGTCCCTTCTCTGGAGGTGCTGGGCAAGGAGACACCATGATCTCATGCACCCTTGGCTAGCTGCCCAACCCAGGACCCCACCCATGGGGCCTCCTGCCTTCACATTCTTTCCATGACCAACATTCACCTCTGGCTCCCAGCTGACCACCCTCTTCTGGACAGGGGTTGCGGGGGACAGTGAATGCCTCTCTCGACCCAGAGAGAGCCCCTTGGCACAGATGGAGAGACCAAGGCCAGAGAAGATAGGTGACATGCCCAGGGTCACACAGCAAGGCAGGAGCAGAGCCACTGCTCAACCCATCCATGGCACCCCCTCTGATGCCTTAATGTAGCTCTGGAGGGGAGGGATGGGGCCATCTTGCTGGACTCTGCGTCCAGGACCCTCCTCATAGGAAGCGTGTCTGTCTCCAGGAGGGAATCCCAGTCCCCATGCCTCCTCTTTAGCAGGTGAGAGCAAAAAAGGATACTGAGACCTTCGCAGAGTTAGACGAATCAAATCCTAAAATGGAAGAATCAGAATCTGAAATGAGTATTTCAGAATCTTCCAGAGTTTTTAATCATAGCAACTCAGATTCCTGGAATATCAGAGCCTGAAGGGCACCTCTGCCCGATTTCTGAATCCTCTCTACATTAAAGTGGTCGACATCACATGGGGTTCCAAGAACAGGGAGCCCACTGCCTTTCCAGGTGGCCGGCCCCTTCCCACAGAAGCGTGGCAGCTCTGAAAGACCATTAGGAAGCTTCACCTGCTGGGCCTCGGCCTTTGTTCTCCCGAGGGAGGAGAGAACTCCTGGCCCCGGGGGAGGCCACCCTTACCCACCCACAGGGCTGGCCTTCTCAGCGGGGCCCTCCTTCCCGATGCCTTATCTCCAGCCTGCTCTCTGCCCGCCCCCTTCCTTCCCTGGTTTATGGCATTCCATGCCCAGAGTTAGACACTCCTGCCCACACCCCAGACAGTGCCTTGGCTAAGGGGAAGGAGACCCTCTTCCTTGGAGGGCAGGGCCCTGCAAAGCTGCCACAGTGATGAGAAAAAGCTGGGAGGTTGTGTCGGCCAGCCTGGCATGCCGCCTGCTGGGAGAGTATGCAATCCAGGAATCTAGACCTCAGCCAAAACATCCCTTCCACACCCAGACTCCCATCCACCCATGGACCAGGCACCATGTCCTAACTGTGTGACCTTGGGCAAGTTGCTTCCCCTTTCTGGGTTTCCCCCATCTGTAAAATGTGGACTCTAACAGTACCTACCCCCATGATGTTATTGTGGGGATTACATGAGTTAATATTGGCAAAGTGCTTAGAACGGGGTCTGGCACATGGCAGCTACAATATCAGTATTTGTTGGCCGGGCGCGGTGGCTCATGCCTGTAATCTTAGCACTTTGAGAGGCCAAGGCGGGAGGATCACTTGAGGTCAGGAGTTTAAGACCAGCCTAGCCAACAGGGTGAAACCCTGTCTCTACAAAAAATACAAAAATTAGCCAGGTGTGGTGGCACATGCCTGTAGTCTCAGCTACCCAAGAGGCTGAGGCAGGAAGATGGCTTGAACCCAGGAGGCGGAGCTTGCAGTGAGTTGAGATCGTGCCACTGCTCTCCAGCCTGGGGGACAGAGCGAGACTCCATCTCAAAAAATAAAATAAAATAAAATAAGTGTTTGTTAAGTACAATAAATAGGTATTTGGGTCCTGGATATGTCTCCCTTGACCTGATTTACACCCCAGAGGAGTGTCTAGCTGCTGTGGAGGCAGGAGGACAGGATTTAGGGGGAGGAAGGACTGTTACATAGACAAGGCTTTTGACTCAGTTCCTGGCATCTTCACTTCCTTGCTATGTGACCTTGAGCAAGTGGATTCACCTCTCTGAATCTCAGTTTCCTCATCTGTAAAATGGAGGCAATGATTCCAGTCCCCAGGACTGGTACGCGGGAAGCCTTGTCCTGCACACTACCTGCACAATTCAGTCAACAGGAATGAAATTAGAATTTATTAATAAAACAACTCCATTGGAGGACCTCATGACCTCAGTGTAGTCCTCTTCATCCCTCCCTTCACACAGGGCAAAACTCACATCCCCACAGGTCCAGAGGTGCCTAATCTCTTGTTCCCACCCTTCTGGTATTAGGTGGTGACTCAGGGAGGCAGCCGGTGGGGCAGAAAGAAGCAGTTCCATGGCTAAAAACAGGCCACTGTCAGCCAGAACCCAGCCTGGTGTCCCTGGAAAGACCAGGGCTGCCTCCTCTTGACCACAGCCCTCAGGGCCAGGTTTGAGGTCTCCCTGAGCATACAAACAAGAGAGGGCCGACCCTCCTACTCCCTTAGGACACTCGCCTCCCGTGAGTTCCTTTTCCATCTCTAGGCCTTTGCAGTGGCTGTTCCCTTTGCCCCCACTGGCTGCCTCTCCACATCCATGACCCACATCACATCACCTTCTCTGAGAAGCTTTCCTGTACTTCCTTATCTAATTGGATGCCCCCAGATCATTCTCCCTCTGCATCCCATTTGTGCTGCTGAAATAGCATCTGCTGCAATGTAGAATTACTCATGTGCGCATGTACTCACATTTTACTGTGTCTGTGCCTTAGAATGTAAACCTCAGAGGCCAAGGCTTGGGTCTGCCTTACGCATTTTGTCATCTTCCCTAACTCGATGACTAGCACATAGTGGTCCCTCCATAAAGGTTTAGGAGTGGGTGGATGGAGTCATGGTCACCATTCATTCATTTGCCATGAATTAAATCTCAAGGCTGGGCACGGTGGTTCACACCTATAATCCCAGCATTTCGGGAGGCCAAGGCTGGTGGATTACCTGAGGTCAGGAGTTCGAGACCAGCCTGGCCAACATAGTGAAACCCCCGTCTCTACTAGAAATATGAAACATTAGCTGGACGTCGTGGTTGGCGCCTGTAAACCCAGTTACTCGGGAGGCTGAGGCAGGAGAATCGCTTGAACCCAGGAGGTGGAGTTGCAGTAAGCTGAGATCATGCCACCACACTCCAGCCTGGGCGATGGAGCAAGACTCTGTCTCAAAAAAAAAAAAAAAGAAAAAAAATTTCTCAAAGACCTCCCGAGCAACAAGGCTCCTTGTTTTGCTAATAGGCAAGGGCCACTGTGGTCTGGCCCCAGCTCCTCCTTCCTTCCCCCTCACTCACTCCAAGCAGCCTGTACACTAGCTCTGTCTTATCTTCCATGAATGTCCAGGTTTCACTCCCTCATATCCTCCAGTTTCTGTTCAAACGTCCTCAGAGAAGCCCTGCCTGGCCGCCACATTCCCCATTTCCCCAACCACTAACACATTCTAAATTCATTATTGCCATTCAGTGTGTCTCCCCCACTGGCATGAAGCTTCATGAGGTCATGGATTTTTGTCTATTCGTTGCTTGTCTCCAGCACCTAGGGCAGTGTCTGGAACATAGCCGGGGTCGGAGAAATAGTTTTGAAACAAACATAAGCTCAGTAGCCTATACCAGGCTCCACCTACAGATCTCATGTAACTTTCTCATTATCCTGGGAAGCAGGTACGATTCTTACTCCATTTTACAGACAGGAAACTAAGGCTCAGGGAGGGCAAATAAGTAGATACGAACCCTATTCTGTCTGACGTGGAACCCAAACTCTCTGTCATCAGCCTATCTCTCTAGAGGCATCTCCCTCTTCTCCCCACAGTTCTTAACAGCCTGTCAAGCAGACATGGCTCAGCCTCCACCGGGTGTCCCTGCCTCCAGCCTCTCTCCCTCATTCACTGGCCTCCCTGGCTGCGGGGATCCTTTGTAAGCATGAATCTCTGACCTCCCTTCCATGGCTCCCCATTGTCCCAGGTCAGCCTGCCATTCGGGCTCCTGCTAACTTCTCCAGACCTATTTCCTGCTTCATCTGATGCAAAAGCCCTACTGGCCTTCTCCAAGATGAGCTTATACTCAGCTCCAAGTCTCTGAACAGCAGTCCCCTCTGCCTGGAACACCCTCCTCACTCTGTCTGGAAAAGCCCTGCTCCTTGTGTGCCCTCAGCTTGGGTGTGACTCCCACCGAAGAGAAGAGAATAGGGGTTAGTGTCTCCTTCCTGTTCTCATGGTGTCATGAGTTTCCTTCCAGCTTCACCATGATCCCCATCCTCCCTCTGGGGTTCCAGAGGCTGTGAGCTCCCCAAGGACAAGGACCATGACTCATTCATCCCCAGGCTCTCGCTGGGGGCCAGGCCCAGAACCGGGCTCAACACATGGTTGTGAAGTAGTCGCTGTGTGGGAAGTCAGATGGCCTGCCTCACATCTTGATTCCCCTATTCATCAGCTGGGAGCCCATGGACTTGTCCATACACTCCTTGTGCCTCAGTTTCCTCATCTGTGAAATGTCGATAATGAAAATACCTACTCATAGGGTGGGGACAAAATGAGTTAATTGATGGAATCACTTGGTATAGTTCCTGGTGGCCGATAAATATGACCCATTAACGCGAAGGAAGGAACAGGTGCATAGGCAGCTGCACAGGTAGGAGATTGGTCCAGGTGGGCACATCCTTCAGGACAGCCCCGGCTGCTCCACGCCCTCGGGGCAGCCCTATCACTGGCCAAATCGCTACCCACCACTGTCTGGTTGGGTCCAAGGTGGCCAGTGGAATTCAAGGCCACCGGACCCAGACAGGAAAAGGCAGCGTCACCAGCCCTGATGTAATCCAAACCAGATGTGGCCTTAGTGGCTTCCAGACCCATGGGGGTGGTCACTGTGGGCCTGGCTAAGGCCCTGAGGCAGGAAATGGTCTTGGAGGAAAACTCTCTGAGCTGGGACCAACTGGGAGGAGCGCTCCCACTGAGAGTGTTAACCCTTCTTAGCTCACAGAGGGCCTAAGACCCCATTCAGGGGAAGCCCAGGCACAGAGGTGCCTTGCAAGGGAAGAACACAGCATCGGCGTTGAGATGGACACTGAGCAGGAGGGGCCCATGGCCCTGGTGCCTGTGGTGGGCAGAGCAAGCCATGCAAGGGGCAGGGAAGCTCAGCCTGACACCCAGAGAACTGATGCCCTGGGAACCCTTGCTCAGTCCTGGTCCAGCTTGACAGTCCCAAACCAGCTATGGGCTCTCTCCCTCCATCAGGGCAGCTCCTAGTGTGAAAAATCTTTCTTCCTTGTAGCTGCCAGGGATGGGAGCATTCCTGAAAGCAATGGGGCTGGGGCCTAAGCCTGCAGAGAGGCAGACCCAGTTCTCCACAGGGGCTGTGGCTGTAGCTTTGCCCTCAGTGTGCTCCGTGGCCCTCAGTGGGAACAAGGTCTCTCTGAACCCACATTTCCCCATCCATATTATCAAATCTATACTGTCTGCTGCTGGGGACCAGAAGAGGCCCAAAGGAAGCACCTGATGAATCATAAAGAGCTTTCATAAAGAGCTCCTGGGAAGGGGTGGAGCTGGGTTCTGAATAGGCTTCTTGCACGGGACATGTTAATTTGCTGTGTGGCCTTGGTCAAGTCACTTTCCCTCTCTAAACCTGTTTTTTTCACCTGTAAAATATGGTGCATGGGCACCCCATCCCATCTCTCAACTGTCACAATGGCCCTAGGAGTGGCAGAGGAGAAAAGAGCTGAGGTTATCATCTTCATATTACAGAAGGGGAAGCTGAGGCATGCACTGGGAGTCAGGAGTCCTGGATTCTAGTTCCAGCTGTTACTGTCTCTGAGGAAGGACCTTCCCCATCTTGGCCTCGGTTTCCCCAGCTGGATCCAGGCCCTGGATCTCCGCTGTGGCTGGACTTCATTTCCTTCCCTGCCCCCACAGCGGTGACTCATCCCTCATCAACACGCTGTGTGGCCAAGGCTCAGCATGGGTGGGGGCCAGTGAGGCCGAGAAAACCACTCAGAGGAAACCACAGGCCTGGCCCAGCTGGCAGGTGGCGGACGGGCAGGGAGGCAGGAATCCACAGCCCTAGGAGCCCTGCCCATAAGCGCACCTCCCACCAAGAGCCCAAGCCAGGTTCCCCAGGCCCCCCACTGCAAGTCAGGCTCAGGCCTCAGAGTCACCCATTCACCACCCCAAGTGACACTGCTGCAACCGGACTCTGAACTCCCCGGCTCAAACAGAGAGGGGATCGCAGTGAGGACCAGTGTTCATGGAGGCAGGAGAGGGATGGGATGAACTGTCAAGGTTTCTGTCCAAAGGCAAGCCGAAGGTTTCTCAGAAGGCAGGCAGTGGTGAAGAGAAGGGACTCTGGGCCCAGACTATCTGGGTGCAAATCCCGGCTCTGCCACTGACTAGCTATGTGGCCCTGAGCAAGTGGCTGAATCTCTCTGAGGCTTGGCTCCCCACTCTGAGAAACGGACACAACACAACACCTCGCAGAGTCACTGTGTGCAGCCGATGTGATCGTCAACACAATGCAGCGCCTAGGGCCAGCATCCAGCGGGTGCTGGATGCGTGTTAACTGCTGTCTCTGCTCTTCCTGCTGGAACCTCTCTGTTCCCACAGGCCAGCCCCACTTCTCAGTCGTCCTCACAGCCAGAAAGGCTGCACCCTATCAGGGTTCAGCTCTCTTGCCCTCTGGGCTTCCCCCAGATGGAGCCTCCCCTGCCCCACACTGCTGGCCTGGGGTGAGGTGGCTGTGACCACTGGGAAAAAGCAGAGAACAGTCCTCTCCCCTGAAGCCCTCATTGCAGACCCGTCGAAGGCCTGCTAGGCCTGGCCTCCACCTGGAGACCAGGATCTCTGCTTACACCCTGTCCTGGTGAGAGGCAGAGTGAACGCATGGGCAGAGCCCTGCTCTGGGAGACGGAAAAGTTCCTTTCAAGCCCCAGTCCCTGACTTGTTGAGTGGCATTCAAGTTCCTTCTCTTCTCTGAGCCTCAGTTTCTTCATTTGTGGAGTAAGGATAAGAACATTATCGTTTCCTGAGCCAAGCACAGCCCTGAGTGCCTTAGCTCAGTCTGACTGATGCTGCAGCCATGGCCCCACCCTATGAGGTAGATCCTAGTGCACTCTCTCTGGCTCAGTTTCTCCCTCTGTAAAACGGGAATAATACCTGCCTCGTGAGAATCACCTGAAGCCAGGAGGCGGAGGTTGCATGCAGTGAACCAAGATCACACCATTGCACTCCAGCCTGGGCGACAGAGTGAGACTCCATCTAAATAAATAAACAAACAAACAAACAAACAAATAAAACCTGCCTCATAACCTTGCCGTGAGGAGTAAATGAGTTAACACACACACAGGTGCTTTAAGTAAAGCTGGGCACACAGTAATCACACACCCAGTGTAGGCTGTTGCTGTGACCGCTCTCTCACAGGTGAGGATACTGAGGCACAACATGCAGAAACCACCTGCCCACATCATACGCTGCGAAGTCGGGCACCTGAGCCTGCATGGACCACCGCACTATGAGCTGACGGATGTTGCTAAAGTGTCTGGCACACAGTAGGTGCTCAGTGAACTGTGGTCATCGGCGACCTCACATCACTGCAGGCACACACAGAGGGAAGGAGGCCACATCCAACCTGTACATTTATTTACAAGGCACAAGCTGAGAGCAGGTTGGGGGCTGCCCCATGGCCTTCCTACTTCTCCTGGGCCTGCTGACCCCATCATCTGAGGCCATGGGTGATCCCCGAGATGGGGACCCCCAGTGGTTGGGTTGGGCTGGCTTGGCCCTGAGGCAAGCTCAGGGGTGGTCTCCTGTGTCCCCTGGCTTCTCCCCTCCCCCTCCACCAGGCCTGGGCTGGGCGCCCTCTTTCTCACACAGAGTTCCTGTGTGTTGGTGGTCGCAAGGAAGGTGGGTGGGGGCCAGCCTGGGCCAGATGGTGTGGGCTCGGCCTTATCTGCTGGGAGCAGGGAGGCGGCGGGGGCACAGAGGTCCTCTCTCACAAAGCCTGCTCTGTCTCCCCTGGCAGCTGGGCCTTAGGAATTGGCGTTGCGGCCTTCCTGCCCTGCCAGGAGCCTCCCATCCATAACCATAGAAGCCCTACATGCTGAGACCCCCCAGCCATGGTACCCCGGCTAGGAGCAGGCCCAGGCTGAGGATGCTCCCAGTGGGGAAAAGCAGGGGTCACCAGGGCGGCAGTTCAAAGACGGGGAGCTGGGGAAGAAACCGGGAGCGGCTTCAACAGGGGCCTGGAGTCTGGGGTGTGGCCGACTGGCTGGAGCCCTGTCTGGGGAGGCCACACTCCGAGGCGGCTCACATCGGGGAAGCGGTCACTGCGCAGGGGCATGGGGAGCCCCGAGCCTCCCAGCCTGGCACAGCCTTGTCCTGGCGAGCCTGCCCTGGGGATCTGGCTGCCTTCTCTGGCCTTCTGGGCTGTGTGGCCTCAGCCCTGGCCACAGTGTGGCTGTGTCCAGGCCTCAGCTGCGCCCAGGGCTCAGACCCCCAGAGCCATCAGTGCCCCTGAGCTGCTGATCTTCTTGAAGCGGTTGGCAGCGCTGACAGCAATGAAGTTTTTCTAGAGAATAGAAGACAGGGAGTCCCAGTTAACACCAGGGCAGGCGGGCAGCTGCAGGGTGTCTGAGCATCCTCTAAGTCCCCTGCAGTCCAGGAGGGTCACAGGCTAGGGAAGGCACAGTGCCCAAAACGGCCACAGGAGGCGCCATGACACGGCATTGTCCAGGAGTCCTTCCCTCACTCAATGGATAGGTCAGCCAGACCTGAACCGAGGATGACTCTGCTCCAAACACTCCCATGGCTCTAGTTTTGCTCCAAGTAAAACATAAACCCCTTGCCATAGCTGATGAGTCCCTCTACCTCCTGTCCCCCTCTTCCTCTCTGACTTCATTCCTAACGTCCTTGTTCACTCCACTCCATCCATACTGGCCTCCTACCTGTTCCTCAAACTCACCAACTGCACCTCTGCCTCAGGGCCTTTGCACTGGCTCCTCCCTCTGCCTGGAATACTCTTCTCTCAGTATTGGCATGGCTCACCCCCTCCCCACCTTCAGGTCTTTGTTCACATGCTTCTCAGTGAGCCCTTCCTGACCCCCCTATTTAGAAGTGCAGGCTGGGCACAGTGGCTCATACCTGTAATCCCAACACTTTGAGAGGCTGAGGCAGGAGGATTGCTTGCCTGAGCAACATGGTGAGACCTTATCTCCACAAAAATATCTTAAAAATATTAACTGGACATGGTGGCATGTGTCTGTGGTCCCAGCTACTCAGGAGGCCAAAGGAGAGGATCACTTGAGCCCAGAAGGTCAAGACTGCAGTAAGCCATGATGGCACCACTGTGCTCCAGCTAGTGAGGCAGAGTGAGACCCTGTCTCTAAAAAAATAAAATAAAATAAAAGTGCAACCTCTCCCCTGGCAGATGGCCCTTATTTTTTTCTAAAACCCTTCTTTAACCCTATTTCCCCAGGGCTCTAGAAAATGCCCCACCTCAGCTGGGCGCAGTGGCTCACACCTGTAATCCCAGCACTTTGGGAGGCCGAGGCGGGCGGATCACAAGGTTAGGAGTTCAAGACCAGCCTGGTCAACATGGTGAAACCCTGTCTCCACTAAAAATACAAAAATTAGCCAAGTGTGGTGGTAGGCACCTGTAATCCCAGCTACTTGGGAGGCTGAGGCAGGAGAATTGCTTGAACCCGGGAGGCGGAGGTTGCAGTGAGCCAAGATCATGCCACTGTACTCCAGCCTGGGTGACAGAGTAATACTCCATATTGAAAGAAAAAAAAAAGACAGAAAATGCCCCACCTCCCATCAAAAGTAAGTCCACAAAGATCTTTGTCTCTTTTGTCCACTCCTATATCCCAATGCCTAGAAGTAGCAGATACTCAAGAAATATTTGAAAAATGAAGGAAGGAAGCCAGAGCCCCAGATGGGTGGGGCTGAGTGGAAGGCTGGGTGGAGGTCTCCACTCCAGGACAGGAGCCAGTCCAGGGCAAAAACAGAAAAGTAAATCCTGTCTTCCAGACAAGGCCCGGCCTGGTCAACAGAACCTGCCAAGGCAGGGACGGTGGAGGCTGGGATCTGGCGCCAGGAGCTCTTCCCACTCCAGAGTCCTCCCTCCTCCCCACCCCGAATCCAGCAGTACCTTCCAGCGCCTCTTCATGAGGTATTTCTTAAGCAAGATCTGGGACTTAAGGCGTCGGTTACAGAGCTTGGCTTTCTCTGCCAGGTTGTTGAGCCAGGGGTGGGCGAGACACTGGGCTGCACTCATCCGGGCCCTGGGGGAGAGGCAGCATGGTGAGGGTGGGCTGCATGCTCATGAGGCCCCATGGGCTGAGCTGGCCTCTCTACCTGGCTCCTGCCCTGCCAGCACTCAGACACGCTAAGGTTGCACACATACAGTTCAGGTTCTGGGGTGAGCCTCACCTCTGGTCCTTGACGATCAGGTTGGAGACAAAGTCTTTGGCCTCGTCTGATACGGCTTCAAAGGTCTCTTCGTCAAAGTACCAGTTGCCAGATAGAACGTTGTTTAGGGTCTCTGTGTCATCATCTCCCAGGAAGGGGGACAGGCCGCTCAGCCTAGAGGGAGGGGAGAGCAGGGGGAAGGGAGGTGAGATTGCAGGTGCTGAGTCACCTTCAGGAGGGTAGGGAACAGGGGCAGATCCTAGGAGGCAGCGCCATGTGCTGAAAAGACCCCCAGCCTCTCATGGGACAGACCTGGGTTTGAATCTGGCTGGGTGACTTTGGGTAAGTCACCTCCCCTCTCTGAGCCTCACTCTTCTCATCTGTAAAATGGGCATAATCATCCCAGCTTCCCAGGTGACAGTGAAGAGGAGGAATGACGAGTGCAAGGTATGTGGTGAAAACATAGGAAATGTCCACTGGCCCCCTGCCCACCCCAGGTCATCCGAGATCTGCTGTCCAGATGCTATGCCTTTATACGGACCTTGGTTTTTCCATCTATAAAATGGGTACCACGTTCCCCTTTCCTGTTCTCCCTAGCACCCCAACCCCAGCAGACCTCTGACTGAGGGATAGGGGAGGTGGGACCACCTTACCAGGACCCCAGGGCCAATCTTGGCCTCAGCCGCTTGCCCCCATGCCCCACCAACCCCATAAACACGACCCGCCTCAGAGCTCACAGCATGTAGGTGATCACCCCCATACTCCACATGTCTGTCTTATCGGAGATTTGGTCATAATTCACCACCTCAGGTGACAGGAACTCTGGGGTCCCAAAGTTCACCTTCAGCTTCTCGTTGGGGTTATACCTGGAGGTGAGACCAAGGGCTCAGAGCACAGCTCCTGGCCTGTACCCGTGCCCCCGCCCACCCCATCCCCATCCCCTGCCAACCTCAGAGTCTTGTCTTGCCCTCCCCACCCACCCGGGTGGTACCTCCGTGCCAGGCCGAAGTCAATGATCTTCACCAAATGCCCCGTGGTGTTGACACACAGGATGTTCTCTGGCTGAGGAGAAAGGGGGTGGCCTGGGTTGGCCTCTGACCAGCTTACCCTCCCTCTCCCACCAGGCCCATGCAAGCCCCAGGCTCCCTGAGGCAGAGGTCTAAGCTGCCAGAGTGTGCAGCTGCCAGAGACCCTCCAGCCCTGCCTGATCTGGGCACAGAGAGATCTTGAGGCAAGTCCCCCAAGAGGGGCTTCTACGAGGCCTTGAAGCACAGGACCTGCTGTGATGGGGTCAGGTGGGATCCCCTCCGTCTAAGGCCATGAAAGAACCACCACATTCTAGCAGTTCTGAGGATGGGGAAACAGAAGCCTGTGAGAGGAGGCATGACAGCCTGCTACTTCCTGCCCTGGGCTGGGGGGCCAGTGCAGGGCCACCCCCAGATACATGAAGCTCCAGAGAGGAGAGAAAGAAGAGGCCAGCTCAGTTGGGGCTTCACATCACTCCAGGGTTGCCGGAAGATGAGCTACTCTTGTCTCCCCAGTTAGTGATGATGACGAGCTACAAAACGTAAGGCCCGGTCCACTCACTTTCTCACTTTAGCTCCCTAGTCCTTCCCAAAGATCTAGGAGGCACACGCTGTTACCTTGAGATGAAACTGTGACACTGAGATACTATTACCATCCATTCCCATTTGACAGCTGAGAAAGCTGAGGCTCAGGCACAGAAGCGACTAGGTCACAGTTGCCCAGCAAGTAAGCGACAGAGCAAGGAAATGAACGCGGGACTGACTCCAGCCCTGGCCTTGTGATGTTCTGATACCACCACTACAGGGCTGGCTCTTCCAGGCCAGGGATCATCTTCTCCTGGCCTCCTGGGTCCCACCCTCAGGGTCTAACAAACGTACCCAGTAGGGGCTCAGCCAAGGCTCAGGGGAAACCTGTGTCCCATGCACAAGTGAACACGCGGATGACATTACTGTAAGCCCAGTTCCTCTCTCCTCTGGGCCTCCGTTTCCTCTTCCTATCACACAAGGTCACAGGACTAATCTGAGGTTGCAGGGTATAAACATTTTTAAGTTAACAATGGTTCAAAGGCAGGAGATTTTGCACAAAAACCCTGAATTCCAGCACCTCCTGAAACACCGGAAGCCCTGGCCACATGGGCCACATGCCTTGGAGCAAGTTGCCACTGACAGCCTGAGATGGGACAAACGTCCTCCAGCTCTCCCGTGGTCACCACCCTGCCCCGATCCCTCCCATTCAACATGTTTTTGTTATTTGTCTGGGCTCTGTGGGCATTTGACTTAAGTCCCCCAATGAGACACTTTCTGAAGGCACTTTTACAACTGATAGATTAACTCAGAGTAGATACGAATGATTTTAATAGCTTGGCCTGGTGTCCCACAAAACAGGAAAGAAAAGAAGGTTCCCAGGGTACAAGCACTTGGGGAAATGAAGCAGACTTAAATCTCCTTTCAGAGATTCTCCGTCTACACATAGAAGGCCCTCAGAAGCCCTGCAGCCAAGAGACCCAGAACGTGGCCTGTGGGCTGGAGTGCACTCAACCTACTTGACTGTGAAACACTTTTTTGATGAAAAACGTATAGTTATCCCGAAAAAAAAAAAAAAAAACACATTTTAGATATAGAGGCTCACGACTAAGCTTCTTCCCAGAGCACTGCATTTTAATTGGGAGACCCTATTCTACCCCAAAGAAATTAGCCTTCACAAGCAAAAGGCAGGCTTCCAATGTCATCATGCAGGCACTAACTGCCCCTGGCTCAGCGAAGGGGCCACCATCTGTCCAGTAACTCAGGACTCGCCCTTGATCCTTTCTTTTCCTAACCCTCACACATGCAAACCCTCAGCACATCAGATTGGCCCTATGTCCAAAATGTATCCTCCATCTGGCCCCTTTCCCTCCCCTCCCCAGCTGACACTCTGGCTCAAGCCCCCAGCGTCTCTCTCCTGGCTTATGTATTCCATCAGCATCTAAATTCCCTGCATCCACTCTGGCCCCACTGAAACCCACCTCCTCAGTCTGTTTGTGTCCTCCTCTGTCAGTGGCAGTGATACTAACACGCCTAACCCAGGGAACTGTTGGGAAGATGGCACCCTCACTCAGACAGCATCAGGCACAGAGCAAAACTGGGACAGGTGTTAGAGGCAGCAACAGCATCTCCCTGTCTGCTTCAGAGCCGTGCCGACTTCAATTTCACCCAGTGCGATTCCTCATTACTCTTGTGTATTTTCTCGTACACTTTTCATTGCTTAAAGTGACCTATTTAGTCAGTCACTGTTTTATGAATGTCTGTTTCCCCTGGAGGCTCCATGAGACAGGGACCATTTCCTTCATAGTCCCTATGCCTAGCACCAGGCCTTCCAGGAGCAGGTACCCAGCACGTGCTTAACAAATGAATTAAAGAAAATACCCAGCCTGTGCTTATGGAATGAACGAATGAAACTACTATCCACTTTGCTGATGGGTGCTCACATGCCTCCACATTAAGATTCCATGTCCTGCCACTTAACCCACAGCATTAATACCTGCCATCAGGACTGCCAACCCCCTGCACTCCTGCTGCCCTTGCCTGCTCCACACCCAGAGCTCCACACTGAGCTCTGGACAGCTACTGACAACTGACTGGAGTTGCTGCAATGTATAAAACCTATCTGCGGCCAGGCACGGTGGCTCACACCTGTAATCCCAGCACTTTGGGAGGCCGAGGCAGGCAGATCGTCAGGAGTTCGAGACCAGCCTGGCCAACCTGGTGAAACCCTGTCTCTACTAAAAATACAAAAATTAGCCAGGTGTGGTGGCACGCACCTGTAATCCCAGCTACGTGGGAGGCTGAGGCAAAAGAATTGCTTGAGCCCAGAAGACAGAGGTTGCAGTGAGCCAAGATTGCACCACTGCACTCCAGCCTGGCCCACAGACCAAGACTCTGTCTCAAAAACAAAAGCCTATCTGCTCTTCCTGACCTACTATGTGCACGGTACTGAGCAAGGTCAGAACAGGGATATCAGGCTGGGCACAGTGGCTCACGCCTGTAATCCTAGCACTTTCAGAGGCTGAGGTGGGTAGATCACTTGAGGTCTGGAGTTCGAGATCAGTCTGGCCAACATGGTGAAACCCTGTCTCTACTAAAAATACAAAAATTAGCCTGGTGTGGTGGCAGGTGCCTGTAATCCTAGCTACTCGGGAGGCTGAGGCAGGAGAATCGCTTGAACCCAGGAGGTGGAGGTTGCAGTGAGCCAAGATCACGCCACTGCACTCCAGCCTGGGCAAGAGAGTGAGACTCCATCTCAAAAAAAAAAAAGAAGAGGGATATCAACATTCTTTCATGAAACATTTTTGTTAGCCCCTACCTCATGCACATTGCTGCACTGACGCTATACTTATTTGAGAGCTCTAAGAATGCAGGAATTTTTATGTTTTGTTCACCACAGGATCTTCGCCACCTAGAGCATTGCCTGGCATAAAGTAAGCCTTCAAGAAATATTTGTTGATTTTGAATAAATGATCAGACACTCATAGTACCTGTCATGGGCCAACGCTGAGGCAGGTGCTATTGCAACACTTACTAGTCACTTGTCTGTGTGACACATTGAGCTTGGGGCTCACAGGACTGCAAAACGCCCTTTCAACAAATACTTAGTACTAGACTAGAAGTTCCATGAAAGCTGGCACCATGTCTTTCCCCGCCCCTCCCCCTCTTTGCTGTGTCCCTGCTCCTGGCATTGGTAAGTATTCCATAAACCCTTTCTGAATCTATGATGGGAAGGATGGATGAAGGAAGAGAAGGAGGGATGGGAGGGCAGAGGGATGGCTGGTGACAGCACTGATCTCAGGGGGTTGGACGCTGCCCCTGACCCTTCCCAGGAGGCCCCAGTCCAGTACCTTGAGGTCCAGATGCAAAACCCTCATCTTGTGCATGAAGAGGATCCCGTCACAAATCTGCCTGACAAACACCATGGTGTCCACCTCAGTCAGATGGTAGTCCTCATCCACAATCCTCTCGAAGAGCTCTCCACCCTCGATGCTGTGTGCAGAGACCCCTCCACGGCTTGCTCCGTGCCAGCTGGCACCCTCACCCAGCCCCTACCCCAACTTCAGGCACTCACTACTCCATGAACAGGACGATCTCATGCGGAGTCTCGATGGCTGCGTACAGCTGGATCAGATTGCGGTGGTTCAGCTGGTTCATGACCTCGATCTCCAGCAACACCATTTCCTGGGGACCAGGGAAGTCAAGGGTACCCGTTGGACACCATCACTCCCTGCCACCCACCCTCCATACCCACACCCTTGACCAGGTCTGCTAGCCTTGCCCGGATCACTGCTCAGCCTCCTCCTCGCCTCTCCTCTCTCCCCCAGCCCCACATCTGTGGTCCTCATCACTCCAAGTCATGCCTGCTGAGACATCTTCCTTCTGCCAGCTCTTCTCCTGAGTACTGGCATGCCAAGGGCTCCATCCTCCCCCCTCACTGCTTCCCTCTCTCTGCTCTCTCCCTGGGCATCTGCATCAAGTCTCATGACTTTACATTTTATCCAAAGTCATCAATTTCCAAATACATATCTCAACCTCTGAGCACTCCACTGAATTCTAGACTCCAATATCTCTGTCTACGTACCTTCGTTGTCTAATAGACATCTCAAATCTATCATGTCCAAACTTAGACCCTAGACATCGTCCCTTCCCCACAATTGAGTTGCTCTTGGCTTGCCTGGCAGCAAAAGTACTCCCACGCTTCGCCCAAGGGTGCAGGACAAAGTTACGAGCCATCCTAAGTTCTTCCCTTACTCTCACGCCCTCACGCCCCACCTCCAACCCAACTCTTCAACATCGTCTACCTTCAAGCTAGATTATACATCCAATCATTCTCACCTTCTCCACCACTGCCTTCCTAGTTTAAGACACCATTATTTGTCACTTTCAGAAAGTCGTAAGCCAGCTGTCACATCGGTAGGCTGATATATCAGCTATAATAGGAATACTTACACCATGGGAAATGGCAAATGCTGTAAATCGGGCCTCTCTCCACACCTGCCCTACCCAGATCCAATGGTTAAACACTAACCCTTGTTTCACTGGCAGAATGGCTCCCCTTCTGCCTTTATCCACTCCTTCATTCAGGTCTCACCTCACATACCTCTTTCCCAGAAAGGACTGATCTCACCTCCCCATGTAAAAGGGCCCTCATCAGCCCTGTACCCCCTCTACCCTACCTGGCTTTATTTTCCCTCCTAGCGCTTCTCAGCACCTGATGCCATGCCTTTTTTCTTTTCTCTCTCTCTTTTTTTTTTTGCTTTATGTTTTAATTGTCTCTCCCTCCACTCTAACATGTCAGCCCATGAGGGCGGGGGTGTTTTTATTTCACTGGCATTTCCCCAGCCCCTGACCCAGTAGATGGCAGAGGAAAAGTGCTCAATAGTTATCAACTGATAACTGACTCCAGTTAACTGAGCCGCAGGTAGGTGCTGAGCATCTACGCTAAGCCAGAGCCTGTGATAGAGGCCTGGGACCCAGGAGTCAATAACACGGATCCAGGCCCTGTGAGTGGAAGAGACAAAGAAGGACATTATCACATAGAAAATGCACTACTTCCAGTGTGCTTAGAGCCATGATGGGGACCCAGGGCTAGAGCGACTAGAGCTGCTTCTCATGCTCTCGCTGGGAGCAGGCCTGTGCCCACACTGCAGTTTCTGTCTGGGATGCCTAGACCCTCACTCCCTGGCACCTCCTGCTATCTCTGGCCCTCAAGCCTTTGCTCCCGTAGTCCCCTCTGCCTGAAACTCTGCCCCTGCCTTCTCTACTGGAATGTCTCCTCATTCCTCAAAGCCCTCACTCAAAAGGCAGCTGGTCCAGGAAGCTTCCCTGACCCCTCAGCCTGAGCCAGAAGCTCTCTTGAACCCTCACATGCTACCCCCAGTTTCCCTGAGTGACAGCTCTGTTCATACCAGGTTGCTATTACCTCCTCACATAGCAGACTCCCTCACTCTACCTGCCTGCATTCTTTCATTCCTTGAACAAATGCTGCTCGTGGCCTCCTCTGAACCTAGCCCAGGCTGTGGGTGCTAGAGGCAAAGCTCTAGACCAGGCTTGTTTACCTTGGCATCAGTTTCCTGAGGGTGGGGACCACACCCACTTCACTCCGGGACCCCAGTGCCCAGCACAGGGCCTGGCCCAGAGCCCACACTCATCAGTGTTTGTTGAATTTGAACCAGAGGGCATGAATATCCCATGCCTAAAAGGGGAAGTCCTCAGATAAGTTCAGTAACTAAAGTATCTGGTTATGGATAGGGTCCTCAGGCCCCTCCTGCAGGGCTGTCCTTCCATCTATCTGTGTAGTATTTTCACTGCAACAAACTCCCACAACAGGCCCCGGGTTCAGCAGCACCGGTGGAGGGAGGTGAGAGATGCCCATTCCAAGGATCCCCTCCCCATCCTGGGCAGATACCACACCCCCACCTCACTACCTTGTCTTTGGGAGTCTGTTTCTTGATGACCTTGGCTGCCAGCTTGAGGCCTGTGGCTTTCTCCTTGCAGGTACAGACTGCCCCAAACTTGCCACTGGAAAGAGAAGAGGCTGTAAGGGGACCCCAGAGCCCACCGGGGTCAGTGGCATCCTTTGCTCTGTTCCTAACTTGGTCCCAGGCCCAGTGGTGCCTCTGGATCCCCTTTGGTGAGACGGGAGCACTCACCCCAGCCAGCCCTGACTCCCTCCTGAAGCTGTGAGCTGTTCTGCCAGGACAATGGCTGAAGCAGGCTCTTTGAACCACACAAACCACGTGCACAGGAAGGGCAGGTATGTAGGGAGGATGGCCCTGGGATGCGACCCTTAGAGGTTTAGGGCGGGCAGGCCCTGGGCCCTGGGGGAGGGCACCTTCAGGCAGAGGGAGGATCTGCAGAGGTACAAGACTGAGTCAGGGCTTTTTACAAAGCAGGAATCACCATGAGGGGGTCAGTGTGGTGCCTGGAGCTGAGACAGACAGAAAAATGTTGTGTATTTCCTACGGAAGCACTGAATGGCTGACGGTGTGTCTGAGTAAGTGACAGCAACACTGAGTGCATATCAGCATGTGACAGCTGCACACAGTGTGTGTCCCACACAGAGGTGAACGTGTCCACGTGGCCATGTCTAAGCGGGGTGCGTGTCTGGGCCTTGCACAGGGGAAATGTGAAGCCACAGGAGCCTGGCGCGCTCTCTGTCCATAAGTGCCCAGCTGGGGTCCCAGATCTCACCCTCCGAGCGCCTCCTTGGAGTTCATACTGAATTCACTGTTGACATTTCCGGTCCTCAGCTCCACCATGCGGTGAGGGAAGGGGGCCGGGGGTGGCGGGCAATCATCTGGGGGACAGATCACAGCCCTCATGGTCCGTGCCAGGGGCTGCTGAGGATTCCCCTTGGCACCACCCCCTCCTGCTGGCCTGGGCCCCATCCGGGGAAGTTAAGTTCACCAAGTGATACCTGGGAGACACCTGGCTCCAGGATAGGGGCTATGGGGCCCAGTTTCCAACGTCAGTTCTGCCACCAACACAACACCCCTATCAGAGAGGATCTAGTTTCTCCTGGCAGAACAAGCGGGATGGGAGCTTGGTTTTTTTGAACCCTCTGCATTATAAGGCACGAGGACTACATCCCGAGCTATCTGCATTTCCACCAAAAACAATCAAACACAGCAGCTATAAAGCGGAATGCCGGGCCGTGGGGTTGCTATGTCTGAATGATGGGGTAGGTGGTGGGACCTGCCCACCCGCCATTCTAGTAACACCATAAGCTGGCCAGACCGCCTATGGCGGGGCGGGACCAGGGACTGGGCTGTTTGGTGGGGAGAAGTCGCCACCTAGTGGCAAGTGTGGGTTACCGCTCGCCCTGAAGGCTGGCAGGGCGGCAGGCTGTCCTCGGGAAATGAAACCTCTTTATAAATAGCAAGAGGCGGCAGGGAAGCCGGGCTGGTGATAAATCAGACGGCCTTTGGAGGTGGTTCAGATCCCGTCACCCTAGGATGCAATTTCGGGGCGGGGCGGAGGTCTCTGCGGCTGCTAGGGGCGGAGGCAGGGCTCCTGGCTGCCGCCCAGCCGCCAGGTCCTCCCACCCTGTCTGGGTGGCACGGTGCCGCTCACCAGTCAGGCTGGCGGTCTCCCAGGGCACTTCAGTCTGGAGGCAGGGGGGCATCAGGACACTCTGGGCTCTCCTGACCCCATCTCACCCCACCCCCAGCCCTGCCGCACCCCTGCCCAGGCCCTTTCCCTATTCACCTGCTGGCCAAGCTCACTCACGCTCAGTGCTCTCTGCGACCCACGAGCAAGCCACGGGCTGCTTGTTTAATCATCAATGAAGGCCACTCCACAGTACTGCCCCACTGCACATGCCCAGCTTCCTTGGTCACTGCTCCCACACACAGGCACTTGTGCTCCTCAGCTCATGAGCCCTCTATAGCTCCCATGACCCTACCCCACTATGCAGTTTAGCTACTAAGCCTGGCATTTGAGCCCTTCTACAGATTGACTCCAAATTCCATAGACCAGAGAGTTTATGTTGCTCCAATAATCTGCCTGATTTTTCTTTTTTTTAACCCCATTTTAGTCAAAGTAGAAAAAAGTCAAAAGTGGGTTCTGGAGTCTGGGTGGACTGACAGGTTCAAATCTTGTCTTCACTGGATATTTTTGGGCACTTCATTTTCCCTTTTCTGAGCCTTCCTTTCCTCACCTATCAAAAGGGAATACCAAATTTAAAAGTAAAAATAAATTTTAAAAAATAAGATTGAAAAAAGCCAGGCATGGTTGTACACGCCTGTAGTCCCGGCTACTTGGTAGGCCGAGGCAGGAGGATTACTTGAGGCTGGGAGTTTGAAGCCAGCCTGGGCAACATAGCAAGATCCTATCTTTTAAAACAAACAAATGAGTAAGTATTCATTAAAAAGGGAATACTTTCTGGAGTTGTGTGACCCTTAGATGAATGGGCCTGGGTAAGGCATGGCTCAGGGCAGTTCAGACCGCCGAACAGGAGACTTGGGACTGACAGCCCCTTTCCCTCCCCATGGCCCCAGGACAGCCCCAGCCCCCACCTGCCCCCAAATCTGGAAGCAGCCTACCCAAAATCTGGAAGCAGTCCTCCTCCCTGGCTGTGAGACAGAGGGCCTGCCCCACCTCGGATTTCTCTGAGGGAACAGCCTGGAATTCGATCCCCCTTGAGGTGTCCCCTTGCACCTCAGCCTGGCCAGCCTGGCCTGGGGTTTTCTCTCCCACTTCCTTCTGGCTCTCTGCCAGGATGCTCTTTCCTTCTGCCTTGGCTGGCCTGGGATCCGTGGGGCCGTGGGTCATGGGCACCCCTTCAAAGGTGAGCTCTGATGCCTCACTTAGGGGCTTCTTGGCCAGCAGCTTCTCAGAACTAGAAGGTGAGAACACAGAGGTAAAGCCCTCAGCGGCCACAGCCTGTGGCCTCAGGCAAGTCTCAATGCAATCTGCAGAGCTAATCCAACCCCATCCCAAATGCGTGGTGTAATACAGCTAAATTCACTTGGTACAAAATCAAGGGATGTTCATGACTGTGGTCATTATCTTGACTACCAACACACTAATAAATCATTAATAACTATTAATAGGATTGTTGATATGGTTAATCATCATGTGGATACAACTAGGGAGTTATGTAGCTCTTGATTCATAAAATCTGTTGTGATATAATTAATACATAATTACCAAATTGATATGGTGTTATTATTGTGGCTTACAATATATCATTAATGACCTCGTTAGCATTCAGGTAAGTATAACTGATTGCATCACAGATGTGCTATATTATGGTTATGAAAATATTGTCAGTGATCCTCCTATCTGGTTATTAGTCATCTTTTCATATCTTACCAATAATTATATTAAGAAGAACAGGAAAATGCTGGATGTCCTAGGAAATACACAGCCTTTTGCCTGACACCTTTAGCCTTTCTGCCTGACATCTCAATCCTGCCCTTGGCTAGACCCAAGCCCATGGAGTAAGGGAAACTCTGGACCCCAGAAGCCTAAGAGAAGATATGTTCAATCTAGACGGTCTTTGAGGGTCTTATTCCAGCTTTCTACGAATTATGGCAAGGTTCTGGTTTCTGCAGGGGACGAGGTGGTAGATGCAATGCGCAGGACAGAGGAAACTAAATGTCAGAACTATCATTCCCAGCACCGAATGTCATGACGACCATGCCTAAGACAAGGGAATTAAGCAGGAACCCTAGGGTAGGAGCCACAGGACCCCTCCCCACTCCCAGGAGGGGATATTCACCTGGAGATGATGGCGGGACAGCTGGGGCTATGCAGAAAGGCGGGTGAGCCCCTCCTGGCTGCTGCTTGGCCCTCTGCTGCCTTCTTGCTCACCCTGGGCTCTCCAGGATCCTGGCTGCCTGAGGCTCCCTCTTCAGCCTTGGGCTTCTTGACACTGGTCTCTGGCGTTGCAGTCTGCTGGGGCAGGGCTGCCGGGGGCCAAGCACTGCCCTCCGCAGGCCCCCCGCCCCTGTCACCCTCTCCCTCAGGGCCTTGGCTGCTAGTTGATGGTTGGGCCAGGGTACCATCCCCTTTCTCTGGGGCAGGGGCTTTGGCATCTTTCTTCAGGGTGGGTGGATCGGGAGCTTTCTTTGGGTCTGGAGGGCCAGGGTCTTTCCCTGTACCCAGGGGTCCTTCACCTGCAGGACCTTTAGGTGCCTTGTCTGCAAAGGAGGTGAGATACCCATCAGGATCCACCCTCCTTTCCCTCCCTCCCCACCCAGGCTGGGCAGAGACCAGCTCTGGGCCCAGGTTCCCACCCAGGCAACAACTTGCAAATGCTTGTCCCACTGAGTCTCTGGGGCCACTTGATGGCCCCTAGAGATGAGCTGCTGTGACCTTGGAGGGCCTCTGTGGGAGGCTTCCGGCCCTTTGGGTGGACCTTGGTGGCCCCCATCATCCTTGCCCTGACTGTTTAGGTGCATCCCCAGTAGCCATCCCTGGTGGCTTCACATTTTCCTGGTCTCTCCAGTAAGGGCTTCATACAGGCCCTGGACCCAGCCCAACCCTAGCAGAGATTCCTCTGTTTCTGGGTGCCCCATGCACCATGCAAAGGCTGGGGCACAGAACTCCCACTGAGGAACCTGCCCAGCCCTGGATTCAAAACCCCCCTTCCCAAGCTCCTCCCTCCATCTCCTGCCCCAGCTTGGCACCTGTTGACGGGTTCTGAATTCCCAGCTCAACTGCTTCATTTTCTGTCGCCATGAGGTAGGGAGGCGTGTGCTGCTGCTTGTCTAACTCAAGTCTTTCTAGCTGCAGAAACAAGAGCGGGGTGTGTCAGGCTGTCCAATTTCCCCTCTCGTCTGGCTGCAGTGAGATAGGAAACTGAGGCCTGCTAACTGAGGGGAGAGAAGTACCTGGAGTAGAGAGGGGCAACCTGGTGGCCGTCTGTCTCCCAGCGGCTGCTCAGGAGCAGTCCTGGGCAGTTGTAAGGGATTGGGCCTGGTGGGCAGAGGCGGAGGCAGGGGTGTGGGCAGTGGAGGCGGGGACGGAGGAGAGGATCTCTTACACCAGGGGCCATGCAGCTAGGACTGCCACCACCTGTCACTCTTGGCCCCTGTTCAGAGGACACGGCATTCTTCCCATGGCCCGACTGGGGGGAGAATGATGTTGGAACAAGCGAGAAGAGAAAAGGGAGGGGTATCTGGGGCGCTGGGGGAGCAGCCCTTTCCCCAGGCCTTGCTCAGTATCCCTGACTTGGACAGGATCAGAGGGGGCCTGGAAGAAGGGGAGTACTCAGGTAGGCCTGAAGGGCAAGAGTGTCCCCAGGCTGAGCCCTGGCCTGCCCACCTGTGTGCTACATCTCCTGGGGCTCCCCAGAACCTGGCTAGAGCCACGAAGTCCCAGGGATGATCTCCCTGACCCTAGTGCCCAGCTCTGTGCCCCGACATCTGGACCTGCTTGGATCATCTTTGGGTAAGAAATTGTCTCGGGGGCACTTGCTCAACACATCCCTAGGCCTGGAAGTTTATTTTGAAACTGTCCTTTTCTTGGGCTCCTGAGTAGCCATGGGAGATGGAGAGTGCTCTGTGCCCCTCCCCCGAGCTCATCCAGTTCTCACCCATGACCCACATGGAAGAATGGGGCTGGCAAAGAGTCTTTTCAAGGATCCTCCACTAAAGTGTTCAAGATGGGATGGGGACAGCTCTGATCCAAGGAGCCTTCCATCACCCAGAGCGTTTCTCAGAGGGGGCCCTTGAGAACTGGCCAGGCCTGGGTGAATTAGAAGTATTTCTAGAGGCCTGATGCAGTGGTTCACACCTGTAATCCCAACACTTTGGGAAGTTGAGGCAGGAGGATCACTCAAGGCCAGGAGTTGGAGACTGGCCTGGGCAACATAACAAGACCTCGTCTTTATACTTTAAAAAGTAAAATAAAATGAAGTAGCTGTAGAGTGGTTATCCAGGTACAGGTCCCGACTACAGCAAACCAGTCACTTCACTCCATGGCCTCGGCTCCTCTATCAAATGGGAAGCCAATGGAAAAACGCTTGCTGAGAGAAAGGAGGGAGAATGCAGCCCCCCTAAGCAGTGGGGAAATAGGGACCTATAAAAAAAGATTGAGGAAGCTGTTAATGAACTGACAAAAAGCGACCACGAAAGTGGGGGGAATAAAAAAAGCAAGGTGCAAAGTAGCATGTAGAGTGTGCTATTGTTTGTGCAAAAAAAAAGGGGGGGGGATGAATAATATATAATATTTTACTTTATACACATAACAATTTATTTGGTACGATAAGCAAGGAACTGGGGCCCAAGGGTGTGAGGGAGACATCACTGTATATACTTTTACTTTTCTTTTTGAACCATGAACTGTGTGAACAGGTTACTATTCAAAATGAGTGGGTTGTTTTGTTTTGTGAGCTAATGTCAAGGGTTTTTGGTATAAGCTGGTAAAAACCATAGTTGGAGCTCCTTCCCCAGTCTTGACTACTTCTGCTCTGCCTGGCCCTCCTCTCCAGGCCCAGTCCTCCTCTCCTCCATTTCTCTTCTTTAAGGTCCAGTTAACAGTCTGCCTCTTCCAGGAAGCAAAAGTAACAGCTGATGCCTATACAGCACTGACCACGTGCCTGGCCTCGCTCTGCATGCTCTCATGTTGATCCACCCAAGTGGTCTTCAGAAGAACCCAGTGTGGTAGGTACTAGAGAGATGGGGAAACTAAGGCATGGAGAGGTTATGTAATTTACTCAAAGTCACACAGCTTGGAAGGGGCTGAACTGAGCTCTGAACCCAGGTCCCCTGCAGAAAGGGAGCTCTCACGTGCTGAGCACCTGTCATTCGTTTTAGCCATCTTGCCTTTAAGCATCATCTTGATGATAACTCTGTGGGGAGCGCTCATCCCATTTTCTGGATGAGGACGAGGAGAGTTAAAGGAATCAGCAAGGATGGGAGTTGAGCTTGGAATGTCATTCTTCAAAAACTCCAAAGTCCTCTTCCTTTCCTAAAACGTCCCAGCCTGTGCCTCGACCCCTTCTCCCTGCTGAGTAATCCCGTTGTGGATCTTGCAGCATTCAAAAGGTGGAAATGTTTCCTATCCATGACGATCATCAGGACCTCCGGGCCCTCTATCTGGCCCAGAGCATGTTCTAGTTTAATTTGGAATGTTGGGTCCCTGCTTCTGGCCTCCCCGCAGTGCCCCAGCTGATCCCACCATTGGTTGACACTGTCTGGGAGCCCCCTCAAGGCCAGGGGCTAAACACATCCCCAGCACAGAGTGGACTTGCCCAAAAGTGTCTGATGAGTAAATAACTGATTGACCAGAAAGCTCTAGACTGGTGTTTGTGGAGTTACTTCCCTATGCTGGACCTTGCTGGTGTCTCCTTGTTATTATTGTGGTTATCAATTCCAGTCATTTATTGAGTGCCCACCAAGGGCCAGGCCTGACCATGCCAAAGATCCAGCTCCCTGGATCCTCAGAAGGGACTGTAGGGGCCAAGTGTTAGACCATTTAAAGGTGTGGAAACTGATGCTCAGAGAGGGAAGTGGCTTGTCCCCAGAGTCACTCAGCTAGTGAGTGGCTTAAAATTCAAATCCAGAACCACCTCCCAATGACACCAAAATCCAGGCTGGGACAACTTCAGGGGCATTAGTGCTACTTTTGTTATAATTATTATTCTCAAATAATAACTCTTATTGAATTCTTCCTAAAATGGGCCAGGCACTGGAGTAAGCAGCTTCATGAGTATCCTTCCTTCAATTCTTACAACTCCCTACCATGCAGTGATTAGGAGATCTGTCAATGAAGCGCTGGGACCAGTAACTGTGAGCTTGGAACAATGCCTTCACTTGTTTCCTCATCCTTAAGGAGAGCACCTGCCTCCCAGGAGGTAGACAAAGCATTAGAACAGAGTGTGTGAGCATAGCGAGTGCTGTATAAATGTCAGCTCTTTCATCCCATTTCACAGAAGTGACAGGAAAACTGAGTCACAGGACAAAGTCACAGAGTTGGGATTGGACCCATCTAACCCAAGGCTCTGCTCATAACCGCTCTGCCCCATTGCCTTCCTCTCACAGTATGGCTGGGAGCATTTAGCCAGCAACACATGTAAAGAGTGCCCAATGGCACAGGACCTACAGCACTGTGGGGGCCCGATAATGATGTGGACACCCCAGGTAGAGGGTTCAACTGTTCCTGCCAGCTCCCCTGCAGTGCCTTCCACTGGGATGAGAGCCTGGCCTGGTTCCGAATCTACGGAATTGCCTGCTCCAGCCAGCTGCTCCCTGGGAGTCCCCAAGTTTCTCAGCACTCCCTTGGAGGCACACGGGTGGGGCATGGGGAAACTTCCTCCACCACCTAGGGGCTGCCAGAGCCCCTGCCCACCCTTAAGAAGGGGCTTCCCCACCCTGCACCACCTGTGCAGACACCCTCTCTGCCTCTACACGGGCAAGACAGGAAGTGGTGCAATGCCAAGACCAATTAAACCCGCCAGGGGAATTAAGGTCAGCAGGATGCAATTATGCCTGTTGGATTTAACAAGGCCAGAGGGAAGGTTTCTCCAGCCAGAGTTCACGGCTCCTTAGGCCTCTTGCCCTGCGTAGCTCTGCCTTCCAGGAGCCTAGGCTTCTAGGCTCACCTAGCTCTGGAAGAATGTGTTGGGGGTGAAGGGGTTAACTCCACCCTGGCGCTGCTTCCTTGGCTCTGCAGAGGAAATCAGTCCAGCCAAGAGGCTTTAAAAGGACCTGTTCAGAGAAGACATGCCCAGTCTGACCCTCTCCCTGCTCAGCTGTGATGGAAAATCCGAAGAGTTGAGCAATAACCTTTCTGACTCCAAAGAGAGCAGCCAATTCCCCTCACAGCCTTCCCTCTGCTCCTGTTTGAGAGCCACTCAAGACTGCATTAGCACGTTGTTTTCTCTTGCCCTCTCCCACCTTGGACCCCTGAGCCCAGGGCCTTGGCAGGACCTCTCAGGTCTCTGGAAAAGCCCTGGGTAAGGTCGTTGTCCTTATAGCAGACCTTGTCCTTCCAGCCAAGCTAGTAAGCAGAGATCTGTGGGCATTCTGTGTGCGAACTGGATATAGATTTCTCTGAAAACGCAATTGACACACTGTTCCATCCCACAATTGTAGAATCTTATTGCTAAGATTATTTACTGGAGGCTCTACTGTGACAAGGACTAAACTGGTCACTCTGGGGACAGAGAGATGAAATTGGGGGAGAGCTATAGAATCATGGCATGTTACATTTTAGGTGAAAAAAGACTATAAAAATCAACCATGCCTGTAACCTAGCATGTTAAGAGGCCAAGGTCAGAGGATCACTTGAGCCCAGGAATTCAAGACCAGCCTGGGCCAACATAGTGAGACCCCATCTCTGCAAAAAAATTTAAAAATTCTCCAGGCATGGCAGTGCACACCTGTGGTCCCAGCTACTCAGGAGGCTGATGTAGGATTGGTTGACTCCAGGAGCTTGAAGATGCAGTGAGCCATGATTGTGTCACTGCACTATGGCCTGGGTGACAGGGTGGGACCCTGTCTCAATAAATAAATTAATTAAATAAAAATCAGCCATGGAGTGGGATCCTTTTCGTTCAAAATATTTACAAAGATGTCTGGAGGGATATAAACGGACATATTAACAGGCGTACGAAGAGAGATTATTTTTATTCTTTATTCATCTAGATTTTCCAATTTTTTTGGAAATGACTCTTGTAACTCTTAATGAGATCAATAAATAATTCCAAACATATCAATGTGGACACAGATTTCTTCACAGAGAAAATGGTAAGAGCTATAAAACACCATGGAAGGACTTCTTGGCTCAGGGCCTCAGAGAACTCGCAGTTCAGCTACTGCAGGGTTTTCTCAGTGCCTAAGCCCCAGAGTTGGCTTAAAATGAAGCCCCCTGGATGGGCAAAGTGGCTCACGCCTGTAATCTCAGCACTTTGGGAAGACAAGGCAGGCGGATCACTTGAGGTTAGGAGTTCAAGACCAGCCTGGCCAACATGATGAAATGCCATCTCTATGAAAAATATAAAAATTAGGCGGGCATGGTGGTGGGCACCTATAATCCCAGCTACTCGGGAGGCTGAGGCATGAGAATCGCTTGAACCCAGGAGGCAGAGGTTGCAGTGAGCTGAGATTGCACCACTGCACTCCAGGCTGGGCAATAGAGCGAGACTCAGTCTCAAAAATAAAAATAAAATAAAAAATAAAAGGAAGCCTCCTTGGAATTAGGCCCCAGAAATGTCTATAAACCAGCATTTCAGGTGATTTTTCATGCACATCCAAGTTCAAGAACTGCCAGGTCAGAGAGCCAGCTCTCTAGAAAGCATCCTGAGAGCCTTGGAAGAAGAAACAGCTTTGAGGCACTGTCCTGACAGTCACCCTGGTGCAGTCAATGGACAGCTTCCAAGATTCATATCCCTATAACCTGGGGCCACACTTCTCAACCCTGATGCACACTGAAAACACCTAGAGAGTTTCTACCACTCTCGAAGTCTGAGCCCCTTCTGAGCTCAGACCAATTAAATCAGAACATTTGGAGTGGGGCCCAGAATGTTGGTATTTTTTAAAATCTCCCCAAAAGATTCTGATGTGTGGCAGGATGAAGAGCCACTGCTCTGAGGCTTTCCTAGGACAGGAACTTCATTTTCTTTTTTGTTTCTGTTTTTTTGAGCCAAAGTCTCGCTCTTTCACCGAGGCTGGAGTACAGTGGCGCAATATCTGCTCACTACAACCTCTGCCTCCTGGGTTCAAGTGATTCTTCTGCTTCAACCTCCTGAGTAGTTGAGATTACAGGTGTACACTACCATGTTCAGCTAATTTTTTGCATTTTTAGTAGAAACAGGATTTCATCATTTTGGTCAGGCTGCTCTCGAACTCCTGACCTCATCCACCCTCCTTGGCCTCCCTATAATCCCAAAGTGCTAGGATTACAGGCGTGAGCCACCGCGCCCAGCTAGAAACTTCAATTTCTGTTTCCCTTGAATGCCCTCCATCATAAGGTAGGAAATAGTAGTACACACAGCAGGTATTCTTTCTGACTGGTGCTGACTGGGTACCCCCATCCCAATATCTGAGACCCTTGGAGTCCAGATGCCAGTGCAAACCAGATGCAGACTACATCACATTCGATTTTGTATCCCAAGTACCTAGTACAATACATGGTGCTTTTGTGGTTAGTAGTAATAGCCACTAACATTCATTGTGTATTTACAATGTGTCAGACAGAAATATTAACTCTTTTAATCTTCAGAGCAACCTAATGAGGCAGATACTATAATCACTCCCATTTCCAAAAGGAAACTGAGGCACAGAGGAGTTTCAGAGGTAGTAAATGGCCAGCTGGAATTTAAACCCAAACTGTCTCGCTCCAGAGCCCTCACATTTAATTACTACTCCGTACCACAAAGCAATGCCCATTGAAAAATAAATGTACAAGTGAGTGAAGAATCAGTTTGGTTGCCCTAGGGCCTGACATTCAGTAGGTGCTCTGTAAATGTTGAAGAATAAATGCACCTACTTGTTAGGACCCTGGAACAATGGGAGACCAAGAGCAGCCCCTCCTTCATTCCTCCTCTCCCATCCCAGCCCAACTTCTGCAGCATAAACAGCAAAGCCAAAAATAGTGATCTAATGACGTCAGGGGAACAAGGTCATCTGAAAATTGCCCACAGCCACTGGACACCTCCCTATAGGATCAAGTAGCAGGAGGGTACCCCAGGCTGGTGCAGCTGTTCCAAGAACAGGAAACGTCCCAGGAGCAGACTTGGAAGCACCACCACATAAAGGCAGAGGCAGTGGGGGGGAAACCACAGACATACCAAAGAGTAGAAGCAAGACCAAGTGTGAAGCATAGACCCAGAAGATAAGAGTAGTTCGACTTTATCTGCACTAGAAGTTGCTCCCATCACCCGATCCCGGGAAATAGCTCGAGAAGCAGAGCATGCATGTTCTGTCCTCTTGCACAGGACAGCTTCCCAGCCTGCCATTGCGCTATTTATAAAACTTCAGGTCCGTTTGCTAAACTGGGCTACCATAAGAATCAGGGGGTGCATGGCAAGCTCTGAGCAGCTGCTGGGGGAAGAAGACCCTGCCTGAGATGGTGAGGGGCCTCCAAATAAAGGATGAGGGGTGGGCTGCACAAGGCACCTCCTGGCTGCAGTCCACTTGGCATAGTGACCACCTTGGCTATCATTCAGGCCTGCTGAGGCTTGTGACTTAACTGACTGGCAGCTGCCCCATCCCTGACAGGATCCAGCACGGTCCGAGATGCCTGCTCTGCTGACAGGGTGAAAGCGAGGAAAGGACCTGCCTCCCAGTGTCTGAGAAGCTTAGCTGGAGGTTCCCACAGCAAGGTCAAGAGTTCAGTGAGGGCTCCAGCTCAAATCCAGAAAGAGCCAGACCCTATCCTCCTGGAGCTGGCTCTGGTCAAGGGATGCAAGTTGCTGTGGTAGAAAGGACACCTGAGGGCAGATGGACCTGGGTCCAAATTCTGACCCTGCCATTTATTAGCAGTGTGACTTTGGATGAGTAACTTAAACTCTGAGCCTTGGTTTCCTCATCTATCATATGACTTGTTGGAAGAACATATGGAAAAGCATTCTTCCCTCCGTCTTCATTCTGGGAATGGAGTCTTGGCTAAGGAGATAAACATCCACTCAACAAGCTCAGAAGCTCTCCCGTGTCTAACTCAGTCAGACTGTACAAAGGTGACCCCCCCAAGGGGCTGTGGAAGGGAGGAAGGTGTTCTCAGCCTGAGACAGGCTCTTGATTGGCTGGGCACTAAGGTCACAGAAGAGAGTGGCTGCTGGCTCCCTGGCCCATGGGTACCTGCGTTAGGAGACCTGTTGTCTGTCAGGATTTGCAGGTCCCTCTCCTGGCACAGTGGTCCTCACACTTAGGCATGCATCGCTGTCCCCTGGAGCGCTTGTTAAGATATACATTGCTGGGCCCCACCCTCAGTGTGCCTGACTCAGTAGGTCCAGTGTGGGAATAGAGAATTTGCATTTCTAGTCCCTGATGCTGCTGCTGCTGGGCCACACACCACACTCTGAGGACCACTGTCTTAGAGAATAAAAGTCCCACAGGCCAAGAAGCTTAGGCCTCTGAGTAGCTCACAAGAGTACTGTTGTGGTATGTGTGGGGAAACACAGAACACTGAGACCCAGTCATCAGTACAGCAAATGTTCCAAGGAGAGAGAGATGCACAAAAAGTGAAGCTCTGGCCTGGCGCGGTGGCTCATGCCTGTAATCCCAGCACTTTGGGAGTTCAAGACCAGCCTGGCCGACATGGTGAAACCCCGTCTCTACTAAAAATACAAAAAAAAAAAAAAAAAATGAGCCAGGTGTGGTGGTGGGAGCCTGTAATCCCAGCTACTCAGGAAGCTGAGGCAGGAGAATTGCTTGAATCGGAGAGGTGGAGGTTGCAGTGAGCCGGGATGATGCCACTGCACTCCAGCCTGGGCAACAGAACAAGGCTCTATCTCAAAAAAAAAAAGTGAAGCGATTTCGTGAAGGGGAGGCACACTGGCAACCCCTCCCAGCTCCTGAGTGAATGCGTGCTCTATGTTGCTTCCCGCATTCGTTTTCTATTGCTGCAGTAACAAACTACCATGAGACAGAAAAAGGCTCTCTTGCTTGCACAAACTCCCACGAACCTCCTCCCCTGCAGAGACGTCTCCCTGCTTCTTTTGGCCAGGCTGTTAACTAGAAGCTGCTGACCCTATCCTGTCAGGTTGTTAGCTGTGGGTAAACAGCAAAGGCTTCTGGTAATCCCTGGTGACACAGCCACTGAAAACACTGAATATGTGACTCAAGCATGGCCACACTGAGTCACACTGGCTAGCTGGGTGGGTAACAGTCACCATTGCTGCTCAGAGTGCCTTTGGGGCATGTTAAAGCAGGAGAGAAATCTCCCTCCACTGCGCTGGAGGAAGGGTCCTTTCTAGCAATATCATTCTAACTTTTACGAGGAGACTGAGACGCAGAGAATATAAACAACATGTCAGAAAGCGAGAGCAGCTCTCCCAGTTCCCAATCTAGGGTTTATTCCATGAAATAATTCTGTATTTCTCTTGAACCCTGTGACAGTTATCCAAAAATAACCCAGGTCTCCTTGACCATGAATACGTAAAACCTGAATCGCAATGGAGAGAAACAGAAAAGGAACAAGGTGAAATCTGTTTTATGGTGACATCCTTAAACTGCCTCCAACAATAGAAGGATCTCTTCCAAAATAATCTCAATTTTGGGGGGGAAATCATATATTGGATGTGAAGGACTTCTTTGTGGCAGTCTGCAAGAATTCATTGAACATTCTGTGCAGTCTTTAACCAGTTCCAAGGTCAAGAAAAACATCAGAAAATATGTGTGCGTGTCAAGGGACAACATTATTCAGGGATTAGTCCCCTGGAGTGATCTGGGCTAGATTTCCATTTCCAGAACAACCCTTGGAAAGTCCTCAACAAGACAGAACACTGGTCTCCAACATACTTTGTTCACATGGAAACCCAGGGACAGGGGAGCTTGCTCTCTTGCAGGGATTGAACAACTGGCTATAGAAGACATATAAATACAAAAGTAGGGCAGGTTTGGCTTAAAAAACTGCCTAGAAAAAAAACTAAAAATATTTAAGCTGAAAGGAGCCTTATTAATTGTTCCAACTCAATCTTATTTGACAGATGTGGGAATTGAAGCCCCCAAAAGAGGAATAACTTGTTAAAGGTCACCCATCATTTCACTAACCGGAGTGAGATTATAATTCCACCCTTCTTCCCAAAAGACACATCACAGCTCCAGGTAGAATCTTTGTTTTGTTTTGTTTTGTTTTGCTTTGCTTTGTTTTTCTAGACGGAGTCTTGCTCTGTCGCCCAGGCTGGAGTGCAGTGGCATGATCTTGGCTCACTGCAACCTCCACCTCCCAGGTTCAAGCAATTCTCCTGCCGCAGCCTCCTGAGTAGCTGGGATTACAGGCGCCTGTCACCATGCCTGGCTAATTTTTGTATTTTTAGTACAGAAGGGGTTTCACCATGTTGGTCAGGCTGGTCTCAAACTCCTGACTTTGTGATCCACCTGCCTCGGCCTCCCAAAGTGCTGGGATTACAGGCGTGAGCCACCACACAGAAACCTCTCAGTAGAGTTAAGAAAGACCAAGAGCTTTCTCCTTTCAAACCTGATCTAAAGTAGAGACAACAAATCTACTTGAAAATGTGGCATCCCAAGACTTTAAAGAACATAACTAGAATTATCTCCAGATTACTAAATGCCAATGAACGTCATCTCTGGACATGGGTGTCAGTAACACTGACATCACATCAGCCAAAAAGAGCTTTTCATTCAGCAAATGTGCAAGCCAGGGTAATGTCATTAACTATGCTTTTGGGAAGGGCTTCTATTCGCTTTCAAGCTTATATTTTAATTATAAACATAGACTGGTAAGTGGTTTCAGAGCAATCATTTAAAGTTTAGAGACAGCAGACACCAGGACTCCACAATGGCATCAGTCATACCAGTGAAGAAGAAACTCATGGATGTCAAATTAGGGGAGCTGCCACGCTGGATACTGATTTTACCACCAAAGGCATTGTTGAAGCATTTCAAAGAGGTTACCACAGATACTATTAAATACAAGCATGACAACATGAAAAAGGGGAGTGTCGCCAGGGTTTCCATGGTGCTGGCAGCTTATATGCCTTTTGGCCACTGCCTTTCTTATAAGGAGCTCAAACATAAGTACCACTGAGGAGGGGCCAGTGTGGAGAGCACACTCCGCACTCCTGACCATGACCTCCTTGGCCCAGAACCCCTCCATGAGGAATGTGATCATTGCTGAATCTTTTATATCCAAAGGAAAATAAACCTCCAAATAAAAGGTAACTAGTAAACAATAATAATAATAAAGTTTAGAGACAAACACGATGTGTTAGGGGGAAGCAAATACAGACAATTCTGTCCTGTAAATAGAGCTAAGAAAAATCCTTTGCAAAATAAGCACTTTCAATGTGGAGAAGCAAATTCAGAACAATGGAATAGCATCCTGCTGTTAAAATTGGTATTTACAAAGTATGCAGTAATATAGGAAAAATGATTTACTATTATGCTAAATGAAAAATAATACCAGTGGGGCACGGTGGCTCACGCCTGTAATCCCAGCACTTTGGGAGGCTGAGGCGGGTGCATCACAATGTCAGGAGTTCAAGACCAGCCTGACCAACATGGTGAGATCTCGTCTCTACTAAAAATACAAAGATTAGCCAGAAGTGGTGGCATGTGCCTGCAATCTCAGCTACTCAGGAGACTGAGGCAGGAGAATCACTTGAACCTGGAAGGCGGAGTTTGCAGTGAGCTGAGATCATGCCACTGCACTCCAGCCTGGACGATAGAGGGAAACTGTCTCAAAAAAAAAAAAGAAAAAGAAAAATAATACCAAATATAAATATATATATATATATATATTTTTTATATATATATATATTTTATATATATATATATATTTTATATATATATATATATTTTTTATATATATATATATATAGAGAGAGAGAGAGAGAGAGAGAGACCCTACTATGTATAAAACCAAAGTTTTACACAAGGAAAAAAAAAACCACTCATCAGTGTGACAGAGTGTCCCTGAGTATGGTGATACAGGTGTGTCAGTGCAAGGCTAAAGCCTTCTCCTCTCTCTTTACCACTAAGCAAGCTTAAATAAGTCTGCCCCAAACTGCTTTTCACATTACAAGTTACTACCACTGACTAGTATCTTGACCCACTGGAAATTTCTCCCACCCTTGCTCCTGAAAGAACACCTGAGACCATCGGTGCCCAAACAAGCAGGGCAATAGCACTTGGATGCAATTCTTCACACATTCACACACCTGCAATGTTCTGGGACACCAGTCCCACGCTACATGGGTCTCTTCAGATCTGACAGCCCAGGTTTCTATTTCCTCTTTGACCAATAAAACTTTTTTTTTTTTTTTTTTTTTTTTTTTTTTTTTTTTTTTTTTTGAGACGGAGTCTAGCTCTGTCACCCAGGCTGGAGTGCCGTGGCCGGATCTCAGCTCACTGCAAGCTCCGCCTCCCAGGTTTACGCCATTCTCCTGCCTCAGCCTCCCGAGTAGCTGGGACTACAGGCGCCTGCCACAGAAGGAGTTTTGCTCTTGTTGCCCAGGCTGGAGTGTGGAATGGCACATTCTCAGCTTACTGCAACCTCCATCTCCCACGTTCAAGCAATTATCCTGCTTCAGCCTCCTGAGTAGCTGGGATTACAGATGCATGCCACCACACCCAGCTAATTTTTGTATTTTTAGTAGAGACAGGGTTTTACCATGTTGGTCAGGCTGGTCTCGAACTCCTGACCTCAGCCTAGGCCTCCCAAAGTGCTGGGATTACAAGTGTGAGCCACAGTGCCCTGCCCAAAAAAAAGGTGGGAGAAGGGCATTTGATGCTATCAGACCAGGTTTAGTCTGTTGAAATCATTCTTTCATGATAAAACCTAGTACTTGCTTAAGGCTTTCCCTTGACCCTCCTGGTCTGAGTGAAATGTCAGCATTTGTGAAGCTGTTTCAGGAAGCTGATACTTTCAACACATAAGAGCCATGGTTTGGCCTGAGCTCAGACTCTTCTTCATTTACAAGGAGAATAGCAAAAATCATCAGACATTTCCAATGTCAGCAACCTTTACTACAGCATTAGAAAATAGAGTAGGTGTGCAAGAAGACAGGGAAACAAGTAAAAAGCATGTTTTTGTCCCCAGGCTTTTTTGTAGCAACTACACTGGCTTCAGCTGGATAACAAATTGTCCTGGAATTCTTGGCTTTGGAGCAAACATGTCAGCTCCCTGGTTACGCCTTTGTCATTGCCCAAAGTACCACACACTTTAACCTTCCTGCTCTTTCCATAGGCCTGGGTTTGTCCCGTATCCAGGAAACTTTATATGTTGTCTAAACTGAGCATCCCAGCAGGCTACAAGGCAGATGGCAGCTCAGGATTCAGAATGTTGACCAATTCCTACCTGGATCCACACCACCAAGCTGTAACTCAGCCTGCCTGTGCAGAAATAGGAGCCCAGCCACGTGGCTAACAGCTTTTTTAACTGCTACTCTCAGCAATGAGGAACTTCCCTAGCAGACAAGATTCAGTAAGACGGCCTTCATCGAGAGAACTGAAAAGGAAGCAATATCAAGATTGATCCAACAGGATACACAGGTTCAACCAAACACTCAAGACAATACGCAAGCCCCCAAAGCTCAATTAAGCCAGGAGGAGATGAGGACCAGGTGCTGCTCTCTTGCCCTCTAGTCCTTGGGACCTCAGGTCACAAACCCAGAACATCATGCAGAGGTCTGCATTGTCATAAGAGGCTTCATACTTCAGGAAGGAAGCCAGGACATGCCTGAGGTAGCACCTGAACTACATCTTTTAAATGCACAACACGTATGAAAAAACCGAAGTACAGAGTGTAAAGTCTGAAGCTATTTGTGTAAAAAAATAAGAGGAGAAGGGTAGGTAGGAGTATGTATAGGAGGAAACTATCTCTGCAAGGGAACTTAAGAAGCTAGCAGCACTACCTCTGGGGAGGGGAGCTGAGCAGTTGGGAGGAAAAGGTAGGAGGAATACTTTGTTTGTATCTTTTCAATTCAGAACCATGTGAATGTATAATCTTTTAAAGAACAAATTAAAATTTTAAAAAATGCAGAATGCTACTATCTTATTTATTTAAAAAATGCTCTATAAATGTGTGTGCTCATAGAAAACGTTCTGGAAGAATCCTATTGTGAACCATGGGTTACACTGGGACATGGGAGTAGGGGAAGGAAGGAGACTTTCATGTTTTATTTCACACAGTTAGTAGCATTTTACTTGTTTCCAAAAGGCAGTACTACTTTTGCAAATTTTACTTTAAAAAAAAAGAAAAAAATCTTTACAAACTGCAACCTCACTTTCAAAAACAATCCCTGAACTCCCACAGCACTCTGTCTCACATTACTGAATCACATCCCATCTTGTGTTACAATTATTCATGTCCAGGTCTCATCTCTGTTAAATGCTGAAGCAACTGCAACCACGGTCTGTCTACCATGCTGGTTCCACTTCCCAGGGACAAGACTCTACAGAAAAGACCTGGTAAGGAATAAAACAATCAAAATGGTAACCAAGCAATTACACAGGACAAAACAATCAACCAAAGTTAAGAGTGAGCAGTAATCTTATACATCTATTAATTAGTATAAGAATTATTGCCGGGCACGGCGGCTCATGCCTGTAAGCACTGCACTTTGGGAGGCCAAGGTGGGCAGATCACCTGAGGTCAGGAGTTCAAGACCAGCCTGACCAACATGGAGAGACCCCGTCTCTACTAAAAACACAAAATTAGCTGGGTGCATGCCTATAATCCCAGCTACTCGGGAGGCTGAGGCAGGAGAATCGTTTGAACCCGGGAGGCGGAGGTTGCAGTGAGCCAAGATCACACCACTGCATTCCAGCCTGGGTGACAGAGTGAGATCTCCAAAAAAAAAAAGTCAAGCAAAGAGTAGCAGCCAAATTCTTAAAATTCAGTAAATTCATATCTCAAGACATGTTCTTTATTTAGGAAAATTCCTGAGTGACCTATGAGTGTAGAAAGATGATGCTCCTATTAGCACATGGCCTGAAGGGATTAAAAAAGTAATTTTTCTGTAAAATGCAAGCAGAAAGTTTGAGTTTCTGGGAAAAACGGGAGTGTGCTAGAAAAATGAAGGTGAAGTGAGGTGGTCCAGAAAAAGAGGGCTCAGTACTAAGTAAGAGACCATGTGGTAGAGAAACAGATTGCCCCTGGGAAACAGAAATTCTGGCAAGCAAGAGGCACTGAATGTTGACGTCTCAATGTTAAGATACTTTCTCTAAAGTAATGTAACTCCTCTTTGTGGCCTCTAACAGACTGTCACTTATTACCACTGACATGAGTTTGCACAGGGGATTATCCAGAATGGAGCAAATGGGGCGGAAGGATCCCTCACATCCATAATTCTCAGTAACACTCTCAAAACCCTCAATCTGAGGGCCAGATTTATTCCCCTGCCTGAAACAACAAGGAACAAAACCAGACAAGAGATATGAAAAAAATGATTCCAGATGGAAATACATGAATGATAGAGATAGAGGAGAAATGCTGATACCAGTAGACAGAAAATCTACATAGAACAAACAGAGATCAAGAAATGAGCAGAAGTGGAAAAAACAAAACAAGAGGTAACCAGAAAAAAAATGAATGCTGCTATGAACCCACAAGAAATAAAAGGACTAGGGTAGAACTGGATTTCTCACAGTACGAGGAATGGACCCTGTCTCTGTTTGGGGCTGACACCTGGGTGCCCACCTTTCTTTCACTCTCCAAATCCAATCTGTTAGGAAGTCTTGTTAGTTACAACTTTAAAACACATTCAGGACCCAACCACTTCTCTCTGCCACTGCTACCACCCTAACCCAAGTCACTGTCAGCTCTCACCTGGACAACAGCAGAGATCCTCTTCATCTTCCCAAATACAATTTCACATGCCCCTGACTCCCAATCCATTTATTCACATAGCATTCAGCACATCTGTCACCTGACACAAGAGCTTAAATTATTTGCTTATTGTCTGTCTCTCCTACTAAAACGTGAGCTCCATGAAGGCAAGGTCTTCTCTTTTTTTTGTTCATTGCCTTACTCCCAGAGACCAGAACAGTGCCAAGGTATACACAATCATCCCTCAGTATCCGTGGAGAATTGGTTCCAGAACACCCCTTCATTCTCCACTCTTCACACATCAGTTTATGGGGGTTCAGGAGGACCAGGATCTGCAAATCATACTGAGAGAAACATCATCTTGCTTTGTCAACTAATGCTGGGACTACAACGACTTGTATATAAGACATTCATAAATGCTCACTGAATAAAAAAATGAATAGAAAATAAGTTTCAGGTCATATTTGGTACCTAGGACTAGCCTGAGCAGAACCCAGATGCTTTTGTATCTCCTAGCACACACGATGAATGATAGAATTGATACTCAAAAATGATGTGAATTCTAAAAGAAAATATATTGTTTAACAGGGACCTAAGCCAATTCTGTGTCAGCCACAAGAAACACAGAGATGGCTATGGCAATTCTTCAAAAACTTACATATCTGTATCTCTACTAATTTGTGAACAAGTTCAAGTAACTCAGATATAGTATAACTTGCTCTACTCGAGATGTATGCAAGAAACATTTGGGAGTCACAAAGAAGGAAGTGAACATCTTTACCTGAGGAGGTCAGAGGGTCAAGGAAAGATTTCTGAAAAAGATTTAACTTAGGCTGGGCATGGTGGCTCACACCTGTAATCCCAGCACTTTGGGAGGCCAAGGTGGGTGGAACACTTGAGGTCAGGAGTTGGAGACCAGCCTAGTCAACATGGTGAAGCCCTGTCTCTACTGAAAATAGAAACATTAGCTGGGCATGGTGGCACACGCCTGGAGGCTGAGGCAGGAGAATCGTTTGAACCTAGGAGGCGGCAGGCTGCAGTGAGCAGAGATCGCACCACTGCACTCCAGCCTGGGAGACAGAGCGAGACTCCATCTCAAAAAAAAAAAAAAAAAATTAACTTGAGCTGAGCTTTTAGGGAAGAAGGTACAGTCTGTGTGAAGGCGTAACATACATGATTAAGTGGTTACTGAGAGAGAGTTAACAGAATATGGAGATATTCTGACATAAGACAGAAAAAAACTACAAAGTACTTTCCTTTAAGGACATAGCCTGTGCTTTTTAAAAAAGTTCCTGGACCCACCTCTCAAACTACCCATTTCCCAAATAAGATGTGACCTCCAAAGGGGCTCAACAGATTTAAAAACATCAAATAACACAATCAGGGAGGGAAAGACAAAACATTTATTCCAGGCCAGGTCTTAAAATGCACACTGTACTGTTCCCTGTTCTTATCAGCACCAATAAGGAGAGAACGTGCCTTAACGGCAGCCCCACCCAGAGCCTGCTGCATGGCTGCTGTGAGGCTCCCCATGAGTCCATGCAGTCTTCTTCCTCACTGGTGCAGCTGGTGAGGTTTTCTACCCTCACAGCAAAGGGATCCTTAACTATAAATTCACTGTATGCAGGGAAGAGGACAGAATCTGATGTATTGATTGTTCCTCATCTAAACCATGACTTAATCTCTATCTTAGGATTTAACTATCTTTATTTTCTGGTTAAAATTTAAAAAAAAAAGCGGGAGGAGGGGGAGAATGGTAAGGGACAATAGCAATAGAGATTACACTGTGCTGACACAGATACTAAATTCTAATCAGAGTGAAGACCCATATAAAGGGCCAGCTGATGGTTTACAGGAAGTAACTACATGGAGTCTAATCGAGACATACATGAGTTATGTCTCATTAGCCTTAGTAATGTAAGAAAACAATTCTCAACAAAACTGGAGTCCACAGTTGTCAAGTATGCTTCTCAGGCATGGGTAGCTAAAAGTCTGGAGAAATGGGTTCTCTCCATGCCCAGTAACAAAGCAAGATGGTCTCAGGTTTGATATTAAGAGCAGGTCCCATTGTCAGGCGGTGTCCGCAGCTCACAGCTGAGTTCAGCAGTGGAATCGAGTGGAGAATTTGGGAGATACAGGCACAGTCAGAGGCTGGTCACTTGACTTTATCTCCAGACCCTGGTACTTGCGTATTGGATTTGCCTTATGCACCTGCAAAGTAAGGAAAATAAAGTTTAAATAAAGTTACCAGTGAGAGGGATGTCAGAGAACTATTTTTATAATTGCTTTTATTTTTTTCTTTTTGAGAAAATGTTGTAGAGCTGTATAGATACCAGTCACTAGTTTAACGTGTGGGGAGTGGGGCCTGGGGGGCAGCACAGTATGACGGAAAAGTGCAGGTGCTCTGGAGCCCAGTTTCTATTCAGGTCTCCATAGGGTTCCCCAGCTTTCCTTCAGGCCATGCAGTCTCCTCAAGTCCCTCAGCTTTCACTAAAGAATGTCAAACCTATGTCCTGTGTGATCTACTAGGGTATAATAGGGCTGTACTCAAGTATAGCAGAGAAGTTACAAGCTAAGAATTTCCCAGAGTACAGTCTTAAGTTTACAGACTAAATATTCATCAAAAGCCTGAATCCTGGGGAAAAAAACAAAATAAAACACAACATCCATACCAGGAAGGGTGGCTAAAGAAGGCATGGTCCCATCCATCCTTTAGGGTAGTCTAAAATCAATCCTAAATCAAGCCAGATTAGTACAGAGTTAACCAGCATTGACTGAATCGTGCTTTAGAATGTTGCCATCCACTATGTTGAGAATTGCTGCAAGAAGCAGTTCTATAATGGGGACAAACACAAGAGGCAGGTACCAAGTGCTAAAGAAAAATCAAAGTTGAGGCCAGAAAAAAAAAGCTGATTGTATGAGTGTATATAGAGTGGGGATTATACTATTCTCTCATTCACTCAGCAAATGGTAGTCTAGATTTTGCCAAGAGGCTAGTCTCCTGAATAGTGTGTCTGTGGAACCTTCCTATGGGCATAATCACCTATGCCAATAGCTGTTTCAACTGCTAGCCTAGCATTTTATTTATTTATTTAAAATAGAGATGGGACCTTGCTATGTTGCCCAAGCTTTTCTTGAACTCCTGGGCTCATGCAATCCTCCCACCTTGGCCTCCCAGAGTGTAAGAATTACAGATGTAAGCTGCCACACCCAGCCGTAGTATAGCACTTTCAGACAAAACCTCAACAACTTACACATTTCTTTTTTTCTTTTCTTTTTTTTTTTTTTTTTGAGACAGTCTTGCTCTGTCGCCCCCAGGCTGGACTGCAGTGGCACGACTGGCTTACTGCAACCTCCACCTCCCAGGTTCAAGCAATTCTCCTGCCTCAGCCTCCCGAGGAGCTGGGATTACAGGTGCGCGCCACCACGCCTGGCTAATTTTTGTATTTTTAGTAGAGTCCGAGTTTTGCCATGTTGGCCAGGCTGGTCTCCAACTCCTGACCTCAAGTCATCCACCCGCCTGGGCCTCCCAAAGTGCTGGGATTACAGGTGTGAGCCACTATTCCTGGCCTTCTTTCTTTTTAATTGACAGATAACACTGTATATTTTAATTGTGTACTGCTGATATTTTTAAGTAGACATACATTATGGAATGGTTACTATGTGAGATAATGCAAGATGCTAATTAACATTGTAGTGTGAGCACACAACATCTACTTTCTTTATATTTTTCAAGAATACAATATATCATTAATTACAGTCACCTTGTTATATGATAGCTCTCTTGAAATTTACTCCTCCCATCTAACTGTAACTAAGTAACCTTTTACCAATATCTCCCCATGACCCTTTTTTTTTAATTTATCCTATGAAGTTCCATCTAAAACTCTCTGCTTCCTCATTAACACAGTTAACACAACTTGCTGCCCTCCTAACAGAGTCGTCCTTAATGCGGAGTTCAGGCTTCTTTTTGGACAACCAATATCTAAATAATTATGTTAGTGGAGGACTACCTGGAGCGATGAACACTGTAACTCCAAGGAGTTTGGGCCAAGTATTAAAACAAAAATACAGTTGCCATTTAATTCCCATGTCCTTCCCTATGTATTCTTGTCTAATTACAAAACTCAGCGGTGCTTCTTAACCCCAGAGGAAATTATAAGTTACATAAATAAAATAAACAAATAAATAAAAAACAGTCCTAGGAAAGGCATCACTGTACATGGTTATACCACATGTTGTCCTCCTTATGAAAACTTCTGGAAGAAATTCTGTCTAAAACTTCACTATCAAAGGGATAAATGTATTTTTTGAACAATTGTCTTACGTCTCACGAACACTGTGAGTTTTGTAACTGACAGGTTGGTTCCTAAAAAGGGCCAAAATTACAGCTCCTACATTAGCTTCATTCACAACTCAACTTCATCACCACCCTCAGTTTGTGCAGTTCCCCCTTTCACTCATTGTCTTTGGTACAGCCTTGCGGGCTACCTTAGATCCTGTCTGGAACAAGGTAAGGTACAGGTAAAATAAAACAGAGGCATGTCTGTGTTTGTGTGCTCATGCTCCCAGTTACCAGTTCTCTCCGTAGCCTGGCCAGCTCCTCCTTTTTCTGCTCTTCCTCCTGTTGTCTGGCCTCCTCCAACTGCTGGGCTTTCTGGGCTTCTACCTCAGCCATTCTCTTCTCCAGCTCCTGCCGCTCCTTGGCTCTCTTCTCAGTAGCCAGCTGAAAAGGTTCCTGAACTAGAGAACCAGAAAGGCCCTCTAAGTACAGAAACAGAAAAAATATTGGTGCACAAGCAGGACTTGCATAAACCTACGCCCCCTGGAATGAGCAAGTAGCACAGACATGCACACTAACAAGAAGACTGTGCTCTAAACAAGCCCCACTGGGAGAAAGGTAGAGCAAACCACATACAAAAAGTTTTAGAATTTTAAGACTTCAAAGGGCCCCTGGAAATCATCTAGTGTAATTGGGAAACAAGCAAAGAGATAAAGTAACTTGCACAAAACTACATAGTGATTGATTTTGAGGCAGACATAGGAGAAAGAGCCCAATATTCTTTTTTTTCCCTTTTTGGAATGATTTTTTTGAAAAAGAGATGGGGTCTTGCTATGTTGCCCATGCTGGTCTCAAATCCCTGGGCTCAAGTGATCCTCCCGCCTGGGCCTCCCAAAGTGCTAGGACTACAGGCATGAGCCACCACACCCGGTGGAATCCCAATATTCTAGCACACTACCCAGTGTTTAAGGAATCAAATGTTTTATATCTAAAATTTGCTTCAGGGTGAATTCCAGAAAGCCATACTGGCTCTCCCTCCCTCATTTACTTGTTTCTCTATGGGTGGGGAAAACCTATCATTGTTGTTGAAATGCCAGCTGCTTCTGCCAAGGTTCATGTTAAATGAATCTGGCCCTAATACATCCTGCAACTCAACATAGCTGCTGGGTTCAACAAAGGCAAAAAACTGGGTCTAGGGGAAGAAAAGCTACCATCTGCTAAAGTCAAATGCTTCTAGTTGACACAGCATTGTACTGACACACTGAATCCCAGCATCCCACTGGGAAGTCTGACAATTCTGCCCCAATCCCATCAGAGTACATATAATACTACCAGCAACTGATTTCTTCTCTTTTTTGGGAACAAAGGGCTCCTGAGAGATGACGGTGTTTGGACGAGCCTTGAAGCAAGCTGCTTCTTTCTGCTGTCTCAGTTCTTCTTCCAGCTATTAGAGAGAAAGTCGGTCAGATGAGCAATGCCTCAACTTTCTATGACCACTACCTCAATAACTCAAGTTCTAATGTCTGAACTGTTTCATCAATAAAAATAGTAGATTTAATATAAACTCTAGTAAAAATCTCTCACACAAACTTTATAATGAACAGACCAGTCTGACAACATTTGAACTCACTGAGAACTAAAAAGTATTTTTAAGATACTTTTAAGATTCCCAAGTTTGCATTTTCAACATTGAAGTTTACTTTTAAATTAAAAAAAAAGATTTCCAACACAAAGAAATGATAAATGTTTGAGATTCTTGACATGCTAATGACCCTGATCAGATCATTACACATTATACGTATTGAAACATCACTATGTATCCCAAGAATATGTACAACTATTATTTGTCAATTAAAAAAATAAAAAGTTTTAAAGTTACTTTTAGGACCAGACATCATGAAAATAAACAACTAGACATTTTCTGCCTTCATACATGATTCATTAGGAACTATACAGTATCACCTATAAAGTATTCTTCCCACCTCCAAAAAAAAAACCTAACCAGAATTGAATCAAGCCTCTAGATCTTACTACTCATTTATAGGAAATACAAGCAACAGAGGAACATGTTAAACAACTCTGTGGGAATGCAATCAGCAAAATCCAGATTGTGGAAAATTTACAGTACAAACAATCCAGTTTATTCAACAAATAAAATGCAAAGAGAGGAGCCTATAGATTGAAAGAAGATTCAGAGATTTAGCAAACAAAGACACTATGTAGACCTATATATGGATATTGATTTTAACAATTCAACTGTTTAAAAAATAATGAGAAATGTGCAGATATTTGATTACTTTTAATCTTTTTAAATGTGAGAATATTATTGTGGTTATAAGTCCTTATATTTTAAATATATACACTGAAGTATTTTTGGATGAAAAGGGATGTTACATAGAATTTGTTTCAAAGTAATCTTACATAGGTAGAAGTATCCAGCATAGGGATAAGTGGGTAGAAGTAGGGATGAAATAAGACTTTTCATGTTTTGATCATTATAGAACCAGGTGATGGGTTCATGAAAATTCATTATTCACTCTACTTTTATATTTCTGAAAAGCTTTTTAAAACAATAGTTTTTGTTATTGTTATTTGCAGAAAATGCCCTACACAAACATCCTGTGTCTTGGTCATTGAGAAGGGGAAATTCACTATTTCCAAGGCAACAGTCCTAAGGTTTCCTAGAGAACCACACCAACAGGGGACCAACTTTCAGTCATGAAAGCCATTACTTCTCTCGGGCTTCAGGAGGGGTAATTCCTACAAATCAACCACAGCCTAGAGCTCCTTTTGGAAAGAGTCCAGGATTAATGATGACATAAAAATCCCAATAAACTTAGAAATTCAGGGGAAACTTTTTCCAGCCGGGTAGAATTAGATTCCAATTAAATCAACAAATAACCAATTAATTGTTTTAAATCACCTGTCATTTATAAAGAGCAAATAACACATCATGCTGAGAAAACAGCATTGTACATTGACAACTATTCTCCCTTACTGTTTCTTACCAGCGCACCAACAGAAAGAAATAAACACAATGAATGAGTCTAATAGATGAAATAGATAAGATCTTAAAGAGACTCCCGACTCCAGAAAAGCCGGTCGGTTCCCACATTCCCCAGGTGATCACTTGGAGCAGAGACGTTCCCAGGTGATCACTTGGAGCAGGGGTCAGCAAACTCTGGCCTACAGGCCAGATCCAGCTCGCAACCTGTTTTAGGACAGCCCTTGAGCTAAGAATGTTTTTTATATTTTTAAAGAGTTGGCTGGGCACAGTGGCTCACACTTGTACTCTCAGCACTTCGGGAGGCCAAGGCGGGCATATCACTTGAGATCAGGAGTTGGAGACCAGCCTGGTCAACATGGCAAAACCCTGTCTGTACTAAAAATACAAAAATTAGCCAGGTGTGGTGGCACGCCCCTGTAATCCCAGCTACTTGGGAGGCTTAGGTGGCAGAATCACTTGAACCTGGGAGACAGAGGTTGCAGTGAGCTGAGATCGCACCACTGCACTCCAGCCTGGGTGACAGAACGAGACTGTCTCAAAACAAACAAATAAAAAAAGAGTTGAAAACGTGGCTGGCGCGGTGGCTCACATCTGTAATCCTAGCACTTTGGGAGGCCAAGGCAGGCAGATCACGAGGTCAGGAAATTGAGACTATCCTGGCTAACATGGTGAAACCCTATCTCTACTAAAAATACAAAAAAATTAGCCAGGCATGGTGGTGGGCACCTGTAGTCCCAGCTACTCAGGAGGCTGAGGCAGGAGACTGGCGTGAACCCAGGAGGCGGAGCTTGCAGTGAGCCTAGATCGCGCCACTGTACTCCAGCCTGGGCAACAGAGCAAGACTCCGTTTCAAAAAACAACAACAAAAATGTGTGCGTACACACACACACACACACGCGCACACACACACACACACAAAATGTGAGAGACCTTATGTAATCTTCAAAACCTAAAATATTTCCTATCTGGCCCTTTACAGAAATAATGTACTGACCCCTGATTTACAGTGAGAGCCCCTGAAACAATCTAGTATGTCAACCCAGGGGATTTCAGTGTGGTGAGTCTGCCTGTCCAATCAATCAACCAAGCAATTAACGTTTTGGCTGCTCTCCCCATCCCCTACCTGGTGCTTCCAAGTTTGTGCCTTCAGAGCACCTCTTCTGTCAGTCTCCAAGCAGAACGGTTCAATCTGGGTCACATTCTTTACCTTCTTCTCTGGCAGATTAATGGTGTCAAAATGAGGCAAGGGAAGTGCCTTGAACTTGGGCATCTAACAGAAAAGAAAACATGAGATTTAAGATAAAGACTAGCTGGAAAGTAATAGCTGCTCCAGAATATCTGGATGAATCTGAAAAATAAGGAAGGACAATCAGTTTTCAAAGCAGCATGGTCTAGGAGAAAAGAATAATGGGTTCAAAAGGAAATCTAGGCTTTCCTCCTAATATTGCCTATAACCAGCAGTGTGATCAGAGGCAAGTCACTTAACCTCCTTGTGCCAGAAGGATTATTTAAATTACTTGTCCCATTTATATTTTATAGGGTTCTTAGAAAGATCAAAAGTCAGTGATTTTATAGCTAAAAGTACTATAGAAAGAACTATCTTTGAGGGATCAAAGAACAGTATTATACTACTTGCAGAAATGGAAACACCTACCTCCCCTTTCTGCAGTTCTTTTATTTTCTTCTCCTTCTGTAACTGACGCTCTTTGTCTCGAGAATCAAAGGAGAAAGGGCATATTTCCACAGTTCTTGCCTCTGGGATTTGGGGCTTAAAAGGCACCCCATAATGTGGCACAGGTTGAGCTTTTATCAAGACTGGTTCGTCCTCTTCCTAAGGAAAAAATTGCAGTTTAGAAATAAGACTCCTCACTCTTAACTTCCCCAGAATGTGGAGTCAGAAGACATTATATTAACATGTGGCATTAATTAAAACAAATCACTCAGCCTCTTAGGTGTCTTAGCTTCCTTTTCTATCCAAGAAGGATGATGACTTAGGTAAGTCATCTACCACCAAGGGCTAACACAATTACTCTTAAAAGATGAAGTTTTCCACAGGAATGTTGTAAAAACTAAATAAGATCTAACATTATGGATAAAATGAACGTCAGAAGATCAGTCCCAACCAAGCATATACTTTAGTCCCTTTGACCCAGCCTCTAGACTTCATTAAAACATGTGACTGGGACTTAATGGTTGCCAAACCCAGAATAGGACCACGTTGTTTGGGTTCAAGCTGGTAACACAAGATTACTGCGTATTTTAGTTTCAAATGAACCTATAAAAAGGCTTATGCTTGCAATCTGCTATAAAATTACCCTAACTCTGGATATTTATAGATAAAATGGAGCTGTAACAAGAAACTGGCCTGATCAATGACAGTTTATATATTACAATTCCATAAACCATCACCACGGTCACGTTTGCAACTCCTGGGTTAATGGAAATAGGACAAGGTGGATGTAATTGCTTAGTATGAATTTTCAAAATCCCTCACTGAATAGTGACAATCTAAGGCAAAATAAAGTGCAACTTTTGATCCATGTTACAAAGAGCAGATGATTTTCAGTGCTACAGCAGACAAGCCTCCAATGCTTAACTGCTCCTTACTGTTTCCATAAATTGTAACTAGTTATCACTAAGAGCAGAAAATTCATACCCTTACCAATTACTTTGTTCTTGGAGGAACAAAAAAAATGAACAAATGTTCATATCCATTCTTAAAGACAAGTCCAGAAAAGAATGGATGCCTTTGAACTCCATTAAGATTAATAAATGATAAGGCTTAGACTGACTGATTATGAAGGAAAAAGAACCCCCCTGCTCCCAGGGAATCACCTCATCTTCTTTGGTGGGCATTCGAATTCTGTTCTTCAATGCAAAGGCTGGTGACTTGGGGACAGTGATTGGAAGTACCCTCTTTTCAGGAACACCCTGAAAGGAGTAAGCAACTCAATTAGATATCACAAAACGATCTCCACTAAGCTGTATGAGAAGATTAAATCCTTTTTTCCCCCTTTCGGCAGAGACAGGGTCTCACTATGTTGCCCAGGCTGGTCTCAAACTCCTGGGCTCAGGCAGTCTTCCTGCCTTGGTCTCACAAAGCACTGGGATTATAGGTGTGAGCCACTGCACCTGGCCTAGAATGATATTTTTGAGTTTTTAAAATATAATTAATCTAAGCACAGAAAATAAAAGAACACCAAACTGGAAAGAACACCAAATTGTCAACTCTCATATCTCTTTGAGGGTGAATTAAGAGAGAAATTTAATTTTCTACATCTCATAATCCTTTTATTTGTTTATTTTGAGACAGTCTCACCCTGTTGCCCAGGCTGGAGTGCAATGGGGCAATCTCGGCTCACTGTACCTTCTGCCTCCTGGGCTCAAGCCATCCTCCCACCTCAGCCTCCTGAGTAGCTGGGACTACAGGTGCTCACCACTATGCCCGGCTAATTATATTTTGTAGAGATGGGTCTCAAATTCCTGGCCTCAAGCAATCTCCCGCCTTGGCCTCCCAAAGTGTGAGGATTACAGATGTGAACCACTGTACCCAGCCTTATATCTCATAATTCCAACACATTCAACTACTCTGAAGATTTTTCCTTAATGATTTTAAAACACTGTTAACATTTCAAATCGTTGTGGAATAAATGACAAGTATCATATTGTGTGCATAATTTAAAACTAATACATTTTAGAGAGTTGTTCCATAGCATTTTTAAATTCGCTCAGAATTGATATTCCATCACAAATCTGGCAATTAATCCTAACTGCAAAATGCTATCTCTTGGCTGCTGTTTTGAATGAAGTGTATGGCCAGATCGATTAAGAACAAAACAAAACCTCAGTAATTTCTTGTTACACTCATGTTCACATCCTGCCCTCATCAGCTCTCTATTCTGCTCTTCCCTAAAGTTTCACTGCCAGACCCACATCAACTATTGCCTGTGCCATTCTGCTAGTCTCCTAATAGTCTTTCAGTTCCGCAACTCATTCTTCCAATTCATTGTTTACATATAGTCCAAATTATTACTCTAAACATATTTGATCACATCACTTTCTGACTTAAAATTCTTCGGGACAGTCGCGGTGGCTCACGTCTGTAATCCCAGCACTTTGGGAGGCCGAGGCGGGTGGATCACGAGGTCAGGAGATCAAGACCATCCTGGCTAACATGGTGAAACCCCGTCTCTACTAAAAATACAAAAAAATTAGCCAGGTGTGGTGGTGGGTGCTTGTAGTCCCAGCTACTTGGGAGGCTGAGGCAGGAGAATGGTGTTAACCCAGGAGGCGGAGCTTGCAGTGAGCCAAGATCGTGCCACTGCACTCCAGCCTGGGCGACAGAGCGAGACTCTGTCTCAAAACAAACAAACAAACAAACATTAATTCTTTAATGGCTCCTATTGCCTACCTACAACAGCATAACAAATTCCTTGCCATGAAACACAAGGCACTTGCTTGAATCTCACTCATAAATATCTCCTTCATGGCCTCCTTAGTAGTAGCATTAATCTGGTACCCTCCTGGCTCTCCTGCCTTACCTCTCACCCCTCCTTACACAACACATTCCAACCACAAAGAACTACTGGTCTCTCCCCAAATGGTTCCTGTCTCATTACCTTTGCTTGTGCTTTCTCTGTCTGAAATGCCCCAGCTGCTTGAAAGCACCCAACTCATCTTTTCAAGCCTCCACTTTTATAAAGCCTTTCCTCTTTTATAAAGCCTTTCAATAGATCTCTCCACTCCCAGGACCTACAGGACTGACCCCTTTATCCCACTGTATATGGTTTCATCACAGTCCATACAAAACTTAATTGCACTTATTTATTTAGATGTTCATTTCCCCCTGCTAGCCTGAGTGCTTCGAGGATGGAGACTATTTTATTCCATCAGTCCCAAGTACCTAACATAGACCTTGGCAAGTATAAAGCATTCAGTAAATGTTTGTTGAATGAATGCAGTAAGAATGAATGAACACATGAGTAATAGAATTTATACCTTGGACTCTAGGAGGATACCTTGGGAGCCTTCTCCTTAATCCCAACAATGCTGCAACCGTTTGAAACATGTTTGGAATGTCTTTCTTGGAGTGGCTTTCAAAGGCACTTTCTGGACCATGCGAGATAGTTGCTCAATCTTTACTATTCATTTAACAAATAGTTTCCACCTCTATTATCTTGGACTACTCAGAAGTTTTAGTTCCAAATAACCTTAGACTAGATTCTAAAAGCAAAATAAAGTTTCAAATACACGTGAAGATTTGTCACCCTGGGAGGGATCCAAAAGGCTCATCTCGGGATTCAAGATGCATGGCTTTTCCAAAATGCTTTGTGCAGTATCACAATCATCAGAAGGGATTTACAGTCTCTCAAGGTGACCACTGGGAATGCTCATTCTGCTGTGAAATTTCTTATATGTTTTCTAAAGAATAATTAGCATAGTGATTCTTTAGAAAATCACTAGAATCATTAGCATAGCGAAATCCAGTATAGTAGCTCTTGTATTCAGAGTGACAAAACTCCAAGAAATGGGTTGTCAAATGATGTTTACCATAAAACAGCAACAACAAAAAAATCTGCTCTTCTATAGACATGTGGACACTAGCATCTTGCTTGAATGCACCAGGGGCAAGTGGAAGAGAGACAAACAGTGAGCAACGAGCCATGGGTCTGTCTGTTCCAGTCCAGCTCTGCTTCCAATCTGTATAACCTTGAACACATCAGATACACTTCTAGGCCTCAGGGTTTTTTAATAAAATAAAGTAATTGAAATAAGCAATTGAGGATTTATTTAGTTCTAAAATAATTCCCTCTCTCTGCATTCACCCAACAGAAATGTCTGCATTTTAAAGAGAAGCAATGGAAACCTCTAAAAAGTAGGCCATGAAGGAGATATTTAAGAGTGAGCTCAATCTCTTAATTAGCTGGGGGAAAGGAAAAAATGATTTATGAAAATCGTCTTTGCAGCAACTATCCACTCACATCCCATCCTCCCTCACATCAAAGTTAACTAGGGGTTCAATTAGAAATCATGAAAAGAAAACTGGGTTTCCAGAAACAGAGAAGGTTTCTTTTCTTTTCTTTTTTTTTTTTATTGCTGTTTTAAGTTTTTTAAAGTATAAGCTCCTTGAGGACTGGAATATTGTCATTTGCATTCTTTTGTCTTCCCATATCACCTACTAGAAGACCCAGTAGTATCTGTTCAATGAACATATGTTGGTTAATACTACCGTATTTACTCATTTACACATCTATCTGCTCTACCAGACTATGAAAGCTTTGAGGACAAGGGCAGTGTCTTGTATCATCTTTGAATTCCTAATGTCTAACACAAATTAGAAACACAGGCTGGTGCATGTCAGCTTGTACTATTACTCACTCAGTTATCCGATATCAGAGTTCTTGTACTGTGGTGGTCACTATGCTAGGGACTGGGGATACAGAGTGAATAATATAGATATACACGGTCCCTGTTCTCAGGGAGCTCACATTCTAATGGAGGAAAGAGACAATGAAGAAGTAACAAATCAAATACTTCCAAATTTTCACAAGTGCTCTAAAGAAACCCAGCAGAATATAGAGCTAATGGTTATTAGAGGGATGCTCCCTCAATGAAGGGGAAGGTATCTCTAAAGAGGTGATACGTGGTTAGAATGGGGCAATGTTGGTGGACAGATGATGCATTTAGGAAAAGCAGCCAGGACTGGGGATGGGTATATTGAGGTGAATACTTCTCCCTAAGACAGGATATGACCCCCAGGTACCCTGGAACAGGATCTCAGGCCTGTCCCAGGGCAGTTAGGAAACTACTCTGAAGCAATGTTATTTTGGGAAGTATATATATTTAAAAAAAGACTGCTGGCCTCCCCAAGTCATCCCTAAAGTATCTCTGCTAAAATTACTCACTGGCCTCACTGACACCACATCCACCTCCGTGGTGCCCCGGCTGCCCAATGGTCAGTACTAAGTTCACATTTCACACCCTCGTGCTCAAGGCTTTGTCACTCCACCTCTGCCCCAGGAGCCGTTTTTTCATTTCTGCCTCACTTGGGCCCACTGTTGCCCAAGACCATCTTTTATCAACCCTATTTATTGTCCCCTTGCCACTTATCAACCACAAGTGGAAGTGCACAGGAAACACTGTAAGGACACATGAAACAGCTTCAGCACTGGGGGGACATGGATGGGGAACAACAGCATCAGACAGATAAGCTGCATCAGGCTCTGGAAAGTGGGCTCTTAAATTCTGCTGTAAAAGTTCAAGACTAGAAGTTCAAAGACTCTGTTTTGTTTTGTTTTGTTTTTTGAGACAGAGTCTCACTCTGTTGCCCAGGCTGGAGTGCAGCGGTGCAATCTCAGCTCACTGCAACTTCCACCTCCTGGGTTCATGCAATTCTCCTGCCTCAGCCTCCTGAGTAGCTAGGAGTACAGGCGCCCACCACCACGCCCCGGTTAATTTTTTTGTATTTTTAATAGAGACGGGGTTTCACCATGTTAGACAGGCTGGTCTCCAACTCCTGACCTCAGGTGATCAGCCCACCTTGGCCTCCCAAAGTGTTGGGATTACAGGTGTAAGCCACCACGTCTGGTCGACTTACTCTCTTTTAAATGTTTCCATGGGCAAGCTACATTCCCCTATGAAAGGAAAATAAATCTCGGGACCCCAAATCAAAAGTGGTGGTGTGCCTGTAGTCCCAGCTACTCGGAGGCTGAGGCATGAGAATCGCTTGAACCTGGGAAGCAGAGGTTGCAGTGAGCCGAGATCACGCCATTGCACTCCAGCCTCAACCACAGGAGCTAAACTCCATCTCAAAAAAACAAACCAAAAAATCAAAAGCAAGGTGCCAAAAAAGTGTTATAAAAACCCTGAAGAAATAATTTCTCTTATCTGGGCCTCCATTTTCTTGTATGTAAAATTAAACGTTGAGCCCTTCTGGCTCTAGAACTCTGAGGTTTGCATATAACCTACTTTTCCCTTGTTGTATTCACAACACTGTTTCCTCAATGGGTAAAGACAAAGAAGGCACAGCCCTTGGAGATTAATTACTTGGGTGGGGGAAGATTTCTTAAAAGTTTATTGTAACAGAGTTTGGCATACAGTACATGTGCTTCATGGCAGGGGAAAAAAAGCATTGTGAACAGAAGAGAGATCTCATGCAAAAAGCCCTCAATTAAAAGTAGGTATCAGGGAGGAGAACCATTTCTAAGCCTAATCATGACTTTTGTAAAGCCTGGAAAATATAACTTCAAGTTGCTTCTGATTTAGTGCTAAGAAAATACAATAAATAAAACTAGGTACTCAGTCAAAGGTAATACATTGGTGATTTCCCTTAAAAGCATGGTGACTCTAAAACAAGCAAAAAGCAAGAAGACAGGAAAACAGTGCTTCCAGAGTTATCCTGGACCTGCATCAATCCAAGCAATCCAAACCACTGGCGGTGGGTGAGGTCCCCATCTGCACTGAAATGATGCAGGTGCCGAACTCCATTGCTTATTCTGTGACTATAGCCTTGCTTCCTGATTGCACATTTTCTCTAAAATTGTGGTTGTGAGTGTATTATCAAACTACCACCCACTTCTCTGAAACAGTTTCCAGTGGCTCTTGATAAACTTTTCTCCGGCTTAACTGACCCACTAACAGCTCCCAGTAGAAGCTTCATGTTTCCCACCATCAGGCTTTTTATCATATAATTCCTACTGCCTGGAATGTTCTGCCAATCCAGTCCATTTGCATTTCTGCAAGTCAAAATTCTATCATATAATGGAGAGGCAATATAAGGAAGTATTAGGATCACAGACTCTGTAGCTAGAGTGTCTGAACTCTTACTTGCTCCATCATGTACTAGCTGAGTGCTCTAGGAATATTACATAACCTCTGTGTGCCTCGGTTACTTCCTCTCAAACAGGTGATAAAGTAACCCACTGAAAGGGGTTATTGTCAAAACTAATGGGCTAATATATGAAAAGGGCTTAGAGCAGTCCTGGCACATAGTAAAACTGTCAGCTATTATGATAACAATAGCAACCCAATGACAATAACTATTACTACGTATTGTCAAGGCTCAGGTCAAATGGTGCCTCTCTACAAAGCACACCCTGAACTTTCTATCTGGAAGAAACCATTTTCTCCTCTGAATTCCTATTTTAACTGTCATCTCTCTCAGAACACTTCTGTCCATTTTCTATTATTCACACACATATTAACTCCCATACCAGACTTTGAGCTAACTAAGAGCAAAATCCACCTCTGATAAGTCTCTTTATCACCTGCAGTTCCTAATATGATGCCCTGCTTATAATATCAACCCAAACTTTTGTGAGAATGGGTGGATATTTAGTCATGAGCAGGACACTTCTGCCAACACGCATAGCCTCAACCTTACCACAACATCTTCCAAAATCTTAGTAGGGCAAGGTCTAGAATGAAATTCAAAGTGTTCATCCTCTGATTTCTTCTTTGATTCTCGCTCCTGGATTCTTTTCTCAATTTCCAAATCAAAGCCAATAGGCTCAGTGGGTGGTTTCACAGGTGGTTTCTTGGGCAAGATGGGCCCACCTTCAAGTATTCTGGGATCAAGTTCACGTGCTTTGAATTTGTATCTGTAAGGTAAAAATTTAAATAACCACAAAAAAAATTTTAATAAAATAAAAACTTCACAAACAAAGTGAGCCAAACATAAAGAATAGTAATCATTAAAATTATGCTCCCATTGACTGGACAACAGAATAAAATAAATAAAAATGAAAAACAACTGGCCGGGCACAGTGGCTCATGCCTGTAATCCCAGCACTTTGGGAAGCCAAGGCGGACAGATAACTTTAGATCAGGAGTTCAAGACTAGCCTGGCCAACATAGTGAAACCCCATCTCTACTAAAAATACAAAAATTAGCCGGGCATGGTGGCGCACACCTGTAATCCCAGCTACTAGGGAGGCTGAGGCAGGAGAATCTCTTGAACTCGGGAGGCAGAGGTTGCAGGGAACTAAGAGGCACCACTGCACTCCAGCCTGGGCAACAAGAGCAAAACTCCATCTCAAAATAAATAAATAAATAAATAATAAAAGAAAAAATGATTACCCATCACACACAGTAAAATTTCAACTCTCCACAACACTATCTTTACCTCTAGAAGAAAGAATAAATGAGACAGTCCTAACATCCCTACCACTTAAGAATTGAGGCTTCACTTCACAGAAGAAGCTCCCCTCCTCAAAAGAAGCACAAAAAGGAATGGAAGAAGGATATAGGAAATAAACTCCAATGCTATGAACCACACTAAGTTTCCATTTCCCTCCACTAGTAATAGCTGTAACAATACCTTGGGGAGTCACAAAAGGGTGGGATCTACCTAACCTAACCTTAGAGGGCACTCCTTAATTGAAATCCTAAGTAAGTTCTTCTACTCCAACCTCTGGATTCGATTTTGTGTGGGTGTGTGTGTGTGCGTGTGTGTGTGTGTGTGACAGTCTCGCTTTGTCACCCAGGCTAGAGCGTAGTGGCGTGATCTTGGCTCACTGAAGCATTGTCCTCCTGGGTTCAGGCTGCCCCGTAGTAGGTGGGACTACAGATGTGTGCCACCATGCCCAGCTAATTTTTTTTTGTATTTTTTGTAGAGACGTGGTTTCACCATGTTGCCCCAGGCTGGTCTCAAACTCCTGGATTCAAGTGATCCTCCTGCCTTGGCCTCCCAAAGTACTGAGATTACAGGTGTGAGCCACCACACCCAGCCTGGATTCAATTTTCACCACTTTATACTCCAGGATATCTCCATATTCCCACTACAGTCCTTAAATCATAAAGGCAGGGATGTAGCCTGCAGAGCATACTGCTCAAATGCCATAAATTTTCACAGAAAGAAAAATAGCAACTGTCATCCTTACAGAACTGAAAATAAAGTAGGCAGGTTCTTGGAACTCTTCCTCAGATACTGCCAGTGGGACTTACTGTTGCAGTTTCTCGAACTCCTCAGCCTCCAGCTCTGCTGCACTTTTGCAGGTCACGGGCCGTGCACGGTGTCTGGTTTGCAGTACAGGAGTCTGTGGGTCTCTGCAAATCTTGGTCACAGAAGATTTGGAGGGTAACAGGTCTGTAAACAGAGATGACAGACATTCATCTAGCTTCGCAAGACCCAGTTTACTTTTAAGTGCTGATTCACCTATGTAGCCTAGAGGGATAAACCAACCACAAAGTGGCGGGCCCACAACCCTCAGCTCAGCTTACATGGGTAAAACCAACCAACATTCAGTTACTTCTCCCCTATTCCTCTTTTATTGAGGGGTATGACTAAGGTAGTCTTTGGGTAAACTCTACTGTCATCTTCTCAACTGAAAATCCATCCATGTCTGGTCTGATAGGTTCCTTACCACTGCAAGGGCCTAGACTGACTTTCATTTTCTTTGAGACAGGGTCTCACTCTGTTGCCCAGGCTAGAGTGCAGGGCCATAATGGCTCACTACAAATTCAACCTCCCTGGACTCAGGTGATCCTCCCACCTCAGCCTCCTAAGCAGCTGGGACTGACATGCACCACCACGCCCAGCTAATTTTTATATTCTCCGTAGAGACAGGGTTTCACTATGTTGCCCAGGCTGGTCTTGAACTACTGGGCTCAAGCAACACACCTATCTCAGCCTCCCAGACTGCTGGGATTATAGGTGTTAAGCCACTGTGCCTGGCCAGGCCTAGACTTTCTATTGACAATGCCAATTATTTTGCTTGTTATTAACACAAAAAATTTTTGCTTATTCCAGCTTAAAATATAAGACCTTCCTGGTCAGGTGCGGCGGCTCACGCCTGTAATCCCAGCACTTTGGGAAGCCAAGGCGGTGGATCACGAGGTCAGGAGATCGAGACCATCTCGGCTAACATGGTGAAACCCCGTCTCTACTAAAAATACAAAAAATTAACCGGGTGTGGTGGCGTGCACCTGTAGTCCCAGCTACTCAGGAGGCTGAGGCAGGAGAATGGTGTGAACCCGGGAGGTGGAGCTTGCAGTAAGCTGAGATTGTGCCACTGCACTCCAGCCTGGGCAACAGAGCAAGACTCAGTCTCAAAAAACAAACAAACAAAAAAGATATAAGGCCTTCCCCTAAAGACCAAGTAAAGCCTGAATAGAATGGCTCAAACTTGTAATTCCAGCAATTTAGAAGGCCAAGGCAGGAGGACTGCTTGAGGCCAGGTGCTCAAGACCAGCCTGGGCAACATAATGAGACCCTGTCTCTTAAGAAAATATAAAAATTAGGTGAGCATGGTGGCATGCACCTATAGTCCCAATTACTTGTAAGGCTAAGGCAGGAGGATCACTTGAGCCCAGGAGTTGGACACTGAAATGAGCCATGATCATGCCACTGCGCTCCAGCCTGGGTGACAGAGCCCTGTCTCTAAAAAGCAAAACAAGAAGGAAAATAAATAAATAAATAAATAAAAATCAAAACAAAAAAAGACCAAGTGAAAACTCCCAATTTTATGAAATCAATATAAAAGCATCAAGACCACCTCTTATATATAGAAAATCAAATGGAGAAAATTTAAAACTAAGTTAAAGCATCAATATTAAGATATCACCACCACTCACTGAAAATACTAATTTACTTGGCCAGTGAAACCTTGTCAATTTTCATAACTAATATAGAAAGAATCTTTCAATTTAGGTCTTGTCACGTAACAGTAGTAGATCAAAACCAAATCTATTTTAGAAATAAGCCATGTTTCAAAGATACATATAACCATTATTTAGCTGTAACTGTACAAAGTTTTAAATAAAAATTGCATAGTATAATTTCTCTTTCTATTTGCCAGGACTAGTATTCTAAAAGCATGACATATCAGACTCTGAGTCATATATTATTTGAAAAGTTATGCTTAATATTTAAATTTCCATTAGAATAAAGAAGAATATTTCATTATTTTCATACTATAATATCTAACAAAATCATTTTGGCTACTAGAACATAATAACAATATTTAAAAATCCTACACTTGACCAGGTGCAGTGACCCACACCTGTAATCACAGCACTTTGGGAGGTCGAGGCGGGTGGATCACTTGAGGCCAGGAGTTCAAGACCAGCCTGGCCAATGCAGCAAAACTTGGTCTTTACTTAAAATACAAAAAGTAGCTGGGCATGGTGACACACACCTGTAATCCCAGCTACGCAGGAAGCTAAGGCACGAGAATCACTTGAACCCAAGAGATGGACATTGCAGTGAGCTGAGATTGCGTCACTGCACTCCAGCCTGGGTGATGACAGCCAGAACGAGACTCTGTCTCAAAAAAAATGCCTATGCAAGGATATAAAAAATTTAGAGATCCTCAAAGGTAAAACAACCACATTCTGCTTTATCCAGAATACTATCCCTATACTCCCAACAACTATTTTATACCACCTCCACCCTTCAGATTCATCTTCCTTCTTGTAGAAATTATTTCCATAAAGATAGAAACTATTAAATTAGAATCCACTCATCTGCTCACCACCAAATCTACAAACTCCCCCAGTATTTGCACCCATTCCTCCCACTCTTCCATCCTCCTTTTAAAGAACACTCACTCCACCTGTGCTAAGTATCCCTCCAATACCCTGCCTGTTCAGGGACTTAATCCATTAGTTATCTCCTCTCTCTCGTACCTTCAGCCTCTTTATCTCTGACAAGATTTCTCAACATTCAGACATGCTCTCCCTATCTCCTACCTCCTTTGACTTTTGCATCTCCCTCCTCCTCAAAAGCTCTTACCATAATTTGTAGTGACCTATTTATCTCTAATGACAGTTTAAGAATGCAAAGAACTAGTCAATTTATCTCTAATGACAGAGATAAATAGGTCACTACAAATTATGGTAAGGGTTTTTGAAACTTGATGTCAGAAACTTGATGTCGAGTTTTGAAACTTGAATTAGAAACTTGATGTTGAGTAGCACCAAGTCCATTTTATTTATCTATACACCTAACACAGTGTGCCTGGTTAGTAGTAGTAAAAATTTTGGTGGACCACTGAATAAAAAGCACATAGCCTTGAATGAATGAATGAAATGCCTTCATTTTCTATAGGTAACTAAATGCAATGTGACACTTTGACACATGGCAAAAATGTCCATTAAGGACGTGTAACGACATCTCATTCCTTAATTCATTCCCCTTGGCCAATTATTGATGAGGAAGATCAAGATGGTTGATGGGTATAAGACAGATAGCTGGTTGGCTTGAAAAATTCTGAAGGATACATTTGTTGTCTGCACAGTCACATGCCATACTTTAATTGAAAAACTAGGATTTCAGCTAAAGACAAATCTGTGCTTAAGATGTAAGCAGAGGGAATATAGGAGAGGTTCCATCCAACGGTGATACTGGTAGGAAACTTACTAATATCATCCTTCTTGCTCCTCAAATGATATCTGTTAGGGGTTCGTTTATGGAAGTCTTCAACCTGCTGTGCAAGGGGCACATATGTAGAAACTGTTTCATCATATGTTCTTTTCTTTCCTTGGGACAGGTTGAAAGGCTTAACAATGGTACATCCCTTAGTCACTCGGGCCTGTAAAGAGAAAAGTTGTTCCCCAAATGAAATGTCATGGAAGAGCTCACATGTACCATAAGCCACATAGTTGGCACAGAGGATCAATTAAAAAGGCCTGTATAAAACCAAGATTATTATTCTGAAGTTTGTCTGTCCTTGAGCAAGGGTTATAACTAGTCTATTCTCATTAAAAAGAAAAAAAAGGAAAAAAAAGGAAGAAAGGATCTAGCACTTAACAAATCTTATGTTCTGGAATAGTACATAGGTAATTTTTCCCCAACCATGTCAATGTTTTGAAGGAATCCAGAGTAAGCTATCTTAGAATTGAAGACAAAATGTGCTGCACAAAGGAATCTCACCCTCAACTTCATTAAAAAAAAAAAAAAATTGATTGGGCCTCTGGGTCTGCATCAGGTCAGGCAGCTTCCTGAATCAGTGGAATCTCTCCATACATCCCCTAAAGTGACTGATGAAGAAGCCAATTCCTATTCCTTGGACCAGTAATTTTGATAAAACTGTCTCTAATTGGAAGCAAAACCCTTCAAGGACCTGTATCTCAAAGAAAGAAGCATAACCTCAGGGTTTAAGAATGCAAATAACTAATTTCAAAAAATGATGATACTGACTACAAACGCAAGTGGAGATTATTAGTACTAGAATTTTTACTTACGATTGTTACTGACTTCGTTGGTGCTCTGGTAACAAAACAGCATGAGATTTGACTGGTCTGCCCCAACCCTATTTCTCCTATAAGATCTGTTATATTGGCCAGGCATGACGGCTCACGCTTGTAATCCCAGCACTTCGGGAGGCTGAGGCAGGTGAATCGCCTGAGGTCAGGAGTTTGAGATCAGCCTGGCTAACATGGGGATACCCTGTCTCTACTAAAAATACAAAAATTAGCTGGGCGTGGTGGCAGGCGCCTGTAATCCCAGCTACTTGGGAGGCTGAGGCGGGAGAATCACTTGAATCCAGGAGGCAGAAGTTGCAGTGAGCTGAAATCGCGCCATTGCACTCCAGCCTGAGCAACAAAAGTGAAACTCCATTTCAAAAAAAAAAAGATCTGTTATATTTTACACAACTTTATAGACACAAAGTTTTTTTCTCAATTATACTATTATAAACAGTGACCACAAATGCTACACGTAAAATCCTAAATGAATATTAGTAACAGAAATGCTCATTTGGCCAGGCGCGGTGGCTCACACCTGTAATCCCAGTACTTTGGGAGGCCGAGGTGGGCAGTTCACCTGAGGTCGGGAGTCCAAGACCAGCCTGACCAACATGGAGAAACCCTGTCTTTACTAAAAATACAAAATTGGCCGGGCATGGTGGCACATGTCTATAATCCCAGCTACTAGGGAGGCTGAGGCAGAAGAATCGCTTGAACCTGGGAGGTGGAGGTTGCAGTGAGCTGAGATTGTGCCACTGCACTCCAGCCTGGGCAACAACAGTGAAACTCTGTCTCAAAAAAAAAAAAAAAAAAAAAGAAAGAAAGAAATGCTCCTTTAGTCTACCAACTTACAGGAGATGAAGGATGCTTTCGTAGTTCAGATGTAAAGTTCACTTCCTTATACTCCTCCTGGTTCTTAGGATGTTGTTTGATTCGCTCATCTGTGCGGAAGTGGAAGTCAACTGATTTGGTGACCTGGCTCACTGATTTCTTCACAGGTTGCCCTGAGTGAGGAACACAGTAAAACACACAGATAACATTAAGATAAGGAACACCTAAATCCCCTTTACTCCAGTCCTTTTGCTATTTCTGTTACCATGGATCTAACTTTGTTCACTATCTACATGTAACCCAAAACTTGAAGTAGTCCTCAGGGACACTAATATATGTGTCATATTCATTGAGTACTATTGGGTTTGAGGCCTTTCAGTTATATGCAAACTAAAAAAAAAAGTAGTAGGCCGGGTGCGGTGGCTCAAGCCTGTAATCCCAGCACTTTGGGAGGCCGAGGCAGGCGGATCACAAGGTCAGGAGATCAAGACCATCCTGGCTAACACGGTGAAACCCCGTCTCTACTAAAAAATACAAAAAATTAGCCAGGCGTGGTGGCGGGCGCCTGTAGTCCCAGCTACTCGAGAGGCTGAGGCAGGAGAATGGCGTGAACCTGGGAGGCGGAGGCCACTGCACTCCAGCCAGGGCGACAGAGCGAGAATCCGTCTTAAAAAAAAAAAAAAAGGAGCACAGGGAAGAAAAATCCCATCTCCTAGGTGTGGTCATAGCTATGGAGAAAAAGAATAACTGGAATACTTTTGATAGGAAAAGCTATGGATTGACTTTGAAAGCACAGTTACCTCAGCATCTCTAAGAGGAAAATCCTATAAACTCCAGGGGTGCTTTTTCAATCCAGTAAGGAGAACTTTATAGTTATGACTCGACCAATAACAACTCTATGCCCGAGCAAAGCAGAACTGTGACCCCTTCAGCTTTCTCAGTCATATTTTTCCTCCATAGGTGAACTGCATTTGACTCAGTTTTCTTTTCCTCTGCCTTTAGAAAAAAATAGGAAAACAACAACAAACTGGCCTGCCCAATTACTTTATCTTCTGTCTCAATCCAAGTTCCTTTTTTCCCTAAGACCAAGAACAGACTTTAAGAAAGTACCAGTGGGCCAGGCACGGTTGCTCATGCCTGTAATCCCAGCGCTTTGGGAGGCCGAGGCAGGCGGATCACATGAGGGCAGGAGTTTGAGAACAGCCTGGTCAACATGATGAAACCCCATCTCTACCAAAAATACAAAGAATTAGCCGGACATGGTGGTGGACCCCTGTAATCCCGACTACTCGGGAGGTTAAAGCAGGAGAATTGCTTGAACCCAGGAGGTAGAAGTTGCGTTGAGCCAAGATCGCGCCACTGCCCTCCAGCCTGGGCAAGAAGAGCAAAACTCTGTCTCAAAAAAAAAGAAGAAAGTACCAATATATGTAAAAAGTGCTAAGGAATAAACACATCTTTTTTATGCTGACTACTAAATGAGAAAGAGAAAGCCTTTTTATTTGCTTTAAAGACTTCAAGGCCAGGCGCGGTGGCTCAAGCCTGTAATCCCAGCACTTTGGGAGGCCGAGACGGGTGGATCACGAGGTCAGGAGATCGAGACCATCCTGGCTAACACGGTGAAACCCCGTCTCTACTAAAAAGTACAAAAAACTAGCCAGGCGAGGTGGCGGGCGCCTGTAGTCCCAGCTACTCAGGAGGCTGAGGCAGGAGAATGGCATGAACCTGGGAGGCGGAGATTGCAGTGAGCTGAGATCCGGCCACTGCACTCCAGCCTGGGCGACAGAGCGAGACTCTGGCTCAAAAAAAAAAAAAAAAAAGACTTCAAAAACACCTACCAAGAGTGTAAGAACCACCCCTCATGAATCTGTCAACCACAGCCAAGCTCACCTATGCCAGCCAGAGCAAGTTTCTTGAATTCTTCATTCTTTTTCCGCATTTCCACCACCTCTTGCTGCATTTTCATACTCTTCTCCAGCTCTTGCTCCTCAGTACTTTTTAGAACCTTCTGCCTAAAGAGAAAATCAGTAAATGAGAAGAGAGGAGAGGAGAAAGGTGCTCAGTGACTCAAAAGAATCCACAGGCATTATATAATATTTTTAACCTGTGATAAAATAATCATCAAAACCAAAAAATATCATCTAATAAATAGATGTTAACTTAACTAGATAACACCACAAAAATAAATAAAAACACACACTTTGGCCGGGCATGGTGGCTCATGTCTATAATCCCAGCATTTTGGGAGGCCGAGGAGGGGAGATCACCTGAGGTCAGGAGTTTGAGACCATCCTGGCCAACATGGTGAAACCCCGCCTCTACTACAAATACAAAAATTAGCCAGGTGTGGTGGCACACACCTGTAATTCTAGCTACTCGGGAGGCTGAGGCAGGAGAATCGCTTGAACCTGGGAGGTGGAGGTTGCAGGGAGCCGAGATCGCGCCATGCACTCCAGCCTGACACAGAGCGAGACTCCGTCTCAAAAAATAAATAAATAAATAAAGACAAGAAAATGCACACTTTATACCAAAATATTGAAAAAAATTCAGAAGAAAATAACTAAAATAGATTAGAATATATTACAAAATATCCACAAATATAATCATAAATGATTAGATTGGGCTGGGTGCAGTGGCTCATGCCTGTAATCCCAGGCACTTTGGGAGGCCGAGGCAAGTGGATCACCTGAGGTCAGGAGTTTGAGATCATCCTGGCCAACATGGTGAAACCCCATCTTACTAAAAACACAAAAATTAGCTATATGTAGTGGTGGGCGCCTGTAATCCCAGCTACTCAGGAGGCTGAGGCAGGAGAATTGCTAACACCCGGGAGGTGGAGGTTGCAGTAAGCTAAGATCGCGGCACTGTACTCCAGCCTGGGCAACAGAGTGAGACTCCATCTCCAAAAACAACAACAGCAACAATGACAAAAAAGATTAGGTTGTACGCCACAAGAAAAACTAAAAGACCAGTAGAAGCCTGGTGCAGTGGCATACACTTGTAATCCCAGCTACTTGGAAGGCTGAGGCGAAAAGATTGCTTGAGCCCAAGAGTTCAAGACCAGCCAAGGCAACACAGCAAGGCCCTGTCTCAAAAACAAAAACAAAAAGAGACCAGTAGAATGAGGAAAGTATCTACAACGAAAGGTTAATATACATAAAATACATGTAACAGAAGAAAGAAACTCAGAAGTAAAGCAGACTAAATCCCAACCGTCATTTCATTTGCTGCCTATAATGATCTTGAGAGAACTATTTAACTTTCTTGAACCTAAGTTTTCTCCACTGTGAAATGAGAGTGTAAATACTCTTGCTTACATCCTATTTGTGACTGTTCAATCAGATGATATCTCTGAAGTGCTTGACACATGGTAACGTTCAATACAGAGTAGCCATTCTTAGTAAGGAAAATATCACCAGGACATTTATAGACAAATAAGGTTACCAATAAGAAAAAAAATAAAAAGGAAACAGATAATTCACCCAAGAGGAAATATGGAAAAAATGTTTACAATAGTAGCAGTAATACAATCTTGTCAGCAAATACATAAAAATTAAAATAATTTGATGCTGGGGGTTGGGGGAAACAGGGAGATGATGGTTAAAGAGTACAACAAATCTCAGACAAGAGGAAAAAGATTTTTCTTTTGACCTACTGCACAGGGTGAAGGATATCATTAATAATAGTAATACACTAAAAGAATAAATTCCAGCCAGGCACAGTGGCTCATGCCTGTAATCCCAGCACTTTGGGAGGCTGAGGCAGGTGGATCACCTGTCAGGAATATGAGACCAGCCTGGCCAACATGGTAAAACCCCATCTCTACTAAAAATACAAAAATTAGCTGGGTATGGTGGCAAGTGCCGGTAATCCCAGCTACTCAGGAGGCTGAAGCAGGAGAATCACTTGAACACAGGAGGCGGAAGTTACAGTAAGCTGAGATCTCGCCACTGCACTCCAGCCTGAGCAACAAGAGAGAAACTCCATCTCAAAAAAAAAAAAAAACACCCCAAATGTTCTCATTACAAAAAGTGGTATTTGAGGTGACGGATATGTTAATTAACTAGATTTAATTACTCCAAATTGTAGTCATGAATCATAACATCACTTTGTACTGCATATATATATACAACTATAAATTATCAATTTACAACTAAATTTTTTAAATAATAATTTGATGCCATATTATATGAATTTAAAAAACCAAAACAATTTTAAAAGTTAATAAACAATGCAGAAGAGATAGTAAGAAAATAAAAATATTAATTCAAAGCCAATGGCACTTCAGGCCAGGCATGGTGGCTCACACCTGTACCCAGCACTTTGGGAGGCTGAGGCGGGCAGATCACTTGAGATCAGGAGTTTGAGACCAGCGCGGCTAACATCGTGAAACCCCATCTCTACTAAAAATATAAAAATTAGCCGGGGCCGGGCATGGTAGCTTATTCCTGTAATCCCAGCACTTTGGGAGGCTGAGGGGGACGGATCCCTTAAGGTCAGGAGTTCAAGACCAGCCTGGCCAACATGGTGAAACTCCGTCTCTACTAAAAATAAAAAATGAGCCAGGTGTGGTGGCAGGTGCCTGTAATCCCAGCCACATGGGAGACTGAGGCAGGAGAATTGCTTGAGCGTGGGAGGCGGAGGTTGCAGTGAGCCAAAATCGTGCCACTGCATTCTGGTCTGGGCGACAGAGCGAGACTCCATCTCACAAAAAAAAAAAAAAAAAAAAAAAAAAAAATCAGCTGGGTGTGATGATGCACGCCTATAATCCCAGCTACTCAGGAGGCTGAGGTAGGAGAATCACTTGAACCCAGGAGGCGGAGGTTGCAGTGAGCAAAGATTATGCCACTGCATTCCAACCTGGGTGACAGAGTGAGACTCCATCTCAAAAAAAAAAAAAAAAAAAAAGTCGACGGTACTATAAATTGGTACTTCCATTTCAGAAGTAAAATTGGCAATAAATATCAACACTGACAAAACTGGTCATTCCCTGCGGGGAATTTCTCCTTCCTTATTCTGAGGAGATCACTCAAAGAAATGGCTCTGCCTATAAAGTTGTTGACTGATTACTTATAATCGTGAAAAGCTGGAAACTACATTTTCAACAGAAAATAGTTAAATATAATTTGATAGAATATTAATCTATCAAAAAAGGATAAATGTGAAGATTTTGTAGCAGCACAGAAACAAAATCTGAAATAGTCTCATGGCAAGTCAGTAAAGCAGAACCCAAGGTTTTATATTAACTGGTTGTGAAAATATGTATGCTGGCTTGGGTAAAACCCAGCAGGGAGATTGGAAAAATAAGAAATGTTCATTTTACATGGTAAGAACCATTGCTAACTTTTTCCTTTTATATTTCTTTTAAATTTGCTTCAACAGTATATTTTTCTGACTGTTCAAGATCTGAGCACCAGCTAGGCACTGTGGCTCACACCTGTAATCCCAGCACATTGAGAGAACAAGGCAGGAGGATTGCTTGAGACCTAGTTTGAGAGCCTAGGCAAATAGCAAAACCCCATCTCTACAAAAACATGTAAAAGGTAGGCTGGGCACGGTGGCTCACGGCAGCACTGTGGGAGGCCAAGGTGGGCAGATCACTTGAGGTCAGGAATTTGAGACTAGCCTGGCCAACATGGTGAAACCCCACCTCTACTAAAAATACAAAAACTAGCCAGGTGTGGTGGTGCACACCTGTAATCCCAGCTCCTCAGGAGGCTGAGCCAGGAGAGTTGTTTGAACCTGGGAGGCGGAGGTTGCAGTAAGCCAAGATCGTGCCACTGCACTCCAGCCTGGGAAACACAGTGAGCCTATGTCGCCAAAAAAAAAAAAAAAAGGTTAGCCAGGCATGATAGTACATGCCTGTGGTCCCAGTTACTTGGGAGGCTAAGGTGGGAGAATCAGGTAAGCCCAGGAGGTCAAGGATGCAGTGAGCCATGATTGCACCACTGCACGTCAACCTAGGCAACAGAATGAGGCTCTGTCTTTAAAATTAATTAATTAAATAAAAATTTAAAAATCTGAGCACCCTTCAGGACACATGTAACAATTCACCTCACCATGGTCAAAGCTTCAGGAGTTTCCCAACCTCCAGGTACACCAAACAGATTGGAGATGTAAGTCTGTAATTTTACACCATTCATTCTAAAGTTTAAGTTCAGGAAAGAAACTTACTTTATGGGTGGCATACAAGGCACAGTATGTCTACCCTTGGCTTTCTCTGGGGAAGATTCATTCTTTTCAGAAGTATCTTGAGCACTGCCTTCTTCCTCTGGCTTCTTTTTGTTGTTAGAACTTGAGTTCAAAAGAACAAAAAATATGTTTTCAATTCCCTGAAGCATAGCCTGTACCCTCCTCCCCAAATCTGCTGCATATGGATTAACTTTTCTCATTCTATAGGATAACAAGCATGCTTTGACCACATGATTCTTCCAACAGTATCATTACATCATATATACCAATGGCTTCAATGAGTAAACTTTGAGAAAGCCAACCTCTATCAAGATAAGAGTTACCTAGTGGTGGTTCAGAAGAGTAAGGAGGGACTCTAACTGCTCACCATCAAACGATCAAATGGCAGAGTTAATTGCCATCCCAATATCTATTCTCTTATTAATAAAACCCCAATTTCAGGAGGAGCATCAACGCACTAAACTACAAGTAAGTATTGTACTTGTTTCAACAGCCTCTACTGCAACTAGGGAATCCAAGTGACACAAGTCTAGGCAAATGAAACGAAATTTAAGGTTTGCTGGGAAAGACTTAAGTTTCCTGGTATAGATGCTGCCCTTTTTCCTTTACTGTTCTCTTCTTCTCTTAAACATAAATACAACACCTAGAGATATACCAGCCATCTTGTGCCAATGAGACAACAAGCAAAAGAAAAAAGCTAAGAAATACAGAGCAGCATCTTGAGAGCAAGTATGAAAAAAAAGCTAAAAATCAGCCACTGAACCAAAGCCAGCAGCTAACTACTTTAGACCTCTGTGAACAAATAATTCATTATTCTTTAAACCACTCCAGTTGAACAGACTATTACTTGCAGCAAAATATATTCTTAACTAATAAAAATATGAACAAACATGTATACAGATTGTTATTAAACATAAAAACAAAAAGAGGTAAAACCTATGCCAACTAAGATGTGAGTGCCCTCCAGGACACATGTAACAATTCACCTCTCCATGGTCACAGTTTTAGGCATTTCTCAAGCTTGAGGTGCACCAAACATATTGCAGATGTACCATTTTTAATTTTATTCTATTCAATCTAAAGTGTAAACTCAGAAAAGAAACTTACAAGTGGTATACAAGGTACAATATGTCTACCCTTGGCAGTAAGAAGTTGTGGCTACTCACACTTTCATTTTCTTAGAGGGTAGAATTTCATCGATGATTATAGGAGTGGCACATCTCTTGGCTTTCATTTTTACATGATGCTTTTCTTTCTGTTCCAAATCCTTCTGAGCAGAAAGCCTAAGAGATCTTCTATGGTAGAGAAATTGACAAAATGTATAATAAACATATATACTACAGATATCTAAATGTTCCTCAGAAATATGAAAGGATGTCAAAGGGCAATAAAATGGAGTGCTATTCTCTCCACTCTAAAAATCTGATCTCTCTTGTTGATAGTTTTTTAAATTCAACCATAACATTTTAGTTCTTAAATACATTGGTGTCTATAAATGTGACCTCAGTAAAGTGATTAAAAAGAAAAACTTGGCTGGGCATGGTGGCTCATGCCTGTCATCCCAGCACTCTGGAAAGCTGAGGCAGGAGAATTGCCTGAGGCCAGGAGTTCAAACAAGCATGGGCAACATATCAAGACCCTGTCTCTACAAAAAATTTTTAAAAAATTAGTCCCAAGTGGTGGTGCGCATCTGTGGTGCTAAATACTTAGGAAGCTGGGGCAGAAGAATCACTTGAGCCCAGGAGGTCATGGCTGCAATAAGCCATGATCGTGCCACTGCACGCCAGCCTGGGCAACAGAGTAAGACTCTGTCTAAAAACAAATAAATCAATAAGATGAATACAAAACAAAGAGCATAATGACAGATCTAATACATACCAAAAAGTGCCCAAAACAAAAATAGTTAAATGACTACCAAGTGGAAGACCTTATGAAATCACCACCTAGGCCAAGATACAGAAGAACACTGACAACCACTGCTATCTTGACGTCAAGTGTGATCATCAGATAATTTCCTTATTGCTTTACCAAATAAGCATGTATTACATAAACATGGTATCCTAGTTTTGAAGAAAAACAAAAAATTTTGTATAATGTAACCAGACTACTACAAGTATTCTTTTCTGTCTGGCTTATCTCACTCAACTTTATGTTTGTGAGATTCAACCACATCAATTCACACAGCTCTAATTCATTGACTTTCATTGCTGTATAATATTCATTGTAGGGATATGCCACTATTTATTCAGTCTACTGTTGATGAGTTATCTCATTTTAGCTATTATAAAAAAAAATAAGATTGGTGGGTCTTAGGAAATTAATGTGCTTTTTTCTGATGATCAGTGAAACTGAGTACATTTTCACATGTTTATCGGCCATTTGTTTGTCCTTTTCACAAGTACTGGTTCAAGTCGTTTGCCTGTTTTCTACTGGCTTGTCAATTCTTTACTAATTGATTTGTAATTCTTTGTATACTCTGGATATAAACCCTTTGTAGGATTCATGTGTTACAAATAGTTTCTCCCACTCTAGGGGTTGAATTTTCATCTCTTTATCTTTTAATTAGATAAATGTGCTTGAATTTATCAACCTCTGCCACCCCCATTATGGTCAGTGCTTTTCTGTTCTGTGTGTTTCCCTACTCTGCCAGGTGCGGTGGCTCACGCCTATAATCCCAGCACTTTGGGAGGCCAACGCGGGAAGATCACAAGGTCAGGAGGTAGAGACTATCCTGGCTAACACGATGAAACCCCATCTCTACTAAAAATGCAAAAAAAAAAATTAGTCGGGCGTAGTGATGGGCACCTGTAGTCCCAGTTACTTGGGAGGCTGAGGCAGGAGAATCACTGGAACCCAGGAGGCGGAGATGGCAGTGAGCTGAGATTGCGCCACTGCATTCTTCCAGCCTGGGCAACACAGCAAGACTCCGTCTGGGGAAAAAAAAAAAAAGATGGCACATACCAGGCATGGTGGCTCACGCCTGTAATCTTGGCACTCTGGGAAGCATAGGTGGGCAGATCACTTGAGCTCAGGAGATCAAGACCAGCCTGGACAACATAGCAAGACTCCATCTCTACAAAAAATACGAAAATTAGCTGGGCGTGGTGCCCTGCACCTGTAGCCTCCACTACTCTGGAGGCTAAGGCAGGAGGATTGCTTACACCTGAGGGGTCAAGGCTGCAGTGAGCCAAGATCATGCCATTGCACACCAGCCTGGGCAAGAGAGCAAGACCCTGTCTCAAAAAAAAAAAAAAAAAAGATCAAATTTTTGAGGCAAAATTTCAGAAGCAAGAGAACCACAGAGAGGGTAAACACTAAACCCTGATTATAAACTCATACTCTGAGACTGGGCGCGGTGGCTCAAGCCTGTAATCCCAGCACTTTGGGAGGCCGAGAGAGGCGGATCATGAGGTCAGGAGATCGAGACTATCCTGGCTAACATGGTGAAACCCCATCTCTACTAAAAAAAATACAAAAAACTAGCCGGGCGTGGTGGCGGGCGCATGTAGTTCCAGCTACTCGGAAGGCTGAGGCAGGAGAATGGTGTAAACCCGGGAGGCGGAGCTTGCAGTGAGCTGAGATCCGGCCACTGCACTCCAGCCTGGGCGACAGAGCGAGACTCCTTCTCTAAAAAATAAAAACTAAATTCATACTCTGGCCTGGGTGCAGTGGTTCGCGCCTGTAACCCTAACACTTTGGGAGGCAGAGGTGGGTGGGTTCAGTGAGCTCAGGAGTTCGCGACCAGCCTAGACAACGTGGTAAAACTTTTTCTGAATAAGAAATACAAAAATATTAGCTGAGCACAGTGGCTTGTGCCTGTAGTCCCAGCTACTCAGGAGACTGAGGTGGGAAGATTGCTTGAGCCCAGGAGGTTGTGGCTACAGTGAGATATGATCATACCACTGCACTCTAGCCTGGGCAACTGAGCAAGACTCTGTCCCAAAAATACATAAAATAAAAATTTGTCTATTGGCTGGATGCAGTGGTTCATGCCTATATAGTCTCAGCATTTTGGGAGGCTGAGGCAGGAGGATCACTTGAGCCCAGGAGTTTGAGTCTGCAGTGAACTATGTGCCACCACTGCACTCCAGCTCCAGCCTGGGTGACAGAACAAGACCCTGTCTCGAAAAAAAAAAAAAAAAGCTAAAGTAATACAGAAGAACAAAGATATTTGACATTAGGAAGATGTAACAACTATATCCATACAAGGCCTTTGGAAACAGATTGATAAGGGTTTGAATCTTGGCTCTGAAATAAACTTGCCTTAAGCAAGCAACTTAGTATCTCTGAGCCCTTATCTATAAATTAATTAATTAAGCATATTACCTACAACTTATAAATGTTACACGGATTTTTTTTAATTTATACCAACCACACAAACCCATTATTATGAGGATTTTAAAAGCTAACATAGCCGGGCGCAGTTGCTCACGCCTGTAATTCTAGCACTTTGGGAGGCTGAGGCGGGTGGATCACCTGAGGTCAGCAGTTTGAGACCAGCCTGGCCTCATGGCAAAGCCCCGTCTCTACTAAAAATACAAAAATTAGCCGGGTGTGGTGGCAGGTGCCTATAATCCCAGCTACCCAGGAGGCTGAGGCAGGAGAATTGCTTGAACATGGTGGGGCGGAGGTTGCAGTGAGCTGAGATCACACCACTTCGCTATAGCCTGGGCAAAAGAGCGAAACTCTGTCTCAAAAAAAAAAAAAAAAAGTAACGTAAAGGTGTCCATAAACACAGTATGGACACATAACAGATGCTCTGTCCAGTAACTATCCTTTGAACATTATTATCATAACCACCATTTTGAGATTCCAAACAGTCTTACCTCTGAGGCTGGGCAGGAGTTTTTCTTGATATGGCTGCCTCAACTTCCAGGGAAGAACAAGCGTTTGACAGAATGGATTGTTCCACAAGATTTTCTTTTTCTGCCTCTTTGTAGTAAGTGTTGTCAACTGTGGGAGACCAAAAGCTAGTCAGCACTCAAATCCCAAGGAAAATAATTGGAGATGAGCCACACACACACACCCCGTCTAAGCCACAGAATCCTTAGTTCCAGTTAAACCTCATAAGAAGATCAGTTTATAAAAGCTACTTTGGTTGAAACAGAAATGACGTATCCGGGGCTTGCCTATTCGCCAGCCTAAGGTACTACCTTTAAAAAAAGCATCCCACACACAATGTCATGACATTTCAGGACACTGATAAAGTTCTGAAAGCTTCCATAAAGAAGAAAAAAAATCACTTAGGAAGTAAGGAAAATTAGATAAGCACTGAATTTTTTCATCAGCAATACAAAAAAATAGAAGGTAAAGGAACAATGTCTTTAGAGTAGTGATAAAAAATAATTTGCAATCTATAATGCTGTATTAAGATAAACTTTCAATTGTATATGAAAGTGGAACAATGCCATTTTCAAATAAATAAGAACTCAAAGTTTTCCTCTCCTGTACTAATTTAAGAAAGTTTCCTCAGGATGTACTCCCGCATAATGAAGGAGTATATCCAGAAGAAAGATATAAGGTCCAGGAAACAAGGCAGAAAAGATAGTAAAAATAATAATGCTCTCCCAAAAAAGCAGTAATAACTTCCAAGGGTCATTGTCCAATATGAAGCAAGATAAAATGTGGCAGAAATTTAAGAAATTGATAAAGTTTAAAGAAAAGCAAATCCACTGATCTCTTGATGTCAGAATCATCTTTATGTGGCTCAGCAGTTGTGACAATACAACCAAATACAGCCAAAGAGAACCAAGAAGGGATGCAACTGCATCACAGTTACTGACTTGGCATTGAACAATATTTACATAATCATAACATTGTAAATACTGCTGATATAATCATACTATCAGGCATTATGAATGTAACCGCACAAGTTAAAATAGTGAGTTAAAACAGCTACTGGGAAGACAGAGTCAGGAAGATCACTTGAGCCCAGAAGTTTGAGACCAGCTTGGGCAACACAGTGAGATCCCACTTGTAAAACAAAATATAAAAACAACAGGCCAGGCACGGTGGCTCACGCCTGTAATCCCAGCACTTTGGGAGGCTGAGGCACGTGGATCACGAGGTCAGGAGATCGAGACCATGGTGAAACCCCATCTCTACTAAAAATACAAAAAATTAGCCGGGCGTGGTGGCGGGCGCCCGTAGCCCCAGCTACTCAGGAGGCTGAGGCAGGAGAATGGCGTGAACCTGGGAGGCAGAGCTTGCAGTGAGCCGAGATCATGCCACTGCACTCCAGCCTGGGGGACAGAGCGAGACTCAAAGTCTTAAAAAAACAAACAAACAAACAACAACAACAAAACCAATAAGAGTTTGAGAAAAAGGACAGGGGATAGGGATGGGAAGAGGAAGGGGTTATTTTAACATAAACTCTAAGTATTGTGATGTTACCGTGGCCATGTTTTACTTTGATAAACTTTTTTTTTTTTTTGCTTTTCAATATTATATAAATAGAGATGGGGGTCTCACTATATTGCTCAGGTTGGTCTCAAACTGCTGGGCTAAAGCAATCCTCTCATCTTGGTCTCCCAAAGTACTGGGATTACAGGCATGAACTACCAGCCCAGCCTTGATAAACATTTTTAACGAAATAGAAAAAAAGTGTTATGGGAACACTGAGAAAGTTAGCCAGGCATGGTGGAATGTGCCTGTAGTACCAGTTACTCAGGAGGCTGAGGCAAGAGGATCACTTGAGTCCAGGAGGTCAAGGCTGCAGGGAGCTGTGATCATGCCACTGCTCTATAGATGGGGTGACACAGTGAGACCCTGTCTGCAAAAAAAAACAAAAACAAAAAACGAAAACAGAGTAAGAAAGAAACAATCAAGTAAAGGCTTCATGGAAGAAACAGCACTTAATCACATAGCATATAAACTGACTCCTGATAAAGGAATTAAACTGCAACAAGATGACAGGGAAGAAAAGATAGGCCATGAAAACATAGTTTAGGCATTATTCATTTGAGAACAATCATTTGGCTCATCTCCTAAAAAAATATTTTTGGGGCGGAGAGACACACACACACACACAAAATAATAGCATAGCATGTCAAGGCTAAAATAGATGCACTTATTCCAATTAAAATGCAGTGACAATAATATTAAATAATAAAGCAAGATCCAATTATATGCCGCCTATAAAAAATGCACTTTAAATATAGACACACCATGCTAACACCAATCAAAAGAAAACTGGAGTGACTATATTAATATCAGGCAAAGTAGGTTTCAGAGCAAAGAACTTCAGTGGGGATAAAGAAGATCATTTCAAACTGTTAAAGTGGGGCCAGGTACAGTGGCTCAACCTGTAATCCCAGAACTTTGGAAGGCTGAGGTGGGTGGAGCACTTGAGCCCAGGCGTTAAAAACCAGCCTAGGCAACATGGCAAAATCCTGTCTCTACAAAAAATATAAAAACTAGCTGGGCATGTTAGTGGCATCTGTGGTCCTAGCTACTCAAGAGGCTGAGGTAAGAGGATCACCTGTGCCCAGGAGGTAGAGGCTGCGGTGAGGTGTGATTGCTCCACTGCAGTCCAGCCTGGGTGACAGAGTGAGACCCTGTCTCAAAAATACATACATAAATATGTATATATACATATATACACACACACATATATATGCTTGTATATATATATGTGTGTGTGTGTGTATATATATGTATATTTTGCTTGTTTTTGAGATGGAGTCTTGCTTTATAGCCCAGGCTAGAGTGCAGTGGCATGATCTTGGCTCACTGCAACCTCTGCCTCCCAGGTTTCAGCAATTCTCCCACCTCAGCCATCCGAGTAGCTGGGACTACAGGTGTGCATCACCACACCCGGCTAATTTTTGTATTTTTTAGTAGAGATGGGGTTTCACCATATTGGCCAGGCTGGTCTCAAACTCCTGACCTTGTGATCCGCCCGCCTCAGCCTCCCAAAGTGCTGGGATTACAGGTGTGAGGCATCACGTCCAACTAAAAAAAAAAAAAATATATATATATATATACACACACACACACACACACACATATATATATATTAAAGTGGCCAGTTCATCAAGATGACGTAACAATCCTAAACATTTATGCATCTAATAGTAGCTTCAAACTACATGAAGGAAAAATTATAAAGAGACAAATCCATAATTACAGTCTGAGATTTCACTACCTCTCTCTCTCATTGATGAAACAAATGGAAAGAAAAATTAGTAAGAATACAACAGCCATAAATAATGCATAAACAGGCTAGGCATGGTGGCTCATGCATGTAATCCCAGCACTTTCGGAGGCCGAGGACGGTAGATTACCTAAGGTCAGGAGTTCAAGACCAGCCTAGCCAAAATAGTGAAACCTCATCTCTACTAAAAATACAAAAAGTAGCTGGGGGTCGTGGCAGATGCCTGTAATCCCAGCTACTCCAGAGGGAGAGTTGAGGCAGGACAATCGCTTGAACCCAGGTGGCAGAGGTTGTAGTCAGCCAAGATCGCGCCACTGCACTCCAGCCTGGGCAACAAGACCGAGACTCTGTCTCAAGGAAAAGAAAAAAAAAAGGAAGAAAGAAAGAAAATCCTAAAATTCACATGGAACCACAAAAGACCCCATGTAGCCAAACTAATCCTATGCAAAGAGAACAAAGCTGGAGGCATCAAACTACCAGCCTTCAAAATACATTACAAAGCTAAAGTAACCATAATAGCATGGTACTATCATAAAAACAGACGCACAGATAAATGGAATAGATAGAGAACCCAGGAACGAATCCACATATTTATAGCCAACTGATTTTTGACAACAGCACCAAGAACATTCCTTGGGGAGGGGACAGTCTTTTCAATAAATGGTGCTAACTTTAGGAGGCTGAGGTGGTAGGATGGTTTAAGCCCAGGAATTCTGAGACAAGTCTGGGCAACAGAGTGAGACCTCATCTCTAAAATAAAATTTAAATTTGAAAAATCAATAAATGGTGCCGATCAAACTAGATATTTGAAGGTAGAAAAATGAAACCAGACACCTATTTCTTTTTTTTTTTTTTTTTTTGAGACGGAGTCTTGCTCTGTCGCTCGGGCTGGAGTGCAGTGGCCGGATCTCAGCTCACTGCAAGCTCCGCCTCCCGGGTTTACGCCATTCTCCTGCCTCAGCCTCCCGAGTAGCGGGGACTACAGGCGCCCGCCACTTTGCCCGGCTAGTTTTTTGTGTTTTTAGTAGAGACGGGGTTTCACCGTGTTAGCCAGGATGGTCTCGATCTCCTGACCTCGTGATCCGCCCATCTCGGCCTCCCAAAGTGCTGGGATTACAGGCTTGAGCCACCGCGCCCGGCCACCTATTTCTTACCATATACAAAAATCAACTCAAGGCCGGGCGCGGTGGCTCACACCTGTAATCCCAGCACTTTGGGAGGCCAAGGCGGGCGGATCACAAGGTCAGGAGATCGAGACCATGGTGAAACCCCGCCTCTACTAAAAATACAAAAAATTAGCCGGGTGCAGTGGCGGGCACCTGTAGTCCCAGCTACTCAGGAGGCTGAGGCAGGAGAATGGCGTGAACCCAGGAGGTGGAGCTTGCAGTGAGCTGAGATCGCGCCACTGCACTTCAGCCTGGGGGACAGAGAGAGACTCTATCTCAAAAAAAAAAAAAAAAAAATCAACTCAAAATGGATTAAAGACTGATACGTAAGACCTTAAACTATGCAACAACTAAAAACATCGGGGAGGCCGAGCGCGGTGGTTCACGACTCTGATCCTAGCACTTTGGGAGGCTGAGGTGGGTGGATCACTTAAGGTCAAGAGTTCGAGACCAGCCTGGCCAACATGGCGAAACCCCATCTCTACTAAAAATACTAAAATTAGCTGGGTGTGGTGGTGCGCGCCTGTAGTCCCAGCTACTCGGGAGGCTGGGGCAGGAGGATCACTTGAATCTGGGAGGCAGAGGTTGCAGTGAGCCAAGACAGTACTACTGCACTCCAGTCTGGGTGACAGAGTGAGACTGTCTCAAAAATAAATAAATAAAGTAATAAGATAAAAACAGGTGAAATATTTTAGGACATGGTTCTGGGAAAAGATTCTATGAACATGACCTCAAAAGCATAGGCAACAAAAGCAAAAGTAGACAAATGGGATTATATTAAATTTAAAACTTTCTGCACAGCAGGGTAAACAATCAACAGAGTGAAGAGACAACAGAGTGAAGAGACAAGAGTAAAGAATGGGAGAAAATATTTGTTAACTATTCATTAAAGAAGGGAGTAATATCCAGAATACACAAGGAACTCTAACCCAACAACTGGACAAATGAGCTGAATAGACATCTCTCAAAAGAATACATACAAATGGCAAATAGGTATGTGAAAAAATGCTCAATATCACTAATCTTCAGGGAAATGCAAATTAAAAATCACAATGAGATAGTCTTTCATCCCAGTTAGAATGGATACTATGAAAAATGTTAAAAATTTCTCTGCATCTCTGAGGATAGAGAGAAAGGGGAACTCTTATATATTGTTAGTAGTAAAATCAACTCGTACAGGTATTATGGAAAACAGTATGGAGGCTCCTCAAAAAATTAAAAATATAATTACCATATGATCCAGCAATCCCATTACTGGGTAGAAAGAAGAAGGAAATCAGTACATCGAAGAGATATCTATCTGCAGTCCTATGTTTATTACAGCACTATTCACAGTAGTCAAGATGTGGAATCAACTGAAGTATCCATCAACAGACAAACAGATAAAATGTGGCATACACATACAATGAATACTATTTAGCCATAAAAAAGAATGAAATTCTGTCATTCACAGCAACATGGATGAACCTGAAGGACATTAGATTAAGTGAAATAAGTCAGGCATAGAAAGATAAATATCGACCAGGCGCCGTGGCTCACGCCTGTAATCCCAGCACTTTGGGAGGCCGAGGCAGGCAGATTATGAGGTCAGGAGATCCAGACCACCCTGGCTAACACAGTGAAACCCCGTCTCTACTAAAAATACAAAAAATTAGGCAGGCATGGTGGCAGGCACCTGTAGTCCCAGCTACTCGGGAGGCTGAGGCAGAAGAATGGTGTGAACCCAGGAGATGGAGCTTGCAGTGAGCCAAGATCGTGCCACTGTACTCCAGCCTGGGCGGCAAAGCAAGACTCCATCTCAAAAAAAAAAAAAAAAAAAAAAAAAAATCAGATACATAACTCAAATAATTCTTGTACAATGGCAAGCAGTAGAGTCTTTTTGTTGTTGTTGTTGTTGTTGTTGTTGTTGTTGTTGAGACAGAGTCTCGCTTTGTCACCCAGACTGGAGTGCAGTGGCCGGATCTCAGCTCACTGCAAGCTCCGCCTCCCGGGTTCACGCCATTCTCCTGCCTCAGCCTCCCGAGTAGCTGGGACTACAGGCGCCCGCCACCTCGCCCGGCTAGGTTTTTGTATTTTTTAGTAGAGACGGGGTTTCACCGTGTTAGCCAAGATGGTCTCAATCTCCTGACCTTGTGATCCGCCCGTTTCAGCCTCCCAAAGTGCTGGGATTACAGGCTTGAGCCACCGCGCCCGGCGAGTCTTCTTTTTTGCTGTTTTATTTCCCACCCAGACCCAGGTTAGGTTACATTAAATCTTGTCATAAAAAGAAAATGGTTACATATCTGGCAATAAAATTCTATGTTAGCCCCCGGGCACCGTAGCTCACACCTATAATCCTAGCACTTCGGGAAGTTGAGGAAGGAAGATCACTTGAAGCCCAGAGGTTAAGATCAGCTTGGCTAGCAAAGACTCCTTCTCTACTAAAATTTTTTAAAAATCAGCCAGGCATGGTGGTGAGCACCTATAGTCCCAGCTACTAATCGCTCAGGAGTTTGAGGCTGCAGTGAGCTATGACTGTGGCACTGTACTCCAGCCTGGGTGACAGAACCAGACCCCATCTTTAAAAAAAAAAAAAAAAAATTATGTTAGCTTAAGCTCCAAGAGATTTTTTTTTAAGTGTAGCACATTGTTAGTTTTACATTCATCATGAAATGAATTAGCCCATTTCACCAATACTAAACAAAGAGAACATTTAGGTAGTTTTCCCAGATCCTCAGGCTTCTAATACACTGTCCCACCATTCTGTCAAGGAACTTTATTCTAAGATGTTTTCTTACCTGGTTTCAAAGGTGTGACAATAGCTTGCTGAAGATTAGCCTTTCTCAAAGGAGTTTTGCCCTGAAAAAGCCCTCCAGTTCCATTCTTCCCCAGTAACTTATTCTCCAAATTGGCCTTCTCCTCTGTGAAAAGGGAAGATCATCATTGTGCAATCAATCAGCAAGGAAGCAAAACAAATCACTATTATGCACTTAAAATGCAAACTACAGCTCCGTACCAGTACACTTCCAACTCATGTGGCAAGTACAAACAAAGTTCTAGCAATCAAAAGAAAAAGTACACATTACACATCAGACATAGACTATAAAAACAATCACTAAAAAACTGGCAACATTAAACAATATATGATAAAAAAGAAAAAGTACAGATTCTGCATTGTGAATAACTCCTTATCTTTGTTTGGTACCCATTTAGGGTCATACAAACATGAACTAGCTTTATCTACCCCCTCAATACATCATGTTCCTCTCAAAGAAAACTGTAACCAGCCAGGTGTGGTGGCTCTGGCCTGTAATCCCAGCACTTTGGGAGGCCAAGGTGGGCAGGTCACAAGGTCAGGAGATTGAGACCATCTTGGTCAACACGGTGAAACTCCGTCTCCACTAAAACACAAAAAATTAGCTGGGCGTGGTGGCACGTGCCTGTAATCCCAGCTACTTGGGAAGCTGAGGCAGGGGAATCGCTTGAACCTGGGAGGCGGAGGTTGCGGTGAGCTGAGATCGAGCCACTGCACTACAGCCTGGCGACAGAGCAAGACTCCGTCTCATAAAAAAAGAAAAAGAAAATAGTAATCATCAAAAATTCTAGGGCTTACAAGAGACATTGTATAGTCTTACAGTTTCCTCCTCACTGGGGTGGTGGGAGGAATAAGGGCTGTGTGAAGGTAGAGCAGAGCTACGTTTTCTCAAGAAATTTTATCTTAGATTCTACTGTGCCCAGAAGTCAGTACAAAGCAAAGAAGGGTCTGTTCTACCAACAGCCTACTGATAAGTTTCAGGAATGCAGTGAGACACAGCAGTAACTACCCTGTGCATGTACACTCTGACTGCAACTGTGTAAAAGATGTGACTATTTATTTAAGAAAAAAATTGGAAAGTAATATATTAAAATAGAGGTAGTTTTGTTAGCCAAAAGAACTCTGGCAAAAACAAAAAAACAAATAAATAATTTTTTAAACTAAGGTAGTTTTAGAAAAATAGTGGGGTCATTTTTTTTCTTCCAAATTGTATTTAACAGTATTCTTATGCTAATCTTTTCTTTTTTATTTTAAAGAAAAGCTTAGAAAAAGAAATCCTCAGACAGCCCAGCCATTTCCTTACGGTTCCAGTGAAGCAAGGGCATGGGGAAGATCCCCGCAGGACAGGTGGCCCTTATAGTTACCCTTCCTCCCCCACCACTTCCAACAGAATACTCCTCTCAGGATCCCCACTAGATGCCATTAAAGTCCTTTTCCAAAGGAATGGCACCTGCCATCACATTTGGACAGTGCATTATACGGATAAGTACAGCTGCAATGGACTCACTTCTGTTCCCCACCACGTATTGATAGTGCTTTCTCCTGATAAGGAGGATGGAGACATGAGAGAAAGAATCAAAGGGGACTCAACAACTAGTCTCAGATATTATTTCAAAGTAATGTAAAAATGTAACTACATTCTTATTTACTGTTGGCCAAGCAAAACTGTTTCTGGGATTGGGTTCTTAGTAGCATAATCCTTCCATTTAAAAATGAATTGAGGGCCAGGGGAAGTGGCTCACGCCTGTAATCCCAACACTTTGGGAGATCGAGGTGGGTGGATCACCTGAGGTCAGGGGTTCAAGGAGAGCCTGGCCAACATGGCAAAACACCGTGTCTCTACTAAAAATACAAAAATTAGCCAGGTGAGCTGGTGGGCGCTTGTAATCCCAGCTACTTGGGCGGCTGAGGCAGAATCACTTGAACACAGGTGGCAGAGGTTGCAGTGAGCCGAGATTGTACCACTGGGCAACAGAGTGAGACTCCAGTCTCCCAAAAAAAAAAAAAAAAAAAAAAAATGAATTGAGGGAGGGGTGGCAGGAGGGAGGTGAGGGTAGTTATAAAAGAGCAATACAAGAGTTCCATGTGATACTAGAACTGTTCAATATCTTGACTGTGGTGGTAGACACATTAACCAACACAGGTGATAAAACCACAGAGAACTTAATACACATACAAGTGAAACTGGAGAAATCTGAGTAAAACTGGTAGATTGTACGAATGTCAACATCCTAGCTGTGATATAATCTATGCCTAACGATAGTAGAGAAAGTGTTTATGTGGCTGCCATCACTACAGACATATATGAGCATGGAGTTTTGCTGAACACTGGTTCATCTGAACTTTCCCGTATGTCCCTAAAGCTTAAATCCGCCATTCTGAACTACAAAACAACATATAATTTGTGTTTACAATCCATTCCCCAAATACTGGGCATTTCAACTATTCCCACAATATCATGGATGACAGAATGTCTTGGTGCAGAAAGGAGTTGATATTTTAGTTATTTTCTTGGTGCAGAAAGGAGTTGATATTTTAGTTCTTTTCTTGCAACCCCTTCTATTATTGAAAGGTCTTCAGCACAAAGCAAGCCACTAATCCTTAAAATAGCCAGAGAAAGCAGGCACTTACCAAACCATGAATCTACGTTTTGAGTATCGCCTTCATCATCCAAGGATGAAAAATTGATGAAGTCCGAGGGGGCATCATAGGAATAAGAGCTTTTAACTTGTGACATTGTCTCCCACTTAGTGCAGAAGAGCAGGTTTTTCCCAGTATTTGTACCACTTTTCTCAGCAGGTCACCTTCTGAGGAAAGAAATGGTTGCACTTAAATCTAAGTAAATTCCCATCATTACTGAGGAAAGAAATGTTTGCACATAAATCTAAGTAAATTCCCATCATTACTTTGGTTTTACTATCACGGTGGTAATTTTGCAAACCACCTAGAATTTACTGAAAATAGCCTTACTTTGTCCAATCAACCTAAAAATTAGTTTTTCAGGTAACTTAAAGATACTCCTTGAGGTAAATATGTTTGGAATTAGAAGGCAGTGGGCCAGACACAGTGGCTCATGTCTGTAATCCCGGCACTTTGGGAGGCAGGAGGACCACATGAGACCAGGAGTCCAAGTCCAGCCAACAAAACATAGAGAGACCCTGTCTCTAAATAAACAAAAATTATCTGTAAGTATAACAGTTGACCCTGTCTCTAAAAAGATAAAAATTGTCTGTAAGTAGTTGACACTATCTCTAAAAAAATAAAAATTATCTGTAAGTAATCAGCAAATATAAAGAAAAACCAAAAAGAAAAAATTAAAATTAAAAATTAAAAATTAAATTTAGGCTGGGCGCGGTGGCTCATGCCTGTAATCCCAGCACTTCGGGAGGCCGAGGGGGATGGATTACCTGAGGTCAGGGGTTGAAGATCAGCCTGGCCAACATGGCAAAACCTCGTCTCTACTTAAAAAATACAAAAAATTGGCCGGGCGCGGTGGCTCAAGCCTGTAATCCCAGCACTTTGGGAGGCCGAGACGGGTGGATCACGAGGTCAGGAGATCGAGACCATCCTGGCTAACACAGTGAAACCCCGTCTCTACTAAAAAATACAAAAAAACTAGCCAGGCGTGGTGGCAGGCACCTGTAGTCCCAGCTACTTGGGAGGCTGAGGCAGGAGAATGGCGTAAACCCGAGAGGCGGAGCTTGCAGTGAGTCGAGATCCGACCACTGCACTTCAGCCTGGCTGACAGAGCGAGACTCCGTCTCAAAAAAAAAAAAAAATACAAAAAATTAGCTGGGCGTGGTGGGGGGAGCCTATAATTCCAGCTACTCGGGAGGGTAAGGCAGGAGAATCGCTTGAACGTGGGAGACGAAGGTTGCAGTGAGCTGAGATCATGCCATTGCACTCCAGCCTGGGCAACAAGGGCAAAACTCCATGGCAAAACATAATAATAATAAATAAAAATAAAATAAATTTTAAAAATGATTTTTTTTTTTGAGATGGAGTCTCACTCTGTCACCCAGGAAGGAGTGCGGTGGCACGATCTCAGCTCACTGCAAGCTCCACCTCCCGGGTTCACGCCATTCTCCTGCCTCAGCCTCCCGAGTAGCTGGGACTACAGGCGCCCGCCACCACGCCTGGCTAATTTTTTGTATTTTTTTTAGTAGACACGGGGTTTCACCACGTTGGCCAGGATGGTCTCGATCTCCTGACCTCATGATCCACCCACCTCGGCCTCCCAAAGTGCTAGGATTACAGGCGTGAGCCACCGCGCCCGGCCTTAAAAATGTTTTTTAAAAGAAAGAGGCAAAGTCTGATAAGTATCTACACTGTGCTAGGTGTTTTACATTCACCATGTCATTATTTTCCCTCAATTTACCATTTTCTCATTTCTAGCCTCCTCTAGCCCAATTTATTCTCTCTCTGCCCTGAATAACCCAATTTCTAAAATATACCACTAATTTTTATGCCTACCAACCAACAGCTTATCCATCATTCAAAGTCCAGTTCATATCTCTGTGAACTCTTTCCCAATTTCCACCTATCATACAAAATTGTTGCCTCTCCAAAGCCAATCGTGCTTTGTTTACATCTCCGCTGTAACACTTATCATGCAATTTTATGTTAACTGTGTAAATGTCCCTCCCAGTATACTCGAAGTTCCTAAAAACAAAGATAGATTTTATTTACTTGTGTATATCTCATCCATCCATCCATCCATCAAGGTACTTAACACAGTGCATTATACATGGTAAAAGCTCAACACAGTTTTGCCAAATATAAGTTGTATTTTCTTAGAAATATTTTCAAAAAATACTATTTCTGAGTATAAAGACGACGACTTTGAAACACACATAAGAGGCACAACATGCAGCATAGGAATAGAAGCAAGGATAAAGGAACAAGTTAAACAGGCCCCTCCCTACTCCTACGTACGAAGTTTTTTATCCTGTGGAAACCTGTGTAGGTTTACAATCCGCTCCTACTCAAGCCCAATCTAGTCAATTAATAAAATAGCTGAAAGTAATCTGATAAATAGCCTAAAGGCCACACTCACTGGCCAATAATTTGCCGATGAACCCCAATGAGCCATTTGTGTTTTTTTGGTTTTTTTTTTTGAGACGTTGTCTCACTCTGTCGCCCAGGCTGGAGTGCAGTGGCATGATCCTGGCTCACCACAACTTTTGCCTTCTGGGTTCAAGCAATTCTCCTGCCTCAGTCTCCCGAGTAGCTGGAATTACAGGCACTCACAGCCACAGCTGGCTAATTTTTTGTTTTTAGTAGAGACAGGATTTCACCATGTTGGCCAGGCTGGTCTCAAACTCCTGACCTCAAATGATCCACCCGCCTCAGCCTCCCAAGTGTGGGTCACTGTGCCTGGCCAGCCATTTGTTTTTATCCAGGGAACAACATGTACTCAAAAGTATCTGTATCTTAGAAGGGAGGTAGATGCCAGTAATCACCTGAATAAATGTTTATTTAAATTAATACCTTTCTAGTGGGGCGCAGTGGCTCACGCCTGTAATCCCAGCAGTTTGAGAGGCCAGGGCAGATGGATCACCTGAGGTCAGGAGTTTGAGACCAGCCTGGCCAACATGGTGAAACCCATCTCTACTAAAAACACAAAAAAATTAGCCGGGCATGGTGGCACATGCCTATAATCCCAGCTACTTGGGAGGTTGAAACAGGAGAATCTCTTGAACCCGGGAGGGCCAAGGCTGCAGTGAGCCAAGATCGTGCCACTACACTCCAGCCTGGGTGACAGGGCGACACTCTGTCTCAAAAACAAAAACAAAAACAAAAACAAGGTTAATTAACACCTTTCTTTAAACCCTTATTATACAAATGAATGCTCATTTTAAAAAACAGACAAAAAGCTGTTATTAAAAAAAAAATAGGCTGGGGGGAAAAAAAATAGGCCAGGCACGGTGGCTCACGCCTATAATCCCAACACTTTGGGAGGCCTATGCAGGTGGATCTCCTGAGGTCAGGAGTTCAGAGACCAGACTGGCCAACAAGGTGAAACCCTGTCTCTACTAAAGATACAAAAATTAGCTGGGCGTGGTAGCAGGTACCTGTAACCCCAGCCACTCGGGAGGCTGAGGCATAGGAATCCCTTGAACGCAGGCAGTGGAGGCTGCAGTGAGCACTGCACTCCAGCCTGGGCGACAAGAGCGAAACTCTGGCTCAAAAATAAATAAATAAACAATAAATAGGCCGGGCGCGGTGGCTCAAGCCTGTAATCCCAGCACTTTGGGAGGCTGAGACGGGCGGATCACGAGGTCAGGAGATCGAGACCATCCTGGCTAACACAGTGAAACCCCGTCTCTACTAAAAACACACACACAAAAAAAAACTAGCCGGGCAAGGTGGCGGGCGCCTGTAGTCCCCGCTACTCGGGAGGCTGAGGCAGGAGAATGGCGTAAACCCGGGAGGCGGAGCTTGCAGTGAGCTGAGATCCGGCCACTGCACTCCAGCCCAGGCGACAGAGCAAGACTCCGTCTCAAAAAATAAATAAATAAATAAATAAATAAACCTATAATGCTACACTATTCCAGATGTCTGGTGTTTTTTTCAATTTTCCATGACCTGCTAAACAGATTTCTTATATTAAAAAAACAGGCCAGGCACAGTGGCTTACGCCTGTAATCCCAGCACTTTGGGAGGCCAAGGGCAGGCGGATCACCTGAGATCAGGAGTTCGAGACGAGCCTCACCAACATAGTGAAACCCTGTCTCTACCAAAAATACAAAAATTAGCCGGGTGTGGTGGCAGGTGCCTGTAATCCCAGCTACTCAGGAGGCTGAGGCAGGAGAATCGCTTGAACCCAGGAGGCGAAGGTTGCAGTGAGCTGAGATCACTCCATTGCACTCCAGCCTGGGCGACAAGAGTAAGACTTCATCTCAGAAAATAATAATTTTTGTATAAACCATTATAGTCACATTTTCTGTCAACTGTAGTCAAAAGCAATCCCAACTAACAGAAGTCCAGAATGCCCTCTCTGGCATTTACTACATGTATGTTACAATAGGCAAGTCACTAACTCTCTGCCTACCTTCTTACCATAAACAAATAAGAAGGTACTTCAAGTGCTATGAAATACACTATCGTAAGGTAGTATCACTGCTGATACCTTTCCTCTCCTTGACCACATTTCTATTCAAAGGATTTTTTAGTGAAAGATTCCACAGTGACTGACCATTTTAAAAACGCCTTGCTGCAAAGAGGAAATTTTCCTTTTCTTGTGAACAAATATGCTAGAAGACATGGGAAAATCTTGGATTCCCATGATCTTAATGCCTAACTCAGGTCACTGGGAACACTTCCCAGGCATGAATGTAATGAAGACAACTAAGGCTGGGGGAAGGAAGAGGCAGGAATGTAATATGCAGCAACCCCACTTAGCCACAAAACCATGATTCCACCAAAGCATGATGCTGAAAACTACCTGGAAAGTGTTCAAATTTAGCCCTTCACATCCTTTTTTCTTTCTTTTTCATCTCTGTTTTTTAAAGACATAGGGTCATGCTATGTTGCTCAGACTAGACTCGCACTCCTGGGCCCAAAGGATCCTCCCTCCTCAACCTCCTAAGTAGCTGGGCATGGTGGTGTGTGTCTGTAGTCCCAGCTAGTCAGGAGGCTGAGGTAGGAGGATCATTTGAGTCCAGGAGTTCGAGGCCACAGTGACCCATGATTGCACCACTGCACTCCAGCCTGAGCAACAGAGTGAGACTCTGTCTCTTAAAAGACAACAACAACAACAACAACAAAATAAGCAGTATTTATTTCCCTAGATCTATGTTTTCATCCCAAAAGAAACTGAGCTTTCTGGAATTTTTATTAAATATTCGTGACAATCAAGCAAAAATTGTCTAATCTCTTGATTTGAGGAAATAATCCTTCCCATTTACATGGCCTATAAATTGACTATTAACTTATCCAAAGTTACATATTCTCTTTTTAATATTTCTATATAGAACTATCAGCCTGGCCAACATGGTGAAACTCCATCTTTCTACTAAAAATACAAAAATTATCTGAGTGTGGTGGCACATGCCTGTAATCCCAGCTACTCAAGAGGCTGAGGCAGGAGAATCGCTTGAATGCAGGAGGCAGAGGTTGCAGTGAGCCGAGATCATGCCACTGCACTCCAGCCTGGGCGGTAGAGTGAGACTCCGTCTCAAAAATAAATAAATAAATGAATAGCTGGGCATGGTGGCTCATGCCTGTAATCCCAGCACTTTGGGAGGTCAAGGCAGGCGGATCACAAGATCAAGAAATCGAGAGCATCCTGGCCAACGTGGTGAAACCCCGTCTCTACTAAAAATACAAATATTAGCTGGGCGTCATGGTGTGTGCCTGTAGTCCCAGCTACTTGGGAGGCTGAGGCAGGAGAATTGCTTGAACTCGGGAGGCAGAGGTTCCAGTGAGGCAAGATCGTGCCATTGTACTCCAGCCTGGCGATGAAGTGAGACTCTGTCTCAAAAAAAATTAATTAAAAAAATTAAAAATAAATAAACAATATTTCTATATAGAACTAAAAATGATTCCTGGGGCATTGACTTAATAAAAGGGTATATAAATTTGAAAAAGTTAAAAATAAAAACAGCTATTAACTTTTTTCTTTTTTTGAGACAGAGTTTCACTCTTGTTGCCCAGGCTGGAGTGCAGTGGCACAATCTCGGCTCACTTCAACCTCTGCCTCCCGGGTTCATGTGATTCTCCTGCCTCAGCCTCCTGAGTAGCTGGGATTACAGGCACCTGCCACCACGCCCAACTAACTTTTTGTATTTTTAGTAGAGACAGGGTTTCACCAACTTGGCCAGGCTGATCTTGAACTCCTGACCTCAAGTGATCCACCCACCTCAGCCTCCCAAAGTGCTGGGATTACAGGCGTAAGCCACCACGCCTGGCCAACAGCTATTACTTAATAAGCACTTACGACATGCCAGACACTGATGACAGTATCTTAAATGTATTTACTCACTAAAGCCTCACAATAATCCTATAAAGTAGGTACTATTATCATCTTCATTCTATAATGAGGGACTTTAGGCACAGAGATTTACTACTTATTCGCAGTCATGCAGCTAAGAAGCAGTAAAGCCAGGATTCCAAACGGAATAGACCCCGAAGGTGGTGTTCTTATCCACTGCCTCTCAAATGTATTTAAAAATGGACATTTAAATAGATAAATAACAAATGTCATGGAGCAAGAGACAATAACTTCCAAATACTGCCTGCTGTAGGCCAGGCACCTTGCCAGACACTTCACATAAATCATCTCATTTAAACTGCATTAATAATATAGATGATAGATCGATGTCTACTAATACATAGCAGTGTCGAGTTTTAAAAGACCAGGTCTGTAGGATTCCAAAATCTGGGGTCTCTCTAATGCACAAGTTTTCCTATAAACATTGCTTCAAAAAGGAGGAATGAAAACAAATCGTATGATCCTGTTCAACAAAGACAAATTCTGCTCTTTTTGAAACCTAAGCATCCCTGAAACGCTCATAAAGAAAACTTGAGCAAATTACAAATCTTGTTCTAAATTTAATTGGAAAGCTCTGATCTGAATATTCCCATAAAATTTTTTTTTAATTCCTTTATTCCTTTTTTTTAAGTGTACTTTTGCATATAAAGTTTTTCCTCTATATAAGATGGAGGTTAGATAAAACCTCAGTGATATTCTAGAGTAAAGAGACTATGAAGAGGATTCAAGCAGCAGAAGAAAGGTGTCCTCTGAGGTCTAAGACTACATTTGATTAGTGGTGGACAAAAAGCGAGGGGTGCAAACCTAAGTACACTTAATCTTTAGGTGAAATTTTAAAAACAAAATATTATTTTCCTAACATGATCCATTTTTTAAAAAAGCTTCTTTTAAGCTATATTTTGGTCTAGAATGGCCAACTCAGGAGACCATCCCCTCTCTCTGGAAAAAGAGAATAAATAAATACATATCCATTGAGAAGTCTGACTCTTCAATGAAGGCTGATAGCACAAGTACATCAAGAAAACCAAAAGTTGGCTGGGCGCGGTGGCTCAAGCCTGTAATCCCAGCACTTTGGGAGGCCGAGACGGGCGGATCACGAGGTCAGGAGATCGAGACCATCCTGGCTAACACAGTGAAACCCCGTCTCTACTGAAAAATACAAAAAAATAGCCGGGTGAGGTGGCGGGCGCCTGTAGTCCCAGCTATAGGGAGGCTGAGGCAGGAGAATGGCGCAAACCCAGGAGGCGGAGCTTGCAGTGAGCTGCGATCCGGCCACTGCACTCCAGCCTGGGCGACAGCGCGAGACTCCCTCTCAAAAAAAAAAAAGAAAAGAAAAAAGAAAACCAAAAGTTAACTACTGGGTCATTTCGGTTTCACGACACTACCTCCCCCAGAAATAATAAATATTAGGATGTGAAACTTATCAAAATTAAAGTCCACAGGGCCTAGTAGGAAATGGAACAGGCCAGAGCCAAAGGCAGCTGTTTAAACGAGAGAGCCCCAGGCCTGGTGGGAACTGGATGCCTTCCTGCGCCCCTTAATCAAGATTGAATTTCTGTCAACAGGTCTCACCAAAAAAAAAAAAAAAAAAAAAAAAGCACATGCGTCAACCACATTCCCCCAAACAAATCAAGCTGCCAAGCAAGAGAATTAGCTTCACATTTCAAAATTATCTGAATCTATCACAGTTTCAGATTCTTGCAAAACTAGAAATACTCTGTGGTATGACCAATATTAATGACCAATTAATGACCAATATTCCTACAAAGACCCAAGGAAAAAGCCTATCCTGTATGCTATGAACCAATTAGGTTCCTCTAAAAACTGCCTATTCAATGTCATCCATCATGTCTTATAGCCCATTTTTGTTTCCAAAAAGCGAAGACTAAAAGGATAGATAGATAGACAGATGGACAGACAGACAGATAGATAGATAGATGATAGACAGACAGACAGACAGAGATATAACTATAAAATCTCTTGGCCGGGCACAGTGGCTTAGGCCTGTAACCCCAGTACTTTGGGAGGCCAGGGCGAGTGGATCACGAGGTCGGGAATTCGAGGTCAGACCAACAAGGTAAAACCCGTCTCTACTTTAGTAGAGTAAATTAGCCGGGCGTGGTGGAGACGTGCCTTTAATCCCAGCTACTCGGGAGGCTGAGGTTGCAGTGAGCCGAGATTGCACCACTGCACTCCAGCCTGGGACACAGTGAGACTGCCTCTCAAACAACAACAAAAATCTCTTCCCTCCAGCACTTTGGGAGGTCAAGGCAGGCGGATCACAAGATCAAGAAATCGAGAGCATCCTGGCCAACGTGGTGAAACCCCGTCTCTACTAAAAATACAAATATTAGCTGGGCGTCATGGTGTGTGCCTGTAGTCCCAGCTACTTGGGAGGCTGAGGCAGGAGAATTGCTTGAACTCGGGAGGCAGAGGTTCCAGTGAGGCACACAGTTGAATGGGGGAATGCAAACGATTACAATATAGGGCTATCCTTGCTGCAAGAGGGCATAAACAGAGAGCACTCTGGAAGTGCAGAGAAGGACAACAGGGTAGAAGAGGATCAGAGGTTTTCTGATGTAAGTAATACTAAAAAGACGCTGACAGACCTGCAGAGTTCTACAAGCTAAGAATGAACGTTGACTTTTTCTAGGGTAAGAGATAAATGGAAGGGGAAGACAAACACAAATTAGGAAGACTGCAGACAAAGCAATGTAACCTGTTCCCACATTCATCTGAAATTAACCTCCCATTGCCTCCCATCTTTCTTCACTCTCAAACCAAAAATAACTAGCCTTGACAAGCTCTATAAATCAAAAGGTGCAGGTTCAGACCGGGTGGGGGAAAGCTGCAAGAGCGTGCATTCTAAGCAGGGTAAAATAGTGGACTACCAGCTCCTAAGCAAAACAAAGACTTTGGTGCGACAGATGCTCTCAAACACCTTGCTATCCAGCCAGTGAGATATGACTTGCCTATTTCTATTAAAGAGAAAGTCATGAGTTAAACTGGTAATGTAATAGAATAAACAGAATAAGACAAGACTTCATTAGAAGTATAGTTAGTTAAGATGGTCCCATCCCAGGCAGTGCCATTTCTCCAGGCACATCCTCTCCTACTTTCACAAGGGATAAGAGATCCTATTACATTACCACAAGTAATATAGAGTGGAGTTATTTTCATCTTACCCAGGGAGAAAACACATACATTTTTTTTCTTGTATATAAGGGATTAGCAGCGGTCAGTAAATGGCAACATAATCCAGCATGCAATTTTTAACTGTTAATCAAAGTCACAAACTAAGTCTGAAGGAAGTTTAATGGACTTTGTGTTTCCACATTTATGTTTGCTAACTTCTATGTTGAAATTGGATCTGTTTACAGAAACAGATCTATGAAGCTTCCAAAATTGGGTCAATTTAAAATCCAATGACAATCCCTCACTGTCCAACACTCAGAAGTCAGCACAGGACACATGGACACTTGTTCTAATTCATCACTGTCCAGAAACTTCAAGCAAATATATTTCCTATCATTTCTCTCCCAAACTTGTATGTTTCATACTGCCCTTTTTTAAGGGTTACAAACTCAGTTTTGCTTTAATTTATCCACAGAACTCAACAAACCACCTATGACTAATAGGACCTAGATAGAAATCAGTGATGCTGTTTATTACTAGGACAAATAATGACACAGAGCTTTGTAAAATATTAAAAGGAAATCTTAGCAGAATCACAAAGTGATCTGATATTCCAATAGTATGAAGCTGAAAAAGTGTGTAATGGTTGACAGTGGGGCTGCAGATTACAATCCTAGTCAAATGGTAGTCATTTCATTTTATAGAGATTTATACCCTTCAAAAGGTATCTGGTTTGGGGAATACACACAAACACCCAAACCCAAGAACCTAATAAAAGTATTTATTAGATGGCTTATGCCTGTAATCCCAACACTTTGGGAGGCCGAGGCAGGTGGATCACCTGAGGTCAGGAGTTCAAGATCAGCCTGGCCAACATGGCAAAACCCCATCTCTACTAAAAATACAAAAATTAGCCAGGTGTGGTGACACACCGGTAATCCTAGCTACTCGGGAGGCTGAGGCAGGAGAATCACTTGAACCAGGGAGGGAGGCAGAGGTTGCAGTAAGCTGAGATTGTGCCACTGTATTCCAGCCTAGTCGACAGAGTAAGACTGTCTCCAAAAAAATAAAAGTGTTTACCTATGGAGAGTGAAGAAGAAAGTTACAAGGTTGGAAGAAGATTTTAAACCATGAAGCTTTTTGTATTCTTTTGATTTTTGCACCATGCAAATATATTACCTATTTTAAATTATACATTTATGCCTATGTGAATATATACTGTTTCAGGTAAATCAGCATAATCTTCCTATAAGGCAATTTGGTGTTACTTGTCAAAAGTTTTAAAAATGTTTTTTGTTTCTGTTTTTGTTTGTTTGTTTGTTTTTTGAGATGAGTCTCGTCGCTCTGTTGCCTAGGCTGCAGTAGTGCAATGGCACGATCTCGGCTCACTGCAACCTCCACCTTCCAGGTTCAAGTGATTCTTCTGCCTCAGCCTCCCAAGTAAGTGGGATTACAGGTACTCACCATCATACCTGGCTAATTTGTGTATTTTTACTAAAGACAGGGTTTCACCATGCTAGCCAGGCTGGTCTTGAATTCCTGACCTCAGGTGATCTGCCCGCCTCAGCCTCTGAAAGTGCTGGGATTACAGGCGTGAGCCACCACGCCCGGGCAAAAATACGCATTCTTTTAGACCAGCAATTTCACTGGGTAAAATAATATAAAGAACCAAATAATGGAATACCATATAGCCATTAAAATTATGTTGCAGAGCCAGGTGCGGTGGCTCCCGCCTGTAATCGCAGCACTTTGGGAGGCTGAGGCAGGCAGATCACAAGGTGAGGAGATGGGAGACCATTCTGGCTAAAATGGTGAAACCCCGTCTCTACCAAAAATACAAAAAATTAGCTGGGTGTGGTGGCGGGCACCGGTAATCTCAGCTACTCGGGAGGCTGAGGCAGGAGAATTGCTTGAACCCGGGAGGCAGAGGTTGCAGTGAGCCGGGATCGTGCCACTGCACTCCAGCCTGGGTGACAATGCGAGACTCCATCTCAAAAAAGAAAAAAAAAAAATTATGTTGCAGAAAAATTTGGCCAAGTATAGTGGCATGCACCTGTAGTTTCAGCAACTCGAGAGGCTGAGGCAGGAAGATCACCTGAGCCCAGGAGATGGAGGCTGTAGTGAGCTGTGATCACGCCACTAACGTGCACACTCCAGCCTGGGTGACAAAGCAAGACCCTGTCTCAAAAAAAAAAAAGAAAAGAGAAGAAAATTTATTAATGACACGGGAAAATATTCATAGCCTGATTATTAAGTCAAAAAACTTAGGGGCCCGGCGCAGTGGCTCAAGCCTGTAATCCCAGCACTTTGGAAGGCCAAGGCAGGCGGATCACGAGGTCAGGAGTTTGAGACCAACCTAGCCAATATGGTGAAACCCTGTCTCTATCAAAAACACAAAAATAGCTGGGCAAGGTGGCGGGTGCCTGTAATCCCAGTTACTCGGGAGGCTGAAGCAGGAGAATTGCTTGAACCCGGGAGGCAGAGGTTGCCTTGAGCCAGACATCGCGCCACTGCACTCCAACCTGGGAGACAGAGTAAGACTCCGACTCAAAAAAAAAAGTTGAAAAAATTAACAAAAGATTTTAGTGTATGATTTTTTTTAAAAATTAAAGACAGTGGGCTCTCTGTATCTATGGTTTCCATGTCTGCGGATTCAATCAACTGCAGATCAAAAATATTTGGGGAAAAAAAAGACTGCAAGGCCGGGCACAGTGGCTCACACCTGTAATCCCAGCACTTTGGGAGGCAGAGGTGGGCAGATAACCTGAAGTCGGGGGTTGGAGACCAGCCTAACCAACCTGGAGAAACCCTATCTCTATTAAAAATACAAAATTAGCTGGGTGTGGTGGCACATGCCTGTAATCCCAGCTACTTGGGAGGCTGAGACTGGAGAGTCGCTTGAACCCGGGAGGTGGAGGTTGTGGTGAGCTAAGATCATGCCATTGCACTCCAGCCTGGGCAACAAGAGCGAAACTCCGTCTAACCAAAAAAAAAAAAAAAAAACTGCATCTGTACTGCACATGTAGACTTTTTTTGGAGACAGGGTCTCGTTCTGCCACCCAAGCTGGAGTGCAGTGGCGCCCTCATCTCACTGTAACCTCAAACTTCTTGGCTTAAGTGCCCCTCTACCTCGGGCCCCCGAGTAGCTGGGACTACAAGTAGGTGCCACCATGCCTAGCTAAATTTTTTTATGTTTTTTTTTTTTTGTAGAGACAGGATGCCACTATGTTGCCCAGACTAGTCTCAAACTCCTGGCCTCAAGCAATCCTCCTACTTAAGCCTCCCAAAGTGGTGGGATTACAGGCCTGAGCCACTGTGCCCAGCCTAGACATTTTTTCTTGTCATTATTCCCTAAACAATACAGTATAACAACTATTTACATAGTATTAACATTAGGTATTATAAGTAATCTAGAGATAATTTAAAGTATATGGGAGTATGTACATAAGCTATATGCAAATACTACACATCATTTTGTACCAGGGCTTGAGCATCTGACAATTTTGTTTTGCTTGTTTTGAGACAAGAGTCTTGCTCTGTTGCCCAGGCTGGGGTGCAGTGATGAGATCTTGGCTCACTGCAGCCTCTGCCTCCCAGGTTCAAGGGATTCTCCTGCCTCAGTCTCCCAAGTAGGTGAGATTACAGGCGCGCACCACCACACCGAGCTAATTTTTGTATTTTTAGTAGAGATGGGATTTTGCCATGTTGGCCAACCAGTCTCAAACTCTTGACCTCAGGTGATCCGCCAGCCTCAGCCTCCCAAAGTGTTGGGATTACAGGCATGAGCCACTATACCCAGCCGCGTATGAGAATTTTGATATCCTGGGAAGGTCCTAGAACCAATTCCCAATGGATATCAAGGGATGACTATACAGACACAGAAAAAAATTATAAAGAAATCTATCAAAATGCTAACCACGGTTTATCTGAGAGGTGGGATAGTGGGTGATTTTATTTTCTTTTTGCTTTTCGTAATAAATAAATTTCCTTCCAAAATATGTGTTACTTTATAAAATTAAAGTCATTTAAACACTTATGAAGTTGATATATTAATGTTCCTTCTTCCTATGGTCACTGCCTTACCTGTGGTTTAATCAGTCTATCAGGCCTACAGGCCTGACTGAAAGTTGCAATCTTCTCTTTCACCCCTTTTCTTAAATCTTGAAGTCTGGCAAATATGTATCAAGAACCTGGAAGAAGCAGAAAAGTGATGAAACAGGTTCCAAGTTCTCTGTAGTAAAAAAAGGGTTAACAGGCCGGGAGCAGTGGCTCACGCCTATAATCTCAGCACTTTGGGAGGCCAAGGCAGGTGGATCACTTTAGGTCAGGAGTTCAAGACCAGCCTGGCCAACATGGTGAAACCCCATCTCTACTAAAAATACAAAAATTAGGCTGGGCGCAGTGGCTCACGCCTGTAATCCTAGCACTTTGGGAGGCCAAGGCAGGCAGATCACAAGGTCAGGAGATCAAGACCATCCTGGCTAACACAGTGAAACACCGTCTCTACTAAACATACAAAAAAATTAGCCGGGTGTGGTGGCACGTGCCTGTAGTTCCAGCTACTTGAGAGGCTGAGGCAGGAGAATTGCTTTAACCTGGGAGACAGTGGTTGCAGTGAACCAAGACCACACCATCGCACTCCAGCCTAGGCAACAGAGCGAGACACCATCTCAAAAAAAAAAAAACAACAAAAAACAAAACACAAAAATTAGCCAGGTGTGGTGGCAGGTCCCTACAATCCCAACTATTCAAGAGGCTGAGGTAGGAAAATTGCTTAAACAGGGGAGGCAGAAGTTGCAGTGAGCTGAAATCTAAAAAAAAAAAAACAAACAAAAAAAAAAAAAAAACTCTATATATAGTCAATTTTGCTTCCTAACTTTACTCATAGCAAAGAAAATTAAGTATGTCAAAGGGCATTTAACTCTCCCTCCTCTTTCTCCCAGGAATTCAAAAAGAATTAGGGAAGAAACCCAGAAAAAGCTGAAGGAAAATTAACCAACAGATGTAGACGAACTCTGAAAATCTCCTGGTACCTAAACAAGAAATGAAGGACTCTCTCACATAATCCTGGACAATCTTAACTGCAATAAATTAATTTTATCAAGGTTGAAATACACAGATTTAAGCATAAGGTTAGCCAAATAAACCCTACTCAGCTAATTTGAAAGTCTAAACAAAATTACCAACCTAGTTGAGTACAGTCCAGTTTTTCATACCCACAATTTTGTAGTCAATTCAGATAGTGCCTTCCTGCCTAGTCAATTCAACAGGTATTTAGTGGGTGATTCCTATGTACCAGGATTGTTTCAGTCCCTGTCTAACCAAACTCTTGCTTATCAAGAATTAGGCAAGGGTGGCTTTGTGAAGCACAGAAACACAAACTGGCTCTTGATCTCCCTCACCTCTAAATTGTCCGGACACTTAGAATACAAAACAGTAGAGCACTCAGATGGTGTCCTGTCTTGTTCTGATTCTCACTTGCCAATTTCAAACCATGTTTTTGTCCCCAAACATACCAAAAAACCTTTGAGTACATCACACATCTGTATACCCATATCTCATGCCAATCTGAGCACGCAGTACCCTCAAAGGACAACTAAATGGCTGAGTTAGCTGAGAGCCACATAATTTCGATCCAAGAATGCCAGCTTAATACTGAACTGACTCATCCATCCAACCGGGGGACGGACTTAAGTCTGACGTGGGGGTGGTGTAATACACTAAGGCCACAATACAAGAACATCCTTACTACAGCAGCAAATAGTCCTATTTTTGACAACATTTGATGAGTGAGAGAAATTCAAAGAGAGGCCATAGGATGTCAAGAAAAGGTAAGGGTGAACCAGGGAGTAAACCAAGAGCTGGTCTTAAAGCAAAATCTAGGAGTCAAAAATCCTTTTCTATCCTAAGTAGGCCTGATTTGGGGAAGTCCATGTTACTGAACTACCAGAAAATTATATGTGGAAAACAAGACGTTATATGTCAAGAAAATAGGGGGTAAACCAATTCTACAATATTATAACCTGGTTTGGTTTTCCTTCCCCCCTCCAATCTATAAATGTTGAGAAAGGAAATGAGAAAGGGAATAATATCTGGTGATTCCATACAAAAAGAGAGAGCTGGACAAATATGGATAACATATAATGAATTTTAAATCCCAAATAGAAGACAACTCCAAATGAACTTAAACTCTCCCTCAATTATGTTCTCACACCATCTAATCATCTTTCTGTTTTAGACAACAGTTTTGAAATGTCCTTATTTGTGACTACCTCTGTTTTCCTCCATCAAACGCCACACTTCCTGAGGGCAGGGCTACTGTATCACCCATTTCTCGAAATTTATCTAGATTCTGGCCCTCAGTTTCCTCCTCCTTCCTCCTTCCTCCGTTTCCGTCAAGAGGGACCAAGAATAGTACCAACTACATTGGCTTGGCGAGGAAATTAAATGAGAACGGGCACGCAGGGTACTTAGTTCAGTCAATGTTTATAACCTGTTAGCATGGTAATAATAATTATCGTTACCTTTATTAGACGATAGCCTCCCGCAACTCCTTTTCCCCCCCGTTTCCCGGACGGACTTCAGAGCAAAATCCTGTCGCCAAAAGAAGGGTGGCCCGAAGCCCCCGCTCGCACCCTGCCCCGCCTAGGCGGCGACCGAGCACGGCGACCGAGCACCGCAACCGCCTCAGAAGCCAGGCCTACCCGCGCGAACTGCGCTAGGAGCTGGAAGGTGAACTTCAGCCATTCCAAACTCCGGGAGGAGAGAGACCCGCGCCCCAGCTGCTCCCTCTTTTCTTCCCACGGCTCACCTAGCGTCTCCTCGGTTCTGACAACGAAGCGCCAGCCAACCCGCCGCGGGACTCTTTCAGTATCGTTGAAATTTTGAACCCAGGCAGCCTAGTCGAATGCACCAATCAGAGCTCCAGGAAAGCAATTCCAGGCTCCCGATTGGCCCTACAGAGCGCAGCAATACCGGAAGTCAGAAGGCGGTACCAGCGAACAACGAGGCCGGGAGTTCCCGGGAAGTGTAGTCTCCTGCGCCTGCGTGAGTCCACTGGGACAGCCCTTAGGAGTAAACTACTACGAAGACCGGAGTGCTCTGCTCCAAACTCTTTGGGAAAGGTGGTACCAACTGAAGAGGTGGAAAGTCGACTTAGATCACAGAATGGCGCGCATCCTGGACATCCCCAAGCTTTCAGGGAAGAAAACTTTATTTTTAAAAATTATTCTCTTTATGCTTGTGCATTATCCCTTGAAGGTTCAGAGGAGTTCACTCGTCTTAACGTGGAGTCTCCTGCCTGCAACATAGACTCGCCCGTAGCGTCCTTCCCAACCGTGCATGTGTCTTCCCTGCCCTGATCTTTTGTTCGTTGGGTGCTTTATCCGGTTTTATTCCCAACTGCATTCCGGCTTTATGATCCCCATGTGGTAAAAAGAAAACAAAGGCTCGGAGAAGTTGAACAAACATGTCCAAAATCACATAATAGATGGAGAAGACGGGATTCGAATGAAGAAGGTCTGTTCTTTTTTTTTTTTTTTTTTTTTTGAGACGGAGTCTCGCTCTGCCGCCCAGGCTGGAGTGCAGTGGCCGGACCTCAGCTCACTGCAAGCTCCACCTCCCGGGTTTATGCCATTCTCCTGCCTCAGCCTCCCGAGTAGCTGGGACTACAGGCGCCCACCACCTCGTCCGGCTAGGTTTTTGTATTTTTTAGTAGAGACGGGGTTTCACTGTGTTAGCCAGGATGGTCTTGATCTCCTGACCTCGTGATCCGCCCATCTCGGCCTCCCAAAGTGCTGGGATTACAGGCTTGAGCCACCGCGCCCGGCCCACGGTCTGTTCTTTTTATACATCACCGATAATTAATTAGAGGACAGGCTTCGTGGCCCTCACCTGTAATCCCAGCTACTCAGGAGGCTAAAGCAGAAGGATCCCTTGAGACCAAGAGTTCCAGAACAGCGTAGATATCATAACGAGACCACCCTCACCATCTTAATTTTTTTTAATCAATTAGAAAATAGAAGCAACAAGCACAACAAAACAACCCCCTTCATAATACCAGCAAAAGCTAAAGATTCAAAACTTTAGCCCTAGGCTGGGCGCGGTGGCTCACGCATGTAATCCCAGCACTTTGGGAGGCCAAGATAGGCAGATCATTTGAGGCGACGAGTTCAAGACCAGCCTGGCCAAAATGTTGAAACCCTCATCTCTACTAAAAATACAAAAATTAGCTGGGCGTGCTGGCGCGGGCCTGTAATCACAGCTACTTGGGAGGCTGAGGCAGGAGAATCACTTGAACCCGGGAGGTGGAGGTTGCAGTGAGCCAAGATTGCACCACTGCACTCCAGCCTGGGCAACAGAGCAAGACTCTTCTCAAAACAAAACAAAAAAAAAGGTCGAGGCAATTCCAATGAAAGTCCCAGTGGGTTCTGTTCTGGAATTTGCCAAGTTAATTCTAAAGTTCCTATGGAAGAGCAAAAGCACGAGTAGTGGCATCTTGAATTTTGAAAAAGATTGGGGAAATTGACATACCAGATTTTGTACATATTAACATGAAATTATAGTAATTTTTAAAGTATGGTTCAATTAATTCACACGCACGGGGGGCAATCAGCAAAATCCAGACAGGAAAACCACAGGACAAATAATTTAGTTTATTCAAAACATAAACTGCCAAGAGTTTGGTTTTGTTTTCTTTTCGTTGTTGTTGTTTTGTCTTGTTTTGTTTTGTTTTTTGAGACGGAGTTTCATTATTGTAGCCCAGGCTGGAGTGCAACGGTTCGATCTCGGCTCACTGCAAGCTCAGCCTCCCGGTTTCTCCTGCCTCAACCTCCCAAGTAGCTAGGATTACAGGCACATGCTACCACACCTGGCTAATTTTTTATATTTTTTGGTAGAGACGGGGTTTCACCATGTTGGCCAGGCTGGTCTTGAACTCTTGACCTCGAGTGATCCCCCTGCCTCACCCTCCCAAATGCTGGGACTACAGGCATGAGCCACCACACCTTTTGTTTTCTTTTTTAAGAGTCCTTGTGTTGTAGAGATACATAGAGATATGGTAGGGATGAAATTACTCTGGCACCTGCTTCCAAATAATTGGGAGTAGGCAGTGAAGATAAGTAGGTGGGGATTTAGATGAAACAAGATTAGCTACAAAATGATAATTGTTGAACCTGGTGATGGGTTCATGATACATAAATACATACATATACTCTTGTATGAGTTTGAAATTTTCCACAGTTAAAATGAGGTGGTTGCCTGGTGCAGTGGCTCACACCTGTAATCCCAGCACTCTGGGAGGCCAAGGCAGGTGGATGATTTGAGGTGAGGAGTTTGAGACCAGCCTGGACAACATAGTGAAAACTTGTCTCTACTAAAAATACAAAAAATTAGCCAGGCATGGTGGCGGGTGCCTGTAATCCCAGCTACTTGGAAGGCTGAGGCAGGAGAATCACTTGAATCCGGGAGGCAGAGGTTGCAGTGAGCTGAGATCACGCCATTGCAGTCCAGCCTGGGCGACAGAGCAAGACTCTATCTCAAAAAAAAAAAAGGTGGGGGGGGATGGGGGAGTAGTGGTTGTTGTTGTGGTGGTTGTTTTGTTGTTTTGAGATAGGGTCTTGCTGTCACCCAGGCTGGAGTGCAGTGGCAGGATCACAGCCCACTCTAACTCCAACCTCCCAGATTCAAGTGATCTTCCCACCTCAGCTTCACAAAGTTCTGGGATTACAGGCATGAGCCACCGCACCTTGTCTAAAAAGAGATATTTTTGCTGGGCACGGTGACTCACACCTGTAATCCCAGCACTTTGGGAGGCCAAGGTGGCCAGATCACCCAAGGTCGGGAGTTCGAGACCAGCCTGACCAACATGGAGAAACCCCGTCTCTATTAAAAATAGAAAATTAGCTGGGCGTGGTGGCAGGCACCTGTATTCCCAGCTACTCTGGAGTCTGAGGCAGGAGAATCGCTTGAACCGGGGAGGTGGAGGTTGTGGTGAGCCAGGATCGCGCCATTGCACTCCAGCCTGGGCAACAAGAGTGAAACTCCATCTGAAAAATAAATAAATAAATAGAGGTATTTTTAAGTATGGTATTGTCATAGAAGTTAAAAGTGGGGGAAATCAGTAGAAGAGTTTAAGAGTCCAGAAACACACTCAGCCAGTTACCGTGGCTCATGCCTGTAATCTTAGCACTTTGGAAAGCAGAGGCAGGAAGACTGCTTGAGCCAGGAGTTTGAAATCAGCCCGGACAACATGGCAAGATACAAAAAAACCTTAAAATTAGCCAGGTGTAGTGGCATGTACCTGTAGTCCCAGCTACTTGAGAGGCTGAGGTATGAGGATCACTTGAGCTTGGTAGGTCAAGGCTGCAGCGAGCCATGATTCTCCAGCCTGGGCAACAGAGCTGGATCCTATCTCTAAAAACAAAAACAAAATCCAGAACTCACGTATATCATGTATATCAGAATCTAGTAGGCCAGGCGCAGTGGCACACTTGTAATCCCAGCACTTCGGGAGGCTGGGCGGGGTCGAGTAGCTGGGACTACAGGCGTCCGCCACCTTACCCGGCTAGTTTTTTGTATTTGTTAGTAGAGACGGGGTTTCACCATGTTAGCCAGGATGGTCTCGATCTCCTGATGGTCTCGATCTCCTGACTTCACGATCTGCCCGTCTCGGCCTCCCAAAGTGCTGGGATTACAGGCTTGAGCCACCACGCCCGGCCTTTTTTTTTTTGAGACAAAATTTCGCTCTTTCACCCAGGCTGGAGTGCAATGGTATGATCTGGGCTCACTAAACCTCCCCCTCCCGGGATCAAGTGATTCTCCTGCCTCAGCCTCCTGAGTAGCTGGGATTACAGGCACTCACCACGAAGCCCAGCTAATTTTTAAATTTTTAGTAGAGACGGGGTTTCACCATGTTGGCCAGGCTGGTTTGGAACTCCTGACCACAGGTGATTCACCTGCCTCAGCCTCCTAAAATGCAGGGATTACAGGTGTGAGCCACTGCACTCGACCTATTAACAACTATTAAAATGTCAAACAAGTATGCCTTGTGATGTAGGACTTCCATTTCTAGGTTTCATTCCAAGAGATAAGACTCATCCAGTCACACAAAGGCCTAGTTGCTGCAGCGTTTATTGAGCACCTGCTATGTGCCAAGTCACCATATACTAAGTGTGGGGATACAGCAGTAAAAAGACGTAATTCCTGTCCTCGTGGAACTGTCGTTCTAGGGGAGAAGACAGATGCTAGATGAGTGAAATAAGTAAATGATCTAGTGTATTAGCAGGTGATAAATGCAAAACCGTTTGCTCACGAGGCCCTGAAGTGTGGATGGCAATACAAGGAGAAAGGCAGGAGCTGGATAGACAGTGGAGCAAAGGGAAGGCAGGGGTCTGCCTGGGCTGTGACTGTCCCACTTTCAGCACCCACATCACCCAACAACCAGGCATGTGCCTGCCAACCATGGAGTAGACAGGCTCGGGTCAAGATCAGGGTGAAGGTAGTTTGCCTTATATTAGGAAGGAAGAGGCATCAGAACTGTCATTGTCTGGGGACTACTAGGCAGAAGGTAACTGACCAAATGAATAAACGAATGAATGAGGCAATGCAAGGAGGCCAGGATGTGTGCAAGAGCCTCCCAGTTCCTTCCAAATGAACAGGAGGTAAACCTGGTCCAACAGTTTCCTCTCCTGTCATTTTATCTGCTCATGTTAGGCTGAGCTTCAAGTTCTCGTTCTCTGTGAATGGCAGACTATGTGGTCTGAATCACTGAAGCAGAATTTCAGAGCTGGAAGGACAGACACATCTGGTCCACTCTGTCCACAATTTCAATTATTACCGAGGAAAGGGGACAAGAGTGGAAACAGGGAAATCAATTAGTAGCTCATTGCAAAGTTGTGAGAAATTGGAAACCACCTAAATTTTCACAAATAGGGGAATATTTCAACCAACTGCCTACAGAATGGAACACTAAGCAGCAGTTTAAAAAAGTTCCATGGATCTGGACTGACAGGAGGGGATCTTTAAGATACATTTTTGAGTTAAAAAAAAATGAATAGCATGACTGGGCACGGTGACTCATGCCTGTAATCCCAGAACTTTGGGAGGCCAAGGCAGGTGGATCACCTGAGGTCAAGAGTTTGGGACCAGCCTGGCCAACATGTTGAAACCCCATCTCTACTAAAAATACAAAATTAGCCAGGCGTGGTGGTGGGCGCCTGTAATCCCGCCACTCAGGAGGCTGAGGCAGGAGAATCACTTCAACCCGGGAGGTGGAGGTTGCAGTGAGCCAAGATCGTGCCATTGCACTCCAGCCTGGGCAACAAGACTGAAATTCTGTCTCAAAAAAAATGAATTGCTGATTGACATAAATTCATTATGACATCATTATGTTTTTAAAATACTCAAAATAATGTTCCACTTTTCCCATGGTTGTGTATAAGTAACCATTAGTACTTACCACATGCCAACCACTATTAGAAGTATTTTACATATATTAACTCATATATCCTAACAATAACCCTATGAGATGGTTAATGTTACCACACCCATTTTATAGATTGTAGAAATTGAGGCTTAGAAAGATTAGACAATTTCTCTGAGATCATACAGCTTTTGTGTGACAAAATCAGGATTTGAGGCCAGGAAAGCCTACTCCAGAGACCAACCCCCTAACCATTGCCCTGGACTGCCTCTCCTACGTGGATATATATAGACAGAGAAAGTTATGGAAGAATTCATAACAAACTAACAAGAATGGGAAATTCAGAGGGGAGAAGTCAAACTGGACTTACACAGAGAAAGAATAGATAACTTGAGTCTTTAATTAAAAAAAAAAGGCTGGGCGCGGTGGCTCAAGCCTGTAATCCCAGCACCTTGAGCACCTTGAGAGGCCGAGATGGGCGGATCACAAGGTCAGGAGATGGAGACCATCTTGGCTAACACGGTGAAACCCCCTCTCTACTAAAAAATACAAAAAAACTAGCCGGGCGAGGTGGCGGGCGCCTGTATTCCCAGCTACTCGGGAGGCTGAGGCAGAAGAATGGTGTGAACCCAGGAGGCGGAGCTTGTAGTGAACTGAGATCTGGCCACTGCACTCCAGCCTGGGTGACAGAGCAAGACTCCGTCTCAAAAAAAAAAAAAAAAAAAAAAAAAGGAATGTTAGCCAGGCGCAGTGGCTCATGCTTGTAATCCCAGCACTTTAGGAGACCAACGTGGGTGGATCACCTGAGGTCAGGAGTTCGAGACCAGCTGGGTGGTGGCGGGAGCCTGTAATTCCAGCTACTTGGGAGGCTGAGGCAGGAGAATTGCTTGAATCCAGGAGGCAGAGGTTGTGGTGAGCCAAGGTTGCACAATTGCACTCCAGCCTGGGCAACAAGAGCGAAACTCCATCTCAAAATAATAATAATAATACATAAATAAATAAACTCAAATCAACCAAATAATACACAGCAACATTCTTTTTACTTACTTAATTATTTTATTTATTTATTTATTTTTGAGACAGAGTCTCGCTCTGTCCCCCAGACTGGAGTGCAATGGCGTGATCTCGGCTCACTGAACCTCACCCTCCCAGGTTCAAGCAATTCTCCTGCCTCAGCCTCCTGAGTATCTGGGATTACAGGTATGTGCCACCATGCTCGGCCACATTTTTGTATTTTTAGTAGAGACGGGTTTTCACCGTGTTAGCCAGGAAGTCAGGATGGTCTCGATCTCCTGACCTCGTGATCTGCCCACCTTGGCCTCCCAAAGTGTTGGATTATAGGTGTGAGACACCGTGCCGGGCCATTTTTTTCTTTCTTTTTTCTTTCTTTTTTTTTTTTTTTTTTCCGAGATGGAGTTTTACTCTTGTTGCCCAGGCTGGAGTGCAATGGCACCATCTCGGTTCACTGCAACCTTCGCCTCCCAGGTTCAAGTGATTCTCCTGCCTCAGCCTCCCAAGTAGCTGGGATTACAGGCATGCACCACCACGCCCAGCTAATTTTCTATTTTTAGTAGAGATGGGGTTTCTCCATGTTGGTAACGCTGGTCTTGAACTCCCAACCTCAGGTCATCCGCCTGCCTTGGCCTCCCAAAATGCTGGGATTACAGGCGTGAGCCACTGCACATGGCCTATTTTTTTTTTTTTTTTTTTTTTTTGGTAACAGTAAAACTGCAAAGGAGAGAGAAGGAGGAGCCAGTGAGGTAGAAAGTTATTTAAGCTCTTCAAACTGTTTTGAAAAAGTGAGAGATTAACTGGGTGTGGTGGCACATGCCTGCAGTCCTACCTACTCTGGATGCTGAGACGAGAGGATTGCTTGAACACAGGAGGTTGAGCCTGCAGTGTGCTGTGATCATGCCACCTCACTCCAGCTTGGGTAAGAGAATGAGATCCTGTCTTGAAAAATAATAAATAATGAGAGAGAAAGAACGAACCAGCCTCCACTGCTGCCCCTAACCAATCTGATCCTCCACTCTGTGTCTCTTAGTCCCTCCACCATCTAACTAGTGGTCACTAGGCCGGAAATCTGGACCTGCCTTCCAGCTCAATGGAGGCCTCCTACTTCATTGGCTCTGGGTGATGACTTAACTTCCAGACACCTCCAAGCGAGGTGACTTCAATCACCCAAAGACACCCCTCTGGAGAAGGCTGCAGGTATAAATCATTGATGACAGCTGTCAGAAGGATCCCCAGGATCGCTTGGACTCAGGAGGTCAAGGCGGCAGTGAGCTGTGATTACACTGCTGCACTCTAGCCTGGGCAACAGTCATACCCTGTCTCGGAAAATAAACAAACAAAAAAAGGTTCCCCAGAAAAGTAAGCACTGTGGCACTGGTTTTTTTTGTTTGTTTGTTTGTTTTTCGTTTTTTCTTCCAATCTTCCATCCAACCAAGCGTTGGGGCTCAGAAAATGATACTCTAAAATATGGTGCTTTGGCATGCTGGGTGCTTTGAACAAAGGAGATTGAAAGGCCTCAGAAATAAGCCTCAGAAACAAGGTCTCTCTCTCTGACCTTCTGTTCCCTGTCCCCATCATTCCCTTCCAAAGAGCAGGAGGGAGCCATTGCTGAAGTTCTTTCCCTTATATGACTGAGGGAAGTTCTTCCAATTGTGCTAAACGCAATTGTCTTAAACTCTCTTCCTAGGAATCTCATGAAACAACCAGGGAAGATTAGTCACCAGAGAGGAGATTAAAAGTAACCGCCACATCCAGACAGGCTATTGCCTATTCTTCCAGAGACTATTCCAAAACAACCTTTTTTTTTTTTTTTTTTTTGAGATGGGGTCTTGCTCTGTCGCCCAGGCTGGAGTGCAGTGGCGCGATCTCGGCATGTGTAAGATTGGTGGTAGCAGTCTGAGACCAGCCTACGCAACATAGTGAGGCCCCATCTCTATAAAAAATAAAAATTAAAAAAATTAAAAAAAAAAAAGGCTAGGTGTGGTACACACCTGCAGTCCCAGCAATTCAGGAGGCTGAAGTGGGAGGATTGTTTGAGCCTGGGAGTTTGAGGCAACAGTGAACTATGATTGTGCCACCATACTCCAGCCTGGGCAACAGAGGGAGACCCTATCTCAATTAAAAAAAAAAAAAAGAGTGATTCAAAGATGTTTGAATGCAAATACAGATACCTCATATATCTATAGCTATGCACACACACATTTATATATAATGTCTACATGTGTTCATATGTTGTTCAAATTTTTCATTTAAAAAGTAATGTTTTCTTTTCTTTTTTTTTTTTTTTTGAGACAGAGTCTCATCTGTCACCCAGGCTAGAGTGCACAATCTTGGTTCACAGCAACCTCCGCCTCCCAGGTTCAAGTGATTCTCTTGCCTCAGCCTCCTGAGTAGCTGTGATTACAAGCAACCACTAGCACACCCAACTAATTTTTTGTATTTTTAGTAGAGACAGGGTTTCACGGTATTGGCCAGACTGGTTTTGAACTCCTGACCTCAAGTGATCTGCCCACCTTGACCTTCCAAAGTGCTAGGATTACAAGCATGAGCCAACGCACCAGGCCAAAAGTAATGCTTTCTTATTTTAATATTTGGAAAATACAAGGAGGGTAAGGGATTAAAAATCACCCATTGATTACAATGTATACTTTTTAAGTGATGGGAACATTAAAAGTCCAGACTTCACCAACTGTATAATTCATCTACTATGTAACCCAAAACCACTTGTAGCCCTAAAGCTATTGAAGTTTTTTAAAATTGTATATATGAAAAAATACTGAAAATAAAGAATAAAGAAAAATAACTATAATCTAGCCTTTAGTGGCACTATCTCTACTATTAGCATTTTAGTATATTTCCTTTTGTCTTTTAAACATTGATTTTGTTAATAGAGTAGATACAAATATATATATGCAATGTATGAAAGGTATAAAGAATAATGAAGCAAAAAAATGTCTCTGTACCTATGTATAATTCAACAAGAAAACCATTTTCGTTAACCTTTTTTTTTCTACTTCTTTTGTTTGTTTGTTTCTTTTTTTTTTTTGGAGACAGAGTCTTGCACTGTTGCCCGGGCTGGAGTGCAATGGCTCATTCTTGCCTCACTGCAACCTCCACCTCCTGGATTCAAGTGATTCTCCTGCCTCAGCTTCCCAAGTAGCTGAGATTACAGGCACCCGCCACCATGCCCAGCTGATTTTTTTGTATTTTTAGTAGAGACGGGGGTTTCACTATGTTGGCCAGGCTGGTCTCGATTTCTTGACCTTGTGATCTGCCCGCCTTGGCCTCCCAAAGTGCTGGGATTACAGGCATGAGCCACCACACCCGGCCTTGTTCCTTTTTATTTAAATTGTTTACTACTATTCTGTTTCAGACATAGATCATTATTTTTGAAGCTTCCAATTTCATCTTGTTCCCTAGGTCAATCCAGTACCCTCTCCTGTTAATGTCCAATAGCTATAATGACTTTTTTTTTTTTTTGAGAGAGGCTCTCTCTGTTGCCCAGGCTGGAGGGCAGTGGCAGGATCTCAGCCCCCTGCAACCTCTACCTCCTGGATTCAAGCAATTCTCGTGCTTCTGCCTCCAGAGTATCTGGGACTTCAGGTACACGCCACCACACCCAGCATATTTTTAGTAGAAATGGCATTTTGCCATGTTGGCCAGACTGGTCTCAAACTCCTGATGTCAAGTGATCTGCCCGCCTTGGCCTCCCAAAGTGCCGGGATTACAGCACGAGCCACTGCGCCCAGCCTATCACGACTTTTGTGTTTGTCATTCTCTTATCACATAGACATATAAGGTGTGTATATATACATATAACTTGTATATATACAAGTTATCTACTATTGGAGAACAAATTACCCCCAAACTTAGCATCTTAAAATTACAATAATTTATTATTTCATACAATTTCTGAGTATCTGAGGAATACAATTCTGAGGAATTCAGCTTACTGGAGTGGTTCTGGTTCAGGGTCTCTAATAAGATTATCATCACCTGAAGGCTTTACTGGGCCAGGAGGACCCTCACATGACTATCGACCTCTCCATAGGGCTGCTCCCAACATGGCAGCTGACTTCCCCCAGAGTGAGAGAGAGACCACAAACACAAAGACAGAAGCTACAATCTTTTTTTTTTTTTTTTGATTTGGACTCTCCCTCTGTCGCCCAGGCTGGAGTGCAGTGGCGGGATCTCGGCTCACTGCAAGCTCTGCCTCCCAGGTTCACGCCATTCTCCTGCCTCAGCCTCCAGAGTAGCTCGGACTACAGGCGCCCGCCATCACGCCCAGCTAATTTTTTTTTTTTTTTTTAGTACAGATGGGGTTACACCGTGTTAGCCAGGATGGTCTGGATCTCCTGACCTCATGATCCACCCGCCTCGGCCTCCCCAAGTGCTGGGATTACAGACATGAGCCACCACGTCCGGCTGAAGCCACAATCTTTTGTAACCAAGTCTTGAAAGTGACATACCCCCAGCTTGGGCAATATGGCAAAACACCATCTCTACAAAAAATACAAAAATTAGCCAGGTGTGGTGGCACACACCTGTGGTCCCAGCTACTAGGGAGGCTGAGTGGGGGAGGATTGCTTGGGCCAAGGAGGTCAAGGCTGCAGTAAGCCGTGACTGTGCCACTGCGCCACAGCCTTGGCAACAGCAAGACCCTGTCAAGAAAAGAAAGAAAGAGAGAGAGAAAAGAAGGGAGGGAAAGAAACATTCCATTGCTGCAATTTGTCATTAGTCACACAGAACAACTGTGGTTCAGTGTGGGAGGAAAACACACAAGGGCGTGAATACGAAGAGGCAGGGATATTCAGGTGCCATCTTGGAGGAAGCTAGATACTACAAACTCTAAATTGTATAGTTTTGCTTATTTCTAAACTGTGTATAAGTAGATTCTTCCTACATTATTCTTTCTTTTGCAATTTTTTCCATTCAATATGTTTCTGAAATTCTTTTTTTTTTTTTTTTTTTGAGAGGGTGTCTCACTCTGTCGCTGGAGTACAATGGTATGATCACATCTCACCGTAGCCTCGACCTCCAAGGCTTAAGCGATTCTCCTGCCTCAATCTACTGAGTTGCTAGGGACTACAGGTGTTATGCCACCAGGCCTGGTTAATTGTTTTTGTTTGTTTGTTTGTTTTGTTTTGTAGAGAAGAGGTCTCACTATGTTGCCCAGTCTGGTATTGAACTCCTGGCTTGAGCTCAAGCATCTTTCTGCCTCAGACTCCCAAACTGGTGGGATTACAAGTGTGAGCCACCATGGCTGGTCTGTTTCTGAGATTCTTTTTTTTTTTTTTTTTGAGACAGATTCTTGTTGTGTCGCCCAGACTGGAGTGTGGTGGCGTGCTCTTGGCTCACTGCAACCTCTGTCTCCTGGGTTCAAGTGATTCTCCTGCATCAGCCTCCTGAGTAGCTAGTATTACAGGCACCTGCCACCATACCTGGCTAATTTTTGCATTTTTAGTAGAGACGAAGTTTCACCATGTTGGCCAGGCTGGTCTTGAACTCCTGATCTCGTGATCCACCTGCCTTGGCCTCCCAAAGGGGTAGTACTACAGAGGTGAGCCACTGTGCCCGGCTAAAGTTGGCATGCTTTTAAATAGTGTTATATAGTTAAAAATAGGCCGGGCACGGTGGCTCACGCCTGTAATCCCAGCACTTTGGGAGGCCGAGGCGGGCAGATCACGAGGTCAGGAGATTGAGACCATCCTGGCGAACACGGTGAAACCCCATCTCTACTAAAAATACAAAAAAAAAATTGGCCGGGCGTGGTGGTGGGCGCCTGTAGTCCCAGCTTCTCGGGAGGCTGAGGCAGGAGAATGGCGTGAACCTGGGAGGTGGTGGAGCTTGCAGTGAGCTGAGATCATCGCACCACTGTACTCCAGCCTGGGCGACAGAGTGAGACTCCGTCTCAAAAAAATAAAATAAAATAAAATAATAGCTGGGTGTGGTAGCTCATGCCTGTAATTTCAGCACTTTGAAAGGCCGAGGCGGGCGGATCACAAAGTCAGGAGTTCAAGACCAGCCTGACCAACATGGTGAGGCAGGAGAATCATTTGAACCCAGGAGGCAGAGGTTGCAGTAAGCTGAGATTGTGCCACTGCACTCCAGCCTGGGCGATAGAGCAAGACTCCATATCAAAAAAAAAAAAAAAAAAAAAAAAAAAGAAAGAAAAGAAAAGAAAAAAAAGGCCGGGCGCGGTGGCTCAAGCCTGTAATCCCAGCACTTTGGGAGGCCGAGACGGGCGGATCACGAGGTCAGGAGATCGAGACCATCCTGGCTAACACGGTGAAACCCCGTCTCTACTAAAAATTACAAAAAACTAGCCGGGCGAGGTGGCGGGTGCCTGTAGTCCCAGCTACTCGGGAGGCTGAGGCAGGAGAATGGCGTGAACCCAGGAGGCGGAGCTTGCAGTGAGCCGAGATCTGGCCACTGCACTCCAGCCTGGGTGACAGAGCAAGACTCCGTCTCAAAAAAAAAAAAAAAAAAAAAAAAAAAGAAAAAAAGAGGGAGGCTGAGGCCAGAGAATTGCTTGAACCCAGAAGGCAGAGGTTGCAGTGAGCCAAGATCATGCCACTGCACTCCAGCCTGGGCAATAGAGTTAGACTCTGTCTCAAAAAAAAACAGAAAAAGAGAAAAGAAAAAAAATACAAAGTTATGCGTAGACAATACAGAGAAGTATAAAAAAGAAAACTTACTTTCTTTAGATTTAAATGTAACTTACTTTCTTTAAATTAGAATCCAGTCAAAGATCATTTGAGAGCCATTTTCAAGACTTGCAAAATTCCTTTTCCAAAATACTGTATCCATCTTTCCAAAATATAAATTTCTTCATGTTCTTTCTGGTTTAAAAAAGCTTTGCTGGCTCCTCTGGTGCTATTTGATGTGCTGCTCGCATGGATACACATTTATATTCCATCTCCTCTCTACCACTCCCCTCAGTCATCCCAATTTATTTCCAGGACACCATGGGCTCTCATGCTGGGTTGCCAGGCCTTCGCTCAAGCAATATCTTCTGCTTAAAATGCTCCTACATTCTTTCTCTCCCAAGCAAAATTCGATTCTTCTTTTGAGGGCCGGTTCAGTAAAGCCCCTATCTGTGGACAGAGTTTATCTGCCCTCTGCTAGGCTCCCAAAGCACACTGAGGCTTCCATAATGATACTTTTCATATTGAAATAATTGTGACACCATAGGTCCAAAAATGTAAATCAGACCAGGTGCGGTGGCTCACACCTGTAATCCCAGCACTTTGGGAGGCCGAGGTGGGTGGATCACGAGGTCAGGAGTTCGAGACCAGCCTGACCAACTGGTGAAACCCTGTCTCTACTAAAAATACAAAAATTAGCCAGGTGTGGTGGCAGGTGCCTGTAATCCCAGCTACTCAGGAGGCTGAGGCAGGAGAATCACTTGAACCCCGGAGGCAGAGGCTGCAGTGAGCTGAGATTGCACCACTGCACTCCAGCTTGGGCGACAGAGCAAGACTCAGTCTCAAAAATAATAATAATAATAAATCAGGGCTAAGTGTGGCTAATGCCTGTAATCCCAGCACTTTGGGAGGCTGACACAGACGGATCACTTGAGCCTGGGGGTTTGAGACCAACCTGGGCAACATGGGGAAACTCCATTCTCTACAGAAAATACAAAAATTAGCTGGGCGTGGAAGTGTGAGCCTGTATTCATAACTACTGGGGAGGCTGAGGTGGGAGGATCACCTGGGATGGGGAGGTCAAGGCTGCTGTGAGCTGAGATCACACCATTGCACTACAGGCTGAGTGACAGACAGACCCTGTCTCAAAAAAAAAAAAAAAAAAAAGGGCCAGGCACGGTGGCTCAGGCCTGTAATCCCAGCACTGTGGGAGGCTGAGGCAGGCAGATCGCCCGAGGTCAGCAGTTTGAGACCAGCCTGGCCAAAATGGTGAAACCCTGTCTCTACTAAAAATACAAAAATTAGTTGGGCGTGGTGGTATGCACCTGTAGTCCCAGATACTAGGGAGGCTGAGGCAGGACAATCACTTGAACCTGGGGCGCAGAGTTTGCAGTCAGCCAAGATAGCACCACTGCACTCCAGCCTGGGCAACAGAGCAAGACTCTGTCTCAAACAAACAACAACAACAACAACAACAAATGAGGAAAAAGTTCAACAGAAAGACCACCTGGAAAGGGGGTAAACAATATGAAGAGAATTCACCAATACAAGATCCACCCTCCAAAGAAAGACTAAAAAATATGACAAATTGTTCAACTTCATTCATAATAAAAAAAGAAATATGAAAGTGCCTTCGGTTTTTATCCATCTAATTGGCAAAGATAAAACATTTGATAACACACTGTGTGTTTCAGGATGTAAGGAAATTGGCCGGGTGCGGTGGCTCACGCCTGTGATTCTCCTGTAAACAATTCTCCTGCCTCAGTCTCCCGAGTAGCTGGGATTACAAGCATGCGCCACCAGGCCCAGCTAATTTTTTGTATTTTTAGTAGAGACGGGGTTTCACCACATTGGGCAGGCTGGTCTTGAATTCCTGACCTCAGGTAATCCGCCCGCCTCGGCCTCCCAAAGTGCTGGGATTACAGGCGTGAGTCACCACGCCCGACCTGTCCTATGGACTTTACAATTAATAACTTTTTAAATCATCACAATAGCTCAACGAGAGAGGTTGGTACTATTACCCATTTTACAACTGAGGACATTGAAGCGCAGAGCAGTTGAGAAACTTGCCTAACTGGCAGAGTTAGAATCCAGACAAAGTGCTTAACCACAAGGCGATGCTTCTTCTATATATAAACTGACGGACGGATGAAATAGGCTGATTGACTGATGACTGACTGACTGAATTAATGAATACATGGAAATGTGATTATAAATGTTGATTTTTTTTTGCGCCTTCCGATTCCCCGGATCTACCGCGAGGGGGCGATCTCTCCCCGGTCCTGATGCCAGTCACTCAAGGCGCGCACTCCCTTTGCGTCTCGGGCTCGCGCGCGTTGCCGCAGCACCGGAAGTGACTGAGCTTGCAAGTTCCCCCGTCTCTTCAGGGGAAACTGAGGCCGGCTTGTTCGGGAGAGACGGCGCGAGCAGTCAGCCAGGTAGGCCGGCAGCCAGGTAGGCCGGCCCGGGTCCGCGGCGCGGAACTCGGCCGCGAAGAGCTCTTGCGTCTGGAAGCTACCGGGCCGATGAAGGGGGATGTGGCCCCCCACGGCTCGCGGGGCTCACAGGTGAGAGCGCCGCCTCCCCTGTGCCTGACAGCCGCTGCGCCCAATAGGAGCCTTCGCCGTCCCGCTTCCGTGCCGGCTAGGCTCGCTGATTGGCGGCGCTGGGGAGGACCGCCGGAGGCGAGGCCCCTCCTCCTAGAAAGGTCTAGGGGGCGCCCCCGGGGGAGGGCGGTTGCTTAGCAACGGGGCGGTGGCTCGGCGGGTACCGGGCCTAGTGAGCGCGAGAAGCCGCGAGGCCGCAGCCGGCCCACCCTGGGCTCCGGAGAGGTGCAGTCCCCGGCCCCGGAGCCCTCCCGGGGGCGCCAGGAAGCCACTTTGGGCCTGTCCCCAGGAAAACGTGGTCTCAGCTGTGGGGCCGTCGAGCAAGCCTCCACCCCTCTTCCTGACCTGAGGAGAGGCCCAACGCCTCACCCTCACCCAGTCTTTGTGCAGGGCGCCGGCGGCCATTGTGTCCGGGCGGGGAATGGAGGACCCGGCAATTCCCCACCGTCACGTTCAGGGCCTTTGGGGAATTCAAAGAAAACCAGCGGCATTTGTGGGGGGTCTCCGGCCTTCAACCTCCCAGACAGGCCTGGGGGTGGCCTTCCCAAAGTCAGATCGCAGATCCGAGGCAGTTTCCCCCTCCCTGCGTCCCTCACCGAAACCTTGAACCCCATTGAGAAGTCCCTTCAGGGTTTCGGACGCCTCCACCTCACCCTGGGCTGGTACTTAAATAGAAAAAAGAAAGGAAAAAAAAAAAACCAACTAAATCCATACCAGCCACCTCCGGGAGAGTTCTCCTGGCTCCCAGTAGGAGGCGGAGAGCCAAGGGGCGTGCAAGAGCGAGGGGGCTGGGCTCCCGGGTGGCAGGAGGCCGCGGCTGCGGAGCGGCCGCCCTCGATCCGGGCGATGGAGGAGGAAGCAAGCAAGGGGGCTGGTTCCTGAGCTTCGCAATTCCTGTGTCGCCTTCTGGGCTCCCAGCCTGCCAGGTCGCATGATCCCTCCGGCCGGAGCTGGTTTTTTTGCCAGCCGCCGGGAGGCCGGCTGAGTTACCGGCATCCCCGCAGCCACCTCCTCTCCCGACCTGTGATACAAAAGATCTTCCGGGGGCTGCACCTGCCTGCCTTTGCCTAAGGCGGATTTGAATGTAGGTGGTGCGGGGGAGGGGGAGTGAGGGGGGGACTGCCCAAGGGGTGACTTTCCGAGGAAGGCATTTCGGAGAAGAGGGGGGTAGAAAAGGCTGGTGGGAGATTCAGAGTCCATTGGTGCTTTCGATTTGACTTAATTGAAGTATCTTGGAACCTAGACCCAGACCTTCGTAAGACCCACAAAGAAACCAGTTCTGGTACCTGGAGGGGGAATGGGATGTTTAGGGTAAGTGGCATGCATATTAATTTTTTTTTTTTTCTAAAGCTCTTTCTCTCCCTTCAGAATCTTATCTTGGCTTTGGATCTTAGAAGAGAATCGCTAACCAGAGACCAGACTCAGTGAGTGAGCAGGTGTTTTGGACAATGGACTGGTTGAGCCCATCCCTATTATAAAAATGTCTCAGAGCAACCGGGAGCTGGTGGTTGACTTTCTCTCCTACAAGCTTTCCCAGAAAGGATACAGCTGGAGTCAATTTAGTGATGTGGAAGAGAACAGGACTGAGGCCCCAGAAGGGACTGAATCGGAGATGGAGACCCCCAGTGCCATCAATGGCAACCCATCCTGGCACCTGGTGGACAGCCCCGCGGTGAATGGAGCCACTGGCCACAGCAGCAGTTTGGATGCCCGGGAGGTGATCCCCATGGCAGCAGTAAAGCAAACGCTGAGGGAGGCAGGCGACGAGTTTGAACTGCGGTACCGGCGGGCGTTCAGTGACCTGACATCCCAGCTCCACATCACCCCAGGGACAGCATATCAGAGCTTTGAACAGGTAGTGAATGAACTCTTCCGGGATGGGGTAAACTGGGGTCGCATTGTGGCCTTTTTCTCCTTCGGCGGGGCACTGTGCGTGGAAAGCGTAGACAAGGAGATGCAGGTATTGGTGAGTCGGATCGCAGCTTGGATGGCCACTTACCTGAATGACCACCTAGAGCCTTGGATCCAGGAGAACGGCGGCTGGGTAAGAACCAAGCCCCTTGTGTGTCCCTTTTCTTTGGCCTCTGGTCAGAGATCCCCAACTGCCCTTCTTCTGTATCTCTTTCTGTTAGGTTGGGTGATTGTTGGAGACATTGATAGTTCAGGAAACCTGACCTCATTTCACGACAAGAGGTTAACTCCCTGGAAATACAAATGACCCGGTGCTTCAGAGATCAGGCATCTTTTACCCTGGTCACCCCCATGACTCCACTATTCCATACTTGTGTTCCAGTTTCTCAGCAAAGAAAACTATAGCCTATGTGTTCATTAAGTCCCAAACCTGTGAGGGTAGGAAGTTAGTTTGGTGTTTCCCTTACCGTATACAATGGTTCACACACAAAAGGGTGATGAGTATCAGTGACCCACAGACCTCTCCATCTGTTCCCCCCAAGGGGTCTCAGTCCTATCCTGGGCTTCTCTTCTCCAAATCAAGTTCCCTTTATTTCAAAGTTTCCGTGTAAGGCACTCTTCTCTCAGACTAGGGCATGGCCACAGGCAGGAGTTCCCACTGGGTTGAATGGCTGAGAATTGTCAGATTTTGGGGCAGTGTAGGCTGTGCAGATTGTGTTTGCACTGCGCCCCCTAAGTTCATTTCCCCCAAAGTGTGTGACTTTCTGCATGGTTGCCTTGTTTGTGGAGCACTTGCTGTGTCACACATTAAGCCCGGGGACTTTGCACCTCGTTGCCTGGGGTCGGTTGGGGAGCTCCAGCTGCTCTGCCTGTTACTTTCCGGCCAGAGCCCTGGGGCCTCTTCACCAAGCACTGTTTGCTGGCAAAGCAAGAACCCAGTCTTTGGGGCTCTGTGGGACATTGAGATTTAGTAACAGACTTCAGATGCAGGTATAAGTCCCTGTCTTAAAACTCTGTCATGTATCTAGCTCCGTCATATAACTAGCTGTGTGACTTTGGACAGGCTGGGTTACTTTCTCAAGGCTTAGTTTCTTCCACTAAAAATGTGGCAAGCTCTCCTTGACTTACAGAGTATTGTAAATCTTGGCAATAATGTGAGCACAGTGACCAACACCAGCAAATTACTTTTCCAGGGAGGGAGAGTTCTCCTGCTCATCACTGAGCCAGGATGAGGTGGTGGTGAAAGCTTCTTTACCAGTGGTCACTGTGGGCAAGTTTTGCTCTTCAGTGAACTCAGTCCTGTTTTCTTGCTTATTTCCTTACCTAGGAGAGGTGCAAGGTTTATGAGAGGTATTCTATCCCTTCAGAATATGCAGAAAAGCAACAAGCTGTGGAAAATAAGTCATCCATTGAAGGAGCTGAGGTGGAAGGGGACATGCACCATGGACTCAGGAATGTCAAGAATGCAACTGTCTATAGGCTGGGCCTAGGGCGTGGCAGGCACTTCATTTTACCACTGAGCAAGAGACCAGAATTTGCCCTGGAACCCCACCCCCTCATTTCCCATTTCTTTGCAACTTCAACTTTTCTGTGCCACCTCTTCTAAAAGGCAAGGGGGTCAAGTCAATAGACGTCAGATAACTGGGGTGGGGTCAGGGGAGGTAAAGGTGGTGGGTTCTCTTGAGCTAAGGCTGACTAGACTTGAAAGCCATTCTGTAAATGAACTCCCTGGGGGGATAAATGATTAAATAGTTCCTGTTGGTTTGTGCAGTGACCTCTCCTGTTCCCTCCTGCTTTGAATTCTCTTTTGGGGCAAATACTTGTTCAGTTGATTACAGGAGGGACAGGATTCCAGTACTGCAGACACACCCTCTGAGGCATCTCCAAGTGGGGATTGAGGCCACTTGCCTACTTTGCCTGACTATTGTCTTTGGCCAGTGGTCCTAATACCAGGTGGGTTGTTGCCAGCTATAAACAAAAGGCAGTCTGGGAGAGGTGCCTGGTCTGCTAGCCAGCCTCTGCAGAGGGCTACCCCTACCAGAGAATTGCCGGCTGCCCAGTGGTGCATATGAAAGAGGTCTTAGACACAGCAGCTCTGGGCAAGTTTATTAGATCTCCATTGGACTGAAATTCCATCTTCCATCTCTTTGCTTAAGAATTGTCAGAGCCCGTTGGACAACATACCACATGTCACTTCCTCTTGGTGAACAGAGGGGATGTGTGTGGAAGAGCTAGTTATGTCAAAACCGTTTCTGAGCATGCATCCTCTCCCTGAGGCCAGGGAGTAAAGAACATTTGACTCAGGATCCTTTGAGCCTGGGTAGAAGGTACCCGCCTTCCTCTCAGGTACTGTCCTGTTCCAAGCTGCACCACCTGGCTACTGTGGTGGCATCGGGTAATTATCCTGGAGGCTGCAGCTGGGAGATCCTTGGGGGTAGGAGTTATGGGCTGTTCTACTCAGGGCTGTGTTCTAAATTTAGCATCCCTACAGGAAAGGGGAAGGAAATTAGTCTTTATTGAGTACCTGTTAAGTACTAGGCACTGTATTAGGTCCTCTATTTATGCAACCAGTATTTCTTGAGCATCTACTGTGAAGCTGGCAGTGTTCTAGGTGCCGGCCATAAGCCACACATGGTACCTTCCTTCATGGAAAAGGCATGCTGTTTCATATATTCTACAGTAACCTTCCAAGGTAGGCGAGTTTATTCCCAGTGAAGCTCTCTGTGGCTAAGTGACTGACCCCAGCTATTCCTCAGCCGGTTAAGTGTCTGAATGAGAATTTACACCTAGGTTGGCATAACTCTAAAGTCTAAACACTTTTCATCCTATCAAGTTGTCCAGGGAGTAATAAAGTGACCCAGACAGGCTGACCCAGAAAGCCAGAGATGCTATTGGGCCAAGCAAACCATGCCTGTCAAGGTGCTCACTCTGGACTGATAACTGGCTTTGTTCAGGTAGTTATGGGAAGGATAGTTGGCAGTAGCAGGTTCCCAGAGGCGTGTTGGTAGCCTCAGATATGGCACTGCTAAAACTCAGACATGGCAGGTTTCAAGTGGGCATCAGGGTTTTGCCCAGAGTGAGCTGCTTATTAATTTTTTCATTGCTTTTTTTTTTTGAGACGGAGTCTGGCTCTGTCGCCAGGCTGGAGTGCAGTGGCGCCATCTTGGCTGACTGCAATCTCCGCCTCCCAGGTTCAAGTGATTCCCCTGTATCAGCCTCCCCAGTAGCTGGCACTACACGCACGTGCCATCATGCCTGGCTTATTTTTTGTATTTTAGTAGAGACGTGGTTTCACCATGTTCGCCAGGCTGGTATCGAACTCCTGACCTCAGGTGATCCGCCTGCCTTGGCCTCTCAAAGTGCTGGGATTACAGGCTTGAGCCACCGCGCCAGGCCAATTTTTTCTTTTGCTTTTCTTTTTTCTTATTTTTTTGAGACGGAGTTTCACTCTTGTTGCCTAGGCTGGAGTGCAGTGGCGCAATCTTGGCTCACTGCAGCTTCCGCCTCCCCGATTCAAGCGATTCTCCTGCCTCAGCCTCCCGAGTAGCTGGGATTACAGGCGTGCGCCATCACACCTGGCTAATTTTGTATTTTTAGTAGAGACGGGGGTTTCTCCATGTTGGTCAAGCTGGTCTCAAACTCCTGACCTCAGGTAATCCGCCTGCCTCAGCCTCCCAAAGTGCCAGGATTATAGGCATGAACCACCTTGCTTGGCTCTGGCCAATTTTTTCATTGTTAAAACCCTCTCAGGCCCTGCCAATAGATGACAGCTGTGTGCGTGTGGGGAGAAGGTGGCCTGGCCCAGGTATCTCTACTTAGTGGTGGAGTGATGCTTCAGGGACTCAAAGTATAGACCCTTAGCCAGATTATTGCCTGCCTGGAGTCACCTGATGAAATGCTGAACCTGTTCGGCTTTCTTGTTCTCCGCCTTTAAAATGGAATAATGATAGCCAGCTTCCATAGCTTGACTCTAGTAAAGGATCTAGCACAAAAGCCCTTCCCCTGCCATAATTGTAGGGTGGAAACCCTTTAATGAATGGGCAGCTTCCCTCAGAGAACTGACTCTTCCCCCTAGAGTTTCTCCTTAAGAAACAAAGTCCCTGTGATACTCACCTGGAATGTTGTATACATGACCTTCCCCGAAGGGACACAAGTGTTTCTGGTGCTTTCCAATGGGAATGTGGGAAGGGACCCAGGTGGGCCTGGCCACTTTGGGATTGCTGTTCCTGAAAAAATCCTTTAGCCTGATAGAAACATCACTGTTGGGAGCAATGAACAGCGTAGCGGGGCAGAAAACATAACTTAGCCTTTTTTAAGCTGTATGGCTCAGTAGTCTGAGTTTCTGTAGATCTCTTATTGCCTAATCTGCCTTCTTCAGATGGATGTATGCTTAGTTGAAGCACCTCAGCCCTTTGCAGATAGTGGCAGTTCTGCGGTTTTCGTGGGGAAACCCCATTAGAAACCCCAAATGTGGAAATTTTTAGTAATCTCATTCGGGTCCCAAAATGAAGTAGAAGTGTCTCAGGGGCTCCCCCTTGAAACACCTACTTCTTCTGAGTGTACATTTGAGGTTGCTCTTAAAATTCTGTTACCATCACAGGGTTTTCCAGACTTCCTAGGAATAATTTCCCCAGTAGCCCCACAGAGCCCTTTAGCTTCTGTCGAAAATTACCCGGGTATTTTTTCAGGGGGCTCCAATGGAACCTGGAGAGTTTTCTTGACTTTTGTATGGGTGTCCTCAGATTTGTTTGGGCTGCGTGAAGTAGCAGTTGTTATCTCTGTCCCTTCCCTCAGCAGATATCTGTCCTGAGGCCAGTGGGCTTGAGAGTCCTCCTCTGTGTCTGACCTCCCTGATTTTGCCAGTGCCCTCAACCTTCCATCATGGGGCTTTCTTTAAGCAACTGTGGTTTTGCCTGAGTTTAATGTGGATAGACATAGGGGTAATTCCCAGTGTACTGCTTTTCTACAGAAGCATAGTCTCCTACTGCCTTAATTAAGCAGGGGCCCTGTCCCCATTCCAACCTCCAACCTAATTACACAGAGTCCTCCCTAAGGACTCCCTCTTTTTTCTTTGAAGGAGTCACTCTGCTCCTGGATCTTCTTCTCTTCAGCCCCTCTATCCAGCAGTCTGTCTTCCTTGTTCCCAGTTGGCTGACCTGAGTCAGACAATCTCACTGGGTCTTTTTGTTTAGCCTGGGAAGAGAAGACCCAGGAGAATATGATCACCAGCCTCAGATGTCTGAAGGAAGAAGGACTGAGTCTTTTTTATTTTTTTTTTGAGACAGAGTCTTGCTGTGTCGCCCAGGCTGGAGTTCAGTGGCGCAATCTCGGCTCACTACAAGCTCCGCCTCCCGGGTTCACGCCTTTCTCCTGCCTCAGCCTCCCGAGTAGCTGGGACTACAGGCGCCCGCCACCGCGCCTGGCTAATTTTTTTTTTTTTTTGTATTTTTTTTTTTTTTTAGTAGAGACAGGGTTTCACTGTGTTGGCCAGATGATCTGGATCTCCTGACCTCCTGATCCGCCCGCCTTGGCCTCCCAAATTGCTGGAATTACAGGCGTGAACCGCCGTGCCCAGCCCCAGGACTGAGTCCTTTTTTTATTGGTGTGGTACCTGGCAAAACTTGGATAAATGAAAAGAAGTTAACAGTTGGTAGAGCTTAAATTATGTGCAGAGAAGACATTTCTAACAGATTTACTCTCTCCTATATTTAGGAGCTCCTCAGGGTGGAGGCCACATCTTGGCCATGCTTGTTTCCTCAGCTCTGAGCAGAGGCCTTGGGCATAGCATATACCGAATGAAAGAGAAACCCAGTAAATTTCTGAAAAAACAGACCGTTATCAAGCCAGAGTGACAATCATGGGAGTGGCTATTTACCTAATAATTCATTCATTGAGTCAAACAATGTTTACTGAGCTCCTACTATGTACCAGGCAGTCTTAAGATACTAGGAGTATGGCAGTAAACAAAAGTAAACAAAACTAAGTTTCTGCCCTCATGGAGCTCACATTCCAATGAGGAGTGATAAGCAATAAATATATAATTACATGTTTATATCAGATGATTGTACATGCTATGAAGAAAATAAAGCAGGTTGGGACATACGGCATGTCTAGCAAGGGAGGGTGGGGCTGCAGTTTTTAAAGAGTGATCAAAGAAGGTGTAAGGGAGAAAAAATGGCTTTCCTCTACCCTTCTAGGTCCTTTGGCTGGGCTGAGAATTAAATTAACATAGATTAGCTGGAGGAAAAAAAAATTTAATTACATAGGTATACACGGGAGTCCTACAAAATATGAGGCTCAAAGAAGGGTCAGATAATTGAAGCTTATATAGCTACAGGAAAGAATGTGGGGCTTGGGACTTCTGCCATAACCCAAGTTATGGCAGGGTAAGGGAAAGAGTTGGTGGTGGTGTGGTCCCAGCTACTGTTGAGGGGGTGTACTGAACTGGGAGGATCACTTGAGCCTGGGAGGCGGAGGTTGCAGTGAGCTGAGATCAGGCCACTGCACTCCAGCCTGGGTGACAGAGCAAGACCCTGTCTCAAAAAATAAATAAATAAATAAAAAGTCTATCTGGTAATAAAATTTGTCTGGAGCAATCCTCTTCCTAATACAGATACTTTTACTAGTGTAGATTTCCTTTTTAGATGTGAATTTCTTTTACAAAAGGACAGCTTTTCGGAGCTACTCTTATGTCTGCAGTTTCTCAGAATAACCAGCTCAAAATATGCCGAAGAAGTGTATTTTTGGGGTGGCATATTCTGTTTTCCTACAGTCATATTTTGGGATAGTATGTCCTGAGTCCCAACAAAAGTATTACCTAAAGGTGATATTTGAGCCAAGAGCTGAATGAGGTAAGGCGGTGGATGATGTAGGTACCCTACAGCAAAGGGTGTTTAAAGCAGAGGGAATGGACTCAGGAGGGAGCATGCTTGACATTTTCAAGGATGAACAAGAAGGTCAATGTGGCTGGAGAAGAAACAGCAAAGGGGAAAAGGGTAGAAGGTGGGGAGGGAATGGTTGAGGAGAGGATGGAGAGGCAGGTGGGGGCCAGATCACGTAGAACAATACAGACCATGATGAGGATTTGGCTTTGGTGGAATGAGAGGCCAAAAGATTTGGAGTGGGGGTGATGTGGTCTGTATTCTTAAGGGTGGCAACAGGGAGCCCAGTGAAGAGGCTGGTGCAATTGCCAGGTGAAAAAGAATGGTGGCTTGGACCTAGAGATGGAGGTGTAGCAAGAGGGGTACTGGAGAATAAGACCAGGCTTGCACATGGTATATTGATGGGTCCAGCCACCCTGGAAACCATATTTTTCAACTACTCGGAGGTCCTAGAAGTTAAGTAAGCTAGATGTTCTTGGGGAATAGTTCTCTCCAAATGTGATATCCTGATTAATGGTCCTCTTCCACTACAACAGTATTTCTGTCTGAGTAAATGCAATTTGTCTGAGTTAAGTTCCCAACTCATCCATGTCTACCTATGCAAGCTTCTTTTACCTCTCTGACTCTTGGGACAAATAATAATACCTGCCTCACAGATGGTGATGGTAAAGACACAGTGAGGTATATCTGAGATGCATAGAGCCTGGAGCCATGTTGGTATCATTATTCTTATTATCTTTACCACAGAACACATGTCAGAGACCCATTCACAGAATCTTGAGCATCCACTCTCCTTTTTCTAAACACCATAGTGACCCATGGGCACATCTCAGAGCAGACCCTTCTAGCGTTTCTGTTGTAGTGGGAGCTCCATAGTGTTTGTGTGCAATGGTGGTATGAGCACTGGTCGTAGACAGTATAGGAATGCTGGTTCTCTCTATCCTTAGACCTTGTGGCAGATTCCACCATTATGACATATTTCACATTAGTTATATTTTTCAATGTCTCTCTCCTGTTGACAGGTATGTCAGCGCCTTAACTAAACCCAGTGTCAAGGCAGGCTAGTTTATCACTGAGCCCACAATGGTGATAACCCTATATTTATGTAACACCTTACAGCTTCCAAAGCACTTTCAGATCAACCTTGCCTTTTTTATCCTTATAACCACCCAGAGAGTTGAGCAGGAAGGATGCCATCTCCATTTCAAAGGAGAGAAATCAGGTGAGAAAGATGAATTGACTTGCCCAAGGTTACATCAGGAGGAAGAGGCAGTTTTTGGGCTTTCAAATTGGAAGTTGACTACTGGCTTGCTGTTTGACCTTGGGCAAGTCTTTTAACTTGTAAATGGCTATAATAATGGCACCTTTTTCTGAAGATTGCATGAATTAATTCATGCCTTAGGGCTTTCATGTCATCCTAGGGCTCTTCACTCACATCATCTGGCTTCTCTTTTATTACATATTGATTTTTGAAATTGTGTTTTTGTATGAAGAAACTACCTTTGGGACTGTGTGCTATTTTGTTTCATCCCTGATGAGACTCTCGGGCCAAGCTTGAGCGTTACAGCAAACTCTGAGCCACACAGCTTTTTGGGCAGCCTCCAGTGCTCCCCTCGGAACTGGAGGTTTTTCTCCAGCTCTTCAGGAAATGCCATTGCGATGACTTCCATGGACTGCTTCCTGTCCCAGCCCTGTCAGCAAGAGTGTGGAAACTGGAAAGCAATGTCCCTAAAGGTCCGCCCCCTGAAAACTACTTTTTTTGGACATGTCCCTACCTTTCCTCTTGTCAATTACTTTCTTTGCTCCCTACCCTTTCCTCCTTCATCTGGCTTCTCCCTCCAGCTGTGATCATCCCTTCAAGATTTAGAAAATGCCTTTCTACTTGGTTCTGCCAGGCCATTTCCCCCTACCCTAGGCTAGGCTGTGAGGGAGGTTGGTTAGAATTCCTGGGTTCTCTCCTTGGCTCCATCACCCATTAGCAATTTCAGTCCTGGACTTCCCCTGGAGATGTATTAAACCTGTTGCTTGCAGTGCCCTGTGTCATCCATTAACCCTGAGTTCCCATAGGAGTTTCCACCCCACCCCTGCATAGGATGGGATTCTTAAGATATATCTCGAGGTTTGGCACATATAAATCCTGCCTCTTAGAAATTGATGATAGAGGGTGGAGTGAAACAGAGCCTGCCTTCCCCTCCCCCAGTCACCTTTGAGGAGGAAGCTAGAAGGTTGAAAACCTTGTTGGACAATCATCTGAGGAATGGGAGCTGGCCTGGGAGGGGATTGGAACGCACTCAACTATGCCTCAGATCCTTTGTTCCTCTCTTGAAAGGGAAACATTCCCCTCCCTCCTCCCTGGCCACACACACACATACACACGTGCCTTTGTTCCCTCGAGTCAGGCAGGGATAGGAACACAGTGTCCCTTCCAAGGAGCCTGACTCGCTTCCCTAGGGACTGGTCTGGTCAGTGGGACTGGGATATTTGCTTAGGAACCCCCAGCCTCATGTCCTTTCCATAGAGTCTCGGAGGCTAAGAACTTGCCTACAAACAGCTGAGACTTCTCTGTAATTATTTCGTGGGATACCCATGTCCCAGGATAAACAGTTCCTCCCTCTTACTCCAGTTGGTGATTAATATTATTGTTAACATTACTATTAATAGTATCTAACACTTATTGAGTGCTTACTCTGTGCCAGCCATTGTTCAAAGTGCTTTATATGTATTAATAGATTTCATTCTCACAGTAGCACTCTGAAGTGGGTTCTATTATCTCTGTTTCACATGTGAGGAAACTGAGGTACAGAGAGGTTAAGCAACTTATGCAAAGTAGCAGAGTTAGTAAGTGGCAAAGCCTGGGAGGGTAGCTTTCAACCTCCCCCTTTTAAACACTCCACTGTGTTCCCTCATCCAGTTCACTATTGTCTAGATGACTGCTGGCATTCATCCAGTGCTCACTATGTGACAGCCTTTACTGACACCATCTCCATTACTATCCCAACAACCTTATCATTATAGGACACTGAGATTTGGGAGGGCTTATAGTTAGCCAGAGGCAGAGTCAGGATTTGAAACCAGGTCTCTCTTACTCTAAAGCCTGTCCCTTTTATCTGCAATCCTTATAAATCTTGCAAAGTAGGTGTTGTTACCTTCATTTTATGGTTGAGAAAATTGAGGCTCGGAGAAAAGTGATGTGCCCAGAGCTTCAGAGGCTAGTACCAAGAAGAGCTGGGATTCACACTCTATTGCCTTAGTAGTCTGTATTGTCATGATTTTTCTTTTTATGTGCTTGATAATACTTTTAATTTACCAAACTCCTTTTATAAGTTATTTCCCAGTGAAGTAGGTGAGGTGGGTATGTTCAGCACTGTTTCTAGAGAGGAAACTAAGATAAGGGGTCTTGTCCCACAGTAAATAGCAGCATCAGACTTAGAATTCATGTTCTGGCTTTTAACACAGTATTATCGATACTGTCTGCCTCTCCTAAAGCTGGATATGTGGCTTGGAGCTGTCCTTGGAGTTTCATTTCTTTTGTTAAATCAGCAAATACTGACAAATGCTTTGTAATGTGCTAAATGCTAGCGATACTGTGGTTATTGCGGTAACTGGAACTGAGTCCCATCCCTCAATGGTCTGTTCCCATACTCCACACCTTGGGTCTTACTGGTGGTGGTCGTCTGCCATCTGAATCAGTCTACATGCGCCATCCATCCTTCTCTTCAGCTCCCAGACACACCAGGCAAGATTCATTATAGTTGATATGTATTAATCACCTTCAACACATACACAGACAAAACTCTGGCCTCACATTTGAGACAGCTTGACTCCTTGCTGGTGGCATAACACAAAGCAAATCAGCTTCAAATTCTCATCCATAAGCCTGAAAGAATAATGCCAAGCCACCAGAGTAAGTGAGGCATGAATGAGAAAGTGAAATGTAAGTGTGTTTTTTGGTAATAATAACAGGTACTATGTGTTGAGTAATCACTTGCTCTGTGCCAGGTGCTGTGTTTGTTTATGCCCTTGATATAATCATCTTACTTGGTTCTCACAAATGCTCTCCTGTGAAGATGGAGAATCTAGGGTTCAGAGAGGCTCCCTAATGTGTCCACAGTAACAGATCTTATAAGAGGCAGAGCTGGGTCTTACACTCAGATGTGTCTGATGCAAAAGCCTATAAGCGTCATTGGTTCTTGCAAGCCCAGACTGGCTTATTTTACCCTGACTACCTGGCTCAGGGCCTGCGGTTGGGTGGGGACTTGGCCAGGGCCTGCTCAATGAACATGAAGGGTTGTTATTATTAGATACAGGTTAGGCTACAAAAAAAGTTTCTGCCCCTAAGGAAGCAAACTCATTTGAAGCAGTAGAAATAGACCCCAAACACTTGGTGAATGGCTTGAGGCAAACTGTGCCAAACCTATGGAGTAAACTCCAAAAGCAGAAGAGGTTGAGTCCACCTGACTGCATTGCTGGGCCCTGGGCCTCTGCCAAATGGGCCCACTTCCACCATCAACTACTCAGTTGATTACTGGGCCCAGAGACCTCTACCCTCAGCCTGTATCATCAATCTGCACCCTTTCCCTAGCCAACTGCATTGCCAATCCAGACTCTCTTCTGCACCAACAGTGGAAAGGGTTAGGAAGGAGAGAGGTCACTGGCAGCTTGAATAATCATAGCTTTCTCAGCACCAAGCTTTGTATAGTTCCCACTGAGGCCTCAGTTTCCTCGTCTGTAAAATGGGGATAATAATAATCTCTTAATGAAGATGATAGTAATCTCTTCCTTATAGGCTTGCTGTTTTTCCTCTGCCTGTTCACTCATCCTATAGACCTGATCAGGGCTCTGTCTTTATCATTGAGGTATCAACTCAGGTATCACCTCCCTAGAGGCCACCATGTTTACAGATTTACCATCTGTTTCCTGTAGTAAAACATAAGCTCTCAGAGTACAGGGGCTTTATCCTGTCTTCTTCATCCCCAGCATCTAGCAGAGTGCTTGGTACATACGAGGCATTCAGCAAATATTTGTTGAATGAGTAAGTGGCTGTGTAGACCACCTCACACAGTGTCTGACATACTCAGTCAATGTTAGGCATTGCCATGTCTTAGGAAGATGTGGACCATGATGGGTTTAAATAGATGAAAAGAATGTAACAAGAGCAGGCTATGGTTGGGCGTGGTGGCTCACACCTGTAACCTCAGCACTTTGGGAAACTGAGGCAGGTAGATCACTTGAGATCAGGAGTTCAAGCCTAGCCCAGCCAATATGACAAAACCTTATCTGTTCTTTTTTTCTTTTTTTTTTTTTTTTTTGAAACGGAGTCTTGCTCTTGCTCAGTCGCCCAGGCTGGAGGGCAGTGGCACAATCTCGGCTCACTGCAAGCTCTGCCTCCCGGTTTCACACCATTCTCCTGCCTCAGCCTCCCAAGTAGCTGGGACTACAGGTGCCCGCCACCACACCTAGCTAATTTTTTTTGTATTTTTAGGAGAGACGGGGTTTCACTGCGTTAGCCAGGATGGTCTCGATCTCCTGACCTCGTGATCCACCCACCTCGGCCTCCCAAAGTGCTGGGATTACAGGCGTGGGCCACCGCGCCCGCCTCATCTCTTCTAAAAATACAAAAATTAGCAGGGTGTGGTGGCCGGCACCCATAATCCCAGCTACTTGGGGGGCTGAGGCAGGAGAATCACTTGAGGCTGGGAGGTGGAGGTTGCAGTGAGCTGAGCTCATGCCATTGCACTCCAGCTTGGGCGACAGAGGGAGACTGCCCCCCCCCACACACACACACACACAAAAGATCAGGCTAGTCACGCGCACACACACACACGCACACACACAGACAAGCAGGCCAGATGGGTAAGAACCACCCAGACAGAACACCCTGGGTGGAGTATGTATGAAGCATTTGGGAGATGATGAGGAGGCAGACTGGCTAGAGCCGAAGACAGTCTGTGTCAGCAAAAAAGCTGGTCAGGGAAAAAAGCAGGTGGCTGATGACAGAGGCCTCTGGACAGAGGGATGGGGATGGTTGATGGTAGAGGTGGGCCCAATGGGGAGAGGCCCAGAGCATCTGTGGGATGCAGTCAGGTCTCCAGTAACCCCTGGGAAAAAGAATTTCTTGCCAGCCAGGGCTCAGCAGGCAGAGCTGCAGGGAGAGAAAAGCCAGAGGCACCTGCAACCTGCAGATCAGGTAAGCTGCCCTGGTTGTTATTTTGGGACTCAGGGCCAGGTGCAGATTCAAAGGATTGATTGAAGCCTTTTGGCAACTTTGGCCTCAGCAGGGTAAACATCACCTGTCTCCTGCCACCTGCAGTGACAGTGCCAGGAAGGGTACCCTAGGCCCAAAGGGGCCTAACTTTCTTGCTGCCCTGGTGGAGCAAGAAATATCTTCCAGGAGAGGCCAATCCTTCCTTGCCCCACAGCTCCTTCTCTGAAAAGCTCAGGTGGCAATCAGGTACCTCCTGCCCAAGAGGCCCCCATGGTTCTGGCCCAAGGAAGGTAGGGGCGGGGCACTGGGAGCCGTTGACAGCTGGGCTCAGCTGGGGGGAGGGGTCAGTTTGGGAGCAGGTGCAGATTTCAGGGAGGGTGGGGCCTAAAGGGAAGTAGGGATCTTGGTAGGCTGCAAAATTTTCCTCCCCATCCCCCAGCCACAGCTGGCTTCTCCAGGAACCTGATGACCTAGTTACAATGCTTAGAAATTGTCAGCTTAGCTTGCAGTTCAGGGCTTTGCCAGTCTCTCCTCTCTGAGGCTTCTTGGGTCCAAAAGGTGCCTTGGCATTTCCCCAAGGGGGTTCCATGTGAATGACACACGCCATATCACATGTACAGGCTTCTTGCCCAGAGGAGGAAAGAGCCAGTAAGGCTGCTGCTTCTTCCCTTGTGTGTGCCCCCAACCCCAGGGATAAAATACTCCCATGCCCTTGCCCCCTTCCATTTCTCTCTAGAGGGTTAGTGAGTGACAAATAGGAGGTCATAAACTTCTTCCCTTGAGGGTCAACAAAGAGGGCCAGACCCTTGTTGCTCTGAGGATAGATTGAGCACACCTAACCATTCTTTCCTTACCTCCCCATCTCAGTGTGATGTTAAAACCTGATGGAAAGGGGTTAGGAAAACTCTTCTGGGGGCTCTGGAGGCCCCCCACTCTCTCAGGCAGCAGCTGCTCCTGGTATTCCTGGTGTCTGCCTTGCCTCCTTGGGAGAAATTCCATCGTTGTTAAGAGTCAGGTATGAAATTTGACAAACCAGTGTTGAGTTGGTGAGTCTCACTTGCTTAATAGTTATCCTTGGCAAATACTTAATCTTTCCCAGCCTTAGTTTCCTCATGTATGAAAAAGCGATAGCCATGTACAGTGCTTTTCTTTCTTTTTTTTTTTTTTTGAGACAGTTTCGCTCTTGTTGCCAAGGCTGGAGTGCAATGGTGTGACCTCGGCTCACCACAACCTTTGCCTCCCAGGTTCAAGCGATTCTCCTGCCTCAGCCTCCCGAGTAGCCGGGATTACAGGCATGCGCCACCACGCCCAGCTAATTTTGTATTTTTAGTAGAGACAGGGTTTCTCCTTGTTGATCAGGCTGGTCTTTAACTCCTGACCTCAGGTGATTCTTCCGCCTCAGCCTCCCAAAGTGTTGGGATTACAGGCGTGAGCCACCGCACCCAGCCTACAGTGCTTTTCTTGAAACACTCTTGAGAGCATGAAACAGTTGAAAAGATACATGGAGCACTTACCAAGGAGCCCAGCATATAGTAATTACTTAGTATAACAAGCTACTATTATTACTGTTATTGTCACATTGCAATCACTGGTAAGCAAATTGTTGTCATTGCTATTGTCCAAGAGTGAATTTTCAGGCTGACAGAATATGTGGATATCTTTGGACCAAGTGTTTAGAGATTTTAAGGTACCTGAAGCTTGGGGCCTTGGCTCACAACCTTGTCCCCTATCTTCTCTACAAGGACCCCAAATCATACCTTGTACACAGTAGATAGAGGTTTGGCTAGTGTTGTTGACTAGGCATTTGGCAATGGGCCATATTTTGTTTTATCTTCCAGGGACCTCCTTGTTTGTTGACTTAGTAGAAGACTTAATGAGTTAAATATTTAAAGTGTGTAGGAGCATGCCTGGCACACAGTAGGTGTTTGACACGTGTTTGAATGCTAAAACATGGCATTGTGGGAACTCTGGAGTTTTTCCAGGATGGCCCCACTCACTCCTTGTTTGCTCTGTGGCCTCAAGCCTCTTGCCCAAGCTCTGCCTGTTGCCTCACATGTTGAAGAAAGATAACACCCGCCTTGCCTCCCTCATGGGCTAGCAGGGAGGCCCAAAGAGATGATAGATGAAAAAGCACTTTGAGAACTATAAATATTTGGTCTTGTTGCTACTCCTTGACTAAAGTCACAGCCATAGCTGTGTCATTCATTCATTCATTCAGTCAACAAGGATTTTTTGAGTGGAAGCAATATCTTATCACTTAACTGGCTTCATGAATTTGGACAAGTTACTTTCCCTCTGTAAACCTGAAGATCTATAAAATGGAAGTAATACTTATTTCAGAAGGTTGTTGGGAGAAAGACTAAATGAGGTGCTCTGAGCTTATTGAGGATAAAAACTGTGTCTTATTCACTCTTAACAGCTACTGCTGGGCCTAGTACTTGGTGGCTGAGTGTTTAGTGACTGAGTTAATAAACATTCCTAATAATTAATGGTATATGTAAAGTGCACTTACACAGTGCCTAGTACAGAGTAAAAGCTCACCAAATGCTGAGTCTTTCCCTTTTCTCTCTCTATGAGGCTTGAGGTGCCTTGATGCAGCCATGGGTTGCCTTCTGCAGTCAAATTACCAGGCAAGGCCAGACTCTGAATATGACTCAGATGTGAGGTAGAAATGAGTATTAACACCTAGCTCCAGGAGGTCCTTACCTGCCTAGGCTGGACTTCAGTGTGGGGGTTCTGAACTATCCAGGATCAGTGCTGCTTAAACATAAAATCCAGACCCATAGTATATCTCTGATGACCCGTGCTTATCTCTGATCCAGAACAACTGCCTCTTGTTCTACCCACTCTCCATCTGCTACTCCAAAGAATTTCCCTTTGCTCACAGCACCCACGTTCAGTTGGAGCCCTAGGGGTTACCATGTCAGGGAAGTCCCAGGGAGTCACTCAGCAATAGCCCTTTGGGGCAAGGTCCAGAGAGGGAGCCCAATTCTAAGGCTCAGTGTCTCCTGGGACTAGGTCAAGCAGCAGGTGCACACATGAGGCCCTGTGGCTGGTGGCTGAGTGATGAAACTGAGAGATGTGTAGGACCAGACAAGAAGTCAACCTAGAGGAAACTGCCTGCCTGTTCATGCAGGTGTTTGGACACCTGGGGAAACTTTCTGGGTCTGATTTAGTGGTGCTAGTGTAGGTTCCATATTAGTATCCCAGGCCCCAGTGAGGGAAACCTATGGAACTCCCAGCACCTTTAAACCCTTCTCAGATCCCTTTAGGGTGGAAGAGAGGCCCCCTCCTCTGGGTTCTGCAGCATCTACAGCTGGAAACTCCAGGGACAATGACATAATAACCATAGCTCCCTTTATAAAATCTCTGCTGTGTGTTAGGCACTGTGCTGGGGGTCTTTATGAAAAGGGGATCATTTTGTTATTGGAAGTATGGGCTCTGGAATCGGACAGAGTTGAGTTTGAATCTGGTCTCTATTCCATATCAGCTGTTAGATCTTGGGTGCATTCCTTTCCATTTCTGAGTCTCAGTCCCCCTATCTGAAAAATGGGGATAATAATAATACTTCATAGGGTTTTTGTAAGGATTTAAGAACCTTTTGTAAGGATGTATGTAAGATCATACAGTACAGGTATTAAGGTAATTTTAGTAATAGTTAACATTATGGAGCACTTGCACTTAAGCGTTTTATATGAGATAGTTCGTTGAATTCTCAAAATAGTACCACTCAGGTAGGTTCTCTTATTATTCCTATAGAGAAGTTAAGGAAGTTGTTCAAAGATGCACAGCCAGTAAGTGGTAAAACCATGATTTGAACTCAGGTAGTCTGGCTCCAAAGCCAACTTGTCCTACCTCTGGATAAGGAAGGCCCTAGTAATTGTTGCTGTTATAACCGTTGTAGCCAACATTGTACTCGTCTCTGGTTTTTGGTCTATCCACTGAATTCTGAGCTCAGTGAAGACCAGAAACCCGTTTAATCACCTTGCACCCCCAGCGACCAACATAAAACTCATTAATACTCATAGAACTCATTAATATTTGCTTAATGACTGAGAATATTCTCTTTAGTAATCAATCAGTAACTCTTTATCGACCATTTCCTGTAGGCTAGCTTTGAACTAAATCCTAGGAGGAATGCAAAGTACAGCTATGCCTTTGTAAACGGAAGATTGGGTGTGTGCGTTGGGGGTGGGGAGTGCATTCCAGAGAGCACTGTGTCATTGGCAGAAACTTCCACACAGGAGGCAGAAACAATACAGGTAGTTTGAGGATGTTTTCCAAGAAGGGATTCCCACCCCTCCCTGAGGGAGTCACTTCCTCCATCTCCTGCAGAACAAGGTGACACAGATTCCCTACTCTGACCAAGGGCAAGGAACCACTCTAAGCTCTTTTGTCACTCTAATCCAGAATCTGTGTCTTTATTGCTCAGGCAACCAGTTCTTGGGAGCCTAGAATGACAGGGGAAAAGTCAGAAGATTGGAGCTGGGAAGGGACCTTAGAAAATCATTCTTGCCCAATACTCCAGCCAAAGTGGTCTTCTAAAAAGCAACTTCAGGCCGGGCGTGGTGGCTCATGCCTGTAATCTCAACACTTTGGGAGGCCGAGGTGGGTGGATCATGAGGGGAGTTCAAGACCAGCCTGGCCAAGATGGTGAAACCCTGTCTCTGCTAAAAATACAAAAATTAGCCGGGTGTGGTGCATGCCTGTAATCCCAGCTACTCGGGAGGCTGAAGCAGAAGAATCGCTTGAACCTGGGAGGCGTAGGTTGCAGTGAGCTGAGATCAGGCCACTGCACTCCAGCCTGGGTGACAGAGAGAGACTCCGTCTCAAAAAAAAAAAAAATTTAGGGCCGGGTACAGTGGGAGGCTGAGCCGGGTGGATCACCTGAGGTCAGGAGTTTGAGACCAGCCTGACCAATATGGTGAAACCCCATCTCTACTAAAATTATAAAATTTAGCCAGGTGTGGTGGCGTGGGCCTGTAGATGCTGTAGAACCCAACTACTTGGAGACCGAGGCAGGAGAATCGCTTGAACCTGGGAGGAAGAGGTTGCAATGAGCCGAGATCACACCACTGCACTCCAGCCTGGGTGACAGAGCAAGACTCGTCTCAAAAAAAAAAAAAAAAAAAAAAAAAATCAGGGCTGGGCTCAGTGACTCATGCCTATAATCCCAGCACTTTGGGAGGCCAAGACAGGCAAAATCACCTGAGATCAGGAGTTCGAGACCAGCCTGTCCAGCATGGTGAAACCCCGTCTCTACTAAAAATAAAAATAAAAATAAAATTAGCCGGGTGTGGTGGTGCATGCCTGTGATCTCAGCTACTCTGGAGGCTGAGGCAGGAGTATCACTTGAATCCAGGAGGCAGAGGTTGCAGTGAGTCGAGATTGCACCACTGCACGCCAGCCTGGGCAACAGAGTGAGACTCTTGTCTCAAAAATAAAAATAAAATAAAAATAAAACCAAGTTCAGGCCAGACGTGATGGCTCTCGCCTGTAATCCCAGCACTTTGGGAGGCCAAGGCAGATGGATCACCTGAGGTAATGAGTTCGAGACCAGCCTGGCCAACATGATGCAACTCTATCTCTACTAAAAATACAAAAAATTAGCCAAGAGCAGTGGCTCACACCTGTAAATCCAGCGTATCGAGAGGCCAAGGCGGGTGATCACCTGAGGTAACGAGTTCTAGACCAGCCTGACCAACATGGTGAAACCCCATCTCTACTAAAAATACAAATTTAGCCGGGCATGGTGGCGCATGCCTGTGATCCCGGCTACCTGAGAGGCTGAGGCAGGAGAATCACTTGAACCCAGGAGGTGGAGGTTGCAGTGAGCCAAGATTGCACCATTGCACTCCAGCCTGGGCAACAAGAGTGAAACTCTGTCTCAAAAAATTTAATAAAATAAAAACCAAGTTCAGATCTTACTGCACTTTTGCTTACAACCCTCCAAGTGGTCTTCCACTGTAGTTAGAATAAAACCCAGACTTTTTTTTTTTTTTTTTTTTTTTTTTGAGATGGAGTCTCGCCCTGTCGCCCAGGCTGGAGTGTAGTGGCGTAATTTCGGCTCACTGCAAACTCCGCCTCCCGGGTTCAAGCGATTCTCCTGCCTCAGCCTCCTGAGTAGCTGGGATTAAAGGTGCCCACTGGCCTGGCACAATGGCTCACCTCTGTAATCTCAGCACTTTGGGAGGCTGAGGCGGGCAAATCACCTGAGGTTGGGAGTCCGAGACCAGCCTGACCAACATGGAGAAAGCCGTCTCTACTAAAAATACAAAATTAGCCGGGCTTGGTGGCACATGCCTGTAATCTCAGCTGCTCAGGAGGCTGAGGCAGGAGAATCGCTTGAACCTGGGAGGCGGAGGTTGCAGTGAACTGAGATCACACCATTACACTCCACCCTGGGCAACAAGAGCAAAACTCTGTCTCAAAGAATAAAAAATAAAAATAAAAAAATAAAGGCAGCTGCCATCGCGTCCAGCTAATTTTTGTATTTTTAGTAGAGACAGGGTTTCACCATGATGTCCAGGCTGGTCTCAAACTCCTGACCTCGTGATCTGCCCGCCTCAGCCTCCCAAAGTGTTGGGATTACAGCTGTGATCCACTGCACTCAGCAAAACCCAGACTTCTTACCAACCTCTGAGGCCTGTGTGATCTGGTCCTGGCTGCCCCTCCATCATTCCGTCTCTCCCTTACTCCACTCAAACCATATGGGTTCCTTGCTGCTCCTGGATCCTGGCGTAACTTCTTCCTGCCCAAGGGCTTTTGTAGTTGCTCTTCACTCTGCCTGGAATGTTCTGCCCCTAGTATTTCCTTTCTGAGTCCTACATTGGGTTCAGCTTGCTGGTCACCTCCCCTGAGAGACTTTCCTTGGCCTTCAGTTTAAAGTGGCCATGCTACTTCTAAATTCCTCTCCAGTCTTCTTGTAGTTTTGTCATAGCAACAACCTGTACCTGGAATTTTCTTTTTGTTTGTTTACTTGTTTTTGTCTGTCTCTTCTATTAGAATATAAACCCCATGATTATAGGGAGTTCGGCTTGTTCATCATTGTATCTCCAGTGTCTGCAGCTGTTCTTTGCAGGTAGTAAACATTCAGTGAATAGTTTTTGAATAAATGATTAAACAAATGAAGAAAACCTAAGACATGAAAAAACTGAGGCCCAGAGAAGAGAAGCTAATGAGAATTAATAGTGTTCTTTCATCTTACTTTTGAATGCTCATTAAGTGCCAAGCACTGTATTCAGTGATTTACATGCATTATTTTTGCCACTTATTCTTAACTGTTATAATGAGTTGTTTGGAACATCATTTTTTATATATACCACTGTACCACTTAGAAAAAGAGTACCACTGGGCCAACTCTTATTTTTTATTGGAACCTTGCTCCGTTTTACAAAGAGTTGGAAGCAACTTAGGAAAATTCATACAACCAAAAGGATAATGTAGTTAAGGGAGTCAGGTGAAAGGAAAATATGGGTAAGAAGACAAGAGCCAAAACTAAAATTAGTTCACACAAATGTATGTTACAAAAGTCCTTTGAACTGAGCAGTTTTTCTGCCATTCTTTATAACTAAATATTGCCCAGATTCATTTAAAATGATGGTTTTTTAAAAATCTAATTACAGGCCAGGCGTGGTGGTTCACACCTGTAACCCCAGCACTTTGGGAGGCCAAGGCAGGCAGATCACGAGGTCAGGAGATCGAGACAATCTTGGCCAACGTGGTAAAACCCTGTCTCTACTAAAATACAAAAAATTAGCCGGGCGTGGTGGCATGTGCCTGTAATCCCAGCTACTCAGGAGGCTGAGGCAGGAGAATCGCTTGAACCAAGGAGGCGGAGGTTTCAGTGAGCTGAGATCGCGCCACTGCACTCCAGCCTGGCAATAGAGCAAGACTCCATCTCCAAAAAAAAAAAAAAAATCTAATTACATAGATGACCTTGGGATTGTCCCAAACTGCACATCATAGTTTAGGATTTGCTGGCTCCCTTCCTGCCTCATCAGCTGGTCTCCTGGATTGAGGCAGCGTGATCTCCTGTTTTTGCCAAAGGGCCTGGTCCAGTGGGGAGGAGCCTAGACCCCTCTCCAGTCCTCTCCGGACCTAGCTAACTTTGTTTCAAGGAGTCTTTTCCATTGAAGGTTTATTAATTGAGATATTGCCATTGGAAGCCCAGTTCTGCTCTCAAGATACTTCCAATTGAATTAGAGAGAAAAGACATAATATACATGAAAAGAGATCTTGTAAAAGCCAACAATAAATGCTAAATGAGGGAAGGACTCCACAGAAGAGGTGAGGTTTGCACTGAGCCTTACCACAAAGCAGGGAACAGAGGGGCTGTAACTCCCAGTAGGAGAGTTGACGTGAGCTAAGATTTGCAGGCTGAGACCAACTCTCAAGAAGAGACCTGTGAGCAGTGGCAGTCAAGTTTTAGGCATATGTGGAGGGGACTCTTTTATTAGGTAATAAATCCAAAAAGGTCAGCTAGAGCCAGGTTCGTAGGATCTTCAAGTGCCAGGGGGAGGATTCAGGACCCACCTTGGCAGCCCTGGTATCCCAATAGATAGGTCATGCCTAGGGACTAATGCCCATCCTGGCCACTGGTTGGGCTGCTGATTCCCAGGTGGCAATGGCAGCTTCTGAAATGGGAGCCAGAGCCTTCAACTAATAGTGAGGAGAGGAGTAAGTGTGGGGCCATTGTCAGTTTAGCTTTTGGCCATCCCAGGTGCTGCTATTCATTTGGCGATTCAGCAGATGTTTATTGAGCACCAACTATGTGCCAGGCCCTGTGCTATGTGCTGAAGATGCTAAGATAAACAAGACAAGGTCAAGGACATTGCTCTTATAGAACTCTTACTTTAATGGGAGAGATAGCTAGCCCAAGAAACAAATCAGATTATTTCAGAGAGTGGGTTAATTGCTGTACAGAAAATGAAGATGAGTAATGGAATATCTGGGGAAGCAACTCTATGCATGGGCCCACTCAGATACTCAGCTTTGACACCGTTGAGTCTAGTTGGTTATATCCTTTTGTGTTATAGATGGAGGTGATCTTTCAAATCTCCTCTGCAGAGATCCAATGGGATAATAGTGACTACCATTTATTGAGCACCTAGCCCATGTCAGGTACTCTACATGCATTTTCTCGTTTAATCCCCTCACCTAGACTGTGTGGTAAATGATCCATTAGCCCTACTTTCTTTTCTAGTAAAGAAACTCAGGTTTGGAGAGGTGAAGTTGCATGCCAGGGTCCTGCAGCTTTATATGGTGAATCCTGGATTTGAACCTAGATTGGGCTGACTCTGAAGCCAGGCTTCTTTCCACTGTTCCACCCTTGGAATAAATGAAGGATTGTTGGTTGGATGTGCAGAAAGCTGCTTAGCAAAAGGAGAGTTGGAGAAGCATGTTGGTTTGAGGGTCTTGAAGGACACCTACTGTCCTCCCAACTGAGAGGACTCTTTCTTCTCATCTTCAGGAGGTTGCCTCCAGAGCCTGGGGTTACTGTAGGCCTTTGCCAGAGGCATGTTCGGACTTAGCCAGCTGAGTATCCCCTGTTTCCTGCTTTTGCCATCTCAGCTGCTGGTCAGGAGGTTTGGGAAGGTGACATCATCTAGCTGAATCAGCTGCTGCTTCTAGATACATTACTGGAACTGAAAGTCATTACCCCTTCCTTCCTGCTCTGTAAGTCTCTTCAGAATGAGGCTGGAGTATGGGTGTTCCACCTGTCTGCAGGGTCATGGCTGGAACAGTGCTTGCTGCTTTTAAAGAGTTAAAAGGTTTTTAAAAGCTTGCTCGTGGCAACAGCTTTCCTCAAGTCTTCTCAAGCTAAGGGAACAGACTGTCCTTGAGAGGCAGGAGGATTCACAGGAAGGCCCTCCCCGACTCCCTCCCGTCCACCTACTTTTAGCCATGTGACCCTTCTGATCTCCTTTGCCTAAGTCCGAGGCTTAGGCCCAGCACTGCAGGATGGGTAAACAAAACGTTATTTGTGGACTTTTTGACCTTAAGACTTTTAGAGTCTGGTCAAGGGGACAAAAAAAACTGCTTACATTTCAGAGCAGACCAGCCACCACACTATTGGAGATCTATTGGAGATCTCCCCTTGACTCACTAATTGAAAAGCAAAAACGGGCAGGTGTGGTGGCTCATGCCTGTAATCCGAGCACTTTAGGAGGCTGAGGCAGGCAGATTGCTTGAGCTCAGGAGTTTGAGACCAGCCTGGGCAACATAGCGAAATCCTGTCTCTACAAAAAAAAAATACAAAAATTAGCCAGGTGTGGTGGTGCACACCTATATTCCCAGCTACTCGGGAGGCTAAGATGGGAGAAACACTTGAGTCCAGGAGGTCAAGGTTGCAGTGATCCATGTTCATGCCACTATACTCCAGCCTAGGTGACAAAGTGAGACCGTCTTAAAAAAAAAAAAAAATGAAAATTGTCTGGGTACAGTAGCTCATGCCTGTAATCCCAATACTTTTGGGAGTCTGAGGTGGGAGGATCACTTGAGCCCAGAAATTCAACATCAGCCTGAGCAGTAAGTGTGACCTCCATCTCTATAAAAAATTTGTCAGGCATGGTGGCACATGCCTATAATCCTAGCTACTCAGAAGGCTAAGGTGGGAGGATCACTTGAGCCTGGGAGTTCATGGCTGCAGTGAGCTATGAACACATCTCACAGAACTCCAACCTGGGTGACAGAGTGAAATCCTGTCTCAGAAAAAAGAGTCATTGGAGGGTTTTGAACCAAAAATGACAGTCCAACATACATTTTTAAAGGATCACCAGACTGGGCACGATGGTTGACCCCTGTAATCCCAGCACTTTGGGAGGCCGAGGGAGGTGAATCACTTGAGGTCAGAAGTTTAAGACTAGCCTGGCCAACATGGTGAAACCCCATCTCTACTAAAAATACAAAAATTAGCCAGGCATGGTGGCGTGTGCCTGTCATCCCAGTTACTCGGGAGGCTGAGGCAGGAAAACTGCTTAAGCCTGGGAGGTGAAGGTTGCAGTGAGATGAGATTGCGCCACTGCACTCCAGCCTGGGCAACAGAGTAAGACTCCATCTCAAAATAAATAAATAAACAAACAAACAAATAAGGATCACCAGTAACTAGATAGATAACAGATTAGAGGAGGGCAAGGGCAAAAGCAGGGAGCTCAGGAAGGAGGCTGTTACTGTTGTCTAGGTGAGAGATGATGGCAGATGTGTGAGAGGGAATGAGTAATAGCTGTTCTTTCTTACATCCTACTTCCCAGCCTTTGCCCAGGCAGTTTCTCCTGCCAAATAAGAAACAGCAACAGCACATGCTGGGGATTCTGTTCAGTGGTTTCCATTTACCAGTATAGCACCTCATTAATCCTCCGAACAGTTTGTTGAGGTGTGCTGTAGTGGTATCTACATTTTACAGAGAAGAAAACTGAGACTTTGAGAGGTAAAGTCACCTGTTAGGCCGGGTGCGGTGGCTCACACTTGTAATTCCAGCATTTTGGGAGGCCGAGGCGAGTGGATCATGAGGTCAGGAGTTTGAGACCATCCTGTCTAACACGGTGAAACCCTGTCTCTACTAAAAATACAAAAAATTAGCCAGGCATGGTGGTGGGCACCTGTAGTCCCAGCTACTTGGGAGGCTGAGGCAGGAGAATGGCGTGAACCCGGGATTGGTTGCAGGTTGCAGTGAGCCGAGATTGTGCCACTGCACTCCAGCCTGGGTGACAGAGCAAGACTCCGTCTTTAAAAAAAAAAAAAAAAGGTCACCTGTTAAAAGATTACACAGCTAACTGCCAGCATCCAAAGCCTGTCCTCTTCCCTCTTCCATTTGAATAGGCTCCTTCCAGCCAACATTCATGTATGTCCTATCCGGGCTCCAAAGTCCAGTACCAAGCCAGTCTTTTCCAGGAAGGCATCCCCAAGCTTATCTAATGGCCTGTCCCTCTATTGAGAACTGATCTACAGAGCTACCATCCATTGAGCACTCCATGGGTGCTAAGTATACTGCTGAATGATTTAAATATGTTATCTCATGTAATATTCCAAGGAGCCATATACCCTGTGACATCCATTTTACATGTGAAAATAGTGAAGCTAAAAGATACGCATGTGCCATCATGCCTAGCTAAGTTTTTTGTTGTTGTTATTGTTGTTTGAGGTAGGGTCTTGCTCTGTTGCCCAGGCTGGAGTGCAGTGGCGTGATCTCAGCTCACTGCAGCCTCTGCCTTCTGGATTCAAGTGATTCTCCTGCCTCAGCCTCCCGAGTAACTGAGATTACAGGCACTCGCCACCATGCCCAGCTAATTTTTGTATTTTTGGTAGAAACGGGGTTTGACCACGTTGGCCAGGCTGGTCTCAAACTCCTGACCTCAAATAATCCACCTGCCTCTGCTTCCCAAAGTGCTGGGATTACAGGTGTGAGCCACTGTGCCTGGCCGACTAGCTTATTTTAATTTTTAGTAGAGACAAGGTCTCACTGTGTTGTCCAGGCTGGTCTTGAACTCCTGGGCTCAAGCAGTGCTCCCACCTTGACGTCCCAAAGTGCTGTGATTACAGGCGTTAGCCAGCAGTGCCTGGCCTCTAATGACACTTTATTCATGAGAATAAATGCCAAAATGTATACAGTGCATGGGCAGAAGACTGGGAGACCTTGGTAGGCCAGCAGTGGCAAGCACAGTCACCTAGAAATAAATGCCCCAGAGTTCACTGAACCTGGGTTTCAACTGCCCAGGCTTACTCCTTCTCAAAACCAGCCCTGTTCCAGCTTTGTGTCCCTGTGTGTGTGCATGGGTACATGCACAAGTAGATGACACAGTGGTGATGCTATGCACCCAGGACATTTCATAATAGGAAAGGATGTTGACCACTGCCATGGGGTACCAAAGGTCATCAGGGCTGAGAAAGCCAAGGACACGCAGGCAGCCTTGCTCCCATTTCAGTCTGAGTCATTTCCTGAGGAATAGTGGTCATTCATTCATTTGTTCATTAACAAGTATTTATGGAGTTCCTGCCATATGTCAGGGACTGAGCTAAAGGTTGGACATACAGTCTGAATAAACCAAAGTCCCTGTTCTCACCCAGTGGACATTCCAATGTGGGTGACAGATTCTAAGTAAATTAACGTGTCAGGGCTAGGCATGGTGGCTCTTGCCTGTAATTCTAGCACTTTGGGAAGCTGAGGTGGGAGTATTGCTTGAGCCCAGGAGTTCAAGACCAACCTGGGCAACATAGTGACACCCCACCTCTAAAAAATAAATAACATGTGAGGTAGTATTTAGGGCTATAGGAAAAAATAAAGCAGGGAAAAGGGATTAGGGATGGGAAAAGGAAGGGTAGGGTAGTTAGGAAGGCTTCTCTGATAAAGTGACATTGGATCTGAATGCAGTGAGGGCATGATCTGTGCAGATATTTGGGGAATAGTGTTGTAGGTGTAGAGAACAGCAAGTCGTAAAACAAAAAACTAGGTGCAGTGACTCACGCCTGTAATCCCAACACTTTGGGAGGCCAAGGTGGGAGGATCACTTGATGCTGAGAGTTTGAGATCAGCCAGAGTGACAAAGCCAGAGTTTAGCTAGGCATAGTGGTGCATGTCTGTAGTCCTACCTACTCGGGACACTGAGGCAGGAAGATGGCTTAAATCCAGGAGTTTGAGGCTGCAGTGAGCTATGATCCTGTCACTCTACTCTAGTCTGGGTGACAGAGCAAGACCCTGTTTCAAAAAAATTTAAAAAGCAAGTACAGAAAAAGACTGTCCAACATATTAAAGTACAGCAAGATGGCCAGTGTGACCAGAGTAGAGTAAGCCAGTGGTAGGAATCAGGTCTGAGATGTCACCAGGGGCCAAGTCTTGTAGGGCCACATGGGACCTTGCTTTAAGGGCAGTGGAAAGGCATGGAGGATTTTTAAGCAAAGAAGTGACAGGTTTTAGAAGGATCTCTCTGGTGTGGAGGACAAACTCTATGGGTAAGAGCGGGAGCAGGAAACCAGTGAGAAGCCAGGTGGGTGATAACAGCAGTTTATACCAGGGTGGAGGGGTGGTGGAAGTGGCAAGCAGTGGTCAGAGCTTGGATATAATTTGAAGGTTGGACCAACTGGATTTGCTGATGATTGCTGGATAAGAGATAAGAGAGAGAGAAGAGTCCAGGTTTTTGGCTTAAGAAACTGGAAAGTCCTTACGGCCATTTAATAAGGGGAAGATGCCTTGACTAATAGTGATTTCCTGCGAGGGCTGTGGAGTTAAACTGCCTGCATTCAAGTCCTAGTTTGCTTACTGTTTTGTTTTTGTTGTTGTTTTGAGATGAGGTCTCACTATGTTGCCTATGCTTGTCTCAAACTCCTGGGCTCAAGTGATCCTCCCGCCTCAATCTTCCTGGGATTATAGGTGCACCACCAGGCCCTGCTTACTGTTTGACTTTGGGTAAGTGTTTAACTTTACCAAGCCTTAGTTTTCTTCAGTGTAAACCTACCGTCTAGATGATAGGCAGTTGAGTGCTGTGAAAACTAAATGGGGGTAATTTGTATGAAGGGGTTAGGACAATGCCTGGCATATGGTAAACCTTCAGTAAGAGTTAGCTCTAATCCTTATTACTATTGTTGGAAAGCAAGAAGTCCCAGGGCCTCAAGGTCCTCTGGAAAGCAGGCAGCAGGTCGCACTCCACCTCCACCACCCCTTCAAGGAGCCCACCCTCCAAGAGGCAGCTCAGACACCATCTGTCCAGCAGAGAAAAGCCACAGGGAGACAGCTTTCGGGGAGCATTAGATAGATGAGCCCTTCCCAAGAAACTTAATCTCATTCTCAGCAGGTGCTAATCCCACCACCCTCCCTTGGTATCTGAGCCCAGCCCACCCACTTCCTTCCCCACCCCCATCCTGTGTCCTAGACCCTCTTCCCCTTCTCACCAGCTCCAAGCTGCCACCAGCAAACTTCCTTACCAGATGGAGGGGCTCTGATAGGAGCCCACCACCCATCTTGACTGGGCCCAGCCTCTCACACGTATCAGGTCACCAAGGGCTACAGGTGCCACCTGTCCAGAAGCCCCCCCTACAGGTGCCAGTTCCTGGGCGTGGTGCTCGATCCAGGCTGGAGCCAGCTGGAGCCAGGAACTCCTACTGTGCCCCAGCTGCTGCCTGCCCTCCCACCCACAGGCAGAGAAACAGGCTTAACCCTTTGGACACTGCGTGTGTTAAGTTAGTGGTTACAGTTCTGGCTCAGAGTATTGCACTGTTTCAGTACACTTTTTTTTTTTAAGAAATTTATCATAAATACAACAGAGAATATCTAATGCATATGTACAATTTCAAAAATAGGAAAATCATCACCTGTAAACTCATCACCCAGTTTAATAAATAATCAAACATATGTCTGCCTTACATGATGGCTTATGCCTGTAATCCCAGCACTTGGGAGGCTGAGGTAGGAGGATTGCTTGAGGCCAGAAGTTTGAGACCAGCCTGGGCACCATAGTGAGACCACTGTCTCTACAAAAACTAAAATTAAAAAATAGCTAGGCATGGTGGTGCACACCTATAGCTCCAGCTTCTCAGAAGGTTGAGTTGGGAATCACCTGAGCCCAGGAGTTTAAGGCTGCAGTAAGCTATGATCGTGCCACTGTACTCCAGTGTGGGCAACAGAGGGAGACCTCGTCTCTAAAAACAAAAATAAATGTGAGTACCTTAGACCCCCTTGTGTACCCCTCCGCAATCACAGCTACCCCACCATCCATACTCCTGAGTTGTGTTTTGTTTTGTGATATCTCACCGTGTCAACCAGGCTAGAGTGCAGTAGCATGATCATACCTCACTTCAGCCTCAAACCCTTGGGCTCAAGTGATCCTCCTGCCTCAGCCTCCGAAGTAGCTCATTTTTGAATGTTTTTTTTTTTTTTAAGAGATGGGGGTCTGACTATGTTGCCTGGGCTGGTCTAGAACTCCTGGCTTCAAGTGATCCTCCTACTTCAGCCTTTCAAAGCACTGGGATGATTACAGGTGTGAGCCACCACACCTGGCTGCCTTTTTTTTTTTTTTTTTAAGTTTCACTATATATATGTAGGTATATATTTCTGAACAATATAGGATATTCTTCTACATGCTTTTTTTTGTTTTTGTTTTTGAGACAGTCTCACTTTCTTGCCCAGGCTGGAGTGCAGTGGTACGACCTCAGCTCACTGCAACCTCCGCCTCCCGGGTTCAAGCGATTCTTCTGCCTCAGTCTCCCAAGTGGCTGGGACTACAGATGCACGCCACCATGCCTGACTAATTTTTTTTTTTTTTTTTTTTTTTGAGACAGAGTCTCACTCTGTCGCCCAGGCTATAGTGCAGTGGCGCTGTCTCGGCTTACTGCAACCTCTGCAGCCCAGTTTCAAGCGATTCTCCTGCCTCAGATTCCCGAGTAGCTGGGATTACAGGTGCCTGCCACCATGCCTGGCTAATTTTTGTAGTTTTAGTAGAGATGGGGTTTCACCATCTTGGCCAGGCTGGTGTTGAACTCCTGACCTCGTGATCCACCAGCCTCAGCCTCCCAAAGTGCTGGGATTACAGGCGTGAGCCACTGCGCCCAGCCTCTGCATACTTTTAAACTTCATTTAGGTATTATTCTGTTTATGGTCTGCAGTTTTCCTTTTTTCATTCAAGGTTGAGATCCATGTTACTTGCATAGCATAATTTGTTCATTTTCATATCCCTTTTTTATGATTATATCTCAAGCTGTGTATCCATTCGGCTGTCAGTGGTTATTTGGGTTGTTCCCAAATAACCAAATAACAAATAGCTTGTTTTTGCTATTTCAGGCAATGCTGTTATGAAAACTGTTTGTGTCTCCTGCACATGCACATGTTCAAGAGTTTCTCCCAGGCAGTGGTTCCCAAACTTTAGCTGCCCATCAGAATCACCTGGAAGGTTTGTTAAACCTCAGATTGCTGGGCTCCACCCCCAAAGTGTTTGATTATGTATGTCAGGGTTGGGGCCCTCAGAATTTGCAATTCTAACAACTTCTCAGCTGATGCTGCCGCTCTTGGTCCTGGGACCTCACTGAGAATCCTTGTAGGGTTTACACAGAAGTGGAATTGCTTGATCAGAAGGTAATGGCAGATTGTTTTCCTGTGTTTGTTTGAATTTACACAGCCACTAACAGCATATGGGTTTTCCATTACTTTACCTCTTTGTTAATACTTGATATGGTCAGACTTAAATTTTTATGGAGCTGGTGGGTGTGAGATGGTATCTTGTGGTTTTAATTTGCTTTTCTCAGATTACAAGTGGGGCTGTGAATCTTTTCTTACATTTGTTGGCCATTCATGTTTCCTCTTTGTAAAATGTTCAAGTCCTTGCTCCATTTCCTTTTGATTTGACTTTTTCTTAGGGTTTGTAGGCTTTTAAAATATATGTTGAATACTAATACTTTGTCTCTGCATGTTACAAATATAGTCTTTCAGTTCTCCTGCCTCAGCCTCTTGAGTAGCTAGGATTAATTTGTTCACCGGGCATCACTGTACCTGGCCTGTTTATTTTATTTTAATTTTATTTTATTTTATTTTTTATTTTGAGACAGAGTCTCGTTGTCGCCCAGGCTGGAGTACGTACGGTGGCACAGTCTTGGCTCGGTGGCACAGTCTTGGCTCACTGCAACCTCTGCCTCCCGGGTTCAAATGATTCTCCTGCCTCAGCCTTTCGAGAAGCTGGAATTACAGGCATGCACCACCACACCCAGCTAATTTTTGTATTTTTAGTAGAGACAGGGTTTCACCATGTTGGCCAGGCTGGTCTCGAACTCCTGACCTCAGGTGATCCACCCGCCTCAGCCTTCCAAAGTGCTGGGATTACAGGCGTGAGCCACCGTGCCCGGCCTACTGTATTGATATTTCATAATGAACGAAGGTACCCTCTTTGGGAAAAAGTTGGGGCTTTTTTTCCTTTTTTCTTTTTTAACTTTTCAATCAATTCTCAAAGCCAGCATGTGAGAGAGAGTTTATCAAATCTTAGCCAGGCATGGTGGCGCACGCCTGTAATCCCAGCTTCTTAGGAGGCTGAGACATAAGAATCGCTTGAACTCAGGAGATGGAGGTTGCAGTGAGCTGAGATCATACCATTGTGCTCCAGGCTGGGCAGCAGAGAGACTCTGTCTGAAAACACAGAGAACTTCATACTGACCTGATTTGCTTCAAAATAATACCCAAGTGAGAGAGGTAGTGGTTGGGGAACAGATGAAATCAGATTGGCACCAAGTTGATACTTGTTGAAGTTGAATGATGGGTTTGTTTTATTCTGTCTACTTTTGTACATGATTAAATATTCTCATAAGAATAAGTTTAAAATTGGCCAGGCACAGTAACTCACACCTAATGAGCAGTAACTCACACTACTAATCCTAGCAGTTTGGGAGGCTGAGGTGGAATGATTGCTTGAGCCCAGGAGTTTGCGATCAGCCTGGACAACATAGTGAGACCCTGTCTCTCTCAAAAAAAAAACAAAAAAAAATATTAGTCGTTTGTGGTGGTACACATCTGTAGTCCTACCTACTTGGGAAGCTAAAATGGGAGAATCTCTTGAGTCCGGGAGGTTGAAGCTGCAGTGAGTCATGATTGTGCCACTGCACTCCAGCCTGGATGACAGAGTGAGACCCTGTCACGGGGGGAGGAAAAAGTTAAAAATATCCAAGGACTATTTCCAGGGTTACTTGTGAGGTAGAACATCTTTTCGTAACGTTTTATTAGCTATTTGTATTCTTTCAGAGCCAATTTAGTCTCTGTCTACTTTCAGGAGTTCCTGATAAAGTGGTCTTAGCAGGCATGGAAGAGACTGATTTTAAATAAAACAGGAGAGGGATTGGTAAGGAAAGACTGGGGAGGGGATTTTCAGGCCATTGCCAGCCCTTCTCCTAGAGCCTGACTACTACTACTTCCTCTAGGATTAAGTTTCCTACCTTCCCTTTTTTCTTCCAGGACCACCATGGGATAATTTTTATTTTCCTTCCTTCCTTCCTCCCTCCCTCCCTCCCTCCCTCCTTCCCTTCCTTCCTTCAACAGGATCTCACTATGTCTCCCAGGCTGGTTTCAAACTCCTAGGCTCAAGCAATCCACCCGCCTCAGCCTCCTACAGTGTTAGTAGGATTACAGGCATGAGCCACTGCACCCAGCTTTCTTCCTTCCTTTCCTCCCTCTTCCCTCCCCTTTCCTCTCCCTCCCTCCCTCTCCCCTCCCCTCCCCTCCCCTTCCCTTCCCTTCCCATTTCTTCCTTTCCTTTTCTTCTTTAATTTTAGAGACAGGGTCTTGCTGTATTGCCCAGGCTAGTCCTGAACTCCTGGCCTCAAGCAATCCTCCTGCCTCGGCCTCCCAAAGTGCTGATATTACAGGTATGAGCCACTGTGCCCAGCCAATTTTTATTTTAATGGTATTCTTCTTTCCCTATTGTTTTACCTGGACAGACTTAACCCAGAGGATAGAGGAACCTCATCATGGATCCTGGTCCGCTTTTAGCTTAACAGCATCCAAAGACAAAGGGTCAGAGATGGCAGCAACCCTAGTGTGGTCGATACAAATAGTGGTGTTATTTTGTTGTCATAGGATGCAAATATCAGAGCTGTATCTCTTAAGATCTTTCTGTGTCAGTACATAAAAGCTTTCTCAGTCTTTTTAATGCTGCATGGTGTTCTACACAGGGCACTATTCTATACTTTATTTAACCAGTTCCGATTGGTAGACACATTTTTTTCCCCAGTCTTTTGCAGTTATAATAGTGACACTCAATGACTAGCCCTGTATATTTGTCATTTGGCCCATATATGAATACAGTATATCTGGGGGGGATGAATCCCTAAAAGTGGAATTACTGGGGCAAAGGGTATGTGTACTTGGGATTTTAGTAGGGTTAGTTAGCCTGGGCCCATAGCAGTGGGTACCAGTTTACAGGAATATCTTTTTTCTGAACAGCCTTCCACCCAAGTATAGAGTTTGGTTCAGCACATTTCTTTTTCTTTTCCTTTTTTTCTTTTTTGGAGACAGAGTCTCGCTCTGTCATCCAGGCTGGAGTGCAGTGGCACAATCTTGGCTCTCTGCAACCTCTACCTCTTGGGTTTAGGCAGTTCTCCTGCCTCAGCCTCCCAAGTAGCTGGGACTACAGGTGCCCACCACCTTGCCGGGCTAATTTTTGTATTTTTAGTAGAGACGGGGTTTCGCTATGTTGGCCAGGCTGGTCTCAAACTCCAGACCTCAGGTGATCCGCCTGTCTCAGCCTATCAAATTGCTGGGATTTACAGGTGTGAGCCACCGCGCCAGCCATCAGCACATTTCTTGAGTGCCTTCCTGTACCTGGCACTGGATATAAGGTAAACACTTTCATGTATCAAGTGAAATTGTTACTGTTTGCCAGGCACAGGCACATTATATGATAATTCTCATAACCACTCAAAGAGGAAGGCTTTTAGATGAGAAAAGTGAAGCTCAGAAGGGTTAAACAAGGTGCCATGGTAATGGTCCAGCTATTAAGTGGCAGAGCTAGGATTAAGCCCAGGTTTCAATCCTCTGACGCCTGTGCTCTTATGGTACACCCTTACCTGCCTCTCAGGAGGAAAAACATACGGTCTTGTTGTCTAATACAGGAATCAGGCTCAGAAAGGGTAACTGGCCACAAAACACCCAACGTGGAAGCTATGAGGAACCCACATATGTCTGATCAGAGGCCTCTGGTCTACACTGAGCTGCCTGCCTCCCTCTCAGGGAAAGAGTTTGAGAATTTTCTTTTTTTCTTTTCTTTTCTTTTTTTTTTTTCTTTTTTTTTTTTTTTGAGATGGAGTCTCGTTCTATCGCAAAGCTGGAGTGCAGTGGCCATCTTGGCTCACTGCAACCTCCGACTCCCAGGTTCAAGCGATTCTCCTGCCTCAGCCTCCCGAGTAGCTGGGATTACAGGCACGTGCCACCACACACAGCTAATTTTTCTGTATTTTTAGTACAGACAAGGTTTCACCGTATTGGCCAGGATGGTCTTGATCTCCTGACCTCGTGAGCCACCATGCCCAGCCAAGATTTTCTCCATTCAGAGCTTCATTTGCTATAGAGAGCCTCAAGTCACTGGTTCTCAGTGTGCATCTACTGGCCATCAGAGGGTCCTTTAGGGGTGACCCATCTGTGCTTAATCTACTAATGACAGTATAGTTGCTGCTATTTATTGAGTGCCTGCCATGTGCAAGATGCTGTAAGGTACACTGTAGTTTGTTTTGTTTTGTTTTGTTTTTGTAGAGATGGAGATCTTATTGTCTTGACCAGGTTGGTCTCAAACTCCTGGCTTCAAATGATCCTCCTTCCTGGGCCTCCCAAAATTCTGGGATTACAGGTGTGAGCCACCATACTTGGCCAATGTGGTATTTTTAATCTTCACAATAATCCTTCTTGGGAAACATGTTATTGTCCTCATTGTCCAGATTAGAAAACTGAGTGTAAAGTAAGTTAAATTATAGTCCTAATGTCGAACGATAATAAGGACAGAATACAAATCCAATATATTGGACTCAAAAGCCCTCAGTTAACTATGGTCTCCATGGGCTTCCCTTGGCTCTCTCTGCCTTTTTTTACTTTTCCTTATTGTTTGAGGCCCTTTCTGGAAGGTAAGTCTGGATTCTCTACTTCACACTGTTTTAAAGAAGACTTGTAGTTTCCATTTACCCCTTACTCCCTACCTGTACTCCTAGTACTTAGCACAGAGTAGCCAAAGAGTGGGCAGCCACATGATGCCTGAAGATTGATGACTGATTATCGGATATGGCCCACACTGTTACCACTTTAAAAAGGACCCATTTCCCACGCGTATAATAGGTGCTCTTCGAACACCTGTCATGTGCTCACTGTGGCAGTGGGAGAGAAGTCTAAAGTACAAGCCTAGCTCTCAACAACTTAAATCATGAAACTGAAAGTGTTAAAGTAAATGGAAAAGACTATAAGGGTTAGAGAAATTCAGAGGAGAAAAGAGGCATAACATAATTTAAATAGCTAGCAAACATGCATTGAGCATTATGAGATAGGTCTTATGTCCATTTTATAAACATGGATCCTGAGACTCAAGAGTTTAAGTCATCATCCCAGAGGTGCACAACAAATAAGTGATAAAGTTGGGACTCTGAACCCCTCCACGCCATGGCCTTTCAGGGAGAGCACTGTGGGTATCGTGCTGGGTGGCCTGGAGGTTCCAAGTAACGGGAACCTAGAAGGATGGACCGGATGTGAACAAAAGAAAGCCTGAGTAGGACACAAGACAAAGAAGTGGGGCTGTAACATCTCTAAGATATTACAGCTTGCTACTTCCACTCTTTTTTCAAATATGGTGAAACCCAGGCTGGAGTCATAAAATAATAGCGTAGGATCATTAACGTCCATATCTTCATAAAATAAGAGTTTTAAACACACATGAGGGCCTGGCATATACAAAACATTGAATAAAGAGCAGTGATCTTTTTATTGACATTAGAAGGGGGTTGGGGACCCAGAGGCTGTTCCGGCTCCTATGGCATAGCTCTTGGAACCTGTTAATTTTCAAGGACAGGGGTTTGCAAGTCAGAGCAACAAGTAAAGAACAGGTTCTTTGGGAGGCCAGGATATGCTAATGGATGAACAATGTAATGGAGGCATAAAAATAATGCCAAAGGCCTGCTAGAGTGCCTGTTTCACTGCACTTTTGGGTCTTTGGCTTATATATGAAGAAAATAAGGTGCCCCCAGAGGGGAAGTGAGTTGCCATTGTTACACAGTAAGTTAATAAATGGCATTGCTGAGATTAGAACTCAGTCTTTTGTCTGCCAAAAAAGCTTACTTTTCCCTTACACTCCACTGCTCCCTTGAGGGGAAAAAAAAAGGCCGGGGGGATAGGGTCTTAGTGCTTTGGAGCTGGAGAGAAAGGCTTAGAGATCATCTGATCCATCCTCCACACGGGTCAGATGAGAAAAGTGAGGCCCATAATGCTTAATTGACAGGACCATAGCCAAATAGAGCCACCACAAAGCAGGAGTAAGCTCACGTTTCTTGAACCTGACCATGTGGAACTTTCAAATTGCCTATTTTCTGTGGGGAACTAGAGCCTCACTGCAAATGCCAGTGGTTTACAATAAGAACAACTGTTTAGTTTGGGGAACTTTATTCCAGATAGAATCTTCTTTCTCTCTCTCTCTTTCTCAATTTTTTTTTTTTTTTTTTTGGTGATGGAGTCTTGCTCTGTCACCCAGGCTGGAGTGCAGTGGCGCGATCTCGGCTCACTGCAAGCTCCGCCTCCCAGGTTCACGCCATTCTCCTGCCTCAGCCTCCCAAGTAGCTGGGACTACAGGCATCCACCACCGCGCCTGGCTAATTTTTTTGTATTTTTAGTAGAGACGGGGTTTCACCATGTTAGCCAGGAGGGTCTCCATCTCCTGACCTCGTGATTCACCCACCTCGGCCTCCCAAAGTGCTGGGATTACAGACGTAAGCCACCACGCCCAGCTGTCTTTCTCAATTCTTAATAAAAATATACTGGAAGAAGAAAAACAAAGCTTTAATGGAGGACCTTGGTAGAAAGCAGGTAAAAATTATATAGAGTCTCTAAAATCTAGGGGGGTCCCCTGAGCCAGTAAATAATTTAGAGGCCAGCCTTCTTGCCTATCCCAGCCAGCTTATCACTTGTCTTGCCCTATTCACAACAGGCCTTCAGAAGGCCCAGCCTTCCCTTGGCAGCTGCATGTGGTGAACACCAACGGAAATCCCTGGTATTTTTCTTTGCATGCAACCAACCGTGGAGATGTAGGTCAGGCATTGCTGGCCTGGCAGTTACAACAGCTCTAGCTTCACCCCTGCACCTGTAGCCATGTTCACTAAGCCCCACAAAGATGGGAAATGGATGGTCCCTTCTAAATAGGGTTTGTATCCCCAAGGGCTCATATGGATGGAGCTGGGTGGGACTGGAGTGGGTTTGGGAGAAGACAGACCATCCGGAATGTGGAGATGAGAAGGGTGGCTCTGGCTCTTCCCTCCTTAATGTCTGATGTCTGGCGTGACTATAGCTGGATTGGTGGTACTTCTGCTCAGCTCAGCTTAGATTCATCATCACTGATGGAGGAGACTGGGGAGGTCCCATCCTTCCCCTGGGCTCAGCTGGGTCCCCAGACCTACACCTGAACCCCATGCCTGTCTGATGTTTATGGGATTGAAGCTGTCACCCTTTGGGACCTATCCTGTTTTCATTTCTGCTCTCAGCTGTCTGGTCTCTGTGGACCTCACTTACAGGTTTGTACGTGCCTGTCGCCTACGATGCAGCCCCATGAGGCTCTCCCAGCCTGGCACACTCATGCCTCTTTGGCCTTTGTTCTCTTCAGCAAAACGGCTAGCTCTGTGCCTTGCTAGGGAGGGCTTTCCTGGCCTCTCAGATAGGTTCTATTGGTCCAACCTAGCTATACCTTTCCTGAGATTCAGTCTCTTTGTCCACACCCTGGGGGACAAGGCTGTGGTTCCAAGGCATGTTGGGGGGTACCTGTGGGCCATTCTGGACTGGCTTTCAGTCAGCTGGCTGACTCTGCCCTGGGTCTCAAATATCTCCTCTGTAGAAGTGTTAGACCAAGATCGTCAAGGTAACTTAGAGGTGATATGCAGATGGACATTGTCTATTTTAATAGTCAGTGTATTTTATGTTGATTTCCATCTGGGGCAAATGATACTGTTTATAGTAAGAATAATAAGTTGCCTTTTCATTGCATTTATTTATTTAGCAAATATTTACTGAGTATCTACTATCTGCCAACCACTATTCTAGCTACTGGGGATACCTGCCTTCATGAAGTTCATATTGTTTTTTGTTTTTTGTTTTTTTTTTTGAGATGGAGTTTCATTTCACTCTTGTTGCCCAGGCTGGAGTGCAATGGCGCAGCCTCGACTCACTGCAACCTCTGACTCACGGGTTCAAGTGATTCTTTTGCCTTAGCCTCCTGAGTAGCTGGGATTACAGGTGCCCGCCACCACACCCAGCTAATTTTTGTATTTGTAGTAAAGACGGGGTTTCACTATGTTGGCCAGGCTAGTCTCGAACTCCTGACCTCAGGTGATCCACCCACCTCGATCTCCCAAAGTGCTGGGATTACAGGCGTGAGTGACCGCGCCCGGCCGTCATGAAGTTTTACACTCTAAGAGGACAGAGAGTGATTGAGGGGCCTGTGGTAGGCAGCTTTTGGTATGTGTTTGCCTTTTTAATAAAAGATAATTAAAGAAGGCCTCTGAGGAGGAGGCATGTGAGCAGAGATCTGCATGATCTGAGGGAGGAAACCATGTAACAGTCTATGGAAAAAAACATTCCAAACGTAAAGAACAAGTGCAGAGGCCAAAGGGTGGGAATGGTGTGCCTGGCATGTTTGAGGAAGAGCACGGGAGATGAGTGTGGCTAGAACAGAGTAAGCAGAGGAGAAGTGGTTGGAAAGGAAGGTTTGTGTGAGCAGTGGTGAGACACTTTGGTTCTCCTCTGGGTGAGATGGGAAGGCAGTGGAGGGTTTTGAGCAGACAAGAAACTGACTTTGCTGACCCCTCTGGCTGCCATGTGGTGAAGGAACCATGGGGTCGATAAGAAGCTGGGAGACCAATAAGGAGGCTGTTAGGACAATACAGGCAAGAAATGATACTGGCTTGGACCAAATGATAGCAGTGGAGGTGGTGGGAAGTGGTGGAACTCTAGATAAATTTGGAATACAGATCCATCAGGATATATTGACAGATGAGTGCTAGAGGGGATTTAAGGATGAGAAAATTTCTGCATCTGCAGAAAGAACAGGTTTGAGAAGAAATTAAGGATTTTCAGTACATTTATTTAAATTTATAAAAAGTAAGTAAATTGATAGAATAATGTTAAGTAGGCCAGGCACAGTGGCTCACAGCTGTAATCCCAGCACTTTGGGAGGCCAAAGCGAGAGGATAGCTTGAGCTCAGTAGTTCAGGGACCAGACTGAGCAACATAGTGAGACCTTATCTCTACAAAAAAGAAAAATAAAAATAAATTAGCCAGGCATGGTGATGCACACCTGTAGTCCCACCTAGTCGGGAGACTGAGGCGGGAGGATTGCTTGAGCCTGGGAGGTTGAGGCCTCAGTGAGCCTTGATCACACCACTGCACTCCAACCTGGGCAACAGAGTGAGACCCTGTCTTGACAAGAAAAGAAAAATGTTAAGTAAATAATAACAAAATCACAGATAAGGTCAAAACAATGATGGCTGAAATTGTGGATAGAGTGGACCAAATGTGTCTGTGCTTCCTTCCAGCTCTAAAATCCTGCTTCAGTGATTCAGACCACATAGTCTCCAATTCACAGAGAATAAGAACTTGAAGCTCAGCCTAGAATAAGCAGATAAAGTGACAGGAGAGCAATCCTTTGGGCCAGGCCTACCTCTTGTTAATTTGGAAGGACTTGGGAAGTTCTTGCACATATACTGGCCTTCTGGCATTACCTTATTTATTCATTCATTCATTCATTCAGTCAGTCAGTCACTGAGCACCTTCTGCCTAGTAGGCCCTGGACAACGACAGCTCTGATGCCTCTTCCCTCCTAATATAGAGCAAGCTACCCCCACCCCCACTCTCACTGGAGCCTGTCTACTCTGTGGCCTGACATATGCCTGGCAGTGATGTGTGTGCTGAAAGTGGGATAGCCACAGCCTAGGCAGAGCCCTGCCCTCCCTTCGCTGCACTGTCTCTGTCCATCCTCTGCCTTTCTCATCTTATTGCCATCCACACTTTGAGGCCTGGTGAGCAAGTGATTTTGCTTCCATGAGAGCACAGAAATAGTTGCTTTATCTCTTTCTTCATATAGGTCCTCATAGTTATCAAGCTGGAAGGAAATCGCCAAGGACCTCTTCTCCTGTCTTTTATAGATGGGAAACAGGGCCAAAGGGGCAGGCAACTCCTATAGTCCACATCTAATTCATCAGCAAATCCTTTCAGTTCTACTTTTATTGATTGATTGATTGATTGAGAACAGGGTCTTGCTGTGTCACCCAGTGCAATGGCGCAGCCTCAGCCTCTGGGGCTCCAGCAATCCTCCCATCTCAGCCTCCAGAGTAGCTGGGACATGCCATCACGCCCAGCTACTCTGTGTTATTTTTTTGTAAAAATAGGATTTTCCCATGTTGCCCAGACTCGTCTGAAACATTTGGACTCAAGCAGTTCTCTCACCTCGGCCTCCCAAAGTGCTGCGATTGTAGACATGAACCACTGCACCTGGCCCAGCTTTACTTTAAAAAATAAATTCTGAAACTGACTGCTTCTCACCAACTTCTCTGGCACCATTGTGGCTAAGCCACCGTCATATTTTCCTGATTATCTCACCAGACTCCTGGAGATCTCCACCAAGCAGCCAGAGGGACACTATTGAACACCAAGGTCAGGTCATGTCCTTCCCCTGCTCAAAACCCTGCAGTGCTTTCCCAGGACAAGCCCAAGTCTTCAAATGGCCTACCAGGCCTTGCACAATTGGGCCCTTGGCTACTTCCAGATCTCTTCATTACCGGTCTCCTCACATTCACTGGACTTCAGCCACACTGGCATTTTTCCTGTTCCTGGAACACCTCAAGCATGTTCCTGCCTCTGGGCCTTTTTTTTTTTTTTTTTTCCCCACTTGTTCCTGCCTCTGGGCCTTTGCACTTATTCCCATGGCCTTTTCTCAGATCTTTGCAATGCCTGTTCCCTCACTTCACTCAGGTCTCTGATCAAATTCATTTCCTCAAGAAGTTTTCCCTGACCATGGATTCTAATCTTACTTTCTTCCATGTTTCTCTGTACCCCCTTTCTCACATTTATTCTTTCTTAACACATCACCATCTGACATGTTTATTGTCTGTCTCTTCCCGTTTGATTGTAAACTCATACAGGTACGAATTTTCATTCTATTTAGTCACTGCTTTATTCCCAGCGCTTAGCACAGTGCCTGAATCTTAGTGGGCACTTAATGAAGATTTGGTGAATGAATGAGTGTCCAGAGCTAGGCAGCCTTCCTACAACTCCATAGGTCAGCCTGGCTTACAAATAGGCCATGTCCCGTCTTAGAAAACTCATCTGATAGCTTCACCAAAGCTATGTGGCATCACTTTTGTTTCCAAGATAAAGATCAGACAGAGGGAGGAACTCTCTGCAAATACTGTCCTTGCAGAGCTGGCTTGGGGGAAATTGATTTCATCACTGAGTAGCCTCAGCACACTCTTCCCTGTCTCACCCCTCGAGGCACCCAGGGAACCTGGGGGAATGCTACTTCCATGTACTTAAAGCCATCTCTGACTCCCAAGGCCTAGGAATAGCAGATTCTCAGTAAATATTGAGTAGGTGAAAGGGTAAAGGAAAGAAGGTCTTAGTAAAATCTTTTCATGTATCATGTTGCGCTGGTAAATTTAGCATGCCGTGAAGTTGAATGCCCTCACTAGTAACCAGGGACCTCAGGCAAAGTCTCATCACCTCTCTGAATTTTAGTTTCCTCATTGGTAAAATGGGAACAGCACCTACTTGCAAGATTTTGAGAATTCAAACAGTAAATATTAGTTCAGCAAGTATTAGCTGTTACTTTTTGTTTGTTTATAGCTACAAATAAGAGAGACACTATGAGAAGCATAAATGGAGCCACTCATTTTTCAGCAATAAAATAAAAAGGGCTGGTGCAGTGGCTCATGCCTATGGTCCCAGCACTTTGGGAGGCTGAGGCAGGTGGATCACTTGAGGCCAGGAGTACAAGACCAGCCTGGCCAACATAGCAAAACCCCGTTTCCACTGAAAATATAAAAATTAGCCTACAAAAGTACAAAAATTTGTGTGGTGGCACATGCCTATAATCCCAGCTACTCGGGAGGCTGAGACATGAGAATCGCCTGAACCCAGGAGGCAGAGGTTGCAGTGAGCAGAGATCACACCACTGCACTCCAGCCTGGGCGACAGAGACAGAGTGAGACTTCGTCTCAAATAATAACGATAATAACAACAACAGCAGCAACTAACATTTACAGAACGCTTACCATGGACCATTTAACTCTACTGCTAGGCCCATGAAGTAGGTACAGCTGTTTTCATTTTGCAGCTGGAACACCAGGCTTGGAGAGGGGTAAAGTGTCTTGCTGCAGGTCCTGCAGCCAGGTAGTCATAGAACTAGGGTTGGAAGCCACACTGTCTCACTCCAGGGTAAGGAGGCCTGTGGCCAGGCTCTGCTCTGTCCCTGTATGAAGACTTGGAGGCATCCCTTCAGTTCCTCTGGGCCTCAGTTTCTTACCTGCTGAGGGTTGAACCACACAGCTCTGTGACGCTCTGAAATTTCTGGGTGGTCCACAGGCCACATCAGGTGGGACAGTGGGTTGCTTCCGGGCCTCCTGGTGGTGGTGCTCTGGGTATTGACTGTGAATAGCACACCTCTGGGTGCCCCCTCCGTCGACATCAGGCAGAGTACCTTAGCCCTCTTCTCACCATCTCAGGCATCTTACTGTTCTGCACCTTAAAGGGATAATGAACTGGGGCAGAAATGAATAGGGCAGAAAACTAGAAGGAATCCACTCCCTTGTCTGGTGCAGATCAATGCTGGATGCTGTGGAGAAGAGTACGAGGCTGACAGTCAGTGGATGTGGGTTTTGTTTCCCAGTTCCATCACATCACAGAACAGAAGGAAATGTAACCCCGTGGGTGCCTTCAGCCCTGAGTGTTTGGTTACGTGGGGTGTGAGCATTCATCTGTACAGTGGGAATGTACAAGTAGTCCCAACTACTTGGGAGGCTGAGGCGGAAGGGAAGGGTGTTGCAGGGATTTGCTCCCTTCCCCAAATCCTCCAGAGCTGTTGCCTTCTGCTGTGGAATTCCAAACATTTCCGATCAGATAAAGGTGGCTGAAAATACTCGGGACTTGTCTGGACTAGTTGGAGGCGGTGCTGGGGTGAAGAGGTCGAGGCCACAGGAGCTAGAGCGTGGAAAGATCTAGTCTTGCCCAGGAGTCTGCCCTGGGTCATAGATGTGCCTATTGCTCTCTTCCCCTGGAATCCTGCAGGTTTCAGAGCAATGCCCAGCAGGCTTTGAGGTGGAGAAGAATCAGACTCCTTTGTGGCAACAAGTCCTCCTCCTTCAGAATGTTGCTTCTCAATTTACACACTAATTACTGGATCTTTTGGATACCCCTGAGAGAGAGAACCCCGGTAGTCACTCATTTGTCTGCATGAGTTACTTTCATTCTCCTTATGCTGCAGCCCTAGACGGAGCCCTTTGAGATGATTCCTACTTCATTTGACAGTTGGGGAAAGTCCCAGACTTTCCCAGAGTCTCAGACAGGGGAAAGGACTCACCTGCAAATCAGCAATGGACCTGGGAAACAAAACCCACATCCACTGACTGTCAGCCCAGTACTCTCTTCCCTGCAGCATCCAGCACTGATCTGCACCAGACGAGGTAGTCGCCATAGCTTTGGACGGAGAGGAGGAAGGAGAAGCTGCTTTGGACCATGGAGCACTTGGGGTCGAAGACCTCAGAAAGAAGTCCTAGTCTTTGGAGATTGCTGCCCCATTCCTGCCCATTGCCTCAGCACAGTGCAGAAGATGCCTTTTCTAGAACTTTCCCATAAGCTTCCTGTCCCCCTTTCTTATCCTGAGAGAAAATGTCTGGAGAATACTGGACACCCTGCCTAATCACCTGCTATATTGGGGCCTCTTTCTAGTTTTACCAGGCAGTGAGGAAAGGAATGAAGAAAGTGGGAACTGGCCTTTCTTTTCTTCCCTCCTCTCTGTCCACCACTCAGCCATACTCTTCAGCACCTTCTCTGGACCCAGCACTGGGCAAGGCCTAGGGGACAGAGCCCATGGTCAGATGGGGGAGGAAGTGAGCAGCTAGGCTCCTTGAGAAAGTAACCTGTGGATTAAGACCTCAGAGATGAGTGGGACAGAGCTTGGCAGAAGCACTAGTGTGGGCAAAGGTCCTGAGCTGAACAGAACATGGCATGTGAGGAATGAAGCAGCCTGGCCCTAGGTGAAGCTGAGAAAACCCTGCAGGCCCTTGTAGGCCATAGAGAAGGCTCTGAGACACAAGCTGAGCCATTGTCTACTAGTAAGAACAATAAATCAGACATTTACTCAAAGTTAACTATGTGCCACATACAGGTCTAAGACCTTTACATGTATTAATTTGAATCCTCGTGGTATTCTTTTGAAATAAGGTCATTTTGGGCAAGGCGCAGTGGCTCATGCCTGTAATCTCAGCGCTTTGGGGGGCCGAGGTGGGTGGATCATTTGAGGTCAGGAGTTCGAGACCAGCCTGACCAACATGGTGAAACCCAGTCCCTACTAAAAATACAAAAAAATTAGCCAGGCGTGGTGGCGCATGCCTGTAGTCCCAACTACTTGGGAGGCTGAGGTGGGAGAATCACTTGAACATGGGAGGCAGAGGTTGCAGTGAGCCAAGATTGTGCCACTGCACTCCAGCCTGGTCGACAGAGTAAGACTCTGTCTCAAAAAAAAAAAAAAAAAAAAAAGGAAGAAATAAGGACATTTTTAATCCCCATTTTACAGATGAGGTCAAAAGCAAAATATCTTAATCTAGTTTGCAAATTTTATTGGTTCTCTGGCTGCTCTGTGCTCCGGTAGCCCAACTTGGTAGAGAAGTCGAAATTAATTGCCTTCATCCAGATAGAACCTCCATTTCACAAATGAGGAAACTGATACTTGGAGGAGAGCAGCAGAGGAGAGAGAGCAGAATTAAGACCAGCCAGGCAAGGGAGATAGAGGGAGATGAGCATCAGCTCACTGACAGGGAAGAGTTTTCCAATGGGGCTGTCCGAAGATGAAATGCCCCACCCAGGAAGGAGGGAGCTCTCCATAAGTGCATAAGGAGAGAATGCCCTAGAGATGACTACCAAATCCCATGCGTGTGGACCATCAGGATGAAACAGACCCACTGTGGGACTTCAGCACTCCACCCTTCTGAACCCCGTCTTTGAAACGGGGGTGTTCATGGTGAGCTTGAGTATTACATGGAATGTTGGATGGGCATGCTGTAAGGTCACTGGAGTCTCCAACTCTGTTGGAAGGATGAGTATTGGTCTTTCTCACCCTGGACACTGGGAGAAGAATGGAGGGCTGTGGCCATCTACTTACAAAAGAACAGGGAGTCACCAGGGTTGAAATGAAAGGGTTGAGATGAGGGGAGGCATCAGAATCCCAGGGGATGAACCCATATGAGCACATAGCAGCCACCCAGGAACGGTTAAATGTTTGGACTCTGGAGACAGACTGCCTGTATTCAAATCCCAACTCTACCACTTGTGGCCTCTATGACCTTGGGAGGGTGACTTGTCCTCTCTGCCTCTGTTTCCTCATCTGTAAGCTGGAGAGTAATAACAGCATGTACTCACTGGGATTATTGTGAGGATTAAGCAAATTCTTACAGATGAAGCACTTAGCACCATGCCTGGTACTTAGTAAACATCAGCTGTTTTATCACCGTCACTTCAAGGGAAGGAGGTTGTGAGCCCCCAAAGAGCATCTCTACCCCCAATAAATGCTTTTCTGAATTCTCTCTCTTTGCCCCCAGGCCCATCACCCTGGTTCTGAGCTAGAGAGATGGAGAGCCCACACTCGCACTGCTGGGCCTGATAGCTTTCTCGATTCCCCAGCAGAGGTGTTATCTCCTCCCGGCACAGCCGCTTCCTTTTCTGAGAAATGCAAGTGCATCAGTCAGGCACAGCTTCTTAGAACTAATGGTGGGGGAGGAGGTGGAGGAGGAGAGGCTGGCAGCTGAACTGAATGGGTCAGAGTTGGAGGAAGAGAAACATGAAGTTTGTTGTGAGGAAAGCACCAAATATTCCCTATAGCCCAGATGGCTTGAGCCCTCTATGACACCCCCTGATCTCACCACTACTGCTAGGGAGGTCGAGGCAGGAGAAACTGAGGCTCAGATGCCAAAGGCTTGCTGTGACACCCATAGCTGGGCCGGCTGGACTGAGGTGTTGACCCCAACACAGTCTCGCCACCCCTCTCTTTGCCACTGCCTCCACTGAGCTGCTTCTCCAAGTTGCCTACCTCCAGACCTATGTTTCCATGGGGGAGAAGAGAAAGGCCATGTTCTTCTCACATCTTGGGAGCCAACAACTCCCCTAGGAAAACCAGAGGAAGTGGATTCCAACCACAAACCTCACTTCTTCCAAGTCTCCGCCTGCAACTCCCTGCCACGAGAGTGATAAGGCCTCTCCGTTTGCCCTACCCCCTTCCTACCATCTCCCAGCGATCTAGCAAGGCCATGTTTGTCTATTCGGTATGCATTTATCAGCCTCTCCCTCAGGGAAACTGAGGCCAGGTGCAGAAGGTGACTCTGCAGGTGACCCACAGCCTGCCAATGCAAGGATGTGAGGAGGACAGAACAAGGTACAGTCCTGGTGTCTCTGGCACTTTCCCTGGCTGCTAGTAGAGTAGCCCCTTCCTCTTCTCCACCTACCTCTTTCCTGAAATAACCAAGCAGGAAGGAAGCAGTGGGCCTGGGCCCTCCAGAGTCACCCAAGAGGAAGGAAGGGTTCGTCTGGCACAGGCATGCTTGTTCCTCACTGAAGCCAGGACGGAAGGGTTTCACTTTCCCTCCTGGTCTTCGTCACATCCTTTTCCTGTGGCACCAGTTCCCCTCAGCTGGCGGGAGCCAGTGCTTATTCATTCAGCTGATGGCCTTGGGCTACTTTACCCTCCTTGACAGACCCAGGGCCATGGCGCTGGCCCAGAATATGGGGTTTGCTGCCAAACATACTGGGGCTTAAAAATGGCTTCCCCCGTTTTTGTTTTTGTTTTTTGAGACGGGGTCTCATTCTGTTGCCCTGGCTGGAGTGCAGTGGTGCGATCACAGCTTACTGCAGTTTCAACCTCCCAGCCTCAATTCTCCCACTTCAGTCTCCTGAGTAGCTGGGGCTATAGGTGCATGCCAACGCACTCAGCTAAATTTCTAAGATTTTTCTTATAGAGATGGAGTCTCACCATGTTGCCCAGGCTGGTCTTGAACTCCTGAGCTCAAGCAGTCTGCCCACCTTGACCTCTCAAAGATGCTGGGATTACAGGTGTGAGCCACCACACCTGGCTGCCACTTATCTACTTTAGCTAGGTCTCAGTATCTCTGAGCCTCGGGTTCCCTGGACTTAGAATGAAGGCCTTATTCAGCCACAGAAGTACATGGACCTGGCCCATGATCGTCCTTTAGAAACTGAGCAGAGTGCTGCATCAATGTTAGGAGTAAAGGCACTGGAACCAGATCGCTGGTGTAGATATCCCAGTTAGGTCATCAGCTCACTACATGGCCTTGAGCAATTCACAAATCATCTGGGCCGCATGTCCATCAGCTATATGGGTTAATGGTAGTACCCATTGACAGAGTGTAGAGACAACTAATGAACTAGTCTACAAAAAAACCAAGAAGAGTACCTTACAGGGTATGTGCTCAGGAAGTGTGCGCTGCTGCTGCAGTCACTAAGGAAGTCAGGTTTTCTGTGGGTAGAGATAGCAGGGTCTAAGATGGCAAGATTGGACGTCGGAATGAGTGTGAATGAAGTACTATCTTGGGTAGATTAAAAGAAAAAAAAAAGGATGGTGTGAGGCCAGAACTCAGACAGATCCCACTCTCGCCACTTCCTAGATAGGGATCTTGGGTAAACTCTGGAGCCTCCATTTTCACATCTGTAAAATGGGGCTATTGATAAGTGTTATGAGGATCAAATGAAAGCATTCATTTGTTCTTCTAAAATAGTTTCACGGCCGGGCGCGGTGGCTCAAGCCTGTAATCCCAGCACTTTGGGAGGCCGAGACGGGCGGATCACGAGGTCAGGAGATCAAGACCATCCTGGCTAACACGGTGAAACCCCGTCTCTACTAAAAATACAAAAAACTAGCCGGGCGAGGTGGCGGGCGCCTGTAGTCCCAGCTACTCGGGAGGCTGAGGCAGGAGAATGGCGTAAACCCGGGAGGCGGAGCTTGCAGTGAGCTGAGATCCGGCCACTGCACTCCAGCCCGGGATACAGAGCAAGACTCCGTCTCAAAAAAAAAAAAAAAAAAATAGTTTCACTTAAAATGGCATGTGCTGTGTTCCAAGTATAGCACCAGGTTCTAGAGATACAGGTGACAAAGCCACACACAGTGAAGCGGGGGAGACAGAACAAAAAATAATCTCTCAAGTGAATATGATGATTATACATGTAATTGGGAAATATGGCCTAGTGTGCATAGAGTGCTTCAGCTCAGTGCCCAGTACAGGTAAAACACTGAAATGTTTGGTAATGGTCAGCTGTCATAATAATAGTTTTTTGTTTGTTTATCTTTTGTTTTTTTGAAACAGAGTCTCACTCTGTTGCCCAGGCTGGAGTGCAGTGGCCCAAACACGATTCTCTGCAGCCCTGACCTCCCAGGCTCAAGAGATCCTCCTTAGCCTCCCCAGTAGCTGGGACCTATATAGATGCATACCACCACACCCAGCTAATTTTTTTTTTTTTTTTTTTTAATTTTTTTGTAGAGACAGGGTCCTCCTATGTTGCCCAGGCTGGTCTCAGACTCCTGGACTCAAGCAATCCTCCTGCCTCAGCTCCTAAAGTATTTTATTACTGTTAACAAGTAAGGGCTGGGTGCGGTGGCTCATGCCTTTAATCCTAGCACTTTGAGAGGCCAAGGCAGGTGGATCACCTGAGGTCAGGAGTTCCAGACCAGCCTGGCCAACATGGTGGAACCCCACATCTACTAAAAATACAAAAAATTAGCCAGGTGTGGTGGCGGGCACCTGTAATCCCAGGTAACTTGGGAGACTAAGGCAGAAGAATTGCTTGAACCTGGGAGGCAGAGGTTGCAGTAAGCTGAGATCATGCCACTGCACTCCAGCCTGGGCAACAGAACAAGAGACTGTCTCAAAAACAAAAACAAAAACAAGGACACCATGGGCCAGAGAGGTGAAGTAACCTGCTCAAAGTCACACTACTTGGAAGAAGTGGGAAGGGCAGGCACAGTTGCTCATGCCTATAATCCCAGTACTTTGGAAGACCAAGGTAGGAGGATTAGGCCAGGAGTTTGAAACCACCCTGAGCAATGTAGTGAGACTCCATCTCTCCAAAAATTTACAAGAGAAAAAAAAAAAAGAAGGAAACGTGGGCAGTGAAACCAGGATGGGAACTGAAAGATCAAAGATCAGATTCAAGTAGAGACTATACTTCAGCCTCTGGCTGGTCCCCTGGCACTTGGTCCCCTTTCCTCAGGGCATCATGCCAACCTTTTCACCTGACTTCTGCAGGGTCACAGGCACCTACAAGGTGACCTGCATCATTCAGTTGGCTGACTCTGGGCAGAGATCTAGCTGAAGTCAATCTGTGCCTGACTGAGTAGGTCCTGGGCCAGACTTGGTCCCTCTCTGCACTGAGCCCCCAGACTGTTGGGGGAAACCAGGCACACAGAGGCCATCAACCCAGGAACATCCCTCCCCTCCCTCCCACCTCAGGGCCTTTGCACTTACTACCTCTGCTAAAACATGCTTCTTTTTTTTTTTTTTTTTGAGACGGAGTTTTGCTCTTGTTGCCCAGACTGGAGTACAACAGTATGATCTCGACTCACTGCAACCTCCATCTCCTGGGTTCAAGCAATCCTCCTGACTCAGCCTCCCAAGTAGCTGGGATTACAGGTGCCCGCCACCATACCCAGCTAATTTTGTATTTTTAGTAGAGACAGGGTTTCGCCATGTTGGTCGGGCTGGTCTTGAACTCCTGACCTCAGGTGATATGCCCGCCTCGGCCTCCCAAAGTGCTGGGATTACAGGTGTGAGCCACTGTGCCCAGCTCCCCCGGATATTCTCTATCACCTCCCCAGGACTTAAGACCCTATCATCTCGAAAATTATCTTTTTTTTTTCTTGTTATCCTCTCTGCTTCCCAGTAAGACAAGATTTCTCAACTTTTTTTTTTTTTTGATCACCCACTCCTGCAAGGAGTCTTTTTCAGACTTTTTTGTCCTAATTGCTCTCCCATGAAATTTGAATACTATACTATATATACTATATATCTCTTTATGTGCTGTGGCCCTATGGAGAGCCACAAATCACTGTAATGTCTAAGAATGCTTCACTTCATGCCATTGGAGGTGATCTTACTACCATTGAGAATGGGCTAGAAAATAAGTTCCATGGAAGCCTTGCTCACGGCTGAGTCTCCAGTGCCAGCCTCAATGCATACCCCTGGTATAAACAGAAGTCCAGGAACCCTAGGAGCAGAAAGGAGACATTCATCCCAGGGGTTAGGGAGGGATGAGCAGGGAAGAGGGGATTCCAAAATGGAGTCCTATAGGCCTAGTAGGAGTTGGTTAACTGAGGAAGATATGGAATGACCAGTTAAAGGACAGTGTTGGCAAAGGCACCAGGGCCTGAAGCACTTAGGAGTATGTAGTGTGGGGCCACTCCAAGTGGGTGGCCAGGACTGTTGAAGCCTCTGAAGTATTGGAAGAAGGACCTTGAAAGTGGTACTAGCCTGGGCATCTCCTAGGAGCCAAGTCAGGAGACCCAGTTTTCTAGTGTAGGCTCTACTACAAACCAGCAGTGGAAACGTAGAATGGGCAGGTGGGTTGCCCTTGCTGACTTCGTGGGTCTACCTGGCTAGGAATCCATGACTGTCCTGTGGAGGTCATTTGCCATTGTCTGTCCCCAGTGGCCCTACAAACCCCCACAGGGAAGTCAGCTACAAAGAGAAACTTTCCCCACTTTCCTCTAACTCAAGCAGAGGATGCAGACAGGCCCTTGGGCCTGGGTCTCATAGAAACCTTTGTGACATCAGAAACCTCCCTGCAACCCACTCTTAAACATCATCCCCTGCCTACCATGCCAGCCTGGCTGAAACCAGTGGGAGCCACCCAAGGAGTAGTCGGGGCTTATCTCTGCTTTTCCAGACCAGGGCTGCTCTGCAATCCTGTTTATTTATCCAGAGCAGCCGCCCGCTGAGAAAATGGCTCTGTTTATTTCCAAGTGTGTTGTGTGAACCATGGGCTAAATATACCCACGCCACCGCCTCTCCAGCACCCGCCCTGGAACAGCACGCCCCATTTTGCTCGTGCTCTCTCTGCAAAAGCAATCCTTAGAATCCACACCCCTTGGAAATCCTACTCCCTTTCCCCAGGAAAAGAAACTGAAGTGGAGATGAAGGTTGTCATGACCAGGAACACATGAGTGGAAGCTGGGGCAGGTGAAATGAGAATGTTTGTGTGGCACTGAAATGAGAATGTTCCCTCCACCCAGGAATGACTGTTCCTGGACAGTGAATGCTTTGTGCCCTTGTGGGGACAGTGCCTGTTTACTCCAACCCAGCCCCAGAGCTGAAAATTTCCTGTGGCTGCCAGCCCTCTACTTCAGGAAAGTTCCCATCAAGGGAGCCAGGCCTCTCCCATTTTGGCTGCAACCCCAGTGTCCCTGGTTTCTTGAGAGACATTTGGCCTTTTGGGATAACCAGGGCCTTCTCCCATGCTCTTCATAGTCTGGAACTCTCCCTCATCACAGATAATCCTGTTTTGACTCCACCTGGGCGTACGTGGGAGCAACAAAATCAAACCTCCTGTAAGAATATTTTTCTCTGCCAAGACCCACAGAGACTGGCTAGGATGGAGTGGGAGACAGGGAAGCATAGCCACGGCCCTACTGCCCTCCTCTCCCCAGATCCTCCACCTCAACCCTGCTCCCACATTCCTTCTCCTGGAAATCCTTTCAGCACTACTGACAGGACACGTCCCTCCAGCCTCAGACTTCAGGGAAGTGTCCTGCCATAGCAGCACTCCCTTTGAAGCTAGTCTTGCAGTTCAATCCTGACTCTGCTGTCTGCTGAGTGTTCCCTGCTTTAAACCTCAGGCATCTTATTTGTGAAATGTGGCTCAAATCTACATCTCAGGATTCTGGTGAAGGTGAAGTGGGATACCAATGCCTGACATGTAGTAGACGTGCAATACATTTGTTAACTCATGTATTTACTGAGCACCAGTTACGTGCAAGACACTGTTCTGAGCACTGGGTGTATAGGAACAAAGACAGGACCTCTGCCCTTATCAAGATATATCTAGTATAGGCTGAGGGTAGTGGCTCACGCCTATAATCCCAGCAGTTTGGGGCTGAGGCGGGCAGATCACTTGAGGTCAGGAGTTTGAGACCAGCCTGGTTAACATGGTAAAACATGTATTTTAGTCTCTACTAAAAATACAAAAATTAGCTAGGCGTGGTGGTGGGCGCTACTCAGGAGGCTGAGGCGGGAGAATGGCTTCAACCCTGGAGGTCTAGGTTGCAGTGAGCCAAGATTGCACCACTGCACTCCAGCCTGGGCGACAGAGCAAGCCTTTGTCTTAAAAAGAAAAAGACACATCTAGTATGGAAGATACATCACAACAAAAACAAAGTACAGAATCTAGTCATGAAAAGTGCTGGGAGTGGGTGCAGCTTAAGCGGGTAAAAAAGTGGTGAGGTGGTGAGGCCAGGCATGGTGGCTCACACCTATAATCCCAGCACTTGGGAGGCAGAGGCAGAAGGATCCCTTGAGCCCAGGAGTTTGAGACCAGCCTAGGCAACAAAGTGAGACCCTGTCTCTACAAAAAATTTAGAAATTTAGCCAGGCATGGTGGTGTGTGCCTATAGTGGCAGCTATTCAGGAGGCTGAGGCAGGAGGATCGCTTGAGCCCAGGAGGTCAAGACTGCAGTGAGCCATGATTGCGCCGCTATAGTCTGGGTAACAGAGCGAGACCGTGTCACAAAAATTTAAAAATAAGAAAATGAAGCGCCGAGAAGAAAAGCTGGCACGGTGGTCATTCTGTGTAGTGTAGTTCCTGTAATCAGGAGGCTGAGGCAGGAAGATTGCTTGAGTCCAGGAGTTCAAAGTCAATCTGGATACATCTTTTAAAAACAAGAGGCCAGGCGCAGTGGCTCAAGCCTGTAATCCCAGCACTTTGGGAGGCCGAGGCGGGCGGATCGCTTGAGGTCAGGAGTTCAAGACCAGCCTGGCCAATATGGCAAAACCCTGTCTCTACTAAAAATACAAAAATTAGCTGGGCATGTTGGCACATGCCTGTAATCCCAGCTACTCAGGAGAATCGCTTGTACCCAGGAAGCGGAGGTTGCTATGAGCCCAGATTGTGCCATTGCACTCCAACCTGGGGGACAGAGAAAAACTGTGTCTAAAAAAAGAAAAAAAGAAACAACTAAGAAGAAAAATCAAGGAAGGTAAGGGGAGGATAGGCAGAGAGAGATGGGGGTGGTATACTGTTTTAGACAAGGCAGTCAGGGAAGGCCTCACCTAGGAGGTGACATTTGAGGGGAGTCATGGTTGTGAAATGATGGAGTGAGGCAGGCGCTGACCTGGGGTCAGGTGCTCCAGGCAAGTGGGAACAGCAGACTCCTGTGGCAGGAGACATTGGAGGAACAGCAAGGAGGCCAGTGAGACTGGAGTGAAGTGTGCAGGGGACAGGGGTGGGGAGGAGGCCAGAAAGTGTTAGAGCCAGATCCCACTAGACCTTGCTGACCAGGGTGAGGAGTGGGGACTTTGTTTCAGGTGTGATGGAAGCCCTGGGAAGGTTGAGAACTTGGAGTGACTGAATGGAGTGTGCTTGTGCGAGGGCTGAGATTCATGGGTCACTGCTCTCTACTGGCTTAATGTTGAGGATTCCTTCGGTCAAGTTAGCACCTCAGTGCACATGGCATTTTGCTAGGTACCAGGTATACAAAAATAATGATGCTGGCCTTCTAAGTGCAGGAGAAAGCTGCTGGAGGGCTTCAAGCATAGGTGTGCTATGATCTGACCTGTGTTTTTAGAAATCTTTGTGTGGAGCATAGACTGAGGGGGTTGTCAAGACTGGAAGTGGGCCCAGGCAGGGGTCACAAGTGAGCACATTGGTAGGTGAGACCTGAGGCCAACTGGAGATGGCATGCCCTGACGGAGCAGCCACTCGCCCGTTTGGGACCGGTTGGAAATGTAGGCCCAGTGTGGCAGAGGTCTTGGTAGAGAGGCAAGAATCAGCCAGTAACTCATTCATTTTACACACACACACACACACACACACACACGGAACTTACTTTTTTGTTGTTGTTATTGTTGAGACGGAGTCTCTGTCACCCAGGCTGGAGTGCAGTGGTATGATTTCTGCTCACTGCAACCTCCACCTCCCAGGTTCAAACAATTCTCGTGCCTCAGCCTCCTGAGTAACTGGGATTACAGGTGCATGCCACCACACCTGGCTAATTTTTGTATTTTTAGTAGAGACAGGGTTTCACCATGTTGGCCACACTGGTCTTAACTCCTGACCTCAGGCGATCCACCTGCCTCAGCCTCCCAAAGTGCTGGGATTATAGGCATGAGCCACCACACCCAGCCTGGAACTTCTTTCTTACATATTTCTAGGTGCCAGACACCAGTTTTGGATTCTGGCTCCACCACTGACACAGATGGGTGACCCTGATCTAGTCCTTGGGTCCTTGGCCCTTGGGCACAGCTTCTTGGCCTGTAAATGGGGAGAGACAGCTTGCATTGCAGAATTGTTGGGAAGATTAAAGGACAAATTGGGTACAACGCTTACTCATAAAAAAGTATGTTCTAAGTGTCCCTCTCCCTGCCCCACAGGCTGCTGCACCCTGGGCTGGGTAGTTTAGCCCACAGCTCCTCCTTCCCCCTATCATGTGCTTCCCTTCTGACTTAGATTCGGGGCAGAGGGCTGTTGATCACAACCTCCTGGGCGCAGAGTCACACCCCCTGCAGTGGAGGACAGGGACAAGGCTTCACAGACCCCATCATGGAGGCCTCTCAGTCCTGCGTCATTGTTACCCTCTCTTCTCTGCCGTGCTTTTCTCATCACCAACCTGCCCACCAGAGACTCCCTCCAGAGGGAGGAGCCTCTGGCTGAAGTCCCAGGACCCAGTCTACCCCTGAATTGGCCCCAAATCACCCTGGGGATTTAGCCCTGGGCTTCCTTGTCCCTCCCTCTGGTGCAGCAGTAGAAAGTCTGAGGCCTAGTGTGTCCACACTCCACACTACCCTCAGACTCAACTCCAGGCTCCTCGCGGCTTCCAGGCCACACATGGTCTGGCTCCTGCTCACCCCTGCACCATCATCTCCCCCATGCCCTCTTCTCCTGCACTCTGCTCCAGTCACTTGGCTTCCATCAGTTCCCTGACCCTGCCCATCTCGTTCCCAACTTGGATTCTGGAGAAAGTGCTGCTTACTGACCTCAGGGCACTTTCCTCCTCTCTACCTGTTTTCTGAGCAGTAACATGGTTTGGTTATCACCAACTGAGGGTCAAGAAAGAGGACCACCCTTAGCCGTTTACCTGGCCCAGAGTGGGCACGGATAGCTACAGTTTTTCATGTCACCAAGGCCATAGCATGCACAGGGCCCCTTTCCCCACCCACCTACATTACTCTGAGAATTCAAACTGCGCCTTCCTTCTCTCTCCCTGCAGGACACTTTTGTGGAACTCTATGGGAACAATGCAGCAGCCGAGAGCCGAAAGGGCCAGGAGCGCTTCAACCGCTGGTTCCTGACGGGCATGACTGTGGCCGGCGTGGTTCTGCTGGGCTCACTCTTCAGTCGGAAATGACCAGACACTGACTATCCACTCTACCCTCCCACCCTCTGCCCCACCACATCCTCCGTCCAGCCGCCATTGCCACCAGGAGAACCACTATATGCAGGCCATGCCCACCTACCCACCACAGGGTTGGGCCCAGATCTGGTCCCCTGCAGTTAGTTTTCTAGAATTTATCACACTTCTGTGAGACCCCCACACCTCAGTTCCCTTGGCCTCAGAATTCATAAAATTTCCACAAAATCTATCCCAAGGAGGCTGGCAGGTATGGAAGGGTTTGTGGCTGGGGGCAGGAGGGCCCTACCTGATTGGTGCAACCCTTACCCTTTAGCCTCCCTGAAAATGTTTTTCTGCCAGGGAGCTTGAAAGTTTTCAGAACCTCTTCCCCAGAAAGGAGACTAGATTGCCTTTGTTTTGATGTTTGTGGCCTCAGAATTGATCATTTACCGCCCCCCCCCACACTAACCTGGGTTCCCTTTCCTTCCATCCCTACCCCCTAAGAGCCATTTAGGGGCCACTTTTGACTAGGGATTCAGGCTGCTTGGGATAAAGATGCAAGGACCAGGACTCCCTCCTCACCTCTGGACTGGCCAGAGTCCTCACTCCCAGTCCACATGTCCTCCAGAAGCCTCTGGCTAGAGGCCAGCCCCACCCAGGAGGAAGGGGGCTATAGCTGCAGGAAGCACCCCATGCCAATTCTAGGGTGGCCCTTGCAGTTCAGCACCACCCTAGTCCCTTCCCCTCCCTGGCTCCCATGACCATGACTGAGGGACCAACTGGGCCCAAGACAGGGGCCCCAGAGCTGTTTATGGCCTCAGCTGCCTCACTTCCTACAAGAGCAGCCTGTGGCACCACAGGCTTGGGCTGCTCCTCATGGCGGGTTCAGGGGACTCAGTCCTGAGGTGAAAGGAAGCTATCAGGAACAGCTATGAGCCCCAGGCTCTTCCCTACCTCAGGCAGGAAGGGCAGGAAGGAGAGCCTGCTGCATGGGGTCGGGTAGGGCTGACTAGAAGGGCCAGTCCTGCCTGGCCAGGCACATCTGTGCCCCACGCCTGTCCAGCCTGGGGAGCCAGGCTACCAAGGTCAGAGTGGCCTGGCCAGGAGCTCTTCAGGCCTCCCTCTCTCTTCTCCACCCTTGGCCTGTCTCATCCCCAGGGGTCCCAGCCACCCCGGGCGCTCTGCTGTACATATTCGAGACTAGTTTTTATTCCTTGTGAAGATGATATACTATTTTTGTTAAGCGTGTCTGTATTTATGTGTGAGGAGCTGCTGGCTTGCAGTGCGCGTGCACGTGGAGAGCTGGTGCCCGGAGATTGGACGGCCTGATGCTCCCTCCCCTGCCCTGGTCCAGGGAAGCTGGCCGAGGGTCCTGGCTCCTGAGGGGCACCTGCCCCTCCCCCAACCCCCACCCCACACTTGTTCCAGCTCTTTGAAATAGTCTGTGTGAAGGTGAAAGTGCAGTTCAGTAATAAACTGTGTTTACTCAGTGAACAAAGCCTGGGCTCTTGTGTGCTCTGGGATGGGGAAAGGAGGGGCCACTGGAGAGCTGGGTACTGGTCCTGGCTCTGCCACCGCAGGGGAGGGCCCTGGACAAGTCCTTCCTTCCTTCTGGGCCTGAATGTATCCACCTGTACCGGGACAGGGTTTTATTGAGCACATGCTGTGTGCTGGGCACTGGGGCTGCGTGTGAATGGGACAGAGAGTCTCTGCCCTCAGGAGCTGACATTCTAGTGGGAGAGACAGCCACTTGGCAAGTGTTTACTGACCTCTGCTCTACACAGACATAGTCCTGGGCACTGGGGACTTCTTCAAACAAAATCTTTGCCTTTACGTAGCATTCATTCTAGTGGAGGAGACAGACACAAGCACGGCTCTGGCTGCTGTAGGGTGTCAGGGAAAGGTGTGATGCCTTTCCTCACCCAGCAGAAGATTCTATGACTGACATTCCTATAACAAAAGAAAAACAAAGTGGCAGTTCACACCCTGTAATCTCAATACTTTGCAGGTGGAGGATGGGTTGCTTAAGGTCAGGAGTTCAAGATCAGCCTGGGCAACAAAGTGAGACCCTGTCTCTACAAAAAAAATTTTAAATTAGCCAACCCAGCAAGGCCAGTCCAGATTCTTCTTGGCCTCTGTGTAGCATTCCTTCCTCCCCAGTACAGGAGACAAGACATAGGTCAGAGTATTATTTTTTAAGAGGGTCTCATCCTGTCACCCAGGCTGGAATGCAGTGGTGTGATAGATCACTGCAGCTTCAAATTCTGGGCTCAAACAATCCTCCTGCCTCAGTCTCCTGAGCAGCTGAAATTACATGTGGGTGCCACCAAGCCTGGCTAATGTTCAAATTTTTTTGTTGTTGAGATGGGGATCTTGTTATGTTGCCCAGGCTGGTCTCAAACACCTGGCCTCCAGTGATCCCCACGCCCAGCCAATAATTTGTGGCCAGCTTATACATAGTAGAGCAGAGGAAGGTTACAGTAGTATTTCTGTGTTTTGTGAGTTGCTTTGGGGAGAGGAGTTCTAGTTTCTATAACCCAACTTGGGGAAGAGGAATGAATGCTAGTTTCTGTTACTTGATTCAGGGGAGAAAGAGAAATGGGAGACAGCAAACCAGGAGAAGAGAGAGCTTGTTTCTGAGGCCTTCCAGCCTCCTTTAGTTCAAAGTATTCAGCATGCCAAAGTGCCATACTTGGGGGTATTGTTTTCTAAGCCCCAATAAGGGCAAAGGAGGAAAAGCAACAACCATGAGGAAGCTGTTTGGTCTTCTACTAAGACATGAAGGACTTAGTAGGGAAGGAGGTAAGAAGGGGTCAGACTTGAGATTTTTAAGATAGATCCCACAGGATTTCAGGTGGAGTAGAGATAGCTTCAGAGAGACTCAAGGATGACAGATTTTTAGAATAGCAGTGCCATTATAGATACAAAAATGAAGTGCACGTCTGAAGCCAGTGCAACCCTAGAGACTCATAGTAAGTTTGATCTGAGCTTGTCTGGGAGTCAGGAGTCAGGGAGGGCTCCCTGGAGGAAGTAACATAAGAGCCAGGGCCTGAAGAGTGCATCAAGGTTAACTTACAATTAAGTGGGGAGGCAGGAGAGTGGGCCTAGGGAAGAAGCAGTAAATGCACCAGATGAGCAGGCATTGTCTTCAGGCTGAAGAAAAGTTGGTGTGTCCAGAGCTAAGAGAGAGGGCGCTCATGGGTTTAAGATGATGACAGAGGGTGGAGTGAGGGGACTGAACTTTATCCTAATGGCAGTGAGAGCCAGAGAAAGGTGGTAAGTTGGGGAGTGATACGGCCCGAGAGCCCCCAAAACGCTGGCTGATGGATGGAGAAGGTTCCGGAGCGAGGAGCAGAGTGGAAACACGGAGATCAGTGAGGAAGCCATGGTTTCATGAATGCTCCGGTTTTGAGGATGGACAGCCAGATTTGTGTCCCAGGTCATCATTCCTTGAGCCGTGGCTTCCAGCGAGTTACGTACTCTCTCTGTGACCCAGCTTTCCCCTCTACAAAATGGGTGTGATGGGCAATTGAATGCGATAACCCAGAAGCGGTGGAGGAGGACTGGATGTTGAGGGTGACCGCAGGGATGGACTCGGCATCCCCCCGGGCTCTCCAGGAGAAGAGAGGAGGTGCTGCACTCTCGGAGTCCCGCGTGACCGCCGTTGGCGGTCCAGGAGGGATCTGGGAAAAGCGGTCAGGAGCTCCAGCCGGAGGGCGGCCCTGGAGGTGGGACCTGCCCTGGGCGCCCCGCCCCACCGCGCCCCGCCCCGCCCCACCGCGCCCCGCCCCGCCCGCTTTTCGGAATGGGCTTGACTGCCCCCTGGTGGCCACAGGATGCGACCTGAGAGCCAGCCCCAGCCCAAACTGCTCCGGGTCAGTGTGCACGACCTCTCTGGCTGGGCCACATTTCCCCAGTGCCTTCCACCCTCTACCCTACTCACGAGAAAGACAGCTACACTTCCAACCCTTAGGTGTGGATTCAGAGCTTGTATGGGCTCTCTGGGGCTCAGAATCGCCATCTTGTTTGGTTCAAGACCAAAGCCTCCAGCTCCCACTCGCCCCTCCCCCACGATGTGTCCCCAGCTCCTGCTCCTAGCCATAGCCGTTGAAGTCCCTTCTTCAGATTCTCCATGTGCTTCCAGAAATGTCTTCACTAGCTTGCTTTTTTTTTTTTTTTTTTTTTTTTTTTGAGAGTGGGTCCCCACTCTGTTGCCCAGGCTGGAGTGCAGTAGTGTGATCATAGCTCACTGCAGCCTCGACTTCCTGGGCTCAGGTGATCCTCCCACCTCAGCCTCCCAAGTAGCCACGACTACAGGAGCACGCCACCACACCTGGCTAATTTTTTTGGATTTTATGTAGAGACAGGGTTTTGCCATGTTGCCCAGGCTGGTCTCGAACTCCTGGTCTCAAGCCATCACTTGGCCCCAGCTTCCCAAAGTGTTGGCATTACAGGCGTGAGCCTCTGCGCCCAGCCCAGAAACATCTTTTCACATATTGGCACAGATATAAATATATTTTGATCCTCCACTAATTTTTTACACAAATGGTAACATACTAAACACACTTTCCCTTGCTTTTTCCATCTGCATACTGTATCGTGTAGAGGTTTCTCTTTTTTTGTCTTTTTCTTTTTTTTCCTTTGAGACGGAGTCTCGTTCTGTCTCCCAAGCAGAAAGTGCAGTGGCATGATCTCGGCTCACTACAACCTCCACCTTCCAGGTTCGAGAATTGCAATCTCCGCCATCCGGGTACAAGCAATTCTCCTGTCTCAGCCTCCCAAGTAACTGGGAATACAGGCGCACACCACCACGCCCAGCTAATTTTTGTGATTGTAGTAGAGACGGGGTTTCACCATATTGGTCAGGCTAGTCTCGAACTCCTGACCTCAGGTGATCCGCCCACCTCGGCCTCCCAAAGTGCTGGGATTACAGGCTTGAGCCACCTAGCCCAGCCCTGTAGACGTTTCCATATTCAGACGTGAATCCCCATGTACTCACCAGGCAGTTTCAACAATTACCAACTGATGTCATCTTTATTCTTTTTTTCTAGCTGTGTGGTATTCCACAAGGTTTTAACCAGACCTCTCCGTGATTCCCAACTTTATATATTGCCATGGAACATGCTTGGAATTGCACAGACGGAAAGCTGGAGGGGATTTGGGACTCTCTATGTGGTTCCTGGGGAAAAACTCATTCAATTTCCATATATTACATATTTATGATGAAAGAAATGAAATACAATATATTTCATAGAGAAAATATGAAGTATTAACTTTAATTAAAACATCTAAATACATGAGATATTTTAAAATTTTTTCTTTAAAAACTTGACTTTGGTCCTGTAAATGCAACTTTTTATATGAGGTTTTATTATTGAAATGGCTCGGCCGGGAACAGCGGCTCACGCCTGTAATCCCAGCACTTTGGGAGGCTGAGGTGTGCGGATCATGAGATCAGGAGTTTGAGACCAGCCTGGCCAGCATGGTGAAACCCCGTCTCTACTAAAAAAGAAAAATACAAAAAATTAGCTGGGAATAGTGTGCCTGTAATCCTAGCTACTCTGGAGGCTGAGGCGGGAGAATAGCTTGAACCCAGGAGGCGGAGGTTGCAGTGAGCCGAGATGCACCACTGCACTCCAGCCTGGGTGACAGAGCGCAACTCCGTCAAAAAAAGGGAGGGAGGGAGGGAGGGAGGGAGGGAGGGAGGGAGGGAGGGAGGAAGGAAGGAAGGAAGGAAGGAAGGAAGGAAGGAAGGAAGGAAGGAAGGAAGGAAGGAAGGAAGGACTCACACAGGGCTCAGTATGGTGGCTCATAAGGAAGGAAAGAAGGAAGGGCTTGGGATGCCGAGGTGGGAGGATCGCTTCGGCCCAGGAGTTGGAGACCAAACTGGGCAACATGGTGAGATCACTTGAACCCGGGTGAAACCCTGTCTCTACTAAAAATACAAAAATTAGCTGTGCGTGGTGGCCCACATCTATAGTCCCAGCTACTCAAGAGGCTGAGGCAGGAGAAATGCTTGAAACCGGGAAGCAGAGGTTGCAGTGAGCTGAGATTGTACCACTGCACTCCAGCCTAGGTCACAGAGCAAGACTCTGCCTCAAAAAAAAGAAAAAGACTTCGTAATCTCAAGTAGGAAATAAAAGAAAAATGTAAACCATTCCAAAGCTTACTATTTAAATTATATTTAAACATTCTAATAGCTCTTCCTTTCTTTAATTGACAAATTAATGTTAATATTTCTTGTATTCAGTTGGATTTGAAATCAATCCAAATGTACGTTTTCGTTTTGAATATTTTAAAATAATGACTTCAAAACACAGGAAAAGATACAAATCTTTCAAACTCTTCTTTCTTTCTTTACCATTATAACTGTTATTAAAACTGGGCAGGCCCAGGCGAGGTGGCTCATGCCTGTAATCCCAGCACTTTGGGAAGCTGAGATGGGCAGATCACAAGGTCAGGAGATCGAGACCATCCTGGCTAACACGGTGAAACCCCGTCTCTACTAAAAATACAAGAAAAAAATTAGCCGGGCCTGGTGGCAGGTGCCTGTAGTCCCAGCTACTCAGGAGGCTGAGGCAGAAGAATGGCGTGAACCCAGGAGATGGAGCTTGCAGTGACTGAGATCATGCCACTGCACTCCAGCCTGGGTGACAGAGCCAGACTCCGTCTCAAAAAAAAAAAAAAAAAAAAGAAAAAATTGGGCAAGGCTGTACAGCACCAAGAAAGAGAGAGGAAGGAAGAAAAGAAGGGAGAGAGGGAGGGAGGGAAACACAGAAGGAAAGAAGGAAGAAAGGAAGGAAAAGAAAGGGAATTATAGGTCGCTATTACTTATGAACATGTGTGCCAAAGTTATAATATTAACAAATCAAACCTAACAACATATTAAAAGAATAATATATCACAACCTAGTAGGATTTATTCCAGGTAAACAAGATTGACTACATATAGGAATTTTTTCTTTTTTCTTTTTTTTTTTTTTTTTGAGACGGAGTGCAGTGGCGCCATCTCAGCTCACTGCAACCTCCGCCTCCAAAGTTCAAGTGATTCTCCTGCCTCAGCCTCCCAAGTAGCTGGAATTACAAGCATGCACCACCATGCCAGGCTAATTTTTGTATTTTTAATAGAGACAGGGTTTCACCATGTTGGCCAGGCTGGTCTTGGACTCTTGACCTCAAGTGATCTGCCTGCCTTGGCCTCCCAAAGTGCTGGAATTACAGACATGAGCCACCGCACCCAGCCAAGAAATTTATCTATGTAATTTATTGTGTTGAAAAATTAACAAAGAAAATGCTTATGATTATTTCAGGAGATATCAAAATAGTATTTTCTAAAATTCAACACTTGTTCATGGTTTCGTTTTGTTTTCTTTTGTTTTGTTTGAGATGGAGTCTCACTCTGTTGCCCAGGCTGGAGTGCAGTGGTGCCATCTGAATTGCTTGCCACAGCCTCTGCCTCCCGGGTTCAAGCAATTCTCCTGCCTCAGCCTCCTGAGTAGCGGGGATTACAGGTGCTTGCCACCACATCCAGCTAATTTTTGTATTTTTAGTAGCAACGGGGTTTTGCTATGTTGGCGAGGCTGGTCTTAAACTCCTGACCTCAGGTGATCTGCCCGCCTCGGCCTCCCAAAGTGCTGGGGTTACAGGCATGAGCCACAGTGCCCAGCCAACACCTGTTCGTGATTTATTAAATTAAAAAAAAAAAAAAAGCTTTTTAGCCAGCTTTCACTTCTTGTCTTCTGGGTCTGTAGAAGTTTAACATAATAATTTTGTATATTGCTTGTGTAATTTTTTTTTTTTTTTAATGAAGATATGGTTTCCTTATGTTGCCCAGGCTGGTCTGGAACTCCTGGGCTCAAGTGATCCCCCTGCCTCGACCCCCCACAAAGTGCAGGGATTACAGATGTGAACTACCATGCCTGGCTCACTTGTGCAGTTTTTAAAAATTAACAAATCGGCTGGGTGCGGTGGCTCAAGCCTGTAATCCCAGCACTTTGGGAGGCTGAGACGGGCGGATCATGAGGTCAGGAGATCGAGACCATCCTGGCTAACACGGTGAAACCCCGTCTCTACTAAAAATACAAAAAACTAGCCCAGCGAGGTTGTGGGCGCCTGTAGTCCCAGCTACTCAGGAGGCTGAGGCAGGAGAATGGCGTAAACCCGGGAGGCGGAGCTTGCAGTGAGCTGAGATCGTGCCACTGCACTCCAGCCTGGGCGACAAAGCGAGACTCCGTCTCAAAAAAAAAAAAAAAGTTAACAAATCATGCAGAAAACCTGGCAACTTATGTCATGATCAAATTTATTACATAGGCCAGGTGTGGTGGCTCACACTTGTAATTCCAGCAGTTTGGGAGGCTGAGGTGGGCGGATTGCTTGAACCCAGGAGTTCCAGACCAGTCTAGGCAACATGGCAAAACCCCATCTTTACAAAACAAATACAAAAATTAGCTGGGCTTGGTGGCACATGCCTGTATTCCCCACTAATAGGGAGTCTGAGGTGGGATAGTCACTTAAGCCCAGAAAGTTGAGGCTGCAGTGAGCTGTGATCACACCACTGAACTCCAGCCTGGACAACAGAGCAAGACCCTGACTCAGAAAATAAAATAAAATGGGCTGGCTGCGGTGGCTCTCACCTGTAATTCCAGCACTTTGAGAGGCTGAGGCAGGCAGATCACTTGAGGTCAGGAGTTTGAGACCAGCCTGGCCAACATGGTGAAACCCCATTTCTACTAAAAATACAAAAAAAATTTTAGCTAGGTGTGGTGGTGCACACCTATAATCCCAGCTGCTCTGGAGGCTGAGGCAGGAGAATCGCTTGAACCCAGGAGGTGGAGGTTGCAGTGAGCTGAGATCACCCCATTGTATTCCAGCCTGGGTGACGTAGTGAGAGGCTGTCTCAAAAAAAAAAAAAAGATAAAAACAATAAAATAAAATAATTGATTACATAATGCCCAGCTTTCTATTTTTCTATCTCTACCATCATAGTCTTTGTCATGAGGCAAAAATAACAAGAACTATTTCTTACTATATTGAAAATAATAGAAATGGGCCATGCATGCTGGCTCGCGCCTGTAATCTCAGCACATTGGGAGGCCGAGGTGGGCAGATCACCTGAGGTCAAGAGTTCAAGACCAGCCTGGCCAACATGGCAACATGGTAAAACCCCATCTCTACTAAAAATACAAAAAAATTAGCTAGGCATGGTGGCGGGCATCTGTAATCACAGCTACTCAGGAGGCTGAGGCAGGAGAATCACTTGAACCTGGGAGGCAGAGGTTGCAGTGAGCTGAGATGGCGCCATTGCCCTCCAGCCTGGCAACAATAGCAAAACTCCATCTCAAAAAAAGAAAAAGAAAATAATAGAAATGACTGGGCACAGCCAAGTGCGGTGGCTCACGCCTGTGATCCCAGCACTTTGGGAGGCTGAGGCGGGCGGATCACCTGAGGTCAGGAGTTCGAGACCAGCCTAACCAACATGGAGAAACCTCGTCTCTACTAAAAATACAAAATTAGCCAGGCGTGGTGGCTCATGCCTGTAATTCCAGCTACTCGGGAGGCTGAGGCAGGAGAATCGCTTGAACCCGGGAGGTGGAGGTTGCAGTGAGCAGAGATCATGCCATTGCACTCCAGCGGGGGCAACAAGAGCGAAACTCTATCTCGAAAAAATAGTAATAATAAATAAATAAAAATCAAAGAAGACTTACATTTATATAGATCATATATGTTCATTTCTTTCTTTTTTTACACTTGATCTTAGCCAAAAGGCCGAGAAGCGATTTTTCTTTCTTTTTTTTAAGTCTCACTCTGTCACCCAGGCTGGAGTGCAGTGGTGCCATCTTGGCTCACTGCAACCTCTGTCCCCTGGATTCAAGTGATTCCCCTTCCTCAGCCTCCCAAGTAGCTGGGACTATAGGTGCCCACCACCATGCCCAGCTAAATTTGTATTTTTATTAGAGACAGGGTGTCACCATGTTGGCCAGACTGGTCTCGAACTCCTGACCTCAGGTAATCTGCCAGCCTTGGCCTACCAAAGTGCTGATATTACAAGCGTGAGCCACTGCACCCAGCCTGATTTTTTTTTTTTTTTTTTTTTTTGAGACAGAGTCTTGCTCTGTCGCCCCAGGCTGGAGTGCAGTGGCACAATCTCGGCTCACTGCAAGCTCCGCCTCCTGGGTTCACGCCATTCTCCTGCCTCAGCCTTCCGAGTAGCTGGAACTACAGGCGTCCGCCACCTCGCCCAGCTAGTTTTTTGTATTTTTAGTAGAGACGGGGTTTCACTGTGTTAGCCAGGATGGTCTCAATCTCCTGACCTCGTGATCCACCTGCCTCGGCCTACCAAAGTGCTGGGATTACAGGCGTGAGCCACCACGCCCAGCCCCAGCCTGATTTTTAATTAATATGCATACACTCATGTGAGAATTCTGACCATGTTGAGTATTCTCTCCTAAATTATTTAAGCCATCTTATTTCAATAAATTCACATATGAATAATTGATTTTAATAATTTCATTATAGAGAGTCTTGTGAATTCTTGAAGTTCTTAAATGAAATTTAAATGGCCACATTATGAACTGTTAACACGTCAATGTTAAAACTTGAGGAAGTCATTTTTAAAACACTAAGGTAGGCCGGGCACGATGACTCACGCCTGTAATCCCAGCACTTTGGGAGGCCGAGGCGGGCAGATCACGAGGTCAGGAGTTCAAGACCAGCCTGGTCAAAATGGTGAAACCCTGTCTCTACTGAAAATACAAAAATTAGCTGGGCGTGGTGGTGCGTGCCTGTAATCCCAGCTACTGGGGAAGCTGAGACAGGAGAATGGCTTGAACCTAGGAGGCGGAGGTTGTAGTGAGCCAAGATTGTGCCACTGTACTCCAGCCTGGGTGACAGAGGAAGACTCCGTCTCAAAAAAAACAAAAAACAAAAAACAAAAAAACACTAAGATATTGCCAGGTGCAGTGGCTCATGCCTGTAATCCCAGCACTTTGGGAGGCCAAGGCGGGTGGATGACGAGGTCAGGAGATTGAGACCACGGTGAAACCCTGTCTCTACTAAAAATACAAAAAATTAGCCAGGCGCGGTGGTGGGTGCCTGTAGTCCCAGCTACTCAGGAGGCTGAGGCAGGAGAATGGCGTGAACCCGGGAGGCGGAACTTGCAGTGAGCCAAGATCGCACCACTGCACTCCAGCCTGGGCAACAGAGTGAGACTCCGTCTCAATAAATAAATAAATAAAAATAATAATACAACACTAAGATACCAAGAATGTGGATATAAAGCAAGAAAAAGTTTTTCTGAATATAAAATAGAAAATAATATAAATATAACATAGTGGCCTGGCCAATGAGATGGTTTGTAAACTTGTTGCTGAATAGGAAATGACCAGTACCCATGTCAGCAAGTACCCACGTCAGGCTCTAATTGCACTGATGTAAAAAACAAGCCAGGCGTGGAGGCTCATGCCTGTAATCCCAGCACTTTTGGAGGCCAAGGTAGGCGGATCACCTGAGGTGAGGAGTTTCAGACCAGCCTGGCCAACATGGTGAAATCCCAACTCTACTAAAAATACAAAAATTAGCCGGGCGTGGTGGCGGGTGCCTGTAGTCCCAGCTACTCAGGAGGCTGAGGCACAAGAATCACTTGCACCCAGGAGGTGGAGGTTGCGGTGAGCCAAGATCACACCACTGTACTCCAGCCTAGGCAACAAGAGCGAAACTCCATCTCAAAACAAACAAACAAACAAACAAACAAAAAGCTGGACGTGGTGGCTCACGCCTGTAATCCCACTTTGGGAGAGTGACACAGGAGGATTGCTTCAGCTCGGGAGTTTGAGACCAGCCTGGGCAACACAGCAAGAGTCCATCTCTACAAAAAACAAAACAAAACAAAACAAAAAAACTTAAAAAACAAACAAACCTCCCCCAGAAATAACTGTTATGATTGCATTATAAAAATAATAATAAAATGATAGGGCTGTAGGTTACAAACCATTTATGAAGTGCAACATCCCTCTGCAGCTGATTGGCTGTCCCTAAAAGGGTATATCAATCTTTTTTTTTTTTTTTTTTTGAGACGGAGTCTCGCTCTGTCGCCCAGGCTGGAGTGCAGTGGCGTGATCTCGGCTCACTGCAAGCTCCGCCTCCCGGGTTCCCGCCATTCTCCTGCCTCAGCCTCCCGTGTAGCTGGGACTACAGGCGCCCACCACCACGCCTGGCTAATTTTTTTGTATTTTTTTAGTAGAGACGGGGTTTCACCGTGTTAGCCAGGATGATCTCGATCTCCTGACCTCGTGATCCACCCGTCTCGGCCTCCCAAAGTGCTGGGATTACAGGCTTGAGCCACCGCGCCTGGCCAGGTATATCAATCTTACCTGGACTTTGTGCCAAGCTCTCTGGGCACCTGGAAAACCAACTGTAGAGTGTACGTGGATGACCACTCTCCACAGCTGACCACTACAGTCGATGTCCAGAAAGGAAGAGGCCAACCTTGGCCAAGCTCAGCTCATGCTGGTGAAGCAGCAGGGGACCAGAGAAAGGATAGTGTGGTGGTTTGGAGCAGGACGGTGAAACAAGACTGCCCAGGGGAGGTAGGTGCCCTTGGACAAGTGACTTAACCTCTCTGTGCCCGAGTTTCTTTGCCTGAAAAATAGCGGTGCTAATCATGCCTACTTCATGGGGTAGTTACACAGATTTAATGCTTGTAAAGTGCTTAAGGATGGTGTCTGGCACTGTAAGTACTATTTTTTATAGTAACTACTACCAATTGTGTCAGACTGTGCTGCCAAACCACCACCAAGCTCTGCCTTAGTGTAGATTTCCCTCAAAAGCAAAGCCTAGAATAAAGATTCAGGGGCAAATGGTTTAAGTGGGGAAGTGACACAAGGAAGGACGGGGAGCTAATATAGGGTGTGATGCTGAGTAAGCTGCCGCTCCAGGCAATGGGGCTCCTCCACAGGGCATCCTTTGAAAAACCCGTGGAACACTGCTCAAAATTCTGTCACTGAGAGACAAGAACACCAAGGTGCTTATCTACCAACTCATCCCTCATTGGCTGAGGGCTGCTTCAAGATTTTCTCCTTGACATTTGGCATTTCCTGCCTGCCCCATGCTTGGTCAAAAACACACAAGTGGCTGTTCCCTTTAATGAGAACTGTCCACCAAAGCTTCGGAGAGCATCCTGCAGGCACATTGCCCACAGGGTCTGCCACAAGTTGTGATAACGTTGTAGTACTCCAGGTAGAACAATTTGGTAGTTCTTAACTTTTGTTGTTACTGTTTTTGTTTTTGTTTTTGGAGATAGGGTCTGTTCTATTGCCCAGGCTGGAGCGCAGTGGCATGATCACGACTCATTGCAGCCTTGACATCCCAAATTTGAGGATCCTCCCACCTCAGCCTCCCAAGTAGCTGGGACCACAGGCATGCACCACCATGCCTGGCTACTTTTTATTTTTTATTTTTATTTTTATTTTTTATTTTTTATTTTTTCATGTCATAAGTTTATTGACAAACATATCTAGCATGCCATGAGTTAGAGTTTGATCCATTTCCAGAGGCTGTATCTCTTAAAATGCTCTTCATATCTGGTAAATGGACGAACTGAAACACCCTTATTGTTTAAGCAGTTGGTGTCTTACTATAAGGAAGGGTGCAGCAAATGCAGATCCAAAGTACAAACACATCTTAACTAGTAATGCCCACTTGTTTTCCACTGAAAATGGCAAATTCTTCCCAGGGCCCTCCTCATAGTGGCTCCTACGGACCACAGAGGTTGTGAACCTCCGGATGCTGTGGCCCAACATAGCGCTGCTGGAAGCTCTGCGAAAGGCGTAGAGACCGAGGACGGATGAAATGGCGGCACCTCACCAAGACCTTGTTTTCACGACCTTGTGCCCCCGTGCTCAAGGACCGAAAGGGTTATTTTTTATTTTTAATAGAGAGAAGATCTCACTATGTCGCCCAGGCTTCAACTCCTGCTAATCCAAACAATACTACAATCCATCATTTTGCATATGTGCCCGTGTATCCACAGGGTACATTCCTAAAAGTAGAACTGCTGGGCCAAAGGGTGTATACATAAGTCATTTTGATGGATACAGTCAAATCAGGCAGCCTGTGAAGTCACCTGTCCTCTGCACTCTTGCCAACATTCATGTTAACACTCTGATCCTTGTCAATCTGGTAGATGAAAAAATAGTACTCATCCTTTAAAATTTCATTTTTAAAAATCTAATTGAGGTTGGCATCGTTTCATGTATTTAAAAGCCATCTGTACTCCTAATACGTTAATGAATCTACACAATGACCAATGAAAGCTGCTAATGGTACACAGAGACAACCAGGCGTCACGTGCTGCCTGCCAAGAGAACACAGCACACCCATCAAATATTCTTGCCAAAAACATCAAGCGTAAGTCTGACCAAGCTTCTAAATGTAATCACCATTTATAGAAAACACAGGGGACAGAGGGGCATAATAAGTGACACATGGGATTGCAATTACCAAAATACAGACTGGGGGAAATCCTCAGGACAAATGACTCCATTTTTTTCAACAAATGAAATGGAAGGGGAAGGAGGGGTAGGGAGAAACAGACAGATTATATATTAAAAGAGATTTTAATATATAGTAGGATGAACCACAGGACTTCCACATCTAGGAAGATGGAGCAGATGTACTTTTCCCTATTTCTCCTGCTAAGTAAAACTAAGAACCTTTGACGCTGTATATAAAATAAGAATAAGAAAACTCAGGCTGGGCGCCGTGGCTCATGCCTGTAATCCCAGCACTTTGGGAGGCTGAAGCAGATGGATCACTTGAGGCCAGGAATTTGAGACCATCCTGCCCAACATGACAAAACCTGTATCTACCAAAAGCACAAAAATTAGCCAGGCATGGTGGCTCATGCCTGTGATCCCAGCTGCTCAGGAGGCTGAGGCACGAGAATTGCTTGAACCCAGGAGGTAGAGGTTGCAGTGAGCCGAGATCATGCCATTGCACTCTAGTCTGGGCGACAGAGTGACACTCCATCTCAAAAAAAAAAAAAAAAAAAAAAGAAAAGAAAGAAAGAAAGAAAAAAGAAAAGAAAATTCTGAGAAGTGGAAAGAAGGCTGACCAGCTAGGGACCTTAAGACCTGAGACATGGCCAGGCGTAGTGGCTCATGCCTGTAATCCCAGCACTTTGGGAGAACAAGGAGGGGGGATTATAAGGTCAAGAGATGGAGACCATCCTGGCCAACATGGTGAAACCCTGTCTCTACTATAAATACAAAAATTACCCGGATGTGGTGCACACATCTGTAATCCCAGCTACTCAGGAGGCTGAGGCAGGAGAATCGCTTCAACCCAGGAGGCAGAAGCGTCAGTGAGCTGAGATTGCACCACTGAATTCCAGCCTGGGCTACAGAGCAAGACTCCGTCTCCAACAAAACAAAACAAAACCAAAAAATTATGTTGCCCAGGCTAATCTCAAACTCCTGGCCTCAAGCTATCCTCCTGCCTCAACCTCCAAAAGTGTTGGGACTTCAGGTGTGAGCCACCACACCTGGCCTTCAACTTGATTTTGTGTTGGTCGTTTCTCCACATCCGTAGAATATTTTATTATCTGCTCCCAATTCTGCCTTCTCTCCTCATGCCTCCATGCACACCCTGGCTGTAGGATATTTCTCTCTCCATCAACATTGGGCTTGACCTTGGGTGGTAGACTGTATTTTTGAAAAATGATCTCAAAAATTTTCCCTCTTGGCCAGATGCAGTGGCTCATGCCTGTAATCCCAGCACTTTGGGAGGCTGAGGCGGGAGGATTGCTTGAGCCCAGGAATTTGAGTCTGCGGTGAGCTAGGATCGTTCCACTGCACTCCAGCCTGGGTGAGAGAGTGAGACTTGGTCTCAAAAAGAGAGGAATGAGATCATATCCTTTGTGGGAACATGGATGAAGCTGGAAGCTATCATCCTCAGCAAACTAACACAGGAACAGAAAACCAAACATTGCATGTTCTCACTCATAAGTGGGAGCTGAACAGTGAGAACACATGGACACAGGGAGGGAACAACATACACCGGGGTCTGTGGGGGTGAGGGGAGGGAGAGCATTAGGACAAATAGCTAATGCATGTGGGGCTTAATACCTAGGTGATGAGTTGATAGGCACAACAAACCACCGTGGCACACGTTTACCTATGTAACAAACCTGCACGTTTTGCACATGTATCCTGGAACTTAAAGTAAAATAAAATTTAAGAGAAAAAAATAAGAAATTTCCCCTCTCACATGCACCCCACGTTTTACAATGACGTCCTACTGAGTGGTGGAGTCCATGTCCTCTCCCTCTTGAACCTGGGTGTACCTTTGGTAGTGACTTGACCATTGGGCTCCAGCAGAAGTGATGCTTTTTGTCTTCTGAAGCTGAATCATAAAAAGACCATGCAGGCCAGGCGTAGTGGTTCACATCTGTAATCCCAGAACTTTGGGAGGCCAAGGCAGGCAGATCACCTGAGGTCAGGAGTTTGAGATCAGCCTGGTCAATATGGTGAAGCCCCATCTCTACTAAAAATACACACAAAAAAGCCGGGTATGCTGGCGCACACCTCTAATCCCAGCCACTTAAGTGGCTGAGGCACAAGAATCGCTTGAACCCAGGAGGCAGAGGTTGCAGTGAGCCGAGATCGCGCCATTGCACTCCAGCCTGGGCGACAGAGCAAGACTCCGTCTCCAAAAAAAAAAAAGACAAAGCACTTCCCCACCACTCTTTTGGGACCCAGCCACTATATTTTTGTTTTTGTTTTGGAGACAGAGTCCTGCTGGGTCTCCAGGCTGGAGTGCAGTGGTATAATCTCGACTCACTGCAACCCCCATCTTTCGGGTTCAAGTGATTCTCCTGCCTCGGCCTCCCGAGTAGCTGGGACTACAAGTGCTTGCCACCATGCCCAGCTAATGTTTGTATTTTTAGTAGAGATGGGGTTTCACCGTGTTGGCCAGGATGGTCTCCATCTATTGACCTCATGATCTGCCTACCTGGCCTCTTCAAAGTGCTGGGATTCCAGGTGTGAGCCACCATGCCTGGCCTCTAGCCACCATGTTTTAAGGGAGAATAAACTAGTCCACACAGATGGACCATGGAGGGGGGCCACAGAGTGGTGTTCCGGTTGATCTCAGGTCCAACTGTAGTCCCAGCATCAAGTACTATGTATATGAGTGAAAACACCTCCAGCCAATCCTGGCCACAGCCCTTGAATGTTTCCAGCTGAGGCCCCAGATGTTCTGGAGCAGAGGCAAGTGGTTTCCACCACACCTGACCCGAATCCCTGACCCACAGAGTCTCTGAGCATAATAAAGTAATTGTTTTATGCCACTCAATTTCAGGCTGGTTTCTAATGCAGCAATCATAATTGGAACACCTTGGCCAGTGGAATGTGGTGCAGTTTTGTGTGTGCTTGTTTTGGGCCTGGACTTTAAGAGTGTTCCCACCCATTCCTCTGCCCTGCCGAAGTCTCAGACTTCTGCCATGAGAAGAACATGCCCTAGATGTCCACTGGTCCTAGAACAAAGAGACACCAGAATAAACCTCAGTCCAACATTTTTTTTTTTTTTTTCTCTGAAACAGAGTCTTGCTCTGTTACCCAGGCTGGAGTGGAGTGGCACAATTATCTGCTTACTGCAACATTCACTTCCCGGTTCAACTGATTCTTGTGTCTCAGCCTCCCAAGCAGCTGGGATTACAAGCGTGCATCAACACATCCAGCTAATTTTTGTATTTTTAGTAGAGACAGGCTTTCTCCATGTTGGCTGGGCTGGTCTCGAACTCCTGGCCTCAAGTGATCTGCCCCCCTCAGCCTCCCAAGTCCTGGGATTACAAGCGTGAGCCACCATGCCCAGCCCTGAGCCCAACTATTACGGTCTCAATTGTGTCTCCCCCAAATTCATATGTGGATCTTCTAACCCCCAGCACCTCAGAATAGGACTGCATTTGGAGATAAGACCTTTTAAAAGAGGTGACTAAGCCAGGCACGGTGGCTCATGCCTGTAATCCCAGCACTTTGGGAGGCCAAGGCGGGTGGATCATGAGGTCAGGAGTTCAAGACCAGCCTGGTCAACATAGTGAAATCCTGTCTCTACTAAACATACAAAAAATTAGTCAGGTGTGGTGGTGAGCACCTGTAATCCCAGCTACTCAGGAGGCTGAGGCAGGAGCACCACTTGAACCTGGGGGGCAGAACTTGCAGTGAGCGGAGATGGCGCCATTGCACTCTAGCCTGGGCAACAAGAGAGAAACTCCATCTCAAAATAAATAAATAAATAAACAAACAAATAAATAAGGTGATTAAGTTAAAATGCACAATAAATGTTTGTTGGTTGAATGACTGTTGTCGCAACTGCTCTGCTAAATTCTTCCCTTGGCACCTAGGGTATCTATGGAGATGTGCTACTCAGACTCTTCAAGAGAACCTGCTATGAAGAGGGTAGATGTGTGACCACCTCCAGCTGCCACACTTTCAGACCTGCTGTAGTGTTCATGCCGAGGCCATGATCTTTCTGGGCCGCTCCCAACCAGGGACTGAGCACAATGGGGTTACTAGGTGTGATGGTTAACACTGAGTGTCAACTTGATTGGGTTAAAGGATGCAAAGTATTGTTCCTGGGTGTGTCTTCGAGGGTGTTGCCAAAGGAGATTAACGTTTGAGTCAGTGGACTGGGAGAGACAGACTCACCCTCAAGCTGGGTGGGTACCATCTAATCAGCTGCCAGCACAGCTAGGTTAAAAGTAGACAGAGGGGGCTGGGCGCAGTGGCTCATGCCTGTAATCCCAGCACTTTGGGAGGCTGAGGCAGGCGGATCACGAAGTCAGGAGATCGAGACCATGCTGGCTAACACGGTGAAACCCCGTCTCTACTAAAAAATACAAAAAAGTTAGCTGGGCATGGTGCAGGCACCTGTAGTCCCAGCTACTCAGGAGGCTGAGGCAGGAGAATGGCATGAACCCGGGGGACAGAGCTTGCAGTGAGCCGAGATGGTGCCACTGCACTCCAGCCTGGGCAACAGAGCGAGACTCCATTAGGAAGGAAGGAAGGAAGGAAGGAAGGAAGGAAGGAAGGAAGGAAGGAAGGAAGGAAGGAAGGAAGGAAGGAAGGAAGGAAGGAAGGGAGGGAGACAGAGGGGCCGGGTGTGGTGGCTTTAGAAGGCCAAGATGGGCAGATCACCCTAGGTCAGGAGTTCAAGACCAGCCTGGCCAGCATGGTGAAACTCCATCTCTATTAAAAACACAAAACTTAGCCAGGCGTGGTGGCCCATACCTCTAATCCTAGCTACTCAGGAAGCTGAGACAGGAGAATTGCTTGAACCTGGGGGGCAGAGGTTGCAGTGAGCTAACACCACTGCACTCCAGCCTGGGAGACAGAGAGCAACTCCAACTCAAATAAATAAATAAATAAATAAATAAGACAGAAAAATGTGGAAATACTAGACTGGCTGAGTCTTCTGGCCTCATCTTTCTTCCGTGCTGGGTGCTTCCTGCCCTCGAACATCAGACTCCAAGTTTGTTCTTCAGCTTTTGGAATCTTAGACTTACACCAGTGATTTTGCCAGGGGCTCTCAGGCCTTCAGCCACAGACTAAAGGCTGCACTATTGTCTTCCCTACTTTTGAGGTTTTGGGACTCAGGCTGGCTTCTCCTCAGCTTGCAGATGGCCTATTGTGGAACTTCCTTCCCCTTGTGATCGTGTGAGTCAGTTCTCCTTAATGAACTCCCTTTCATATATACATCTATCCTATTAGTCCTATCCCTCTAGAGAACCCTGACTAGGGATGCATTAATTTTGCCCAATACAGGACTCCACTAGTGGGCATTACTTGCTCTGGGACTTCCCACTGGCCTAGCCAAGACTTTCTGAAAGATGCTGGGTCAGTTATCAATGTATTACCGCTCAGCTCCAAATTCACTCCGCTCTGCACAATGGAGATGAACTGAACTCCTTTATAGTGAGATGCTGAGCTTTGCAAGTAGTCAGTGCTAGGAGATACTTTCAGGAGGAGAGGAGGTTTCTGTGTGCGTGCTGTTCTTGCTCCTGTTTTTTGGTTGCTTAGCAGTGTGTGTGAGGACATTTAGTGGTGATCTGCCCCAGCCATGAGCCCAGTGTGCATAGCCTATAGCAACACTGCAGCCCTCAGGCCCGGGGACCATCTTCCAGCAAACCTCCTGATGCAGACGCCTCAAGCTTTAGGCCTCACATCTGCAAATGTGCCCCATTTCCACCCTCCCACCAGTCTCAGCTCCCTTAGCCCTCTGAGGGTTATTCCTGCTTACCCAGGGGACTGTGGACCAGCCCTGGCCGTAGGCAACCCACCCAACTTCTCGCCATCCAGTGGGCTGCAACCAACCACACCTTCTCCAGTGAGGTCTGAACCTCACTTGGGGAGGGCACCCCCTTCCAAGTTTATCTTTCCTTGGGGACTCTCCTTGGATATCTTTTAAAGGTCTCTTTTTTTTTTTTGAGACGGAGTCTCCCTCTTGTTGCCCACGCTGGAGTGCAATGTCGTGATCTTGGCTCACTGCAACCTCCACCTCCCAGGTTCAAGCCTCAGCCTCTGCAGTAGCTGGGATTACAAGCGTGCACCACCACGCCTGGCTAATTTTTGTATTTTTAGTAGAGATGGGGTTTCCATGTTGGCCAGGCTGGTCTTCAACTCCTGATCTCAGGTGATTTGCCCACCTCAGCTTCCCAAAGTGCTGGGATTACAGGGTGAGCCACCACACCCGGCCTTTGCATCTTTATGGTTACTCTCCTGGGTAAGATTAGTAATGTTTTCATATTAAACAACCCCTGTTTAAATTGCTTTGTGGTTTTTGTCTCCTGATGGGACTCAGAATGATCCAGAGGCCCTGAAGTCTGAGGCTGTTCCTATGCAATTCTCCTTTCTTCACTTCTCTTCTTCCACAGGTGTCAGATCTGCACCGCAGTCTGAAGATTCTCCCAACCTACTCCTGCTTCCTCTCTCCTTTATCTCTCACAGGCATTACCCCCAGTAAATCTCTTCACATGGTTAATTCCTTCTTGGCATTTGCTTCTCAAAGAACCCAAATGGACACAACTCCCCATCACATTTAGAATAAAATCCCCCAGCACTTTGAGAGGCTGAGGCAGGAGGATCACTTGAGGCCAGGAGTTCGAGACCAGCCTGGACAACATAGCGGAGCCCTGTCTCTACCAAAAAAAAAAAAAAAGCCGAGTGTGGTGGCTCATGCCTGTAATCCCAGCACTTTGGGAGGCCAAGATGGGCAGATCATGAGGTCAGGAGCTCGAGACGAGCCTGGCCAGCATGGTGAAACCCTGTCTCTACTAAAAATAGAAAAAATTAGCTGGGCGTGGGGGCAGACGCCTGTAGTTGCAGCTACTCGGGAGGCTGAGGCAGGAGAATGGCGTGAACCCAGGGGGCAGAGCTTGCAGTGAGCAGAGATTGTGCCACTGCACTCCAGCCTGGGCAACAGAGTGAGACTCCATCTCCAAAAAATAAAATAAAATAAAATAAAAAACCAATGGCCACATGCGGTGGCTCACGCCTGTAATCCCAGCACTTTGGGAGGCCAAGGGAGGTGGATCACCTGAGGTCGGGAATTCGAGACCACCCTGACCAACATGGAGAAACTCCGTCTCTACTAAAAATACAAAATTAGCTGGGCATGGTGGCACATGCTTGTAATCCCAGCTACCAGCGAGGCTGAGGCAGGCAGGAGAATCGGCTGAACCCGGGAGGCAGAAGTTGCGGTGAGCTGAGATTGCACTCCAGCCTGGGCAACAAGAGTGAAACTCTGTCTCAAAAAAAAAAAAAAAATTAGCTGGACATGGTGGTGTACACCTGTACCACTACTTGGGAGGCTGAGGTGGGAGTATCACATGAGCTCGAGAATTCAAGGATGCAGTGAGCCATGGTCATGCCACTGCACTCCAGCCTGGGTGACAGAATGAGACCCTACCAAAAAAAAAGAAACGAAATACCACTTCTTCCTAAAGGCCTTCACTGCCAACCCCCAATCCCCTTTATCCTGTCCCCTCATGCTGCTTTGTTGTGTTTCTTCATGGCACTTATTACCATGTAACCTACAAGTTATTGCATTATTTTTTCATTTTTCTATCTCCCTGCATAGAGGAATGTCTCCTCTGTGAGGCCAAGGTCTTTGCCTGCTTGTTCACTGCTGCGTCCCCAGGGCCTGGATTAGAACCTGGCACATAGTAGGTGCTCAGTATTTGTTTTTTGTTTTGTTTTGTTTTGTTTTTTGAGATGGAGTCTCTCTCTGTTGCCCAGGCTGTAGTGCAATGGTATGACCTCGGCTCACTGCAACCTCTGCCTCCTGAGTTCAAGCAATTCTCCTGCTTCAGGCTCCTGACCAGCTGGGACTACAGGCATGCACCACCACATCAGGCTAATTTTTGTATTTTTTAGTAGAGATGGGGTTTCACCATATTGGCCAGGCTGGTCTTGAACTCCTGACCTCAAGTGATCCGCCCTCCTTGGCCTCCCAAAGTGCTGGGATGACAGGTGTGAGCCATCATGCCCGGCCAAGTATTTGTTAATTAGCTGAATAAAAGTGTCCTCACCTTTGATTAAGCCACTTGCTCCACCCCTGATGCCTTCCCTTCTTCTTGCCTTTCCTAATCCCACCTAAGCCTTGGCTCTAGCCCCCACTCCTCCAGGAAGCCCTCACTGACCAGATGAGTTCTGAGCCCTTCTTGCACTTCGCCTGGTAAAATGCCTAATTTTAGATGCCAAGTAAAGTCTGAAGTGGAGGTGAGAGGCAGAAGAGAACCAATCAGCTTTATTGGGGCAGCTTTATTGGGGCAGGGGAGGGGAGGTGCCAGCAGAGGCTCCCAGCCAGGGTGGAGCCGCAGGGAGACAGCTGGGGATGCAAGTCACTTCTTCCACTGCTTCTTCTCATAGTCCCAGCGGGAGGCCAGGCCCTGCACAGGATTGACCTTCATGTCCAGCATGCGCTGCAGCTGCTTGGCTTTCCATTCATCCGTCAAGGTGATGGGCTTTGGAGGAAACACTGCAGGGAGTGCATGGGGGGGCTCAGGATCCAGCCAGTCTTCCTCCACCAGCCAGGGTCTCCAGCCACCCTGTAGCCTCCCAGCTACTCCCAAGGCTGATGGTACAAGTTACTCCGGGGTTGGGGTATCCTGCACTGAGGCACTCCCTCCACCCTGTCTAGCCCAGCACCCCAGACTTTCTCCTAAAGCATCGCCCCAGGCACATCTCGGTTCTGATCCCAGCTTTGCCTTAGACTCCAAGGACCGTGGGAGCCAGGCCAAGGTCCTTCCCAACTCAATTGCCTTACCTACTTCTGTGGCCTGTGGTAATAAGAGCACTGATTTGAAGACTGCCTGAATCCAAATCCCAGCTCCACCACTCCCTTGCCCTGTGACCTTCAACAAGTTACTTCACCTCTCTGAGCCTCAGTTTCCTTACCTGTCAAAAGCAGGTCCTATCCACTAGGATTGTGGGAACTGAGTATTTCCAAAGCTGTTGGCACAATGTTAGACAAATATTAAGCACCTGATACATGTTATCTACTATAATTATGTAATTACTGAGTTTGTTCCCACTTGCTGGGCAGGGTCCAGGATGAAATAATTCCTTTTACTTTCTAAGGGGGTTGAGAGTAGGAAGTAGGTAAGAGTGTTCACTTTAAAAATATGGGGACAGGCAGCAGGGCGCGGTGGCTCATGCCTTTAATCACGTCCAGGCCGAGGTGGGCAGATCACTTGAGGTCAGGAGTTTGAGACTAGCCTGGCCTAGTCAAACCCTGTCTCTACTAAAAATACAAAAAATTAGCTGGGCGTAGTAGTGTATCCCCGTTATCCCAGCTGCCCAGGAGGCTGAGGCAGGATCATTGGTTTAGTCTGGGAGGCACAGGTTGCACTGAGCCAAGATCATGCCACTCCAGCCTGGGTGGCAGAGCAAGACTCTTTCTAAAAAAAAAAAAAAAAAAAAAAAAAAGGCCGGGCAAGGTGGCTCAAGCCTGTAATCCCAGCACTTTGGGAGGCCGAGACGGGCGGATCACGAAGTCAGTAGATCGAGACCATCCTGGCTAACACAGTGAAACCCCGTCTCTACTAAAAATATATATATATACAAAAAACTAGCCGGGTGAGGTGGTGAGCGCCTATAGTCCCAGTTACTCGGGAGACTGAGGCAGGAGAATGGCGTAAACCCGGGAGGCAGAGCTTGCAGTGAGCTGAGATCCGGCCACTGCACTCCAGCCTGGGCCACAGAGCGAGACTCCATCTCAAAAAAAAAAAAAGAAGAAAAAAAAAAAATGGGGAGAGCCGGGTGCAATGGCACACACAATGGCGTGTGCCTATGGTCTCAGTTACTCAGGAGGCCAAGATGGGAGGATTACTTAAACCGAGGAATTCTAGTCTAGCCTGGGCAACATAGAAAAACCCCTGTCTCTTTTTTTTTTTTTAAAAAGAAAAAAATCTGGTGGGAGAGGCAATACTTAACCTAAAAGCTGAAAGCACTCATAGAGGCATTTTAGGCACCTTGATGTGTGTATGGGGACAGGAAAGGCCTGGAGGCCCAAGCTCCCAACAGCTCTCATACCTTACTTTCTGGTCCACCTGGTCCTGAGGCTGACTCAGCCTTCCTGACCTCCATCCCTGGTACATTCTATCCCAGGAGCGGAGCAGGAAGGGAACAACCTTTATGAGCATCGACTATGTGCCAAGCACTAGGCTAGACTAGCCCTTCCAGGATGCACGGGAGGTGCTGAGCCTTCCACTGGTCTACCAGAGGAATGGGCAGTTAAAATAAAAATTGCTGGGCCAATGTGGTGGCTCACGCCTGTAATCCCAGCACTTTGGGAGGCCAAAGTGGGTGGATCACAAGGTTAGGAGTTCAAGACCAGCCTGGCCAATATGGTGAAACCCCATCTCTACTAAAAATATAAAAATTAGCTGGGTGTGGTGGTATGCACCTGTAGTCCCAGCTGCTCAGGAGGCTGAGGCAGAAGAATCGCTTGAACCCAGGAGGCGGAGGTTGCAGTGAGCTGGGATCATGCCACTGCATTCCAGCCTGGGTGACAGAGCAAGACTCCGTCTCAAATTAATTAATTAATTAATTTAATTAAATAATTGTTGGAGTCAGACCGGGTATGGTGGCTTATGCCTATAACCCCAGCACTTTGGGAGGCCAAGACAGGCAGATCACAAGGTCAGAAGTTCGAGACCAGTCTGGCCAACATGGTGAAACCCCATCTCTACTGAAAATACAAAACTTAGCTAGGCATGGTGGCGGGCGCCTGTAATCCCAGCTATTTGGTAGGCTGAGGCAGGAGAATCGCTTGAAACCAGAAGGCGGAGGTTGCAGTGAGCCGAGACCACACCACTAAAGAACAAAACTCTCTCTCAAAAAAAAAAAAAAAATTGTTTGGGTTGGGGTCTACCCCCAGAGTGTCTGACCAGTGGAGCTGAGAATATGCATTTCTAGCAAGTTCCTAGGTGGTGCTATTGGTACACAGAGAACACTTTTTTGTTGTTGTTGCTGTTGTTGAGACAGAGTCTCGCTTTGTCGCCCAGACTGGAGTGCAGTGGCCGGATCTCAGCTCACTGCAAGCTCCGCCTCCTGGGTTCACGCCATTCTCCTGCCTCAGCCTCCCGAGTAGCTGGGACTACAGACGCCCGCCACCTCGCCCGGCTAGGTTTTTTTGGTATTTTTTAGTAGAGACGGGGTTTCACCGTGTTAGCTAGGATGATCTCGATCTCCTGACCTTGTGATCCGCCCGTCTCGGCCTCCCAAAGTGCTGGGATTACAGGCTTGAGCCACCGCGCCCGAACGAGAACACTTTTGAGAACCACTCTTCAGAGATAATGAAAGCTCAGCTGTACATGTGACTACCCAGCTAAAGACTATATTTCCCAGCTTCCCTTGTAGCCAGATGATCACATGATCATTTCTCAGCCTATATCATGTGAGGAGAAGTGGTTTGAGCAACTTCTAGGCCTCAAAGAGGAGCCTATTTTCACTTTCCCTTTTTTCCTTGGCTGGAATGTAGGCTTGATGGCAGGAGCTGGAGCAGCCATCTTGCATGTCAAGGATGCAGAGCAACAAGACAGAAGGAGCCTGCATTGTGGAGTCCCCACATTTGTCTGGATTGCTTCTCTGCCCTTGTTGTGAGAAAGGAATAAACCATTATCTAATTTAAGCTCTTGTAAGTTGGGGACTCTTTGTTACAGTAGCTGAAGCAATATATTGAAAAATAGGCCAGGCGTGGTGGCTCATGCTGGTAATCCTAGCACTTTGGGAGTTCGAAGCAGGCAGATTACTTGAGGCCAGGAGTTTGAGACCAGTCTGGCCAACATGGCAAACCCTGTCTCTACTAAAAATACAAAAATTAGTCAGGCATCGTGGTACACTCCTGTAGTCCCAGCTACTCGGGAGACTGAGGCAGGGGAATCACTTGAACTGTGGAGGCAGAGGTTCCGTGTATGTATATATATATATACACCGAAAAACACATAGTTCATACACAACAATCAGTTACAACACCATTCATGACTATGAGCCAAACACTGGCCTATAGCCCTCTCTCATTAAAATCCTCTTAAGTACCCTGAAATGGAACATTACTATTTCCATTTTACAGATGAGGAAACTGAGGCCCAGAGAGGTAAAGTTCCTACATTCAAACCTAGACAGCCATGCTCTGCCCTTCACACTACACCTCTTCAGACATTTTCAACTCTTCAGATGAATGCCAGCATGGTTCCTTTAAGAAACCATCTGGTGGCTGTGACCACAAGGTCACGGCCCAGGATTGCATCTACATGAGGTGTTGCTACTCACTGTAGACCCGCTGCCACCAAATCACCAGAGCTGCGAATCCAAAGAAGAAGAAGACGTAACCCATCACTGTCTTCCACTCATTGGAGCGACGGTTCATCTCCGCAAAGGTCTCATTGAACTGGAGCCGGTACACTGGAGGCAATTGGGGGGGGAGGGGGAAGGGCCTCAGGTGCATCCGCTCTAAGTGATCCCTGGCTTCCGCCTCCCTGCAGCAGATGCTGTTCATTCAGCAAATTCTTACGGAGCATGTACTATATGCACAGCATGACCAAGAACTGGTGACAGCAGTGAGTAAGCCAGATGAAAATCCCTGCCCTTGTGGAGTTAAGAGGGGAGACCGTGGCAAATGCTTCAGGCAAACAGTTGGGTGGCCAGGTAAGAAGGTATCTCAGAGGAGGTGACATTGGAACTGAGGCTTGAAAAATCAATGGGAGAGGTCAGGTGCGGTGGCTCAAGCCTGTAATCCCAGCACTTTGGGAGGCTGAGACGGGTGGATCACGAGGTCAGGAGATCGAGACCATCCTGGCTAACACGGTGAAACCCTGTCTCTACTAAAAAAAATACAAAAAACTAGCCGGGCGAGGTGGTGGGCGCCTGTAGTCCCAGCTACTTGGGAGGCTGAGGCAGGAGAATGGCGTGAACCCAGGAGGCGGAGCTTGCAGTGAGCTGAGATCCGGCCACTGCACTCCAGCCTGGGCGACAGAGCAAGACTCCGTCTCAAAAAAAAAAAAAAGAAAAATCAATGGGAGAAAGTTGGTGAAAACTGGAAGAAGTGCAAAGACCCAGAAGCAGGAAGTGGGTAGGAAAAGAGTGAAGTGAGGACCACTGTGGCTGGAGTGAAATGAGCAAAAGAGAGAGAATTTAGCAAATGAGAGGCTGGCCAGAGCCGGTTCACACAGGACCTTGTCAGAATCCATGGAGAAGAATCTGGATTTCATTTCAACAGAATTAGGGAGGGGGCCAGGCATGGTGGCTCATGCCTGTAATCCCAGAATTTTGGGAGACCAAGACAGGTGGACTGCTTGAGTCCAAGGGTTCGAGACAATCCTAGGCAATATAGCAAGACCCTGTTCCTACAAAAAATTTTAAAATTAGCCAGGTAAGGCTGGGCGCGGTGGCTCACGCCTGTAATCCCAGCACTTTGGAAGGCCGAGGCGTGTGGATCACAAGGTTAGGAGATCGAGACCATCCTGGCTAACGTGGTGAAAACCCGTCTCTACTAAAAATACAAAAAATTAACCAGGCATAGTGGCAGGCACCTGTAATCCCAGCTCCTCGGGAGGCGGAGGCAGAAGAATGGCGTGAACCAGGGAGGCGGAGCTTGCAGTGAGCTGAGATTGCACCACTGCATTCCAGCCTGGGAGACAGAGCAAGACTCCATCTCAAAAAAATAAATAATAAAAAAATAAATAAATAATAAAAAATTAGCCAGGTACAGTGGCATGTGCCTGTGGTCCCAGCCACTCGAGAGGCTGAGGCAGAAGGACTGCTTGACCCTAGGAGTTTGAGGCTACAGTGAGCAAGGATCCCACACAGTGCTGTCTTAGCCAGGGCAACAGAGTGAGACCGTTTCTTTTTTCTCTTTTGAGACAGAGTCTCACTCTGCTGCTGAGGTTGGAGTATGTGATCCCATGCCTGCCTGCCCTGGAAGAGGTCTGACAAGACTCAAGGCATTTGGCCTGGCATGATGGCTCATGCCTGTAATCCCAGTGCTTTGGGAGGCCGAGGCAGGAGAATTGCTTGAGCCCAGGAGTTCAAGAGCAGCCTGAGCAACCATAGTGAGACTGCTCTGTCTCTACAGAAATATAAATAAATAAATAAATAAATAAATAGCCGGCATGGTAGCTCACACCTGTAATCCCAGCACTTTAGGCTGAGGCAGGTGGATCATGAGATCAGGAGTTCGAGACCAGTCTGGCCAACATGGTGAAACCCTATCTCTACAAAAAATACAAAAAAAAAATAGCCAGGTGTGGTGGTGCCCGCCTGTAGTCTCAGCTACTCAGGAGGCCAAAGCAGGAGGATCGCTTGAACCCAAGTGGCAGAGGTTGCAGTGAGCCGACATGGGGCCACTGTACTCCAGCCTGGGTGACAGAGACCCTGTCTCAAAAAAAAAAAAGAAAAAAAAAGTTGTTTAACTGATCTGTGAGGCTACACTGTAACGCACCAAGCATCCCACCAAACCTTCAGTGTAGCTAATGTGGTATAGCAGCTAAGGGTGAAACCCCTGGTGCCTGTCTGTGTGGTTTCAAATCTTGCCTCCACCACTCTCTAGCCGTGCGACCATTGCAAGTGACTGCACTTCACTGAGCTGAGGCTCTCAAATGTGAGCTAATGAGAGCACCTACCTCCACAGCGGTGCCTGCTACCTGTAAGTGTGCAGTACATATTAGGGGTGGTGCTCATGACCATCTTGCTTGGCGAATGTCTGTCATTTATTTCTCTCTCTCTCTCTTTCTTATTTTTTCTTTTTTCCCCCAGACAGGGTCTCATTTTGTTACACAGGCTGGAGTGCAATGCAGTGGCACAATCATAGCTCACTGCAGCCTCAACTCCCCTGGGCTTAAGCGATCCTCCTGCCTCAGCCTCCCGAATAGCTGGGACCACAGGCATGTGCCACCACGCTCAGATAAAGAGTGTCAATTTCTGAAATGAAGAGAAAACCAAGATGCGTGTGTGTGTGTGTGAGAGAGAGAGAGAGAGAAAGAGAGACAGAGAGAGAGAGAGAGGGAGAGAGGAAAGGTGTTGAGAGAGGGCTGGAAATGCAAGCTCACAGGCAGAAGGGGAGCCTGGCTGGCTCACAGCTGCATTCCCAGTGCATGGTATTGAAGTAGGTGCTCAATAAGATGTTGACTGAATGAATGAATTTGAGAGGCATGAACCTTTCCCCACTAGGAATCCTTTGAAATCTTGGAAGTCAGGCTGAGTGTTCCCATTCATGGAATGAGAATAAGGTGCTCCAAATATCAAAGGGTCAGCTCAGGGATGCTCTGGTGGACATGACAAAGGACCACACATCCCTCCAGTCTCCCAGGGTCAGAGGGCTCCTCCCCAACCACTTCACCTGCCTTTCTCTGTTCCATCTCCCCCACATCACTCAATTCCAGGAGCCTCCACAGTCTCCTGCTCTGGACACCCTTCCCCATGCAGTTCCCACTCCCCAGCAGTGCCCTCCTCTTCACCCTTAAAGGCCAGCTGGAATGTGCCCTCCTCTGGGAGGTCCACCAAGATTTCATCTCACAGTCCTTGAACACACCTCACCCTAGTCACATATTCTGTATTACAATTATTGGGGTCTGTACTGGTTTTCCCCACGGGACTGAGAGCACCATGGGGACAGGAACTATCCAGGTGATTCACCTCTTGTCCCCAGCATTGCCTAACATCAGGCTATACACAAATAGGTGAGTGAATAAAGAAACGAACAAAGGCATAAACTTCACCCCTCAGGTGTTTGGAGGTTTCTGGCTGTCTTGGGGGCCTCTCTCTGCCCTCTGATCCCTGACAGGCCCTTCTTTCCAAAGTCCAGGCCCCAACCCACTCTCTCCAGCCAACCCCACCCTGACACCTACGGGCCACCTTTTCGGCGTGGGTCAGCAGGGTCCAGCTTCCCTTCTCCTTCTCCTTCAGGGCCTGCTGCTCAGCGTTGAGTTCTGTGCAGAAGGGCTCTTCTGGCATGGGGTAGTGGCGCTGGGCATAGCAGTTGGTGTAGGGGGGCGTCTTCCTCCCACCACGGGCTGCAGACACAATGGAGGGAGCTGAGTCCAGGCTGCCCCTTGGACACCCTATCTCTAACTATATTAATAAAGAAAGTGGCCGGGCTTGGTGGCTCACGCCTGTAATCCCAGCACTTTGGGAGGCCGAGGCGGGTGGATTGTAAGGTCAGGAGTTCGAGACCAGCCTGGCCAAGATGGTGAAACCCCGCCTCTACTAAAAATACAAAAATTAGCCAGGCGCAGTGGTGGGCACCTATAATCCCAACTACTCGGGAGGCTGAGTCAGAAGAATCGTGTGAACCCAGGAGGCGGAGGTTGCAGTGAGCTGAGATCATGCCACTGAACACTCTAGCCTCAGCGACAGAGCAAGACTCTGTCTCAAAAAAAAAAAAAAAAAAAAAAGGTTTATAATAGCTTGGGGTACTAGCAAGGGCTCAATAAATGTTTCTTTGTTATTCTCCACGGGTCAGCAAGGCCCTTCTGCTATCTGGCTGAAGTCTCTCCTGCTTTAGGTCTCTTTCTTCTTACTAGCATTCAAACTAGGGTCTGGAAAGGAGGAATCAGGGTCCAAGGTTCTGTCAGCATCCTCCACCTCAGGACAAAAGACCTAGGGACCTGAGGCTTGGGGGCGGGCTCCTAAGGAAGCTTGGAATGGAGATGGCCACTGTCTGCTCACCCCACGGACTCCATTTCCTGGAGAAACTTGGCCTGGGACCAAGGAGTGGGATCATAGGAAGTGTGGTAGGAACAGGCCCAGGGTGGCATGGAAGGGCAAAGGGGGCATAGGGGACCCCTGCCCCTATCTCTGGAGTTAGGCTGGGAGGAAGGACTCCAGGTCTCACCGGTGCCTTCTGAGCTGTGCATCCCTCGTCTTCCACGTCCACCTTTCCTCAGCATCAAGCTCCAGGCAGCTTTGGGCAGCATCTGGGGGCATGAAGGTATAGATGAGTTCTGCCCCCACATCACCCTCTGCCCTCAAACCTTAGGGCCAGACGGAGAAACCCTTTTCCACTGGTATGGTAGTGGTAGGGATCCCAGGGTTTCAAGGTCGCCCTCATGCCCTTGACCCTTCTAATTTTGTCTGATATCCCTGGGAAGGGGGGGCAATGGGGGTCCTAGACCTTTGGAGCCCCTTCTTGGGACCTCAATTCACCATCTGGGAAGTGGGAGGAGGCCTAAGTCTTGGGCCAGGGTCTGAAGAGTTTGAGGCTGAGGGCTTGGGTTCTGGTGCCAGCCCCAGCTCAGTCTGGCCAGACTAGAGAACTCTGCTCAGTTGTTTGCTCCCCAGAGGAAGCTGGGTGGGGGTCCAGGTTGAGAGGGAGCAGGTCCCGAGGCTCTCTTCCCTGCCCCGCACAGGCAGAACAGACAGACCGTCTGGCCCCCACCTCTTCCCCCATAATTGGCCGCCTACGTGCACACAGCCCTGCTCTGCTGGATCTGGTTGGGGGTGGGGGACTGGGCTCAGCCAGACCGGCTAAGTCCAGTCCCCCACCCCCAGGGAAGACTCAGGGTTTGGCATCCATGGGGGTGGGGAGGGGCTTTAGAGGATAGGGACTTAACTGGGTCAGAGGGAGGGAGACACACATCTGGGGAAAAGAAGGGGATCCCACATCTAGGGGGAGAGAGGGACACCCAACAAATAGAGTGAGGGAGGGGGCACACTACAGGTGATAAGTGGGAGGGGGCGGCCCGCACTTCTAGAAAAGAGGAGTTCCGGCCAGTGATTATGATTAGTGGGTGGGAGAGCTCCACATATCCAGAGAGGGAGGGTGTAATCTGTATTTAGGGGAAAAGATGGCATACATATGCAGACGGAGGACTCCCCAGGAACCCTCAACTCTAACCTGCATGAAGCCCCCCAACCCTCTAAGACAGGGACCACTCGGGGCGTGCCTCAGTGGCGAAGGCAGGAGACCGAGCCGCGCCCCTGACGCGCGCGGGCTTGGGTTGCGGGGTCCTCCGCCAACTCACTCACCTTGCGGGCTCGGCAGCGGGAGCGCGACCTGGGTCTGCCCAGAGAGCAACTGAGAACCCGCTGCGGAGGGACCTGAGCGCGGGCGCCCGCCCCCAGCCCGCCCCACAGCCTTTAAGAGGCCGCCCCCGCGTGGGAACGTCCTGCTTCGGCTGGGCGTGGGAGCGCACAGCCCGCGTCCCTGGGGGCACCCCGGCCCACAGCTTGGGGGGAGGGACTGCAGAGCGACTCCTCCATCAGTGTCCCTACCCCCGGGGTCCTGCCTCTGGAGACCCTCTGCAGACAGTAGTCCCAAGAGCAGGGTCTCCCTGCCTCCTCCACACGTTCCCTCCTTGCTGTTTCTCCCACCTGGGATGTTCTCTTCAGGCCTTTGAAGACACAAACCTTCCAGCTAGGCCCAAAGCCTCCTACTCCAGAAACATCTTTTAGGCCAAGCGCTGTGGCTCACGCCTGTAATCCCAGCACTTTGGGAGGCCGAGGCGGGCGGATCACCTAAGGTCAGGAGTTCGAGACCACCCTGGCCAACGTGGCAAAACCCCATCTCTACTAAAAATACAAAAATTAGCTGGGTGTGGTGGCATGCGCCTGTAGTCCCAGCTACTCGGGAGGCTGAGGCAGGAGAATCGCTCGAACCCCGGAAGCAGAGGTTGCAGTGAGCCGAGATCCCACCATTGCACTCCAGCCTCGACAACAAGAGCAAAACTCCATCTCAAAACAACAACAAAACCAACAATAAAAGAAGAGAGGTCATCTTGGCCAGAGTGTCATGGTTAAAGGGGAGGCTGGATGGAGGGAGAGGTCGGCTGGACCACCAAGAAGGACCTGTAGGTCATGGTGAGGAGCTTGGATTTTATTTAAAGAAGGTAATTAAACTGGCGTGGTGGCACACCGGTGTAGTCCCAGCTACTCAGGAGGCTGGGGTGGGAGGTGGAGGTTGCAGTGAGCTGAGATCACACCACTGCTCTCCTACCTGGGCAACAGAATGAGACCCTGTCTCAATAAATAAATAAAATAAAATAAAATAAAAAGAAGGTGGGAGGCAACCAAAGTTAAGAAGATGACTGATGTGTTCGAATGAAGCAGAGCACGACCTCAGTAAATGTGTCCCGGGACTGTCAGTATACGGATGGCAGATGAATGGGCGAGGGCTGGGGGTCTCCTCGGTGGCCTGGAGACAGGAGCTTTCCAGGTCTCCCTGCTCTCGGTCCCTGAGGTATGCCCAGCCCCCATGCCTTCCATCAGGGTTCCTATACCCTAAGGAGGCCATAGCGGCCTGCTCCAGACAGTCTCTAAAGACTGGCCAGGTGCGGTGGCTCACGCCTGTAATCTCAGTACTTTGGGAGGCCGAGGCGGGCAGATCACTTGAGGTCAGAAGTTCGAGACTAGCCTGGCCAATATGAAGAAAACCTATCTTGCTGGGCGCGGTGGCTCATGCCTGTAATCCCAGCACTTCGGGAGGCCGAGGTCGGCGGATCACACACAACGTCAGGAGATCAAGACCATCCTGGCTAACATGGTGAAACTCCGTCTTTACTAAAAACATAAAAAATTAGCCGGGCATGGTGGCAGGCGCCTGTATTCCTAGCTACTTGGGAGGCTGAGGCGGGAGAATGGCATGAACCCAGGAGGCGGAGGTTGCAGTGAGCCGAGATCGAGCCACCGCACTCCAGCCTGGGCGACAGAGCAAGACTCCATCTCAAAAATAAATAAATGAATATATATATATAAAAAAAATAAAATAAAACCTATCTCTACTAAAAATACAAAAATTAGCCAAGCGTCATGGCATATGCCTGTAGTCCCAGCTACTAGGGAGGCCGAGGTGGAGGTCACAGTGACCCGAGATTGCACCACTGCACTCTAGCCTGGGCGACAGAGCGAGACTCCGTCTCAATCAATCAATCAATCAATCAATGGAGGGGGCTTAGTCCTGGGGGCAGATGAGCCTAGAAGGCGAGGGGCTCAAGGGAAGGTGTTAGAGGGACCCTAGAGTGCACATCACCTCCATTCTGGATGGTGCCAGAGACAAATCTTTGAGAAGGCAGCTTGGGAGTCTTCCCGAGTTCCAAGAGACGTCCAGCTCCCAGAACTGGCCAGGTTGGGCCCACTGCTGGTCACTCTGGGAGCTGCTCCTCCCCTTCCCCAACCAAGGTAATTACAAATGTGAGAGACCCCCAAAAGGACCATCTTGGCCGGGCGTGGTGGTTCATGCCTGTACTCCCAGCACTTTGAGAGACCGAGGAGGGTGGATCATCTGAGGTCAGGAGCTCAAGACCAGCCTGGCCAACATGGCAAAACCCTGTCTCTACTAAAAAGACAAAAATTAGCCAGGCATGGTGGGGGGCACCTGTAATCCCAGCTACTCGGGAGGCTGAGGCAGGAGAATCGCTTGAACCCGGGAGGCGGAGGTGGCAGTGAGCCGAGATCGCACCACTGCAGTGCAGCCTGGCCCGCAGAGTGAGACTCCCTTTCCAAAAAAAAAAAAAGGACCACCCCTTACCTCTTGGTTGCTGAGCAGGGTGTTCTATAGAGTAGTCCTATGGACAGAGGACAGGGGAAGACGCTTCTTCAAGAATCTGGAGGAAAAACCATGGCTTTTTTTTTTTTTTTAAAAAAAAGCTTTGTAGAGACAGGGTCTTATTATGTTGCCCAGGCTAGTCTTGAACTCCTGAGCTCAAGGGATCCTTCTGCCTTGGTCTTCCAAAGTGCTTGGGATTATAGGCGTGAGCCACCACGCCAGGCAGAAGGTGATGAGTCTTGCCAGACCTTTTTCAGGGTGGCTGGGAGGGTGGTGGCTGCACTGGAGTGAGTGACCTGTGTCTATGCATGGCTCTACTACAGCCACTCTGAGTGGCCAAGCGGCACCATTTCTGGGTCTAATCTTCCCCCCCTTCTCCTCAGTTTCACAGGGTCTCCCAAGGGAAGGCATTTGGGAAAGGCGTCCCTCTGTTCTTCCCTGCGCTCTTCCGCCCCAGCCTCTGTGGGAACATCAGGTTCCAGAAGCTGAGTGATGCTGTGATAAGGAACATCTGTGGGAGAAGCCCACCCTTGGGCTGAGAGCCATGGGGTGGAGGCAGGCCCTGAGCAGCTCACGGTGAATACAGCCTGCAGGACGATTGCGGAGCCTCCTTTCGAGGTCCTGAACCTGGGAAGAGATGGACTGTCCCTTAAGGCAGGCCAGTCGGGGTCCCAGAGCCAAGGAATAAGGGTCTTCTGGAACCCTGGTGGGTCCAAGGGTGGAGAGGGCTCCGGAGAGGGCATTCAGGCCACTTGCCACAACAGGGCCGACATGCCGTGAGCTCTGGGACAGGTTAAGACCTGCCAACAGGAGGGATGGCAGCTCACACTCACTTGGTCGGCTCCAGGGAGTCCCCCAGATTCTGCCCAGATGCTAAGACCTGAGCCACAGCCTCAGCATCCCCCTGCCAACCAGACCCCCACCCAGGCTCTAGGTTTCACAGTGGACCCACCTCCGGCCTGCCAGCCTAGAGAGGATACTGCGGAAGAGCTAGGCCTCACGCAGGACCCTAAGGTAAAAATAGGAAGAGGTGCTGGACAAAACGTCACAGACCTGGACTCCCAGCCCTTCGGGAGGCCCAAGGGCCCCTTGAACCCAAGGAGGAGGTCTAGTACAGAAGGAGCAGGGAGAGGCGGGAACCGGCAGAGCTAACCATGAGGAGCGAGGCCAGGGGACAGCAAGGAAACCAGGAGCTGAGGGGGCAGGGCCAGCCAGCCGATTGGCGTGGTCAGTGAGCTGAGGGCCATGGCCAGGAGCAGAGAGCAAGGCCCACCCAGCTCACCCGTGAGGGCGGAGGCTCTGCGGAGCCGTGGGAGTCGCTGAACACTGAGAGCGTCCCGGCAGCAGCTCAGGCTCGGAGGACGTCTCGGGAAGACGCACAGCTCCGGTGGCCCATCCAGCAAGTGCTTCTAAAACCCTGGACAGGCACACCAGGCCAGAACTGACACTGAGAGCTGGGCGTGGTGGCTCGCCCCTGTAATCCCAGCACTTTGGGAGGCTGAGGAGGGAGGATTGCTTGAGATCAGTAGTTCAAGACCAGCCTGGGCAAAATGGCGAGACCTTGCCTCTACAAAAAATAAATAAAAAAATTAGCAGGATGTAGTGGTGCACACCTGCAGTCCCAACTAAGGAGGCTGAGGTGGGAGGATTGCATGAGCCCAGGAGCTCGAGGCTGCAGTGAGCTGTGATTGCACCACTACATTCCAGCCTGGGCAACAGAGCAAGATCCTGTCTCAAAAAAACAAACTGCTGGGTGTGGTGGCTCACACCTGTAATGCCAGCACTTTGGGAGGCTGAGGCGGGCAGATCACGAGGTTAGGAGATTGAGACCATCCTGGCTAACATGGTGAAACCCTGTCTCTACTAAAAATACAAAAATATTAGCCGGGCATGGTGGCAGGCACCTGTAATCTCAGTTATTCGGGAGGCTGAGGCAGGAGAATGGCGTGAACCTGGGAGGTGGAGCTTGCAGTGAGCCGAGATCGCGCCACTGCACTCCAGCCTGGGTGACAGAGTGAGACTCTGTCTCAAAAACAACAACAGAAACTGACGTTGAGCTGGGACTGCCATAGGGGTGGATGGCCACTAATGGCAGGTTTCCTGGCCTGCCACAGAGCCCATAGCGTGATCAGGGGTAGATGAATGCCCTTAGCTAGATTTCCCCGGGACAGGACATGACAGGTGGCCTAGAGATGGAAACCTCCTGGGGGCAGGTCAGATCTCTTCATACTATTCCTGTTTCCTCCTCCCCACCAGGGCAGACACACTAGAGGAGGGGGGCCAACCTGGCAAAGGGGCTGAGGTGGTGAGATCTGGGAGTGCCCTAGGGTAGGCACTAGTCCCTTCACATCCTGGAAGCCAGGGCCTCTGTCTTCGCTGAGACACAATTGGCCTACACATGGGCATGGGTATTTGGCCCCCAGATGTGGGGACAGCCTATGCGGGGACAGCCTCATGGCATCCTTGAGCCTTTCTTGGCACCGCTGGCTTCCCAATAAACTTCTTAGCCTGATGTTCAAGGTCCCCACTACCAAACCTTCCAAACACAGCTTCTTCATCAGCCTCTCCTGCTCTCCCACCACACCCCAGCCACGCTGGGCTTCAGTTCCTAGAACACACCCAACCTTGCCCATGGCAGGGCCTTTGTCATTGCTCTTCCCTCTGCTAAAATGCTCTTCTCTCAAGGGCAAGTCTTATTCCCACCACCTGTTTCCATCTGAGAAAGCTCTACTGGAGTAACACACCTGGCCTCTCGCCCACAGACCAAAGCTATGCTTTACTAAGTAGTTCATCAGGAATTGTGGCAAATTGTATTTTCAAAGAAGATAGCCTCATCAGTATCTCCAATTCCACATGCTCGTTGTACCATTGTGACCTTGACACTCCTGCCCTGGAGTGGTGGGATCTATGTCCCTCTTCCTTCAGCCTGGAGGTACCTTTGTGACAGCATTAAACAGCAGAATATGGTGAAAGTTGCTATGTGACTTCTGGATCATAAAAATGCCATGTGGGCCCAGGTGCGGTGGCTCACGCCTGTAATCCCAGCACTTTGGGAGGCTGAGGTGGGTGGATCATGAGATCAGGAGTTCAAGACCAGCCTGGCCAAAATGGTGAAACCCCGTCTCTACTAAAAATACAAAAAAACAAAATAGGCTTGACGCCGTGGCTCATTCCTGTAATCCCAGCACTTTGGGAGGCCGAGGCAGGTGGATCACCTGAGGTCAGGAGTTCGAGACCAGCCTGACCAACATGATGAAACCCTGTCTCTGCTAAAAATAAAAAAATTAGCCGGGCGTGGTGGTGGGCGCCTGTAACCTCAGCTACTCAGGAGCCTGAGGCAGGAAAATTGCTTGAACCCGGGAGGCAGAGCCGAGATCGCACCACTGCACTCCAGCCTGGGCGACAAGCAAGACTCTGTCTCAAAAAAAGAAAAAAAAATTAGCCAGGCATGGTGGCAGGCGCCTGTAATCCCAGCTACCTGGGAGGCTGAGGCAGAGAATTGCTTGAACCCGGGAGGCGGAGGTTGCAGTGAGCTGAGATTGTGTCACTGCACTCCAGCCTGGGCGACAGAACATGACTCCATCTCAAAAAAAAAAAAAAAAAAAAGAAAAGAAAAAAAAAGCCACGTGGTTGGGACACTCTCCCTGGGAACCCAGCCATCATGCTATGAGGGAGCCAAGCCAGCCCAGGTGGAGAGACCATATGGAGAGGTCATGTGTAGATGTGCTGGCTCAAGGCCCTGCTGAGGTGCCAGCCTACAGCCAGCATCCACTTCCAGACATGTACAACTCCAAATGATTCCAGCCCCAGCCATCAAGGCCCTCGTAGCCATTGAGTCTTTCCAGCTGAGGCCCCAGACTTCATCGGGCAGAGACAAGTCATCTCTGCCGTGCCCTCTCTGACCTCCTGGCCCACAGAAACCATCAGCATCAGTTATTTTACGCACTAAACACCAGTTGGCTTGTCAAGCAGGAACAGTGACTGGAACAATAAGGAAGTGTTATTTTGATTTCAATATACCTGATTCCTCATCTGGCTGTCTGTTGTGTCAGAACTTGGACAAAGAAGAGGTTGTTATGTATTGACACCCAAACCCCAACCATTGTCCTTCAATTTGCAGCTCAAACATCATCTCAGAGAGACTTTCCCTAAGATCCCTATGCAGTTTAGATTTATTTTCTTTTTTTCTTTTTCTTTCTTTTTTTTTTTTTAAAAAACAGGGTCTCTTGTGGTCACCCAGACTGGAGTGCAGTGGTGCACTCTCGACTCACTGCAGCCTCAACCTCCTGGGTTCAAGCAACCACGCCTGGCTAATATTTTTATTTTTATTTTTATTTTTAGTAGAGAAGGGGTTTCACCATATTAGCCAGGATGGTCTCGATCTCATGACCCCGCGATCTGCCCACCTTGGCCTCCCAAAGTGCTGGGATCACAGGTGTGAGCCACCGCGCCCGGCCTAAACCAGGTTTTTTTGTTTGTTTGTTTTTTCTTTGCAGACAGAGTCTCACTCTATGGCCCAGACTGGAGTGCAGTGGTGTGATCTCAGCTCATTGCAACCTCCGCCCCTGAGGCTCTAGCGATCCTCCCACCTCAACCTTCTGAGTAACCGGGACTACAGGTGTGAGCCCACCACACCCAGCTAACTTCTTGTATTTTTTTGCAGAGATGGTTTCACCATGTTGCCCAGACTGGTCTCAAACTCCTGCGCTCGAGTGATCCTCCCCGGCTCAGGCTCTCAAAGTGCTGGGATTACAGGTGTGAGCCACCACACCTGGCACCGGCAGTCTTTTTCAATCTGTGACAGTTCCTCAGTGTTTCCTTCTTTTTTGTGACCTTGACACTTTTGAAGAGTCCTATTCAGCTGCTTAGTAGAATGTCTTTCAAGTTGGATTTGTCTGAAATTTTCTTGTGATCAAATTGAAGTCATGAATTATGGGGAAAATGTCACAGAAGTGGTGTCATGCCTTCCTCAGTGCATCCTTGCAGAAGCACCTGATGTTGACATGTATGATGAATGACGTTAACCTTGATCAGTTATCTAGGGCAGTATCTACTGGACTTCTCCACTGTAAAATTATTATCTTAGGCCGGGCACAATGGCTCACGCCTGTAATCCCAGTACTTTGGGAGGCCGAGGCGGGTGGATCACGAGGTCAGGAGTTCAAAACAAGCCTGGCCAACATGGTGAAACCTCGTCTCTACTAAAAATACAAAAATTAGCCGGGCATGGTGGTGTGCACCCATAATCCCAGCTACTCAGGAGGCTGACACAGGAGAATTGCTTGAACCCGGGAGGTGGAGGTTGTGGTAAGCCGAGATTGTGCCACTGCACTCCATCCTGGGTGATAAAGAGAGACTCCATCTCAAAAAAAAATTATTATTTTACTCTGTGTAGTTATTAAATGTATTTAGGGAGATACTTTGAAACCAGGAAAATATCCTTTTTCTGCTTGAAGTTTAACCCCTTGAATTGGGCATCCTTTGGTAGATCATTATCGTCACAGTCAGTGCTTAGTAAGTTACAGTCATGATGATGATAATGGTGATGATGACGATGACGATAATGATGAACTGGATCCCAGAAGAGCACCTGCCAGCCAGGTACCTGGAACTAGTGTTTCCTCTTGGAGCCTCACCTTTCTCATTCATAAAATGGGACAATCACGGATCTGACCTCACTGAGTTGTGGAAGTGTGTTGAACTGAGATACCGGCAGCAAAACACCCAGCACAGGATTTGACACATAGCAGGCATTTTGGGTTGGGAATGTCATTGCTAGGTGACTGAATTGTGCAGGGTGGGAGATGGCCGTGTGGGGCACCTGGGGGCTCTGGGTGGGAATGATCCTAAAGCAATCCCTGCAACTGTCAACAAGCGGGAGGAAGGTTGTCTCTGGAGGTCAGGAAGGGAGCCTGAGAGAGTTTCCAAACTAGACCAGCTTTCTGGAGGAGGTAAATTCAGACAAACAAGGCCTGGAAGACATCACCAGAAGTCATTTGTGCAAAGTCTGGAGGCTGGAACAGAGAAGAGAGGTCATGGCAGGTAGGCACTAACTGAGCCCTCATGCAACAATAGGTTTTGGTAACCAAAGCCACTCTCAGTACCCCCTTCCAGGACTGGGGACTAGGCTGCCAGGGGATGGCAGGTGCCTGAGTGCCCCTCTTCCCAATGCCAAGACATATGCAGGATTATCCCAGAAACTCTACCCAGCTGGATGCACAGAGTTGAACCCAAGTGTGGTGGGAATACATCTATTCATCCACTCTCTCATTTATTAAGCAAATATTTATTAAGCACCAACTATGTGCCAGGCTCTGGGCTGGACAGTGAGCACATGGCAGGGAACAAAGCAGTTCATGGAGCACCCATTCTAGAGGCAGAAAACATGGCAAGCAATCAAATAAACATGATGGCTCTGGCTACAACAAATTACCATAACAAATGCTCCGTAACAAATTACCCCAAAACTTAGTGGCTTCAAACAACAACCATTTTACTATATCTCACAGATTCTGTGAGTCAGGGATCAAGGTGGAGCATAGTTGAATAATTCTTCTGTTCCCTGTTTTTGTTTTTGGTTTTTTTTTGAGTTAGAGTCTCACTCTGTAGCCCAAGATGGAGTGCAGTGGCATGCGCTTGGCTCACTGCAACCTCCACCTTCCTGAGTTCAAGCAATTCTCTTACCTCAGCCTCCCAATTAGCTGGGATTACAGGCATGCACCAACATGCCTGGCTAATTTTTTTTTTTTTTTAGATGGAGTTTTGCTCTTGTCACCCAGGCTGGAGTGCAGTGGCACGATCTCGACTCACTGCAACCTCCCCTTCCCGGGTTCAAGTGATTCTCCTGCCTCAGCCTCCTGAGTAGGTAGCTGGGATTACAGACGTCTGCCACCATGCCCGGCTAGTTTTTTTGTATTTTTGCAGGTAAGAGCCACGTGCCCAGCCAGCTAAGTTTTTTTGTATTTTTAGTAGAGATGGGGTTTCACCATGTTGGCCAGGCTGGTCTCCAACTTCTGACCTCAGGTGTTCCACCCACCTCAGCCTCCCAAAGTGCTGCTATTAAAGGTGTGAGCCACCAGGGCCCGGCCCCGATCTCCTTTCAACCTGGTTTTTGTTGTTGTTATCACCATTCACATCTGTAATTGTCCTCTGGGCAAGGAACTGAATCTCTCTGAACATACTGCACTTAGAATAGCTTATTGTCCTAATGACAGTTTTTGTTTGTTTTTATAATTAGAGACAGGGTCTCATTATGTTACCCACTCCTGGGCTCAAGTGATTCTCTCGCCTCAGCCTCCAAAGTAGCTGGGACTACAGATGCACACTGGCACCCCTGGCTCAGTTTCTTTTCTTTTGTTTCTTTCTTTCTTTTTTTGAGACGGAGTCTTGCTCTGTCGCCCAGGCTGGAGTGCAGTGGAACGGGAGTGCAGTGGGAGATCACAGCTGACTGAAATCTCCACCTCCCGGGTTGAAGCAATTCTCATGCCTTAGCCTCCTGAGTAGCTGGAATTACAGGTGTGTGCCACCATGCCTGGCAAATTTTTGTATTTTCAGTAGAGATGGGGTTTCACCACGTTGGCCAAGCTAGTCTCAAACTCCTGTCCTCAAATGATCCGCCCATCTCAGTCTCGCAAAGTGCTGGGATTACAAGCCTGAGCCACTGCGTCCAGTCTTATTTTATTTCTTTTTCTTTTATTGTTCTTTCTTTCTTTTTTTTTTGAGACCAAGTTTCGTTCTTGTTGCCTAGGCTGGAGTGCAATGGTGCCATCTTAGCTCACCAAAACCTCTGCCTCTCGGGTTCAAGCGATTCTCCTGCCTCAGCCTCCCGAATAGCTGGGATTACAGGCATGTGCCACCACGCCCAGCTAAATTTTTTGTATTTTTTTTTAGTAGAGATGGGGTTTCTCCATGTTGGTCAGGCTGGTCTCAAACTCCCGACTATCAGGCCTCTGAGCCCAAGCCAAGCCATCGCATCCCCTGTGACTTGCACGTATATGCCCAGATGGCCTGAAGTAACCGAAGAATCACAAAAGAAGTGCAAATGCCCTGCCTTGCCTTAACCGATGACATTCCACCACAAAATAAGTGAAAATGGCCGGTCCTTGCCTTAAGCAATGATATTATCTTGTGAAATTCCTTTTCCTGGCTCAAAAAGCTCCCCCACTGAGCACCTTGTGACCCCCCCACTCCTGCCTGCCAGAGAACAACCCCCCTTTGACTGTAATTTTCCTTCACCTACCCAAATCCTATAAAACGGCCCCACCCTTATCTCCCTTCGCTGACTCTCTTTTCCGACTCAGCCTGCCTGCACCCAGGTGAAATAAACAGCCATGTTGCTCACACAAAGCCTGTTTGGTGGTCTCTTCACACAGACACGCATGACACCGACCTCAGGTGATCCACCTGCCTCGGCCTCCCAAAGTGCTGGGATTACAGGTGTGAGCCACTGCACCTGGCCATTTTATTTCTTAATGGCCTCAAATTTTTGACACTCTTCCTGTCAAAACGCGGGTGTATGTCTACTCCCCATGAACCTGAGAGGGCTTCTGTGACTGCTTGAACCAACAGATTACAGCGAAATGATGCTGTAATCCCAGCACTTTGGGAGGCCGCACCAGGTGCATCATTTGAGCCCGGGAGTTTGAGACCAGCCTGGGCAACATGATAAAACAAAAAATACAAAAATGAGCTAGGCATGGTGGCATACACCTGTAGTCCCAGTTACTTGGGAGGCTGGTGGGAGGATCACTTTAGCACTTTGACAGGCCCTAGTTGGAAGGACTGCTGGAGCCCAGGAGTTTGAGACCAGCCTGGACAACATGGTAAAACCCCATCTCCACTAAAAATAAAAAAACTAGCCAAGCATAGTGGCACATGCCTGTAATCCCAGCTACTCAGGAGGCTGAGGCAATAGAATTGCCTGAACTTGGGAGGCGGAGGTTGCAGTGAGCCAAGATCCTGCCACTACACTCTAGCTTGGGCAAGAGAGCAAGACTCCGTCTCAAAAAAAGTGGTAAGACCAGGCGCACTGGCTGACGTCTGTAATCCCAGCATTTTGGGAGGCCAAGGCAGGTGGGTCAATTGAGCCCAGAAGTTTGAGACCAGTCTGGGCAACATGACGAAACAAAAAATACAAAAATTAGCCGGGTGTGGTGGTACACACCTGTAGTCTCAGCTACTTGGGAGGCTGAGGTGGGAGGATCACTTGAGCCCAGGAGACAGAGGTTGCAGTGAGCCAAGACTGCACCACTGCACTCCAGCCTGGGCCACAGAGTGAGACTTTGTCTTTGGTGGGGTGGAGGGGAAGAGTTAGAGTTGGCAGGACTTGAAGATGTAATGAGTATGAATGTGTATTTGTCTTGGGGTGGTTTTCTTTTTTTTTTTTCTTTTTCTTTTTTTTTTTTTTTTTTTGAGATGTAGTCGCGCTCTGTGGCCCAGGCTGGAATGCAGTGGCACAATCTCGGCTCACTACAAGCTCCGCCTCTCAGGTTCACACCATTCTCCTGCCTCAGCCTCCCAAGTAGCTGGGACTACAGGTGCCCGCCACCACGCCCAGCTAATTTTTTGTATTTTTAATAGAGACGGGGTTTCATCATGTTAGAAAGGATGATCTCGATCTCCTGACCTGGTGATCCACCCGCCTTGGCCTCCCAAAGTGCTGGGATTACAGGCGTGAGTCACCGTGCCCAGTGGGATGGTTTTCAAAGAGCATCCTGGGTTTCTAGTTTGCCCAGATTCTTTTGTTTTTTTTTGTTTGTTTGTTTGTTTTTTGTTTTTGATGGAGTCTTGCTCTGTTGCCAGGATGGAGTGCAGTGGCCAGATCTCGATGTGCCCCCTCCCTGTTTTTTCTTCTTCTTTCTCCTTCTTCCTTCTTCTTTCTTTCTTCCTCCTCCTCCTTCTTCTTCCTTCTGCTTCTTCCTTCTTCTTCTTCTTCTTTTCTCTCTCTCTTTCTTTTTCTTCTGCCTCCTGGATTCAAGCAATTCTCCTGCCTCAGCCTCATGAGTAGCTAGAATTACAGGCTTGCACCACCACGCCCAGCTAATTTTTGTATTTTCAGTAGAGACAGGGTGGCACCATGTTGGTCAGGCTCGAACTCCTGACCTCGTGATCACCCACCTCGGCCTCCAAAAGTGCTGAGATGACAGGTGTGAGCCAGCGCGCCCGGCTGCCCAGATTCTAAAACCAGCCTAGAAGACAATTTTGAGGGTCAAATATATCTTGTTAATCTTCAAAATGAGAAGGAAATATATTCTCATGCCTCACTCCCAGAATCACTTCCAAGGCTATGACCTTAGCCCAAGAGGCCAGGTCTGAGGGATTCTGGGCAAGTCACTGAACTTCTCCAGGCTTTCCTTTTCCTATCTCTACAATGAGTGCACTGGGTTAAGCTGTATGTAAGGGACCTCCCAGTTCTGATTATTCTGTTTAATCAAAATAGACTCCAGACCAGGCGCAGTGGCCCACGCTTGTAATCCCAGCACTTTGGGAGGCTGAGGCGGGCAGATCACAAGGTCAGAAGATCGAGACCATCCTGGCTAACACGGTGAAACTTCGTCTCTATTAAAAAAAATACAAAAAATTAGCCAGACGTGGTAGCGGGCACCTGTAGTCCCAGCTACTTGGGAGACTGAGGCAGGAGAATGGCATGAACCTGGGAGGTGGAGCTTGCAGTGAGCAAAGACGCACCACTGCACTCCAGCCTGGGCGACAGAGCAAGACTCCATCTCAACAACAACAAAAATCCAACCTAGTAATGTTTAAATTGTGCATCCCCTAGGATGCAGCCATCCTACTCCTTTTAACACAGATTCACTGGAGATACGTGCCAAGGCATTCAGAGCAGCACTGTTGATAACAGCTAAGCCCATGAAACAATCCAAAGGTCCATCACAGGAGCTTGGGGCAATAAATCACATAATAGAATACTACAAAGTGGGCTGGGCGCGGTGGCTCATGCCTGTAATCCCTGCACATTGGGAGGCCGAGGTGGGCGGATGACCTGAGGTCGGGAGTTCGAGACCAGCCTGACCAACATGCAGAAACCTTGTCCTTACCAAAAACATAAAATTAGCCGGGCATGGTGGTGCACACCTGTATTAATCCCAGCTACTCAGGAGGCTGAGACAGGAGAATCACTTGAACCCAGGGGGCAGAGGTTGCAGTGAGCCGAGATCACACCATTGCACTCCAGGTTGGGCAACACGAGCAAAACTCCATCTCAAAAAAAAAAAAAAAAAAAAAAAGAGAATACTACAAAGTGGTGAAAATGAATGAATGAAGGCAAGAAATCAAACATGGATGACTCTCATGTAATTCATGTTGCATGAGAAAATTAGGTTGCAGAAAATTGCATATAGTATGATTTTATTTATATAAAAGGCAAAACCAGGTAATATTAAGTAATACATTGTTTAAGGATGCATACTGGCACATATGTGGAAAAAAAAGAACAAGCAATCGATTAACACAAAGTTCTGGATAAGAGGTAAAATCTTATGGGGATTTTATCCTGAAGAGCACACAGGCTTCAAATGAACTAATATTCCATTTTAAGCAGAGTGGCTGGTACTTAAGTGTGTGATATATATATAATAATATATATTATATATTTTATATATAATATATATTAAATATATATATATATTTGCTTGAGATGGAGTCTTTGTTGCTCAGGCAGGAGTGCAATGGTGCCATCTCAGCCTCCCAAAGTGCTGGGATTAAAGGTGTGAGCCACTGCACCCGCACCCGGCCGGTCTTATTACTATCTTTTTTAAACTGCAGACATGTGATATCTGCTCTATTGTAGGTATGATACATTTCACAATTGAAAAAAAGAAATTTCCAAGATTAGGCCAGGCGTGATGCCTCACACCTGTAATCCCAGCACTTTGGGAGGCCAAGGTAGGTGGATCACCTGAGGTCAGGAGTTCAAGACCAGCCTGGCCAACATGGTGAAACCCCATCTCTGCTAAAAATACAAAAAGTGAGCCAGGTGTGGTGGCGAGCCCAGATTGCGCCACTGCACTCCGGCCTGGGTGAGTGAAGCTCTGTCTCAAAACAAAACAAACAAACAAAAAAACAACAAAAAAAAACTAGCCTGGGCACCGTGGCTCACGCCTGTAATCCCAGCACTTTGGGAGGCTGAGGCGGGCGGATGACCTGAGGTCGGGAGTTCGAGACCAGCCTGACCAACATGGAGAAACCCGTCTCTACCAAAAATACAAAATTAGGGCGTGGTGGTGGGCGCCTGTAATCCTACTACTCGGGAGGCTGAGGCAGGAGAATCGCTTGAGGCCAGGAGAGGGAGTTTGCAATGAGCTGAGATCGCGCCACTGCACTCCAGCCTGGGCTACCAAAAAAAAAGAAAGAAAAGAAAAAATAAATTTCCAAGATTAGCCCAAGATCCCCTCCTTTAAAAGGGAGGGAATGAGGCTCATAGGGGGTTGTCACAAGAAAGGAAGAGGAAAGAGGATGAGAGAATGGGGGAAACGGTAGCGAAGGGGGCCCTGGGAGAGGGGGCTGAACTCTCTTGTGGGCACAACTCTTCACTCTCCTAATATGCTTACAGCTCTGGCTGCAGTTCCCAAGGCGCCCACTAGAGGTCACCAAGGCATCAGCCTCCGCCTCTCGCAGCAACCAGGCCGCCTTTCTCGCCCACGGTGGCGCAGCCCAGGCTCTGCTCGGGAGGGGGCGCTGGTGGCCAGAGGAAGACGGGAGCGGGCACAGCGCCTGCGTTTGCAGCTGCATGGATGAGACCAGCTGCTCTGGACAGCGCTGGCCCGCCTCCCAGCTCTTCTCTGCCGCCCAGATATTTTAGGGTCTCAAATAATATCCGGGCTGGACAGGGTGGCTCACGCCTGTAATCCCAGCGCTTCGGGAGGCCGAGGCGGGAGGACTGTTTGAGCCCAGGATTTTGAGGCCAGCCTAGGCAACCATGCAAGACCCCGTCTCTATTAAAACAACAACAGGCCGAGCGCGGTGGCTCACGCCTGTAATCTCAGCACTTTGGGAGGCCGAGGCGGGTGGATGACCTGAGGTCAGGAGTTGGAGACCATGTTGGCCAATATGGTGAAACCCCATCTCTACTAAAAATTCAAAAATTAGCCAGGCGTGGTGGCAGGTGCCTGTAATCCCAGGTACTCAGGAGGCAGAGGGTGCAGCGAGCCAAGATCACACCATTGCACTCCAGCTTGGGAAAGGGAAACTCCATCTCAAAAAATAAAATAACATAGGCAGGCCGCGGTGGCTCACACCTGTAATCCCAGCACTTTGGGAGTCCGACGGGGGCGTATTATGAGGTCAACAGATGGAGACCATCCTGGCCAACATGATGAAACCCCGTCTCTACTAAAAATACAAAAAATTAGCTGGACGTGGTGTTCCACGCCGTAATTCCAGCTACTGGGGAGGCTGGGGCAGGAGAATTGCTTGAACCCAGGAGGCAGAGGTTGCAGTGAGTCGAGGTCGCGCCACTCCAGCCTGGACAGAATGAGACTCCATCTCAAAAAAAAAAAAAAAAAAAAAAAATAGCTGGGCGTGGTGGCAGGTGCCTGTAACCCCAGCTACTTGGGAGGCTGAGGCAGGAGAATCGCTTGAACCCAGGAGGCGGGGATTGCAGTGAGCTGAGACGGCACCATTGCACTCCAGCCTGGGCAACAAGAAGGAAACTCCGTCTCAAAAAAATATATAAATAAATAAAAATAAATCAATAAAATAAAATAATAAAATAACAAAACAAACCCAAGAAATGAACAGCACCCACAGACACGATTCTTCCTGTCTTCTACAGCTGTGCCTTCAAACTTGGGCCCTGCTCTGTCTCCTCTAAAGGAGAGGATCTAGGTTTGTACAGCCTCTAAAGAAAAGAATACAACATTTTGCAAATCTTGCAAAACACACAGAAATCATGTGAACACATGGCTGATACTCTTTCCAGGTGAGGAGGCTTGAAGTTTAAGCTTCAGTAATTTCCAGGTAAATGCACCTCTGATTACACATATGCATATTTATCTACTGCATGTCTCCCACTAAGAATGTAAGTTCCAAGACGGCAAGAATTTGTATCTGAATTGTTAACTCCTGGGGCCCTGTTCCTAGTATATTGTAGAAGCTTTATAAACTATTTGTTGAAAGAACCAGTTGGGGCTAGTAGTTTTCCAGGTAGAAGTACAATGGCCTAGCCTGAGGCTTGAGGAGTGCAAAGGTTTGGGATGCTATCACTGAAACCTCAAAACAGTGAGTATAACACCCATTTAAAAGCTGGGAATGAGGCCAGGCGTGGTGGCTCACGCCTGTAATCCCAGCACTTCAGGAGGCACAGGCGGGCGGATCAAAAGGTCAGGAGGTTGAGACCATCCTGGGCAACATGGTGAAACCCCGTCTCTACTAAAAACACAAAAATTAGCTGGGCGTGGTGGCGCACACCTGTAATCCCAGCTAGTTGGGAGGCTGAGGCAGGAGAATTACTTGAACCTGGGAGGCAGAGGTTATAGTGAGCCGAGATCATGCCACTGCACTCCAGCCTAGCAACAGAGGGAGACTCCGTCTCAAAAACAAAACAAAACAAAACAAAGCTGGGGATGGCAGGGTACAGTGGCTCATGCCTGTAATCCCAACAATTTGGGAGGCCGAGGCACGTGGATCACCTGAAGTCAGTAGTTCGAGACCAATCTGGCCAACATGTAGAAACCCCGTCTCTCTACTAAAAAATATGCCCCCCCAAAATTGCTTGAACCCAGGAGGCGGAGGTTGGCAACAGAGTGAGACTCCATCTCAAAAAAAAAAAAAAAAATGCTGGGGATCCTGAGAGCCCAGGAGGTGAAGCAGCTGCCCAACCAGAAGTGGCACTGGGCCTAGAACCCACATTTGCCTTACCTCTCGCCCTGCCTTGCTCCCAGCCACTGTCCCCCCCTTAACTCCCCTTGCACAAGGCCTTGATGCAACCTGGTACTGGCCTGGGGCACCCTGCTTGAGGACAGCGTTGGGAAGGAGGTTTTGCAAGAGTTGCAGCAGGAAGCAGCACCAGCCAGGGCGGGTCCAGGGAGATAAGGGCACCCTCGCCCTTCCCTGTGCTCCTCCTGGCCTTCTGGTTTCCTCTTCCCTTCCCTTTCCTGGAAAGTGGCGCCCGCCTGGACCCTGGCCCCAGCCTCACCCAGCTCCTGGCCTGGCCCTGTGACTCACCTCCTTTCTTTCTGGCAGCTGTGCTGGGATGTGAGGCCTGCCTGCCACCAGGAAGGCCTGCTGTATGTGACCCTGGGCAGCAGGGAGCTCTCTCTGGCTGGTAGTTCCTGGTGCTCAATAAGAGTGACTGGCATGGGTCAGGTGTGGTGGCTCACGCCTGTAACCCCAGTACTTTGGGAGGTTGAGGCAGGCGGATCACCTGAGGTCAGGAGTTCAGCACCGGCCTGGGCAACATGGTGAAACCTCGTCTCTACTAAATATACAAAAATTAGCCAGATGTCGTGGTGCACGTCTGTAATTCCAGCTACTCAGAAGGCTGAGGCACGAGAATTGCTTGAACTCGGCAGGCGGAGGTTGCAGTGAGCCAAGATCACACCATTGCACTCCAGCCTGGGCGACACAGCGAGACTCCGTCTCACAAAAAAAAAAAAAAAAAAAAAAAAAAAAAAAAGCTGGGCATGGTGGCTCATGCCTATAATCCCAGCACTTTGGGAGGCTGAGGCAGGTGGATCACCTGAGGTCAGGAGTTTGAGAGCAGCCTGGCCAACATGGTAAAACCCCGTCTCTACTAAAAATACAAAAATTAGCTGGGTGTGTTGGCAGATGCCTGTAATCCCAGCTTCTTGGGAAGCTGAGGCAGAAGAATTGCTTGCAACTGGGAAGTGGAGGTTGCAATGAGTCGAGATCGCCCCATTGCACTCCAGTCTGGGTGACAAGAGGAAAACTCTGTCTTTAAAAAAAAAAAAAAAAAAAAAAAAAGAATTTCCCCAATGTGGGTTGCAAAAGTTGTGAAATGTGTATATTTCTTGCATTTATCTGATGTATGCTTTTAAAACAAATAAACATAATGACCAGGTATTATTTCAGTTGGAAATAGGATGAAAGGCTTTATCAACTGGACATACTGTGGGAATATGAGGCCCCTCATAAGCCTGATTTGGACAAGTCTGATTTCTGGAAAGTCCTCTAAGTCAATGTGCAATGTGGCCTTGGGCAGGTCACCACACTTCTTTGATGCCTCCGTTTTGTCATCTGAAAAGTGAACATAGGCTGGGCACGGTGGCTCACGTCTGTAATCTCAGCTCTTTGGGAAGCTGAGGCAGGCAGATCCCTTGAGGTCAGGAGTTTGAGACCAGCCTGGCCAACATGGTGAAAACTCTTTTCTATAAAAACATACAATTAGCTGGGCATGGTGGCACTTGCCTGTAATCTCGGTGATTCAGGAGGCTGAGGCAGGAGGACCGCTTGAACCTGGGAGGTGGAGGCTGCAGTGAGCCAAGATGGTGCCACTGCACCCCAGCCTGGGGAATAGAGGAAGACTCTATCTCAAGAAAAACAAAAACAAAAACAAAAAACAACAAAAAAAAAGTGGATATAGCAGTAGGCCCACACCTGGTAGGGCTGTTGAGACAATCCACTCAAAACACGTTATTGCAACATGCACTACTGTGAGCCTGTGCTATGCTTTTTAGGTGCATTGGTTCAATTAGTCTTTGAGGCCCAGGTTCTGAAGCCCATTTTCCAAAAAAGAAAAGAGGCTCTGACAGGTGAAGTGATGAGCATCAACGCTGATTCTGGGCTTGGGTTCTACCTGCCTCCCTACTAAAATGTTAGCCTACTACTCTTGTGGTAGTGGTGGTTGTTATTGTTATTAAAATGAGCGTATGATGATAGCACTGGCCTCGTTAAAAGTTCTGACGATTAAATGAATGGATATTGTAAAGAGTTTAGTATGGTGCCTAGCACATAATAAGCTCTCCGTATTTCTTAAATAATATTAACATTACATCCCCGGAAAGGCAGAGTTCAGTGCTCAAGAAACTCGGTCCTGGGGTTTCTCGGCATCTTCCACCCCAGCTCCTGGCTGCGTCCTGTCCAGGAGAGGTTAAGGAGTTAATGATTTCCAAAGGAGCAGGGTTTTGTGTGCTACATGCACACACACCGGTGGCCTCTGTCCCCCTCCCTTTGCGAGGCCCGGAGCCTCTTATGCAAGCCGCCGGCGCCCGCCGGTTCCCAGGCCCGGCTGCAGCTGCGGGCGGAGGGGCAGGGCGGGGGCGGCGCGCTGTTTGTCTAGCGCGGCGGTGCCAAAGACTGCGGGCCCCAGACAGCCAGGCGCCTCCGTACACCTGGGGATGCTCAGGTTAAATAGCTCCGCATTCCTCGGGCCCAGCTGATGGAAACGCTCCCAGGCCGCCGCCGAGCCGGCCTCCAGATGGGCTGGGCCTGGGCCAAAGGGGAAAAGAGGGGAACGTGGAATCCAGAGTGTGCCTGAATGGCGGGGGAGGTGGCCCAGGCCCCTGCCGCAGCCCCTTCCTCCTCTGGAAGAAAGGCCCTGCATGTCGGGGTACGCGAGGGGGAACCTGCTTACGTTCCCGTGGGTGGGCTTGCAGGCCAGGGCCCACACGTGAGAGGGAGTGCGTGCACACGTGTGCCTCCAAGGACACTCCAAGGATGCACAGGCGACAATTAATCATGATAATATATAACTATGCAACATTGTGCCAAGCATCGTGCTAAACGTTTTAACCACTTACTTTCATTTATTCTGTACTACTTTCCGTGAGGTTAGTACTATTGATACAGCAGCCGGTGGAGAGGGGGTAGTAAAGAACATAATTCGCTTGCAAATACTGTGTTTGATGAAAGCCATAAACTGCTTGTGGAGGGGGTATAACTGGCTTAACGTTAGTGCTCAAGGAATCATAATCTTTCATTTGATTTTTTGTTCATCCCGTCTGTGAGCTTGTGTCTTCTGCTGTAAAACTGGGACCACAATCCTGCCTTTAGCCCCACAGGTATCCACGAAACCATTTTTGTAAAGGGTTGAGTTGAGCAGAGCCAGGCTTCCGGTGCTAGGGGCTATTTATTTTATTCTGTCTTTATTGACAAAATGTATGAATAGCCCTTACCTTTCTGGGACAAGTTCTTTGCCATTCCCGGGACTCAGTTTCTCCATATGTAACACATGGGGATTTACCTGGCATCTATTCTTGAGGGTTGGTGCCCCCAGGACTTAATGATAGCCCAGGGAGTTGCCACGTGAACTTTTGAGGAAGGATTTGCCCAAACATAGCTGTCCCCACCTTCACTCCAGACCCGCAGAGGCCCAGGAATGCCAACCAATCTATAGAACAATTACACACACAGAAACCCAGTGTGGTTCTGTGGCCCCCAGACATTCAAACCCATCCATCATCCCAGACCCATGCAGAGATGCCCACAATGCACTTAGGCAGAACACACAAGCCCAAACAGTTGGAGGTTCCACACTTATCTGCAGAACACATGTGCTCTATTTGCCCTTCTGCACACAGCCCGGAGCATACCCCTACTTACACCCCCAGGCCTATATGTGAACAGTTGGCCCATCACCACTGTGGAGTAGCAGGGGGAGACCAGCTTACTCCTGTTACATACACAGGAGTAGACACCCATACACGCTTCCCTGAGTAGAAATCCACATACATGTCCAGGCAGATAGGCCATTGCCAATGACATATTTATCCTGCTCAGGAGCTGGGGAATGAGATTCCACTCCTCAGATCCTACCCAGGAGCCCTGGGGTTGGGGGGAGATTTGTTTGAGCTGCCAACAGAGCCAGGCCAGGGTGATGCGGCTGAGTCTGGACCTAGAGCAGGTGTCCCAGCAGCTGTGCCCAACCTGGCCCTGCCAACTTGCTCACCCACTTGGATGAGCCAGGAGCCCCAGGGCAGCCTGCTGGAACCCAGAGGTAGGCTGTTGGGGGAGGCACCTCCTACTGGGGAATGGGGTGATAGAATCACTGCCTCTCACAAGCTATGGCCCTAAGCAAGTCCTTTTCCACTGGGTCTCATTTTATCCACATCTTCGCAAGGAAGTGGGTGGTCCAGCGACCACGTTCTCCATTTTAAATGGCTTGCTCAGTACTCCAACACAGAGGGGGCCCTGGCAGGTTCATCTGCATTTTAACAACCTCCCCAGGTGATCCAGATGGCCCAATGATCACCTTGAGAAACCCCAGAGATCTAGAGTATTTAGTTTTATAACACTAGGGAGCAGGGAAATGGCCGGGGATGGTGGGGGGAAGAACAGACTTTAAAGACACCAGAAACACTCCTTCAGGCCGGTAAGAGCAACAATCCAGATGTAGCCCTCCAGTTCTCCTCCCAGAACCAGCTGTGAAGAGGGTCAGGGGTCAACCCTCAGCCGAGGACCCTCCCCTCAATCCAAGAAGTCACTGCAACTTTACCACCATCTAAATTATTTGTTTAATAACAAAGAAACAGCCCCACATAACTATTGTAAAACAATATTCTCAGTCGGTGATCATTGTAATATACAATACAAAGCAATTTCCTCAGAAATCTGAGAAGCACCAAACGTGACCATTTTTAAAAATGTCTGCTTTTCAAAAAATAGAAACACACGAGTGGAATCCCACCCCCTAAAGTCTCCGGTGACTAGTAGGTGTGGAGAGAGGGTCGCCCTCTCCTCTCCAGTCCCTCAGCCCTAGGCTGGATACTGTAAGGGCGCAGTGGCCGCCGATCTGTCTAGTTCGCCCCCAGATCCGGCGAGGCGCGTTGGGGAGACCACAGAGCACTTAATTCCTCTTGCCCCTGGATGGCTGGGGTGCGCCGATCCCTGGGGAATGCGCTTCAGCGACACAAGATACGATCGTCCGTAGGAACGCATGCCGCCTGTGAAAACGAAAGAAGAGGTGAGACCGGAGCGTTGGGGGGGGACGCCGCTCCGAGCGCAGCGGACGCCCCCTTCCCCAGGAGTACACGACGGGAGAGCGCTTTTTCCAGGCTCCTTAGGCACCCCCGCATAGCCAGCTACCCGCAAACATGGGACGGAACTGGTGCAAGCGCCCACACCCTCTCTGGCCTCAGTTTCCCCGTCGGTATAAGGATAATCTAGTGGTCGGATCTGGATCTCACCTCGGCCGTCAGGGCGCTGATCTCGCCGTTGAGGGTGCTTAGTGGAGCCCGGACCGGCAGCCCTCGGCCCCCGGGGGTCCCGACTTCGGATTCCGAATTCAGCTCCAACTGCAGGTCCCTGATGTAGTCGATGACGTGCTGGAGGATCTCCACCTTGCTCACCTTGCGGTTCTGGGGCAGGGTGGGCACCAGCTCCTTGAGGCGTGAGTAGCAGCCGTTCATGTCGTAGAGCAGCACGTTCACCTGCTGCTCGTCAAGGAGGGCAGGCAGGCGCGCCCCGGCGCCCCCGGCGCAGCGCGAGATGGCCACGCTCTGCTCAGACAGGCAGCGCACCACCTCGCCCGCGCCGCCCGCTGTCTTGCCGGCCTTCAGCGCGCAGCTGGGGCCTGCGGCGGCGGCGGTGCTGCCACTGGCTACTTTCATGATTCCCGGCGACTGGCTGAAACGGACTGGGCAAAGCGAACGGAGAAGGCGGGAGCCCGAAGCAGAGGTGGAAAACGGAACAGTTAAGAACGTGGAATGAAAGCGCGTTGCCACCGCAGGTCTTTTATAAACATGCCACGGCCCCCGGAGGGGCGGGCTCAGAACGTTCAAAAGCAGCCAATGGGCGGCATGGGGGCGTGGCCCGCGCTCCTAGGTCCCGCCTTATGCTCTTCTAGTGCACCCTCTCAATCTGGAAAGACTATCCGAGTTTCAAGAACAGCTAGGGTGGGTGGGTGGCAGGGCACCGGGCAGGGCAGCGGGTGGAGGCGAGGTCTGCACTGGGCTCCTCGTGAAGGAGGCAAGGAAGCTAAGCCGGCATTGCCTTATAATGGGAATCAGTTTTTCCCATATTCACTTTCTCATTTCTCCAGCTCCATTTCACAGATGAGAGAAGTTGAGGCGCGAACGGAGAAGCGGCTGGCTCTGGATAGTCCAGAGAACCTGGGTTTCCGGACCCTGTTGGAAGATACCTGTGGGATCCTGATCTACAAATATCAGGACCGAAACTTAAAGCGGGCGCTCCTTTACATCTGCTCCCCTGGGGTTTCTCAATTTCTAGATAATGTTGCTGTTCGTGTTCCTGAGACCCGGAGGGCCTACCCAGATCCCCCCCGGGTGGGAGCAATTAATTCGGTAAGGTCTAGTAAGTTTGAGGCTGGATGGCTGGGAAGTGAACTAGATAGAGTGCAGTGGAGTGAGGCTGCATTCGATTCCACCTTGAATTTGCAGCCCCTTGCAAAAATTTCCTAAATCTGCAACAACTCGTGATTTTTAAATGTTTTTTCCCATTTTTGGCTACATTTTTAAATTTTTTTCTCAAAGACCTCAGAGCAGGGTCTCCCTCCCACGGCGCAGCAGCTGCGGAGCTAGTCTCCCCCCTCTCCTTCCCGGGCCGGTCTGTGTCAGCGTCTGAACAAGCGGCTCAGACCGTTAGACGCCAGGCCTGTGACGTCACCCATTCATAAAACCCGGACGGACTGTCAGGCTGGCGCCGCGCGGGCGGTCGCCATGGAGACGACAAACTGAGCTAGCTAGTTCCCTCGCTCCCCACAGCCCGTCACCTGCAGACCAAGGGCGGGAGGCCTGGGAATGCGTTCCTTGCGGGCGCGGTCGCTGAGCAAGGGTCACCTTACCTCCCCGCCCCACACCTGCGAATCTCCCCACCCAGACCCACAGCACAGCCTGGGCCGCTTGGGAGGTTTCCTCACTGCTCCCCCCACCTCCCCGCCCCAGCTACCCGCTCCAGCGTGGGGAAAAAGGCCTGAGTTCCCTTTCCAGCTCTGCAGCTGGGTGGATTCAGGCGGGTCGCATGCCCTCTCTGAGCCCTAATATTTAATATTTGCCTGGTATTTAAATAATAATCACAAACGTGACCATTACTTTGTACACCGGGCACTGTGTGAAGAGTTTGTCTTGATCATCTTTTTTCATTTATTTCTTATCTTAAAAAATGAAGGCCTGCGCGATGGCTCATGCCTGTAATCCCAGCACTTTGGGAGGCTGAGGTGGGTGGATTGCCTGAGGTCATGAGTTCGAGACCAGCCTGACCAATATGGTGAAACCCCACCTCTACTAAAAATACAAAAATTAGCCCGGCATAGTAGCGTGCGCCTGTAACCCCAGTTACTCGGGAGGCTGAGACAGGAGAATTGCTTGAACCTGGGAGGCGGAGGTTGCAGTGAGCCCAGATAGAGCCACTGCACTCCAGCCTGGCCACAGGGTGGGACTCCATCTCAAAACAAAAACAAAAAACCGGGCGCGGTGGCTCACACCTGTAACCCCAGCACTTTGGGAGGCCGAGGCGGGCGGATCACAAGGTCAGGAGATCTAGACCATCCTGGCTAACACGGTGAAACCCCGTCTCTACTAAAAATAGAAAAAATTAGTCGGGCGAGGTGGCGGGCGTCTGTAGTCCCAGCACTCGGGAGACTGAGGCACGAGAATGGCGTGAACCCAGGAGGCGGAGCTTGCAGTGAGCCGAGACTGCGCCACTGCAGTCCAGCCTGGGCAACAGAGCAGACTTCGTCTCAAAAAACAAAAAAAAGGTTCCGGGGTCCGGGCGCAGTGGCTCACGCAGTGGCTCCCAGCACTTGGAGAGGCCGAGGCGGGCGGATCACTAGGTCACGAGTTCGAGACCAGCCTGACCAACATGGTGAAACCTCGTCTCTACTGAAAATAAAAAATTAGCCGGGCATGGTGGCATGTGCCTGAAAATAAAAAATTAGCCGGGCGTGGTGGCGCGCGCCTGTAATCCCCCAGCTACTCAGGAGGCTGAGGCAGGAGACTCGCTTGAGCCCAGGAGGCGGAGGTTGCAGTGAGCCGAGATCACACTACTGCATAACAGCCTGGGCAACAGAGCGAGACTCTGTCTCAAAATAAAATAATAATGATACAGGGTCTCACTCTGTCACCCAGCTTGATCAAGTTCTGTAGTCTTTTTCACAACTCTAAGGAGAGGAGCTGTTTGGTGTCTCTAAGGAGAGGAGCTGTTTGGTGTCTTTATACAAAGGAGGAAACTGAGGCTCCAGAAGATGCCTGAGAGTTATAATCATAGTTGCGTTATTATAAGGAGGGTACAGTATTGCAATGCAATCGCTTCCTGCTGAGAGCAGGCAGTCTGATTGCAAAGTCCTGGACATGCCACAGGTGGGGAAACTGAAGCTCAGGTCACCTAAAGCCACACAACATTAGCAGGGGTAAAAATCTGTGCCCACCAGTGAAGGATGATATTATGGTCCCTCCCTGCTCCCCTCCGCCCCACTATCCCGCAGCAATGAATTCACTGAGTTATCAGTAGGTTCTGTTTTCCCACAGAAGTTTGGGGGAGGAGGGAAAAGTAAAGGAGCCTTCTGTCTCCACATCAGGAAACCAGGAAAACCAAACCAATCAGTGAGACCAGCTTCAAAAGAGAGAGACATCATCAATTAATTAGCTAGACTCCTCATCCCCTTACCACACACACCAAAACTCTCTAAACTCCCTATGCCTTGTTTAGCAATCCTAAATTAATGATGGGAGGGAATAGTTTGTTACTCAAAAGAACTGCCAAATAATTGGAAGAACAATGGTCAACCAGAGGAAATTAGAGTATTAATTCATCACTAAGTGTTTATTTTTATTTATTTATTTTTGAGACAGAGTCTCCCTCTGTTGCCTAGACCGGAATGCAGTGGCGCGATCTCAGTTCACTGCAATCACCACCTCCTGAGTTCAAGCAATTCTCCTGCCTCAGGCTCCCCAGTAGCTGGGATTACAGGCACCCATCACCACGCCCAGCTAATTTTTGTATTTTTAGTAGAGACGAGGTTTCGCCGTGTTGGCTAGGGTGGTCTCAAACTCCTGACCTCAGATGATCCGCCCGCCTTGGCTTGGCCTCCCAAACTGCTGGGATTACAGGCATGAGCCACTGTGCCCGGCCATCACCAACTATTTATTTTATTTATTTTTATTTTATTTTTATTTATTTATTTATTGTGATACGGAGTCTCGCTCTGTCGCACAGGCTGGAGTGACAGCCTGGAGTGCAGTGGCAGGATCTCGGCTCACTGCAAGCTCTGCCTCCTGGGTTCAAGTGATTCTTCTGCCTCAGCCTCCCGAGTAGCTGGGACTACAGACGCCCGCCACCATGCCCAGCTAATTTTTTTGTATTTTTAGTAGAGACGGGGTTTCACCGTGTGTTAGCCAGGATGGTCTCGATCTCCTGACCTCATGATTCTCCTGCCTCGGCCTCCCAAAGTGCTGGGATTACAGGCGTGAGCCACCGCGCCCGGCCTATTTTTTTTTTTTTTTTTGAGATGGAGTCTCAGATTGTTGCCCGGGCTGGAGTGCAATGGCGCAATCTCAGCTCACTGCAACCTCTGCCTCCTGGGTTCAAGCGATTCTCCTGCTTCAGCCTCCCAAGTAGCTGGGATTACAGGCGCCCACCACCATGCCAGGCTAATTTTTTTGTCTTTTTAGTAGAGACAGGGTTTCACTATGTTGGCCAGGCTGGTCTCAAACTCCTGACCTTGTGATCTGTCCTCCTCAGCCTCCCAAAATGCTGGGATTACAGGCGTGAGCCACGGTGCCTGGCCTTCAACTGTGAATTAATTGACCAGCAATCCTGTTTACTGCAATGAATTATAGAGAAAACAGCCTGGCCAACATAGGGAAACCCAGTCTCTACTAAAAATACAAAAATTAGCTGGGTGTGGTGGTGGGCACCTGTAGTCCCAAGTACTCAGGAGGCTGAGGCAGGAGAATCATTTGAACCCAGGAGGTGGAGGTTGCAGAGAGCCAAGATCAAGTCACTGCACTCCAGCCTGGGCGACAGAGTGAGACTCTGATTCAAAAACATAAAAATGAGAGAAAAAATTATGCTGTAGAAATTAATTCAGGAGGCCGGGCGCGGTGGCTCAAGCCTGTAATCCCAGCACTTTGGGAGGCCGAGACGGGCGGATCACAAGGTCAGGAGATCTAGACCATCCTGGCTAACACGGTGAAACCCCGTCTCTACTAAAAATACAAAAACCTAGCTGGGCGAGGTGGCGGGCGTCTGTAGTCCCAGCTACTCGGGAGGCTGAGGCAGGAGAATGGCGTGAACCCGGGATGCGGAGCTTGCAGTGAGCTGAGATCCGGCCACTGCACTCCAGTCTGGGCGACAAAGTGAGATTCTGTTTCAACAACAACAACAACAACAACAACAAAAAAGAAATTAATTCAGGGCCGGGCGCGGTGGCTCACACCTGTAATCCCAGCAGTTTGTGAGGCTAAACCAGGTGGATAATCTGAGGTCAGGAGTTCGAGATCAATCTGGCCAACATGGTGAAACCTCATCTCTACTAAAAATACAAAAATTAGCAGGGCCTGGTGGTACACGCCTGTAATCCCAGCTACTCAGGAGGCTGAGGCAAGAGAATCTCTTGAATCTAGGAATTGGAGATTGCAGTGAGCCAAGATCCCACTGCTGCACTCCAGCCTGGGTGACAGAGCAAGACCCTGTCTCAAAATAAATACATAAAATAAATAAAATGACATAATATTTGTGTGAAACCTATGCATATCCTTCTATACACTTTTTTTTTTTTTTTTTTTTTAAGATGGAATTTTATTCTGTCACCCAGGCTGGAGTGCAATGGCATGATCTCGGCTCACTGCAACCTCTACCTCCCGGGTTCAAGCAATTCTCCTGCCTCAGCCTCCCGAGTAGCTGGCATTACAGGCACCCACTACCACCCCCGGCTAATTTTTGTGTTTTTAGTAGAGACAGGATTTCGCCACATTAGCCAGGCTGGTCTCGAACTCCTGACCTCAGGTGATCCGCCCTTCTCCACCTTCCAAAGTGCTAGGCTTGCAGGCATGAGCCACCACGCCTGGCCTTTGTTTTTGTTTTTGTTTTTGAGACAGAGTCTCGCTCTGTCCCCCAGGCTGGAGTGCAGTGGTGTGATCTCAGCTCACTGCAACCTCCGCCTCCCGGGTTCACGCCATTCTCCTGCCTCAGCCTCGAGTGAGTAGCTGGACTACAGGTGCCTGCCACCATGCCTGGTTAATTTTTCGTATTTTCAGTAGAGATGGGGTTTCACCGTGTTAGCCAGGATGGTCTCTATCTCCTGACCGCGTGATCCACCCGCCTCAGCCTCCCAAAATGCTGGGATTACAGGCGTGAGCCACTGAGCCCGGCCTTTTTTCTTTTTTTCTTTTCTTTCTTTTTTTTTTTCTTTGAGATGGAGTCTCACGCTGTTGTCAGGCCAGAGTACAGTGGCGCGATCTCGGCTCACTGCAATCTCCGCCTTCCAGGTTCAAGTGATTCTCCTGTGTCAGCCTTCTGAGTAGCTGGGATTACAGGGGACCGCCACCACACCTGGCTACTTTTTGTAATTTTAGTAGAGATGGGGTTTTGCCACGTTGGCCAGGCTGATCATCTCCAACTCCTGACCTCAGGTGGTGATCCACCTGCCTCAGCCTCCCAAAGTGCTATGATTACAGGCATGAGCCACCGGGCCAGCGGTCATTCCTTCTTATTGCTAAGTAGTGTTCCATTATATGGATATACCACCATTTGTTTATCCAGACACTTGGGAGGGGCATTTGGATTGCTCATAGTTTCTGGTTAGTAAAATAAAACTGCTATGAACTTGTGTGGCTGAGGTGGGCAGAATGCCTGAGCTCGGGTGTTCAAGACCAGCATGGGCAAGATGGTGAAACCCCATCTCTACAAAAAATACAAAAATTAGCCAGATGTGATGGTGCATGCCTCTAGTCCCAGCTATTTGGGAGGCTGATGTGAGAGAATTGCTTGAGCCCGGGAGGTTGAGGCTACAGTAAGCCAAGATCATGGTGCCGCTATACTCCACCATGGGCAACAGAGTAAAACCCTGCCTCCAAACAAAACAAAAAAACCCAGCCAAACTGTTTTCCAAAGGTGGTTGTAACGTTTTATATTCCTATCAACAGTATTTGAGAGGTCCAGTTCTTCCACATCCTTTCTAACACTCCAACAGTTGGTATGTTGCATAACTAAAATACAATATTGCAACCAGAATTCAGGTGAAATTCAGTTTTCTTTTCTTTTTTTTTCTTGAGATGGAGTTTCGTTCTTGTTGTCCAGGCTTGAGTGCAGTGGCGCCACCTCGGCTCACTGCAACCTCTGCCTCCCGGGTTCAAGCAATTCTCCTGCCTCAGCCTCCCAAGTAGCTGGGATTACTGGCATGCGTCACCACGCCTGGCTAATTTTTTGTATTTACTAGAGAGAGGGTTTTACCATGTTGGTCAAGAGGGTCTTGAACTCCTGACCTCAGATGATCCACCCGCCTCAGCCTCCCAAAGTGCTGGATTACAGGCACGAGCTACTACAACTACATCTGGCCTTTTTTTTTTTTTTTTTTTTGGAGACAGAGTCTTGCTGTGTCACCTAGGCTGGAGTGCAGTGGTGCGATCTCGGCTCACGGCCACCTCTGCCTCCCAGATTCAAGCAATTGTCCTGTCTCAGCCTCCAGAGTAGCTAGGATTACAGGCACATGCTACCACGCCTGGTTAATTTTTTGTATCTTCAGTAGAACTGGGGTTTTACCATGTTGGCCAGGCTGGTCTTGAACTCCTGACTTTAGGTGATCTACCCGCTTTGGCCTCCCAAGGTGCTGGGATTACAGGCATGAACCACCGCACATGGCATGAAATTCAGTCTTCGCCTGATTTATATGCACTAGTTTTTGTGTGTTTTCAGTTCTATGCAATTTTTTTTTTTTTTCTTGGAGACAGGATCTTTCTCTTTCCACCAGGCTAAGTACAGTAGTGCAATCACGGCTCACCGCAGCCTTGACCTGGGTCAAGTGATTGTCCCTATTCAGCCTCCCAAGTATCTGGGACTACAGGCATGTACCACCACACCTGGCTAATTTTTTATTTTTTTGTAGAGAAGGGGTCTTACTATGTTGCCCCAGGCTGGTTTAGAACTCCTGGACTCAAGTGATCCTTCCACCTTGGTCTCCCAAAGTGCTGGGATTTACAGGCATGAGCCAGCACACCTGGCCTTATCTTTTACATTTTTAAGGCCTGACAAGGAGTTTAAATAAAGATTGCCTGCTTATTTTGTTGTCAGGTGGGCATTCTTCTGGTCTTGGTAGTTTGAATTGAGTGTGCGTTTTCTTCCCAGTCCTCCTTCTCTGAGTCACCTTAAGAAAACAGACACTTCTTCTGGTGGCCAGGAAGTTTGGAGGGCTCCTTAAATCAACCGCCATATTCCCAACCCAACATTTATGGTCATAGTCCCTTAGGAAGCCCTTTTCACATACCTGGCACATCTGATTTCACGACTGCTCCCTGGAGCTGGTGCAGCTGTATTATTGTAATGCCCCATTTCACAGATGGGACAGTTGAGCCCCAGAGAGAAAAAGGGACCAGCCCTTCACTGTTTCCTGTCCTGGCTGTGCCACTGACAAACTGGGGCACAATTTCCTCATCCATAAATTGGAGCTAATGCTCATCATCCCTGGTCGTAAGGTGGTTGTGAGAGTGAAATGAGCCATACCAGGAGCCGACTGCGGCACCTGGTGATAAAAGGGAGTGTCTTTTCCTTAGGACTTTTCTGTCACCACGCCTCCTCTCTGCCTTCCAGGGTGCCTCCTCTGGCTTCCAGGGCTCCAGGTAAATGGCTCACATTTACTAAGAGTTTCCTCAATGCCAGGCCTGGTTCTGAAGTATTGTGTGCTTAGAAGGGAAGGAACCACGGGGGTCCTGTTCCCTGCTGTCAGGCAGAGCCTCATGCAGCGCCTGGCATGTGGGCAGTGCTCAATGAATATTTGTTGAATTAGATATAAACAGCCTGGGAGCATTTTGGGAGGCTGAGGTGGGTGATTCACCTGAGGTCAAGAGTTCGAGACCAGCCTGACCAACATGGTGAAACTTCGTCTCCACTAAAAATACAAAAATACTAGCCAGGCGTAGTGGTGGGCACCTGTAATCCCAGCTACTAGGGAGGCTGAGGCAGGAGAATGGCTTGAAACCTGGAGGCAGAGGTTGCAGTGAGCTGACGATGGTGCCACTGCACTCCAGCTTGGGTAACAGAGTGAGACTGTGTCTCAAAAAAAAAAAAAAAAAAAAAGGAACAGCCTGTGGAACAGGTAGTAATATCATGTCCCCTTCACAGCTGAGGACATGAGACCTAGAGAGGTTGCGTGATTGCGTGATTTGCTTCAGATCACAAAGCTGGGAGGTGGCATTGAACCCGGGCACTCTCTCCTGAGGCAGGGGCTGTGTGGGGCTGCAAGGGGCCGTGTGCCTGGACGTCTACAGTGCACAGTTCCTCTTTGTTGACGCATGTTCTGGTCCAGAGTGTTCTCCACTGCCCCTCCTAGGGGTCTTGGCCTCGTAGGCTCCAGGGCGGTGCTGCCCTGTGCCACGTGACCCACTCTGGCCCTGGCTCGGCAGCTGCTCCCCAGATGTGCCCACAGTGCAGTCTTCCAGCCGCCAGGCCGGCGCCTCTGGGCTGGGACTGCCGGAGCTGCGGGGGAGAGACCTTTGGCTCTGGCTGTCCCCACACCCCCAACCCTTGTAACAGGAGACTACGGCCCACCCCCCACTACCACCATGACTGTGAGCCCAGCACATCGCACGGAGAATAAGATCCAAACTCCTCCCCTGCCCACTACCCAGCTGGGCCCCTTCCCTTTCTCTCACCAGCCCCAAGGCCTCCCTCCTGAAACTATTAATAGCTCTGTCCTGCCTCAGCGGCCTTGCCCTTGCTGTTCCTTGTTCCTAGAACACTGATCAACCCCAGGTCTTTGCCAGACTCCTCATTCTTCAAGTCTCAGGTCAAATGTCACCTCCCCAGAGGCCTTCTTAGACCCCCCTTCAGCTACTTTCTTTCACATTCTCCTGCTCTTATTCACTGAATTCATTACCATAGGAAATGATCTTTGTTTTCTTGTATATTTTCCATTCCTTGCCTCCTCTTCCCTGCCCAGGCTATGCGCTCTAAGAGAGCAGGAACCATGGCTCCTTTGGTCACTGCTGTGTCCCAGAGCTGAACTAGGGTCTGGCCCAGAGAAGTTAAGCAACTTGCTCAAGGTCACACAGCATACTACTTGAAACACAGTAATGTAGTGTCCGTTGAAGAATAAATTGTTGCCTTATGGTTCAGTGTCCTCCTGTGCAAAATGGGCACAAAATATGAACTTAACCCGCAGAGTTATGACACCTCGGCACTTAGCACATGGTAAGCATTCAGAAATGGAAACCACAAGAGACCGTTCTGTTTCCATCCTGGGTTGTCATTTTTCCATCCCCCAAACCCGGCAGGAGGCTCTGAGGGGGCACATAAAGGGTGTGGGGCTTCAGGCTCCCTCCCCTTTAACAGGCATGAAACCCCTCAGTTTTCTCATCCACACAATGGGGACTGTCCCCAGGCCCTCCCTCCTAAGGATTCCGTGCTGTGCCCCTGGGTGGTTTCAGGGAGTGTGGGGGTCCAGGCCTGTGTCCACCTTTCACCTCCCATCCTGTTTTCCAGAGAGGCCCCAGAACAATGGACGGGAGGCTGGAGCCTGCCAGTCTGGGCCCCTCCCAGGTCCCCTGCCGATGGAGGGGGGTGGGGCCTTCCTGTGGCTGGACAAAGGGCCACTGCTGCCCAGGTTCTCCAGCAGCCAAAGGCAGGGGCAGAGCCAAGGCTCAGGGAGCTCCCATCTTAGGTTACTCAGCGCAGGCCAAACCTGCAGGGTTACACAAACACACTGCTTCGCACACCCACAGAGCAATATACAAATGCACACACCTACACGCCCAATGTGGCACTTATATGTACGATTCACACAACAGACAAACCCAACAGTCACACACCAATAGACACAACCTGCCAAATGCACAACGCACAACAGTACACCATAATATACAACCAACACACTGACCTCAGCACACACTACCGAAACACCAAATCTGCACAACCAACACACCAAAAAATAGAGAACAAGGAAGCAATGTCTCAGAACACCCCATTATCACTCCTAACAGAACCACATGCAATCAATCCCCTCAACAAACAGGACACACAGACATGGGCACCCACACTACAACATTGTAAACACAACACGCACACCTATACAGTCCTGCTCACGCCAAAACACCTGGGACTCCAAGATGCCAACACACATGCCCGCAGCCTTAGAGAAATCCACCACCTGAAAAAGGATAAACTGGCTTCCTGCAGGGACCCATCCCCACCGTGCGCACCATGCGCACCGTGCGCAGACCCAACCAACACCCACCCGTACCACGTCAGAGATCTCCCACCACAGCCTTTCTAGAGTACACAGTCCCCTTACTCTCCACACACACACAATTCAGAATCCTGAATAAAGGCCGGGCGCGGTGGCTCACGCCTGTAATCCCAGCACTTTGGGAGGCCAAGGCAGGTAGATTACATGAGACCGGAAGTTCGAGACCAGCCTGGCCCACATGGTGAAACTCCCTCTCTACTAAAAAGACGAAAATTAGCCAGGCGTGGTGGTGCACACCTGTAACTCCATCTACTCGGGAGGCTGAGGCAGGAGAATTGCTTGAACCCAGGAGATGGAGGTTGCAGTGAGACGAGATCGTGCCACTGCACTCCAGCCTGGGCGACAGAGCAAGACTTTGTCTCAAAATTAAAATAAATAAAATAAAATAAAATAAAATAAAATAAATAAAATAAAATAAAATAAAATTCCTGCATAAGCCCCAAGGACACACAACCACACCCATCCAGGGCCCAGGCGTCTCTCTCCTCTAGCACCCATGAATGCAGGCCTTGGCCCTGCCCAGCGTGGAGGCGTGGGAGCTGACCTGACCCTGGCAGCCTGGGAGGCATCAGCCACCAGTCAGGAGTGCCCCGAGGCCAACTGGCTACACCCTGGGCAAAGCTCAGCAGAGACCACTGCCCCTAGCTGCAAGGACCTCTGAGGTGAGAGTGGAGAGACTGGGCAAGAGGCCTCCGGGCCTCTGTGGTGTCCCCATATGACCACTGGGTGAGGGACGGAAGGCCCCAGAGGTCCGCTCCCAGAAGCAGTGGCCCTCCTCTCTGGCGCCCAGCCTGACCCTCCTTTGACTCACCTGCCTCCCATATAACTGGCTTCCCTCACTGCTCCAGGGCCCGGAACCCAGGAACCAGCTGGAGTTGAATGTCTCAGGACCCCGCCCAGCTCCCTGCCCACCTCACAGAGCCTGGGGCAACCACCACCCTCCTGGCTCAACCCAACCCTGAGTACCCAGTCACCAGGGGGCGGCGCCTCCAGCTGCACCCTCACCTCGGGCCGATTCAGAGCTGTACTCCTCAAATACTATGACTCATGATAATGTATGTTTTCTTTTAAAAAGTATATATTTTTTCTGGCTGATGCAAAAGCAATGATGTGCTGTTTAAAAGAAAGCTAAAGGCTGGGTGCGGTGACTTACGCCTGTAATCTCAGCGTTTTGGGAGGCTAAGGCAGATCTTGAGGTCAGGAGTTTGAGACGAGCCTGGCCAACATGGTGAAACTCTGTCTCTACTAAAAATACAAAAAAAGGCCAGGCTTGGTGGCTCACGCCTGTAATTCCAGCACTTTGGGAGGCTGAGGCAGGCGGATCATGAGGTCAGGAGATCAAGACCATCCTGGCTAACATGATGAAATTCCGTCTCTACTAAAAACACAAAGAAATTAGCCTGGTGTGGTGGCGGGTGCCTGTAGTCCCAGCTACTCGGGAGGCTGAGGCAGGAGAATGGAGTGAACCCAGGAGGCGGAGCTTGCAGTGAACCGAGATCGTGTCACTGCACTCCAGCCTGGGCGACAGAGCAAGACTCTGTCTCAAAAAAAAAGAGCTGGGTGTGGTGGTGTGCACCTGTAGTCCCAGTTACTCAGGAGGCTGAGGCAAGAGAATCGCTTGAACCAGGAAGGTGGAGGTTGCAGTGAACTGAGATTGCATCACTGCACTCCAGCCTGGGCGACAGAGCAAGACTTGGTCTAAAAAAAAAGAGTTTATGTGATTTAAGCCTGGGCACAGTGGCTAATGCCTGTAATATCAACACTTGAAGAGGCGGAGGTGGGAGGATGACTTGAGGCCGGGAATTCAAGACCAGCCTGGGCAACATAGCAAGAACTCTCTATAAACAAATTAATAATAAAAATTAAAAATTAAAAAAAATATCAGCTGGGCCTGGTGGCACATGCCTGTAGTGCTAGCTACTGGAGAGGTCGAGATGGGAGGATTCTTTAAGTCCAGGAGTTTGATGCCGCAGTGAACCCCATCTTGCCATTCACTCCTGCCTAGGCAACAGAGGGAAACCCTATAAAAAAAAAAAAAAGAAAAAAAAAAGAAAAAAAAAAAGACGGGCTGGGTGAGGTGGCTCACACCTGTAATCCCAGCACTTTGGGAAGCCAAGGCAGGAGGATCACTTGAGGTCAGAAGTTCAAGACCAGCCTGGACAACACAGCGAGACCCTATCTCTACAAAAAATTTTTTTAAAAAGCCGGGGCTGGGGCAGTGGCTCACGCCTGTAATCTCAACACTTTGGGAGGCCCAGGAGGATGGATCACCTGAGGTCAGGAGTTTGAGACCAGCCTGGCCAACATGGTGAAATCATCTCTGCTAAAAATACAAAAATTAGCCAGGTGTGGTGGAGGGTGCCTGTAATCCTAGCTACTCAAGAGACTGAGGCAGGAGAATTGCTTGAACCCAGGAGGTGTAGGTTGCAGTGAACTGAGATTGTGCCACTGCACTCCAGCCTGGGTGAAATTCTGTCTCAAAAAAAAAAAAAAAAGAAAGAAAGCTGGTGTGGGTGGCATGTGCCTGTAGTCCCAGCTACTGGGGAGGTTGAGGTGGGAGGATTGCTTGAGCCTGGGAGGTCAAGGTTGCATGATGATGCCACTGCACTCCAGGGTGACAGTCAGACCCTGTCTCAAATAATTAGAAGGAAAAGAAGGCTGGGCGCAGTGGCTCACACCTGTAATCCTAGCACTTTGGGAGGCCAAGGTGGGTGGATCACGAGGTCAGGAGTTCGAGACCAACCTGGCCAATATGGTGAAACCCTGTCTCTACTAAAAATACAAAAAGTAGCTGGGCGTGGTGGCGTGCACCTGTAGTCCAGCTACTCAGGAGGCTGAGGCAGGAGAATCGTTTGAACCTGGAAGGCGGAGGTTGCAGTGAGCTGAGATTGCACCACTGCACTCCTACCTGGGCGGCCGGGCGAGACTCCGTCTCAAAAAAAACAAAAGAAGGAAAAGAAAAAAAAAAAAAAAAAAAAAAGGCACGCAGGTTCCTGGCAGTCAGTATTCAGCAGGCAGTAGTTATTATTACAGTGACTATACCTCTAATTGGGCATCTCCACCACCACTGAAATAGAGAGCTTTACAATCATTAAATAATAAACGATTAGTGTGCACTTGCTTTGTGCTAGGCAAAGCATGGAAAGAACATGACCTAGGCTCATGCTCTTCAGAGCTACATTTAGTTGAGGGTACTCAAATGGGAATAAACACCGCCAGTCATGTGGTTGCTTCCTTGCTGCTGTATCCACATGCCAAGGACACAGAGGTGCGGTGGGTAGGTAGACATGGGGTCTCGCTATGTTGACCTGGCTGGTCTTGAACTCCTGGCCTCCCAAGGGTGTGCTTTGTAGGAATTAGAAAAAGGAACCCCTTACTTCAAGCAGATGGAGCCTTCCACAAAAGCACTATTTGTAGCACCTTTGTGTTCCTTTCAGCCTGCTCAGTGGCCCTGCAAATGTGACCTCTTCCTGGGGAGCTCATAGTCCGCTGGGGAAGACAGACCATAATGAGACAGTCACCCCTCAAGTCCCCAGTGCTGTGATGGGAAAGCACATGAGGTTATGGGAAGCTGCCAGTCAGCTAAGGGAGATCCGAGAGGCCTTCCTGCATGAGGAGGTGATAGTCCAGCTGATAGACAAAGTGAGGAAGCGTTATGCAGATGCTCCTGAGCCCCAGCATTTGCATATCTGGGATGTCAGCAGGAGACAACTGCAATGTCACCCTGCAAAAAACATTAAAGTCTGGCCTAGCACATGGCTCACATCAATAATTCCAGCACTTTGGGAGGCCAAGGTGGAAGGATGACTTGAACTCAGGATTTTGAGACCAGACTGGGCAATATAGCGAGATCCCATCTCTAGAAAGTATTTTAAAGGGCCGGGCGTGATGGCTCACACCTGTAATCCCAGCACTTTGGGAGGCCGAGGCAGGTGGATCACCAGATCACCTGAGGTCAGGAGTTCAAGACCAGCCTGGCCAACGTAGTGAAACCTTGTCTCTACTAAAAATACAAAAATTAGACGGGCATGGTGGCAGGCACCAGTAATCCCAGCTACTTGGGAGGCTAAGGCAGGAGAATCCCTTGAACCTGGGAGGCGGAGGTTGTGGTGAGCTGAGATTGCGCCATTGTACTCCAGCTTGGGTGATAAGAGTGAAACTCCGTCTCAAAAAATATATATATATACATATTTTAAGGAAAAAATTAGGCATGATGGCACGTGTGTAGTCCCAGCTACTGGCTACTGGGGAGGCTGAGGCAGGAGAATCACTTGAGCCTGGGAGCTTGAGGCTGCAGTGAGCAGAGACGCTGCCACTGCACTTCAGCCTAAGTGACAAAGCGACATGCTGTCTCAAAAAAATAAAAGGCTTGTCTTCAAAAAGAAAAAAATTAATAAAAGTTTAAAGTCTGATAATATAGAAAATGTTGGTAAGCATGTGGGAAAATAACGCTCATCCAGTGCTGGTGGGTGTGTAAACTGGTATGACTACTTGGGAACTCAATTTGGCAATATCCACCAAAAGTGAACATTTGAAAACACCCTATGAGCCAGTGATTCACTCCCACGGACATACCCTGGGAGTCCTGCACACGAGAAAGCAGATGTGGGCAAGAATGTGACAGCCATTTCTCCAAGAACAACAAATTGAAAACTAGGCCAGTCGCAAGCGGCTCATGCCTGTAACTGCAGCATTTTGGGAGGCCAAGATAAGAGGATCAGTTAAGGCCAGGAGTTCAAGACCAGCCAGGTCAACATAGCGAGACCCCATGTCTATTTTAATAATAATAATAATAATAATAAAAAATTGAAAACTACTTACTTGTCCAACGACAAGAAAACAGGGAAATGAAATGGCGATGGAATCGTACCCAGTATTGAACAGGAATGAGCTACATCTGTGTGTATTCTGCTAGATACCTGCATAACAAAATATTGCTTAGGGAAAATGCAGACTTTTTTTTAGAAGTATAAATTTTAAAAAACACACAATGGTAATATATTTACATGTAGTAAAAGTATCAAAAAACATAACCTGGAAGAAAACATACCCAAGTCATTATGTTAATATTAATTGGGGAATTGCATGGTGGGTGGGGTGGCAAATAGTCTTAGAGAAAAGGGAAGACGGCTCTGGTTAAAAGAAGGCTAGTAGCTTGGTTTGCTGGCTCATACCTGTAATCCCAGCACTTTGGGAGGCCAAAGCGGGAGGATCACTTGAGCCCAGGAGCTCCAGGCCAGCCTGGGCAAAATAGTGAGACCTGCCTCTCCAAAACAAAAATTAGCCACTCCTGGTGATGGGCACCTCTAGTCCCAGCTACTGTGGAGGCTGCAGTGAGCAGATCCCTTGAGCCCTGGAGTTCAAGGCTTCAGTGAGCTGTGACCACGCCACTGCACCACTCGCCTGTAATCCCGGCATTTTGGGAGGCCGAGGTGGGCAGATCATGAGGTCAAGAGATGGAAACCATCCTGGACAACATGGTGAAACCCCGTCTCTACTAAAAATACAAAAATTAGCTGGGTGTGGTGGCATGCGCCTGTAGTCCCAGCTACTGGGGAGGACTACAGGGCAGGAGAATCCTCTGAACCTGGGAGACGGAGGTTGCAGTGAGCCGAGATTGCACCATTGCACTCCAGCCTGGGGACAGAGCGAGACTCTGTCTCAAAACAAAACAAAACAAAAAACACAAAAAGACAGGAGCACTCTCTGTAAAGGTTTGTTCTTTGGAGAAAGAGAAATAGGCACAAATACAGCTGACAGTTGTCAGTCTTGAGTGGTGGGAATGTGATACTAGGAACATAAATCGCTATATTTCTCGGTAATTTTTATATTTTACAAAATCAAGAGTTAAGCAGGCAAAGGAAAAGGGGTGTTCCAGGGTGAGGGGCCACCGCAGTTGGGAGTTTTTATTTTCACACGTCCTCCCAGCATTTTATTTTATCAGACTTTAGCGTTTTTTGCAGGGTGAGATGACAGTTGTCTCCTGCACTTTGGAGGTTTGGGGTTCAGTATGGAGAGGATGCCTCAGTGAGCCCGAAGTATTTGGTGCGGGGGAAGAGCGGGTGTGGGGCTGCGGCCAGGGGGACACGCGGGCCCTTCTGGGGAGAGGCAGGAGGGGCGGCGGCCGCCCTTGGACCCAGCAGCCCCGGGCGGCGACTTTGGGGTACAGCCGCGGGGGGAGAGGCCATTCACCCCGACTTTGTTCGGTGGCGCACCCGCCTGAAAGGCGTTCCTGGGCGCCGTGTCCCGCCCTTTGGGACGCCTGGGGGCTGGACCCGCCGCGCCTGGCAGCCGCTCGCGGCAGATGGGCCGCCCTGGCTTCCCGCACTCGGACCGTGGGAACCGGGCCCGGCGGGCGGGGGCCCGGGCGCCGGGAACCGCCCCAGGGGAGCCGCGCGCAGATGGGGCGGGAGCCGAGGAGGCGGCAGATGGGTGCGAGGCCGGCCTGCGGCCGCGCGACAAAACCGAAGGGCAGATGTTCTCGGCCAGATGTTCCAGGAGCTGGGGGAGCCTGGGAAAAACCAGCTTGCCTTCCCTCCGCCCTTCCCCAGCGGCAGCTCTGGGCGGGCGGGTGGAAAGTGCGGCTGGCTTGGCCGCCCCCCGGGGCCACTAGGAAGGTGGGAGCTGAGGTCAGGGCCTAAGGACTTCTCAGGTGAAGCTTGTACCTCTAGCCTCCTCCACCACACCAGCTGTCCCACCTTCTTGCTGGAGAGTACTAAAAATGACATCTCAGGAATCTGGTCTGAACGCCCCTCCCCCATGTGACCGCCTTCCCCCCACCCCTCTTCTTCTGCACCCCGCTGTCTGCCACAACACCATCAGCATGGTGGCAGCAGTGCTCGCTGATATTTATAAAGCTCTTACCGGGCTTTAAAGCATTATCTTATTTAATTCTTACACCCACTCTGTGCTGAAGGTCGCCTCTATTCTGATTCAAGCAGCCGAGACAGAATGAAAACGTTAAAATAATAATAATAGGCCGGGCGCGGTGGCTCAAGCCTGTAATCCCAGCACTTTGGGAGGCCGAGACGGGCGGATCACGAGGTCAAGAGATCGAGACCATCCTGGTTAACACGGTGAAACCCCGTCTCTACTAAAAAATACAAAAAACTAGCCGGGCGAGGTGGCGGGCGCCTGTAGTCCCAGCTACTCGGGAGGCTGAGGCCGGAGAATGGCGTGAACCCGGGAGGCGGAGCTTGCAGTGAGCTGAGATCCGGCCACTGCACTCCAGCCTGGGCGACAGAGCTACACTCCGCCTCAAAAAAAAAAAAAAAAATAAATAAATAAATAAATAAATAATAATAATAATAATAAAAATAAAAATCCCCCGGGCGCGGTGGCTCATGCCTGTAGTCCCAGCACTTTGGAAGGCCGAGGCGGGCGGATCACGAGCTCAGCAGTTCGACACCAGCCTGGCCAACATGGTAAAACCCCGTCACTAGTAAAAATACAAAAAAATAGCTGGGCGTAGGCCGGCGCAGTGACTCACGCCTGTAATCCCAGCACTTTGGGAGGCCAAGGCGGGCAGATCACGAGGTCAGGAGATCGACACCATCCTGGCTAACACGGTGAAACCCCGCCTCTACTAAAAATACAAAAAATTAAGGCCGGGCGCGGTGGCTCAAGCCTGTAATCCCAGCACTTTGGGAGGCCGAGACGGGTGGATCACAAGGTCAGGAGATCGAGACCATCCTGGCTAGCATGGTGAAACCCCGTCTCTACTAAAAAAATACAAAAAAACTAGCCGGGCGCCGTGGCGGGCGCCTGTAGTCCCAGCTACTCGGGAGGCTGAGGCAGGAGAATGGCGTGAACCCGGGAGGCGGAGCTTGCAGTGAGCTGAGATCCGGCCACAGCACTCCAGCCTGGGCGACAGAGCGAGACTCCGTCTCAAAAAAAAAAAAAAAAAAAAAAAAAAAAAAAAAAATTAGCCGGGCGTTTTGGTGGTGGGCGCCTGTAGTCCGAGCTACTCGGGAGGCTGAGGCAGGAGAATGGCGTGAACCCAGGAGGCGGAGCTTGCAGTGAGCCGAGATCGCGCCACTGCACTCCAGCCTGGGCGACCGAGCGAGACTCCGTCTCACAACAGCAACAACAACATAGCTGCGCGTGTTGGCGGGCACCTGTAATCCTAGCTACTCAGGAGGTGGGCACCTGTAATCCTAGCTACTCAGGAGGCTGAGGCAGAAGAATCCTTTGAACCCGGAGGCTGAGGTTGCAGTGAGCCTAGATCTCGCCATTGCACTCCAGCCTGGGCGACAGGGCCAGACTCCATCTCAAAAAGAAAAATCCCTTTCAGGTGACGGACTGTGAACAGGGAGCTCTTGAGTGATAAGGAACTTCTCCACGGTGGCAGCGAGTACCAGGCAGAACTGGGGTTGGAGTCCCGGATTCTGGAAGCTGTGGAGCATCTCTTGCTTGCCAGGCTGTGGGCTAGCGCTGGCATATTACAGTAAGCAGAATATTGTTGCACTAATCTGACTGGTATGAACCCAAAAGCAGCTGAAACAGGTCTCAATCAATTTAGAAAGTTTATTTTGGCCCAGCACAGTGGCACACCTGTAATAGTAGCACGTTACGAGGCCAAGGTGGATGGATTGCTTTGGCCCAGGAATTTGAGACCAGCCTGGGCAACACAGCAAGACCCTGTCTCTACATTAAAAAAAGAAAAAAAACGCCTAGGCTCAGTGGCTCAGGCCTGTAATCCCAGCACTTTGGGAGACCGAGGCGGGCAGATCACCTGGCATCAGGAGTTTGACACCAGCCTGGCCAACATGGTGAAATCCCATCTCTACTACAAATACAAACATTAGCTGGGCATGGTGGTTTGCGCCTGTCATCCCACTAACTCGGGAATCTGGGGCAGGAGAATCATTTGAATCCGGGAAGCGGAGGTTGCAGTAAGCCAAGATTGCACGACTGCACTCCGGCCTGGGCGACACAGCAAGACTCCGTCTCAAGGAAAAAAAAAAAGAAAGAAAGAAAGAAAAAAGAACTTTTATTTTGCCAAGGTTAAGGACATGCCCATGACGCAGCCTCAGGAGTGTGCCCAAGGTTGTAGAAGGGAATGTCTGGGTTACAATAAGTGGTTGTGACGACCAAGGTTTTATCATGCAGATGAACCTCCAGGTGGCAGGTTTAAGTGAGAATAGATTGTAAATGTTTCTTATCAGACTTAAGGTCTGTGTTGATGTTAATGCAAGTCAGCTTTTCCTGAATTCCAAAAGGAAGGAGGGTGTCATGAGACAAGTTCGACGCTCCCCCAACACCTGCTTCCATCATGGCCTGAACTCATTTTTCAGGTTCATTTTGGAATGCTCTTGGCTGAGAGGAGGGGTCCATTCAGATGGTTGGGGACCCTTAGAATTTTATTTTTGGTTTTACTCTTGTATATAGTGAACAGAATCGACAGAAGTCTGTCTTGTGCGGTTTTTATTCTGGGGGACACAACACAGTAAGTGCAATATCTATGATCTCATCTGGTGATAAAAACTTAGGCGCCGGGAGCGGTGGCTCACACACGTAATCCCAGCACTTTGGGAGGCTGAGGCGGGCGGATCCCCTGAGGTCGGGAGATCAAGACCACCCTGGCCAACATGGTGAAACCCTGTCTCTACTAAAATACAAAAATTAGCCAGGCGTGGTGGCAGGCGCCTGTAATCCCAGCTACTCAAGGGCTGAGGCAGGAGAATCGCTTGAACCTAGGAGGCAGAGGTGGAAGTGAGCCGAGATCATACCACTGCACTCCAGCCTGGGCATCAGAGCCAGACTCTGTCGCAAAAAAAAAAAAAAAAAAAAAAAAAAATTAGCTACCTCTCCCATCCAGAAATGAGAGTCGAGGCTTCTGACTTCCCGGGCTCAATTTATCCTCCCGCCTCAGCCTCTTGAGGAACTGGGACTACAGACGTGCACTATCACACTTGGCTAATTTTTTTGAGATGATGTCTTGCTCTGTGCCCAGGCTGGAGTACAGTGACACAATCTCAGCTCACTGCAACCTCCGCCTCCTGGGTTCAACCGATTCTCTTGCTTCAGCCTCCCAAGTAGCTGGGATTACAGGCGTGCCCCACAACGTCCAGCTAATTTTGTATTTTAAGTAGAGACGGGGTTTCACCATTTTAGCCAGGCTAGTCTCAAACTCCTGACCTCGAGTGATCCGCCCACCTCAGCCTCACAAAGTGCTAGGATTATAGGTGTGAACCACTGTGCCTGGCCAATTTTTGTATTTTTTTGTAGAGATGGCGTTTCACTATGTTGCCCAGGCTGGTCTTGGACTACTGGCCTCAAGCGGTCCTCCTTCCTTGGCCTCCCAAAGCGTTGGGATTACAGGTGTGAGCCACCACACCTAGCCTGGAGTTTTCCCTTCTCCTGTGACCACCTATTACTGTTCATGTCTCATCACCACCAGTTGTTTTTGTTCTTTTTAACTGACCCTGTATGGACCACTTGTGTCTGAAGCTGGGCATGGTGGCATGCTCCTGTAGTTCCAGCTACTTTGGAGGCTGAGGCCAAGGATCACTTGAGCCCAGGAGTTCTAGGCCAGCCTAGACCCAGTGTCTTTAAAAAAAAAAAAAAAGCCGGGCGCGGTGGCTCACGCCTGTAATCCCAGCACTTTGGGGGGCCGAGATGGGCGGATCACGAGGTCAGGAGATCGAGACCATCCTGGCTAACCCGGTGAAACCCCGTCTCTACTAAAAAATACAAAAAATTAGCCGGGCGAGGTGGCGGGTGCCTGTAGTCCCACCTACTCGGGAGGCTGAGGCAGGAGAATGGCGTGAACCCGGGAGGCCGAGCTTGCAGTGAGCTGAGATCCGGCCACTGCACTTCAGCCTGGGCGACAGAGTGAGACTCCGTCTCAAAAAAAAAAAAAAAAAAAAAGATTATATATGTATTTGCTTGTATCTCACTAGGTAACTGATGACTGTGGCTGCCTCCAATGGGGAAGAAGGGAGACATCTGTCCTTTCTGAATGTTGTAACAGGAACATATATTACCTATTCAAAAATGAAATGAAATTAAAATATAAAGAGGAGAGGTCTGGATTCAGAAAAGATTAAGAAAAAGCTCTGGGCCGGGCGCGGTGGCTCAAGCCTGTAATCCCAGCACTTTGGGAGGCCGAGACGGGCGGATCACGAGGTCAGGAGATGGAGACCATCCTGGCTAACACGGTGAAACCCCGTCTCTACTAAAAATACAAGAAAAAAATTAGCCGGGCGTGGTGGCGGGTGCCTGTAATCCCAGCTACTCGGGAGGCTGAGGCAGGAGAATGGTGTGAACCCGGGAGACAGAGCTTGCAGTGAGCTGAGATCTGGCCACTGCACTCCAGCCTGGGCGGCAGAGCAAGACTCCATCTCAAAAAAAAAAAAAAAAAAGAGAAAAAGCTCTATAGCCTTGGGATTTTTTTTTTTTTTTTTTTTTTTTTTTGAGACGGAGTCTTGCTCTGTAGCCCGGGCTGGACTGCAGTGGCCGGATCTCAGCTCACTGCAAGCTCCGCCTCCCGGGTTTACGCCATTCTCCTGCCTCAGCCTCCCCAGTAGCTGGGACTACAGGCGCCCGCCACCTCGCCCAGCTAGTTTTTTGTATTTTTAGTAGAGACGGGGTTTCACCGGGTTAGCCAGGATGGGCTCGATCTCCTGACCTCGTGATCCGCCCGTCTCGGCCTCCCAAAGTGCTGGGATTACAGGCTTGAGCCACCGCGCCCGGCCTAGCCCTGGGATTTTTACCCACTCTGAGATTGTGTGGTTTGGAGACATCTGTGAACAAGTGGGTTAAACTCACCTGGACCCATGATTGATTAGGTCTAATAGTTGCTCAGTCATAGCCACCTGGAAGTGGGATGGGAGTGCAGTGGGGGAGGGGTGTGGGAAGTGGGGACCTTGGAGGTAGTGAATGCCTTATCATTGTGCTGGGTGCTCAGAAACAGGAGCATTTCTTTTCTTTTTTTTTTTTTTTTTGAGACAGAGCCTCACTCTGTTGCCTAGGCTGGAGTGCAGTGGCGCGATCTTGGCTCACTGCAAGCGCCACCTCCCAGGTTCACGCCATTCTCCTGCCTCAGCTTCCCGAGTAGCTCGGACTACAGATGCCCGCCACCATGCCCGGATAATTTTTTGTATTTTTAGTAGAGATGGGGTTTCTCCATTTTGGTCAGTCTGGTCTCGAACTCCTGACCTCAGGTGATCTGCCCACCTTGGCCTCCCAAAGTGCTGGGATTACAGGCATGAACCACTGCGCCTGGCCCCCTTTTTTTCTTTTCTTTTTTTTTTTTGGAGACGGAGTCTCGTTCTGTCGCCCAGGCTGGAGTGCAGGGGCTGGATCTCAGCTCACTGCAAGCTCCGCCTCCCAGGTTTACGCCATTCTACTGCCTCAGCCTCCGGAGTAGCTGGGACTACAGGCGCTGGCCACCTCGCCCGGCTAGTTTTTTGTATTTTTTAGTAGAGACAGGGTTTCACCGTGTTAGCCAGGATGGTCTCGATCTCCTGACTTTGTGATCCACCCGTCTCAGCCTCCCAAAGTTCTGAGATTACAGGCTTGAGCCACTGTGCCCAGCCCCCCCTTTTTTCTTTAACAGCTTTATTGAGAGATGATTCACATACCATAAAATTCACCCATTTAAATTGTACAACTTGGATGGGTGTGGTGGCTCACACCTGTAATCCCAGCACTTTGGGAGGCCAAGGTGGGCAGATCACTTACGGACGGCTAAGAGTTTGAGACCAGCCTGACTTACTTGGCAAAACCCTGTCGGTACTAAAAATACAAAAATTAGCCAGGAGTGGTGAGGTATGCCTATAATCCCAGCTACTCAGGGGGCTGAGGCAGGAGAATCACTTGAACCTGGGAGGCAGAGGTTGCAGTGAGCCAAGATTGCACCACTGCACTCCAGCCTGGGAGACAGAGCGAGACCCTGTCTCAAAAAAAAAAAAAAAAAAAAAAAGTGATAATACTGATTTTCTGTTACTTGCTATAATTATCCTCACCTCCCAGAGGCCTGCTGTGATTGCTCCCAGCCACCCCAGTCTCTGTCACTTCTCACAAGGTGGAATAGTGTATTTATTTGGAGAGTCATTTATTTCACCAATATTTGAGTTCCTGGTGGGTACAAATCAAATAGAAATTATAATTCCAGCTAGGCATGCTGGTTTACACCTGTAAACCTCAGCCTCCTGGGTTTAAGCGATTCTCCTGCCTCAGCCTACTGAGTAACTGGGATTACAGGTACCTACCATCACACCTAGCTAATTTTTGTATTTTCAGTAGAGATGGAATTACATCATGTTGCCCAGGCTGGTCTCGAACTCCCGACCTCAAGAGATCCGCCCGCCTTGGCCTCCCAAAGTGCTGGGTTAGTAAAGGCATGAGCCTCCCAGGGTGTTGGGATTACAGGTGTGAGCCACTCTGCCCGGCCTTTCCCTCTTTATTCTGGCAATCCAGTTCCCCAGCGTGTCCTTACTACCATTCCCATTATAATCCTCCCAATCACCCTGTTTGAGAATGAGGAAACAGGGTGCTGAGGATGGACTGGGAGTCCGAGGACATGGGTGCCCTCTCTGACTTACTCTTGCGACCAGGGCGCAAATGGGGCTGGGGGCTGGGAGGAGGCGAGCTGGTCTTCCCCTCCATCCGCCTCTCTCCCTTCCCTGGGAAAATCCAACAGGTGGTGGGGCCGTGGCGCTGTGGGGCATTGTGCGGGCCCTGGGAGGGTCGGAGGGCCCAGTGTGTGTCTGGGAGAAGATGGATGCCTTCATTACCATGTGAATCCTGGGAAACCGCTGCCTAGGCTGGGTGGTGGGTGGGCGTGGGCCGCGGGTCGCGGGGCTTGGTGTTCTCAGGCCCAGACCACACAGCGGCGGCTGGGAAGGCGGGGGAGGGGGGGGGGGCGGGGGGCGGGGTCTGGTGGAATCCCGAGAGACCCACTAAAAAACACCACCACCACCACCACCACCCAAAAACCAGAACAGATCATGGACTTTTTCCCTCTTCTTTAATGTCTTATTTTAGGACATTTCTATCCTGTGGGGCTTAAGAGAGATACAGACTGGGAAAAAAAATTTATTTTATTTTTTATTGAAAGCATCACGAATTTGTGTGTCATTCTTGCTCTGGGGCAATGCCAATCTCTGTCTAGTTCCAATTTTAGTATATGTGCTGCCGAAGAGAGCACCGAAACCAATTTTATTAAGGAAGTAAATACTCTCGTGGTTTTTCTTTTTCTTTTGGCTTTCCCTGTTGCAACTTCCCCAGATTGTGCCGCCCATTTGGGCCTGAACAGAAAAATCTGAGCCTTTCACAGCATGCGCACAATCAGCAGCTCTGTGGAGGCATTCCCAGGAGCACTTTCCCCCAGTGGCTTCACTCTGGATGATTAGCAAATAGCTGCTGAGCAAATTGGAAGAAGCAGGTTTTAGGCTTGAAAAACAAAGCTGTCGTCAATTTGGCCAGAGCAGAGAAGACTGGCTGGTGTTTTGGAAGGGGGCAGGTAGCAGAGAGAGAAGAGTAATCGGAATAACAACAAGGACCACTGACTATTTATCCCCATTTTACAGATGAGGAAACAGCCTTTGAATCAGTTGGCCAAATCACACAGGGAGAGAATGGCACAGAATTCCAAACCCTGTTTCTCTAATTGCAGAGTCTGTGCTCTTTCTGGGGTTTCTCCATGAGGCCAGAAGAGAGGAAGCCACAGAGAGGCCGCTGCAGAAACAGACTGTGCGGGGCCTCATGCCTGTAATCCCAGCACTCTGGGAGGCTGAGGAAGGAGGATTGCTTGAGGTTAGGAGTTTGAGATCAGCCTGGGCAATATAATGAGACCCTGTCTCTACAAAAATATTAAAAAATTAGCCTGGCCGGACGCGGTGGCTCACACCTGTAAGCCCAGCGCTTTGGGAGGCTGAGGCGGGTGGATCACGAGGTCAGGAGATCGAGACCTTCCTGGCTAACACGGTGAAACCCCATCTCTATGAAAAATACAAAAAATTAGCTGGGCGTCCTGGCGGGCGCCTGTAGTCCTAGCTACTTGGGAGGCTGAGGCAGGAGAATGGCCTGAACCCGGAAGGCAGAGCTTGCAGTGAGCCGAGATCTCACCACTGCACTCCAGCCTGGGCGACAGAGCGAGACTCGGTCTCAGAAAAAAAAAAAAGAATTAAAAAGTATTAGCCGGGTCAGTGGCACACATATAGTTCTAACTACTTGGGAGGCTGAGGTGGGAGGATTGCTTGAGACCAGGAGCTTGAGAGCTTGAGGCTGCAGTGAACTGTGACTGCAGTGAGCTGTGACTGCACCACTGTGGGATGATCCAGGCAAAGGGAAGCATGAAACAAAAAAACAAGACCTGAAACACACACACACACACACACACACACACACACACACAGAGAAAGCAGGGCTGGGTGTGGTGGCTCATGCCTGTAATCCTAGCACTTTGGGAGGTCAAGGCGGGCGGGTCACCTGAGGTTGGGAGTTTGAGACCAGCCTGTCCAACATGGAGAAACCCTGTCTCCACTAAAAATACAAAATTAGTCAGGTGTGGTGGTGCATGCCTGTAATCCCAGCTACTCGGGAGGCTGAGGCAGGAGAATCGCTTGAACCCGGGATGCAGAGGTTTCGGTGAGCTGAGATCCCGCCATTCCACTCCAGCCTGGGCAACAAGAGCGAAACCCTGTCTCAAAAAAAAAAAGAAAAAAAAAAAAAAAAAAGAAAGCAGATGGAACAGCGCACATTCACAAAACTTGCACAGGCAATGCCTTTGCAAAAGCCCTTTTATCAACCCAAACACTTCCACATGATCTCTGTCTCTTACACACACCCACACACCAACGCAGGCACTTGCTCACAAATGTTTTCAGAAACACATACTCCTAAACATACGCAGACACAAACACACAATCATGCATTCAGAAACATAACCATATAGAAACCCATCTGCAGCACTGGTCCACGTAAGATTTCAACTTCACCCTTACCCACAACTTGTAGAAACCCAAACATTAGCACAGATTCTCCTTCCTCTGCCTCCCAGGTTCAAGTGCTTCTCCTGTCTCAGCCTCCTAAGTAGATGGGACTATAGGTGCGTGCCACCACACTAGAGTAATTTTTGTATTTTTAGTGCAGACAGGTTTCACCATGTTGACCAGGCTGGTCTTGAACTCCTGACTACAGGTGATCCGCCCGCCTTGGCCTCCCAAATTGCTGGGATAACTGGCATGAGCCACCATACCCAGTCCATTAGAATAGATTATCACAAGAGCAGGCACTCTCAGTCAAACACCTACCCCCCACCCCAGCATGCACACATAATTGCACAGAGAACCTGTCAAGCAGAAAGGACCCCGGTCAGGCAGAAAGAGGCTCAGCTTCTCCCCCAAACTCCACACCTAAGAATCCTGCTTTCCAGACTCAGTGCCCTGGGTTTTCCCTCACCTTCTCTCCATCTGAGTGTTACCAGTGCCTCCACCTCCCCTCCCCCACTTCAGAGCCCAGCTGGGCCCTGGGGTAGCCTGAGAGGGGGTGGGTGCCCAGCTTCTGGCGGCAAAGGAAAGCACCTGTCTGAGGTGGACGGGCCCATGGGGGTCTTGAAGCAGCACCTTCTCTGAGTACCCCTAACTCTGGGCTGATCCCAGGGGGCACAGAGCTGGGACTGATGGCTTTGGGAAGGCAGTAGGGAGGGCCCATTGAAGACTCCACCAGGCATCCTCTGCAGGGGTCTGCCTTCACATGAAGATACCCTTGTTTGTCACACCTGTCTGCCTTAAAATGACAAAGGTTGGATGCTGTCTGGGTGTGAGATGGGATGACGACTGGAATGGGAAGAAGGTTGTTAACTATGGAAAAAATATCTCATTTAGATCTGATTTGGGTTAAAAAAATGATAAGCACAGAAAAAAAATATGAAAGTAATCTATGGGTGGCCGAATGTGCTGTTTTATTTTCAATGTTTTTTACAGCTATTCTAATTTTCTTTTCTTCTTTTGTTTTTCTGAGACAGGGTCTCTGTCACCCAGGCTGGAGTGCAGTGGTGCGATCATGGCTCACCTGCGGTTCAGGTGATCCTCCCATCTCAGACTCCCAAGTAGCTGGGACCTCAGGTGTGAGCCACCAGACCAGCTAATTTTCGTATTTTTTTGTAGAGATAGTTTCACCACGTTGTCCATGCCAGTCTGTAACTTCTGGGTTCAAGCGATCCACCTGCCATGGCCTACCAAAGTGCTGGGATTACAGGCTTAAACCATGGTGCCCGGTCTTTTCAAGACCGAATCTTGCTGTGTTGCGCAGGCTGAAGTGCGGTGGCACTATCATGGCTCACAGCAGCCTTGACCTCCCAAGCTTCCTCCTTGGCTCAAACAATCCTCCTGCCTCTGCCTCATGAGTAGCTGAGACTACAGGTGTGTGCCATCATTTCTGGCTAATATTTTAATTTTAATTCTGTAAAGATGGAGTCTTGCTATGTTGCTGAGGATGGTTTCAAACACCTGGCCTCAAGCAATCCACACGCCTCGGCATCCCAAAATGCTGGGATTACAGATGTGAGCTACCATGTCCAGCCTAATTTTTTTTTTTTTGAGACGGAGTCTCCCTCTGTTGCCCAGGCTAGAGTGCAGTGGTACAATCTCGGCTCACTGCAACCTCTGCCGCCCAGGTTCAAGCAATCTCCTGCCTCAGCCTCCTGAGTAGCTGGGATTATAGCTGGCTACCACCGCACCCGGCTAGTTTTTGTTATTTTTTTAGTAGAGATGGGGTTTCACCATGTTGGCCAGGCTGATCTCAAACTCCTGACCTTGTGATCCACCCGCCTCGGCCTCCCAAAGTACTGGGATTACAGGTGTAAGCCACTGTCCCCAGCATTTTTTTTTTTTTTTCTTTTTTTTGAGAAGGAGTCTTGCTCTGTTGCCCAGGCTGAAGTGCAATGGCACAATCTCGGCTCACTGCAACCTCCACCTCCTGGGTTCAAGCGATTCTCCTGCCTCAGGCTCCTGAGTAGCTGGGATTACAGGTACCTGCCACCATTCCTGGCTAATTTTTGTATTTTTAGTAGAGACGGGGTTTCACCATGTTGGTCAGGCTGGTCTCAAACTCCTGACCTCAGGTGATCCACCTGTCTTGGCCTCCCAAAGTGCTGGGATTACAGGCATGAGCTACCGCGCCTGGCCAAGAAAATTTTTTTTAGAGATTGGGAGGAGTCTTGCTATGTTGCTCACGCTGGTCTTGAACTCCTGGCTTCAAGCATTCCACATGCTTCTGCATCCCAAAGTGCTGGGATTACAGGTGTGAGCCGTGTCCAGACTAATTAAAAAAATTTTTTTTTTTTTTTGAGATGGAGTTTCACTCTTGGTGCCCAGGCTGGAGTGCAACGGCACGATCTCAGCTCAGTGCAACCTCCACCTCCTGGGTTCAAGCGATTCTTCTGCCTGAGCCTCCCGAGTAGCTGGTTCTACGGGCGTGTACCACCACACTCAGCTAATTTTTTTTTTTAATTTTTAGTAGAAACAGGATTTCACCATGTTGGCCATGTTGATCTCAAACTCCTGACCTCAAATGATCTGTCCACCTTGGCCTCCCAAAGTGTTGGGATTACAGGTGTGAGCTACTGCACCTGGCCGTATTTCTTTTTAATACAGACGGGGTTTCACTATGTTGGTCAGGCTGGTCTCGAACTCCTGACCTCATGATCTGCCTGCTGGGGCCTCCCAAAGTGCTGGGATTACAGGGGTGAGCCACCGTGCCTGGGCCAAAGGTTTAACAATACAAAATGAGGCTGGGTGCAGTGGCTCACGCCTGTAATCCCAGCACTTTGGGAGGCTGAGATGGGTGGCTCACGAGGTCAGGAGATCAAGACCATCCTGGTTAACACGGTGAAACCCATCTCTACTAAAACTACAAAAAAAAATTAGCCAGGCCTGGTGGCTGGCGCCTGTAGTCCCAGCTACTTGGGAGGGTGAGGCAGGAGAATGGCGTGAACCCGGGAGGCGGAGCTTGCAGTGAGCTGAGATCGCGCCACTGGGTGACAGAGCGAGACTGCTCAAAAAAAAAAAAAAAAAAAGAGCAGGGTGTGGTAGCCCGCACCTGTAGTCCTAACTACTCAGGAGGCTGAAGTGGGAGGATGGCTTGAGTCCAGGAGTTTAAGGTTACAGTGAGCTATGACTGCTCCACTGCACTCCAGCCTGGACTACAGTGACAACCTGCCTCAAAAACAAACCAACAAGCAAAATACGCATGCATCCACACACAGCTTAGTTTACATATATAGCAAAAATCTTCCAGGCCACCTAACTCCTTTGTATATTCCTTGCCCTCAAATTTACTCAAATAGTATTTCCCTTTGGAGCCTCTTCCATAAATATCTACTGAGGACACACTATGTGTGATTTCCATGTATTATTTATTTTACTTAATCGTCACAGCCATGAAGTAGACGAGGAAAGTGAAGCTCAGAGATGGGAAGTCACTTGCCTGAAGCCGCAGGTTGGTAAACATTAGACTCAAGGTAATTTGATAATTTGTGTCCATTTATGAAGTGCCTGCCATAGCCAGGCCCTGAGGATTGTCCCAAACCTTTATATTCACTCATACAACAAATACTGAGTGCCTTCATGTTTCAGGCAATGGGCCAAGTGTTGGGGCTACAGTGGGGAGGAAAATAAAGGCTTAGCCCATGGTTGAGGGAGGTTCAATTGTTCACCCCATTTTTCAGGTAAGAAAACCAAGGAAGAGAAGGGAAAGAAATTGTCCTGAGGTCACACGAAAATAGCTGAGGCTAGGCGCGGTGGCTCACGCCTCTAATCCCAGCACTTTGGGAGGCCGGGGTGGGAAGATTGCTGGAGCCCCAGTTCGAGACCAGCCTGAGCAAGCGTGAGAACCGCCGTCTCAACGAGTAAAACAAACAAACAAACAAAACAGCCAGGCGTGGTGGGACACATCTGTAGTCCCACCTGAGGCGTGAGGATCGCTTGAGCCCAGGAGGTCGAGGTTGCAGTGGGACGTCATCACGCCACTGCACTTCTGCCTGGGCGACACAGCGCGACCCTGCTGCACAAATAAAAAAGGAAAAAGGGAAAAGAGCGGAGACAAGCAGCCCCGCTTTACAGGTAGGGAAACTGAGGCACAGAGCAGTAAAACGACCTATCCAAGGAAACTCAGCTAGTAAAGGCAGGGACAGGGATCGCAGGCTCTCGGAACTCACGAGTCCCCGCCAGGCGCATGGCCGCTCCTTTCCCCCGGTGGGCGTGGCCAGGCCAGGCCCGTCCCCTCCCCTGAGCGCGTTCCTGGCAGCCCGGCCGGCCGTTTCCTGCCTGCGTCGCTGGGCGCGCGGGCGGGCGGGCAGCCCATCTGGCGGCCCCCGCGGGGCGGCGCGGGGAGGCGGCCCAGACTTGCTGGAGCCAGGCGCCTGCCCGGGGGCCCCCCTGCCCGCCTGGAGAACCCAGGTGTGGCCGCGGCGGGGGTGGGGGGTGGTGCTTTCCTTCCCGCTCGCTCGGCTCTTCCTGACGCACGAGGGCAGGATGCAGCCTCCTCCCGTCCTCTCCTCGGCCTCCGCCTCCCGCGCCCTGGCCCGGAATCCTGGAGGGAATCCAAACGCGGGGCGGGGAGGCCGGGGCAGGCCCCTGAGGCCCCGCCCCTGATAGCCATTTAATACCACCGCAAGTCTTGACCGTATTTTGGGGTGACCCAGCTTCCCTGCTTGTGCAAGAACAGCTGAACTCTGACCTCCTGGATGGCCGACTTTTACCTTGCTCCTCAGGGACCCCAGACATGATCGTAGGAACCGGAGTCACTACTGCCGTAAGCCATAGCGCTTGACATTATCCATTTATTCAGCGGTTTCAAGTCCCGGCAAGCGGCGTTTGACCACTTCTGTTCCCTGCCCAGTGCTTAACTGGTACCTGGTGCCGGCCTGATGGAGGTTCTGAAGGCTTTCCCTCAGAAAGCTGGACCCGCCCTGGGAAGCAGGTCCTTCCCCCTTCACAGTCGAGCACAGGGCAGCGTGGGCTAGACCGCTCCATTCACACTGCAGGAGCCAGCCCTGCTGTCAGACTCCGAGGTTGCCGAACCTTCTCCAACGCTGACCCCCCAAAAAGGGAACAAGGGATCCAGTATCCTGATCATGTCAAACAGCACCACGGTGAATACGAGTCTTGGAAGCCAGACACTCTGGGTTCACATGCCCCCTAGGCCCTTACTTACGGTCTCTGCCTCAGTTTCCCCATCGTAAGAATGATGTAGGTACCTCAAAGGGTGGTTACAGCGATTAAGTAAATCTAAGATACATTTGAAACTTGAACACGGGTTTGAACTGTGCGGGTGCACTTATACATGGACTTTTTTTCTACCTCTGCCACCCCTGAGACAGCAAGACCAACCCCCTCCTCTTCCTCAACACAAAGACCAGGATTAAGATCTTTATGTATGATGATCCACTTTCACTGAAAAAAATTTTTTTTTTTTTTTTTGAGACGGAGTCTCGCTCTGTCCCCCAGGTTGGAGTGCAGTGGTGCAATCTCGGCTCACTGCAATCTCCACCTCCTGGGTTCAAGTGATTCTCCTGCCGCAGCCTCCCAAGTAGCTGGGACTAGTCGCCTGCCACCACACCTGGCTAATTTTTGTATTTTTAGTAGAGACGGGGGTTTCACCATATTGGCCAGGCTGGTCTTGAACTCCTGACATTGTGATCCGCCTGCCTCAGTCTCCCAAAGTGCTGGAATTACAGGTGTGAGCCATAGTGCCCAGCCCATTTAATGAATAATATATTTTTAAAACTTATTTTTTGGGCCGGGCACGGTGGCTCAAGCCTGTAATCCCAGCACTTTGGGAGGCCGAGACGGGTGGATCACAAGGTCAGGAGATCGAGACCATCCTGGCTAACCTGGTGAAACCCCGTCTCTACTAAAAAATACAAAAAATTAGCCGGGCAAGGTGGCGGGGGCCTGTAGTCCCAGCTACTCGGGAGGCTGAGGCAGGAGAACGGTGTGAACCCAGGAGGCAGAGCTTGCAGTGAGCTGAGATCCGGCCACTGCACTCCAGCCTGGGCAACAGAGCGAGACTCCGTCTCAAAAAAAAAAACAAAAAAAACAAAAAAAACCTTATTTTTGCATTCCCTCTACTACTAAATATGTTTCTCTTATGATTTTTTTTTTTTTAGACAGTCTTGCTGTGTTGCCCAGGCTGGAGTGCAGTGGCGCCATCTCAGCTTACTGCAAGCTCTGCCTCGCGGGTTCACGCCATTCTCCTGGCTCAGCCTCCCGAGTAGCTGGGGACTACAGGCGCCCACCATCACGCCCGGCTAATTTTTTGTATTTTTAGTAGAGACAGGGTTTCGCTGTGTTAGCCAGGATAGTCTCGATCTCCTGACCTCGTGATCCGCCCATTCCGGCCTCCCAAAGTGGTGGGATTACAGGCGTGAGCCACCGCGCCCGGCTTTTTTTTCTTAATAACATTTTCTCTAGCTTACTCTATGATACAAATACACTCTAGTACATATAACATACAAAATGTTTTGACTGTTTTATGTTATCAGGTAAGGCTTCTGGTCAACAGGTGGCTATTATTTGTTTTGGGGGACTCAAAAGTTATACAGATTTTTGACCATGCGGTTTGGTGCCCCTAATCCCTGTGTTGTTCAAGGGTCAGTTGTACTACCATAATGCTAGTGACATGTGAAACACAAAGCGCACACTGGGGTCTCAGCAGGGCTGGTTTTCCCCTTGGAGCCGTCATGGGATACTGAGGCACAGAAACAGAACCGGATGAAGCAGGGTAGAACTTGGGTTCTAGAGCAGTTTCCTAAGGATTCACCCCAAACCAGGTGAGACTGGCATCAAGCCCACTCGGGGCCCTGTGCAACCACCCACACTCCCTCCCCAGCATGCAGGCCCAATCCTTGCCCTGCCTGGTGCCATTTTTCCATGGGACTCTGGCGGTGGCGGTTCACATCTGGAGTCTAGACTCGCAGGCTCTGTGGGCCGGGCCTACTGCCCGGGCTGGGCCACCACTGCCCGCTGTTTGCTCAGCTGAAGCTGGTTAATTGGAATTAGAGTGGCCTCTGCGGTGCCGGCTGGCCGGGCGGGCCCTGGTCCGCTGCTCCGGAGGTCTGCGGAACATCTGGCTGTGCCAGGACAGTCATTAGGTGGCAGGCGCTCGGCGCCACTGCCACCTCAGCCTCTGCCGGGGGCTGGTGGTGACTCAATAAGGCTTTTGTGGGCCCTGGGCCGCAGAGCCAACCATGCTGTGTGCCTGGGCCGCCTGCCCCATCTGCCGCCCTCAGAGGGGCCTTGTTCCAGGACCACATGGCCTCAAAAGTCGGCTGGAGTGGGTAGAGATTCCAGAAGCCGCTGAGAGGGAACCCCCTCCCTGAAAGGAAGAAGCCTTTTGAGATTTTCTACCCCTTTCCCTTTCTATAGAATCCTGGAGCCAGTAAAGTTGAGTGGCTGGGCCTCAGGGATGCCCAGCACACCAACCACAGTGACTTGGTCACAGGGGTCTGGGGAGGATCTGCGGTCCTTAGGAACTTGGAATTCAGTTTGGTTTGGCTAAGGTCAAATTGATGTCCATAGGCAAGCTGCCTCAATTCCCTCATCTGCACAGTGGAGCTAATAATAGCACCTACAGCCCAAGACTCAGAAGGAAGTGAAATCCTCTATCAAGGTACTTAGTACATGTTAATACCTAGTGAAGGTACTACAATCACACTCCTGAGTCTCTGGTCATGATTGTCCTTCGGTCACTTCCAAACTGGACGCCACTATTATTTTCAGCCTTTGAACCTGAAGCTTTGGGCAAAGAAGAGCCCTGGGTCCATCAGTTCAGTGGCCACCCTCTTCTGTTTCCCCACTCAGTGACCTCATACCAGATGGGTGGATGAGGGTTGTGGCCACTATTTGCCTGGTTTGGGGTGGTGTGGGGTCAGTCTCCTGCTGGCCAGGGCTGCTGTCTTCAGCAAACTTTAGGGAAACCCGGGCCCTAAGATTTCAGCTCTTAGGCCCCAGAAAGCCTCTGACAATCACTAGGCTCAATCCTTCCTCACTCCAGCCTCTCTAGAGGTCCTGGCCCTTGTGCTGTGACTGGCCCCACAGCAATTTTGGGAAGAAACCCAGGAATGGGCAGAATGGGAGTGAGAAAGTCTTGATCTTCAGGGTAACCTAGACTCCAAGCCCTCACCAGCTGAAGCCATGTGGCCACAGGGACCAGGGAGGTTGGCAGGTTCTACAGTTACTGCTTCCCTTGTGAGTCAGGTCAGCCCTGGGTACTCCGCACCGCTCTCACCACGGTGAGTGGGGGACTCTCATCTGCCAGCAACCTTGCTGCCCCCAAGTGTTTCTAGGAAGGTGGTGAGAAAAGTGACAGCTGGTGAGAGAGAAGGCTCGTGGGCCCCCTCTACTGGCTAAAAGGTGTTTTTGGGGTGCAGGGCTGGCCAGGCACTGGGGTGGGCACCCTCAAGGGGCTTGCAGAAAAGATTCTGGGTGGGCAGGTGAGACCTAGAAAACCGAGGGCAAGACACTGGGTGCTTACGCAGAGAACCTTCCGGGAGCACAGTGGCCCGCCCTGGCCATGGGATGAGTTTTTAATGTGAGGCAAAATCAGTCCACAATACAAAATCTAAAAATCACACCCACTTTTCCCACTTGGCTCCGGGGGAGGGGGAAGCTGGGGGTTTCTTTTGCCTGCAGGGTGTGGGGAGGAGCAGAGGAGGGCCAGGAGAGGGAGAGGGAAACAGAGGCCACAGAGGCCTGGCTGGAGGTATCCTGCTGGCCCCTGCCCTGTCCTGGAGCTGCCCTCAGTCTCCTGTGCCCTCTGCCCGTGCATGCCTGTGTGGGCCCAGCCCCCATCTGTCTGGTCTGGCCCTGAAAGGCTCGGGCACCAGCCGCATCATTTCTCTTTCTTCTCCAGCCCCTTCGATGCTGATGCCTCTGTTCCTTTGGATTCTGTCACTGCCGCTGGATCCTTAGGATTTGACTCCTCATAACTGACCAAAAAACAAAACAATAATAATTCATTTAGAGGAGAGGGTGAGCAGAACCTTGGTTGTCCCCTTCCCCCACCCCCATCCTAGGAAAGCGCCTGGTCACATGCGGAGCGTCAGCCCTGTGTCCACTGCCCAGCACCTAACAGCACCTGGCCCCAGCCCTACTGCATGCTCTCCTCAGACAGGCTGCTCTGCTTTCTCTGAGCCCCGGGGGTGCCAGGAGGCAGCGAGGGCAGCACCCAATGGAAGAGAGGTTGGGCCTGGGCTTGCGTGGGCTGACTTCAAGCTTCCTGAACCTTCTGCTATAGCGTGGAAAAAGGGGCGGCCATGACAAGGCTACAAGAGATGGAGATAGGCTGCCTCCCAGGGCACACAGCATCAATCAAACAGCTCAGCGCCAGAGGTGAGGGCACTGCTGTACTGGCAAGTGGCAAGGTGCTGCTTTGAAGACAGGCACCCTGGCTTAGCTCCTTCTATGGGCTTCACTTTTCAAGCAACTGAGTTCATGCCAAGGACAATACACATATTTCCTCACCAGATCAACCCCGTGAGGCAGGAATGTGCCCACTTACAGATGAAGAAAGTAAGTGACTTGCCTAAGGTTATACATATTCCTTGAATGGTAACAGTATCTACTACTGCATGACAAGGGCCATTTCCATCCACTATGAGTGGGTCCCGCATTACTGTTGAGGGCAGGAAGCTTAGGGGTTGTCCTGCTTCCCAGCCCCATGGCTGGGTGCAGCCACTGCCCAGTGGTTGTAGAGGAGCTGCCTCTTGCGGCCTACTCCTGGTAATGTTCCCTGCCCTGTACCCTGGAGCTGCAGTGTCTGCCCTACCTTGGGCCCCGGGGCAGTAGGGGGAAGCGGGCAGGTGGGCACCCGCTGGGCATTACATGGCGCTGGGATTCTGCGGGCGCCGGCGGCGAGGGCCAGCTAGCTTCTGTTGCATGGAGTCGGCCAGGCTGGCTGGGGAGCCCGAGACTGTGGGGAAGTGGGTGAGCCTCGGGGTATGAGGCAGGATTTCCGCCGAGGACTCGTAGCTGTGTGAGAGACAGAGAAGAGACAGAAAAAAGAGATGGATAGGGAAAGACTAAGGGAAGACAGAGACTTCCTTTCCAAGGAGCAGAGAGCAGAACCGTCTTGTTTTTACCTATTTCTGCACTTCCAGATTTTATGGAAAGAATATTTGGAAAATGAAAAAAGATGTACCTAGACAAAGGCACATCAGGCCACTGTGCAAAAGAACAAGCATGCTCTAGAAGTGTATGTGCTGCTGTGGAAACACCTCTAAGAAATACCGTGGAAACGCAAGGTGCAGAATGCTCGAAGAATGCCACCGTCTGTGCAAGAAGATGTATACACACGTCCGCGTTTCAGTGCACAGGTGTCTGAATGTCTGTGTAACACTGCTGGCCTCTGTGGGATAGCTGGAGCATGAGGGTGCTCTCTCTGTTACAGCTCTGGAATTTTTAACTATGTGAATGTGGTATCAATATAAACATAAGTAAATCAATAAAAAAAGGGGGGAATAAAAGGGAAAAGTAAAACAAAAGGTGGAGAATTAGGGGAGAGAAATGGGGAGGAAGGAGGGAGACAGACAGAGAGAGAGAGATCACTTGCTTTTTACCCCAATCTAAGAACGTCCAGGGTAGGAGTGGAGGACAAAAAGTGGGGGCAGGGTACCTGTATGGCAGAACATTTAGCACCAACCAGGTAAAGGCCACGGGCACTCTCTGCCTTATGTATTCAGAGCTTTGCCTGATGAGGGCACAATAGCATTGGGAGGTTACCCCAAGGGGAAGGGCAGGGAAACCTGGGCTGGATGGGAGGCAGAGGGAGGGTGAGAGGTGGGTGCTAAGCTCAGGGATTGGGTGCCATGCCCACTCCCAAAGCTCCCCGAGACCTGTCCCCAAGTTCACCCCTAGGTCCCACTTGCCTAAGACCACAGAGCTTTGCTGGGTGAGGCAATGTGGGCAGGCAGGCTGGGGGCTGGGGATTCTAGGCAGGACAGGGAGGGCAGAGGCAGGTCCGGGGGAAGGGTGAGTCATAGGCTCCCCTGCGGGGAGCCAGGTGCACAGGAGGCCCTGGCAGGCACTCTAGGGACAGCTTGGAGGCCAGGCAGGTGGAACTGGGCGGAAGGCTCCCGAGTAGGCAGCTTTAATCGCAACTGGCAGCTATTTCTAGGTCCCTGGCAGGCAGTGTCGGCAGTGCTGTGGGCAGACACCTGTTGGAGTCACGAAGGCCTTAGGGTATGGGTGGGGCTGTGTGCAGGATGTGGCAGGTGTGGATATGGCCCTGGGGAAGGGGTATCTGTGTGAGATACAAACAGATGGAGAGAAAGCAGTGAGCTGTGGGTTACAGCCACAGAGGTGAATGAACAGGGACTGACACCTGCCTTCTACTCAGGGCACTTTCTACCACACTAGGGCATCCCACATGCCCCCTGTTCTATTACTCACATGTGAAAACTGAGCCCATGAGAGGGGAAGACATGTCTGAAATCACCTGGGGGCAGAGTCACCAGGGCTTCTGACAGTAGGCAGAGAAAAATCCACAACAGCTATTCTTAAGATCTGGCTAGCATTTGGATGGGGGGATGCCTAGAGGGCCCTGATGCCTTGTGCTCCCCTGGCTCCTGGCTCAGGGGAAGGTTCCCACTGGTACCCACAGGCCAGGTACCCATGTACTACTGGTGGAAAGGGCGAGGGGTGGGGCTGGTGGCAGGAACAATGTTCCCCCTGAGAGGTGTACAGACACAACCAGCAGGTTCCACTGACTGCCAGCAGGTGCACTGGTGCCCATGAGGACATCTGCCCCCCACTCTGCCTTACCTGAACATCTCTGTCACTTCTCCCTTGGCCAGCGCCACCAGGACAGGAAAACCGATGCAGGCAGGGACCAGGTATAGGAGGGCAGGCTACGAGAGGACACAGGCTGGTGAGGCCATGCTGGGCACGGCACTGCTTCAGGGCCATACCCAGCACCCCAGACCCCTCCTGGGCTGAACTGAAGGACAGTGACTGGTCCAGGACCACAGGAAATTAGTGGCTGGACCTGAACCCAGGGCTAACTCCCAGACAAGGACTGCTCCTCCTGAGAGGAATGCAAGAAAACTAAGAAACTCAAGCAAGCAGGGCTTCAAGGGTTCCCAGGGGTTTGGCTGGCAGCATCTGAATCACCTGGGTCACTAGGTTCAAAATGCAACTTCCTGGTTTGGTCCTACTCCCAGAGACTCTGCTTCCTGAGGTCTGGGGCTCACACCTGCATTTTAGCAAATGCTCCAGATGCTATTATAGTGATGATGACGTCACGGCTGCGCTAATGAGTACTTGTTGCAGCCTGTATTAAGATGACCTAGCTGGCCACTGGCTCCCCCAGGATTCACATCCAAGCAATTTGGCATGTCTGTGCCGAGACTCCTGGTAAAGCTGGGTTTGGAGAAAAAGATAGTTATACTAAGACCCCAATCATGAACATCTACTGTACAGGCACTGAGCTTAGCCTTCCCAGGAATAGTCAGCCCACTGGCACATCCCATGATGGTTATCCTTTTGCAGAGGAGGAAGATCAATGCTTCACAAGGAGAGGGCTCAGCCACCCAAATCTGGTTTTTTTTTTTTTGAAATGGAATCTTGCTCTGTCACCCAGGCTGGAGTGCAGTGGCACGATCTCGGCTCACTGCAAGCTCTGCCTCCCGGGTTCATGCCATTCTCCTGCCTCAGCCTCCCAAGTAGCTGGGACTACAGGCGCCCACCACCACGCCCAGCTAATTTTTTATAGTTTTAGTAGAGACGGGGTTTCACTGTGTTAGCCAGGATGGTCTCGATCTCCTGACCTCATGATCTGCCTGCCTCGGCCTCCCAAAGTGCTGGGATTACAGGTGTGAGCCACCGTGCCCGGCCAAGTTTCTTTTTTTGTTTTTTGAGACAGAGTCTTGCTCTATCTCCCAGACTGGAGTGCGATGGTGTGATCTTGGCGCACTGCAACCTCTGCCTCCCAAGTATCTGGGATTACAGGTGTGCACCACCATGCCCAGCTAATATTTGTATTTTTCAGTAGAGATAGGGTTTCACCATGTTGGCCAGGCTGGTGCACTTGCGTTCCTTCACATGGAGTCAAGTCCCTTGCTACATGCTCTGTAAGTCCCTCTAATTTCCCTCACAGCATTCTCACTTTGTCTCCCGGACTGAAATGCAGTGATATGAACATGGCTCACTCACTGTAGCCTTGACCTCCTGGGCTCAAGTGATCCTTTCACCTCAGTCCCACAAGTTGCTGGGCCTACAGGTGTAAGCCTCCATGCCTGGCTAATCTTTAGGGTCTGGTAAATACTCAATGAATGGCTCCTTCATGGCGCTTCTTCATGGGTGCTCATGAAGTGAAGAGGTTGTCCTGAAGAGGGTGAGAAGACTTCATTCCCTTTTTTTTTCTGAGACAGTTTCGCTCTTGTTGCCCAGGCTGGAGTGCAATGGTGTGATCTCAGCTCACTGTAACCTCCGCCTCCCAGTTCAAGAGATTCTCCTGCCTCACTCAGCCTTCTGAGTAGCTGGGATTACAGGCATGCACCACCAAGCCAATTTTATTTTATTTTTTGAGATGGAGTCTCACTCTGTTGCCAGGCTGGAGTACAGTGGCGCAATCTTGGCTCACTGCAACCTCCACCTTCTGAGTTCAAGTGATTCTCTGCCTCAGCCTCCCCAGTAGCTGGGACTACAGGTGCCCACCACAACGCCCAGCTAATTTTTTTTAATTTTTAGTAGAGACGGGGTTTCACCATGTTGGCCAGGATAGTCTTGATCTCCTGACCTCGTGATCCACCCACCTCGGTCTCCCAAAGTGCTAGGATTACAGGTGTGAGCCACCATGCCCGGCTAATTTTGTGTTTTTAGTAGAGATGGGGTTTCCCCATGCTGGTCAGGCTGGTCTCGAACTCCTGACCTCAGGTGATCCACCCACCTTGGCCTCCCAAAGTGCTGGGATTACAGGTGTGAGCCACCACACCTGGCTGGAGACTTCATTCTTAATGTAAAGCCAGCCCTTGGCCAGAGAACAAATAAATCTTTCCCACATGCCCTTGATTCTAATATTCAGACTTATTTCTTGCCATCTGCCATAGGTGGGCTGTGATCAATGCTGTATTACGTATATTAAATTATTGAATCTAACAATCCCTAAGTAGGCTGGGAGTGGTGGCTCATGCTTGTAATCCCAGCACTTTGGGAGGCTGAGGTGGGTAGATCAGCTGCAGTCAGGAGTTTGAAACCACCCTGGCCAATGTGGTGAAACCCTGTTTCTACTAAAAATACAAAATCAGCTGGGCGTGATGGTGCATGCCTGTAACCCCAGCTACTTGGGAGGCTGAGGCAGGAGAATTGCGTGAGCCCAGGAGGCAGAGGTTCCAATGAGCTGAGATCACACCACTGCACAAAGGCAGAGGTATCCCTTACCTCGAGCACTGGGACTACCTGTGTGTTGGAGAGCAGGGGACCCCATGGAACACAGTCCCCTCACGTCCTGGATCCCCTTTCCAAGAAGAATTTTTAGAGGTGCCCACTTGGATGACTAGGGAGAATGGCTAGGCTGCTGCTGGTAACACAGGACTTGGGCCAGGGTTCAGGAGTTCGTTAGTCCAGAGTCCAGATAGCCATCCAGGGCTCAGCCTGACGTAGTGTCCGCATTCTTTCAGCGCTGCAGTTGCCCCATAAAGGAGGACTCCTGTGTGCCAGAGCTCTGAATGGGTGCCTTTTCCCAGTCCAGCCAGGCAGAAGGCGAGGTTGCCCCCTTGTGGCCACTGGGGGAACTGGCTCTGGGCTTGGACTCCAATAAGGGGCTGAGAGCTGCAGAGACCTCCAAAAGGCCTCTTAACTAGTTCTCCAGTCCAGCCAGGTCCAGTCACTCTCTGCCACCCCTTGCCATATGCATGTTACTCTCAGCTTACACACGCTTGAAGCCCTTGAGCAGAAGTGAGAGGCAGTTCCACAATGGTTCTTGGTTTTTCTACTTATGGGCTAGGGGCCTTTTGACCTTCCATAAAGTAATACTAGGACTAAATGAGTTATTAGCAAAAGAGTTTAGCACAGTGCCTGGCACAGAGTGATTTAAAAAAACTCCAGCTTTGGTGATTAATTCAAAGATGACTCGTCTGTATTTGGGCCCTGGGGAAGGGGAAAGGGGACAGAAGCAGCAAGCCCAGAGTTGTTACCACAACAGGGCTCCCTTAGCCCCTGTTCCATGCTGGCTTTCCCATGGCCAGGGCTTGACAGCCTGGGTGTGGTTTCCATGCTGACCCAGGTTTGAATCCCGGCTTTATCACATACGTGCAGTGTGCCACCTCAACTCGTTTCCCCACCTGTTCACAAGGACCCTCACGGGTGCAGAGCCTGGCATGTGGAAGTGCTTAACAAACAGGAGTTCTTATTATTTCCAGCAGAGAGTAGGGCAATCCTGTCTGCTCACTTTCCCCTGAATCTTCCCCTCTCAAGGCCACACTGAAGGCTCCCAGTCCTTGTGCTATGTTGCCTCATTCTGTGGCAGCTCAGTACTCCATCCTCATCTTGGTGGGAGAAGGAGGCAGAGCCTGGGCTACTTGGGAGTAGGGGGAGGGAGGCCCCAGTACCCAACACCTACTCCAATCCTGTTCTTCTCTGTCTGCTTCCCACTACCAAGGCTGAGAAGCCAAACCCTCTTTCCTGGACTCTCCTGTAGCCAGGGTTGCTTTAGGACCCCAATCTGGCCCATAAGATGCTGAGAGGGTTCTGGGAAAGTTCCTGCCTTCCTGATGAAGGAAGCAGTCATGGCTGTTATGCTTTTCCCTCCTTCTTGCCTATAACGTGCCCATGCTGCTTGGAGCAGTGGCAGCCATCTTGCAACCACAAATGAAAGGCCAAGAGAATCACAGACATGACTGCTTCAACACCAGAGGAGAGTGCCTATCTCTGGACTGCTTGCATTTACAAATAAATCCTCTGTAAGTTCCTCTATTTGCAGTGAGGTGTTCTTGACACTCTGATACCATCCTGCTCACCTGAGCATGCTTGAAGATGTGCATGATGAAGATGGTAAGGCCCAGGCCAAAGATGTAGGCCGCAAAGCTGGTGTAGAAGTAGGTGTGGGTATTCTTCTTCAAACTTCAGGGAAGGTGTGAAGAAAGAGGAGGGTTAGATATAACACCCCTTCTGAGGGAGCTGGGGAAGACCCTAGAGGTTGTGGGGGTGACTGAGCTCTGGGGTGGGAGTCTGGAGGTGGGTGTGCACGCTGATACTGCCCCCAGCTATGTGTCTCTGGACAAGTTGCTTTCCTTCTCTTAGCCTCAGTTTACACATCTGCAAATGGGAAAATGAGGAGCTCATCTCCTTGGTAGTTATGAATGTCAAATGCTACAACCTAGAACAGTGGCTGTAAGACTTTAGTCAGCATAAAAATCATCTGGAAAGTTTGTGAAAAAATGCAGAATTCAAGGTCCCATCCCCAGGGAGTCTGATCTAATAGCCCTAGAGCAAGGTCCAGGAATCTGCATTTTGAAAAAACATCTGCGTTGAATCTCATACTGTTGGATCATGCTTTGAGAAACACAGATACAGAAACTGCAAAGGTAAGTTACTACTTTTAAGTGCAGTGGACGTAATAGTTCAGTAGCCGATTTGTGGTACTAACAGATGCTGGCTGCATAAATAAATGCCAGTGGCTTCCTGGAGGTGATTCATCCAAGATCAGCTTCAGAACAGATGAATCATATGCAGCCCGACATTGCCATTACGTGACTTCCCTCTCCAATGCCAGCTCCATAACCTCTGCATGTCCCCAGTGCCTGGGATGTGCCCAGCCAGTACTATGGACTCAATTAACATTTGTGGAATGAATGAGTGCTTCTGACGCCCTTCTCTCCTTGTCCTGGGTGCTTCTAAGCCTTTAGCTGCAAGTACATTGAAAACTCGCCTATCGTGAGAATTTGGGTACAAGTGACTCCCTTTGGGAATGTTGCACTGATTCTGGAATCAGCTGAGGAGCTGCTTATGCTGTGAGCCCAGGCTAGAAATGAGACTCTGTCTCTGAGGGTGCTGGCAGTCCAATCTGTTTCCAGCAAATAGCCTGGGGGTTTCTGATGGGTTTCACTTTGTATTACCTCTGAACAGCCAGGAGTAGACACGGCTGGCACAGACATCCCTCTACTTACAGACTGGCCAGGTCTCTTCCAAAGGTGACTATGAGCCCATATGCTCCTAAGGTTCGAAGTGGCACTACACTAATAACCCAGGTGTATGTGAGTGGGAAAAACCTAAGTTTCACATGGAAACTGGATTTCAATGATGCTGTTAGTAAGTCTCTCATTATCACTGTCACTGTTATTACTGCTTTTGCAACTATCAGGCATAAGGAAACCAAGAGTTCACAAACCACCTCAAAGTTAAGTGCACACACTGCCAGCCCTCACAGAGATGACGGAGTATAAAATGAATGGAGCTGTTGCTGGCGCCCCCTGCTGACGGCAAGTCCTGTTGCACACAGGTGCATTAACTCGGATAAGACCTTTCCTGTGTTTTAAATGCTGACCTAAGTTGGCCCACCTTCTCTTCCTCGTGCTGTCTACAACAGACTGAAAAATGTCTGAGTAAAGAGAGGGCAGGGAACAGCTAGAGGAGCTGAGACATGGTGACCTGACCCTAGGCTGATAAAAGATGATGATGATGACTGCAACCAGGATTCAACCAAGAGCTGAGGTCAGTATGTGCTCAGCACTCTCTCCAGATTTTCATGGTAGGAACTCTTGTTATTAACTCAAGATGAGAAACCGGAGGCTCAGGGAGGTCAGGCCACTTGTCAAGGTCACACAGTGAGAAAGCACTGTGAGTACCACCAGGTCCTTGTGGGTTTAAAACTCTTGGCCTGTGATTCTTAAAACATTTTTTTGACCACAAGCTCTTCAAACACTTAGAACTTCAAGATGCAAAATGCAGATAAAATCAGAATTGCTCTGGCTGCTATGGGGTGGAGGGTCTGGTCCCCTGAGGTACCTTCTCTGGGTTCCTGAAGGCCACTGGAGAATCCCTGGAGAACCCCATGCTGGGGCAGGCCCTCACTCACTCACCTGATGTCAAAGCGCAGCAGCAAGGCAATGAAGATCCCTGTGGGAGAAAGCCGGGGTTAGTGAAAGGGAAGCAGCCGGGCAGTGACCTAACAAGAGACTGGGTCCTGGTCCCTGACCTGGTGTTCCGTCTTGGAGCAATCATTGGAGACCAAGGGTGTGGCCACTACTCTCAAGTGCCAGCAGAACGTCCCATTTCTCTGCCTAGAACAATGAGAGTGGCCCGGGATTTTACTTTGGCCTGGGACAATGACCCGGTCCCTCACTGCACCATACTGTCACACTGTGACTGCCCAAATGCTTATCAAGTGCCTACGTACCAGATGCTATGGACAATGCAGGAGTAGGCAAAATAACTGCTCCCACAGAGCTCAGCCAGGGGGACACGGTAGCCACACTATGACATACCTCAAATAGTCATGGACATCACTGTGAGACTGTAACTGTTAAAGAGTGCTTCCACTTTGGAAGGCCAAGGTGGGTGGATCACGAGGTCAGGAGTTCAAGACCATCCTGGCCAACATGGCAAAACCTCGTCTCTACTAAAAATACAAAAATTAGCCAGGCATGGTGGCACGCACCTGTAGTCCCAGCTAATCGGGAGGCTGAGGCACAAGAATTGCTAGAACCCAGGAAGTGGAGGCTGCAGTGAGCCGAGATCGCACCGCTGCACTCCAGCCTGGTGACAGAGCGAGACTCTGTCTCAAAAAACAAAACAAAAACCGAAAAATAGCCAGGTGTGGTGGCAGGCACCTGTAGTCCCAGCTACTTGGGAGGCTGAGGTGGCAGTGAGCTGAGATCACACCACTGTACTCCAGCCTGGGTGACAGAGTGACTCCGTCTCAAAACAAAAAACAAACAACAAACAACCCCCCTCCCCCCAATCTGCCAGGCATGGCAATGCACGCCTGTAATTCTAGCCACTCGGGAGGCTGAGGCAGGAGAAATGTGCTTCCCACGTCTTGAGAAGGTATAACAGGATGAGACCTAGGCTGGGCGGGGGCAAAGGAGGGGAAAGAAGGAAGGCTTCTTGGAAATGCCACATGCCAGGAGGAGAGAACAGCACGTGCAAAGGTCCTGGAGAAAGAGGGCTCAGAGATGTGGCAGGGACTGAGGGGCCACTAAGGCAGCTTGCCCACCGGCAGGAGATGAAATGGACCAGCCCTGCAGGGCCCTGAGGACCATGGGGAGGAGTTGGGTCTTTATCCTCAGTGAAGAGATGCCCTGGAGGAGTTCTGAGCAGAACAACCTAAACAGATTTTGAAAAAGGTCCCTGTGGCAGCTGTGTGGCTGGATGGGGAAGGAGGAGGGGCAAGTAGCAGGCCATTTGAAGGCTCCACAGGAGCACAGGAGAGGGTTACCTCAGTCTACCCACCTCACTCTGAAACTTCAAAACCAAGCCAATTATAAGCAATGGTTCTGCTAAAAAAGAAAAAAGAGAGACATCCCAGAAGTCTAAGCATCCCCAAAACACAGCCAAGCAGTCCTGCCCCTGTGCTATACACACACCCTGTGTGTCTGCCTCCCTCACTGGGCTCTGAGTCTCATTTACTTCAAGGAAGGCATTGATAAGAAGCACTGCCTGGCTGGGCACAGTGGCTCACGCCTGCAATCTCAGCACTTTGGGAGGCTGAGGCAGGTGGATCACCTGAGGCCAGGAGTTCAAGACCAGCCTGACTAACATGGTGAAACCCCGTCTCTACTAAAAATACAAAATTAGCTGGGTGTGGTGGCACATGCCTGTAATCCCAGCTATGCAGGAGGCTGAGGTTGCAGTGAGCTTAGATTGTGCCATTGCACGACAGCCGGGGCAACAAGAGCAAAATAAAATTCCATCTCCAAAAAAAAAAAAAAAAAAAAAGAGCAGCACTGCCTGTCAACATATGATTAATTTTAAAGAGGGAAATGAATTAGTTCTCGATGAATACTCTGTAGGAGTAGGGAGTTGGTTGGGGAGAGAGCAGACAACTGGTTATTCTGGAAACAAACTGGGAACTCAGCGCCCCCTGGCGGCTGATTTCTACAAGTGTTCTCCAGCTAATCCAGGAGTCAGAGCTCTGCCAGGGGCTCTCACTCCTTTTTTTTTTTTTGAGACGGAGTCTTGCTCCGTCTCCCAGGCTGGAGTGCAGTGGCCAGATCTCAGCTCACTGCAAACTCCGCCTCCCGGGTCTACGCCATTCTCCTGCCTCAGCCTCCCGAGTAGCTGGGACTACAGGCACCCGCCACCTTGCCCGGTCAGTTTTTGGTATTTTTTTGGTAGAGACGGGGTTTCACCGTGTTAGCCAGGCTGGTCTCGATCTCCTGACCTCGTGATCCGCCCGTCTCGGCCTCCCAAAGTGCTGGGATTACAGGCTTGAGCCACCGCGCCCGGCAAAACTTTCTTCTTTTAAGCAAGCTTCTAACCCTCTGACTCTGAGACTAGGAAGACAAGTACGTCCCCTGGGTTCACTGCCCCCACTACTGAGCCCAGATCAGCAGACACACAACACCTGAGCCTCAGTCACTTCAGCTGCCTTCAGAGTGGCAGCTCAGCTTTGCCATTAGTCTCTTTCTTGACTGGTAGTTTGAGCTGCTCCTGCCCCAAGGTGAGGCCAGGCTGTGGGTATGCAGGATGTGCTCTCCTGCTTGGACTGTGGACGGGGCCCCTGTGTCCATACCCATAGACACACTGACTAGAACCCACACGCAGATTCAGGGGCTCAAAGGCCAGCTTCTGCAGACAAGCAGGTTTGCATGCACATGCTCCTCTGCTTAGAGTGCAGACACAGGAGCCCACGTGTGTGTTCTCCCTGGAGACATCTTGGCACAGGGAGGAGAAGCAAGGGAGCTATGGCAATTCTGGTACATCTGTGATGCCTGCAGACGCTGGGAAGGGGTATGTGTATGTGTGGGTGTGTGTGAGAGGGGTTCAGTCCATTAAGATTGTCATGAAATGTGCTTTTTCAGAGTGTACCTCAGTCTGTCATTAGACTTTTACTTTTGTAGTTCTTGAGCAACATCTGCTCACCTAGACCAGAAGCTCTGTGAAGACAGTCTTGTTCAATGATGCCTGACCAGGGCCCAGCCTGGAGCATGGCACCTGATTGGCACTCTGTAAATAGATGTTAAGGTGGAACCCTTCACCAGACCCCAGCCTGATCCAGCCTTACTTTTTCTCTTTCTAAGCTGGTAAGCCTGTCTGTTTAGCAGTAATCCCCTTGCTCCAGGGAATACTCTCTCCACCCCTTTCACATGGCCCCCACCCTAGCAGGCTCACCTGGAATGACGACATCTCCAAGTCCCAGCATGGCAAAGTTGTTTGCTTCGAGGCCTTTCTCCAGCAGATCCTGGGGAAACACCACTGAAGGGGGAGGCGGGGATGTGAGGAGTCAGCTGGAGCCCAGTTTACTTTTTTTTTTTTTTTTTTTTTTTTGAGACAGGGGCTTGCTCTATTGCCGAGGGCAATGAGGACTGCAATCGGGAGTGCAATAGCATGATCTTGGCTCACTGCAACCTCTGTCTCCTAGGCTCAAGTGATTCTCCTGCTTCCTGAGTATCTGGGATTATAGGCACCCGCCCCATTTTTGTATTCCCAGCTTAATTTGACTCCTAACCCCGCATTCTTGTTGTATGAAACTCACACATTTGTGTTTCTGGGTGGGACGTGGGGGATGAGGTGGTGAGAGGATGCAGGGCAATGTCTCCATCTGAGTCACAGCTGGTTAGAGGGGGGAGGAATCGGGTCATCTAGGCTGAAGGTTTAATGCCTTTACTGAGCTGTAACTCAAATAACCATACAATTTCAATGCCTTTTTACAGCTATAGAACACTTTGGTTAAATGGGATTGACACTAAAGCCCAGTATGTAAGAAAAGAGCCACACAGTGCCAACATCTACAAGGTTTCCCATCTCACAACAGGGGTATGGACAGATGGTGGCCCTTGTTCTGAAGCAGCGTGAGCCTGGGCTATAAGCTCCTTCTGTATTTGCTGAGAGAGAAAATGCCACACACCCGCAGATTCCTTCCTTAAGGCCCCTCACTCAGAAATCTTGCTGGATAGCTTGTTTGAATAAATAAAGATTAGGGAGAAATGTCTCCCTCTGTGTCTAGTTATAGCAAAAGGAGGTTGTAACTGGATTTCATCCATAGGGCCTTGCAAGCAGAGCAGTTACAAGTGGGTTTTAAAGTCTGACTTGTGGGTCTGTGGGTCTGAGCCCTAGCTCTGTGCTCTGCACAGTTTACTTACCTGCCTTAGTTTTCTCACCTGTGAAATAGGTAGACAACAGAACTGACCCCTCAGGGTAGTAGTGAAGATTAGATGATTTGTACACACTGTTAACTGCTACCCCATGCCTTCTGTACTAATCCAGTCCTGGTTTTGTGTGAGGCAGCCTTTCCAGGTGACAGGTCAAGTGTGGTGCAAGACTAAGCCACTCAGGAAAATCCTGTTCCTTGAATTCCTTACTTGCAGGTAGGGGGTCAGCTCTGACCAACAGTATGTTTTTTCTTTTTGAGATGGAGTCTTGCTCTGTCACCCAGGCTGGAGTGCAGTGGCACAATCTCGGCTCACTGCAACTTCCGCCTCCTGGGTTCAAGTGACTCTCCTGCCTCAGCCCCCCTGAGTAGCTGGAATTACAGGCGTGTGCCACCACGTCCGGCTAATTTTTGTATTTTTAGTAGAGATGGGGTTTCACTATGTTGGTCAAGCTGGTCTCGAATTCCTGACCTCGTGATCTGCCTGCCTCAGCCTCCCAAAGTGCTGGGATTATAGGTGTGAACCACCACACCTGGCCATTAAAAAAAAATTTTTATTTTTTATACATACATACGTATATATATATGTATATATATTTGAGACACAGTCTTACTCTGTCACCCAAGCTGGAGCGCAGTGGTGCGATCTTGGCTCGCTGCAATCTTCATCTGGCCAACAATATGTACACAGAGGTACACAGGGTTTCTGGGTAAGCTTGTGCTTCCCTAATACATGGATAGGTACCCTTGCCCTGCCTGCCTCTTCCTGCCTTGTATGTACAACGCACAGTGGTTTGCAGATTCTCTCTCTCAATCCTGGTACCATTCAATTCTGAGTGGCAGAGACTATAGTCTCAATTTTACAGTTCTAGAAACCAGGGCTCAGAGAGGACAAGTCTTCTCCCCAAGGCCACACAGTCAGCAAGTGGCAGAGCTGAGATTCAAGTTCAGGCAGCCTGACTTCAGCATATGTGCACTTCACTGTTCTGCCTTTCTGCCACTGAGCTCTAGTCCTAGCAGTAGAAGGCAGTGGGTCTTCCCCCCAGCCCGGAAAACCAGACCCTAAGTATCAGAAACCAAATATGACAGCACCACTTTGCTGCTCGGACCCTTCTGGTGGCCTATGGGGCAGTGTCCAAGCTCCTTGGACAGACATCCTTGGCTTCCCAAATCTGGCCTCTGCCTACCTCTTTCCAGCCTCTTTTCCCTGAACTCAGTTACGCCCACTCCCTGATTCTCTGCTCCCAGGTCCCTCCATGCACCTTCCTGCCTCTAGCCCTTTGCTGAAGCTGTACATTATCTTTCAAATGCCCATACTGCCCCTGCATGGTTGGGAAATGTGTATTCATCCTTCATGACCCAGAAAAGATTTTCCTGACACTCTGGCTGGGTTCTCTGGGCTTCGACACTTCTGGACTCATCCATCAAGGCATGTGGGGAACAGCTGTTGCTCCGGCTGGCCCAGCATCTGTTCCCTTGCTCTGGAGAACTGCCCTCCCCTTGTACACTTGGTTCTGGGGGGCTGCCAATTCTAATACTCTGCCTTCAGGCACTGGAGAGGGCAGTGACCCTGGCCTGTCCATCGCGATCCTCCATTTCTCCAGTGGGAGTGTCTGGCTCATGGGCCAGGCCAGGCCTTATAGGTTTATTCAGGCCAAAGCTGGGAGAAACCTGTTTTCCTCTGGGGTCACTAAGCTGGAACCACAGAATTCAGGAGCTGTTTGTGGCCATGAAGCTCTCCCCAACGCAGGGAAAAAGGCTGTCCACAGTGGTGGAGAGTGAGTCATGAGAAAGACAACTGTTTCTTGATTCCCTGAGTGGAATCTCCCCCAATCTCCCCTGACGACTGCCTGTCGCCACGAGCCAGTGCTTTCATGGCACATGCTCACTGTTGCCTGCCCTCCCGGCAGCATCTTCCTCTCTTCCTTGCTAGCATGCCTGACGGATTCTGTTCCCCTCTTTGAGCCTTGTAATCCCAGGAGGTGATTCTCCACTAGTCTAAAGCTTAAACTCTAAGCCAATCATGTTTCCTAACCCCCTCACTGGTGAATGGTTTAGACTTGGGCCTGTGACCCAGTTTTGACCAATAAAGTATGAGGGAGGCTGCACAGGAGATCTGGGGATAACCATCCCTCCCTGAGACATCATTTCCCCTTTCTTTTTCTGGACATGGCTATGTGAGGAGTCAATGCTGGGAGCTGCGGCAGCCATCTTGGGACCGTGAAGGGATGACCTAAGGGGCAGGTGGACATGCTGAGAATGCTCCTGAAGTAATCTTGGCTCTTGGTGAAGAGAGGGTTATTAACCCACTCTGAGCCTTCTACCCCTGGGCTTGCTGTAGTGTGAGATGACAAAATTTCCCCCTGTTTAAAGACAGTTATACAGGTTGAGTATCCCGTATCTGAAATGGTTTGACCAGAAATGTTTCAGACTTTTTTTGAATTCTGGAATATTTGCATATACATAATGAAATATTTTGGGGATACAACCTAAGTTTAAACATGAAATTCACATTATACTTATAGCTTGAAGGTAGTTTTATATATGTACACATATACATACATATATTTATATACATACAAATTTTAGAGACAGGGTCTCATTCTGTCATCCAGGCTGGAATGCAGGGACATGATCATAGCTTACTTCAGCCTGGATCTCCCAGGCTCAAGTGGTCCTCCTGCCTCAGATCCTCCCAAGTAGCTAGGACTACAGGTGTGTGTCACCACACCTAGCTAATATTTTAATTTTTTGTAGAGACAGGGTCTTGTTGTTACCCAGGCCGGTCTTGAACTGCTAGCCTCAAGTGATCCTCCCGCCTCAGCCTCCTAAAAAGAGTTTTATACAATACTTAAAATGCTATTTTCTGCATGAAACAGTTTGTTAAGTCCTTGTGTGTGGAATTTTCCACTTGTGGTGTCATGTCAGTGCTCAAAAAGTTTTGGGTCTTGGAGCATTCTGGATTTCAGATTTTCGGATTAGAGACGCTTAACCTGTAGGTGGCTTTTCTATTACTTATAAAGAGAGGATACACTGAAGAACAAAACCAAGGCAGTTTGAGCGGCACGGAATAGATAGCACCTGACACTCAGGTGCCAAGGGGACCCCAGTGAGGGGTGCTACAGGTCTCGGCTTAGAGGTTTTCTCTCCTGGAAAGCCCCTGCATGTGCCCCCCGGGTTGGGTTAAACAGTTCCCTCTACGCTTGCTCCCATTTTGCCTCATTTCACACTATGCTGCACCATGACCAAGTGGCCAGAGGCCGGGGCCTGGGCACGATGAACACAGTCAGATGAATCAATGAGGATGAGGAAACCAGGCTGGAGAGTCACAGGAGGAAGAGGTACATGGGGAAGAGATAGGGGGATGCACTGACTGAAACGGGATGTGGGGGTATGGCCTGGCAGGGGTAGGGGAGGGGTTCCCTATGGCGGGGTGGTCACTTACATTTTATTGGTGCCTCAAAGGACTTGGCCACTGTCACCATCACATTGGTGCCAAATACCTAGAAGGAGAAAAGGGCAGTATGAAGGAAGTAAGGGGCTGTGGGGGAAGAATGGCTGTCCCTGGGCTTCTAGAAGTGCTGTTGCCTGGAATCTGAGGGGAGCTGGGAGGGGCTCCGGTGCAGATCTGAAGTTGAGGTGAAGTGGCCACTGATACTGGTTCTGGGCAACAAAGAGGGGAAATTCGAGGGAGTATAGAAAGGACCTCTGATGGCCCAAGCCAGGCAGCCTATGTTTGTTCACAGTTCTGTTCCTCCCAAGTGATAAAATCCCCCAGCGCCACCCACTCAAGAGAAGAGGCTGCCTGGGGCCAGGAAAAGGGTGCCCGAGTCAAGCTGACCTCAGTCCCTCTGCGATGCCTCTCAGAGTCAATGTGAGAGGCATCACAGGCCAGGGCTGGTGTGCAGCTGAGCACAGATGGCCTGTCCTCCCAGGTCAATGCCCTTGCTGGGCCCATTCATCAACATTCTTCCACCCCTACCTGAACTTCTCTGAGTCTCAACTCCCTTGCCGAGGAGACAAGGGATTAGGTAACACCCCTACTGGCAAGGAAGATATGCAGGTGGTTGGAAGGCACTGGGCATGAGTGTGCTCTCAGAAAGAGGTGGAATCTGCTCTCTCTGGCTCCATCTCACATATGGGCCCAGAGAGGACTTGCTCTGGGGTCTGGAACTTCAGCCCAAAACAGCTCTTCTCTATCAGATGACTGCCACTTGGGCCAGAGAGGCAGGGCAGTAGGAAGATGAGATGGTCCTGGAGCCAGACATCCTTGGTATCCCCGCCTGACTCACCCAGAAGACATCGTAGATGAAGAGTCCGCCCAGCAGGATGCAGCCAGTGCTGACATTGTTGAGGTGCAGGAGCTCTACTCCATTAAGGGAGAAGGCCAGGCCAAAAAGGTTGTTGGCAATCCAGTGCTGAGGAAAGCGGGGAGTGAGACCAGCTTGCTGTGCCCCACCCTGCCCTGTCAACCCCATCCTCCCCTTCTGCCCAGGTCCCGGCTACTCACCTTCCTCAGCAGGTACCAGACGCCAACGATGCTGCTCAGGCCCAGGCATACCAGGTCCTTGGTGTCAAATTCATAATTGATGATCTCTGAGCAGAGAGGCCAGGTAAGTCCACTCCCTGGGGCGGCGCTACCCCTCCCACCTGTCAGCCCCTGGATGGAGGAGGGCATGGCTATGGGCACTGTGAGAGGTTCACAGGCTGGGGGGGCTAAGCTTGGCTGCCCTAGATTAGTATGAGTTTCAGGAAGGGGAGCGCTCACTGGAGCCACTCCAACCCCTCCAATTTCCTACAGGAGGGAATGGAGGCCCAGAGAAACTTACAAGCCTGGCACAGGGTCAGCGGGAAGTGGTCTTTGGTGTTAGAAGCACAGGCTTTGTTACTTGTAGCTGGGTGACCTTGGGGAAGGCAGTTCCCTCTCCGAGCTTCAGTTTTCTTACGTGTAAAAAGGGGACAACAGCATCCCCTCTGAGGGCTGCTGTGGGGAATAAGTAAGATAGTCCTTACAATGCGTTCAGCACAGTGCCTGGCACATAGCAGGTGCTCAGTCAATGCCAGCTGCCACTGAACCCAGGTCTTTAGAAAGGTCTGTTAATTCTGGAATCTTTCTACTTTGCCACCAAAGGATGAAGAAGGTTAGTGGCAGCCTTAGTTCACTAGCAGGCGATGAAGAAGGGAAGAGATGCAGGTCTCAAGGAAAGGCCAGAGTCCCCGAGGCTGCTTTTGTAGAGGGCCCTGTGGTAGACATCTTGATGTTAGACCATTCTTGATTGCTTCCAAGCTTCCTAAGAAGACAACTAGAGGCTGTGGAGTTTGCCAGGAGTCACAGAGTCCAGTCATTCCTTTCACATTCCAGAGTGTAGCCGACTGCTTACTGCTTGTCCCCTAATTTGTTTTTTCCTCTGTGGTAAGAGCACCCTGATTTGTTTTCTATAAAGTATCTGTTAAACTTATTTAGCATAACCACAGAGGCATTGTCTTCACGCTGTCACACACAGACACAAACACACATACGACACAATCAATATCTACATTTAGCCCCCCAAATGCATTCCTTCTGAGGCTCATTTATATGTCTTCATGTGCCACAGCCCATCATTTAAATAATGGATGTTTTCAATGCCAATTCCTTTGTTGACTTTCTCAATATCTTCTGCAGACATCTTCATGACCCCAACACACAGAGCATGCTGTTTTCCTTCTGCTGTGACTGCTACAATGGTATCTACCGCAGCAGGGTACAGCTTAGCTCCAGGAGAAGTTAAACCTGGACACATAATATTTGCGCCGCTGAGTACAAATTTGATAGCTCCTTTATCAACCTGCTGGTGTGGCAGGATAAAAGGGTATTTGTGAAGCAATCTTAGAGTTGGACAAAAAGGCCCCATTCTTTGTCTAAAAAACAGTAATTCTCCACTTACGGTAAGGATTTCTGTATGTTCGTGGCATCGTACTATTTTGACAGGATCTTTCTTAGGCATGATTTGATTAAGCCATGGTTCAATACCTGGAAACTGCTCTACCAGTTGGCTCTTAATGCCCTTAATAACTGACGTTTTCAACTGGATGCAGTTGGACACACTTTCCTTTTCATCAAACTTCTTGAACATGATCCAAGGTGAAGCGGGCGACAACAGGGAAACAAACGGAATTGGCAAAGCTCCAGTAGAGTCCCCTGCAGGAAGGCCAGTGCAGGCGCCACGCGGACTGCGGACAGAGCCGTTGTCGCTAACCGGAAGATGACACAGCCAGCGCGCTTTACGGCCCGGTGAAATCTGACAACTTCCGCTCTCTTAACGCCACGTCACGACTGCGCTTGGCCCTGCGCTTGTTTTTTCGACTGTTGATTCCTCTCCAATGAGGATCGCTGAAAACAGGAGGGCTTGAGAAGCAAGAAGTGATACGAATGCTTTCTCCTTGCCGAAAGAGAAGACGAGCTCCGCACCCTGATGAGTTAGTTCCAACTGGACATGACGCCGACTCACGGCCATTTTCAAGCTTCTCTTATAGCTAAATGGACCCAGGATATGGATGCCTCTCCTTCCCTCTGGCTGGACAGTGGAGTGATGACACCACCCTGACCCGAGGGCCAGCGCTGTATATGGCGGAGCATGAGATAGATAGGGTCTGGGACCTTGAAGACTCTGTGGTACAAGCTTAGCCTTTTTACTATTTATTTATTTATTTATTTATTTATTTATTTATTTTGAGACGGAGTCTCGCTCTGCCACCCAGGCTGGAGTGCAGTGGCCGGATCTCAGCTCACTGCAAGCTCCGCCTCCCGGGTTCACGCCATTCTTCTGCCTCAGCCTCCCGAGTAGCTGGGACTACAGGCGCCCGCCACCTCGCCCGGCTAGTTTTTTCGTATTTTTTAGTAGAGACGGGGTTTCACCGTGTCAGCCAGGATGGTCTCGATCTCCTGACCTCGTGATCCGCCCGTCTCGGCCTCCCAAAGTGCTGGGATTACAGGCTTGAGCCACCACGCCCGGCCTATTTATTTTTTTAGACAGGGTCTTGCTCTGTCGCCCAGGCTGGAGTGCAGTGGTGTGACCGTGGCTTACGGCAGCCTCCAACTCCACGGCTCAAGCGACCCTCCTGCATCAGCTTCTCAGTGTTGGGATTACAGGCATGGGTCACCGCGCCTGGCCAAGCTTAGTCTTTTTTTTTTTTTTTTTTGAGACAGGGTCTCACTCTGTCGCCCGGGCTTGAGTGCAGTGGCGCAATTTAGGCTCACTGCAACCTCCGCCTTCCCAGGTTCAAGCAATTCTCCTGCCTCAGCCTCCCGAGTAGCTGGGATTTCAGGTACACGCCACCATGCCTGGCTAATTTTTTTTGTATTTTTAGTAGAGACGGGGTTTCGCCATGATGGCCAGGCTGGTCTGGAACTCCCGATCTCAAGTCATCTCCCTACCTCAGCCTCCCAAAGTGCTGGGAGGCATGAACCATCTCACCTGGCCCAAGCTTAACCTTAAAAAAAAAAAAAAAAAAAAAATCAACACTTGTTTCTTTGATAGAGGTTCCTTAGAGATGCACAAAGCAATCACATAAAATTGCTGCCGATTAGGGACAAGACAGCATGTGCTAGGCACCAGTAAGAGAGAATGCTATGGCCGGGCACGGTGGCTCACGCCTGTAATCCCAGCACTTTGGGAGGCCAAGGTGGGCAGATCAAGAGGTCAGGAGATGGAGACCATCCTGGAGTGAAACCCCATCTCTACTAAAAGTACAAAAAAATTAGCCCGGTGTGGTGGTGTGCGCCTGTAGTCCCAGCTACTCGGGAGGCTGAGGCAGGAGAAGGGTGTGAACCCAGGAGGTGGAGCTTGCAGTGAGCCAAGATTGTGCCACTGCACTCCAGCCTGGGCAACAGAGTGAGACCCTGTCTAAAAAAAAAAAAAAAAAAAAAAAAAAAAAAAAAAGGCTAGATTTCACATGCTCAGTATTTTACAGGAGAGAAATACCTGCTGGGCGTGGTGGCTCACTCACGCCTATAATTCTAGCGCTTTGGGAGGCTGAGGTGGGCAGATCACTTGAGGTCGGGAGTTTGTGACCAGCCTGGCCAGCATGGCAAAACTCCATCTCTACTAAAAATACAAAAAAAATTAGCTGGGCGTGGTGGCACAGGCCTGTAATCCCAACTACTCAGTTGGCTGAGGTTTCAGTGAGCTGAGATGGCGCCACTGCACTCCACCCTGGGTGACAGAACAAGGCTCTGTCTCAAAAAACAACAACAAAAAAGAAATACCTGCTATTTGGTCAAGCCATTGATAATCTTGTTACAGTATTTCAATCCATACCCTAACCTGCAAATTCCAGGATCTCCACACTTCCCCATAGTTTGCATTTTTTTTTTTAAATTAATTTTTTTATAGAGATGAGGTCTCACTATGTTGCTTAGGCTGGTTTCAAATTCCTGGCCTCAAGTGATCATCCTGTCTTGGACTCCCAAAGTGCTGGGATTACAGGCATGAGACACTGTTTCTGGTCAGTTTTTATTTTTGAAAAAGAGCTGTGGAACCCCCTTTTCAAACCTTAGGTGAGGCACTGATCACACTAAAAATATATACGAATAAAATAATCACGAAGGCCAACTTTGACTGAGTGCTTACTATGAGCCAGGCAGCATGCTGAATGCTTTCCACTTACTGACTCGCCATCTTAACAACATGACTGTGAAGGAGGTCCTAGATTAACACTTTCATTTTACAGATGGGAAAACAAAACAAAACAAAACACCCAATGCTCAGAGAGGTAAGGCATTCACCCAGGGTCCCATGTCTAGGTAGTAGCAGAGTTGGGATGTGAATCCAGGCCATGAGATTCCAGAGCCCACTTCTTCCATCATTCGCTCTATTGGAGAACCCCAATATTGGAGAGACAAAAGGAATGGCAGAGGAAGATACCCAAGGCACACTACAGGGAAAGTGGTTAGCACTGACCTTCCTTGTTTTCCCCAGAACCCTGTGTGAAGAGCAGCTGGTACTGTCGATTTGGAAAGGTGGCCGGAAAAAACTTATTCATGAAGGGGCTGGAAGGAAAGACAAAGCAAGTCGGCAAACAGAGCCCCCATGGGCAGTCAGCCTTAACACTCCCCTGCCCCATTTACAGCTGGCACCCTTACAGCTGTCCTGATAGGTAGGTGTTATTGTTCCCACTCTACAGATGTGAAAACAAAGGCCCTCAAAAGGTAAGTGATTTGCCCAGAGTCACACAGGGGTCCTATATCTCGGCTGAGACTCAAACCTAGGTCTTTGCACTCATAGTAATTTCTGTACTGCCTTTTTGTTAACATCAAAGAAATGCAAAGCAGAAGCAGACAGACTTTCAGGCAAAATACCATTTTTGGGAGAGAAGTCTGGCCCACATGCCACCTATACGAGTCCCTTGTCAAGAAGCATATTTGTGGACTCCCTTCCAGGCCTATCAAGTTGATGACCTGACAGTCACCCCCATCCCACTCCATGACTTGACATTCTGCTCTCCAACAGCAGGCCTGAGATTTTTACAGACTCAGCTGGAATCAATCAGCCAGATGAATCATAGCCCCTGGGCAGGATCACCATCACATTCACTCCTTCCACAAGGCCTCAGTTGTTTAAGACCAGCTTGGTCTTGTCTCCAGAAGCATTCTCTCTGATTACCCAGCATGCCCCACCTCCCAGCCAGGCAGGAAGCAGAGACCTTCTCTGGACCTTTTTCAGAGCAAGATAAGCAAACCACGGCCTCTCGACCCAGCCTCGTGGCCGTACTGTGGAGTGGCTACAAGCCTGGGTGGCCCAGCCCTGAGGCCTGCTCTGCCATGTGGCTGTGGGAGACCATTTCAATGGCTCTGTCTCCCTGGACCTCAATTTTCTCACCTGTATACAGGGCTAACAATACCACCTGTCTCAGAGCATTGCTATGAAGATATGAAAGGCAGGACGAATGCTTCGCCTGGCATGGAGTCTTTAGCAGGGATGAGGCAGGCCAGGAAGTACCCACGTCACAGTGAAAAAGGGAGGGAAAAGGGAACTCCCTTCTTTTTTTTTTTTTGAGATGGAGTCTTGCTCTGTCTCTCAGGCTGGAATGCAGTGGTGCAAGCTCTGCCTCTCGGGTTCATGCCATTTTCCTGCCTCAGCCTCCCGAGTAGCTGAGACTACAGGCACCTGCCACCATGCCCGACTAATTGTTTTTGTATTTTTAGTAGAAATGGGGTTTCGCCATGTTAGCCAGGATGATATCCATCTCCTGACCTTGTGATTCACCCTTCTCGGTGCCCCAAAGTGCTCGGATTACAGGCATAAGCCACCGTGCCCGGAAGGCTCGATGGGAACTCTCTTCTAAAGACCCTGGTGGCATGGAGCAAGATGTAGATTCAAGAACCCTCTCTGGCCAGGTGCAGTGGCTCACGCCTGTAATCCCAACATTTGGGAGGCTGAGGTGGGCGGATCACTTGAGGTCAGGAGTTCGAGACCAGCCTGGCTAACATGGCAAAACCTCATCTCTACTAAAAAAATACAAAAATTAGCCCAGTGTAGTGGCAGGAGCCTGTAATCCTAGCTACTCAGGAGCCTGAGGCAGGAGAATCGCTTGAACCTGGCGGGGGCAGAGGTTGCAGTGAGCCGAGATAGTGCCATTGCACTCCAGTCTGGGCGACACAGCGAGACTCCGTCTCCAAAAACAAAAACAAAAAACCATCTCTGGCCCTCCATTTCTCCACTTTTCAAAGAGCCAATCCCTCCCAGCCTGTAGAGCTGTGGTGTGAATGATGGTAGGGCTTTGTGAACAGAAGCACAGCAGGTGTAAGGGCAGAATTGGAAATGGGCTCCCACAACAGGGTTTTGAGGCGGTGGGAGGCAGAAGCTGGGTGGGTGACTGGAAGCTACTTTCAGATTAGTTTGCTGAATCAGTTTTGGGGGAGTCTGAAGTCAGGGTGTGAGTGCAGGTATGGACAGAGGCAGAAAAGCAGGCTGAAGAGCTAAGCCCTTTGCCCATCTTAGCCGGCCTCTTCCTTAGGAGCTTGGTGCTCAGCTTCTGAACCAGCAGAGTGTGATAGTTAAAGACACGGACTCTGGAGCCAGACTTCCTGGGCTCAAATCGTAACTCTGCCACTTATTAGTGGTCTGATCTTGGGAAAGTTCTTTAACTGCTCTGTGCAACTGTTACTCATCTGGAATGCTATAACACCTTTCTTGTAGGGCTACTGAGAGGATTAAATGAGCACTTGGTACCCTATAAACTTAACTGCAGCTTCAACTTCAAGTAGCAAGTCTCCAGATTGGTGTCTGTTATTCTGAGAAAAGAGAGGCTGCTCAGCACTACACAGGGGAAGAGTCAAGCGACTAGGCTAGCACTGAGTCTGTGGACTTGAGAACAGAGGCCCTGTCTCATCATCCTCACCCTACCCTGGGGTGAAGATGCCTGGTGCCTGCTAGACATCTGCTAAATGCTTACTGAATGACTCTGAAAGCAGACTTTTGTAGCAGGCAGAGATTCTTCCTGGCCCTTGATGGCTCATGTCAAACGTAAAGGTCATTCCTTCCCACTGACAAGCCACATCCTGGTGCCCTTCTCCCCTGGGGGTGGAAGGCAGGGTCAGTGAAACTGGTGACGTGGCTTCCTCCTCTGGGGTGGCAGATCTGGACCTTCTGGGCTTTTCTTCCCTCTAAGGTCAGCTGGGTGGGGCACGAGCTCAGACACAGATGATGAAGTAAGCTGAGGTTCCCTTTGCAAGAAGGATGTCTTGGGTTTGAATCTTGGTGACTACACAAGGTAAGGCAGGCTGTGGCCCCTGCCTTCCTCCAATACCCCAGCTGGGGTTTGTTCCCAAAGAGGCTTAATGTGGGCTTGGAAGTGGTAGTGGAGGTGGAGGGGACCCTAAGAACCTCAGCCTGTGCTGACACAGCTCAGGTGCAGCTCTCTACAGCCTTTCAGCAGGCCTCTCCTCTGCCAGTCCCCAGGAGACCACAGGCTCAATGACAGGAGGTGGCCAGCCCACCCTCTTTAAGCTCCCCCAACTTCACTTTTGCCAAAACTGTAAAGAATAGGGGTTTTGGAGTCAGACAGACCTGAGCTCAAAACCTCACTCTGCCCTTACCAGCTGTGAATCCTGGTGGTCACATAACCCCTCTGAGCCCAATTTCCCTGTCTTAAACCTTTGGATCTGTTGTTCGGATCCTGAGGAAGGTCTAAGTTTATGGATACAGGCAGTTGATCAAAATTCTAACAACACTGTAGCCTTTCCTTGAGAAATTATTTAAGAAAACTTAATTTAATTGAAACATCAATTTAATTAGTGGACCAACTTTCTAAAAAGCATGATCAAATAATCCCTTACTTACTAAAATTATTTTCACTAGATTCAGTTCTTTTCCATGTTAACTTTACAATAATGATTTCCTTCATCTGACAGTTTTTGGTCCCCATCAGATTTTTTAGCCCCATATGGTGAGCATCCCTTCTGCCTACGGCCATCCATGATTCTTATTTTTATATTTTTGAGACGGGGTCTCACTGTTACCCACGCTGGAGTGCAGTGGCACAATCACAGCTCACTGCAACCTCTCTGCCTCCCAGGCTCATGCGATCATCCCACCTCAGCCTCCCGAGTAGTTGGGACCACAGGCACACACCACCATACCTGGCTAATTTTTGTATTTTTTGTGGAGACAGCGTCTCAACATGTTGCCCAGGCTGGTCTCGAACTCCTGAGCTCAGGTAATCCACCGGCCTCGGGCTCCCAAAGTGCTGGCATGACAGGTGTGAACCACCATGCCCAGCCGATCCATTTTTAAAAGGTATGGTTTTCCCAAGTCAAATTTTGTTGCTCTAAATTTCATTAAGAAAATGATTCTTCTGTTAGTTTCTAGTCACTCATACATTTTACCATGTGCACTTTTAGCTGCTGTTGGTTTTTAATTCTCTGTTGATAATATCTATCTATAAAAATTATGAAGTGGCTAAAAGATAATCAATTCTTCCTCTCTCTCTCTCTCTCACTCACTCTCTCTCTCTCTCCCCCCCCTCCCCCTCCCTCCCTCTCTCTTTTTTTTTTTCTTTGAGATGGAGTCTCCCTCTGTCACCCAGGCTGGAGTGCAGTGGTACGATATTGACTCACTGCGACCTCTACCTCCTGGGTTCAAGGGATTCTCCTGCCTCAGCCTCCCGAGTAGCTGGGATTACAGGGGCATGCCATCACACTCGGCTACTTTTTTGTATTTTTAGTAGAGATGAGGTTTCACCATGTTGCCCGGGCTGGTCTTGAACTCCTGACCTCAGGTGATCCACCTGCCTTGGCCTCCCAAAGTGCCGGGATTACAGGTGTGAGCCACCATGCCCAGCCTCAATTATTTCTTGACATAGATTAATCATCTATGAGAAATTGGGACAATGTCCCTTAGTTATTGTTCTAAAAAGGAAAAAAAGTCTTTGGTGTCGAGATGATAAAGGTTCATAATACCCTAGAGAGCTGGGTAGAGATAAGATCTTCATTGTAGGGTTGTTGCGATAATGTTAAATAATCAGTTCCTCAGCAAACAGCCTAACAGTGGCTTTCAAAACACACTGGGCTCTCTCTGAGGTGGAGGCTGAGCTGTGGGGAGACCTGGGGGTCTCAAGCCTCTCACAGATGCTAGGGTAGGATGGGCTAGAGTTGGGGAGGATCCTAATCAGCATGGGAAAGGACACCCAATGTCTGGAAGTGACTGCCCCCACCCCACCCCAGGTCTACCACGAAAGGACAGGTATGTCCCATGAGCAAGGGCGACTGGGCCTGCCATTATCTTGGTTGGGTCCAAGTCACTCAGGTTGCCTGGGCCTCCATTTTTCAGGATGCAGGGCTGGACTAGAATTCTCCCAAGCTAGCTAGAATAAAATTTTGTGGGTGAAGAATCAGTGCAGGTGAGGACAACAATGACCTCAGTTGGAAGACGAGAGGTGAAGTCCCAGCTATGTAACCCTGGGCCAGCCACTAGGCCCACTGTGTGCTTGGCACTGTGCTCTAGGAATGTTACAGTCTGGGGCTCACTAGACCCTCCCCACACCTCTGAAGAGGTACCTGCAGTCTCTCCATTTTATAGGTAGAAGAACTGATGCTCAGAGCTTGAGTAACTTACACAAATTAGAGCTGGCAGCACCAGGTGTTGGTCCCAAGGCTGCCTGCCTCTTGACCCCATCCTCCTGACTACCACACTGTCCTGCCAGTGTGCCTAGAAGAATGAAGTCACATTCATATTGGCCTTTTTTTTTTTTTGAGATGGAGTCTCACACTGTCACCAGGCTGGAGTGCAGTGGCACGATCTCGGCTCACTGCAATCTCTGCCTCCCGGGTTCAAGTGATTCTCCTGCCTCAGCCTCCTGAGTAGCTGGGACCACAGGCATGTGCCACCAAATCCAGCTAATTTTTTTGTATTTTTAGTAGAGACAGGGTTTCACCATGTTGGCCAGGATGGTCTCGATCTCCTGACCTCGTGATTTGTCCGCCTTGGCCTCCCAAAGAGCTGGGATTATAGGGGTGAGCCACCACCTGGCCTCATATTGGCTTTCAGTGCTTTTGGGAGCAGATTCTGCCTATGCCCTCAATGTGCACAAACTTTCCAGCACCTGACCTCTCCCTCCTTTGTATGTCTTCCAGGTTTCCTACCCTTCAAAGAAAGCTAAGTTCAAGTTGAGTTCCTTCCTTCTGGGAACCCTGGCCACCTCTTGGTCTATCAGTGTTTCTCAGCCTGAGGCTGCACCTCTTCAACGGGGTAGACAGAAACATACTGGGACATCTTTGTAGTCACAAGCTGGGGAAGACGGGTATGCAACTCCCATTTGGTGAGCAGGGCAAGGATGCCAACTGTTTGTAATGTGTGGGATAGTCCTGCAGAGTGGAGAACTGGCCTGTCCAAAACACAAGTAGCAACCCCCTAATGAACCACTCTCCCCACTGAAAGGACATGAGCGTGTGGCAGTTTGAGTTAAGGTAGCAGTGGGAAGAGGATGGGCTCTGGACCACACCTGGGTTTGAATCCTGGCTCTGTTGCTTATTAGCGGTGTGATCCTAGCAAATTTCTTAACCTCTCTGGGCTTCAGTTTCCATGACTATCATACAGGTGTGAAAGCAAAAGCAACCCATATAAGGTTGTCTGGCAGGTTAACACAGATAATGACAGTGACAGCTAATAGTTACTGAACACTTTATATCACCAGATACTGTGCTAAAGCTTTCCACATGACCCCATGGGAAGGGTACTATTATTTTTCTCCACATTCACTAGGAAATTGAGGCCAGAGAGATTAAGTAACTTGCCCAAGATCACAGAGCTATTAAGTGGCAGGGTCTGGACTCAAAGGTAGTCAAATTCCAGAGCCCACGCTCCTAACTTTTTACTATGCTGCCTCTGGCTCCTTATGAAACAAGATCATGTGTGAGAAGCCCAGCATGACGCTTAGCACACAGCTAGGCCACAACACCCGGCAGGTGGTACTGGTGTTACTCACCTGAGTACTGTCACAACTAACATGACATTACTGCTCACAAATCACTTTCCCAACAGCTGTGGTGGTGGAAACACCCACCAGATCCTCATCATTTCTATAAGGAAACTGTGGCCCAGAGAGGTCATTGTTCTTGTCCTAGTCATCTACAGTGTGCAGGGGAAAGAGTCCCTTCAGTTTTATAGCCAGGATTCAAACCTGGCTCTGAGTGATGCCAAAAGTCATGTTCTCATCCAAGACCCTGTACTGGTTCCCGAGAAAGCTGCTTCAAATGTTGCAGAGAGATGCCTTCTGACCTGATGGTGTGGGATAGGGCCAGGATTCCCAGCACGAAGAAATACATGGACAGCAAGAGGTTGATGTACTCCTGGGAGAATATCTGAGGCAGAAATACAAAGAGAAACAGGAAGTTAGGGTTGCCAGTGGCTGTGAGGAAACCAGAGTCCCTGCTTCTCTTCTGGAGGTTGGTTTTACCCTTCTTGAGTTGGGGGGCCGTCAGGAAGAGTCTCAGACAATACTAGTGGCATTCTAGTTTCTGCAGCTGTGGGGGAAAGGGAGAAACCTCAAGCCCCTAGATGTATCTTGCAAAGGGGTCTGCAGGTTTACATTTAGTGGCTCTATTATCTGGAGAGAAGCAACTATGTTTGTGCTCAGAGTGCTGCACAGGGGTTCTGAAGGGATAAGGGAGTCTTCAGTATAGAGCCCCAAGAGAGCTGCTGGAACCTCAGAACTCACTCTTCCACACTTCCTTCTCCCTGTTTAATCATCCAGGGAGCCCCTACAGAGTGGCCACCCAGGCTCCAAGCATGCTAGTTACAAGACATCTTTCCCACTCCATTTTCCACATTCTGCTTTCTGATGACTCCTCCTGCAGTGATGGCTGAAGCTATGACAGCATGCCTGACAGCTGCTTCTTGGTCTTTTTGTTGTTAGGTGAAATTTGAGAAATATTCTGTCACAATGTTCCAGTCAATGGTCACGTGTTAATTCTGGACTTTGGAAAGGCTATGCCATGGTGCACCATGTTTGCTGCATCACTGCTGAATTTATTACTATGATGGTCTCTAAGCTGGAGGGAATAATGTGCTGTTGTGTGGGGTGTAGGGAACCTGGCCACTCTCAAGCAGGGCTGTTTTGGAATCTGCTGAACACCTGTCAGATCATATCATTCCCTTGCTAGAAGCCTCTCTGCAGCTAACTTCTGCTCTCATAAGCTGAAAGCTCACATCCACCTGTTGGCCTCCTGCCCTCGTGGTGGCCACCACAGGTCTCCTGAGCCTTGGCTCACACATGCTCTTGCTCTACACACTGCAGCCACACTGGCCTTTTTGCAGTGTGATGTGTGTTACATGCCCACCCACAGGCAGCCGTGGACAAGCTCTCCTGCTGCCTGAGATGTTCTCCTCTCGTCTCTCTTCACCGAGGCCACCCCTACTCAACCTTCTTTAGCTCCCAGATCAGAGAAGCTTTGCTCACATAGTTTCCATGACACAATCAACCCCTCAGTAATTCAGCCCATATTGATTGATTGCCTACTATGTGCAGGGCATTGTGCTAGACATCAGTGATTCAGCAAGGAATCAGGCAAAGTTGCTGCTCTCCTAGAGTTCATGGGCCAGTGAGGGAGAAAGAATCTCGAAAGAAACAGTTACATATAATGTTAGGTGGTAATGGGCACTAAGAAAAACAAACCAGGGCAGGGAGATAGAAAATGAAAGGGCAGAGCTGCTATTTTAGACAGGTGGTCAGGGAACGCTCTGGAGGAGAGGACATAGGACGAGAGTCATAAATGAAGGGAGCAGGTGCAAAGGTCCTGAGGTGGGTGCATGTTCATGTGTGCAGGGACTACAGAGGGCCTCTGAGCCTCGAGCTAAGGGAGCATGGGCACAGTGTCAGGAAAGGAGGCTGGGTGGGAAGAGGGAGCCAGACCCTGCAGTGCCATGGGAAAGTCTTTAGATTCACCTGCATGAGACAGGCTGGTACTGGAGTGCTGAGGGCAGGGTTTGACATGATCAGACAGCATGAGAGGACCCCTCCGCTGCTGTATAGAAGATCCTGCAGGGCAAGAGTGGAAGCGGGAGCAGGAGGGGGACGGTGCCCTGGCTTAGGGGGATGGAGGGGAAGTGATGAGCAGTGTAAGGATTCCAGATCTGTTCTGCTCCCCCTACTCCTGCCCTCCCCGAGATGGAGTTTCACTCTTGTTGCCCAGGCTGGAGTGAAATGGTGCAATCTTGGCTCACTGCAACCTCCACCTCCTGGGTCCAAGTGATTCTCCTGCCTTAGTGGCTGGGATTACAGGCATGCACAGCCACGCCCGCCTAATTTTGTATTTTCAGTAGAGATGGGGTTTCACCATGTTGGTCAGGCTGGTCTTGAACTCCTGACCTCAGGTGATCCACCTGCCTTGGCCTCCCAAAGGTGCTGGGATTACAGGTGTGACCCACTGCACCCAACCTCCAGATCTGTTCTGGAATTGGAGCTGCAAGAGGTGTGAAGGGGCTGGATATGAGGGCTTGGCAGGGCAGGGAGGATGACTCCTGGGGTTTTGGCCGAGCTAGGTCAATGCAGGTGCTGTTGTGGATAAGGGGCTTGGGCAGAAGCTTCACCCTGAAGCTGGTTCTTCCATGCTTTCCTAGTGCTATGGACCTTGCCTTGACAGCACTTTGTACAGGTGTAACTTCACATCTATCTATGTGATTGGTGTCTGTCTCTACCGCTTAACGAGATGCTTCTTGAGGGCAGGGATGGTCAGCTGTTTTTTTCACTTCAGTATCCCCAGTACCCAGCCAGGGCCTGATGTAGCAGGCTCTCAATAAATGCAGAATGACTGAATGGAAGGGCAAATCGGTGGTCCATCATGTTAGTGCTACAAGAAAAAGACCTATGAGTAGACTTTGTAGGCATATGAATTGTGCTTTATTTATGAAGATGTGGCATACCTCTCACATTGCATTCTTTCAATCTAAGCCCTTGGGGCAAACTGCTCTCAGGCCACACCTCTGAGCTTCTGGGTGGTTTCACTGTGACCCATGCGGATTGGGCACCAGGTCTCACTTTCCTTTGTGCTTTGGCTGCTAAAAAGCCAGAGCCACAACTAAGCCCATTTCTAGCAAGAGGACAGGCTTTAGAGCATGGGGTATGGGTGTGGTCCTCACCCAAGGGTTGTTTTATCTTATTTTAATTTTCTCCTTTAACTCTATTTCTTTTGTTTTTCTTATGCTGTTGGGTTTAATTTTTTGAGTTGCCTCAAAGGAATCAATTTTAAATAAGGTGGGATAAAGTAAATGCTATGATTTTGTGAAATGTTACCGTATTGTAAAAAATTTTTTTTTTTTTTTTTTTTTTTTTGAGACGGAGTCTGGCTCTGTCGCCCAGGCTGGAGTGCAGTGGCCGGATCTCAGCTCACTGCAAGCTCCGCCTCCCGGGTTTACGCCATTCTCCTGCCTCAGCCTCCGGAGTAGCTGGGACTACAGGCGCCCGCCACCTCGCCCGGCTAGTTTTTTGTATTTTTAGTAGAGACGGGGTTTCACCGTGTTCGCCAGGATGGTCTCGATCTCCTGACCTCGTGATCCGCCCGTCTCGGCCTCCCAAAGCGCTGGGATTACAGGCTTGAGCCACCGCGCCCGGCCCCGTATTGTAAAAATTTAAAACTTATTTTAAAAACCTATTTTACAGGCCGGGCGCGGTGGCTCAAGCCTGTAATCCCAGCGCTTTGGGAGGCCGAGACGGGCGGATCACGAGGTCAGGAGATCGAGACCATCCTGGCGAACACGGTGAAACCCCGTCTCTACTAAAAATACAAAAAACTAGCCGGGCGAGGTGGCGGGCGCCTGTAGTCCCAGCTACTCCGGAGGCTGAGGCAGGAGAATGGCGTAAACCCGGGAGGCGGAGCTTGCAGTGAGCTGAGATCCGGCCACTGCACTCCAGCCTGGGCGACAGAGCCAGACTCCGTCTCAAAAAAAAAAAAAAAAAAAAACAAACAAACAACAACAACAAAAAAACCTATTTTACAGATGATGCCTCAACATCCCCACAAATAGACTATGAACATTCTGCCCAGGTTCTCCTTCTGGCTCTCCTCTTTTTTTTTTTTTTGAGACGGAGTCTTGCTCTGTCGCCCAGGCTGGAGTGCAGTGGTGCGATCTTGGCTTCCTGCAAGCTCTGCCTCCTGGGTTCATGCCATTCTCCTGTCTCAGCCTCCCGAGTAGCTGGGACTACAGGCGTCTGCCACCATGCCCAGCTAATTTTTGTATTTTGTTTAGTAGAGATAGGGTTTCACCGTGTTAACCAGGATGGTCTTGATCTCCTGACCTCGTGATCCGCCTGCCTCGGCCTCCCAAAGTGCTGGGATTACAGGCGTGAGCCACTGCACCCGGCCCATTTCTTTTTTTTTTCTTTCGAAATAGGGTCTCACTTTGTTGCCCAGTCTGGAGTGCAGTGGCCCCATCTTGGCTCATTGCAGCCTTGACCTCCAGGGTTCAAGTGATCCTCCTGCCTCAGCCCCTAAGTAGTTGGGGACACAGGTGTGTGCCACCACACTGGTTAATTTTTGTATTTTTTGTAGAGACAGGGTTTCACCATGTTGGCCAGGCTGATCTTGAACTCCTGGGCTCAAATGATCTGCCGCCTTGGCCTCCCAAAGTGCTGGGATTACAGGCGTGAGCCATGGCACCTAGCCTCTGGTCCTCCTCTTCTATGACCTAATACCATACAAACATACTGATAAATCCCCTCATGCTCTCTGCTTGTACCACCCTGAGCCCCAACAAAGGCACTTGCCCAGGGGTCCTCCCCTCTCCTTCCTTCTCTCTGTCCTCTCCCCTTTCTCCTCACCTGCTTGGTTGAGTGGCTTCCTCGGAGCTCCTCCCATATGGCCCCCTGTGTGGCATGCATGCCTCCTTCTCTAGAACATGTGAGTATAGTAAATCCTGTAATTTCATAAGCCTCTCTGAGCATAGTTTCTGTGGCTGTGTGCGAGTGATCCTTAACGACTTCATAAAGGGGGCTGAGTGCAGTGGCTTATGCCTGTAATCCCAGCACTTTAGGAGGCCAAGGCGGGAGGATCGCATGAGGCCAGGAGTTCAAGATCAGCATGGGCAACGTGGCAAGACCCCAACTCTACAAAAAATAAAAAAAAAAATTAGGCGGGCATGGTGGTGCATGCCTGTAGTTCCAGCCACTCAGGGGCCTGAGATGGGAGGATTATCTGGGCCTGGGAGTTTAAAGTTATTGCGAACTATGATCGCACCACTACACTCCAGCCTGGGTGAAAGAGTAAGACTCTGTCTCTAAAAACAAGAAAAAAAAAAACCTCACAAGGGGAACTTCCTTTTTACAACACAATTGGTGATGAGGATGGGATCATTCTAAACTCAAGGTGAAAGTCCTTGAGAGAGAGGTATATGAAATGAAAGGATTTATTATACTCATAGGTCCTACAGAAGGAGACCCATGGCCAAGTGCCTTTCTTGGGGCTTAGGGTGAAAGACACAAGCAAAAGGGGATCTCACTGATATGTCTGAATGTCACTAGGTCACAGTAGAGGAGGGCGAGAAGGGAAATTGTGGCAGGGACCAGCCTTATCACAGGTACCTGTTCACCTGGGCAAAGTGTTCATGGCCTGTTGGTGGGATGTTGAGGCAACAGGAAAATATGAAGTTTTTTTGTTGCTTTTTTTGAGACAAAGTCTCACTCTGTCACCCAGGCTGGAGTGCAGTGGCATGTTCTCGGCTTACCACAACCTCTGCCTCCTGGGTTCAAGCGATTCTCCTGCCTCAGCTTCCCAGTAGCTGGGATTACAGGCATGGGCCACCGCGCTTGATTAATCAACTTTTTTGTATTTTTAGTAGAGATGGGGTTTTACCATGTTGGCCAGGCTGGTCTCGAACTCCTGACCTCAGGTGATCTGCCTGCCTCGGCCTCCCAGTGTTGGGATTACAGGCGTGAGCCACTGCACCCGGCCCTGAAGTTTTAAAAAGGTACAATGCAGTTACAAACTCCAGTGCCCCAACCAGGAGGAGGGGAGGAAAAGGGCTGACGCAGAGCTGCTGTGGTGGGTTGTTTTTCTGTTAAGCAAACCAACCAGCCAGACGTCAGGGGGGACTCCAGGAGGAGCCCAGTGGCTGTGCTGTCCAGGCAGCTGCCTTTCAGAAATCTTACTGGGGACACTTTAAAGGCATGGGGAAGAGGTATACTCTGTGCTTCTGGCACGAGGCAGACTGAGGCTTACCTGCCCAGAGAGGAGGAAAGGCTGAGCAATAGGAAGCCAGTGCCTTAAATAAAAATGCTCACACCCACTGCTGCCAGAAATTCCTTTTGGGAGCATCTGGTCTAAGGAAAGAATCCTAAATACTAAAAATGTTAGAAGGTCTCTCAAGACTTCAGAAATATCTGCCAAAAGCAAAGGCAGAAGCAATGGGCTGGATGTACACAGAGCCACAGAGAGATTTTAAGGTACAGAGAGTGGAAAAGGAAACAGAGGGAGATGCAATGCACAGTTCTATTTATGGAAATGCAATTCCCACTCATACACACAGATACACCAACACTATATATTTTATAACAAACATATACATCTAAGGACAGAAGTCAAATGCATTAAAGCAGCTGCCTCTGGCAGAGAGAGAAATGAAGGTGGGAAATGGAGGTGGATATTGGAGTGAAGTGGGAGAAAAAAAAAACAAAGTAGGGGGGCCTGGCATAGATCAAGGATGGTATGCTATGAACCAAGGCACTTGATAAATTCAGCTGTTTTTTTGTTTGTTTTGTTCTGAGATGGAGTCTCTGTCACCAGGCTGGAGTGCAGTGCCACGATCTCGGCTCACTGCAACCTCCAACTCCCTGGTTCGAGCTATTCTCCTGCCTCAGCCTCCCAAGTAGCCGGGATTGCAGGAGTGCGCCACCATGCCCCGCTAGTTTTTGTATTTTTAGTAGAGATGGGATTTCACCATGTTGGCCAGGATGATCTCGATCTCCTGACCTCATGATACACCTGCCTTGGCCTCCCAAAGTGCTGGGATTACAGGAGTGAGCCACTGTGCCTGGCCTAAATTCAGCTCCTTACCTGAGGTCCAGGAAAAAAGAAAAATAAATCTGTGAACAGTCAATGTTATTTAGTGCACTCTTATTTCTTAGAGTAAAAATCAGAATGACATTTTCTGTTTAAAGTGAGGGGGATGCTTTAAGTCAACTGTGCTGTATCTGCTTATAGGGATATTTTTCTTTTATTGTCAGGGTAACATTCGTGTCCAGGCTGGAGTGCAGCGGCATGATCATAGCTCACCACAGCCTTGAACTCCTGGGCTCAAGTCATCCTTCAGCCTCAACCTCCTGAGTAGCTGGGAATATAACCCTGCACTACCATGTCTGGCTAATTTTTAAATGTTTTGTAGAGATGCGGTTTTGCTATGTTGCCCAGGCTGGTTGCTTGTGGGGACACCCTGTAACCATTAAAAAGAGCATTTCTCAGGAGGCTGAGGCAGGAGAATCGCTTGAACCTGGGAGGCAGAGATTGCAGTGAGCCGAGATCATGCCACTGCACTCCAGCCTGGGTGATAGAGAGCGACTCTGTCTCAAAAAACAAAAGAAAACAAAACAACAACAACAAAAAACAACAAAAAAAGAGGATTTATAGCTGGGTGTAATGATATACGTCTATAGTCCCAAATACTCAGGAGGCTGAGACGGGAGGATCACCTGAGCCTGGGAGAACAAGGCTTCAGTAAGCTATGATTATGTGACTGCACTCCAGCCTGGGCAACAGAGCAAGAACTCATCTCTAAAAAAAAAAAAAAAAAAAAAATTTGATCCAAAATGAGGGAGCTATGAAATAGGAAATAGGTGTTAAAAAATTATGTTTTTGGCCAGGCGCAGTGGCTCACACCTGTAATCCCAGCACTCTGGGAGGCCAAGGCAGGTGGATTACCTGAGGCCAGGATTATAGCAAGGTGAAACCCTGTCTCTACTAAAAATACAAAAATTAGCCAGGCATGGTGGCACGCACCTGTAATCCTAGCTACTTGGGAGGCTGAGGCAGGAGAATTGTTTGAACCTGGGAGGTGGAGGTTGCAGTGAGCCGAGAATGTGCCACTGCACCCCAGCCTGGGCAACAGAGTGAGACTCCATCTCAAAAAAAAAAAAAAAAGTTTTTTTATTCACTCACAGACTGGAAAAAAACTAAAAATTTTGGTGCTATCCAATGCAGGTGAGCGCCTGGGTAGGCCAGCACGCTTGTAACTGTCAGTGGGAATGTAAAATGATACAATCTTTTTGGAGGGTGATTTGGCACTATCTAATTACAAATGGAGATGCATTGGACCTGGTAGACCTACTGCAGATAAACTTGAAGAAAATAAGTGCACAAATTAGGTGTATGAAGTGTTCACGACAATACTGCTATGATACCCCCAACATGGGTCAGATCTTAAACACCCTCAGGGTACACTGTAAAACAGAACCATGAACAGCTGTTAAAAAGAATGAGAGAGGCTGGGCATGGTGGCTCATGCCTGTAATCCCAGCACTTTGGGAGGCCGAGGCGGGCGGATCACAAGGTCAAGAGATCAAGACCATCCTGGCCAACATGGTGAAACCCCATCTCTACTAAAAATACAAAAATCAGCTGGGCATGGTGGCACACACCTGTAGTCCCAGCTACTCGGGAGGCTGAGGCAGAAGAATCGCTTGAACCACAGAGGCGGAGGTTGCACTGAGCTGAGATCGCTCCATTGCACTCCAGCCTGGTGACAGAGCGAGACTCTATCTCAAAAAAAAAAAAAAAAAAAAAAAAGAATGAAAGAATGGGGTAATTTGACTTGGTTGATATAAAAATACCTCTGTGGTAAGAATCATGTATTTGATACATATATAATTTAACATAAGTATAGATTCTATGCATGACAGAATCACAGGAAACTACTAGGGAGAGGATTATGGTTCATTTGTACTTTAGGTTGAAAAAAAATTTTTTTAAATTTTGAGACGAAGTCTTGCTCTGTTGCCTAGGCTGGCAACAAATTTTTTAAATGATGTACATTATTGATGAATTGGTTTATTTATTTACTTATGAATGAGATGGGGGCTCACTGTGTTGCCCACACTGGTCTGTAACTCCTGAGCTCAAGTGATCCTCCCACCTTAGCCTCCCAAAGTGCTGGGATAACAGGTGAGCCACTGCACCAGGCCTACATGTATTTTTTTTTTTAAATTGAGCCTTTTTTTGTTTTTAATTGAGACAGAGTCTTGCTCTGTCGCCAGGCTGGAGTGCAGTGGTGTGATCTTAGCTCACTGCAACCTCTGCCTCCTGGGTTCAAGTGATTCTCCTGCCTCAGCCTCCCAAGTAGCTGGGACTATAGGCACATGCCACCATGCCCAGCTAATTTTTGTTATTTTTAGTAGAGACTGGGTTTCACCATGTTGGCCAGGATGGATTTTTTGTAGTTTTTGTAGAGATGGGGTTTCACCGTGTTGGCTAGGCTCGTCTCGAATTCCTGACCTCAGATGAATTCCTGACCACCCACTTCGGCTTCCCAAAGTGCTGGGATTACAGGTATGGGCCACTGTGCCCAGCCTACATTTTAAGATGTAAATTAAAGTCATCCTTGAGGAATTTTCAATGACCAGGAAAAAAGTTGATGTACTATTAAAAGAACAAGAAGGGGCCAGGTGTGGTGGCTCATGCCTGTAATACCAGCACTTTACAAGGCCAAGGCAGGTGGATAGCTTGAGCCCAGGAGTTCGAGACCAGCCTGGGCAACATGCAAAACCCCATCTCCACTAAAAACACGAAAATTAGCTAGGCGTAGTGGTGCACGCCTTGTAGTCCCAGCTACTCTGGAGGCAGAGGTGGGAGGATCACTTGAGCCCAGGAGGTCGAGGCTGCAGTGAGCCATGATTGCACCACTGCACTCCAGCCTGGATGACAGAGCAAGACCCTTTCTCAAAAATAAAACAAAATAAACAAAACAAGGGCCTGGCATGGTGGCTTACATCTGTAATCTTAGTGCTTTAGCAGGCCAAGGAATTGGTAACCAGCCTGGGCAACATAGTGAAACCCTGTCTCTAAAAAAAAAAAAATAAATAAAATAAAATCAGCCAGTTTTTTCCACTTGAGTCCAGGAGTTGAGGTTGCAGTGAGCCATGATTGTGCCAGAGAACTCCAGGCTGCGCAACAGTGAGACCCTGTCTCTAAAAAAACCAATCAACAAAGAAAAACCTAACATAAACAATAAAAAGAAGATCTAACACTACAGTTATGATTATAATAATGCTAAACAGGCCGGGCACGGTGGCTCACGCCTGTAATCCCAGCACTTAGGGAGGCCAAGGTGGGTGGATCACAAGGTCAAGAGATCGAGACCATCCTGGCCAACATGGTGAAACCCCATCTCTACTAAAAAATACAAAAATTAGCTGGGCATGGTGGCATGTACCTGTAGTCCCAGCTACTAAGGAGGCTGAGGCAGGAGAATCACTTGAACCTGGGAGGGGGAGGTTGCAGTGAGCCGAGATTGTGCCACTGCACCCCAGCCTGGCAACAGAGTGAGACTCCATTTCAAAAAAAAAAAAAAAAAAAAGCTAAACATATGCTTTTTAAAAGGCGTACTGTCCCCTAGGCTGGAGTCCCCCATCCATCCGTGGGGGATGGGGGTTAGATCCAGTGGATGGATGCAGTGGCTTATGCCTGTAATCCCAGCACTTTGGGAGGCAGAAGTGGGAGGATTACTTGAGCCCAGGAGTTTGAGACCAGACTGGGCAACAAAGCGAAATCTTATTTCTAGTAAAAGAAAAAATTGGCTGGGTGCAGTGGCTCACACTTACTATAATCCCAGCACTTTGGAAGGCCGAGGCGGGCAGATCATGAGGTCAGGAGTTCAAGACCAGCCTGACCAACATGATGAAACCCTGTCTCTACTAAAAATACAAAAATTAGCTGGGTGTGGTGGTGTGTGTCTACTCCCAGCTACTCAGCCGGCTGAGGCAGGAGAATCACTTGAACCCGGGAGGTGGATGTGGTAGTGAGCCGAGATTGTGCCACTGCACTCTAGCCTGGGCGACAGAGCAAGACTCTGTCTCAAAAAAGAAAAAATTAGCCGGGTGTGGTGGCGCGTGCCTGTAGTCCCAGCTACTTGGGAGGCTGAGGCAGGAGGATCTCTTGAGCCTAAGAGGTTGAGGCTGCAGTAAACTGTGATGGCGCCATTACACTCCAGCCTGGGGGACAGAGTGAGACCCTGTCCTAAAATAAATAAATAAAAAGCCCAAAAGGAGATACGTCAAATTTTTAATGACTACTTCTGTGTTGTGGAATTTATTTTTTCCTCTATTGATATACTTTCTTTAGTTTTTCTGAATATATTACTTTTATAATCCAGAAAATAGTACAACTAAAGAGAGTTTGCAGTAACATGACAAAATGTTTATGATGTTATTAATGTGAAGTGAAAAAAGCAGCTACAAACTGAATACACCATGTGGTCACAGCTACGGAGAAACCATGCACAGGGAGAAACAGTGGAAGGACACACCTCCGAAGGGCAACTGTGACTGTCTCTGGTAGTGGGGTTTTGGATGACTGCTGTTTTTCCCTTTTTACTTTTCTGTGTTTTCCAGGTTTTCAACACTGAGCCTGTGTAACTTTTATTGGGAAAATAAACCTCGATAAATTAAAAAAAAAAAAAAAAAAGGCCATTAGTATGGTAGAGGTATGTCTGGGCACAAGCTATACCCCATCCCAACATAAACAGCACAATGAAACCAAACTGATATCACACAAACAAAACAAAAAGCTACATGGAGAAAAGAAATACAGACTAGTGAGAAAGGGCCCCAAACACTAACAGTTGTTGTCTTTGGGTAGGTCTATGGGTGAATTATTAATTTTTCTCTCTCCTTTATTTTCTATAAATGAACATGCATGGCTCTTGTGATGGGAAAAATAAAATAAAATAAAATCATTTAGATCAAATGACACAACAGGTGGCAAAAGACTTACTTTGAAAAAGAGGTAGAGCCCCAAGAGTGTGCAGCTGGCGATGATGGGGAAGCGGGCGGCATCCCGGCTGGTGATCGTTTCAGGCATGTCCGAAGCATTCTAGAGGAGAGAAGAATGGCAATAGCTCAGCACGGCTGGTTCCCATGTGTTCCTGCAAGGCTCTGCAAATGCTGTTCCCTGGGCTAGGGATGCTGCCTGCCTCATCCTGGGGCAGGATGCTCTGATCTGCCACTTTTTTTTTTTTTTTTTGAGACGGAGTCTTGTTCTATCACCCAGGCTGGAATGAAGTGGTACAATCTTGGCTCACTGCAGCCTCCGCCTCCTGGGTTCAAGTGATTCTCCTGCCTCAGCCTCCCGAGTAGCTGGGACTATAGGCATGTGCCACCATGCACAGCTAATTTTTGTATTTTTAGTAGAGATGGAGTTTCATCATGTTGGTTAGGCAGGTCTTGAACTGACCTCAAGTGATCCACCTGCCTTGGCCTCCCAAAGTGCTGGGATTACAGGTGTGAGCCACCACGACTGGCCGATCCTGCCATTCTGCCATAAGGAGATCTGGACCCTGATCAAGAGACCAAGGAGAACCCAGGGCAAGTGTGACACATCTGGGGAGAGGGGCTATGACAGAGGCCATTCCAGTACGGAATAACTGAAAGAAGAAAACTTGGACACGAGTGATGCCACAGCAGTTTCAGACCTCTCGAAGAGAATTGTTTTCAATTTTCTAATGGATCAGCTAAGAGGGAAAAATGACTATTCTGTCATCCAGTAGGTAATTAATATTATGAGTTGAAATTAACAACAAACAAGACAGACAATGGCTGAAACTGCACATAGGGAGACACCAACTGTGAGGAGAAGCAAATCTTGACAAAACTTAAATTTAAGAAATTTGACTGGCAGACTTGAAAATGGTAAAAATAAAAGCCACAATTAAATTTATAATGGCAGATGCTACAGTTGGCAAGAATGTGATGTGGGTAAAGAACTGATGAAGGATAAACATTTACATGAAAAAGAACTAAATGCAATAAAAACAATCTCAGTGTTATAAAAATGAAAAGAATTAAAAATGGAGTAACAGACCAACGTAGGAATAAATTAGCTTCATAGAATTTATGACAAAGAAGGCTGGGCACAGTGGCTCACGCCTGTAGTCCCAGCACTTTGGGAGGCCGAGGTGGGTGGATTACGAGGTCAGGAGTTCAAGACCAGCTTTGGCCAACATGGTGAAACCCCGTCTCTACTAAAAATACAAAAATTAGCCGGGTGTGCTGGCACACGCCTGTAATCCCAGCTATGGGAGGCTGAGGCAGAAGAATCACTTGAACCCAGGAGGCAGAGGTTGCAGTGAGCCAAGATCATACCACTGCATTCCAGCCTGGGCGACAGAGTGAGACTCTGTCTCGGGGCGGGCGGGGGGGAAAGAATTTATGGTGAAGAACTTTCTTTTTTTTTTGAGAGAGAGTTTCACTCTGTCACCTAGGCTAGAGTGCAGTGGCACAATCTTGACTCACTGCAACCTCTGCTTCCTGATTCAATCAATTCTCCTGCCTCAGCCTCTTGAGTAGTTGGGACACAGGTACATGCCACCATACCTGGCTAATTTTTGTTATTTTTTGTAGAGGGGGGGTTTCGCCATGCTGGCCAGGCTGGTCTCAAACTCTTGGCCTTAGCCTCACAAAGTGCTGGACTACAGGCGTGAGCCATTGTACCCAGCCAGAAGTTTCTAATGAAAATTTATCAATGATAATATAGTACTGGTATAAATTTATTTTCTTTCTTTTCTTTTTTTTTTTTGGTATAAATTTGTATTCCAAACAGGGTCAAAAGCTTTCAGGATCACAGTGCTCTCTACCTGCCCTCTCTCTGCTAGGCAAAATCCTCACAGTCCTCAAGGGCCTAGTAAATGTCACTGCCATGAAGCCCTTCCAGATTTTCCCACTGGGACAAGCCTACTCTGCAACTGTTTTATATCATGGCTACCGAAAGTCCTAACAATGCCAGATTAGACTTCTGCTCATGCCGAAGTCCTTTCCATAGTAGCCACAGACTCATTACAGTGCCTGAGATTCTACCATCACCATGTCCATCCTGCGAGTAAAACACCAGCATCCCTAGAAGACGGGATCACATTCAGTTACGGAGACTCACAAATATTTTGGCTCACAAAAACCAACAATAAAAAATCTGCTAAGAGAGAGGGTGTCTGGAGAAGGTAAGGCTGGCTCAGAGAGGCCCTAGTGTCCCAGGTGGAAGGTTGCAAAGAGGGAAGGAGATGGGGCAAAGGGCAGTAAGGCCACAAAATGACTACTAGGAGAAGGAGGTGTGGGCTAGATTCGAAATCCTGGGCTTAAGTAATCCTCATGCCTCAGCCTCCCAAGTAGCTGGGATTACAGGCATTTGCCACTGTGCCCGGCTAAAGGAAGTACAGAGACAGCACTGGCCTAGAGTATAAACCTGTCCAGCCTTTTGGGGAGGGCAATTTGGCAGGATGCATTAAATTGAAATTTCCACATGCCCAAAGATACAAAAAGAAGAGCCACAGAACAAGAACTACAAATGGCTCTTAATAGTAAAAAAAGAGTGTTTATTCTCACTCTTAACGAGCTCAAACTAAGCACACTGAGATTCTGTTTTTTGTCTATCAGAAAGGTAAGAATCTACACACTGGGTAACATACTGAGTCGGTGGGGCTATGGGGGAAAGAGGTAGTCTCCCACACTGCCTATGGGAGTCAATCTGTCTTCCTGTAGAAAGCAACTAGGCAATACATAAAAAATCACAAATGCACATACCCTTTGACCAAGCAATTCCACCTGTGGGAATTCTCCCTACAGATATAGTTCATACATAAGTAAAATGCTACACATAAAGTGTATCCAAGGTATTCCTTGCTCTGTTAATGGCATGCTGAGTGACTGTGTTTACTTCTCTGTCAAACAGGAGGACAATCTCTAGCCTCACTTCAAAAAAGGTCTAAAAGCCTTCTTTTTTTAAAAGAAGGCTTTTTAAAAAAAAAAAAAAAAAAGAAAATAAGCGACAGGGTCTTGCTCTATTGCCCAAGCTGGAGTGCATAGCTCACTGTAGCCTTGAACTCCTGGCATCAAGTGATCCTCCTGCCTTGGCCTCCCAAAATGCTGAGATTATAGGTGTGACCCACCACACCCAGTCCCATAAGAGTCTTAAACCAAATGAGATATGGGATGCGAAACAGCCTGGCAAACTGTAAAGTACTGTGCTTGTATTGGGGGTTGTGACTATCAGGGAGAGGTGAGTGAGGAGGCCCCTAACCACACCCTTGCCTATGCATGGCTGAGGCAGCCCAGGCACTGGGCTGGAAGGTAGACTATCCCCTCTGGAGCCACTGGAGGCAGCTACATGTGAGTCACTTGGATGGCTTTGCCAGGAGGTGGGAACGGGGTGGGTGAGCAATACCCACATGAGAGGCCCGGTTTCCTTCCTTCTCTATTCTCTCCCAACCCTTGGCTTCTGCTTTTGCTTTTTTTTTTTTTTTTTGAGACAGTCTCGCTCTGTTGCCCAGGCTGGAATGCAGTGGCGCAATCTCGGCTCACTGCAACTTCTGCCTCCTGGGTTCAAGCAATTCTCCTGTCTCAGCCTTCCGAGTAGCTGGGACTACAGGCATGTGCCTCCACGCCCAGCTAATTTTTTGTATTTTTAGTAGAGACGGGGTTTCACCTTGTTAGCCAGGATGGTCTCGATCTCCTGACCTCATGATCCGCTTGCCTCGGACTCCTAAAGTGCTGGGATTACAGGTGTGAGCTACTGCAGCCATCCGGAAAGGTACTTTTAATAGTTCTTTTACAGATGAGGAAGCAGAGGCCTAGAGAGGTGAAGTAACTTGCTTAGTGTCACACAGCTGGTGAGTGCCAGAGCTAGGATTCAAACTGAGGCAGTCCAGTTCCAGACCCTAAACTCTTGGCAGCTGTTTCCTAGAAGACCTCTATCTTTCTTATCCGGAAATTTCTGTTGGAAAGTTGTAACAGGAAGATACTTGGGAAGCCTGCAACCTTTCTGAGGAACAGAATCCTGAAGGTAACTGAACAGTTAATCTTTGTAGTTACAAAAATACTAAAAAGTTGTTAGGATTCTTTATCAATCCAATTGGGATTTTTTAACCAGATGTGCATATGTAAATACAATAGCTCCTGCAACACGAAACACAATTAGAGAGTGGGGGAAAAACCTGACACAAACAGCAGAAGTAAATGTAGCTTCCAGTGACATTCCGCATGTTGTTATCAGAGCGGAAACAAAAGCTGTAAGAGAGGACAGATGCCTGCTTCAAGCCAGTGGCACGGCTCAAGCTCTTGGAGTACTGCGTCTATGCCAGGCCCTGGAAATGATCCGGAATTCATGGGCCATTCTGTTACTGTTGCCCCAGCTGGAGACTCCCGGGTCTCCACTCCTTACCACAACATCCAGTCACTCAGCTCTCCAAGGTTACCTTTCTTGACCTAACTTCCTACCCCAATCCTTTGACCCCCATTGCTGTCTTCACAACCCCTGCACCAACATTACACTTTTCCCTCCTGCCTATCACCCACCCTGCCATGTGCTCTTTCTAAAGCCCATACCTGATTGTATAATGTACCTGCTTACAAACCTCTGGAGAGGCCAGGCACGGTGGCTAATGCCTGCAATCCCAGCACTATGGGAGGCCCAGGCGGGCGGATCACTTGAGGTCAAGAGTTTGAGACCAGCCTGGCCAACATGGTGAAACCCTGTCACTACTAAAAATATAAAAATTAGCTGGGTGTAGTGGCACGCGCCTGTAATTCCAGCTACTTGGGAGGCTGAGGCACAAGAATTGTTTGTACCCGGAAGGCGGAGGTTGCAATGAGCCAAGATCACACCACTGCACTCCAGCCTGGCCAAAGAGTGAGACTCTGTCTCAAAAAGACAAAAAACAAAAAACAAAAACCTCTAGAGAACAGACTACTCCACAGTCATTAAACAAGAATTGAGGTCATTGCTGTGGGAAAGTAAACTGATACAACCTCTGTAGTGGACCATATGGTAAAATCTATCTAAATAAAAAGTGTGGGCTGGGCACAGTGGCTCACGCCTGTAATCCCAGCACTTCAGGAGGCCGAGGCTGGCAGATCACCTGAGGTCAGGAGTTTGAGACCAGCCTGGCCAACATGGTAAAACCCCACCTGTACTAAAAATATGAAAATTAGCTGGGTGTGGTGGGTGCGCGCCTGTAATCCCAGCTACTCGAGAAGCTGAGGTGGGAGAATTGCTTGAACCCAGGAGGCAGAGGTTGCAGTGAGCTGAGATGGTGCCACCGCACTCACATTCCAGCCTGGGCGACAGAGTGAGACTATCTCAAAAAAAAAAAAAAAAAAAAAGAAAAAAAAAAAAAAGTGTGCATAGCCTTCAACCCACCAATTTTGAGAAATTTATCCTACAAATACACAGACAAGTGTGAAATAAAAATGTGTAAAGATATTAATTTCAGCATGGTTTGTAATAGCAAAAGACTGAAACCACCTAAATGACCAGTAGGGGACAGGACTCAAATTCTCAAATTTGAGCATGCATCAGAATCACCAGGTGGGCTTACTAAAACACACATTGCTAGGCCCACCTTGAGCTTCTGATTCAGAATGTGCATTTCTAACAAGTTCTGGGGTGATGCTGACACTGCTGGCCCAGGGACCAGATACTAGAGAACCAGCATGCTAAGCAAACTGGGGTACAGGTGGGACACCATACATCTGTTAAAGAACACACCCACACCCTATGTACTGGCATGATTGGCTCTGTAACACATATTAGGTGAAAAAAGCAAGGTGCAAAGAAGAGTGTACTGGCTGGGTGTGGTGGCTCACACCTGTAATCCCAGCACTTTGGGAGGCCGAGGCGGGTGGATCACCTGAGGTCAGGAGTTCAGGACCAGCCTGGCCAACCTGGTGAAGCCCCATCTCTGCAAAAATACAAAAATTAGCCGGGCATGATGGCAGGTGCCTTTAATCCCAGATACTCGGGAGGCTGAGGCGGACGGACGAACTGCTTGAACCCAGGAGGTGAAGGGTGCAGTGAGCTGAGATTGTGCCATTGCACTCCAGCCTGGGTGACAGAGCGAGACCCCCTCGTGCCTCAGCCTCCTGAGTAGCTGGGATTACAGGCGTGCCCCACCACGCAAAGCTAATTTTTGTATTTTTAGTGGAGACAGGGCTTCACCATGTTGGTCAGGCTGGTCTTGAACTTCTGACTTCAAGTGATCCACCTGCCTCAGCCTCCCAAAGTGCTGGGATTACAGGCATGAGCCACTGTGCCTGGCCAACATATTGTTAAAGAAACAAAATTGCTGGGTGCAGTGGCTCATGCCTGTAATCCCAGCACTTTGGGAGGCCAAGGAGGGTAGATCACCTGAGGTCGGGAGTTCGAGACCAGCCTGACCAACATGGAGAAATCCTGTCTCTACTAAAAATACAAAATTAGCCAGGCGTGGTGGTGCATACCTGTAATCCCAGCTACTCGGGAGGCTGAGGCAGGAGAATCGTTTGAACCTGGGAGGAGGAGGTTGCAATGAGCCAAGATCACGCCATTGCACTCCAGCCTGGGCAACAACAGCGAAACTCCGTCCAAAAAAAAAAAAAAAATCAGGTTGCAGGGAAATATGTATTATATAATCCAATTTTTATAAAAATAAATTTACATACGTCTATATACACAGACACATATACAATGTTTGTGTATACATAGAAAAAATTCTTGAAGGTTATATACCCAACAGCCAATTGGGTTGCTTTCAAGGAATAGTGCCCAGGAGGCTTTTCCTTTATACTTCTGCACTGCTTGATTTTTTTTTTTAAACAAGTGTATAGTATTTTTGTAACAATAATGATTAACCGCTGTGTTGCTTTCAGGATTCTCTTCCCCAGAAAGGCCACAGGCTTCCTGAACATCTTGTCACTACATCCAAGTCCCTCTCCTGGGCTCACACCATACTCCTCACTGCCTCCCTGAATACATCTTGTGGTCCCCCACCCCACCTTCTCCTGTTCTGCCTGTTGGACTCTTCCCATCCATGCAAAGACAACTGCTGCCCACTCCAGGAGGCCTATGAGAACTCTATTTACTTGGCTAGTCACATGTCTTGTTTCTCCTCGGTGACTGGGCTCAGTGAGGGCAGGGCTTGGCCTTCTTTGCCCCGGAACTCCTGGTACCCAGCCCAGAGCCTGGCCCAGAGCGGGCACCCAGTCCTGTTCACTGAGGGCCCTTTAAACCAATGTTTACTGTGCAGCTACTAAACCAATGTGCAGCTACTGCCTGGGCCAGATTCGCTTCTGTCTGGGATTTGGGCCTCTGACAGTGATGCGTGCTGCTCTGAGACTGCTCCTCCCAAGGCTACTTCTTCACAACATACTCCTGGAGGCTCTACCTTCTTCTCTCCATGATTTCACAATTTTCCCTGCCTGTTATGGACACCTTGACCCCTGGGGAGAATTCTGTCCTCACATTCCCTCTCTCCTAACTGGTTTTGGGGTCTAACACTGGTGGGAAATCAAAACTGGGTCCCCACACTAACTCTTCTCTCTCCTTTTCACATGACCAGGGAAACGACTCAGGGTGGAAAGGAAGTCATTTGGCCTGTCCTTTCCTTAGGTCAATGCTGCTTGTCTTTAAAGGTGCCTGTATTAGGAGAGAGCCCTGGACTAGGACTAGGCATACCTGTTTCTGCCCCTAAATGGCAGAGTGATCTTCAGAAGTCATTTCTTTGACTCTCAGTTTCTTTTTCTGTACAACGAGGATAATGAAACTGGCTCTGCCTGCCACCTCAGTTGCTGTGAGCATCAAAGGGAATAAAGGTTTTGCAAGTTTTACAGCATCTGGGTCACTGGTGGTGGCAGGCTCTTAATGGTCAGGTCCTGTTTGTAAATTCATACAGCCCTCCACACGCTGCTGCCCTGCAGGAGATGCTTGGGAGAGGTATTCAGAGGCTAAGGCTTTCTCCTATCCATACCCTCTGTTCCAGCCACACCATACCTTCCACTATTTCCTGAACTGCCTCGTAGCCTCCTGCCTCCATGCCTCTCTCTGCTTACCTGGTTTCTTCTGCTTAGAATGCCTTCTCCTGGCTGAAATTCTATCTCTGTGCCAAGGCTCAGGCCTGCCTCTAGCACAAGGCCTCCCTGCACTGCCCCAGATGTGCTCCATCTTTCTCCCTAACTCTTGTAGCATTGTTTGTATTATAATCACAGATCTAGTTATTATTCTTTCACCCAGGCTCCCGAATTCCTTGGTGACAGGGCTCCGACCTACTCGTCTTTGCAGCAATCCTCCCTTACCCCCGACAGTGGTGGAAGGTGAGGAAATACTGATGCCTGGAAGGTGTTTTCTGCAGAGATGAGTGATCCACCTACCGGAGGTGCCAGGGAAAATTACTCAGTTTGGAGAGCAGCTCAGATCAAGCTGCCCAGCCTTATGCCAGCTGTCCTTCACCTCCTCTGTCCTGGTTTATCTCAGAACTTCTCTCTACACTAAGTGTCTACCCGACAGGCATAGTAGAGAGGCTTAATATCACCTGAACTCTGCTTAGAAAAAGCCAAATAAAAAGGAAAATGGAGTCATGTTTGAGTCTCAGCCTAAGCCCTACCTAACTACTTTCCTTTGCATCTGATCACATACAGAGCCAGCAGTGAGTTCTCTGCTTTTGGGGAAGGAAGGTGGCAGGCCTCAGCTACTGCTCAAGTTGGGTAGTGTTTTGAGAACCTCAGCTTCAGCAGTTTCAAAAGTGGCAGCTGCTTTGTGGGCCTGCCCTCTTTGGGCAAGACAGTTTCTACTTAGGTCCATCTTCAGGTCTGGGTGGGGGAGGAGCATCTGGGAGGTGCAGATTAAGAGGTTGTGGAGGAAGGGAGAGGATGCCAGGAAGTGAGAAGCCATTGGTACAATGGGCTAGAGAGGGCTTAATATAGGGAAGAAGTGGGGCAGGGAAGGGGGAGGGGGAAGCAGAAGGTGAAATGTGCTGGAGTCCTCCTAGGTATCCAATGGGACAGATGTTGAGGAAGGCCAGGGATGGAGTCTGGCCCAGTCTCACAAGAGGGGCCAACAGTGGCCCAGCAGGCAGGCCCAGTTTGGTGGGGGGATTGTCTTGGAGGCATGGGGAGAAAAGCTATATTAAGGTAGGGTCAAAGGCTGGGTAGGAAAAGGGTTACAGGTTAGGAACAAGGTCTGGGTTTTGACTAGGCCATGTCCAAGGTTGGATGGTAGGTAGAGAGAGGAAACCAGGAAAATAAGAAGTCCATGCCTGGTTGGAAAGTAGAGGCATCAAGATGCCAGATTCTGAGGAGCTAGCTGACTGGGATGGTTCCAGAAAGTGATGTGAAAAACTAGGGACTGAGAGAGCGTTGTTTTAGAGGCAGGGGCAAGGGCCAGGTGTGGGGGCACTAAGTGCACATAAGGTGCCATAGGTTCCAGTGAGACAGGAGTCAAGACTCTAGGGATGGGTCTGAATGGTAGAAAGGGCCCTGGGGTGGGCCGAGGCAGAGTTCCTAACCGGGGATGACAGGAAATTCTACCATTCAGTAAGTTGTGAGGACTAGTATCCATCAGGTATAGATGGGGCTGGTCTGCCTGGGCCCAACAGGCTCAGAACAATCAGTGCCCGAGTCGCAGTGGGGGACCGGCTGACAGCGTTCCCAGCCGTGGCATGATGCACAGGGAGGGAAGTGTCAGGGTCCGAGTCAGGAGCAGAAGCAAGTTCCTATTGGGGAAGGTGTCATACTCTGGTCGGGGGTCGGTGCCCAGATCCCGGGGCAGGAAATGCCAGCCCCGGAATGTGGGCCCGAGATAGAGGGAACGGCGATGATTAGGGCTGGGAAGATTCAGTGTCGGGGGAGAGGAGGTGTCTGTCCCGCCTAGGAAGGGCCCATGTCGGCCGTGTTCGGTATGGGGGTGGAAAGTGCCCGGTTTTCCCCGCTGACCCTACCTTGCCGCGGGCGCAGCGTACGGAGCGCAGGGCGCCGAAGAAGATGGGCAGCAGCGCCATGAGCAGGAGGCTGCCGTAGGCCAGCGCGATGCCCTCGGGAGTGGAAGGCGGCCGCGTCGTGCTGTTGGTGGGGCCGTCTGCCTCGGCGCTGCCGTTATGCGGGTCGCTGAGGGCCGAGTCCATGGCGAGGGTGCGTTCGGGATCCGACTCCAGCTCCGGTTGATGCAGCAGGGACGCTGACGGACACACCGGCTCTGCAGGGAAAGCCACGTTCCCCTAAGGCAACAGGAAGTGACGTGCTCCCTCCCAAGCCCGCGCCGCGCACGCGTGCACACACGCTTGCACGCACGCGCGCGCGCGTGCACGTCTCCCCGCCCGCTCGCCCTCTAGTGGTGGCCGAGGGCCAGGCGACGAGTTGCTAAGCAACTTGTTAGTGGCCCAGACAGGGGCTCTGGACCACTGCGGTGGGCCCCAATGCCCATTTCCCAGTCCCAGCCGGTCTCCTCAATCCCAGGCTGTCCACTCTCCGCAAATCTTCATATTCCGAATAACTAAGAATGTGTTTATTCATACATGCATTTATCGGGTATTCAGTTGTTTATTCACTCCTTAAATATTTATTGAGTGTCCCTTAATATGCCAACGCCTGTCCTAGGCTCTAGGGACACTGAGGAGAACAATACAGGCAAAAGTTCGTCCTTGCCTTCATGAAGCTTGCATTTTAGTGCAGTGTGTGTCGGGGGACGTTGGGAAGACTATAAAGAAACTGAACAAAATAAAAGGCTGTAAAATGGGCCGGGAACGGTGACTCACGCCTGTAATCCCAGCACTCTAGGAGGCTGAGGCGGGTGGATCACCTGACGTCAGGAGTTCGAGACTAGCCTGGCCAATATGGTAAAACCCCGTCTCTACTAAAAATACAAACAATTAGCCGGGCGTGGTGGCGCGCACCTATAATCCCAGTTACTCGGGAGGCTGAGGCAGGAGAATCGCTTGAACCCGGGAGGCGGAGGTTGCAGTGAGCCAAGATCGAACCATTGCACTCCAGCCTGGGCAACAAGAGCGAAACTCCATCTCAAAAAAAAAAAAAAAAAAAAAAAAAAAAAGAAAAAGAAAAACAAAAAAAAGAAAAAGTTTGTAAAATATATAGTTATGTGTTACATAGCATGTTAATGCAGATAGAGAAAAAGCAAAATAGAGTAGGGTGTGTGTGGAGTTTGCAAATGTATTGAGTGCCTACTATGTGCCAGGCAATTATAATACCTCACCGGTTCATGCCCCTGTACAATTTATAAAGCTTTGTGGCTCTTTTCGGAATTGGAAGAATCTATTTATGTGATTCTTATTTTTTATATTGTTTAAAAAGTTAAAAAATATATTTTCTTAGACATGGCGTTTTGCCATGTTGGCCAGGCTGGTCTCAAACTCCTGGGCTCAAGTGATCCTCCTGCCTCAGCGTTCTAAAGTGTTGGGATTGCAGGTATGAGCCACTGCTCGCAGCCTACCATGGTTATGTTATATACTGGAACATCTAAGCATCAGTGTGTGACTGTGCAAACAAAAAACTTCAAAGAGTGCCTATTATTATTATTATTATTTTGAGACAGGGTCTCACTCTGTTGCCCAGGCTAGAGTGCAGTGGTGCAATCACAGCTCACTGCAGCCTCTACCTCCTGGGCTTGGGTGATTCTCCCACCTCAGCCTCCTGAGTAGCTGGGGCTATAGGTCTGTGCCACAATGCCCGGCTAACTTTTTGTGTTTTTAGTAGAGATGGGGTTTCGGCATGTTGCCCTGGCTGGTCTCAAATTCCTGGGCTCAAGCAATCTGCCCACTTCAGCCTCCCAAACTACTGGGATTATAGGCATGAACTGCCATGTCCCACAAGAGTGCCTATTTTAAAAAAGGTTTCTATGTATTGAGGCAGTTGTTTACTGCAGAATCAAGCCCACTTTAGGCTTACTACCAGCTTCTATCTAAAACTATTGACTGATAACCGAAAGTGTTCTAAAGGTGGTTATTCTGATCTATAGTTTTGTTTGTTTATCTGTTTGTTTGTTTTGAGATGGAGTTTCACTCTTGTTGCCCAGGCTGGAGTGTAATGGTGCAATCTCGGCTCACCGCAACCTCTGCCTCCCTGGTTCAAGCGATTCTCCTGCCTCAACCTCCCGAATAGTTGGGATTACAGGCATGTGCCACCACGCCCAGCTAATTTTGTATTTTTAGTAGAGATGGGGTTTCTCCATGTGGTCAGGCTGGTCTCAAACCCCCGACCTCAGGTGATCCACCTGCCTCGGCCTCCCAAAGTGCTAGGGTTACAGGCATGAGCCACTGTGCCCGGCCTCTGATCTATAGTTTTTAAAAAAAATATTTACAGAAAGTATAGAAGTTTTTGTGAATTTAATACAAGTTAGCCTCCAGTTTTCTCTTCTCAAATGCTTGATTTATAGTTTTTGCTCCTTTATACATTTGCTTTTTTAATTTCAAGATTTATAATTTTACCTTCAAAACAGTTCATTTTTAAAATTATAAAACATGTTTAACATATGCAGAAATAGGCCAGGTGTGGTGGTTCATGCCTGTAATCCCAGCACGTTGGGAGGCCGAGGTGGGCAGATCATGTGAGACCAGCCTGGGCAACATAGCAAGATCGCATCTTAAAAAAAAAAAAAAAAAGAAACATATCCGGAAATAAAAGTCAGCATTTTGAAATTAGTTGAGCTCAATGCAGTTCTACTCTTTGGAAGCAGATTAGCTAACTGAATCTGGTGCTCTTATTGAATAGAAATAGGTGATGGGACATGCCTATCATTTGACTTTATAAGGAGAAGCAAGATTTACCGTGATGCTTTGATTTGGGGATGTATTCCAGTCCATCATTGCCCTGGCACATGTCAGTTAGTACATACAAAATTCAATGTCAAATCTAGAGCCCCAGAGGAAAAAAATTATTTCCCAAGAGAACAATGATAACATAACAAAGTAAAATGTTATCTAGATTATATTGGCATTAAATTTATCTCTTACATAAAGTATATTGACTGTAACTATACATAGAAGATTCATAGTAACACCTGGAAGTTCCTTCTAATGTCATGTATACATTGAATTATGAAAGCTTTTTATATTACCTGTTTTATGGCCTTATAGATTTATTATACCAAATGAAAACTTCCCACTCTACCTCTACATAAGATAAAATCTATGTTTATTTTCAAAGTAGAGTTTTAAGTGACCATATTTCTTAAGCCACATTCAAGGGAAAATTTTATTTCAAGACACTTTCACTCCGTTACCCAGGCTGGAATGCAGTGGCATGATCACAGCTCACTGCAGCCTTGACCTCTCAGGCTCAAGCAACCCTCCCACTTCAGCCTGTCAAGTAGCTGGAACTACAGACGTACACCACCATGCCTAGCGAATTTTTCCATTTTTTGTAGAGATGGGGTTTCACCATGTTGCCCAGGCTGGTCTTGAATTCCTAGGCTCAAAGCGATCTGCTCACCTTGGCCTCCCAAAGTGCTAGGATTACAGGCGTGAGCCACCATGCCTGGCCATCAGAGAAATTATGCCTTAACTAAGTTTGAATGTTGTTCCTCTTCGTTTTGTATATGAAACTTCAGCTGATTTAATATTGACATTCATCATCTAGTCAAACCCTTCACATGTTCTTCAAGCCAACCAAATTTGGGGTTCTTGACATTTTCTGTGTCAATAAAATAAGATGTGGATCTTATCTTTTTTTTTTGAGATGGTGTTTCGCTTTGTTACCCAGGCTGGAATGTAGTGGCGTGATCTTGGCTCACTGCAACCTCCCTGTCCCGGGCTCAAGTAATTCTCCTGCCTCAGCCTCCTGAGTAGTTGGGACTGCAGGCATCCGCCATCATGCCCAGCTAATTTTTGTGGTTTTAGTAGAGGCGGGGTTTCACCATGTTGGTCAGGCTGGTCTCAAACTCCTGACCTCATTATCTGCCCATCTCGGCTTCCCAAAGTGCTGGGATTACAGGCGTGAGCCCCATGCACAGCCAAGATGCGGATCTTATTTAATTATTTATTTTTTGAGACAGAGTCTTGCTCTGTCGCCCAGGCTGGAGTGCAGTGGCGCTATCTCGGCTCACTGCAAGCTCCACCTCCCAGGTTCACGCCATTCTCCTGCCTCAGCCTCTTGAGTAGCTGGGACTACAGGCGCCCGCCACCATGCCCGGCTAATTTTTTTTTTGTATTTTTAGTAGAGATGAGGTTTCACCGTGTTAGCCAGGATGGTCTCCATCTCCTGACCTCGTGATTCACCCGCCTCGGCCTCCCCAAGTGCTGGGATTACAGGTGTGAGTCACCGCGCCTGGCCTGGATCTTATTTTATCTATATCTACTAGATTTGATGAAGACTTGTTTTTTCCTTGCCATACTGGTCTTCTAAATGACCTTTGAGTTGAATTTAGAAGACGGGGAAGTGTAGACCTGTCTTGGCCTGAGTTTTTTTTTTTTTTTGAGACGGGGTCTTGCCCTGTCACCCAGGCTGGAATGCAGTGGCACGATCTCGGCTCACCGAAATCTCCGCCTCCAGGTTTCAAATGATTCTCCTGCCTCAGCCTCCCCAGTAGCTGGGATTACAGGCGGCCACCACACCCGGCTAATTTTTGTATCTTTAGTAGAGACTGGATTTCACCATGTTGGTCAGGCTAGTCTTGAACTCCTGACCTTGTGATCCGCCCACCTCGGTCTCCCAAAGTGCTGGGATTACAGGTGTGAGCCACCGTGCCCGGCCTTTTTTTTTTTTTTTTGGGATGGAGTTTCACTTTTTTTTTTTTTTTTTTGAGACAGAGTCTAGCTCTGTCACCAGGCTGGAGTGCAGTGGCATGATCTTGGCCCACTGCAGCCTGCAGCGCCCTGGTTCAAGTGATTCTCCTGCCTCAGCCTCCCCAGTAGCTGGGATTACAGGCATGCACCACCATATCTGGCTAGTTTTGTATTTTTAGTAGAGACGGGGTTTCTCCATGTTGGTGAGGTTGGTCTTAAACTCTGACCTCAGGGGATCCACCTGCCCCGCCCTCCCAGAGTGCTGGAATTACAGGCGTGAGCCATCTTGCCTGGTCCGGCCTGAGTTTTTTAACAGCGGAGAAGAGGAAGAGAGTGAGACCATGAGGAGTGAGGGAGGAGACTGGCTGTTTACTGCAGGACACTGTCAATGCCTTATTGGTAGCATTAGCTAGACTTGGGGGCAGCTGTTATTCTGGAAGAAGTTACTTAAAAGTTACAACAGTTGTTTGAGCTGTGTAAGTCTGCATCGGTAGGAGCAGTGCCAGAAGCAGTAACCCCTACTGAAGCCTGGCCACCATCACTCTGCCCATGCCTGCTCCAACCCTGCTGGGTGCATCTTGCTTGATGTGATGCTGGGTGTGTAGAGAACTGCTGGCTCAGGGCAGGTGCAGGCAAGGTTGATGCTGCATGACTTTGGAGGCGAGGTCAGAAGAGGCCAAACATGAAGGTAAAATACTGTAGAGGAAATTAAAGAAAAAGGAAATAAGGAAGAAGCCAAACGGCTTCCACCTTGTTCAGTGGAATACTTGCTCAAGGACCTCTGAGCCACTTTTAACAAGTCTGACTGTCCAGAGACTGCCATGTTGTAAGGAAGCCCAAGTCACATGGAGAAGCCATGTGTAGATGCTTCAGTCGGCAATGCCCGCTGAGTCCAGTCTTTTCGTTATCTCAGCCCAGGTGCCAGACATGTGAGTGAAGAGTCCTCCAGATGATCCCAGTCCCCAGCTGCTTGAGTCACACTAAGCCATCAAGTCTTCCCAGCTGGGGCTCCAGAGAACATGGAGCAGAGTCAAGCCATGCCCACAAAGTCCTGTCAAAACTCCTGATCCCTAGAATTAGTGAGTATGACAAAATAGTTGTTTTGTGAGTTCCTCTTTATGCAGCAATAGATAACCAGAACAATATGTCAGTTATGATTGGGTTTGGCTGGTTGAATGCAACAGAAAACCCCCAAGTGACAGCGATTTAAAACAGATGAACTTAAAGAGGCCGGGCACAGTGGCTCACGCCTGTAATCCCAACGCTTTGGGAGGCCAAGTGGGCGGATCACCTGAGGTCAGGAGTTCAAGAGCAGCCTGACCAAAATGGTGAAACCCGGTCTCTACTAAAAATACAAAAACTAGCCAGGCGTGGTGGTGTGTACCTGTAGTCTCAGCTACTCTGGAAGCTGAGCCATGAGAATTGCTTGAACCCAGGAGGAGGAGGCTGTAGTGAACTGAGATCATGCCACTGCACTCTAGCCTGGGTGACAGAGTGAGACTCTGTCTCAAAAAAAAAAAAAAAAGAAAAAAAGAAATTAAAACAGATGAACTGAAAGAAATGTGGAGTCAGGCAGATCAGGGCCAGTACAGCAGCTCCACGGCTATTGGGGATCCAGTTCCTTCCATCTATTGTATTCATCATCCACGCATAGGACTTCCATCCTCAAGGTCACCTCATAATCTAAGAATGGTGCTCACCTAGCACTCTAAGAAGGGTGCTATAGCTCTGGACACCTTGTTCAAATTGTAGTCTGGAAAGAGGAGGAAAGAGCAAAAGAGCTTTCATCCCCTCCCCTTTGACAATCACTCCAGGAGTTCTATATAATGCTTCTACTTACATTTAATTGGCCAGACCATAATTACCTGGCCATGTTTAGCCACAAGGGAGGCTGTGTGCACTCTATTAGTGGGACAGCATTAAGCTAGTTATTGGAAATCTTGCAATTGCCTAGATAAAAATGGAGTATTCTTTTTTTTAAAAAAAATATGCCAAGCTGCAGAGTGCAGGAGTATTCTTACAATGAAAGAGGAGGAGAATGGAAGTTAGGAGGCAACAGCAATCTCTGCCATTGAAGGGCTCCCAGTGGAGTGGACATTTGAACCAAGTCTTGAAGGGTAAGGGAGATTCTATTTTCTATGTTTTATTTTTTTAAATAGCTAATGTATGGCCGGGCGCGGTGGCTCACGCCTGTAATCCCAGTACTTTGGGAGGCTGAGGAGGGCAGATCAAGAAGTCAGGAGTTTGAGACCAGCCTGGCCAACATGGCGAAACCCCATCTGTAATAAAAATTAGCCAGGCGTGGTGGCACATGCCTGTAATTCCAGCTACTCAGGAGGCTGAGACATGAGAATCAGTTGAACCTGGGAAGCAGAGGTTGCAGTGAGCCAAGATCGTGCCACTGCACTCCAGCCTGGGTGACAGAGTAAGACTGTATCAAAAAAAAAAAAAAAAAAGCAAAGGAATGAAAGAATGGTTACTCCATAGGCAGAACAGTGGCATGGGCTGGTTGACTGAGTATAGTTATTTCTGGATTATATATTAAACAAGGAGTGCATTATCCATGAGTGTTCTGGGAAAGAAGTGGGCAATTCTTGGAGCTGAGGGTTCCTCCCCTTTTTAGACCATAAAGGGTAACTTCTGGACATTGCCATGGCGTTTGTAAACTATCATGGCGTGAGTGGGAGTGTCTTTTAGCATGCTAATGCATTACAATTAGCATTTAACGAACAGTGAGGACCACCAGCGGTCACTTTTGTCGCCATCTTGGTTTTGGTGGGTTTTGACCAGCTTTTTTGCTGCATCCTGTTTTATCAGCAAGGTTTTTGTGACCTGTATCTTGTGCTGACCTCCTATCTCATCCTGTAACTAAGAATGCCTAACAGCCTGGGAATGCAGCCCAGTAGGTCTCAGCCTTACTTTACCCAGCCCCTATTCAAGATGGAGTTGCTCTGGTTCAAGCACCTCTGACAAAGTTCAAGCACCTCTGACAAACGTATATATCAGAAGGCCACATAGCAAATCTAACAAGATCGTTTACATATTAAAGAATGCATGTCAAGCACATTGCAATGGTTGCCTATAGAGGGATGGGAATGAGAGTGGCAACTGAGATTAAAACAACAACAAAAAATAGGCAGAGAAGTAAAATACAACAGGGGCTTTGTGGAAAATGGTGATGATAGGCTACGAGGAAGGAATGAGTATAATGAACTCGTCACTCTGCTCCTTTCAAAATAGAATACAAAAGGGAAAATAGACTTTAAGTGAAAATTGTCATTTCAGAGTTCCCTTTGTTCTTTGTTGAGTTGGGGATGGAGGCTGGATTTGCAAAGGGAATGGGAAGTGTTAGAGGGAGAACCTCTGACAGAATCAGGGTTCTGTGGTTTGCAAGGGATGGAAGCACAGTTTGAAGCCCTTTAGGCAAAGGCTGGAATGCACTGGCCTCTTGAACTCCAAGGAAGAGGGGAATAACCAAACCCCTGCAAGGACAGGCAGGCATGGAATTGGGCCTCATTAACCCCTGGAAGCCAGGATGTCTATGCTGCCAGGATCCTCTCTCTGCATCCCCTTTCTGCTTTTATTTGCTTAGTCTTCATTCTCTTTCACAGAAAACCAGGCTTTCTACTAACAGTGGTCCTCAGGAACTGGGTTAACATGTTATGGTTTGCTGCAGGAACCTAGAAGCTCCCAGATCTGTGAACTTCCTTGGCTCAAGTTGGTCAGGGGAGTCTTGAAGGGTGTCTAATTCTACTCTCAAAGTCCTCTGGGGTGGGTGGTGAGGCTTCTGTTACACAGGCTGAATCTGAAGTCAGTGAGGATTTCCATAATCTCAGACCAAGCCATAAGATGTTGAATGTCAGGCCGGGCGCGGTGGCTCACACCTGTAATCCCAGCACTCTGGGAGGCCAAGGCGGATGGATCACCTGAGGTCAGGAGTTCAAGACCAGCCTGGCCAACCTGGTGAAACTCCATCTCTACGAAAAATACAAAAAATTAGCCGGGTGTGGTGGTACATGCCTATAATCCCAGCTACTCAGGAGGCTGAGGCAGGAGAATCACTTGAAACCAGGAGGCAGAGGTTGCAGTGAGCCGAGATTGCACCACTGCACTCCAGCCTGGGCAACAAGAGTGAAACTCTGTCTAAAAAAAAAAAAAAAAAAAAAAAAAAAAAAGACGTCGAATGTCATGAGATGAACCAACCTCAGGGTCATAGAATGAATGCTAGCTTCACAGTGTATCTGGGTGAAAATGTTATTGTCCCGATACTGGTATTTTTCCTAGGGAGGGGACTGTATATATATATGTATATGTACATTACAGGAAGATACCACGGCAACCTGCTTGAGGAAAATGTGAGCCCTAAGCACCCTGGCTGGCAGGGCTGAAATGGCAAATCTGCTTTGCATTAGAAGTGAGCAGGAATCTGTGGGAGGCAGAGAAGTGGCAGACAGAAATATAAGGGAGCAGCGGCTGGGTGCAGTGGCCCATACCTGTAATCTCAGCACTTTGGGAAGCTGAGGAGGGAGGATCACTTGAGGCCAGGACTTCAAGACCAGCCTGGGCAACACAGACTCTGTCTCTACCAAAAAAACAAAACCTCAAAAAAAAAAAAAAAAATTAACCGAGTGTGGTGGCACATGTCTGTAGCTACTCAAGAGGCTGAGGTGGGAGGATCATTGAGCTCAGGAGGTTGAGGCTGCAGTGAGCTGTGATTGTATCACTGCACTCCCAGTCGGACAGAGGGAGACCCTGTCTCAAAAAAGAAAAAATAAAATAAAGAAAAGAAAAGACATGGAGGGGAGGATGTGGAAGGAGAGGAGCCAGTGAGATGGATGGCATGAGGCTGGGACACTGGTAGAGACAGGGGAAAACATTCCCAGTAGGAGGGTGGCCAAGCACCTTGTTTGTGGGGCTCTGATGTGAGCACCTCTGTTGTCCTGCATCTTCAGGACAGTTTTCTATATGGACAGGGTGCTCTGGTGGGTGGTGCTGTGTATTTCTCAGGGATTTCCCCATCCTGCTCAAACACTGAGGAGAAAGGATCTTGGAATCAGAAGACACCACGGGAACTCCGGCCGCTGAGTGGGAAATGGATTGGCCAGGACAAGAGTAAAAGTGAATAAATAGACTAAAGAAGTGATGTTGGTGGCTTTGACTGGGGGTGGGGGGCAATGGAGACAAAGAGAGGTGGACAGGATTAAGATAGATCTAGGATATTTCCAATAGGATTGTGTTTAGGAAATAGGATGAAAAGGACTCCCTGATGGGACGTGAGGGAGGAGGAAGTGTGAAGACTGTGTCCTGGGTTTCTGAGCTGACCTACTGCATGATGGACGTGCCAGGACCTGAGATGGCGAAGATGGGTGGGGTGGAGGCACCCGTCCCTGTCTCCACCTGGAGTTGTTTCTTTTTTTCTTTTTTTTCTTTCTTTCTTTTTTTTTTTTTTAGATGGTGTCTTGCTCTGTCACTCAGGCTGGACTGCAGTGGCACAATCTCGGCTCATTGCAACCTCTGCCTCCTGGGCTCAAGCGATTCTCCTGCCTCAGCCTCCCTAGCTGGGACTATAGACACGTGCCACCATGCCTGGCTAATTTTTTTTGTTTGTTTTTAGTAGAGACAGGGTTTCACCATGTTCACCAGGCTGGTCTCGAACTCCTGACCTCAAATGATCCACCCGTCTCAGCCTCCCAAAGTGCTGGGATTACAGATGTGAGCCACCGCGCTGTTAAGCCACCGCAGAGTTCTTTGGGAGGCTGCAGCTCCCCTTGCTCAAGTGCCCTCTCCTGCCAGCAGAGGGCAGCATAAGCCAGTTAACACAGAGCCCCGCGAAGTGGCTGGGTTCTGGAGGGAGGACACTGGGATGGATGGCCACCACCTGGCTTATGGGGAGGCAGCAGGCCTGCTCTGAGGCTCAAATGCAGTCTTTGACTTTAAGGCCAATTCCAGTCACAGAAATTTGGGGCTGTTGATATCTAAGGCAGCTGGCCAATCCAAGCCAGCCCATCTCTCCTGGGCTCATCAGCTTCTTGATTTGTCTCCTGGAGTCCCCTGCACATCGCATCTCTTTGCTTGAAACCCTTCAGTGACTCCCCGGTGCCCCTGCCCTCAAGATAACTTCATGCTCCTCACTATGGCCTTGTCGTCCAGCTCATTCATTGCATATCTCCTTTTGCAATCCAAGCTCTTTTCTGCCTTAGACCCTTTGTATAGGTGTCGCCTGCCTGGTCTTCTCTCTCCCTGCTTTTATTTATTTATTTTAAAAATTATTATTATTATTAAGATAGCTCTTTCTTATGGGTCCTAGCTTCAAACTCATCTTCCACCCAGGCTGGAGTGCGGTGGCACGATCTTGCTCATTGTAACCTCCACCTACCAGGTTCAAGCGATTCTCCTGCTCCAGCCTCTTGAGTAGCGGGGACTACAGGCACCCACCATCACACTCACCTAATTTTTGTATTCTTGGTAGAGACGGGGTCTCACTATGTTGCCCAGGCTGGTCTCAAACTTCTGGGCTCAAGTGATCCTCCCGCCTCAGCCTCCCAACGTGCTGGGATTATAGGCATGAGCCGCCACACCCAGCCCCTGACCACTTTTCTATCTTTATCTGAGTTACTTAAAAGACAAACAAACCCTCGCAGCACATAGCATTTACGTGCCAGGGTGACTGGATGTATTATTAATTCTTTGCATCTTTCTCTCTGTTTGTCCCTCCCCTTTCTGTGCTCTCTTGCCTAGGGGAGCTTTGGTTCTAGGGCCCAAAGCAAAAGCTGCTTCCAAGACTCTTTTCTTTCTGGACTCTGCTTTCTATAAGCTTAAACATTGTGGAGCAGATACCATAAATCGTCAGTTTTATGGGCCCAGTCCTGCTCACGGATGTGTTTTGTATGACTTTTGCCAAGGTTTAAAAACTGGCTTTAGTTGGGCATGGTGGTATGTGCCTATAGTTCCAGCTACTTGGGAGGCTGAAGTGAGAGAATCGCTTGAACCCAGGAGTTTGAGACCAGCCTGGGCAACATAGCAAGACCTTGTTTCTCTACAAAACATTAAAAAAAAAAAAAAAAAAAAAAAAGCCAGGCTTGGCGGCATGTACCTGTATTACTAGCTACTCAGGAGACTGAGGCGGGAGCATCGCTTGAGCCTGGGAGTTTGAGGCTGTGGTGAACTATGATCATGCCACTAAATTCCAGCCTGTGCAACAGAATGAGATATCGTCTCTAAAAAACAAAACAAAGCAAAACAAAAACAAAAATCTGGGTTTACTTAGTTACCACGGTTAAAAAATGGAGCAGTTTCAGAATAAAAATGTGGATAGTTGCCTTCTTTTGAACATTTAGTAGGTCTGGCAGTCTTGGCCCTGTATTTTCCTGTGATGGGTGCTAATGTTTACTGAGTAACTACTAATGTCAGTCACCGTCCTAAGTGCTTTCTCATGTGAAGCTGCCGTACCTACCGGTACAAGTTTTGGTTTTTTTTGGGGTATGGAGTCTCACTCTGTCACCCAGGCTGGAGTGCAGTGGCGTGATCTCGGGTCACTGGAACTTCTGCCTCCTGGGTTCAAGTGATCCTCCTGCTTCAGCCTCCAGAGTAGCTGGGATTACAGGCATGTGCCACCATGCCTGGCTAATTTTTTTTTTTTTTTTTTTTTGAGATGGAGTCTTGCTCTGTCATCCAGGCTGGAGTGCAGTGGCACGATCTTGGCTCACTGCAAGCTCCGCCTCCTGGGTTCACGTCATTCTTCTGCCTCAGCCTCCCCAGCAGCTGGGACTACAGGCACACGCCACCACACCCGGTTAATATTTTTGTATTTTCAGTAGAGATGGGGTTTCACTGTGTTAGCCAGGATGGTCTTGATCTCCTGACCTTGTGATCTGCCCGCCTCGGCCTCCCAAAGTGCTGGGATTGCAGGCGTGAGCCACTACGCCCAGCCTAATTTTTGTATTTTCAGTAGAGATAGGGTTTCGCCACGTTGGCCAGGCTGGTCTCAAACCCCTGACCTCAGGTGATCTGCCTGCCTTGGCTTCCCAAAGTGCTGGGATTACAGGCGTGAGCCATTGTGCCCGGCCACAAGTATTCTTTTTCATAGTTTAGGAAACAGGTACAGAGAGGTTAAGTGACTTGCCTAAGGACTCACAGACAGCAAAGAGTGGCACCAGAATTTGAACCTGGGCAGCATAGCTCTAGAATGCAACGCCCTAACCACTAGGCTACATTACCTGATAAGTTTGGTAAGCTAAGTTGTGCTGACCTTTTTTTATTGGGGGAAAAAAAAAACTTTCTGGGTGTAGAGATAATGTCATCTTCCTGCTCCAAAGCCCTGTGATTATAGATGTGAGCTATCATACCTGGCCTATGCTGGCCTTTTTAGGCAAGGCATGTGCTCTAGGTCACTAAGTCTCATACTTTTTTCTGTTGCTACCTGCTTGGCCCCTGGAGACTTGGAGTTTGCAAATGCTTGGTGCTCATTGCTTTTGAGGGCAGGAACAGGAGGACAGAAAGGAGGTGTCAGAGGCCATGAAAGTTGGTGGAGTCCAGGATCAGGGAGGTCTCCTACCCCAAGAGGTGGCTAGACCGTGGGGATGGCCAGGTGGTGTGCTTGGAGAGGCTGGATTCAGGCCTGGTGATTCCAGCCTCTAGCAAGACTCCTAGGCCCCTCGCTTGGCTTGGCTTGCGGGGACTACTGGACTTCAGGGGCTATTGAGGGCTTGGGCACTGTGGTCAGAGGCCTCATGTGGTCCAGTGCCAGGGGAAGGCCCTGTCTTCCCTCCTTGTTTCTTGTCATGGAGTGGCTTCAGTAAGGATGGAGATCGAATTTCTCTGCAGTTCAGAAGGATGGGAGTAGAGGATAGGAGTAGAATTTGCTTTTTAAGAAAATAAAAAATGAATATTTATTGCACACTTGAATTTGGAGGTTAAGATTTAGATCTGATACAATAATCTGTAATTCTTCTTCTTATTATTATTATTGTTATTATTTTGAGATGGAGTCTTGCTCTGTTGCCCAGGCTGGAGTGGTGTGATCTTGGCTGTGATCTTGGCTCACTGCAACCTCTGCCTCCCAGGTTCAAGCGATTCTCCTGCCTCAGCCCCCTGAGTTGCTGGGATTACAGGTGTGCGCCACCACACTCAGCCAATTTTTGTATTTTTAGTAGAGATGGGGTTTCACCATGTTGGCCAGGCTGGTCTCGACCTCCTGACCTCAGGTGATCCACCTACCTCGGCCTCCCAAAGTGCTGGGATTACAGGTGTGAGCCACTGAACCCAGCCTCTTTTTATTATTTTAATAACGTTGTCTTTTTTGGTTTGTCTCTTCTATTAGACTGTGAACTTGAGGGCAGAAATTATGCATGCTGTGTTCACACTGAGCTTCACCCAGTACTTCTACTGTCTAGAGAGTGCCCAGCACATAGTAGATTTTCAGTAATCATTATAATTATAACACACATCCATGGGGTACTGATTTGCCTCCCATGCACTGCACTAAACATTTACAAACTCACTTGATCCTCACACCATCATATGGGGCAGACATCTCCATCACCCTCATTATACACATGAGAACTCTGAGGTACAAACAGGCTAAATAACTTGCCCAAGGTCACACAGCTTGGGTTGCATTTAATAAATATTCATCAAATGAATGGATGAGTGGATGATTTCCTGCAGTGCTCTTTGCTCTCTTTTGCCTGTCAACCTATGCAGCTCCAAACCCTCCATCCCACAGTATCAGAATTGCACAGGTTAGACCCAGGCAGGGGAGTGCCTCAGCACCTTTGGTGAGTCCCTGAGGCCCACAGGGCAATGTCCTTAGCCCTGGGACTGGTGACTGATCCCTTTTAATCTTCTCTGGCTTGTCCTGCTAGGCTACTTTCTCTGTGTTTATTTGTTTATTTATATTCTTTTAGATATGGGGTCTCACTATGTTGCCCAGGCTGGTCTTGAACTCCTGAGCTCAAGTGATCCTTCTGCCTTGGCCTCCCAAAGTGCTGGGATTATAGGCCCTACTTTCTCTTTATCCTTACACTTCAACACACTAAGTACTCACAGGTTCCCTAGATTCTTTTCAGCCTCCCTGTTTTTGCTCATGATCTTCCCTGTGCCTGGGACATCCTTCCAATCCTGAGATTTCATTTTTCCCAAAGGAGATAGCGGGAAGGTAGGCCAGTTCTTTAAACCATGGCCATTCCTTGTTTGGTTATACTGAAACACTAGATTGCGTCTGGTCTCTGGCAGCCTTCTGATGGTAGTGGTGATAGTGATTGTAGAACAGTATCCTCATCCCCTTGTCTTCTGTGGGGATACTGAGTCCAAGAGAGGAAAAGAGACTTGATAAAAACAAACCAGGGGATCAGACTCAGAGCAGGGCAGCAACTTCTGCCTTACACAGTGGATGGGCCCGACCACTCAAAAAGAGATACTCAGTTCTGAGCATAGAGCTTGAAATTCCACCATTGGAGATTATTTCCTTTGGAGGGCAAAGGATGTTGAAGGCTCTTTGGTCTTCAGGGAGCCTCAGCCAATGTTGCAAACCCCTGTGATGAATCCTACACAAAGCTCATGTCAGCCTGTTCCCAGGAGGATTGGCTGGCTGACAGGCAGCCAAGGGTGAGATGCCGTGGGAAGGAGATACTGACTGAGGGCTGTAGGAATGTGGGAAGCACCAAAGCAGGCAGAAAAATGGGGATGGATGGGGGAGGGGGCAGTGTCAGCTGTAGAGAGGGTGGGGCTGCTGTGAGAGCCTTGGGTGGGGGACTCAGGAAGCTTGGTTGCACTGCCAGCTTGCTGTGTGATGTTGGGCAAGTCTCTTTCCTACTCGGAGCTCTGATCTGGGTCGGTGCTATGGAACAGACTTGCTTCTGAATTTATCTTAAGGCTCTTGAGTGTCAGAAAGTTGGTGCCCTGGGGTGGTGGTTGCCATGGCAACTATCTCTAAGGAGACAGTGACCAAGGAGACTGTAGCCATGACTATGGTGACCAGGTAAAGAGCCAAATGATTTCTTGGTTCCTCCTTGAGACAGGTTTCTCCCCATTACTTCCTTCCATTACCTGCTCAAGGTCAGTGTGTGGGGGGCCAGATAAACTGACACCTAAAGGAAGTGTCAGGAGTCAGGGACCTGCGTTCTAATGCCTTATTTTACACTGCCAGGCTGTGTGACCTTGGGCAAGTCTCTGCTTTTCCTTGGGCATTAGTTTCCTCATCTGAAAGATGAAGAGACTGCACAGGGCCTCTTCACCTCTAAATTTCTGCCATTTGCCTTTGAACAGGAGACGAAGTTGTGATCCAAAGGGTTGTTTCCAGGAGTGATATGAAAAATATTAATAATGATTGTGACCATCACTTACTGATGATCCACACAGCCCTGGGTGGCCCTGCCGTGGAAGGGGTACTACCCCTTTAATGGCTGTTAAGGGAAGGGGCCCTGGAGGGTTCAGAGGAAGGCCTGGATGGTCTGTTATGCCTGGTACTTGGAGGACACTCAGGGCAGGGGTTATTACCAACTATTAGGAATGCATTTAAATATTCTAACAATTAGTATGCCCATACCTTTGCATACTGAATAAGAGCCTTGGTTATATCCATAATGGTGGAATTATGGGCATTGTGAGTAGCAAGAGGAGATTTACCAGGCAGAGGGACCACACTGATGTCATAGAGATCAGGATGCATTTGATGTGGCTGATGGCTCTCCGATTTTGACCAGCCCTGGCGAAGATCTCTGAGAATAGGATCAATCCTTCTTCCTGGCCACCGCACCCTCCCTGAGTCAGCTGTGCACATCCCCAGAGAGTTGAGTTTGCCAGTATCTCCATTCCAGGAGTGACTGATGCCCAGATACATGGGCAGGGCACAGGAGGAGTTGGCAGAGCCGGGGAGCCCAAGGAGGAAGCAGGGAGCTCAGGGAATGCCTGCCCCTCCTCTCCCAGGAGACCTGGCCCTGGACAGATGCCAGATCCTCATCCTCCCGGATCTGCCCTTCCCGCTTCTTCACCCACCACGGTCCCAGCAGTCCCCTCCCCCTGGCCTCTCCCGGCAGGACATTGCAGACAGTTTCTCCGGATGGACGCGGCTGCGCCTCCTCCCTGCACACTTTCCATTCCCAGCCCTGAGCCTCGGCCAGGGTTCCTCAGGAAAATTGGCTGAAAGAGACATTTTCCATGCTCTTGCCTCCTCTGCTGGGTGGCTGTCCCTGCCTCCACTCTCTCCAGTCTCTTCTCCAGCTGGTCACCCAGACGCAGAAGGAAGGGGGATATTTCTTCAAATGGCTGCTTCTCACTCACCACTTCATTCCATGTGTCATTTCATCTCCCTGGGCCTCAGTTTCCTGATCTGTCAAATAAGCCAGCTACCCTGGGAAGCAGGCTTAGTTAGAAGTTGGACATTTCTGATTTAATCCTTAGAGCTGTTTTTTACTAACTCTGTGACTTTGGACAAGCTACTTAACATCTTTGAGTCTTAGTTATCTTTTATCTGTAGAATAGTGTTATCTCTTACTGTTGTAAGGATTAATGAAATAACCTGGGAAAAGGGCTTAAAACTCAGTGCTCTGCACGTGTCAAGTGCCAGTGAATGGCTATTAAAAAATTTAATTGTTATTAATGCCTGCTAGATGCTAGGTGCTGTGAGAGGTGCTTTACACACTCAGTTTCTAATCTATATAACACCTGTGCAAAGTGCTTGTCATCTTCCTTTTTAAAACTGACTGTCCAAAGGTTCAGAGAGGTCAAGTTACTTGCCCAAGGTCACAGAGCTGGCAAATGGCTGAGCCAGAGGGATTCAAATTCAGACCTGGCTGATGCCAGATTTCCTGTTCTGGAATCAGAACTCTGGGCTGATACCAAGAGTATCAGTAACTGGATACCAAGGCTCTGGTAATGGCTCTGGTAATGGAATAAAGCACACTCCTCTACCCCCGGCAGAGAATAAAGAATGAACTAGTCTAGGCTCAGAATTTAATGCAGCCCTTAAAAGCTGTAATTTCAAAGCTTCACTGTGGTTTTGGGCAGCTAAAGGGCACAGTCATTGAGCAGAATACAGCTCAACTTTGTTATAATTAGGGAAATGCAAAATAAGCAACGAGACACCTTCCTTCCTACTTTCTCTCATCTTGTCCCCGGTAGAAGGTCAAATGAGAAGAGACTGGTAATATTTCATGTGGGTCACAAAGCAGGGAATTTGGCACGATTCATCTGAATATAAACAAAACAGCCCCTTTGGAGGGTAATTTGGCAGGGTCTGTCAAAATGTAGAATGTATATGCCCTTTGACTAGTAAATTTGAATTTGGTAATCTCTTCTATACATGTAAAAATATTCAATGTCACACTGTTATGAAGGGCAAAATATTTGCACAAACCTTAAATGCCCTTCAATGGGTGAAATATGTTATGGTACATCCATACTGTATAAAAGTGTTACAGCCACGAAAAGCAAAAAGGTAAAGGAAAAATTGACCGACTGGAAGGAGAAACAGACACATACAACACTCCTTTCTCAGTAATTGATAAAACAAGTAGGCATAAAATCACTAAGTATAGAGAAGACTTGAACAGCATTATCAACCTCTTTGACCTAACTGGTATTTAGAACATTATGCCCAACAATGGCAGAAAACATAGTATTTCAGGTGCACATGAAACATGCATTGAGATGGACCATATGTTGAATTAGTAAACAAGTCTCAAATTTGCAACGGAAATAAACAGAGAACCCCCAAATATTTTGAAATTAACATACTTCGGAATAACTATGGGCATAAGAAAAAAATCACAGGGGAAATTAGAAAATGTTTTGAACTGAATGATAATGAAAAGCACAACATACCAAAATTTGTGGGATGCATCTAGAACAGTGCTTGGAAGGCAATTTATAGCTTTCAATGCTTAATTGGAAAATAAGAAAGTCCTCAAATAAATGATTGGGTTTTCTATCTGAAGAAGATAGAAAAATAAGGACAATATAACCTCCAAAATAACAAGGGAAATGTATAAGAATAAGGCATGGATAGAAAGCCAGTATACATTGAGTGAAAAAAGCACATTAACCAATACGTATGGCATTGTAGCAGAGATTACCGGTTGTCCCTTGATTGCTGGTTGTCTCTCAACGTCTTTCCTTCTTTTTTTTTTTTCTGCCTTGTCCCTCAATGTCTATTTCCTCCTTCCATAAACACAGAATCCCTGATTTCGAGCTGGTATGTGGCTATTTAGAATACAATACATTTCCTGGCTGGGCACAGGGGCTCACGCCTATAATCCCAGCACTCTGCGAGGCTGAGGCGGGTGGATCATTGAGGCCACGAGTTTGAGACCAGCCTGGCTAACATGGTGAAACCCCATCTCTACTAAAAATACAAAAATTAGCTGGGCGTGGTGGTGCCTGCTTGTAGTCCCAGCTACTTGGGAGGCTGAGGCAGGAGAATCACTTGAACCTGGTAGGCACAGGTCGCAGTGAGCAGAGATCATGCCACTGCACTCCAACCTGGGTGACAGATTGAACCCCCATCTCAAAAACAAAACAAAACAAACAAACAAACAAATCACAAAAACATTTCCTAAACTCCCATGTAATTAAGTGAGGCCATTTGACTATGCTTTGGCCAATGTGATGTAAGCACAGGTGTGCGTCTTCTGAAAGGCTGTGCCTTTTTTGACTCCTTACCACTTCCTGCTGGCTGGAATGTGAATATGATGGCTGCTGCTTGAGCAACATATTGTGTTGAAGATGAGGGAACCACAAGATAGAGAAGCAGGCACAGTTCCTGCCTCGTGGAATGCCATGCCTGCCTTGGACTGCCTGTTTGCGGACTTCATTTATTTGAGAGAGAAGTGCCCTTCTGTGTGTTTCTATCACTGCTATTTTGGATTTGTAATGGAATTCAGTCTTAATGTATATGGCTATAATCCTACTTATGTGAAAAAGGAAACAAACTTATACATGCATATCAGATTGATGATTTAGACTTTGGCACAGAAATCCCCACGATAATTTTTTTTTTTTTAAATTTTGAGACAGAGTCTCGTTCTGTTGCCCAGGTTGGAGTGCAGTGGTGTGATCTTGGCTCACTGCAATCTCCACCTCCTGGGTTCAAGCACTTTGTCTCAGCCTCTCAAATAGCTGGGACTACAGATGCGTGACACCATGCCTGGCTAATTTTTGTATTTTTAGTTGAGACGGGGTTTCGCCATGTTGGTCAGGCTGGTCTCGAACTCCTGACCTCAGCTAATCCACCCACCTTGGCCTCCCAAAGTGCTGGGATTACAGGCGTGAGTCACCGTGCCCAGTCCAGAAATCCCCTAAGAAAACAGTAAGTCTAGAAATGGGGAAGCACCAAGGTTGGTGTTCAGAGGCTTGACTTCATCAGCAAGGGTTCAGGTACTCCCCATCCTTCTGCCTTGCCATCCTCTGACTAGATCTCATCATAATTGCAAGATGGTGTCCACAGTTCCAGGTATTACATTCATACACTCCAGGGACCAGTCAAAGAAAAGGGACTGGTCTCTTCCTGCTGTAGCTCTTTTATTTATTTATTAAGCTCTTTTCTAAGAGCAAAGAAGCTTTTCCTACAAACCTCCAGCTAATTTTTCATCACACTTCATTGGCCATAGCTGGACTGTAGGTCCCCCTTTAATCTCTGGCTTATAGCAATCAGGATTTATTCTTGATTCCATAGATAAGAGGAGAACAACAGAGCAAAATTGCAATGCTGATTGTGTGGAAGAAAGAGAAGTGTCCAATTATCTTCTACAATGTGTATATAAGTGGAATGAAAAATATCCAGAAGGATATATCCCAAACTGTTAATGGTGAGTACCTCCAGGGAGTGCAGTGGGACTGGGAGGAGGATGGACGGAATTCTGTGGCAAATACCAAAGTTGTCTGTCTTACATCCTTCACCCACTTCTCCCTCATTCATAGAAGCCATCTTGTTTGGGGTAGCAAGAGGCAAAGGAAAACTTCTGGTAGAACAATATCCTCCTTGATAAAAATAAAACCTATTTCTGAACTTTTCCCTTTTATTTTATTTTATTTTTTTTGGAGACAGAGTCTTCCTCTGTTGCCCAGGCTGGAGTGCAGTGGTGAGATCACGGCTCACTGCAGCCTTGAGCTCGAGGGCTTAGGGGATCCTCCCGCCTCAGCTTCCCAAGTCGCTGGAACTACAGGTGTGGCCACCACACCTGGCTAATTCTTGTAATTTTTGTAGCAATGGGGTTTCACCATGCTGCCCAGGCTGCTCTTGAATTCCCGGGCTCAAGAGATTCACTGGTGTTGGCCTCTCAAAGTAAAGGGATCACAGACAAGAGCCACTGTACCTGGCCCAAGCTGTTCTTCTTCTTCTTCTTTTTTTTTTTTTTTTTTTTAAGAGAGTCTTGCTCTGTTGCCCAGGCTGGAGTGCAGTGGCACAATCTCGGTTCACTGCAACCTCCGCCTCCCGGGTTCAAGCAATTCTCCTGCCTCAGCTTCCTGAGTAGCTGGGATTACAGGTGACTGCCACCATGCCTGGCTAATTTTTTGTATTTTTAGTAGAGATGGAGTTTCACCATGCTGACCAGGCTAGTCTCGAACTCCTGATCTCGTGATCCACCTGCCTCAGCCTCCCAAAGTGCTGAGATTATAGGAGTGAGCCCCTGTGCCCGGCCCAAGCTGTTCTTTATAATTATGTACTAACTGCATGGAGCTAGGGGTGACCTTGCGGACTAGGGGATGGCTAAGAGTACATTTCTTTATCACTATTTGGATTTAGACCAGAGGTTATAAACTGCTAGCCTCTGGTCAGAATTTAGTTAGTAGACATGTTTTGCTTGTTCTGCCAGGGTTTTAGTTATTTATTTGACAGAGTCTTGCTCTGTTGCACAGGCTGGAGTGCAGTGGCGCAATCTCGGCTCAGTGCAGCCTCTGCCTTCCGGGTTCAAGTGATTCTCCTGCCTCAATCTCCTGAGTAGCTGGGACCACAGGTGCACACCACCATGCCTGGTTAATTTTTGTATTTTTAGTAGAGATGGGGTTTCACCATGTTAGCCAGGCTGGTATCGAACTCCTGACCTCAAATGATCCACCCACGTCGGCCTCCCAAAGTGTTGGGATTACAGGTGTGAAACACTGTGCCCAGGCACGAGGGTTTAAAAAAAAATCACAATTAGGCCAGGCACGGTAGCTCATGCTTGTAATCCCAGCACTTTGGGAGGCCAAGGTGGGTGGATCACAAGGTCAGGAGTTCAAGACCAGCCTGGCCAAGATGGTGAAACCCCATCTCTACTAAAAAAAAAAAAAAAAATTAGCAGGGCACAGTGGCAGGCATCTGTAATCCCAGCTACTCAGGAGGCTGAGGCAGGAGAATCGATTAAATCCAGGGGGCAGAGGTTGCAGTGAGCCAAGATTGTGCCACCGTACTCCAGCCTGGGCAACAGAGTTAGACTCCGTCTCAAGAAAACAAACAAACAGACAAACAAACAAAACACAAAATGACAATTAGCAATAATTATTTAAGAATTAGGGCTGGGTGGTCAGGTGCGGTGGCTCATGCCCGTAATCCCAGCACTTTGGGAGGCCGAGGCAGACGGATCACCTGAGGTCGGGAATTCGAGACCAGCCTGACCAACATGAAGAAATCCCATCTCTAATAAAAATACAAAAAATTAGCCGGGTGTGGTGGTGCATGCCTGTAGTCCCAGCTACTCGGTAGGCTGAGGTAGGAAAATTGCTTGAATCTGGGAGGCAGAGGCTGCAGTGAGCAGAGATCGCACCATTGCACTCCAGCCTGGGAAACAAGAGCGAATCTCTGTCTCCAAAAAAAAAAAAAAAAAAAAAAGGAAGAAAGAAAGAATTAGGGCTGGGTGAAGAGGCTCATGCTTGTAATCTCAGCACTTTGGGAAGCCAAGACAGGAGGATCATTTGAGTCCAGGAGTTTGAAGCCAGCCTGAGCAACTCTGTACAAAAAAAAATAAAATAAACCAGCACTTTGGGAGGCCGAGACAGGCGGATCACGAGTTCGGGAGATCAAGACCATCCTAGCTAACACGGTGAAACCCTGTCTCTACTAAAAAATACATAAAACTAGCCGGGCGAGGTGGCGGGCGCCTGTAGTCCCAGCTACTCGGGAGGCTGAGGCAGAAGAATGGCGTGAACCCGGGAGGCGGAGCTTGCAGTGAGCCGAGATCCGGCCACTGCCCTCCAGCCTGGGCGACAGAGCAAGACTCCGTCTCAAAAAAAAAAAAAATAAAAATAAAAAATTAGCTGGGCCTGGTGGTGCATGCCTGTGGCCCAGCTACTTGGGAGGCTGAGGCAGGCGGATCCCCCGAGCCCGGGAAGTTGAGGCTGCAGTGAGCTATGATCACACCACTGCACTCTAGTCTGGGCAACAGAGTGAGACCCTGTCTCAAGACAAAAGGATTGGGATACTTCACATAAAGGCTTTCTGCCTTTCTTAGAAAAACTGACATGTGGTATCTGGCAACACTGGATTCATATTCTTTTTTTTTTTTTTTTTTTTTTGAGACGGAGTCTTGCTGTGTCGCCTAGGCTGGAGTGCAGTGGTGCGATCTTGGCTCACTGCAAGCTCCGCCTCCTGGGTTCACACCATTCTCCCGCCTCAGCCTCCGAGTAGCTGGGACTACAGGCGCCCGCCACCATGCCTGGCTAATTTTTTGTATTTTTAGTAGAGACGGGGTTTCACCATGTTAGCCAGGATGGTCTCGATCTCCTGACCTTGTGATCCGCCCGCCTCAGCCTCCCAAAGTGCTGGGATTACAGGCTTGAGCCACCGTGCCCGGCCTGGATTCATATTCTAACAGCAGTCACAGGCAGCTTGGTTCCTATCCTCCCTTTAGGCAAGGCAGCTGATTGCAGTTTGCTACAGACTTTGATGCTCCCTAATGTCTTCTACCCAGTCAACTTCACTGACTTATATTATCGGTCTCACTCTGAGCATTTGAGTTAGTGAATCCTGGTTTCAGTTTTGGAATTAATGTGTATGCATGTGTGTGTATGTGTGTGTGTGTGTAAGACTCAAAAATTGCTTTCCAGACAATCTTTTTTTTTTTTTTTTGAAACTTTGTCTTGCTCTGTTGCTCAGGCTGGAGTGCAGTGCTACAATCTTGGCTCATTGCAACCTCTGCCTCCTTGGTTCAAGGGATTCTCCTGCCTCAGCCTCCCAAGTAGCTGGGATTACAGGTGCACGCCACCATGTCTGGCATTTTTTTGTTTTTTGTATTTTTAGTAGAGACAGGGTTTCACCATCTTGGCCAGGCTGGTCTTGAACTCCTGACCTCAGGCGATCCGCCCACTTTGGCCTCCCAAAGTTTCATTCCAGACAATTCTGTGAAAAGGCACCTATCCTCATTCACAGAGTTGGGCAGACCCTGAAGTGGACTGGATTTGGAATGGTCACACTCTGGACTGTTTTGTAAGACTGGAAAAGCTAAGAGCATGCACCCTTGACTGCCTGACTAGAGCACTTGGGGTGTTAACCCAGCTCTAGCTTTTCTTCTTGGTGTGGCCATGTTGTACTTTATGCAAACCCTGATTAACCTAAGCCACTGATTAGTTTGAAGGTGGCCATGTAACCAGATTCTGGCTAGTGAGAAATGAAGGACATTTGCTAGAGGGCTCTGGAAGAATTTCCTTGCTGATGAAAGGGACGTGCTGAGGAAGAAACAACCTTTTTGCTTTGCCTGGACTTGGTCATGTCCATGTTTGATGTCTGAAACCGGGGTGGCCATATTGGGACCCTAAGGGTAGCTACCCCAGGGCAAGCTGAGACCCAGAAGATGGCAGAGTGGAAAGATGAAAAGAGAAACTCTCATATATGTGCTCAAAGAGGCACATCAATGTTCATAGTGCATTGTTTATAGCAGAAAAAAGTCCATCAACAGGAATAAAGATAAATAAATCTTATATGTTCATACAATGAAATACTGTGCAGTGATGAAAAAGAATAGTTATAGTTACAGATTTCAACACAAGGAATCTCATAAATATAATGTTGAATGTGAAAAATAATAAAGCTGAAGGATACGTATAGTATGATGTTTAAAAGTATCCAATACTTTGCCTTAGCAAACTACATATGTGGGAAAAAGTATAAAGTAATGCATGGAAATGCATTACAATTTATTGAGTGTTTACTGTGTGCAAAGCATCATGCTAAGAAATAGCCAACCTGATCGAATTCTCATATTGACCCTTAGTGAGAAATACTATTTTTTTTTTTTTTTTTTTTGAGATAGAGTCTTGGTCTGTCGCCCAGGCTGGAGTGCAGGGACATGATCTTGGTTCACTGCAACCTCTGCCTCTGGGATTCAAGTGATTCTCCTGCCTCAGCCTCCTGAGCAGCTGGGACCACAGGCACATGCCACCATGCCCAGCTAATTTTTTTTTTTTTTTTGAGATGGAGTCTCGCTCTGTTGCCCAGGCTGGAGTGCAGTGGCGTGATCTCAGCTCACTGCAAGCTCCGCCTCCCAGGTTCACACCATTCTCCTGCCTCAGCCTCCCAAGTAGCTGGGACTACAGGCGCCCGCCACCATGCCCGGCTAATTTTTTGTATTTTTGGTAGAGACAGGGCTTCATCATATTAGCCAGGATGGTCTCGATCTCCTGACCTCGTGATCCACCCGCCTTGGCCTCCCAAAGTGTTGGGATTACAGGCGTGAGCCACTGCGCCTGGCCCAATTTTTTTTTTTTTTTTAATGGAGATGGAGTTTCAACATGTTGGCCAGGCTGATCTTGAACTCCTGACCTCAGGTGATCTGCCCACCTTGGCCTCCCAAAGTGCTGGGATTACAAGCATGAGCCACTGTGCCTGGCCAAGAAATACTATTAAATATCCCCACTTTCCTGATGAGAAAACTGAGGCCTAGAGAGGGGAAGTAAATTACCAATGGCATAATAGTGGTTCTTTCTTAAGTACTAAAAACCTCATTTAATCCTATGGGATAAGAATTATCACTTCTCATTTCAAAATGAAGGAAAGAAGAACCCAGCTCACAAAGAGATCAAGTGCTTGAGGTGGGATTAAACACAGGGTTCTTCTAGTTCCAAAGCCTGTGGTTTTCCACCAATAAATTGTCACATCCACAATGCACGGGAATGTAAGCCACAACGCACACATGCACATATTCACACACCCTAGCCTTGAACTTGAACCATATGGAACTGGGTTAAACCACATGCATTGCGGCACCCAGAGCTCCCATCCCATCATTTGTATTATTTTTAACTGAACCCTGAACTGAACAGAAGGGAACAGTGCTCAAATTGAAACTGAACTTGTATATTTTTTCCAGCTGTTGAACTACAATATTTAAATATTCTGGAGACAGAGACAATTACATAGAGAATTCTATGCTAACCCCTTCACTCTGTATATTTTGATTTGCCTAAGGTCATATGGTCATGACAGACCTGAGGGATTCTTAGTCATTACAAAGCAGTTGTAGGTGATTTTTTCACTACTTCTACCCGTCTTTTACCCTCCCTTTCCCTTCGTGGCCAGGGCAGGGACTTGGAAGTTCCTGTACCCACCAGCTGTGATCCTCTCTACATTCTCTACCTTCCTTCAGAGCCCACATCCTTGTCCACGTTTGCTGAATGAAGAAAGGAGGGAGCGGGCCCTATGAGATGTATATTTCCCATCTTCAAGGACAGGGAGCTCCAGCCCGAACCTGATTCCTTGGGGGTCCCTGAGCAGAAGCTTCATTCCTGGGATGAGAAATTGGAACTTTCCACGAAGGCCAATGATCCTCAGTATTTGAGCAGCCTGGCTGGGTGTCTTGGGATCCAGGTGGCCTTTGTCTCATCTGGCCCAGGCCATCACAGTATGTGGCCCTCCCCACAGCAAGAGGAGGGACTCTGAGGAAGCTTGGGGGCCCCTGGGGAGACATCCATCTTCCCAGAGCTTTATCATTTTTTCCATAACAGTATCCTCCCTTCAAGGTGGAAAGTCCCAGCTGGCAGCTGAGGATGCTGTCAATGTGCTTTTGTTCTCTGTCTTGCCCCTAGCTCAGGCAGCAGGGCTGGAGACAAAGACACCTACCTTTTTATACCAGCCTGTTCCAGGCTTGCTGTACAAACAAATGGTGTAACACAGACCACCCCTTAACGGGGTGAGCTAGACCTCCCTGGTTTGAATTCTGGTTCTGCTACTTGCTAACTGTGCAATCTTGGTGGGGTACTGAACTTCTCTGTGCTACAAGTTTCTCCATCTGAAAACTGGGGTGGTGATAATATGATCAGTTTTCAGGATTTAATGATTAATGTATGAAAAACACTTAGGACAGCACCTGGTATATAGTAAGAGTGATGTAACTGCTTGCTGTTTATTACATGACTTTGGGCTTGGACAACTCATCTTCTTTCTCTGAGTCTCGGTTTCTCTAATTGTACAACTAGGATGGCAATTCCTGCCTGCCTCTCGACCACTAATCTGGCCTTTTCTTGCTGTGTAGCCTTGCAGAGATTCTTGGGTTCTCCTGGCCTCTGTGTCCTCATGTATTAAACAGTACCTATTAAGTAGAGGGTTGTGGTGGTGAGCACGTGAGAAAACGTGTACCCAGCATGTAGCATGGGGCCCAACACTAACACAGAGAGTTAAAACGAAGTTAGTTATTTTTTTTGTTTTGTTTTGTTTTTATGGACGAGAAAGTACTTTTTAAACTATAATAGGCTGAGGGAGAGTGTGGTTTTCTCACATGCTTTCCCAGCCATTCCTTATTCACAGACACCTAGAATCAGAGAGGACAGGATTGGAAGGGCAACTTTACAGGTAATGGATAATGAATTAATGGGTATCTATTAATGGATAATGAATTAATCCATTCAACAAATATTTACTGAGCACCTACTATGAGCCAGGCAGTGTTGTAGGTGCTGGGGTCAGAGCAGCACTGAGGGCCCTTCCCTCAAGGAGCTTTCATTCCTGTGGGGCAGACAGACAAAAACATGTGAATACATATGCCAGGCAAAGACTCATAAGCAGGTCTTCACAGTCTCAGAATATCTTGCCCATAACATATCCTGGTTTCTGCAAGGCCTTAAGATAGGATAGCAGAGTGGGACCCAGTGGCTCATGCCTGAAATCTCAGCACCTTGGGATGTTGAGGCGGGAGGATCTCTTGAGCTCAGGAATTTGAGACCATCATGGGCAACACAGCAAAACTTTGTCTTCTCTAAAAAAAAAAAAAAAAAAAAAAAAAAAGAAAAAGAAAAAATTAGCTGGGCATAATGGCATGTGCCTGTAGTCCCAGCTACTTGGGGGGCTGAGGTGGGAAGATGGCTTGAGCCTGGGAGGCGGAGGCTGCAGCGAGCTGTGATTGCACCACTGCATTCCAGCCTGGGCAACAGACAGAGTGAGACCCTGTTTAAAAAAAAAAAAAAAAAAAAAAAAAAGATATGCTAGCGGGAGCCCACATTTATTGAATCTTCTTAGACACAGGAAGTGTGTAAAGCATTTTACACAACTTGAATCATTTAATCCTCACATCGATCCTAAATGAAAGAATTGTCATGAATTCCGTTTTATAGATGGAGAAACTAAGGCACAGAGAGATGGAGGGGAGCAAGGTTTGAACGCACACCCCCTGGTTCAGGGCAATGTCTTCAATCACCCTGCCATCTTGCTGTGCTGGTTGCATAACTTTCCTTCCCTCAACACCTCCCACCTCCCCATCTTGGTCTGCACCAGTTCTTTCTTCCCTCCCCCTTTCCTCCCCTATCCCGTTCTCAAGTATTTCTTCCACATTCTGAGTGGCCTGGGGTAAGCGCTCTCTCTCTCTGGCCCTCAGTTTTCCCATCTGAGGCTGGGGGATTGGACTGGATTATCTTCAGGTTCTTCCCTGACTACTCTAATTTTCAGCTCCTATCAGTTTGTGATTCTTTTATTTGCTGATTTGTTTTCTAATCTGCCAGCCCACCCTACTGTGAGCTACTGAGCAGTGAGCTCCCTCTTTCTGTTCGCCACATCTCCCCGGAGTCTGGCACTGTGCCCAGCACTTAGTAGGCCCTCAATAAATATTTGTAGATGAAGAAAGGAGGGGATGAGGGCGATCGTACTCAGTTTTCTAAAGCCAGCTCCTGCACGCTCTCCCGCGCCCCTCTTCTTTTCTCAGCTCTTCCCCCTCCCCGCTTCCCTCCCGCCCTCTCACCTCCCAGGGCCCACTCCGGCCCTCCATCCGGCCTGCATTTTTCCGGGTTTGATATCATTTTTTCCACTCTCCCGGCTGCTGCCGGCTGCCTCTGCCAACTTTCCACAGCTAGAGCCCCTCCCCCTGACCGCAGGTCGGAGACAGCTTGGGGTGGGGGAAGACCTTCCTTCTCTTCCCTTCCCCAGGCTGGGGTTGGGGTGTGGGATTGAGTGCCATCCGTCCCCGTTGGAAGGCTGGGGTGCGGGGAGTCGCGGCTGGAGGACGCGGCTGGCTGGCTGGCGGGTGCTGCCGTCTTTCTCTGCACCGCTTACCCTGGGACTGGCGTCTGGGCTAGTTGGGGGAAGGGATGTCCGGCATCAGGGAGACGATGGTCATAACGGTTTGCGTCTTGTTTTCTTCTCAAAGCCGTGACACCCCTTCCTTTCGGGCTGGAAACTCCTGACCTGATCCCCAACACCCAGCCCTGACCCCAGCCAGGCTGGATGCCTCACCACCTCCTTCCTCCCGCACAGCCAAAGTGAGACCCAGGAGTGGGCTGGGTCCTGGGGTGTAGTCCTCCCTGGCTGGGCGACTCTGGCATGCTCACCTCCCCTCTCTAGGCTTGTTTCTGACTTCGGGAAATGAGTGAGTTGGATTAAACTGGGGTCCATCCCGGGGATTAATGGATTGAGTTTCTTAGAGTTCCTGCCCCAACCTCGTTTAAATTGGATGTCTAATTATGTTTTTAAATTCATTTTCTCAAGATTCTATAGGGTTTTGTATCATCTTTAAAGAGGACAATGGATATGTTGGTCACTAGAGTCTGACAAGCCTGGGCTGGAATCCTGGCAACTTCGCATATAGCAGCTGTATGATCTTGGGTGAGCCTTCGGTGTCCTGTGCCTCAGTTTACTAATGAGCAAAATGGGGTTAATCGTAACACCTTTCTCCCAGGTGTTGGGAGGATTAATTGTTGCGACAGCTTAGTACATAGCTCCCAACAAACGCCAGCAATTCTATTGCCAGGATGAGTACTGAGGTCCTTCCAGACATGTGAATCTAGAACGTAAAAAATGGGTTAATGAGAAAGTAGCTGGTCACGAAACTGTGGTTGTGATCCACTGTCGGGAGAAGGGCCTGAGCACAAAATTGGTCCAAGTACTTTATTGATTGGCCCTGACGCCCAGGCCGGCAGGCTAAACCAGTCAGCCTACAGTCAAGTGTAGATGGGAGGGCAGTAGGTGGAGATGCCTGGAAGAGCCGAGACAGAGATGTCTGGGCATTCAGATGGGACATCCTTCTGGTCTGGTTTATTGTGAGGGTTTCTGAGGGTTGGCCAGAGCCCAGGGACAAGGAAGATTTTTTACAAAAAAACACCCACCACGTAAAAAACTACTTTGTGTCCAGCTTGGGGCTTCGGCCCCGTCGTCTGTCTCTTCATCGCTTTCCCGGGGTCCCCCAGGCTTGGATCTGGGGGATGCTCAGGCCATCAGGGCAGCAGGCAAGCAAGACACAGGATGCAGACTCCAGGTAACGGCACCTTTGTCCCGCAGTGGCGTCCGTGGAACCCATAAGGCAACTCAGCGACCCGCCAACTCTCAGAGGGGCGGGAGGCTTCAGAGCACGGCCAGATTGTGGCAGGACTTGGAGCGGGCCTTGAGTGCCCGGCGGCGTGCGCTGCGGGCTGTCAGACGTGCTAGGAAGCGACGAGCGCGCTGGGCTAGGCTGGCCGGCTGTCGGGGTGCTGGGGGCTCCTCGGCCGCACTGTCCCGGCGGCGCAAGCGCAGTTGGCGCACCACGCCCTCGAAGAGCTCAGCCACATTGTGCTGCAGCGTGGCGGAGGTCTCGATGAATTTACAGTCGAACACCACAGCGCAGGCGCGGCCCTCTGAGGGGGCGGAGCCCGGCGAGCAGGGGTGGAGCCATAACCGGAAGGCGGAGAAAAAGGTAGGAAAAGATGTGTTCAGTCTTGATTGGAAGAAATTTTTCCTGTGCCCATACCTCGTGTTGCTATCTGGGGACTCAGATAAATCAGACTGATCTTTGAGGGAAGACAGAGAGGCTGGGGCCAGGGAGGGGTCAGGTTGAATGCCAGGTAAAGGGTCTAATTTGCTGTGGATCGGAATTACCTGGAGGAGCTTGTTAAAATGCAGATTCCTGGACCCACCCTCAGAGTTTCTGATTCTGTAGGTCTGGAAATCTGTGCTTTAACAAAATCTCCTGGGGCTTATGTTGCAGTTTTTTTTTTTTGGATGTCTGTTCACAAAGCTTACGGTCTTCCACCTCCAGGATGCCACTGGGCCCGAGTTCTAGTCTTCAGGGACTGGTGACTGTGAAACTGACTTTTCCTTTCTAGGTCTCAGTTTACATATTTTTTAGATTTTACTCTGTGAGTAAGACCATTTAAAAATTGTTATGGGCCCCATCTGATATGTCAAACTTATTAAAATATTCCCCATCCCATTGTAAATACAATCCATATATGACATTTAAAGTTTTAGTTTGTAGTTGCTTGCTGACAAAATATGTTTTACAGACAATTAAAGCTTTGTGAAATTTAAATTTCTAATTTTTTTCACTATATTTTGGAGCCAGTAATGGTTCTTTTCAGTTCTCAAATGTAAGCCCTTGAAAGGCCTGTAGGCACTGGGCCTATCATCCTGGTGGATAAAGTGTCTCTGATTAAGAGGCTAGGGGAGCCACAGAGGAAATTACTATTATTATTTTTTTGAGAGAGAGTCTCATTCTGTCACCCAGGCTGGAGTACAGTGGCGTGGTCTTGGCTCACTGCAACCTCGGCCTCCTGGGTTTAAGCAATTCTCATGCATTAGCTGCCCAAGTAGCTGGGATTACTGGTGTGCACCACTATGCCTGACTAAGTTTTGTATTTTTAGTAAAGATGGGGTTTCACCATGTTGGCCAGGTTGGTCTTGAACTCCTGACCTCAAGTGATCCACTTGCCTCAGTCTTCCAAAGTGCTGGGATTATAGGCGTTAGCCACTGGGCCTGGCTAGAATATTTTTTTAAAAAAAGAGTTAAAATTATTTTTTATTTTTTGTAGAGAGAGGGTCTTGCTGTGTTGCCAAAGCTGGTCTCAAACTCCTGGGCTCAAGTAAGTCCTCCCGCCTTGGTCTCCCAAAGTGCTAGGATTATAGTTGTGAGCCACCATGCCCCACCACATACACGAATTTTTAAGAAGTGCAAATTCAGCTCTGGTCTTGGAAAATTCTGGCAGCTGGCAAGGAGGAATAATTGAGAAGTGGGAGGACTGGAGAAGGTGGAGATGCCAGGACAGCACAGAGACTGTAGGCAGAGAGGGAAGGGAATGTGGGATTAACGGAGGTGGCCTGACAGGACTTGGGGACTGGTTTGGGGGTGGTGAGTGGGAGACAAGAATGGTTCCTAGCTTTCAGGCTTAGGCAAGTGGCTGCAGGGTAGGGGCAGCTTGGCAGGGACAGTCACTGAGATGAAGAGTGCTGAAGAAGCAGCCATGACAGTGGGGCCCAGGGGAAGAGGAGGGGGTGGGATGGAGGGCTCACCTTCCACAGAGACTTCTCGGCAGCGGGCCAAGTCCGCCTTGTTGCCCACGAGGATGATGGGCACATGGTCTGCCTGATGTGTGCGCCGCAGCTGGATGCGGAGCTCAGAGGCACTCTCAAAGCTGCCTCGGTCTGCGATGGAGTATACGATGACATAGGCACTGCCGCCCTGCAGGCATGACTCCTGGCTCCATCTTTTATCCTGCAGGAGAGGGACCCAAGGCCCATCCTCAGAGGGTATCTAGGCCCTGGCTGAGGAAGGTAGAGCTGGGATGGTCTAATGGTTGGGAGGGGGCTGAGGTTTATAGTTTGGACAGGTGTGGGGGACAAATTCTGCCATAATTCCCTGTGTCACCTTAGGAAAATCGGTGATCCTTTCTGAGCCTCAGTTTCTCTGCTTGAAAATTTAGGCTAATGACACTACCTCACATAATTCTCTCACTCACTGACACTTTTGCAGGCTGGGTACTGGAGGCAAATTGACTTGGTTCCTCTTCCTGCTAAAGAGGGTTCTGCCTTGACCTGTTTAGCTCTTTTGTCTTGTTTCTGAGGAGGGTTTAGCCTTGCCAGAGGGTTCTTTGTGCCTGGTGAAATCCAGAATGAAGAGAAAAAAGGAAGAGAGAGAGAAGTGAGGACAGGAGGCTGACTTCAGAGGGAAGGCATTTTTCAGGACAGTTTTGAAGACAGAGGTGAAGGAGCAACTGTAAAGTGTAAGTTCACAAGGGGATGAGAGGGGCAAGGGACACTTTAAGAAGTGGCTTCCTTTCAAGTTGTTTGACCAAGAAAAAGAAAGAACTGCAGTGCTTTTGATATTTTGGATGGTGATCTTTTGTTAGGGACAGCCCTTCAAGACTGGACTACTTGGGTAGTAACTTTATAAGTGTTGAATAAGACACAGTTTCTGCCCTCCAAAAGCTCATGGTCTGGAAGAGAGCTTATGGAAATGGGGAGTTATAGTGTAGTGTGAAAGGAACAGTAAGAGGCATGTGCAAGTGGCTGGAGGAGCGGTGTGGGGAGGCCAGAACAACCCCACCTGGAAGAGTGTGCAAGGGCTTCACAGGGGACTGGCGAATGGGGTTAGGAAGGAGGGGCAGGCCAAGCAGGAGAGAAGAGATTCCAGACAAAAGGAACAGTCAGAGCTAAGGCCTGAAGTGAGAAAGACTGAGTGTGGTTGTGAGGTAGTGAAGAAGCCAGAAATTTTCTTTCATTTTTCTTTTTTTTGAGATGGAGTCCCACTCTGTCTCCCAGGCTGGAGTGCAGTGACATGATCTCGGCTCACTGCAACCTCCACCTCCTGGGTTCAAGTGATTCTCCTGCCTGGGCTTCCTGAGTAGCTGGGATGACAGGCGCCTGCCACCATGCCTGGCTAATTTTTGTGTTTTTGGTAGAGACCTTGAGAAAATTTTCTCCTCTTTTCTGGCCTTTTATTTTCCAACCAGTAAAATTAGGAAACTGAACCAGTTTCCCTGGTCAGTGACTGTGAAGAGAGGTCTCAAAGAGGGTCCAAGCAGTAGCAGCATTATCGAAATAAGTATCCATCCTTTCCATTTGTGCACTACATGGTACTCTGATATCAGAGAAGCTGAATCTGACAGAATTGGGTGGGCCTTAGGACCTTAGTGTACCAGGCTGGCTGACCATCAGGCCACTTGGAGTGTATTAAAAATCAAATTATCGGCTGGGGGTGGTGGCTCATGCCTGTAATCCCAGCACTCTGGGAGGCCGAGGCGGGCGGATCACCTGAGGGAGGGAGTTTGAGACCAGCCTGACCAACATGGAGAAACCCCATCTCTACTAAAAATATAAAATTAGCCAGGTGTGGTGGTTCATGCCTGTAATCCCAGCTACTCGGGAGGCTGAGGCAGGAGAATCACTTGAAACTGGGAGGCAGAGGTTGGGGTGAGCAGAGATCATGCCACTGCACTCCAGCCTAGGCAACAAGAGCAAGACTCTGTCTCAATAAATAAATAAATAAATAAATAAAAATAAAATTATCAGGCCTCACCCTGGCCCTCATCCTCAGCCTGGGCAACAGAGCGAGACTCCCTCTCAAAAAAGATAGATAGATAGATAGATAGATAGATAGATAGATAGATAGATACTAGAGCCCCAATTTTAGAGCTTCTTATTCTTTTTTTTCTTTTTTTTTCTTTTTCTTTTTCTTCTTTTCTTTGAGATGGAGTCTCACCCTGTCACCTAGGCTGGAGTGCAGTGTCATGATCTCGGCTCACTGCAACCTCCACCACCCAGGTTCAAGCTATTCTTCTGCCTCAGCCTCCGGAGTAGCTGGGACTATAGGTGCACGCCACCACACCCAGCTATTTTTGTATTTTTAGTAGAGACGGTTTCACCACCTTAGCCAGGCTGGTCTCGAACTCCTGACCTCAGGTGATCTGCCCACATCAGCCTCCCAAAGTGTTGGGATTATAAGCGTGAGCCACTGTGCCCAGCTGAGAATCTATATTTTTAATCACACTCTTAATGAGTTCATACTCACAAATCCATGCACCAACTGGCTTTTGTGATCTTGACACACAGCAAATCCTCCAAAAATATTTGTGCAATGAATGAATGAATGGTCAAGACTCACTTTCTCATTCTAGAGATGGGGAAAACTAAGACCCAGAGGAAGAAACCCATCCATACTCAAGGTTGATAACCCACATCTGTCTGACTCAAGCTGGGTGTGGAGTTCCAGTTCCTGCCTTCTAGTCTAGAATCTTTTCTCCCCTGTTTCCTGAGTGGGACTCCCAGTCTGATCACCCATCTTAACTCGCTGGACACTGCCCCATAGCATCCTCAGCTGCATCTGAAAAGTAGACCCTCTCACTAGCCTGTGAGGTCCACGAGGCCAGGGGGCATGTCTGCCTTATTCATCTCTGTGTCTCCAAGGTCCTGGTCCATGATAGACACCCAGCAAGTATTTCTGAATGAATGAATGAGCGAATGACTGAAACCTCAGCTGAAGGTTCAGAAGGTGATGCTCTTGACAGGGAGGAAAGTCATAAGACAAGGACTCTTATGCAGTCCTAATGCATAAGAATACAGCCTTGGCCGGCCATGGTCTGTAACCCCGGCACTTTGGGAGGCCGAGGTGGGTGGATCACCTGAGGTCAGGAGTTCAAGACCATCCTGACCAACGTGATGAAACCCTGTCTCTACTAAAAATACAAAAATTAGCGGGCGTGGTGATAGGCGCCTGTAATTCTAACTACTCGGGAGGCTGAAACAGGAGAATCGCTTGAACCTGGGAAGCGGAGGTTGCAGTGAGCTGAGATGGCGCCACTGCACTCCAGCCTGGGCAACAAGAGTGAAACTCCATCTAAAAAAAAAAAAAAAAGAATAAGATCTACAAAGATTTTGTAGATCTGGGTTTGAATCTCACTTGCTATTTGAGAGCTTTGGACACATTATTATTATTATTTAACCGCTCTGGTCTTTGGTTTCCTCATCAGTAGAATGGGAATCAGAAGACTCACCATTTAGTTTTTGAGACAGAACCTTGCTCTGTCGCCCAGGCTGGAATGCAGTGGCGTGATCTCAGCTCACTGCAATCTCCACCTCCCGGGTTCAAGTGATTCTCCTGCCTCAGCCTCCCAAGTAGCTGGGACTACAGGCCCATGCCACCACACCTGGCTAATTTTTGTATTTTTAGTAGAGGTGGGGTTTTGCCATGTTGGCCAGGCTGGTCTCAAATTACTAACCTCAGGTGATCCACCTGTCACGACCTCCCAAAGTGCTGGGATTACAGTCCTGAGCCACTGCACCAGGCCCAGTTTTTGTTTTGATTGAATTCATAGAATATGTCTAGTGGTTAACACAGGGGCTGACACTTTGGAAGCTGGCACTCCATAAATGTCAGGTACTGTTATAAGAGTCATCATCATTATTATGCTCATTTGGCCCCGGGTTTCCTTTTATGCTTTTTAGAAGGAGAGCTGTCAACCATTGTCAATCACCCACCAGTGTCCTCCTAAGCCCCACCCTGAGGGCAGGGCCTCCCTCAGTTTTAGGGGAGCAGCCTATCCCTTAGAGAGATGGGATCCCAGGTGATTTTAGATCCTTCTCTTTGCTTTGATGTTTTTCCTCAAAGTTCTACAACTTTCCTCAAAGCTCTACAATGAAATTTTGTATTACCCACGTAGCAAAAGAAAAGAAAACACAAACAAGATAAAATCATAATAGGGACATGTTCCTGCCTACTGCTCTCTTCCTGCTCTGGTTTCCTTTTTCTCTAGCTACCAAATCATAATTACTAAGAGTTATCATTTACAATTCTTCACCCCTATTCAGCAGTTTTTCATGCTTTAAACTGGGCTTACCTCTGAAATTGCATAAGAACTTTAAAAAACCAGCTGATGAGGAAAGCAGGAATGGTTAACCCATTTATCAGATGAGAAAACTGAAGCTTAAAGTGGTTAAGTCAATTGCACAAAACTACATAACTAGTAAGAAAAAGAAAGGGGGTTCAGCCTTAGGCATTTTGGGGCCAAATCCAGCGTTCCTTCTGCACAATGTGGGTGGGAGGGGTGGGACGAGGATGGAAATAATGATGGGGAGATCTGCAGGTGGAGAAGCACATTCTGAGATGGCTGGTAGGAGGGGATTGTGGAGTGAGAAAAGGGGTCAGGGTCATAAGGGTCTTCTGTTTGGGACTGGAAAGACTGCTTAGGAGCTGTGGGTTTTGGGGGAGGGTGCTGAGGATGGCTCTTGCTCACACCTGATCTGTAGTCCAGGACAGGACAGGAAAGAGTTTAATATTAGGCTCAGCACCCCTCTCCCCAAATTCTGCTTGCAGTGCCATACCAGTTTCTCGGCCTCCCAGGTGTCCACGACCACCAGCGTGGTGTCTTCTCCATCCACCGTGAGGGTCCTCTCATATACATCTTCTGCAACCAAGGGAAGAGCTGGATCTCAGGGAGGAGGGGCAAGCCTGAGAGAGTGTGGTGTTCGCTACCCCCCATTTCTGGTCACATCACCCCCTCCACTTGTCCTCAGAAGCACTTATCACACTTGTTTGATGCCTGTCTCTCCTGGTAGGAACCCATGTCTCCCCAGGTGCCATAGTACCTGGCACATAGTAGGTGCCAGAAAGATTTGATTGATTGAATAAAGGTGGGGTGGTGGGGTTAAAGCTGGGCTAGGAATTCTCCCAGGCCTGCTCTGTCTGACTTAGCGCGTGCTTCAGGCAGGTCATGTTATCCTCTCTTGACCTCAGTCTCCCTATCTGTAACACATATGGGTTCTCACTCTTGAGGCTGGGGGAGAGAAGTCAAGACTAGAGAAGAGTCTGGCTAGATGTCCCTACCTTTTCTCTGCATTTAATCAACCCCCTTCCCCTACTCACCCTATGTCCTTTTGGTCAGTCGTTCAGGGGCCTACCTTCATCTCTTCTATCTTCCCTGTATCCTACCACCCTGGGGCCCCTGACACTCTTAGCTCACCGCAGTTCTTGGGAATAAAGCACCCCAGGGCCCAGAACTTGGGGTCTAGGAGTCTCCCTTCTGCAAAGGATCTTAGTTTTGCTGTAGATCATGGTGACCATGGATGGGTGTCTATGGGACTGGGAGAATCTGAGAGTCAGAGGAGTTGGGGAGGGGAGTTTCTGAACTGGGTGGAAGTCTACCATTTCTTCATTCAGAAGAATTCAGAATTGCCACCCATATGACATGGAAATGAATCATATACTTCTTGTTCATGGGAAGTTGGCAGAATTCTTGTTCTATTCAAGAATTTCCCTCCCTTTGACCATTGTGCAGGCTGTGCCATGTATAACTTTGGAGGGCAAGGGGGCATCATTCATGTCATAGTCTAAGTAAATGATGTCCCTTAGAGTTGAACAGTGCATGACTTGTACAACTGTTCTTGGCAGCCCTGTGCCCCTGGTGACAGGGCTTTTGCTCCTTTGGCCACATCCCAGCCCAGCCCATATGGCCCCTACCTCCCAGCTGTTCATGGAGGTCCCTCTCTTGCTTCCCTGCAAAGAGGCTGGCCAGGCTGGTCTTCCCCACTCCAGGATCTCCAAGTAGCACCACACGGTAGAGGGCCTCCCAGGAGCCTTCAGAGTCACTGGATTCAGAAGACCAATCATCTGGGGCAGGTGAAGGTTTCTGGGTGGGAGGGTTGAGGGAGGCCGATTGACCCAGCCGGGGATGCTGGGATTGAGTGGAAGGCGCTGTGCTCAGGAGTCCAGGCTGGCGGCCCCGTGGGGACAGGGGCAGTGGGGTGCTGGCTCGCCGGTGCAGAGGGGTCTTTGCTTCCTGTCCGGTGTTGAGTGTCATCTTTGGTAGAGGGGGTTTTGCTTCTTCCTTCCTTCTGAAAGAAGGGGGAATTGGTTGTCAGTCAATTGCTTTAGGCTGCTGCTTTCTATAGCGTCCTGATGAGCTGCTGAGATGGCTTCTTCCAGATCCCCCTCTTGTTCAGATGGGAGTAGGTGGTGCCTCAGCTTCTTGGGGCAGAAAGCCCCTAGGCTTTCTGGCCTCAGGCTCTGCGTAAACCTGGATGCGGCTGGAAGGAGTGAGTGTGCAGGCTGTGAACACACAGACACACACACCCAGAGGCCATTCCCTCGCCTTAAGGATGATGACAGTCAGGCAGGCAGGCAGAGGGGCAGTAGTGAGGTGGGATGTCCTCACATGCACACTCCCCATTCCGTGCACACGGACCTGCCCTTCCCACAGAACATGAGGCCCTGGCTCTGAAAGGCATCCAAATTGTCTGCCTCCTCCCCTTCCCCACCGCTCTCTTTCACAGGTTCTGGGTTGGGAGTGCAGTTTCAGGTCCCCCCCACTGCAAGGGTAGGGGTTACTTAACTTTGGATGCCCAATTTCACGGGGTCTGAGGAGGAAGAGGCAGGAGGGTGGGTTGGAACTACAGAAGGGCGAGGCGGGTATAGGGGCAACCCGACTGTAACCCGAGTGCCCTGGTGCCATGGGAACCGCGTGTCTGACCCGCCCCCTGTGTGAAAAATTCAGGAGCGGCTGACGCTACGGCCTCTAACTGCTTTTGGGGACGGGAGCTGCCGCCGGCCAGGCCCCAGGTTAGGTGACAGGACAGGGTCCTGGCAGGGGACGGGGAGGGCAGACCACAGGGCCCGGGAACGCTGTGCCATTCCTGGAGTCTGGGTCCGAGCTTTCCCAGCCGGCATCCTGGGTGTGAATCCCCCATCCTGGGATTGAAGGGGTCTTTGTCCAGGACTGTCCAGCCCTCCGGGTCGCAGGTCTGAAGACCCTCACCCTCGGGACGCGGTTTCAAAGCCCTCCTACTCCTGCCAACGCTGCTGAATCCCCCTTCAATCGCCTGGAGAACTCTGCTCCAACTTGAGCGAGTTGGCCGCGCGTAGCGCAGGGCTTTACCTCGGCGTGGGAGGGGTCCAGGGTCCCTCGCAGCTCCAGCGGCTGGATGCTCCAGGCTGTACCACCCGCCTCCGCACGCAGCCCCTCAGGCCAATTCCCCTCCCCTCGCCGCCTGGGCCGGGGGAGGAGCCGCGACCCCGCCCCATCCAGCCCCGCCCCATTAGGGCAGCCCCGGGGTCCCCGCCCTAAGGCCCTGGCCGCTCAGTGACTTTTCTGAAAGTGCAGAGCTCAGCTGACCCGCTTCTGCCAGCCCTATGCACCGAGTGAGGGTGGCAGACGAGAGAGGAAGGATGGGGGCTCTGGATTCCTGGGTCTGGAGCTCCATCTGCGTAGGGGGTACACCAACACATTAGCCCCCAGAAAAACCACTTGGGGAACTTGCTAAATATTCAGGTCCCACCTTCCAAGAGAGGCGGATTCCACAGTGCTGAGAGAAGGGTTCAGGAATCTACGTTTTAAACAAGTGCCCCAAGTGATCCTGATGCAGATGGTTCATGGACCTCACTTTAAGAAACTCTGCTCTGGATGAAGAATTAATTTTGGGAGGTGGCTTGGAGGAAGAGGGAGCTCAGAAAGTCTGCACTGAAGAATTCTGAAAATCTTATTTTGGCATCATTCATTCATTCATTCATTCACTCACCAACTGAGGCTTAGCTGGGCCTGGGCCTGAGGTCCCTGCCATTCTGTCTACTGTTTCTATCACTCATGGCTTAAAAATAAATGCTCCCAGGTATGGAGGAGGAGGAAAGAGATCACTGGTGATGTTGGCTATCCAAGGGGCCAGGATCCAGACTCTTTGACTGGGGTGCCTCCCTTTAGGTCTTGAGAAATCGGGGTGTGTACGTGTGTGAAGCCATGGAGGCCAGGCAGCACCTGTGGGTGGGGCTCATTGTCATGGCTGAGGGGATTCAGGTGTTCAGCTTGGAATAACTCCCACAGCAGCTGAACAGGCTGGCTCAGCCCCCACAGGTCTTGGAGCTGATGCAGAACCCCCTCGTGCCTGGCTTCTTTCCGTGGCGTGGCCCTCTAAGCTTACCTTTCTAACTTGCAAGATGGGCCGTGAGTGGTGTGGTACCCTTCATTGTCTGGGAGTGAGGTGACTTGGCTTTTAGTTCCATCTCTGCAGCACAATTGCTGTGTGACCTTAGGCAAGTCAACTCCCCTCTTTGGGTTTCAGTTCCTTTATTTAAAACTATAATCTGAACAGCTTACACTCTTGCTAAAAAACTTTTGGTTGTCTATAATACAAAAGTCTGAACTTGGCATTCAAGCCCCATCATATTCTCTGCAGAATCATTTCAACCTCTCCTCCCAGGAAAACCCTTGCTTGGCTCATGCCCCCCTCTTTTAGGCACATTCTGTTCTTTCTGCCTGGGATACCTTTTCCCCTACTCATCTTTCATGATGCAATTTAGATTCCTGTGTACCGGACACTGTTCTAAGCTCTGCACGAATATTATCTCAGGGGTTCTCAAACTTTGGTGGTGTGTTAGAACCACCTGGAGGGCTTGTTAAGCCACATTTTGCCAGGACCCACCAATACTCTCATCTGTGACTAGTGATCTAACAAATGACCAGAGAGCTAACTTGTGACCAGTGTTAGTGAATCTGTGGTCTAACTTGTGACCAGTGATCTAACCTGTGACCCATGGGCTGCTCCGTGACCTGTGGTCTTCCTCTGCTTAGAGAGAGGTGAATTCAGTAGGTTCGGGGTAGGGCTAAAGAACTGGCATTTCTAACAAGTCCCAGGTGTTGCTGCTGCTTGCTGGTCTGGGAACCACACTATAGGAGCCACTCTATTACTTCATTTAATCCCCTAAATGAGATAGGTAGCTATTACTGTCTATGACATGGGTACTATTACTCTTCCCATTTTAGAGTAGGCCTGCATACATGCTGGTCACTTGGCCTTGTAAGGGATACTAGTCATCATTTCATAGACAACAGCCTGAGGCTCAGAGAGATTAAGTGACTTGTCTGATGTCTCACAGCAGTTAGGGGGAGATGTGGGGATTGAACTAGGTCTCTCTTAAGTCAAAGTTTTTCCACTGTCTTAGGTGGGGAAGATGTCTAGTTTCTGACCCTAAACAATGCCTCAGGAAATTCTACCCCCAGCTTCCGAGCTCAACAGGCTCCGGAGGGTGTGGCTGACCAGTTCCCACGTAGCTGGCTGAGATCCCAAGCAGCCTGGGGACTACATGGCCTCATACTCCCACTTAGGCCTGCTGCCCACAGCACTGCCTTTATCCGCAGCTCAATAAAGGCTGGGCTGGAAGCAGCGAGGCTCAGCATGCTTGGGTCTCTCTTGTGTTCTCTCCAGCAGCCTCCCCAGGAGCCCCATGGCCATGACACAGCTGCTTCTGCTCCTTGTGGCTCTCCTGGTTCTGGGTCATGTGCCACCAGGTAGCAACATTGTGTGCATGTGTGTGTGTCTGCACGTGTGTGCGTGTAAAAATGAGGACTAGACTCTTAGGTCCTGGAGGACAGAGGGGCCTCTACCAGCATTTAAGTTCTGGCCCCACCACTGACTTGGTGGGCAACTTAGAGCAAGTTGCTAAATCAGCCTGCACCTCAGTTTCCTAATCTATAAAATGGGATTCTCTCAATAAATATTCATTTATGTTATGATTGTTGTGAAATCATAACAGTGAAAGACATCTAGCAGTGAAAGAAAAGAAGGTCCTTGCTTTCATGCAGCTGATATTTTAGTTGGTAGAGATAGAAAATAAGCGGATAAACATGTTGGGTGGTGATAAGTGCTAAGAAGAGGAAAGGCAAGGGAAGGGGTTAGAGTGGTGTGTGCATGGAGAAGGGTGGGGATGGGAAGACTGATGAGGATGGATAGGGAAGGCCTCTAATAAGATTTGTTTCTTTTTCTTTTTTCGAGACGGAGTTTCATTCTTGTTGCCCAGGCTAGAGTGCAATGGCATGATCAGCTCACTGCAACCTCTGCCTCCCGGGTTCTAACGATTCTCCTGCCTCAGCCTCCCGAGTAGCTGGGACTATAGGCATGTGCCACCATGCCTGGCTAATTTTTGTATTTTTAGTAGAGACAGGGTTTCATCATATTGGTCAGGCTGGTCTAGATCTCCTGACCTCAGGTGATCCACCCGCCTCGGCCTCCCAAAGTGCTAGGATTACAGACATGAGTCACCATGCCCGGCCTAGATTTTTTTCTTTTTTAAAACTTTTTATTTTGGAAGATTTCACATATACATGAAAGTAGAGAGAATAACAAGGTGAGTTTTAAACATTTTTATTATGGGAAAATTTAAACTTATGCAGAAATAGAGAATACTGTAACAGCATGAGTTTTTAAAAGAGACTTCTTTATTTGACTTTTAAATTTGTGTAGAGATAGAGTCTCACTATGTTGCCCAGGCTGGTCTCAAACTCTTGGCCTCAAGCAATCCTCCAGCTTTGGCCTCCCAAAGTTCTGGGATTATAGGTATGAGCCCAGCCAGAAACTTTGGTATTTAGGAAAATTTCAACCAGAAATAAGAAATAAATAGTATAAAGAACCCCTATTACCCATCACCCAACCTCAACAATTACCAATTTGAACCAATCCTGTTTTGTTATTCACTTCCCCCTCCTCTCCTGTGAATTATTTTGAAGTACATTCCAGCGATCTTATTTTATATAAAGTGGATTTGAACCGAGGTCTGTTTTCTTTTTTTTTTTTGAAACGGAGTCTCGCTCCTTGCCCAGGCTGGAGTGCAGTGATGCCATCTCGGCTCACTGCAAGCTCCGCCTCCCAGGTTCATGCTGTTCTCCTGCCTCAGCCTCCTGAGTAGCTGGGACTACAGGCACCCGCTACCATGCCCGGCTAATTTTTTTTGTATTTTTATAAAGACAGGGTTTCACCATATTAGCCAGGATGGTCTCGATCTCCTGACCTCGTGATCCGCCTGCCTCGGCCTCCCAAAGTGCTGAGATTACAGGTGTGAGCCACCGCGCCCGGCCTGAACAGAGGTCTTAATAAGGTGAAAATACGAGAGAAGATTGTTCCAGGCAGAGGGAGCAGCAAGGGCCGAGGCTCTGAGGCAGGGTAATGGATGTGTTTGAACAGCAGCAAGGAGGCTGGTGTGGCTTGGGGAGGGAGCATAAAGGAAATTGGTGGGAGACGGAGTCAAAGACATGAGGAAGAGAGTGCAGATCATGCAGGAGAAAGGAACTGCTTCTGGATATTGGGGTGACTGGGAAGTTCAAACGCGATGGTGTGTTAAGAGTATTTCTTGGCTGGGTGTGGTGGTTCATACTTGTAAATCCTAGCACTTTGGGAGGTCAAGGCAGGAGGATCACTTGAGCCCAGGACTTCGAGACCAGCCTGGGCAACATAGGGAGACCCCATCTCTACAAAAAATAAAAGGATTAGTTGGGTGTAGTGGTGTGCACCTGTAGTCCTAGTTATTTAGGAGGCTGAGGTGGAAGGATTGCTTGAGCCTAGGAAGTAGAGGCTACAGTGAGCCAAGATTGCACTACTGCACTCCAGCCTGGGCAACAGAGTGAGACCCTGTCTCAAAAAAAAAAAAAAAATTATTATAGAAAGTGGCCTCACCTGGGAGCTAATGTCTCGGGTTCCGGTTCCAGACCCACCACTTAGTGGCTATGGGAGCTTGGGCAAGTTCATTCCTCTCTTTACTGGTAAGTGAGAGGATTTACCTAGAATGGGTCCTGGTTGTTCCAGCAATCTAAGCTATCATACTGATAATCTTGCCTCCTATTTATTGAGCATTTACTATATGCCAGGCACTGTGCTAACGTGATCCTTATCTGTGCTCTGAAGGAGAGTTGTACAGATGAAGAACTGAGGCCAAGGTCACTCAATGGGAAATGACTGAGCTGGGAGTTGGACCCAGGAGGTCTGAGCTGGGTTCACACCACACTATTAGCGATTATACTACACACTGTCTTCAGAGGGTGTATTCTTTGCCTCATGGAAATTTTGAGGCCAGTACTGTATCATTCTAAGATTCTCTACCTTAGCAAGAGGGAAGTGTGGACTGCTCGGCAGGCTGAATAAAACCTGCGGATATGCCCAAGGCATCATTTGAGGATTACATGGGATGTATTTTAATCCACAGAGATGCAGGGAAGCCTTTCCCCTCCACCTCCCATTCAGTGCTAGTTCTTCTGGGCTGCTTGCTCTCTGCTTGTCTGAGGTTGTATGTCTGGAAATGTCATTTAACAGTCAAGCTTGTCTACATGGTCCTAGTCACCCCTCACTTCCCACATTGGTTTTAACTGACCATCACAGTACCCTCATCATTTCCAATGTGGCAGTTACCACAGAATCTATTTCTTGTATTTATTTGCTTGTTTTTTAACTGTCTTCCTTGATGCTGGAAGCTCCTTGAGGGCAGGGACCATGACCATATTGTTCATTGTAGTGCCCCGTGTTTACTGAGTGAATAAATGAAGGACAGGCTCCATCCCATGTTGTGACCAAAGACCCTTGGAGGGAGCAAAGGACCTATTCCCCAAAGCCTTACCTTTTCCATGGCCCATGGTTGGAAATTCCTTCACTAAAACTTAACATTAAACAAGTCCCTATGTGTCAGGGGCAGTTCGTGTAATGGGTGTGGATTCTGGAGCCGGATTGCTTGGGTTTGAGTTCTAGTTCTGCTCCTGAATGGCGGTATGACCTTGGATAAGGTTATATTTTATATTTAATTTTTCTTTTTTTTTGAGATGGAGTCTTACTTTGTTGCCAAAGCTGCAGTGCAGCTCAGCTCACTGCAGCCTCCGCCTCCGCCTCCCAGGTTCAAGCGATTCTCCTGCCTCAGTCCCCCAAGTGGCTGGGATTACAGGCACCTGCCACCATGCCTAGCTAATTTTTATATTTCTGGTAGAGATAGGGTTTCGCTATGTTGGCCTGGCTGGTCTCGAACTCCTGACCACAGGTGATCCACCCACCTCAGCCTCCCAAAGTGCTGGGATTACAGGTGTGAGCCACTGTGCCCAGCTAGAGAAGATGATTAACCTCACTGAGCCTCAGTTTTCTTACCTGTATAGTAGGGATTGTAATAATACTATAATTGTATAGTGTTATGAAAAGTGCTTATGTGTACCTGGTGTGTTGTTTCACCTGGTCAAGAAATTAGTCTCTATTTATTTATTTGAGACAGAGTCTCCCTCTGTCACCCAGGCTGGAGTGCAGTGGCACAATCGTGGCTCATTGCAATCTCCTCCTCCTGGGTTCAAGCGATTATCCTGCCTCAGTCTCCTGTGTAGCTGGGACTAAAGGCACGTGACAACACACCCAGCTAATTTTTGTATTTTTGGTAGAGAAGGAGTTTTGCCATGTTGGCCAGGCTGTTCTCAAACTCCTGACCTCAGGTGATCTGCCTGCCTCAGCCTCCCAAAGTGCTGGGATTACAGGTGTAAGCCACCGTGCCTGGCCTTAGTCTGCAATTTGTAACTAATGGTCTAACCTGTGACATGTAGTCTAACCTAAATTGTAATCAGTACTCTCATCTATGACTAGTGATCTAACAAATGACCAGAGAGCTAACTTGTGACCAGTGTTAGTGAATCTGTGGCCTAACTTGTGACCAGTGGTCTAACCTGTGACCCCTGGGCTGCTCTGTGACCTATGATCTTCCTCTGCTTAGGGAGAAGTGAATTCAAACGGTGCTGGAAGGGCCAAGGGGCCTGCCGAACTTACTGCACAAGGCAAGAAACTTACATGCACCTGTGCCCGGATGCGTCCCTGTGCTGTCTCTCCTATGCATTGAAACCTCCGCCGGTCCCCAAGAATGGATATGAGTAGCTGGTTCTTGCTGTCCAATAAAACATGGGCTGCCAGTTGTCTCTTCTTTCTGTTTGCTCGCCTGTGCTCCTCTCCCCCCAGGGGTGGGGGATAGGCCTAGGATGTGGGAGAAATGGTCTGTGGAAGGAAGTGAGGGACCTGAGGAGAGTGGGCGCTAATGACCATTGTAAATGGTTCTGGTCCTGGCCACTTCACTTTCTCTCTGTCCAACTCCGGAAAAGTTACTGAACCTCTGAAAGTCTCCTCAACCATAAAATGGGAATAATTATAATATCAGGAGCTTAGCACTTTATAAAAGAAATGAAAGAAGAAAGGTAGAGTTAATAATAACAAGAGTTAATAATATAGTTGATAATAACGGTGAATAATAGTAGAGTCAAAAATAAGCTTCTGGAATTCAGAATGAGATGGCACATTTGGCTTGAGAGGCAGGCCCCACTGAGAGTGAAAGGGTTTTCCTATGTTCCTTGATAGGGTATCCTAACGACTTAGGGATGAAGCCAAGACCAACAGACTAGATACTTTTCTGAAAATTAAACCGCCATTTTCACACACAAACCGCCATTTTCCTCCCAGTGTTCAAATAGACCCTCATCTAAGCATACATCCAACTTCCTAAGTCATTAGGATACACCCAAAAAGCCGAAGAGACCAGCCAATTCTAGGGTGGAAGATTCCCCAAAATACCTCACAGATCAGGCCCACAAGCCCAGAGAGGAAAAGTGACTTGTCGAAGGCCGTACAGTTCCCGAGTGATGTGTCAAGGAATGGAGCCAAACCCTGGTAGGACAGGACAGTGTGATGGGGAAATTTTGGGAGGAAGGGAGTCCCTTGACACTGGAGATGTGCAAGGTGAGCCTGGTGGCTCTGGGATGCTAGAGAAGGAAGTTACCTGGATAGGTGCTCAGAAGTGTTTTTTTGGAGGACAGGTTTTACTCAAGCCAAACCAATCATTGAATGGTTGAGATGATAATATGTAAGTATCCTTTAGAAAGTGCCAATTGCTTTATTCATATCACCTCAGTTATATATTATGCCCGCCTTCCTTCCTTCCTTCCTTCCCTCCCTCCCTCCCTCCCTCCCTCCCTCCCTCCCTCCTTCCTTCCTTCCTTCCTTCCTTCCTTCCTTCCTTCCTTCCTTCCTTCCTTCCTTCCTTCCTTCCTTCCTTTCTCTCTTTCTCTCTCTCTCTCATTTCTTTTTTAACACAGGTCCTCACTCTGTTGCGCAGGCTGGAGTACAGTGGAGATCACATAGCTCACTGCAGCCTCACACTTCTGGGCTCAAGCAATCTGCCTCAGCCTCCAAGGAGCTAGGACTATAAGTGTATGCCGCCACACCTGGCTAATGTGTTTTTGGTTTGTTTGTTTTGTAGAGATGGAGTCTTGCTAAAAAACAAAACAAAACAAAACACTGAAAACAAAAAACAACAAAAAAAACATGGGGTCTTTCTATGTTTCCCAGGCTGGTCTTGAACTTCTGGGCTCAAGTGATCCTCCTGCCTTGGCCTCCCAAGGTGCTGGGATCACAGGTGTGAGCCGCCGCAGCCAGCCTATCTTTGCCTTTTCTATAAGGTAACTAAGACTCTATAAGGCAACTAAGAAAGTTGCCCAGGTCATACACCTAGGAAGTGGTGGAGATGGAACTCTACCCTGATCCTCTGTCACCTGATTTTGTCTCCCAGAGTCAGTCTTTTTTTGGAGACAGTCTTGCTCTGTTGCCCAGGCTGGAATGCAGTGGTGCAATCATGGCTCACTGCAGCTTTGAACTCCCCAGCTCAAGGAGTCCTCCCACCTCAGCCTTCCCAGTAGCTGGGACAGTAGGCATGTACCACCATGCCTGGCTAATTTTTGTATTTTTTGTAGACACAAAGTCTTGCTATGTTGCCCAGGCTGGTCTTGAACTCCTGGCCTCAAGCAATCCTCCTGCCTCGGCCTCCCAAAGTGTTGGGATTACAGGCATGAGCCACTGTGCCAGACTCCAGAGTCATTCTTACTTGTACTTTAAAAATAATATTTTTTTTCTAATTATAAAAATAATACATGTTCACTGAAAAACATGTAAACAGAGAAGCACAAATAAGAAAACTAAAATCATTAGTATTTTCACTGTACAGAAATACCCAGCAATAGGCCGGCTGTTGTGGCTCACTTCTATTAATCCCAGCACTTTGGGAGGCCGACGCAGGCGGATCACTTGAGGTCAGGAGTTCAAGACCAGCCTAACCAACATGATGAAACCCTGCCTCTACTAAAAATACAAAAATTAGCTGGCATGGTGGCGCACGCCTATAATCCCAGCTACTCGGGAGGCTGAGGCAGGAGAATCACTTGAACCCGGGAGATGGAGGTTGCAGTGAGCCAAGATCACACCACTGCACTCTAGCCTGGACAACACAGCAAGACTCTGTCTCAAAAAAAAAAAAAAAAAAAAAAAAGAAAAGAAAAGAAATACCCAGAAATAAAGAAAAATGTAAAATGTGACAAAAATAAAATGGAATCAAGCTGTAGATATTTTGTATCCTGGTTTTTTTCACTGATCAATATATCATAAAAATTTATGTATGTGCTTAGTCTTCCAAAACAATATTTTTAGCACTGAAATTCCTCCTGAAAAATTTTAAGTTACTTCTAGTTTTTATAACTTGAGTAGTACGTTTAAAATAAGTATGGAGGCCAGGCGCGGTGGCTCACACCTGTAATCCCAGCACTTTAGGAGGCTGAGGCAGGTGGATCGTCTGAGGTCCGGAGTTCAAGACAAGTCTGGCTAACATGGTGAAACCCCGTCTCTACTAAAAACACAAAAAATAGCCGGGCATGGTGGTGTGTGCCTGTAATCCCAGCTACTCGGGAGGCTGAGGCAGGAGAATCGCTTGAACCTGGGAGGTGGAGGTTGCAGTGAGCTGAGATTGTGCCACTGTACTCCAGCCTGGGTGACAGTGAGACTCCATCTCAAAAAATAAAAAATAAAACAAAATAAATAAAATACAGTGTCAAAAACTAAGAAAGTATGGTATAGATAAGCCTCAAAATAGTCACCTGTCTTTTATAATTCCTGTTAGTATTTTGGTGTATATATACATAAAAAATATGTAAATATATAAAATTATATATGTAAATATATATGTAAATGCATACAAATATATGTAAATATATATGTAAATACATATAACTATATATGTAAATACGTATATATGTAAATATATATAAAAATATAGATTTGAAGGCATTTTCACACACATCAGAGACTTCTACAAGAGGGGCTTCTGCTGATCAGATGGACACCTTTGGGGTCACAGGGAAGGAAAATAACCAGGAAGTTACAACAATGGATGGATACTGTAGGTAGTTCAGGGTAGACCTGGGTGTCTGACTTCTATCCCCACTCCCTTCTTTCAATGGCAGAGTGTTCAGTGGAATTGTTTATTATTCTGCTAGGGCTAGGTTTAAGTCTGAGAGCCAGGTGACAATCGCACATGACTTAAATTATCCTTGAAAACTGCTCAGGAAGGCACCTTTCTGGAGACAGACATACACAGCAAGTTTTCCTCCATTGATGGAACATATCACATTTCTCTGACCGTGCATTAAAGGAAGTGGTTGGTTATGTTTAGGCACCATTTTTTTTTGGTGAAAAATAAGTATCTTTCCATAGTGGAAGCACGCAGTGCAATGTGATGTTTTCACTGCCAGAAGCTTTCCCTGCACAGGAAATAATCCATTTCCCATCTCCCACTCATTCAGACACTGGCTCAAGGAGGGATTTTTCTGGCTTATTTGGACTGTTATTGTGCATATTTGCAAAACATATATCTGACAAAAGACTCATATCCACAATATATAAATAACTCTTACAAATCAATAAGAGAAAAAACAATAACAGAATGGGCAAATATTTAAACGACATTTTACAAATGAAAATACGTAAGCGGCCAATAAGTTTGTGAAAAGATGTTCAATATCATTAGTACATCAGGAGATTGCAAATTAAAATCACAATGAGATACTACCATACACACTCACTAGAATAATTAAAGTGAAAAGACTGACCATAGCAAGGTTGGTAAGGATATGGGGCAACTGGAATGCTGATACATTGCTGGTGGGACTGTAACATGGAGAACCACTCTGCAACTGGAAAAACAGGTGCATAATTACTTATAAAATTAAATAGACATATGTTGGCTGGGCAGGGTGGCTCATGCCTGTAATCCCAGCACTCTGGGGGCAGAGACGGGCAGATCACTCGAGGTTAGGCGTTTGAGACCAGCCTGGCCAACATGGCGAAACCCCGTCTCTACTAAAACAGTACAAAAATTAACTGGGCGTGGTGGCGCGTGCCTCTAATTCCAGCTACTTGGGAGGCCGAGGCTGGGGAATTTGCTTGAACCCCGGAGGCGGAGGTTGCAGTGAGTCAAGATGGCGCCAGTGCACTCTAGCCTGGGCGACAGAGTGAGACTCCGTTTCAAACAAACAGACAAACAACAAACAAACAAAATTAAATAGACATATATCTATACAAAGACTTCTCTATCCTTCCCTGTAACCCCAACGGTGTTTGGGGTAGAGCTGTTTGTTGCAGCTTTATTTGTAATAACCCATAAATGGAAACAGCCCAAATGTTGAACAGGTAAATGGATAAGTTGAGTTATATCCATACAATAGGCTACTCAATAAATAGTAATAATTTACCAATACACACAACATAAATTAATTTCAAAAACACTATGTTAAGTGAAATAAGTCAGATACAAAGAAATACACGCTGAGTAATTCCATTTATATGATTTTTCAGACAGGCAAAACAAAGTTGATTTAAAAAGTAAGAAAAAAAAAAGAAAAAACCCACCCCAAGTCTTATTTTCTTTAAATTTATCTTTTTTTCTGAGCACATGTAGTTGAGTCTGGGTAAACTATCTGTGCTTAGGATGCAGATTCTAATGGAGATTCGTGTCGTAAAGAGCTGGATGATCCAGGAGACTGGCGTAATGTTTTCAGGACTCTCTTAATGGTTAGATCAATGACTCTCAAGGGGAGATACTCCCCTCTAGCGGTTATTTTGGGAATTTGCTTTTTCTTTTCGGAGACGGAGTCTCGCTCGGTCGCCCGGGCTGGAGTGCAGTGGCACGATCTCGGCTGACTGCAAGCTCCGCCTCCTGGGTTCACGCCATCCTCCTGCCTCAGCCTCCCGAGTAAAGGCGTGATCCACCACGCCCGGCAATTTTTTTTTTTTTTTTTTTTTTTTAAGTAGAGACGGGGTTTCACCGTGTTGGTCATGCTGGTCTCGAACTCCTGGGGTCAAGTGATTCGCCCCCCTCAGCCTCCCAAAGTGCTGGGATTACAGGCCTGAGCCACCGCGCCCGACCAAGGCACAATTTTTAATGATATATCTCCAACATTTTGTACGTGTTCATTAATTTCGCTCCTTTCCTCCTAATTTGAACTCACGGTAGACTGGCTTAAGTGCAGTGAGCTCTTGGCCGAAACTAAAGTCTCTCTGATTTGGGCACGCCTCATGATTTCCATCCTTGTCCCAGCTGAAAATCAACTGTTGATGATTTTCACCTATGCACCACTAGCATCGGCACTCTATTTTTCTGTTTTTCATTAATTCAACTTATATTTATTGAATACCTTTTATGTGCCAGGTATTTTTCTAAATAGGGAGGACTCAGCAGGGGGCAAAACAGATAAATCCCTACCTGTATGGAGCTTACATTCTAAGAATAAGCCCAATTTTGACTTTGGTCTCAGTATCCAGCCTTAGCTTCACCCTTTGGAAGGATGAATTGCCAGATACCTACTTCAGAGTCACTTGTGGCACCGTGAACTTGTGTGTGTTCCATGATTTTGTAATTGCACGGTAAACCAGCATGTCCAATAAGCATAACACCTTTGGAACACAGCATTTGGATTTATCATTTACATATGAATATTCATTTTCACATGTAGTAAACACTTTAGATGTAACTTGGAATGAAATCTCATGCACTTTACATGTTTAAATTCATTAGTCATTTGAGATAGAAGTATATATTTATTACTGTAGGAATAAAATGCAACAGTTAAAGACGATTGTGAAAGCTATCAGTGTTAGAAAAATAATTAAGAACTTTCAACAATTCAACTTAGGAGAAAATATGAGTTAATTTAAATATTGAGACCTAAAATTTGTTAGCTTGATAACCTTCAGAATGTGATATCCAATCAATATTTTAAATATTTTGAATATTAACACTAGGCAAAATAATGGAGATTATATTATAGTTCAAATCTTTGTTAAAATACCATTCATCGAATTAAAAAAAAAACAACAACTATTAAGAGGCCACACGTGGTGGCTCACACCTGTAATCCCAGCACTTTGGGAGGCCGAGGTGGGTGGATGGCTTGTGCTCAGGAGTTCAAGACCAGTCTGGGCAACATGGTGAAACCCTGTCTCTACAAAAAATACGAAACTTAGCCAGGCAAGGCGTTGTGTGCCTATAGTACCCGCTACTTGGGAGGCTGAGGTGGGAAGATCGTTTGAGCCCAGAAGGTTGAGGCCGCTGTGAACTGAGATGGTGCCACTGCACTCCAGCTTGTGTGAAAAAGCGAGACCCTGTTTCAAAAAAAAAAAGCACTTGCCTTTAGTTATTCTTTAGTTATTTAATTCCATTTAGGCCATAAGCCTTTTAGGAAAAAATTATGGTTGAGAATTTCTCACACCTTGTAAAGATGAATAAAAAGCTAAGTGTGAATTTTGTCACCTCAAAATTTCACAGGTAGGAAAGACTCCAAAACCATGTACCATGACATCGATGATAAGTCACCTTCAATTTATACACACTGTTGGGTATAAAGTCAATGAAGAACAGAGGAAAGTGTTAGGGAAGAGTGAGGCACCCTAGGCATATTTTATTCTCACTAATTTTCAAAATCACAAATTTTATGAAGGCTAAAAAATTAAACACTGAAGTTTGCCAAATATTTTTTCTATAAACCACAACTAGTTTCACTAGTTGAAGATAGAATATTTTTGACATTTTTTCAAGGTGCAAATTCTAAATTTTTAAATTTGAAAGTTTTTTATAGGAAGTATGTTTCTGAAATTCATTTTCTTTTAAATTATTTTTATTTTTAAATTTTTAGTTATTTATTTTTATCTTTTAATTTTGAATTTAATTAATTTATTCAGTTTTAGAGATGGGATCTTGAGATGTTGCTCAGGCTGGACTTGAACTCCTGGGCTCAAGTGATCCTCCTGCCTCAGCCTCCCAAGCAGCTTGAATTATAGGTGCACACCACCATGCCTAGCAATTTTAAAATTTTTATTAAAAATGAAAAAAAAATATTTATACATATTTATGGGGTACATGTGATATCTTGATACATACATATAATGTGTTATGGTCAAATAAGGGGATTTAGCATATTCATCACCTTTATTATTTCTTTGTATTGGGAATATGAAATTCCTTTGTTGTTTCCTTTTTTTTCTTTTTCTGAGACAGGGCCTCATTCTGTCATCCAGGCAGCTGGAGTGCAGTGATGTGATTTCTGTTCACTGCAGCCTCAACCTACTGGGCTCAAACAATCCTCCTGCTTCAGCCTCCCAAGTAGCTGGGACCACAGGCACATGCCACCATGCCCAGGAAAATTTTTAATTTTTTTTTTTTTTTTTTTGGTAGAGATGAGGTCTCCCTATGTTGCCTAGGCTGGTCTGGAACTCCTGGGCTCAGGAGACTCTCCTGCCTCAGCCCCCCAAAGTGCTGCAATTACAGGCATGAGCCACCACATGTGGCCAAATTCATTTTTTTGAGTTAACATTCTTCCATGACTGAAAAAGTTAGTGGATGTTGAAACAGCATTTATTTAGTACAGCAAATAACATCTATTTAGTACAGCATCTATTTAGTACAGCAACTCCTTCGCTTCAAGACCAGCCTGGGCAACACAGGTCTCTTTTTTTTTAAAAGAGACCTCATCTCTATTAAAAAAAAAATTAGCCAGGCATGGTGGCACATGCCTGTGGTCCCAGCTACTTTGGAGGCTGAAGTAGGAGGACTGCTTGAGCCCAAGAGGTTGAGGCCACAATGAACTGAGATGAGCAGGACAGTGACTGCAGGGATAATTGTTCCTGCATTCTAATATTAAACCTTTAAAACGTGACTTCTAGAATTTGTAATAATTAATACCGATGATAACTTTTTTGGGATGTTACTTCAGATTTATACTTACATCTCAGAAGTTAAATGGTGTGCCAGTGCGGCCTCAAACCCAGCCTATATTCAGCTCTGTGTTGCTGGGGCTGGGAGTCCGATATTACAATTTCCCAGACTCCTTCACCAGGTGGCTTCCTGCTAAGAGTTTGCTAATTGGAGACAATGATGGGAGTCTGGAAAGTGGGAGGCGAGGAGAGAAGGCATTCTCTCTCTACTTTGGATTCCATCTGTATCCTCCCAGCAGCTTAGGTAGTTATGGGTTCATTGCCAGTACTGCAATGTCCTTCAGAGGCACCAGCTCCAATCATAAGGTACCCCCCCTCCCCAAGCACTAAACTGGCACATAGGTACTCAGTAAATTTCTAGTTGAATAAACAAATGAATACATATATATTCATATATATATATATTCATCTGGGTAGGCAATATATATTTATTCAATATAAATGAATAAATCATGTCCCATGTACTGTTTCAGTCAGATCTAGCTAGAAAACAAAAGCCATACTAGGTATTTCAATGGAGGGAATTTTACACAAGGAACCCCAAATTTATTTGGGAAACTGGATCCTCAGGTATGAGCCACTGCACCCAGCCTGTAATCCTTTCATAATACTGCTTTCTGTTTTCCCTGCACATACTGTCCCAAGCACTGATGAACTCTCACTGCACTGATGAACTCTACTGTAGATTAGTTTACATTTTCTAGAATGTTTAAGGAATGGAATTATACTGTCTGTACTCCTTTTTTATTCTCCTGCCACAGCCTCCTTAGTAGCTGGGCTTACAGGTCTGTGCCACCATGGCCAGCTAATTTTTGTATTATTAGTAGAGACGAGGTTTCATCATGTTGGCCAGGCTGATGTCAGACTCCTAACCTCAGGTGATCCGCCTGCCTCGGCCTCCCAAAGTGCTGGAATTACAGACTTGAGCCACCATGCCCGGCAGGTTTGATTTTCTTTGTGTCTATGCTGCTTTGGAGTTCACTGAACTTCTTGTGGATTGATGTCTTTTAACAATTTTGGAAAAATTTCAGCTATTATCTTTTAAAAATATTTCTTCTTCCTCATTCACCTCTTTAATTTTTTTTTTTTTTTGATGGAGATGGGTGGGGGTTGGGCATGGCGGCTCATTCCTATAATCCCAGCATTTTAGGAGGCTGAGGCAGGCCAAATTACTTGAGCCCAGGAGTTCACGACCGACATGGTGAGACCCCATCTCGGGGGAAAAAAAAAAAAAATAGAGAGGGGGGAGTCTCATTATGATGTCCGAGCTGGTCTTGAACTCTTGGACTCATGTGATCCTCCTGCCTCAGTCTCCCAAAGTGCTGAGATTACATGTGTGAGCCACTGTGCCTGGTCTCCCATCTCTTCTTCTGGGATTTAATTATATACATGTTAGATCATTTGATATTGTCCCATAAGTCTCTCATGCTCTGTTATGCTTCTTTTGCATTTTTTCTCTCTGTGCTTTGGTTTGTATATTTTCTAATCTGTCTCTGAGTTCACTGATTCATTCTTCTACAATGCCCTGTCTTCTGTTGTTAAACCCATCCAATAGATTCCTTTTTTTAAAGAGGTGGGGTCTCGCTATGTTACTCAGGCTGGAGTACACATGTGGCTATTCTGAGCCATGATCACAGCATACTACAGACTTAAACTCCTGGGCATAAGTGATCCTTCTGCCTCAGCCTACCAAGTAGCTGGGACTACAGGCATGTGCCACCATGCCTGGCTTACCATCCAATACATTCTTAATTTTAGTATGTCTCAGTTTAGAAGGCCCAATTTATTCTTAGAGTTTCCATCATGCTCTTAGTATTCATGCCCTTATGTAGTCCTCTTTCACAGTGACTAGCATATGACTTGCCAGTGGGACTTCAGCAAATGTAATACAAACAGAAATCTGAGAAATGCCAGATGTTGAGGTTTACCCATATATGTCAGAAAACGTATTTAAGAGAACTCTAGAGATGAAAATAGGTGTTATTTTTTCCCTAAGGGAGAGCATATCCTTTCTTCTGTTAGGCAGTTAGGACTGTTGTTAATATACCTCTGCAAGGCCAGGAGTGGTGGCTCATTCCTGTATTCCTAGCACTTTGGGAGGCTCTTGACCCCAGCTATCATGGAAGAAGCCAAGGTTAACTTCTTTGAGGTGGAGAGGCTATGTGAAGAGAGATGTAGTAACATGAATGACCTCTTGAGAATATCAGAAGAACCACTTAATCAATGCGCTGAATTGTGAAAAATGACGAATAGTTGTTATTTTAGTCTACTAAGTTCTGGAGTGGTTTTGTAATGCAGTAGGGGAAAATAATACACTATTTGTCTGTGTATTTAGATTCTTCATCCTTTCATTCATTTTATCAATATTTTCTTCTAATTTCTTTAACATATTTATAACAGTTATTTTAAAGTTGTCTGTTAATTCCAACTACTCCATCTGTATTAGTTCGTTCTCATACTGGTATTTAAAAAAACCCTGAGACCAGGTAATTTATAAAGAAAAGAGGTTTAGGCCAGGCATGGTGGCTCACGCCTGTAATTCTAGCACTTTGGGAAGTCGAGGAGGGTGGATCACCTGAGGTAAGGAGTTCAAGACCAGCCTGGCCAACATGATGAAACCCTGTCTATACTAAAAATATGAAAATTAGTCAGATGTGGTGGTGCACGCCTGTAATCCCAGCTACATGGGAGGCTGAGGAAGGAGAATCGCTTGAACCCGGGAGGTGGAGATTGCAGTGAGCCGAGATCACTCCACTGCACTCCAGCCTGGGCAACAGGAGTGAGACTTCATCTCAAAAAAAAAAAAAAAAAAAAAAAAAAAAAGGGGTTTAATTGACTCATGGCACAAGGAGCATGAAGGCTTCTGAGGAGGCCTCAGGAAACTTTTGAGCATGGCAGAAGGTGAAGGAGAAGCAAGCCTGTCTTACATGGTCAGAGCAGGGGGAAGTGAAGAGCGAGGTGGTGCCACATACTTTTAAACAACCAGATCTTGTGAGAACTCTATCACAAGAACAATACCAAAGGGATGGTGCTAAACTATTCATGAAGGATCCACCTCCATGATCCAATCACCTCTCACCAGGCCCCACCTTCAACACTGGGGATTACAATTCAACATGAAATTTGGGCGAGGACACAGATCCAAGCCGTATCACCATCTTTGGGTCTGCTTCTAATTGATTATTTTTATTCTTGATTATGGGCCATATTTTCCTGCTTCTGTGCATGTCTTATAATTTTAAAATTGTATATTTGTCAGAAATTATATTCAAGAGAACTATAGAGACAAGAATAGGTGTTATTTTTTCCCTAAGGGAGAGCATGTCCTTTCTTCTGTTAGACAGTTAGGACTGTTGTTAATATATCTCTGCAAGGCCCCATGGGAATGGTGGCTCATTCCTGTATTCCTAGCACTTTGGGAGACTGAGGCGGGCCAGGAGTTCAAAACCAGGCTGGGTAACAAAGCGAGACCTTATCTCTATAAAAAATAAAAAATTAGAACAAAATACCTCTGCAAACCAAGACGACAAAGTGTTCTTATTTCTTGTGGTGCAAGGTAAGTTGTGGGATTTCAAAGTAATGACTTATTAGATGATAATGAAGGTATAGAGAGTAATTATTACAGTTAATAATATAACCAAAGATAGTTTGTAAGGGGACAGTAGAATTACTGAGAACAAATTGCATGAATCTCTGAAAATGAGCATACTTATATTTTAAGCCTTCTACCTTAAAAAATTCTACACAAGAGCACATAAGCACATCTTTCGTTAGCTGCCAGAACAATTATGTCATTATATGTCATGGAGATTCCAGAAAATTCCACTATACACTTGTGAAAGAGAGAGCTTAAAAAAGTAAAAAATGTCGGGAGGCCGAGGTGGGCGGATCACAAATTCAGGAGATCAGAAACATCCTGGCTAACACAATGAAACTCCGTCTCTACTAAAAATGCAAAAAAAAAAAAAAAAAAAAAAAATAGCTGGGCGTGGTGGCGGGCGCCTGTAGTCCCAGCTACTGGGGAGGCTGAGGCAGGAGAATGGCGTGAACCCGGGAGGCGGAGCTTGCAGTGAGTAGAGATCGCACCACTGCTCTCCAGCCTGGGCGAGACTTTGAGATGGAGCGAGACTCCATCTCAAAAAAAAAAAAAAAAAAAAAAAAAAGTAAAAAATGTCTTATTTATTGTGAAAACAGTTTTGACATTCCAAACCACCCGAAAGGCACTCCTGAGAGCTGCTGGGCTTCACTAAGAGGCAAACGCAGGGATCAGCCAGAGGTGTTTATTGATAGAGTGTGGGAATCCACTGGGTAACTTCATCTGCATTTTCATGGCTTCAGGCTTCAAGGCACTTAAAATGGCCCCCACTTTTCTTTTGGCTGGTACTTGGGCTTCACGCAGCACATTTTATTATTTAGGCAGTAAACATAGACTCTTTCCTTCCTGGAGCATCTGTGACGGCATTTGCCATAAAGATTCCAGCATCTTTGGGTGTCACCTGACACAAAGCAGAAAAAAGAAGGGAGACAGTGTCAGTCCTAAGAAGTAGGCTCTGGATTTGAAAGGTCTGTAAATGGATGGAAACAGATGTGATAGAAGGGCCCTTGTTTCCCTTGCCTTCGACCCTTTTCACCTATCACTGTTTTTCCTTTACTCTCTGTTTTTTGCTCCCCACCTTTGACTGACAGAGTGACCTTGGTGCACATCAGCTGAATAAAGCCTTTATGTGAGTGGTGTTTTTTTGTTTTTTTTTTGTTTTTTTTTTGTTTTTTTTTGACGAGTCTTGCTCTGTCACCCAGGCTGGAGTACAGTGGAATGATTTTGGCTCGTTGCAACCTCCTCGTCCCAGGTTCAAGGGACTCTCCCACCTCAGTTTCCCTGAGGAGCTAGGACCACAGACATGTGCCACCATGCTTGGCTCACCCTCTAGTCTTTAAGTACCTTTCTGTGCATGTGCAAGAGGAAACTACCAAAGGCCTGGGGGAAAAATAGCGAACACCAAAAAGAAGTAAGCAAAACAATTCCCAGTGATTGCACAGGTCTGGGAATAGCTTGTGTTTCCACCTGCCTGAGTGGAAAGACCCTGTAAAATTTGCAGCATTTGGTACTCGGAAGGCTATTGCCTTAGTAGAGGGGGCTAAATTAACCCTAGACTAAAGAATACCCTATACCCATCCTAACGAAGCTTAAAAGTCAGTCTTGAAAATATTCATCTGATTCCCACTAACTTAACTGCATGCCAGAAAAATATTTAACACTCTTTAAAGGAGTATAACAAAATACAGAAACCGAAAGTGTAAAAATATTTTTCAGGCATACCAAAAAAAAAAAAAAAAAGCAAGAAAATATGAGCCATAATCAGGAAAAAAACAAATTAACCAACACAGAAATGACAATGATGATGAAACTAGCAGACAAGGATGATAAAACAGCTATGATAAATATGCTCCAAGTAGTAAAAAAGGTAGAGGAAGCCACGAGCATGATGAGAAGAAATAAAGATGTAAAAAATGTTCATGGCCGGGCTCAGTGGATTAAGCCTGTAATCCCAGAACTTTGGGAGGCTGAGGCCGGTGAATCACCTGAGGTCAGGAGTTTGAGACCAGCCTGACCAACATGGAGAAACCCTGTCTCTACTAAAAATACAAAAAAATTAGCTGGGCGTGGTGGCACATGCCTGTAATTCCAGCTACTCAGGAGGCTGAGGCAGGAGAATAGCTTGAACTCAGAGGCGGAGGTTGCAGTGAGCCGAGATCGTGCCATTGCACTTCAGCCTGGGCAACAAGAGTGAAACTCTGTCTCAACAAACAAACAAACAAAAAACATGTATATGTATATATTCACAAGGAATACTTGAGATGAAACATTAAATATTAAATGAAAAACATACTTAGTAAGATTAATAGCAGGTTAGACTGAAGAAGAAAAGATAAACGAACTTGAAGACATAGCAGCAACAGAAATCATCCAAAATGAAACATGGAGAGAAAAAAGATGGGGGGATGAAAGAGCAGAGTGTCAGTGACCCATGGGACAATAACAAGTAGTGTTAACATGCATATAATTGGGATACCAAAAGGAGAGGAGAGAGGAGAGGCATAAAAAGTATTTGAAGAAATAATGGCTGAAAAATTTCAAGTTTGATGAAAACTCTAAGCCCATTAGAACCATGACCCTCGGTGAACTACGAGCTGAATAAAACCAAAAGAGAAGCATGCAAATAATCAAATTGCAAAATCATATGAAAGAAATCTTAAGCCAGAAGAAAAGACACATTTTATACACAGGAGAAAATATAAAAATGCTAGAAGAGGCTGGGTGTGGTGGCTCACACTTGAAATCCCGGCACTTTGGGAGGCTGAGGTGGGAGGATCGCTTGAGCCCAAGAGTTTGAGACCAGCCTAGGTGAGACCCTGTCTCTCCAAAAAAATAGAAAAATTAGCCAGGTGTGTTGGTGTGCACCTGTAGTCCAGGCTACTAGGGAGGCTGAGGTGGGAGGATCGCTTGAGCCCAAGAGTTTGAGACCGCCTAGGTGAGACCCTATGTCTCCAAAAAAATAGAAAAATTAGCCAGGTGTGTTGGTGTGCACCTGTAGTCCAGGCTACTAGGGAGGCTGAGGTGGGAGGATCACTTGAGCCTGGGAGGTCGAGGCTGAAGTGAGCTGTGGTCACGCCACTGCACTCTAGCCTAGGTGACACAGTGACACCGTCTCAAGAAAAAAAACAACCACCCAGAAGAATTATTGTCAGAAACTGCACACTAGAAGATGGTAGAGAGAGATCTTTAAAGTAATAAAAGGAAAAAGCCCAGAATTCTTTACAGAGTAAAAATATTCTAAAAGTGGAGAAATAAAGACTTTTTCAGGTATTTGAAAATGGAGAAAATTGATCACTGAAAGCTCTCCTCTTTCCGCCTTCTCTTGTTCACCCCTCCCACTCCTCCTCACAAACCTCTGGATACAGATGCCAATTTGCAGAAAATGCAGAGGTCAGAGGAACATGTTGAATTTTACCTTGAGTATGCAATCAGCAAAATTTATATTGTGGAAAGTTATAGATCAAATGACTTATGTATAACTTGTAAAGATAAGGGATGAATATGGAACCAGTAGATTAAAAATTCAAGGAATCTAAAGAGATATCAGATTTTAACAGTATAAATAGGGTGTCTAGGGATGCACCCCTAGCAATGAGACTGTAAAGGAATGCAGAGAACTGATTGCTATAAAAGTCAGGAGAGTACTTAATTTGGAGGATGAAGACAATTGTGATGGATGGAATAGGTGGAGACATTTTTGGGCTGACTGTCAATACTCTGTTCATTGACCTGCATGGTGGTTACAAGGATGTGCACTTATAACCTCCATTAAGCTGCACACTTGTATTATGTGGTGTGCAGTACCTGTGATTCTGTGTTTTAGTTTACAAAAAGATAAGGAAAAAGCGACCATTTAACAACAAAATCTCAATTTTTAATTTAAGAGTGTCAAGAGGAACTACTGGTGAGCGAGGGGAATGACATTCATACACTTTTTTTAGCATCTGTGGAGGCTACTGAGCAATAACTTACACATTTTAAAGCTATACACAGTCTTTACCTAGCAATTCCTTTCCAGATGTCTACACCAGGGAAATACTCACATGTATAGACTGAGAGGCCTATACATTGGAGATAAAACTATACATGAGTGAGACACCTACCCTCAGAGAACTTCCAGTCAAATCAGGGGAGAAAGAGCCATTAAAAAATAGATACCCAGATATTTGATTAACTAGAATCTGGTGAAAATTATAAAGAAAGAACTCAGGGTGCTGTGAGGATGTATAATGGAAGGGCAGGTGTGCCACCTAAATCTCATCTCTGCTGGGTTTCTGGGCTTTACATATGTCTCCTGAATTCCCACAATTAACCTAACAGTGAGTATGACAATATTTTGAAAATATTAAAGTGATGCATATTTCAATCCCCTTTAATCATAAGATCCATTGATTGTCATAAAGCAGAATTGGGAAGAGTTTCTGGGTTTTGGGAGAATCGTGAACAACAGAACAACAAACTCATTGCTCAGCTTAAATGAGATAAGGGTTGTGCATAGAAAGACAATTTTAAGGACCAACATTTATCAAGGAAGTTCAGGGATTTCCAAATTTCAAAGAGCTCCTTTATACATTATTAGGCGAACCTGGCGGGTTCAGGCAATACCACTTCACCATAAGCTATAGGAGGCTAAAGCTGAGGGTCAGGCTAAAGTAGCTCCCATTTAACCTCTGTCACCACTACCATACCCAATGGGAAGTAGAGGGGAAATACTCTACCCATAATTTCCAGGGAAGCTGGAAGTTTAAATCCAGCTCCTGCAGCAGCAGCACTGGGCCTGAGAGCCCTGCTAGAACCCATGCCTCATTCTGCCAGCCTGATGGTGGACACACCAACAAGCTAGGGACAAAGGCCTTTCATGTGTCTCCCGCTAGCCATCTACTGGTTGACCTGAATACTCAGGAAGTAGAGATAATTAATGTGAGAAAGGTAGGGGCAAGAGAGTCTCTTGCTATGAATGTCCAGATTGGTTGGAAAAAATTGCCAATGCAGAGGACACTTACTCTTTGCCTCTTAGAGCATAGTTCAGGGAAACTGGTAGCTCTTTAGATAAATTCTTGTCTTTAGCATGGATACAGCACCGCATAGTGCTACCTGAAGGGGGATTAGAAATGGCTGAGGGAAGTGACTGAACATCACTCTCAGCTCTCTGTTGAATAAAATAGACCTAGAAGGTCCCCAAGTTCCCTTATCTCTGGTTGAGATAGGAAAACCAGTAAGGGATCTGCCAAGAGTACACCCCTAGTGCAGAAGGCAGTAAGGGAGGGTGTGAACAGCCTTAACTTGGGGACCAGGTGGAAGATCTGGCTGAGATGAAGGGTCAAGTCAGTGGGGACCCCAAAAGGGCTAAGAGATTTCATCAGTCATGAAATCCAGTAGTAAGTCCTAGCAGGACACTCACTGACCACATCCAATGAGGGATGTGATCCCAGAAGTCAGTAAGGGTCCAGCACAGGACCCGACACCACCTCCTTATGTTCCTGTCCCAGGGCCCTTGCATTTGCTATTTTCCCCAACTTGAATTTCCTTCCCTACATATCCACATGGCTCACCCCAGTTGTTCCCTCAGCTCACAGTAAGACATTCCATGAGCACCCCCTTAAAAATGGCAATGACTGGGCATGGTGGCTCAAGCCTATAATCCCAGCACTTTGGGAGGCTGAGGCAAGCAGATTGCTTGAGGTCAGGCGTTTAAGACCAGTCTGGGCAACATGGCCAAACCCCATCTCTACTAAAAATACAAAAATTTGTCAGGCATAGTTGCATGCGCCTGTAATCCCAGTTACTCAAGAGGCTGAGGCATGAAAATTGCTGGAATCCAGGTGGTGGAGGTTGCAGTGAGCTAAGATCGTGCCACTATACTCCAGCCTGGGTGACACAGTGAGACTCTGTCTCTAAAACAAACAAACAAACAAACAAACAAAAAAACGCAAATCACCTTCCCCTTCCCCTGGTGTTCACTATTTCCTTTCCTGCCTATTCTGCTCACTGTACTCATCATCTGACATACCATATGTTTCATTTATTTTTCAAATTCTTTGGGTCCTCTAGTAGAAGGTAAGCTCCAAGAGGACAGAGATTTTGCTTATCTTGTTTTGTTTTATTCACTGCTCTGCCTCTAGCACCCATCACAGTGCTTGGAACAAGAAATCTATTCAACTATATTTACTGAATGAAGCAATTAATTATTTGATGACATATCAAGTTAGTCTTCCCTACAACCAGATACTATCCCAGGAAAGAGAAGGGGTAATGGAAGAAAGATACATGCTGAAAGACTCAACACTTATTCAAAAGAGACTGAATTAGCTTAGAAATCATTTTAAAGCAGAAAAGACAAATAACGAACTGCTGAGTTCAGGCCCAGCCCTTAGGTGCCTTGTCACCCTGGGTTGTAAGTGCTATTTAACTGTCTCCCCTAGTTTGTTCCCCTGGTGCCATGTCATTTATCTCTGTAGTCCTGCTCCTCCCACCACAAACACCCACAGTCAGGATGGAAGTTCCTGGGAAAGTTTGGTGAGTTATGGAAAATAAAGAAGACATATTTCTTTTGCAGACCAAAATTTCAGTGTGTTCAGTGTTGTTCCCTCAACCTGACATTATTACACACTTGATGTTATTGCAGTTTGAGAAATGAGGAAATTGATACTCTGAGCAGCTGAGCTTCTTGTTGGAGGTCACAGAGTCAGAAAATGATGGGGCAGGTTTTAACCTGGGGTCTGGGCTTGCCTCTCTACTCCAGGTGAGTGGTGTTTTAGGGCCTCAGGAAGACACAAGGACTGAGGTCAGCTTGTTTAGGAAATTCACACGTTTCTGACTCTAGAAAGGTTAGCTGACAGCCTCAGGGTGGGTGGAAACTTCTGCCAGATGAGCAGGAAGGGGTAGGTGGCTCATGCTGGAATTGGTGGGTGGTAGGTCTGACCAGGGTCCTTCTCTGTTTAAACCTTCCCATGGGTCCCTCACCTGGCATTCGAGGCCCACCGAGACCTGGAGCTTGAATGCTTCCTCAGCTTTACCCCCGCCTCTCTCCTAACCCACCCCTCCATGTTATGCAGATCCCTGAAGCTCCCATGCTCTCTCCCGCATCCAGACCTTTGTGTAGGCTGACCTCTCTGCCTGGGACACACTTCTGCTTTCTCCTCTTCTTCCTTTTCTATTTTTGACTCACTTTTTAGGACTCAGGATATCCCTCCAGGAGGACTCTCTTTTCCCTCAGCCTGGGCTGGACCATGTGTGCCCAGCCCCCTGGTTTCCCACTGTCACAGCCGTGTCACCCTGGGTTGTAAATGCTATTTAACTGTCTCCCCCAGTTAGCTCCCCTGGCGCCATGTCATTTTTCTCCATGGTCCTAGCTTCCAGTGCAGTCTGGCACAGAGACAGCTACAGTACAAATGAGTTTTTTCTCCCATTAAGGTGGCTGTGATCTTCACAAAGCTTCATTCATTCTGGGGAATATTTTGCAAAAGGGCCAGACCTGCCTGTCCTCTTTCCTGCTTCTCTTGCTCACCCCTCCCACTCCTCCTCACACACTAGGCCACCTCCACATGCTCCCTGGAGCTGGGCAGGAAGAGGAGGGATGGAGAGGCTGAAAGAGCAGTTCTGGATGTCGTAGTTGGCATCTATCAGCTGGCACCTGCTGCTGGTGAGGCGCCTCCTGCCTCCTATACGTGGTGCCAGATGGCAAGCTGCAGCCCATCCTTCTAACCCTTGGGATTCCCTGACCAGGCCTTAGTCTGCAAGCCCTGCCCCTTCCTCGAGGAGGTCCAGGTTACCTGGAGTCAGCTGGGATAAGAGCAGCAGCACAGTCAAAGTCAGCAAAAGGAGCTTCATGGCTAAGGCAGCCCAAAGTGAAGCTGCAAGTCCGATGCCACGGCTGAGCTAATGGGAGAGGGGGAGTGCCTGGCCTGTGGCTCACGCTCCCTCAGCTGCCCACGGGTACAGCCCTCACACTCTGACTGGACACGCCTCCCCTTGTCATTTAGGTCAGCAGGGAGAGATCAGCCAACAAGGTCCAGGGCCCAAGACTTAATACCTCCCATCCTTCCAGCCAGCCCCAAACTGCCTGAACCCAGTGACCAGCAGGAGGTGCCACAAACACCGGCTCCAGAAGGTCCGGGAAGACGGAGATGAAGCTCCGAGTACCAGCCTGTCTGTCACAGCCCCCTGCTGGGTTCTAACATGCGGTGGACCTGCCCTAGGGCCATCCTTCCCCTTCCTCAGAGATCTAAGAACCAACCACTCAGAATCCCTCTTCTGAACTCGGGTTTTGAAAACTCATTCTTGGTGGGGCACGGTGGCTCATGCCTGTAATCCCAGCAGTTTGGGAGGCCAAGGTGGGCGGATCACTTGAGGTCAGGAGTTCGAGACCAGCCTGCCCAACATGGTGAAACCCCGTCTCTACTAAAAATACAAAAATTAGCCAGGTGTGGTGGTGCACGCCTAATCCCAGCTACTCGGGAGGCTGACGCAGGAGAATCGCTTGAACCTGGGGAGGCTGCAGTGAGCCGAGATCACTCCACTGCACTCCAGACTGGGCGACAGAGTGAGACTTCTCTTCTCATTGTATTTTGATTTTTTAAAAAATTATAGCAACTTAACCCATACTCTACTTGGTTTTTATAATATTAAGTGATGCAACTAGTAGAAAAGAAAGCTAAATTGGGGAATCTTTAGTGGAGACCCCTCTGTGTAAATCTTTGACTTCAAAGGGCTATGACATCAGTGTGAAGGTGAATTAGAAATAAGGATACATGCCCCATTGAAAGAATCAGAGAGAAAATCGCCTATCTTGAGTCTCAACACTGAATGGAGATGGGGAAAGTACTTGTAAATATAATTAAACCCTCACATGGGCTTGCAGACAAAATTCACACTACCTAGATGATGCCCAAACCTTTTTTTTTGAGACGGAGTATCGCTCTGTAGCCCAATCTGGAGTGCAATGGTGCCATCTCGGCTCACTGAAACCTCTGCCTCCTGGGTTCAAGCGATTCTCCTGCCTCAGCCTTCTGAGTAGCTGTAATCATAGGCATGCGCCACCATGCCTGGCTAATTTGTGTATTTTTTTGTAGAGACGGGGTTTTGCCATGTTGGCCAGGCTGGTGTCAAACTTCTGACCTCAGGTGATCTGCCTGCTTTGGCCTCCCAAAGTGCTAGGATTATAGGTGTGAGTCACCGCACCCGCCCTTTTATTTATTTATTTATTTTTGAATGCTGTTACTATTTATTGACATCAAAACAAAACAAACTAAAACTAAAAATTGCTATTTATTTATTTATTTATTTTAGATGGAGTTTTGCTCTTGTTGCCCAGGCTGGAGGGCAATGGCACCATCTCGGCTCACCGCAACCTCTGCCTCCCAGGTTCAAGCGATTCTCCTGCCTCAGCCTCCTGAGTAGCTAGGATTACAGGCATGTGCCACCATACCCAGCTAATTTTAATTTTACCCAGCTACTAAAAATAGAGACAGGTTTTCTTCATATTGGTCAGGCTGGTCTCGAACTCCAACTTCAGGTGATCCTCCTGCCTAGGCCTCACAAAGTGCTGGGATTACAGGCCTGAGCCACCGTGCCTGGCCCTAAAAGTTGCTATTTAACAGGAACAGACATTGGTGCAGTTTCCTTCCTGGAGAAGAGATGCACTCAGATCATGAAATCTAAGATCAAACATGCACTGGATTGTCAAGAGTCAAACAAGGCCTACATTTTACCTCTTAATAGAAAAAATGCTGACAAGGCCTACATTTTACCTCTTAATAGAAAAAATGCTGAAGACAAAATGAGATGTTTAAAATATTCTTTATGCTAAGCTCATGTAAGCAAACACAAAACTAGAACTAATCCTAAGACTTTAGGACACTGGATACAGAAGTAACATGACTATTTAAAGTTTTGCATCAATGAAAGTTTGTTCTACCCTTCACTGTACTTGTACTAAAAGGGCATACTTGTTGCTTCTACACTACACAAAGTCAACAGTTATCATCAACAATGCAATAGAACTAGATCAGAACAAGACTTCAAAACGACTCTGTTCCACCCCAATTAAGAAAATTCAATTCAGGATGAACAACAGCTTTTGATTTTAGAACCAGCTCTTATTTTCCTGTCATGTGATACATAATGGAGTCCTCACTTGACATTTTCCTCTGCAAATTGCAATGCGTGTCCTCGCCATCACCTTTTTCTGACACTTTAATTTGTAGAAACTGCAAAAACAATGAAATTATACTTTCAATTCTGAACCTCCAATCAGGTTCCTGCTTTGACGTAAAAGTTACTCCTCTGCAGTGTACCCCACCAGTACAGCGATCCCCTTTCTCTCTATTCCTTTGCCCTGAAGGAACTTCCCAATTGGTTAACATGCGCTCTTTGGCTGCCTAGACAGTCAGGACACCTAAGGACATCTGGACTTATCACTCCTCTCCTCCTTCTTTTCTATGGCTAATATCACCTTCCTGCTTTTTTTCTATTGCTGAATTTCCAGACTCGGTGCTGTCATCAGGGCAGAGAGTTGATTTCAGCTTCGAGCTCCTGGTTGGTAAAGCTGCATTGCTGGATCCTTGTTTCTTATGCAATCTCTCTTGACCACTTCTTTTTTTTCAGTATTTTTCTGAACTGCCTATTGATTCTGCACTTTCAGCCTTCTTTCCTTTATCCCGAAGTACTTCTTTCTCTTTTTTCATTTCTTCTTTTCTCTTAAAAGTCTTCTCTTTCTCATAGCGCTCCTTCTGCCTACGGCACTCTTCCTCTTACCGCTTCAGCCTCTCTCTCTCAAAGTATGTGCCCTGATCTCATTCATAATCCCGTCCCCCCTCCCTGTAGTCTCTGCTGCTCTCATCTTCAGGTCTCTTTGGCTTTTCTTATCTATCTATTTATTTATTTATTTGTGATGGAGTCTTGCTCTGTGGTGCAGTAGTGCAATCTCGGCTCACTCTGCAACCTCTGCCTCCTGGGTTCAAGTGATTTTCTTGCCTCAGCTTCCCAAGTAGCTGGGATTACAGGTGCCCGCCACCATGCCTGGCTAATTTTTGTATTTTTAGTAGAGACAGGGTTTTACCATGTTGGCCAGGCTGGTCTCGAACTTCTGACCTTAAATGATCCGCCCACACTGGCCTCCCAAAGTGCTGGGATTACAGGCAGGAGCCACCTCGCCCAGCCCTGGTGTTTCATCTTTAAATTCGCTATCAGAACGCTTGGGCAATGTACAACTTTGCCCTCTGGTTCTTTCATCATTCAGATTCTCTTTGTCCAGTTTCTTGGCTTTGTCTCTTTTGTCCAATTCTTTTCCACCTCCTTTTTCTGGCTTCTTGAGTAGCTTAATCTTTGGTTCATCTTTTAACTTGTCCTTTTCTTAAATTCTCTCTATCTTCTTTAGCTTTTCTATATTTTTTCTTTTTCATTTCTCTTCTTTCCATTTCCTCCTCTCTTCTTGTTGTCTTTTTCTTTCTATTTCTTGCCTTCTTCTTTTCTCTTTTCTTCTCTCATTCTCTGCTTGTTTTTCAGGAAGCTCAGAAGTGGGGTTGTCTTTTTGGCTATTAATTCTCTATGTTTTGCTTCTATTTCCTCTAGCAGTGTCTCTGGAGTAGATGTTATTTTCTCATTATCTGCGGCACAACTTTCAAAAACTTTCTATATTCTGGATCATCATCAATAGTCCCAACTTTGGTATCTCTTTTCTTAGTCTTCTTTTTTGTAGGTTTTTGAAAAGGTGCAAATTCTACTATAGCAGGATATTCCTGATCTTTATTGTCAAGGAATACATAACCATCAAAGCAATCCCTGAACAAAATAATGTCCTCTTGGTTTTTAAAGTTGATGTATGCTCTGGCATAGGATATGAGCTAGTATCATTCGAAAAAAACTCAAAATAATCATGCTCAGGCACAGGTTGAAGATCTTCCTGTATTGGGGGAAATTCGACCCCTGATATTTCACATGGCTTCTTTTCTATTTTCCCAAGTGTTGGCTGGTATGAGAAGAGTACAAAAGAGAGAAATTTTAAAGCTGGGTGTCCGAGGGAGACATCACATGTTGGCAGGTTCCGTGATGCCCCATGAGCTGTAAAACCAGCAAGTTTTTAATAGCAATTTTCAAAAGGGAGGGAGTGTACGAATAGGGTGTGGGTCACAGAGATCACATGCTTCAAGGGCAGCAAAAGATCACAAGGCAGGAGGTCATGGTGAGATCACAAGGTCAGGGCGAAACTAGAATCACTAATGAACTTCCATGTCCAGCTGTGCATGCATTGTCATTGATAAACAAGGTTCAAGAGCAGAGAACCAGTCTGACTAGAATTTGCCAGGCTGGAATTTCCTAATCCTAGCAAGCCTGGGGTTGCTGCAGGAGACTAGGGCGTGTTTCATCCCTATTTACATCTGCATAAGGCAGACACCCCCAGAGCGGCCACTCTGAGGCCTCCTCTGGGAATGCATTCTTTTCCCAGGGCTGTTAATTATTAATATTCCTTACTGGGGAAAGAATTCAGGGATATTTATCTTACCCATTTTTGTTAATAAGAGAAATATGGCTCTGTTCTGCCCGGCCCACAGGCAGTCACACTTTAAAGTTATCTCCCTTGTTCCCTGAAAATTGCTGTTATCCTGTTCTTAAGGTGCCCAGGTTTCATACTGTTCAAATACACATGCTCTACAAACAACTTGTGCAGTTAACACAATCATGACAGGGTCCTGAAGTGACCTTCATCCTCAGCTTATGAAGACGACGGGATTAAGAGATTAAAGACAGGCATAGGAAATCACAGGAGTATTGATTGGGGAATTGATAAATGTCCATGAAATCTTCACAATTTATGTTCAGAGATTGCAGTAAAGACTGGTGTAAGAAATTATAAAAGTATTAATTACTAAGAAATTACAAAAGTATTAGTTAATAAATATCCATGAAATCTTCACAATTTATGTTTTTTTGCTGCAGCTTCAGCCGGTCCCTCCATTCAGGGTCCCTGACTTCCCACAGCATTCCTGAAGCTGCTCCTTGGTCAAAGTGGGAGGTGATCTTCGAATTACCACCTTGCTCAGTGCCTCTTTCTTCTCCTTGTTGTGATCCTGCTTATCCAGTTCCCTTGGAACTGTCCCCTGAAGTCCCACCTTCACTGCCTATGGTCTTGGGGGGTGTGGTACAGGCAGTTAATGGTTAGCAGGGTTACTCACTTCTCCTTAGGCCTATGCTCCTTTTCTTCCTTCATGGCCACAGATACCTTCCTTGTGGCAGCAGCTCAGCTGGAACGGCACTCTTTTTTTTTTTTTTTTCTTTTTTTTGTGACGGAGTCTTACTCTGTCACCCAGGCTGGTGTGCAATGGTGAGGCCTTGGCTCACTGTGACCTCCACCTCCCAGGTTCAAGTGATTCTCCTGCCTCAGTCTCCTGAGTAGCTGGGACTAAAGGCATGCGCCACCACACCCGGCTAATTTTTGTATTTTTAGTAGACATGAGGTTTCATCATGTTTGCCAGGCTGGTCTCAAACTCCTGACCTCAAGTGATCCACCCGCCTCAGCCTCCCAAGGTGCTGGGATTACAGGTGTGAGCCACTGCACTCGGCCCCAAATCCTTAGTTAAGTACTTAATTTAAATTACTTGATGTGCCTGGTAGAAAAAACACAGAGACCTTGAAAAGAACCATTTTCAACTCAGGCTACAAAGTTTTGTTTTCTCTTCTCTTCTCTTCTCTTCTCTTCTTTCTTTTCTCTCTCGATGGAGTTTCACTCTTGTTGCCCAGGCTGGAGTGCAGTGGCACCATCTGGGCTCTCTGCAACCTCTGCCTCCTAGGTTCAAGTGATTCTCCTGCCTCAGCCTCCTGAGCAGCTGGGATTATAGGAGTAAGCCACCATGCCCAGCTAATTTTTGTATTTTTAGTAGAGATGCGGTTTCGCTATGTTGGGAGGCTGGTCTCGAACTCTTGACCTCAGCCTCCCAAAGTGCTGGGATCACAGGCATGAACCACTGCTCTGGCCTGTTTTTAAAATAGTTTGTTTCTCTGCTGAGATTCACTGTGAACACGTTTTTATTTATGTCAAACAGCAAGGTTATAATAGCTATTTTAAAATCCTGGTCTGCTAATTCTAACCTTTGAGTCATCTTGAGGTTGATCTTGGTTGTTTTTCTCTTGAGAATGGGTCACCTTTTTCTCTTTCTTTGTATACTGAGTAATTTTGGATTGTAACTTAGATATTATGAAAGCCATGTTATGGAAACTTTGAATTCTCTCATATTTCCTCAAAGAATGCTGACATTTTTGGCATTCAGTTAATTTGGTTGGACTGCAACTGCAAACTCTGTCTCTTGGGTAGCAGCTCAAACCTTAGTTCGGGTCTTTTATTCTTAGCTGGACTGCATGAGGTCTGCTCTGTGTTTATGAGATTCAGGGGTCAGCCAGAGATTTGGTCAAAGTTTATACACAGAAATTGTGGTTCCCTTTCTCTGACTCTTTTTGGGATTCCCCCCTTACTTTGCAATGTCTGTGGTGGTTTCAAACTCTGTCCTCTGTTTTTTAGGCCATAAAGACTGAAGGTTTTCTGTGAGTTTTAGCTGTCTTATATGGTGCCAACTGTGGCCTGCTCTGAGACTAAAAGCTGAAAAAAGTGGCAGACTTACCCCATGCTACCTCCTTTCAAGTGTCAGCTCCCTTTTTGAATCTGTCTGCTTTTGTTCTGTGAACAGTTCCTTCAAGTAATTTGTTTTGTATTTTATTGAGAGTTTATAGTTGTTATCTGTGGGAGGTTAGGTACATTAGAAACTTACTCAGACATATTACTCAGCCCATTTCAAGTCATTAACTTTAAACAATGGCAAGTTAATTATGTGTGCTAAAGTATTTAACATACCCATAAAGAGAGCTTTTTTTTTTTTTAAACAAATGGGGAGTGACAACCAATTAAAGAATCATTGTATTATTCCAAATTTTCATAAGTGTAGCCACTTAAAATAACATATATTTATTATTTCACAGTTTCTGTGGGTCAGAAGTCACCCAGTTAGCCAAGTCTTCTATTTTAGGGTCTCACAAGACTGCAGTCAAGGTGTTGTTGAGGGCTGCAATCTCATCTGAGACTCAACTGGGGAAGGATATGTTTCTATGCTCATGTGGTTGTTGGCAGCCTGCAAGTCATTATAGGTTGTAAGACCCAGGGTCTCAGTTTCTTGCCAGATATTGGCTGGGAGTGTCCTCTGTTTCTTGTCATGTGTGCCTCCCTAACATGGTCACTTGCTTCATCAATGTCAGCAAGGGAGAGGGACTTCTAGCAAGATAGATTATAATCTTATGCAATGTAATCACAGATATTACATTCCATCACCTTTACCACCTGTATTCTGTTGGTTAACAGCAAGTCACAGGTCCTACCTACACTCAAGGGAAGGAGATCTCAAATGTGAAAGTAACAGGAGGCAGGGATAAGGGGAAAGACTCCTAGAGTCTTTTCATGGCAGTTATGAAATTTTAGAAAGTGATAAACAGGATAGAGTAGGATAAAATAGACAAGAGGATATTGCTTTCAGTAAAAGCAACTACTGTCTCATAGAAGTTTTGATTCAATCAATTGATAATTGAATTCAATAATAATAATTCAATATATGTATATCTAATATATTATGATTTCTATGTCATATATATATCATCATACATATCTTGATCACTATGTAAAATATATTTATATAAATAGAAGGCATAACTTTTAAAATAGCAGAAGGGAAAAGTGGAATGAGAAAAAAATTTCAAATATAAGATTAAGAAAGGAGAAAAAAAGAAACACAAAAACGTTACTTTTTCTGCCTCCTGTCTTCCTGTTTTATGGTCTGAAGTTTCTCTCAAGGCAATAAGGTGGGGCAATCACAGGGCTCGCATTGTTTATTTATCATATCTCAAGAAACACTGTCCTCCATTCCTCAATGTCTAATGTTTTAGAAAGTATCAATTTATATTTTCTGCCTGATTGTTTAGTTGTTTCAGGTGGAAAGATCAATATAGTCCCTGTCACTCCATCTTGGTCAAGAGTGAAAGTCCCAGTCCCAGATAGCTTACCCACAAGTTCTACCAAACGTTTGTGGGACAAATAATAAACAATAATAACAAAAATTCCAGTTCACACAAATTTTCCCAGAGAAGATGAAAAGGAATATTTCCCCTAAGAAAAATCGTATTTGCCCTCCTGGTCCTTCCAGTGGTTTGAGACACTGGTATACACTTTTTGCCAGATATGCTCTTCTCCAATATCAGTGCTCAAGACAGAGTGAAGGAAAAAAAAAAAAAAATCCCCGAATGATGATTAGAGACATCACCGCTAAAAAACTACATTTATAAGCTAGGATTTGTTATATGCAAATATTTTCTGCCTCTTATTTTGTTCTGTTTAAAACAATAACATACATTTGTATAAATAATGCTTAAAAAAAAAAAGAAAAGGAGTATTTCCCCACTCATTTTATGAGGCCAGCATAACTTGACTAAAACCTGGATAGTACAGAATTAGGAAAGCCAATCTCTCTTAGAAACATAGATGTGGAAATCTTAGATGGAACACTGGCACAGCAAGTCCAGAAATATGTAACATGTCAATACTTTGTGACTAAGTTGGGTTTATCCTAGGAATGCAAGTTGGATTTAAAATTAGAAAATCAGTTAATATAATTTGCCAAATTAACACTTTCTGGTTAAAAATAAAAAACAATGTTAATAGCATTTAAAATTTTAATTTAATTTAATTTAATTTTTCTTGAGACAGAGTTCCACTCTGTCGCCTAGGCTGGAGTGCAGTGGTGTGATCTCGGCTCACTGCAACCTTTGCATCCCAGGTTCAAGTGATTCTCCTGCCTCAGCCTCCTGAATAGCTGGGATTACAGGTGCCCACCACCACCACGCCCGGCTAATTTTTGTATTTTTAGTAGAGACGAGGGTTCACCATGTTGGCCAGGATGGTCTCGAACTCCTGACCTCAGGTGATCCACTTGCCTCGGCCTCCCAAAGTGCTGGGATTACAGGCATAAGCCACTGCGTTCAGTCGTTAATAGCTTTGTTTATTTATTTATTTATTTATTTATTTATTTATTTATTTATTTGAGATGGAGTCTCGCTCTGTCTCCCAGGCTGGAGTGCAGTGGCCTGATCTCGGTTCACTGCAAGCTCCGCCTCCTGGGTTCATGCCATTCTCCTGCCTCAGCCTCCTGAGTAGCTGGGACTACAGGCGCCCGCCACCACGCCTGGCTAATTTTTTTTTTTTTTTTTTTTTTTTTGTATTTTTAGTAGAGACGGGGTTTCGTCGTGTTAGCCAGGATGGTCTGGATCTCCTGACCTGGTGATCCACCTGCCTCGGCCTCCCAAAGTGCTGGGATTACAGGCGTGAGCCACCGCGCCCGGCCAATAGCATTTTTAAACATCAGAAATTAAAATAAAATACAATTTATAAAAGCACATCATTGACTTTTGGGTAAAAACAGTGGATTGAATACAAATATTTTTAGTTATTTACTCCCCAAACCTCACTTAAGCGACAGCAACTATAGCAACATTTTTTTAAAAGTCATAAACCAATAAATATGAGGAGATAATAGAGGACACAACAGTTTAGAAGCTAGAAGGCAGCTGGATGAGCTGGAAATGAGTAAGCAGTCTGAAGAAAACTGAATTAAAGCTGAAAGTGGGGAAAACAAAGGACCAACCCAATTTAAACCACAAAATAAATAAGAGCTCAGACTCTAGTGGCACCATAAACATCTAGAAATAGGGGGAAATGTGGAGGAGTTAAAATAAGGAGGTTTGGTTGAAATAGTATTTAAGAATCAAATCCTTTGATACTTTATTCCTTCTCCTTTTCATGCAGCCAGCCATCACTCTGTACTTATAATACTATACTACCCCAATCCTGAAAAAAAGACTTCAAGCCTTTCTATAACAAGGGTGAAACAGAGGCCCTCTGAACCTGGGGATTCCAAGCATAACTGAAGATAAACTTAGTAAGCAGAAAATGGGAGGATTAGCTGAAGCATGTATATTGGTTGCTGAGAAACTATTTAGCCCCCAGGCTTCATTCTCCACTTGACTCTCAGAATTCCCAGCAGGAGATTAGTAGAGAAGTAGAAAAGAGCCTAAAAAAACTGACACCGGCATTTCTCCACTAAATGACCCAGTCAAATCGCCTTACTGTCAATGTCACAATTGGTAAGCCCCATTCATGTGCTTAATCAGCATTTTAATCTTTCATTCTTAAAAATTAACAAATATCCGCCAGGTGCAGTGGCTTATGCCTGTAATTCCAGCATTTTGGGAGGCCAAGGCCAGCAGATTACTTGAGGCAAGGAGTTCGAGACCAGCCTGGCCACAATGGCAAAACTCCGTCTCTACTAAAAATACAAAAATTAGCTGGGCATAATGGCAGACAACTATAATTTCAGCTACTCAAGAGGCTGAGGCAGGAGAATCACTTGAACCCGGGAGATGGAGGTTGCAGTGAGCCAAGATTGCACCACTGTACTCCAGCCTGGGTGACAGCGAGACTCTGTCTCAAAAAGCAAAGCAAAACAAAACAAACAAAGGAACCACAAATATTGCCATTAAAGTATCTATTATGAAAATTAGATACCAAAACCAAACAGAACAAAATCATTCATTGAGTTTCTAATAAGCTTTGCAGTGGCCCACTTTTATGTATAAGTACATAATTAAGGATCATTAGCCATATGATCATTGATGAGAGGCAAACGTCTTATGTAAAACAGATCAACCATCCAATCAACAAAAAGTTACAGGAAATAGATTATGCAGAGAGGAAAACATTATTAAAAGCCTCAAGAGAACTTAGAGATGATGCTACCACCATGAAACAAGAATAGGATACTATAAAAAGGAAAAGTTAGGGAATAAATAAGAACTCTTAGAAATAAAAAATATAATAGCAGAAAATGGAAAATAAAGATTAATAGAAAAGCTGGAAGACAAATTTGATAAAAATTTTTGAGAAGCTAAAGGAAAAAAGCCAAATGGATGGAAATCAGGAGAGAAAATATATAAAATTAGAGAATCAGTCCAGAGAGCCCAATATCTGAAAAATAAGAATTCTAGCAACAGGGAACAAAAAATAAAATGAAGAGGAAGATATTACTAACAATTATTTAAACACAGACAAAAATACGAATAGATAGTCCACAAAAAAAGGGAAAAAAGGGCGTTAAACATATGAAAACATGTTCAGTTTCACTCATAATAAGAATAAAAAAAAAATCTGTTGTGGGTTGAATTGTGTCTTTCCCAAAATACATGTTCTAGTCCTAACACCAAGTGCCTGTGAATGTGACTTATTTGGAAATAGGATATTTGCAGATGTAGTGAAGTTAAGATGAAGTCATGCTGGATAAGGGTGAAGCTCTAATCCAGTGGCTGGCGTCCTTATAAGAAAAAAGAAATTTCAGCTGGGCTTAGTGGCTCACACCTGTAATCCCAGCACTTTGGGAGGCTGAGGCGGGTGGATCATTTGAGGTCAGGAGTCTGAGACCAGCCTGGCCAACAGTGTGAAACCCCATCTCTACTAAAAATACAAAAATTAGCTGGGTGTGGTGGCAGGTGCCTGTAATCCCAGCTACTTGGAAGGCTGAGACAGGAGAATTGTTTGAACTCTGGAGGTGGAGGTTGCAGTGAGCTGAGATCTCACCACTGCACTACAGCCTGGGCAACAGAGTGAGACCCTGACTCAAAAAAAAAAAAAAAAGAGAAATTTGGACAGAGACACACAGGGAGAATGCTGTATGACCACAGAAGCAGAGACTGGAGTTATGCTGCTACAAGCCAATGATCATTAGCAATCACCATGGACTAGGAGAGAAGCACGGAACAGTTTTTCCCTCTGTGCCCTAAAGAGGAAGCAACACTGCCAACACTTTGATTTTGGACTTCTGACCTCCAGAACTGTGAGATAATTTTTTTTTTTTTAAATTACTTTAAGCCACTAAGTTTGTTATGGCAAGTGTACTTTGTTATCGCAGTGTTAGGAAACTAACACTTCATGGTAACAAATTTATTATGACAAAGGCATTAGTATATCTTTAGATGCTCACGATGCAATGAACAAGAGTGTCGTTGTTTCTGTTCAAATAGAAACACCTATACCCTTGCTCTTTCCCTCTTTCTGAGGAAAGAAAAATCTACCATAGGCTATTTAGGCAGGCAGATTCTTAATGCATTCTCTTGCCTCTTTTTGGACACTGAGTTTACCTCTGAGCAATGAAAAAGAAACAAAATGTATTGGGTGTCCCATCCCATCTAACCCCATCTCCAACTACAGTCAAATAAGTCATTGGGAAGAAGGCATTTCTGTTGCATCTTTAAAGTCTTGAATAAATATTGGAAAAAGATACATTAAGAGTTAATGTTGACTGATGCAACAAAGCAGGCCCCTATCATGCTCTGGACAACACAGAAACCCCTAAGGCTGAATATCTTTGTGGTCTGGACAGCGTCAAGATTCTATGAAACCAACTGGAAGGAGAGATTCTGGGCTACCGATGGGAATGGCACTGACGGACCATCTACACTTTGTCCAGAAGCATATCCTGGCTGGGGTACCTTTATCTGGGTCTCCACCACATCCTAGTTGAAGGTGCTGGTGTTGTCAAAGGTAGGATCTGCTAGTGGCCACACATGAACTGGGGGAAGGCGTGACAGCCCCTGTAGCACCTAAGATGACAATAAACCCAAAGGACTCACTGATAGGTAGGCTGGCCTTTGCCACAGACATGGGAGAGCCAGCTCCTGAGACTCTTCCTGTGGTATCCTGAGGCTTCCTATTCAGGATCCCACAGATGAGCCCTACCGTTTGTTCTGGACATTGTATTCTGGGCAAAAGTGAAAAGACAAGGATAGCCATTTGTTGAGAAACTAAGTCCTTGATCCTATGAAACTCTGGGATTATCATTATAAAAAAAGAGCTTCTTGTCAATTTGATAGGTGAAGAATGATAGCTTGATGTCATTTTAATTTGTTGTTATTGTTTTTAATTCCTGATGAGATTTGGCCCTTTGATACCTAAGGAGTTTTGGTCCACCATGAACAGGTTGTGATGTCTGAGATGTGCCAGAGGTACACAGACAGAACAAGGTCTTCCCTGCTCTTTCATCGGTATCTAATGGTTCTCATGTCTGAAACAGCCTGGTGTGATGCCCTTGAAGGGCTCTAGGGAGAATAATAAGCTTTTATGATAACCAGAGCAAAGTTTGGTGCTTTGACTACACAAGAAGCAGGCCCAAAGAAGGGCTGTGTTTTGCAAGGACCATATAGCCTATTGGGTGTAGGTATCAGGGGAAGAGGCCTCTGATCCCAGTGTGTAAAGAGAATTGGAGTCTGATGAGGGCAGCCCTGAGAATCTTAAGTTGTAAACCCAATGAGTGTTGCCTAGGTTGGGGATGAAAACCTAGTGTTCTAGGCATTCCATTTTTTGTGCCTTTTCAGCACCCAAAGAACCATAGTATATGAGGATTGAGTTGATCCCTACAGCCCATCTGCTCCAATCTGCTCATTGGTGAGATTAAAGCCCAGAGAGGGGAAGTGACTCTCCCAAGGTCACACAGCCACTAACTGGCACAGCCAGGACAAGGAGTTGAATATTTCAGCTTGTCCTTTCTCACCCTCTATGCCAAAATGCTTCCTGAAACTGAGGATTTTAGGCACTGGGGCTTCCTCTCTTAGATAGGAAATAATGCAATAGACACATTCTCCCTCAGATATGAATGATGGAATGATCGTCGTTTCTTCTTTACTCCTCAGCTCTCAAACTGGGAATTGCATTTGAAAAAAGGAGCTTGCTTAATTTACATTAGAACCATGATAATGGTGGATTTCTAAACCAGAGAATATGGGGCTTTGTAGGGCATAGTAAAGACTGTGGATTTTTTTTTTTCTAGTTGTGATGTGGAGTCTTGGAGGATTTTTAACCTGGGTTATAACAAGGGCTGACATATATTTTAAAAAGTATCCTTCTGGGTGTTGTATGATTTATTCTTGCTGGTCCCTAAAAGATGATGGTGGACAAAGGGAGGTGTGTGAGCTCAGGGGTGTGGGGGCCACACTGTGGCCATGGGGGTGTTGGGATGGTGGCTGAGCATGGAAAAGACAGGCTGTCCTAGAGCGAACTGTACCCGTGGGCAGCTAATGGCACGTGTGAGTGACACAATTCCCAGCTGATTAGAGGCAGCAGAGAGTCCTGAGCTCGCCTCCATTTCCTGCCACTTCACCAGAGCTGAGACTACTCTGTGGGCTACTTGAAGTCATGAAGCCTTTTTTGGTAACTTTGGCTGTGCTGCTGCTCTTCTTCCAAGTCACTGCAGGTAACCTAGACCTCTTCAGGGGAGGGTCTGGGAGTAGACAGTGAGTCTTGGTCAGGGCACACCAGGGCCTGGGAGGATGGGCTGACAGGGAGTAATGTGAAATATTAATTGTCTGGAGGAAGAGGAAAGAGTCTTCAGATCCTGGTTTAGAACATGACTTACCATTTTCAAGTTCTGTGATGCCCCCAGCAATCTACTTGCCTATGGTGCCTATGAGTTTCAGTTTATTCCTTTCTCAATTTAAAGTAATAAATTAGGTTGAGGGATCAACATTGAAGACCCTGAAATTTTGATGTAAAACAAATGTAGCTTTTTAACTTTTCTGTAATTCGTTTGAATGTTTCCCATCCTGCTGGTAGAAAAAGTGAGAGTTAGGGCACAGGGATGTACGCAACTTCAGAAGACAATTGTATTCATCTTTTTTGATTTAAAAGAGCCTCTCAGATTAGCTCATTCTGCTTTAAAATGTTCAGTCTTTCAGCATTTCTACTTTCATCCTGCCCCCTTCTTCTTCTCAGGATGGCAGCTGGATTTAGGGGATAGTGGACATGTCATTGCTTAAATAACTCGTTCGTTCAGTAAATATTGTTGAGTGGATTCCGTGTGCCAGGCACAGGTGCTGGAGATAGAGCAATGAATCAACCAACCAACCAACAAACCAAACAAACAAACAAACAAAATCTCCATCTTCTTGGAGCTTATGATTCTATTGGAGGAGGGAATGAGCAGGGTAAGCAGGGGATAGCAAGTATCAGGGGATGTGAGTTTGGAGCTTAAAAAGGGGTATTAAGGAAATGCCTCACTGAGAAGGTGACATTCAAATGAAGATTCGAAGGAAGTGAGGGGTGAACCGTACAGATATGTTGGGAAGAACCTTCATTCATAAGCTGAATTCCTTATCAAAGAGGCATTTTCCCTCATCTATTTGGTTACCTCGGGGTTTAGAGAGTTCAGAGAGGAAGGCAGGATAAATGCTTGAGTTTATCTTTGCTTAATCAGTTTGAGAGATAATGAATTAGTTTTCTATCAGCCTCTGAGGTTGAGCCATTAGGTTTTCTTAAATATTATTTATTTTGAACTGATGATTCTAAGCAATGAGTTCAATCTATTACAATTATTATCGCTATAGAAGTACAAATTGTCCTAATCTTGGCCAATAAGAGTCTCTTTAATTTGGCTCCTTAGTCTTTTAGATATATCCCTATCAGTCTTTGATGGCTTTCTTGGTATCTGGTACTACAGAATGTTTCAAGATCATCTTGTAATTTACTGCCCAATAACTGGAATCCACCATATCTCCAAGAAGTCCTGTTTTTTAAAAAAAAGTTTACGGGGAGATAGTATTTTAAGATTACAACATGGGTACTAGGGATACTAATTTCTACTAGTTAGTCATTGTTTCTAAACTTTCTTAGTGACCAGAGCTGGAAAAATTTCAGTCTATTTATCTATCTGTCAATCATCTATTTATTTTATCTATTTAAATATAAAATACTTGTGAGTTCATATTGGCATTTTCAATTCAAATTCAGAACTCAAATTCAGAATCAACTTTTATATACATCAGTATTTTCTTTTCTATACTGAGAATTCTGGTTCTCAAGGTCACAGGGGATGATAGAATTAGAATATCCCATGATTACTCATTTGATTGATCTCTCATTACATATACAATAGTCTTAGTAAAATAATATCAATCCTACCATAATGTCATGATTACCCAAACTAGTTAAGATGTCTGCATATGCTGTCACCATTATTCTCTCATTTTTATGTTGTACTGTATTTATATTGTCAGAACATATAGCCATTACGTACTTCACTCCCTCTTTTAAAATCCTCATTTTGGTTCTACAAGTATCTTTATATTTAATATTTAGTTCTGTATCAATGCTCCTCTCATTTGCTTGTCTACAGCTCTTTTTCTAGTAGATTCTTTAGAAAGGGTTCATGGGTTTCACTGGATATTTCCTGAGTTTCAATATGGTGATAGACTATAACACCACCCTAGATATCTAGAGGGAATGCCTCCTTCTTCTACAGCCCCCTTCTTCTGTCTGGCCCTCTGTTAGTCTTCTCAATCCAGGACCCATGTCCGCTCATAACTGATATCAGGTCCTTTCTTTTTTCTTTTTGCAGTAGGCAGCATTGAAAAATGTTGGAATTATCATGGCTCCTGCCGTGACGAATGCCTGAAGAACGAAAAGGTCTATGTTTTCTGCATGAGTGGTAAATTGTGCTGTTTGCGGCCCAAGGACCAACCACATTTACCATAGCGTACAAAGAATTAGTGCTTTAAAGTCTGAGGCTACAAAAATGAAGATAAACTTGCCCTGACTCTGATGTCAGTAGATTCCTGAGCTTTATTAAAACATCTTTGGCTGACTTCTATGTTTGTCTCTTAGTATACCTAATCAAGCTCAAGCAGAAAATGTGTGGGTAAAGTTGTATAGACATGAGAGGAAACTGGACCTACTATGTGCTAGGTATTTTGGATACTTTCCTTTTTATTTATTTATTTTTGTTTTAGTGATGGAGTCTCAGTCTGTCACCCAGGCTGGAGTGTAGTAGCATGATCATGAATCACAGCAGTCTTGAACTCCTGGGCTCAAGCAGTCCTCCTGACTCAGCCTCCGGAGTAGCTGGGACTAATGCCTGGCTAATTTTGTTTTCTTTGTAGAGATGAAGTCTTGCTTTGTTGCCCACACTGGTCTCAAACTTCTGGCCTCAACCTTTCCTCCTGCCTCCGTCTCCCGAAGAGCTGGGATTATAGGCGGGAGCCACCACACGCAGAGCTTTTCCTTTTTTATGAAAAAGGAAATCTCATCTATTCCTTAATTTTTTAAGTGGTTTTATTGAGGTATAACTGATAAATAAAAATTATGTATATTTAAGGTATGCAACATGATGATTTGATATGCAAATACATTGTGAAATGATTACCACAGTCAAGTTAATTAATGCATCCATCACCTCACATGGTTACCAATTTTTTTTTTTTTTTTACAGTGTGTTGAAACACTTAAGATCTACTGTCTTAGTAACTCTCAAGTATACTGTATAGTATTGTTAACTGTAGTCACTGGTGTGGTTTGGACGTTTTTGTTCCCTCCAAAATTCATGTTGAAACACAATGCCCAATGCAACAGTATTAAGAGGTATGATCTTTAGGAGGTGATTGGGTCAGGAGGGCTCCACCCTCATGAAAGGGATTCGGTGAGCTTATAAAAGGGCTTGACAGAAGGAGTTTGCCCCTTTTCACCCCGTGTGTCCCTTTCCCCATGTGAGGACGCAGCGTTCCTACCCTCTGGGAGATACTGCAACAAGGAACCATCTTGGAACCAGAGAAACTGGGCCCTCACGAGCCATGATCTTGGGCTTCCCAGTTTCCAGAATTGTGAGAGATAAATTTCTCTTCTTTATAAGTCATTCAGCCTCAGGTATTTTGCTACAGCAGCACAAATGATCCCAGACAATCACCATGCGTAACAGTTGATCTCCAGCACTTACTCATCTTATAACAGAAAGTTTGTATCCTTTGACTAACATCTCCCCATTTCCCACATCTCTCAGCCCCTGGAAACCATCATTTTATTATCTGTGTCTGCAAATTCAACGTTTTTAGATTCTACATATAAGTGAGATCATGCATTATTTGTCATTTGGTAATTGGCTTATTTCCCTTAAGATAATGTCCTCTAGGTTCATCTGTGTTATCATAAATGGCAGGATTTTCTTCTTTTTTTTATGGCTGAATAATACTTCATTGTATAATATACTATATTTTCTTTATCCATCCATCCATAAACAGGCATTTAGGTTGATTCCGTATCTTGGCTAGTATGAATAATACTGCAATGAGCGTGGGAGTGCAGGTATCCCTTCAACATACTGAATTCATTTCCTTTGGATATCTACCCATGTATTTGTCTGTTCTCACTGTGCTATAAAGAAATACCTGAGACTCGGTAATTTATAAACAAAAGAGGTTTAATTGACTCACAGTTCTGCATGGCCGGAGAGGCCTCAGGAAGCTTACAATCACAGCAGAAGGTGAAGGGGAAGCAAGGCACATCTTCCATGGCAGCAGTTAAGAGAGAGGTCACCAGGGGGACTGCCAAACACTTTCAAAAACCATCAGATCTTGTGCGAACTCACTCATCATCACGAGAACAGCATGGGGGAAACTGCCCCCACAATCCAGTCACCTCCCACCAAGTCCTTCCCTTGACATGTAGGGATTACAATTCAAGATGAGATTTGGGTGGCGACACAGAGTCAAACCATATCAACCCAGGATTCATATAGTAATTATATTTTTATTTTTTTGAGGAACTTTCATACGGTTTTCCTTAATGGCTGCACTAATTTACATTCCTACCAATAGTATGCCAGTGTTCTTTTTTCTTCATATCCTCACCAACACTTGTTATCTTTCATCTTTTTGATAATAGCCATTCTAACAGGTGTAAAATGATATCCTGTGGCTTTAATTTGCATTTCCCTGATGATTTGTGATGTTGATGATTTTTTTCATATACTTGTGGGACATTCATATGTCTTCTTTTAAGAAATGTCTATTCAGGTCCTTTGCCTATTTTAAAATCAAGTTATTTATTTTCTAATTATTGAGTTATATGAGTTTCCTTATATATTTTGGATATTAACGTCTTATCAGATGTTTGAATTGCAAATATTTTCTTCCATTCGGTAGGTTGTCTCCTCACTCTGTTGATTTCCTTGGCTGTGCAGAAGCTTTTTAGTTTGATGTAATCCCATTTGTCTGTTTTTTCCTTTGTTGCTTGTGCTGTTGGGATCATATCCAAAATATCATTGCTCAGACGAATGTCATGGAGATTTTTCTCCTTGTTTTCTTCCAGTAGTTTCACTGTTTCAGGTCTTATGTTTAAGTCTTAAATCCATTTTGAGTTGATTTTTGTATATGGTGTGAGATAAGGGTCTAACTTCATTCTTCTGCATGTGGATATCCAGTTGTTGCAACATCATTTATTGAAGAGATATCCTTTCCCTTTTGTGTGTTCTTGGCACCATTGTTGAAAATCAATGGACTGTAAATGCATGGATTTATCTCTGGACTCTCTATTCAGTCCCATTGGTCTGTGTGTCTGTTTTTATGCCAGTACCATGCTGTTTTTATTACTATCCTGCAACTTTACTAAATTCCTTATTTTTTGATGTTATTGTAAGTGGGATTGCTTTTAAATATCTTTTTGTTATTTTTTTTGAGACGGAGTTTCGCTCATCACCCAGGCTGGAATGCCTGGTGATGGCTCACTGCAACCTCCACCTCCCAAGTTCAAGTGGTTCTCCTGCCTCAGCCTCCCAAGTAGCTGGGATTACAGGCTCCCGCCACCATGCCCCGCTAATTATTTTGCATTATTATTATTATTTTTTTTTAGTAGAGACAGGGTTTCACCATGTTGTTCAGGCTGGTCTCAAACTCCTGACCTCAGGTGATCCAAAGTGCTGGGATTACAGGCGTGAGCCACCATGCCTGGCCTGTTTTTAAATATCTTTTTAAGATAGTTCATTATTCATTGAATCCTTTCAATCAATCCAATAAGTAGTTATTGCCATCACTTTTATTTATGAATGGGGAAACCAAGGGTCAGATTGGTGAAGTAATTTACCTAACGCTATGATACTCATATAACTAACAAGAGGAGGTACTGGAATTAAATACTAGTATACACGACCCAAAGGAGAGGGTAGAAGATATAAGCTTGCAAATAACTCCTTGCTCCTAGACCATTGCTAATATAAATGGAAATGTCTATTGTATTTATTTGAATTTCTTAAATGAAAATCTGGGAGTGGATAGTGTTACAAAGGGGTCTTAGGTTGGGCACGGTGGCTCACGTCTGTAATCCCAGCACTTTGGGAGGCTGAGGCGGGCAGATCACGAGGTCAGGAGATTGAGACCATCCTGGCTAACACAGTGAAACCCCGTCTCTACTAAAAAAAAAAAAAATACAAAAAATTAGCCAGGCGTAGTGGCGGGTGCCTGTAGTCCCATCTACTTGGGAGGCTGAGGCAGGAGAATGGTGCAAACCTGGAAGGCAGAGGTTGCAGTGAGCCAAGATTGTGCCACTGCACTCCAGCCTGGGTAACAGAGCGAGACTCCGTCTCAAAACAAAAACAAAAACAAAGGGGTCTTAATTTCTGGGATTGTTACAAAAGTTGAGCAGTTAAGCAGGAAAATTAACTTTATCCACAGGTCTAATTCTTACTCCATTGCTTTCTCTCTGTATTTGTTATTTTAATTTTCATATTTAGTTTAAATGTTTATCAAAACCATACATCCACATAGTTTTAAAAATTGACTTTGAATAAGAGACTATAATAGTATATAATAGTATTACATAAGACTATAATAAAATATAGGAGTCATCTGTCTCCTTTTCCTCATTTCTTGCTTTTCAAAAAACTACTTTCACATCTTTTGTTTTTTTCCTTTGGATTTCACTTCCATCTCTTCCGTCATTATTTACTAATATATGGTTACTTCTTAATTTTTTAGTTTTAGGCACTTTCCATTGGATTTCTGCTATGGAAAATGAGGATTTAGCTGTCTGCCATCTGCTCTGAATATGTTCAGAACCTTTAGGTATTTTATCAATTTTGTCTTCCTGGAGACTTTTCTCCTTGGGCATTCAGACCTGCTTTACTCTGAACTGGTTGATGTTACACCTGGTGACCTGATGTTATCCTGGATCTCTATTTGTATCATCCTGTGGATTCTTTTAGGCTTTCTCCTGATATCAATGCCTTGCTTTTTGGATCCTAGATCTTTCTTGATTTACTCTTATTTGGACAGAGCACCTCCTGAGAGCTTCCTGAAAATGTCTGACTTCAATGTACTATCCTTATACTTGGTTAGTGGTTTGGTTGGTCACTCCAAATTGGAAATTATTTTACTTTAGACTTTCGAAGGCATTGCCTCATTGTCTTTTCCAATATCTAGTGTTACCCATGCTGGGCAAATTCTTAGGAAGGAATTCAAGAGTGAGCGGTGGTAGAAGAAACCAGTTTTATGGAGGCGGTGGCAGTGTTACAGCTCCGTGTGGGCTCCTGCAGAACAGGGCTACCCCACAGGCAGTGTGTTGAGAGTAGCAGCTCAGGGGCACCTCTGCAGTCATATTTATATCCATTTTTAATTCCATGCAAATTAAGGGATGGGTTATCTAGGAATTTTAAGAAAAGGGGTGGTAACTTCCAGGTGTTGCCATGGCAGTGGTAAACTGTCATGACATTGGTGGGTGAGTCTTATGAAAAGGTGCTTTTGGTGCCTCTTCCCTGTTTCAGCCAGTCTTCTATCTAGAGTTGAGTCCTGCCTCCTACCTCTTTACTGTGGAGAAATCCGAAGCCATTAGGGTTCTTCTCTTTGTTTGTGGCCTGTTATTTCTCTCTGAAAGCTCTTAAGGTCTTCTCTCTAGGGTTTTGACGTTTCATATTGATGTGCCTAAATTTATTATTTTCCTTTTTTTGAAACGGAGTTTTGCTCTTGTTGCCCAGGCTGTAGTGCAATGGCATGATCTCGGCTCACTGCAACCTCCTTCTCTGGGATTTAAGCAATTCTCCTGCCTCAGCCTCCCGAGTAGCTGGGATTACAGGCGCCTGCCACCACGCCTGGCTAATTTTTGTATTTTTAGTAGAGACGGGGTTTCACCATGATGGCCAGGCTGGTCTTGAACTCCTGACCTCAGGTGATCGGCCCGCCTCAGCCTCCCAAAGTGCTGGGATTACAAGCGTGAGTCACCGCGCCTGGCTGTTGTGCCTAAATTTCATGTAGGATTACTGAAATCAATTTTTCTGAGCACTCGGTGAGCCCCGTCAATCTGCAAACTCATGTCTTTCAATTTTAGGACAATCTTCCTTTACTTATTTCTTTCATAATTTCCTGGTCTTTGTTTTTCCTGTTCCCTATTTGTGGTCTGCTTATTTTTCAAATGTTGGACTCCTTGATTGATTCACTGGTTTTCTTATATTTTCTCTACTGCTTTTATTTTATCTCTGTCATTTTATTATAATTTCTGGAAATTTCATCTGTGTACTTTTAATTTCTAAGTTTTTATCATTACTCATTTTTCTTCTTTCTTTATTTTTGAGAGAGTCTGGCTGTGCTGTCCAGGCTGGAGTACAAGGGTGTGACCTTGGCTCACTGCAACCTCTACCTCCCGGGTTCAAGCAATTCTTCTGCCTCAGCATCCCGAGTACCTGAGATTACAGGCATGCACCACCACGCCTGGCTAATTTTTATATTGTTAGTACAGATAGGGTTTCACCATGTTGCCCAGGCTGGTCTTGAACTCCTGACCTTAAGTGATCTGCCTGCTTTGGTCTCCCAAAGTGCTGGGATTACAAGTGTGAGCCACTGCACCCGGCCTCCTTCTTTCTTTTCTAATGTGAAGGCAGGCCTATATACACAAGCTACTGGGCCTTATCCTTCTTAAAACACCCCCTTTCAGGTTTTTGCTTGAGATTAGTCTCCCTGCTTTAAGAAAGGGAGCGGATTCAGATAAACAGAGTATACTGAGAGGCCTCACCAGTATAAGAGAATATGCTGCTCTACTTTGTAGTGAGAAGAAACTTGGATAATGAGCCTAGAAAAAAAAAAGACCATATAAGACCATGACAGCTGTCTTCAAGCATTTGACATGGAATTGTTTTTGGACTTATTCTCTAGAACTGTTAAAGGTCAGAATTAGGAATAGTAGGTAATTACAGATGTTACAGAAAGGTAAATTCTGGCTTAATTGATATAATCTCCTAAAAATTAGAGGGGTCCAGTGATGGAATGCATTATCTTGACATGTATTGATTTTTCCATTGCTGGAAGAACTTTAAGAGAGAAGGCAAGGATTGTTTAGAGGGTGTTCTTGCTTTTCATACATATCAGATGCAACAACTTCTAAGGTCTGAATTCTGAGACTCTATGCTCAAAATCTTAAAAAATGGCTCTGTATTTCCAAAACCAAGGTTTTTCAAATAAATTTTTAAAGGAGAAAACTTTTCAAAACCAAAAACTTAGATGAAACTCAATGTATCAAACAGATAAAAATGGAGCTGCTCAGTTTAAAGCGGGAAGAATGCTGGGCGCAGTGGTTCATGCCTGTAATAGGCCTTTGGGAGGCCGAAGTGGGTGAATCAGTTGAGGTCAGGTGTTTGAGACCAGCCTGGCTAACACGGTGGAACCCCGGCTCTACTAAAAATATAAAAATTAACTGGGCATGGTGGCGCACACCTGTAGTCCCAGATACTTGGGATGCCGAGGCAGGAGAATTGCTTGAACGCCGGAGGTGGAGGTTGCAGTGAGCCGAGATCGTGCTCCCAAAGTGCTGGGATAACAGTTGTGAGCTACTGCACCTGGCCTCCAGAACTTATTCATCTTGTTTAACAGAAACTTTCCGCTCATTGATTAGTAATTCCTAATTTCCCCCACTCCCCAGCTCCTAACAATCATCATGCCACTCTTTAGACTCTGTCTAAAAACATACAAACAAACAAAAAAGTGGGAAGAAGGGTGCAGGTCTCTGCCTTTTCAACCTCCCTCAGTTCCCTGATTTTGACCTGAGAACCAAGTCTAAGTATTTTACATTTGCATTCAAAGAGTATAAAAATCTTATTTCTATGCAATGTTCCCACATTATATGGTACAGGAGCTGGCAGCTGCAGGAAGGCAGTATCTTCATTATTTCCAGATGGCTTGCAAGTGTTCCTGCCACCACTCCTCAGTTCACACTGCTCCCTTGCCTGGAGTACTCTTTTACACCCTCTCCTTCTGCACCATTTCTCTGAAACCTATTCTCCTTCAAGCCTTGGGGAAGGAGAAGGTCCTTCACGAACCCCTCCCTGAATGCCCTGGCCCTTGGGTGGTTGTTCCCATGCTCTGTTCTACTGTAATATATATATATATATTTTTATTTTGATTAGACATAGCCCACTTTGCAGTATTTTTATGTATATGGCCATTCTGCCTGACCACTGTGATGATGTATTTGGTAGTCATTAAGACTGTTCATTGCGAAACTGTTCATCGTGAAACTCTGTCTCTAATAAAAATAGAAAAATTAGCCAGGCATGGTGGCTGGTGCCTGTGATCCCACCTACTTAGGAGGCTGAGGCATGAGAATTGCTTGAACCTGGGAGGCGGAGGTTACAGTGGGCTGAGATCGTACCACTGCACTCCAGCCTGGGGGATAGAGCGAGATTCTGTCTCCAAGAAAAAAAAAAAAAAAACAAAAAAAAAACCAGACTGTTCTTCAAATATTCTGGCTTTCTGAGTTTTTCAAATATTCTGGCTTTTTGAGTTTTTCAAAGACTTTGTTTTATTGTAGTAAGAACACGTAACCTGTTGAGATCTGTTTTAACATTTTTTTTGTGTTCATTATTATTGACTCTAGGTACAATGTAATACAGCAGATTTCTAAAACTTTAAACATTTAAAAAAATTTTTCGATTCAGGGTCTCACTCTGTCACCCAGGCTGCAGTACAGTGGCACAATCACTGCAGCCTCCACTTTTTAGGCTCAGGAGATCCTCTCCCATCTCAGCACCACCTCCCCACTGTCCCTGAGTAGCTGGGACTACAAATGCATGCCACCATGCCCAGCTAATTTTTTATTTTTAATAGAAACAAGGTCTTGCTATGTTGCTTAGGCTGGTTTGAACTCCTGGCCTCAAGGGATCCTCCTGTCTCAACCTCCCAAAGTGCTGGGATTACAGGTATGAGCTACTGCACCTGGGCTCTAGAACTTATTCATCTTGTTTAACAGAAACTTTCTGCTCATTGATTAGGAATTCCTCATTTCCCTCACTTCCCAGCTCCTAACAATCATCATGCCACTCTTTGTTGATGTAAGTTTGACTGTTTTAGACATCTCATGTAACTGGAATAATGCAGCATTTGTCTTTCCGTGACTGGTTTATTTCACTTAGTATGATGCCCTCAAGGCTCATTCATGTCATCACATATTGCAGAATTCCCTTATTTTTAAAGGCCAAATAGTATTCTGCTGTGTGTATACACCACATTTTTTAAAATCCATTCATTTGTTAATGGACATTTAGCTTGCTTCCATATCTTGGCTACGGTCAATAATGCCAATGAACGTGGGTATGCAGATATCTCTTTGAGATACTGATTCAGTTTATTTGGATATATATCCAGAAAGGGAATGGCTGGGTCATATAGTAGTTCTATCTTTCTTTCTTTTTTTTCTTTTTTTTGAGGTGGAGTTTCGTTCTTGTTGCCCAGGCTGGAGGGCAGTGGGTGATCTCAGCTCACTGCAACCTCCGTCTCCCAGGTTCAAGCAATTCTCCTGCCTCAGCCTCATGAGTTGCTGGGATTACAGGCATGTGCCACCACGGCCGGCTAATTTTGTATTTTTAGTAGAGGCGGAGTTTCTCCATGTTGGTCAGGCTGGTCTCGAACTCCTGACCTCAGGTGATCTGCCTGCCTCAGCCTCCCAAAGTGTTGGAATTACAGGCGTGAGCCACCACACCCGGCTTATCTTTCATTTTTTGAAGATCCTCCATACCATTTTCCATAGTGGCCACATCATTTTACATTCCCACCCAACGTGTGTAAGGGTTCCATTTTCTCCACAGCCTTGCCCACAATTGTCTTTTGTTGTTTAGATAATTCTGGCTTTCTGCATTCTAAGCCCATTGTAGGATTGTACTTTTGGCCCCCTTGTGGTTGGATGGAGCCATGTGACTGTTGTAGCCAGCGAGTTATGAAGTGGTTACATTTTACTTCCAAGGCCAGGGCATATACTGGCCAGTTGAAGACTCTCTAGAGCTCTCTTTTCCTCTGCCATGGTGATCAGCACCAAATGAGTGGCTACTCAGTCAGCCTGGGTTCCACACTCAGATACGGGGCAGTGTCTCCAGACAGCCTTCAGTGGATATGCAGCATGTATGGGGAATGGACAAACAGACCTTTGTTCTTAGAAGCTACCAAGATTCTTCTTTTTTTGGTTACTGCGGCATACCCTAGTTTATCCTAACAGAGCTGGCTGTTAAGAGGTCAGGATCCTTACTGCTTCGAATTCCTGGTGCTCAGGAGAGTGCTCTGTATGTAATAGGTTCTTAATCAAGATTTGATTTATTTAGAAAACACTTATTGTGTATGCTTTTGAGGGATCTGAAGCTCATTTAAAAATACTTGTTTTCCATTTTCCTCAATAAGTGGTAGGCATGTTAGGGACAGAAACCCTCTTGAACATTTCTGGCCTCACCTCCCAGCACCTTAGTCCTTAGTCCACAGGAAACTTAAAATGGCCTGGGTAGATTTGGATGTGGAGTAGTTGAAGGCCCTCGAGGAGAGATGAGAAGCTGATCTGACATGAAGGCAGCAGTAGTTGGTTACTGGACAAGAAGACAAATGAACGATTGAGGGAAACAGCAGCTTCTGGAAAGGTTTGGCAACAGTAAAGATAAGAGGCCAGTGAAGAGATCCTTGGAGGAACAAAGAGAGCTGAGAAAAGGGATAAGCTTGGAAACATGTTCTGATAAAAAGCCAGGCGTTTCCTCTGTTATCTTTCACCAGTGTCTGAACAGAGTTACATCGTATACACTCTGGACACAAAGGAGAGCTGTCCTTGAGCCTCGACTCTGGGTGAGCCCTCTGGGTCTTAGACTTGAGATGCAAAGTTTTGAAATTTTCAAATTTGAAAATCACAGTGAGCAGAGAGATTTCTGGTGCTCTGCCAATCCTAATGTCCCTTCTATTGAACGTTGACTGTGTTGACAATGAAAAGCCAGTAAAGCTTCAAGGAGGAAAGAGGTCAATAGCCAAATGTTTCAAGAAATCAAGGAAGGTGAGAATTCATAGTAAATAACAATAACCACCAGTTATCAGAGGCTTTCGTCTATGCTAGGCACTATTCCGTGAGCTTTACAAGTATCACCTAATTTAATCTTCACAGCAAACCTCTGCTGTCAGTAGTATCATCTCTATACTAGAGATAATTAAACTGAAGAGACATTAACTTGTTCAAAGTCACATGGCTAATATGTGGCAAAGAGAGGATTTGAACCCAGATTTGTCTGGCTCCAAAGCTTGTGTTCTTTCCACTTCCCCACATTACTCCTAGTGATAGATTGTCAAACATCATTTCAAATAAATCAAAGAAAAAAGCCCAACATATCCATTACCATTGCTAGTTACACATAGCACCAGGAGCCAGAGAGTTGGAATATAATAGAACCCCAGAAAATCCCCAAGCCTTATCTGGGCCTGAAGTTTCATCTTCTTTGCCCACTACCCTCCAACGCTTCCTACCCCTAAAGATTACAAAGAAGTGATATGTAGATATATTTCCTTTCCCTGCTGTAGTGCTGGGAGCAAGGAACTAACCAGAAGTGGATGGAAGAAATCTGATAAGGGAGTAGAAGGATGCTGGGCAAACTCTTCAGTTAGGGTCACTTATGACTTATGGGTCAAAGCAAGAGTCAATGGCCAGGCAGGGAACAGGTTCAGAGTTTTCTGAATTTCAGATACCACCCTATCCTCTACTAAGCCAGAGATGGCAGTGGTACCCACTTGAGGCTCAAGAAGAGGGGAATGATGTTGAATTAAGGACCACAGCACTGCAGAAACCTAATTAAAGGGGTTGAGTACACTGAGCTGGACTCAGGTCCAGGTTACTGCATGCACCTTTAGTATGTGGACTCCAGGCTCCCGGACACTTCACAGCAGCATCCACTCATCAATACCAACCTTTTTCTGCTGAGTATCTTCTACCTTTCTTCATCCTCAGACAATTTTCTAATGGACCGTTTGCAGATTCATTTGTAGTTCTGTAATCTTTGGAAAACACGTCTCTCCTCAGATCTTTATTGCTTTCTTATTTTTTTGCTCTGCGTTCATACATTTTTTTTTTCTTTTCTTTTTTTACTGGAAGGCATTCACCCCATCTATTGAGAGCATATGATATGACTTCATGTGTGGCAACAAAGAAAACTGAAAATTTGCAGATATCAGTAAGGGAGGTTGTTCCACAGTTTTCTATCCTTTATAATGGTTTATCTCTATTAGATAATGAATAAGATGATGTTTAGCCAATCAGATTATTTCCTTGGAGAGCTTGGAATGGTAGTCTTGGCAACATGGTTGGATATCAGTAGAAGTGAAGATGTGGAATCTTAAGCAGAATCTAAGAATGGTGGACACTCCAGAACTGTAGATGTGTATAGTTCAACTGTGGGGGAGTCCTCTCTAGCGCGCAAAGCAATCAAGGCATTTTGTCTCACAGTCTTTTGTGACAGATAGGAAAAGGGTCTTTTATGAGAGTCTTCTCTACTGCTGAAAACTACTATTAATTCTGATAAATCATGCACATAATGGATTCAGGTCATCCTTTTATTAGGCAGCCTTATTCTGCTTATCAGTGTTCGCAAGAACAAACTTGAGGGCTATGATGGAGTTCTTTAAAGAAAGGGAAGTAGATCTCAAAACCATTCAGTGTAGGTGAAACTCTGTGCCACTGGGGGTTCCTTGGGTATATAAAGAAAGTACCTTCTGGACTAAGACTTCTGTAAAGATGGTGCTCCCATGAGTTGCTCTCTCTCTCTCGTTTTTCAAGGCTCTCAGCCCAGTATCCTACCCTTCAAACCAGAAACAATCCCCTTTCTCAAGAGTGGAGGAAGTTGTGCCTTTTGCTTGAATAGCATCTCAGGTTTCCTCTCCGCAGCCCCTTCTGGAAGGAGAGGAAATGGGTTCCAGTCCAGGGGGCTGATTCCTTAGTAATGATATTTATAAGCAAGCCCCTTGTCAATATAGCACTTTATTTTAGTCCTCTGTTACAGAGGGCTATGTATTTATGGCAGATTAATCATAGTCGGCCATATACAAAGCCCTTATCTTATTTTGTTTTACTGATTTATTAACTTTTATCCCCATAATCAACTCCTATCCATCTCTCACATAGGCAACTCCTACGATGTTTAATTTAACTCCTATGATGTGTCTTGTCACCCAGGTAGTGAGCATAGCATATAATAGGTAGTTTTTCAGCCCTTGCCTCCCTCCCTCTCTCCTGAATCTAGTAGTCCCCAGGGTCTATTGTTCCCATCTTTATGTTCACATGTACCCAAGGTTTGTCTCCCACTTGTAAGTGAGAGCATGTGGTATTTGGTTTTCTGTTTCTGCATCAGTTGTCTTAGGATAATGACCTCTAGCTGCATCCATGTTGCTGCAAAGGATGTGATTTCATTCTTTTTGATGGCTGCATAGTATTCCATGGTATATGTGTACCACATTAAATGTGTATATATTTTAAGTGGTTTTATGTTATTTATCTGATTCTGTTGCTTATTTTAAAAACTAGCATGGGTTTTTTTTTTTTTAAAGTCAACTTTTTTGAGGTGTGATTTATATAAAATATAATGTGTCAATTTTGATGAGTTTTGACATCTGCATATAGAACATTTTCATCACCCTGAAAGTTCCCTCATGCCCCATCTCAGTCAATGCCCACTTCCTCCCACCAGCCCCAGGCAACTACTGATCTGTTTTTTTGTCACTGTAGATTACATTTGTGTTTTCTAGAGTTTCATGTGAATAAGCTTGTTCAGTATGTTCTTTTTTGGTCTAGCTTTTTTCACTCAGGTTAATGCTTTTTAAAAAATGTTTATTATTATTTTTATTTTTATTTTTTTGAGACAGAGTTTCACTCTTGTTGTCTAAGCTGGAGTGCAGTGGCACGATCTTGGCTCAGGCTCACTGCAACCTCTGCCTCCTGGGTTCAAGCAATTCTCCTGCCTCAGTATACTGAGTAGCTGGGATTACAGGTGCCCGCCACCACGCCCGGCCAATTTTTGTATTTTTAGTAGAGACAGGGTTTCACCATGTTGACCAGGCTGATCTCGAACTCCTGACCTTAGGTGATCCACCCACCTCGGCCTCTCAAAGTGCTGGGATTACAGGTGTGTGCCACCGCGCCCAGCCTGCTCTTTAGGTTCATGCATATGTTGCATAGCAGTGGTTAATTCTTTGTTGCTGAATAGTATTCTATTACATGAAGATACCAGAATGTGTCTGTTTACTAATTAATGGACTTTTGGGTTGTTTTCACTGGTGGTCAATAAAGTTGCTATGACAATTCAAATTTTGGCGTGGATGTTTATCTTTGATAAATATGTAGGAGTAGAGTTGTTTGGTTGTGTGATAAGTGTATGTTTAACTTTAAAAGAAACTGTTAAACTATTTTTCCAAAGTGAAGATACCAACAAAATCAGCAATAATTTTGTTTAATTTTTTTTTTTTTAACAATTTTTTTTTTAAATAAAGGAGGGGTCTTGCTATGTCATCCAAGCTGGTCTCAAACTCCTGGCCTCAAGTGATCTGTTTGCCTTGGTACATTTTTTTTTTTTTTTGAGACAGAGTTTCACTCTTATTGTCCAGGCTGGAGTGCAGTGGCATGATCTCAGCTCACTGCAACCTCCGCCTCTCAGGTTCAAGCGATTCTCCCGCCTCAGTCTCCCGAGTTGCTGGGATTACAGTCGCTCACCACCACATCTGGTTAATTAGTAGAGATGAGGTTTCACCATGTTGGCCAGGCTGGTCTCGAATTCCTGACCTCAGGTAATTCACCGTCTCAGCCTCCTAAAGTGCTGGAATTATAGGCATGAGCCACCATGCCCAGCCAGTACATTTTTATATAGTTGAAAACAATCAAGTTTCATTTAGAGATGTGAAAATTATACAGAATTTAAACTTGAGTGTCTATAAATAAGTTTATTTGGAATACAGCCACACTCATTTGCTTATATATTGTCTGTGGGTACTTTTGTCCGATAACTGTAGGGTTGAGTAGTTGTGATAGCTGCGGCCTGCAAATCCTAAAATATTTACCATCTGGGCTTTACAGAAAAAGCCTGGTGACCTCTGGTCCAGAGCATTAATTTTTCTTCAGACAACAAGAAAATTTATCTTGTCTTTTTTTTTGTTTTCGGAGACAGAGTCTCTGTCGCCCTGGCTGGAGTGTGGTGGTGCAATTTTAGCTTATTGTAACTTCGACCTCCTGGGCTCAAATGATTTTCTTGCCTCAGCCTCCCTAGTAGGTAGGACTACAGCTTTGCCTCACCGTGCCCGGTTATTTAAAACTTTTTTTTTTTTTTTTTGGTAGAGATGGAGTCTCATTATGTTGCTGAGGCTGGTTTCAGATTCTTGGCTTCAAGCAATCCTCCCACCTTAGCCTCCCGAATTGTAGAGATTACAGGCAGGAGCCTCTGCTCCTGGCTTGGTGTTTTCTTCCATGTTAGAAAGAAGATATTCCTCTTTTTGGTTTGTCTTTGCTTCTGTCCATTTTGAAATGATAGACCTAGGCCAGGTGCGGTGGCTCATGCCTGTAATCCCAGCACTTTGGGAGGCCGAGGTGGGTGGATCACCTGAGGTCAGGAGTTCGACACCAGCCATGGCCAACATGGTGAAACCTCGTCTCTACTAAAAATACAAAAAATGAGCTGGGTGTGGTGGCGCGTGTCTGTAGTCCTAGCTACTCGGGGAGCTGAGGCAGGAGGATTGCTTGAACTCGGGGGGCAGAGGTTGCAATGAGCTGAGATGGTGCCACAGCACTCCAGCCTGGGCAACACAGCGAGACTCTGTCTTTAAAAAAAAAAAAAAAAGAAGAAGAAAGATAGATCTTACCATTATTGTCCTAAAAAGCACTTGACTCTTTCCTGATCTATCTGCTGGCCTTATGTATAAGTTAGCCATTACTATGCAATATTCCACTCCCAACCTCAGTGGCTTAAAACAGCACTCCTTTATATTTGGCTAGATTGCCTTGCTGAGGCTGGAGTGACTGGGACAGCTGTATTTCTCACTGTAGATCTGTGAGTCACCTGGAGTAGCTCCGCCCCACATATATCTCATCCTCCTTGGACCACTGGGCCGTGTTCTTCTCATAGTGATGGCAGAGGCACAGAAGGACAAATGAAAACATTCATCATCTCTTAAAACGTAGGCTCACAGCTGGCACACTGTCACTTCTGCCCACATATCACTAGCCAAAGAAAAGCACATGCCAAGGCCAAAGCGAAGGGACAACAAAATAGAGTTCTTCTAGGATGAGACCTTGACAAACGTGTGAATTCAGGTAGGGGTGAAGAAGGGCCAAGATTGCAATCCACCATTTCTTTCTTTCTTTTTTGAGACAGAGTCTCGCTCTGTCGCCCAGGCTGGAGTGCAGTGGCGCGATCTCAGTTCACTGCAACCTCCGCCTCCCGGATTCAAGCTATTCTCCTGCCTCAGCCTCCCGAGTAGCTGGGACTACAGTGGCCTGCCACCACACCTGGCTAATTTTTTGTATTTTTTTGTAGAGAGCCAGGATGGTCTCGATCTTCTGACCTTGTGATCCGTCCACCTCGGCCTCCCAAAATTCTGGGGCAATCTACCATTTCTTTTAAGAAAGACCAAGCTGGGCATGATGGTTCATGCCTTTAATCCTAGCACTTTGTGAGGCCAGGGCAGGAGAATTGCTTGAGACAAGGAGTTCGAGGTTCCAGTGAGCTATGATTGTGCCACTGCACTCCAGCCTGGGTGACAGAACAAGACTCTGTCTCAAAAAAAATAAATAAATAAAAATAAAAAAGACCACAACAATGATAAATGGCTTTTCTTTTGCTACCTATGAGGGTGTTACTTGTTCCTATTAAACATGTACTGTTAAAAGTAAGGGCTATGGCTTTCCTGCTCATTCCACTCCATGAATTCTGACATTCTGGTTTCCAGTGCTGATGGCCATGCAGCTATTAAGGTATTTTCCCCTGCTCTGCCCTTCATTTGGTATTATAAGGAATCATCATCATATGGGACATCCTAAGATGCCCTTGTTGCTGGGAAGAAGCCAAGGCACACAGAAGTATCACTCCTTTTTTGTCTTACCTCTTTTTTTCTCATTAATGAAAAACAAGTTAGTGATGAAACTATTTTCCCCCTTCTTGCTTCTCCAGCTGTACTATAAAATTCTTCAAAGGCAAGGCTGTATCTTCTCTTTGTTAACCTCCCTTCCGCTCTCCCAGCCTCCTCAGTCAGTGTGGTTGATATTTTCCTTGCCTACTTGTCTGATCTCAATGACTGTTCCTGTTCTGCTTCGCTGATCTTGGCTCTGCCATGCTCCTCAGGGCAATAAATACCAGTCTGGACTGCCCAGAATGGAGTCCTCTGTCTGTTTTACCAGTTGAGAAGCCTCCTATCCCTCCCTGATCACTCGTCATTCATGAAACTCCTTCTTCTGCTTTTGACTGTTACCCTGCTCCTGGCCCAGGTCACCCCAGGTAAACAGGATCTCCAGAAGGGGATGGGAGTCAGGGAACCCGATGCATGTTCAGAGAACTCTGGGGGCTCTGACAGGTTGGGCTGGGAGAAAGGCCTGGTAGAGCTCACTGAGGCCTTTAGGTAGTCCCTCTAGTCACGGGGAAGTTTGAGTTCTCTGGTACTAAATGATCTTCCCAGTGCCCAGTACTTGACCACTCCAACCTTATCTCTGGTTAGCTCTGGAAAATCTGAACATGATGACCTGAGGAGGGGATAGAGTGTAAAGAGAGAGACTTGGGTATGGAGTATAGAGAAAATGGGGACTTTTTCAAAAACCTTTCTTGAAAGGATTTGAATTTCGATCTGTTGTTGCCTCTAGGAAAATGGTTCTCAAATTTCTGATTGTTTGAGGATTCTGATTCCACTTTTTTATGCAACCTCAAATTATCTGGGTTGCCCTAGGTTGTAGGTTCCCCAGAGTAGCTGTTCCTAATTCCCTTAACTGGTTGGGGCCAGAGAAAAGTCCCAGGATGTTGTGAAGAAGGCAGTATGATGTTCTTAGGAGTTTTACAGGTGCCCTAGAAGCCTTACAGATGTTCAAATGAGTTTATTTAATATTCCTGTCACCTTTCATTGATATGGTCAGAGGGGATACCGAAGAACAACGAGAAAAGGTGGCTAATTGCTACTGGGCACCTGGGTACATTATAATATGGGGGAGATAAAACCCTTGGGAGAGGGGTCCTCTTCCCCCTCCCACGGAGCTGGCCAAGTGGGGGAAGCTACCCAGTAGGTCCCATGCCACTGAGTTGGGGGAACTCTGGGGGTTCTAAGAGGGGCATGAGTGAAGGAAGAAAGTGTAGTGGTCTATAATCTCCCTTAAGCTTAGGGGATCCTGTGTAAGAGTTTCTTCCCTCACAGACTTCCTCATTTCCCTTCTACTCCTCTACTGGGCTTTAGCCCCTCCCTTTCCCACCTTTCTGCTTTCTTTCAAAACTGACCCTGTTCTCTTCTTCCCTTTTGTTTTCAGTCATGAAATGTTGGGGTAAGTCAGGCAGGTGCAGAACAACATGTAAAAAAACTGAAGTATACTATATATTATGCAAAACTGAGGCTAAGTGCTGTGTGGATCCCAAGTATGTACCTGTAAAATCAAAATTAACAGACACAAATACAAGCCTGGAATCAACTTCTGCAGTCTGACACCTCTCTTCCAACCTTGAGCTTCAACATCATGGGATCCTGCATCATGGGATCCTAGGAAGAACAGACTGGACCAGTAGGTGGTAATAATCTAAACCTTGCAAATAGCTCCTAGTCTGCTGACCCATAGCTGGTCCCAGAGGGTATGAATTAAAGAATATTCATTATATCTACCTGATTCCTGTTTTCTTCTAGACCAGCACTGCCAATAGAACATTCTGCCATGATGGAAATATTTCCTATCTGTATTGTTCAATATGGTAGCTACTAGCCACATGTGGCTACTGAGCACTTGAAATGTGCCCAGTGTGAATGTGGACCTGAAGTTTTAATTTGATTCAATCTAGCTTTAAATTTATATAGCTAAATGTCGCTAGTAGTGATTGTATTGTACAGCAATGGCTTTAGAGTCTAGGCTGAGGCAGGCTGTGGGTCCCAATCTATGCGTGTTTCAGGAGAGTCCAGGAGGCAAGCAAGAGTCTATGATGAACACAAGAACCCATTCTTGGCCCATGGATTCTCTCTACTCCCACACCAAAGGCTGTAACTTTCCCTTGATCATGCCTGCAGTTCTGCCCCTCAGGGGCTCTAGGGCAATGCCTCTTGTGAGTCTTCCTCATGGTGGAGAGTGCTGGTATCAGGCCATCTGTGGATCCTTGCTCCATCTCTTTGCATTCCCTCTAGTTGTGGCCATGGGACATTAAACTGGCTAATCATTTTCCAGGACTGATCCTGAACTGAGACAACAGGAATTTTACAACACGCAGCCCCATGATCCCAAGTATCCCCAACTCTTGCTAGTTATCTGACTAATCTAAAAGAACTTGATTCTTTATCCTGAGTTGAAAAGTTCTACTTGGAGTCACCCGCCTCCTCTTCAGCCCTTTCATACTGGATCCCTGACCTGGTTTCAGCCTCATGTCCCCAGTTCATCTTCCTGATGACAAACTTCAGCCTCAGTGTCAGTGTCTAAGTGTCACCAAAGCTGTCTAGGGAAGCGCGTTTGATGTAGGATCAGAAGATCTGGGGTCAAATCCTTGTTTAATCACAGGTCAGCTACATGACCCTAGGCAAGCCATTTAACCCTCTGTGCTCTATTTTCTCGTCTCTAAAATGGGGAACTTTCCTACTCAAGGCATAGGGATGTCATGAGAATTAAATGAGATAACAGACAGGAAAGTGCCCAGCACAGAATCTAGCGCACATTCAGTTCTTGATAAGTGTAAGTAGAATCTAGGTTGATCTCATTTTGTAATTTTCTACTTCTGGCTCTGCATAGCAATTCTTTGCCTGGAAAAAGTTAAATCCTCCTTCACTACGTTGCCACCAACTCCTACTTCTCAGAGTTAATAACTCTTAGAGTTGAAGTAAAACCCTGTACCCTGCCATTTTTTCACTAATCGTCTTACCCTCCTGACTCAATTTCTGTCCAGCCTAGCCCTGTAATGTTTCTCTTGCAGACTCAGCTCCCTTGCTCTACTCTGCATGGTATCAAAGCCAAACTCCCAACCATGGTAGAATATAACCATCTACTTGCCTTCTCTATAGGTAAACTTTATTTTTCGAGACAAGATCTTACTCTGTTACCCAGACTGGAGTGTAGTGGTATGATCATAGCTCATTACAGCCTTAACCTCCTGGACTCAAGGGATTCTCCTGCCTCAGCTTCCCAAGTAGCTTGGACTACAGGTGTGTGCTACCACTCTTGGTTGTTAATTTTTTTTTTTTTTTTTTTTGTAGAGATGGGGGCCTTGCTATGTCGCCCAGGCTGGTCTCGAACTCCTCTCCTTAAGTGATCATCCTCCTGCCTTGGTCTCCTTAAAGGTTGGGATTACAGGTGTGAGCCACTGTGCCTGACCTATAGGTCAGCAGCTGATCATTCTTAGAAAAAATAATCCAACTAGTCTCACTGATTTCACTGGAAATTCAGGGCCTTCAACCTCAAAGGTCACTCAACACGGCCCAGCTAATCTCCTGTTTTTCCCTAAGAAGCTTGATTTCTCATTCTTCGAAATAACTAGCCCATGATTTTTCCTCTCTCCTCAATCTTCTACCATTCCCTGTCCCCACTAAAATATCACTCCTTGCCTCATATTTCAAGAAAATAGAAACCAACAGAAGCAACTCCTTCATCTTCTCTCTACTAAGTCTACACACTCTGGTATTGGGTCCTACAGCTCCTGTCTTCCTTTTGTTTACAGTGGAAGAATGATATCTACTCCTGAGGAACCGGCCCCTTTACTTGTCCACATTTGTCTCCTCTCCCCTACTCAAGAATTTCACATTCATTTATTCTCCTTATTCTACCCTTCTCTTCCAGATCATTTCTATCATACAAAGATGCTCGAGTATCTCCCAGATTAAAAAAAAAAAATCCCTGAGTCTCACATTCCTCTCTGGACAATGCCTCATTTATTTGCAGTGCTTAAAAAATTACTTCTCAGAATGTCGCCTGCCTTCACTTTATCAATTTTTTCTCATTCACCTTTCAACTCAGTTCAATTTGGTTTTGACTGTGTCACTGAACCTTTTCTAGTAAAGATTACCAACTATCTCCAGTGTTGCCAAATCCAACAGAGGCACCCCTGTTTTCCTCCTGTCGACCCCTGAAGAGGTGTTTGACATAGAGGCCATGACATCCTCATTGAAATGCTTTCTTCTCTTGCCTTCTAAGATGGCAGACTCTCCTGGTTTTCCTCTGATCACCTGGGCCATTCATTTTCAGTCTTCTGTCCTGGCTCCTCCTTCCCTTTCCAAAGGTCAGGACTTGTTTCTAGGCTCCTTTTGTCTTTTCTCTCTGTTCTTTTTCACTAGGTACTTTGGATACCCTCTATATGCTGATCACTTTCAAATTCATAGCTCCTACCCTAAACTTTCTCTAACGTCTAAACTGGTGTATCTTCCCCCTTAAATGACATCTCCATCTGGTTACCTAATATATCAGAATGGAACTCCCAGTGGGGACCTCACCTCACCATGCCTTGTTAGTACCCCGCTATTTCCCTTCTTAGTAAATGGTAACAACGTGTGCCCAGATGCACCAAACCTACAAGTCATGTGTGATTCCTCACTTCACCTCCCTACATTCAATTTCTCAGCAAGTCCTGTGGCTCTGCCTTCAAAATGCATATCAAAACTATCCATTTCTTTCCATCTAGTTCAGGCCACTGCCATTTTCACCTGATCTTTTACAATAGTCTCCTGTTTTCTCTAATTAATTTTCCACATAGCAGCCAAATGGTAAATTATTTTCATTTTTTTCAGATCTAGTCCTAAATCCAGAAAGGTAAATGATATCCTGTCACTACTCTGTTTTGCACTAAACCATGGCTTTCCATTTCATTAAGAATAAAATCCAGACTCCTTGCCATGGACTGGGAGGCCCTGCCCTACCAGGCCTTGTTCACTTCTCTGGCCTCCTCCTTATACTTAGGTCACCCAGGTTTCCTTTCGGTTCCTTGATGTCAACAAGCTCTTTTCTTGTCTCAGGGCCTTGCTACATGATGTTCCCTCTTCCCAAGAAGACTCTGATGTTTATATGGCTGTTTTTGTCCTATCCTCCAGGCCTTAATTTAACTGTCATTCTAGATTATTGTATCTAATGAAGTCCTTTATGTCACTATGCAAATGTATGTCCTAGCACTTCTCAAAAATCAGTAATTATTTTGTTCATGTACTTGTTTCCTGTCTCTCTTCCAGGAGAATTTGGGTTTTATGATTGCAGGGACCTTGTTGGTTTTGCTCACCATTCCATGGTGCCTGGCACACTGTCAGAACACAATCAGTGTTTGCTACCTATATGAATAGTTACACTCCAAGGATGATCACTTTCCCACTCAAACACGTTTTCCTTTTCAAGTTCTTGTGTTTAACCATTACCTGAAACTCAAGCCTTCTTTTTCCACCCATGTTTTACTCTCCATGATTTAGTAAAACTCCTCTTTCCTTGATGTGGATGGTCTGAGGAGGAGTGGTGCAGCGTGAGTTTAAGGGACCTTACGGAAGGGAGCAGTCTGAGATATCCAAGCACTTCTTTTTGAGGTTATGATGAACATTAGATTGAAGAAGAAAGGACTTTCTTCAATCTGGACATTCAGGGGTTTGAGTACATTATAGAACATAACTAGCAATGGGAGTGGGTGGGAAGGGAGGGGTGGAAAATACTGTTTGCGCCCAAACTGGAGTTATCTAAATTCTGGTTACATTTACATGAAGCCTTTGTTCTATATTTTGAGTACACAAAGACCTGTCTGTGTATGGACAGTCATTCAAGAATCTGAAGGCAGCCCGGGTGTGGTGGCTGACACCTGTGATCTCTGTACTTTGGGAGGCCGAGGCACGTGGATCACTTGAGGTCAGGAGTTCTCAAGTTCACCAGCCTGGCCAACATGGTGAAACCTTATCTCTAGTAAAAATACAAAAAATTAGCGGGGTGTGGTGGTGGTCACTTGTAGTCCCAGCTACTTGGGAGGCTGAGGCAAGAGAATCATGTGAACCCAGGAAGCGGAGGTTGCAGTGAGCTGAGGTCGCTCCACTGCACTCTAGCCTGGACAACAGAGCGAGACTGTCTCAAAAAGAAAGAAAGAAAGAAAAGAAAAGAAAAGAAAAGAAAAAAGGAAGAGAGAGAATCTGATGGCAGCTCTATGCTGTCTTGAGACTGACTTTGTATGTTCATTTCTTGACTTCTCACATCAAGTCAGCCATCGAGGCCCCCTGATTCTTCCCCTGTGATGTTTTGATGCAAACATTACTCTCTTCACTCTTTTTGGAACTGCTATCTCAGCGCAGTCCCTCATTAGCAGTCTCCCTCCTCTTTCCCATATTTGAGGCCTTCTATCCTGAGTTTTGCTGCTGTTCCTCTAGTCTCTCTGCCAGGTCAGATTTTCCCACGTTCTGGCACCCAATCTCACAAGAGTTCCTTACTGAATATAGCAACATTCCCTCAACATATTTGAAGATGAAACACCTTACATTTATTATTGGATGTAATGTAAGAGTTCATTAGAGAGGAATTTAAGCAAAAAGGATAATTTCTTGGAAGGATATCATGTAGCTCACAGAACTGACCAGAAGTCTATACAATCAGGCTTGAAAAGACCGAGACAGAGTGGGCAGCAGAAATAGCCTGCCAAGATCTTACCATGAGCATTGCTGCCAGAGCACTGGGCATCAGTATTACACCTGGACTCTTGTCATTGCTGCTGCCACTGTGTATTTCCTCCACCTTCCCTGTGGTTTGGATTTAGTCCTTTAAGATTCAAGTCCTTTGTTGGAGCACCCACTTGGCTGAGCCTGGGTCATGCACCTGTCTGCTAACTTTCAAGGTGGCATAAGAGAATATTTGCCTTTAGGGCATTCTGTAGTTGAAGGTCAGCCTTCCTTTCCACCAAGACCACAAAAATAGAGACTAGCTTCCCTAATGGAAAGGAACTCAGATACTGAGTGTCCAAAGATGCAGTAAATGACAACTGTCAGAGAATGTTACCCCGAATATTGCATCAGAATATTTCCCACCCCACCTTCGCTTTTCTGATAGCCAGGGCCAGGACTAGGGTGAGGAGAGGGAGGTTCCTAGGGTGTGACACATAAGGAGGCACTCACTCTCAGGGTCATGCAAATGCCTCCTTAAATGTTACCCTTTAGGTACCTGTTGCACTTCTCACTTCACCCTGGACCCAGCCCTGCCAACTGCATCCTGCACATCACCTTTGCAGCACCCACCACACCTGTACTTAATCTTTGTTTAGTGTTCATCTTCATGATAGACTGTAATCTCCATGAAGACGCAGGCCACGAGTTGAGCAATTGATGGGCTAAATGAGATATATAAATAGCTTAAAATAGACAGCAGAAATGGCCTCACAAGAAAATTCTTTCTTTCAGGTTTATTCACATTAGAAGAGTGTTTGATATCAAATGAGCACAGAATGATACTAAAATATATATTCAAAATATAAGATGAGACACTTAACAGAAATACATGGTGGTCACGTCCATCACTGTGATGGTCACCAGTCAATGATTTCATTATCAATGAGTAGATTGAGAGTTGTGCCAGGCGTGGTAACTCATGTCCGTAATCCCAGCATTTTGGGAGACCGAGGTGGGCAGATCACTTGAGGTCAGGAGTCCGAGACCAGCCTGGCCAACACGGTGAAATACTGTCTCTATTGAAACAATACAAAAATTAGGCCAGGCGCAGTGGCTAACACCTGTTATCCTAGCACTTTGGGAGGCTGAGGCTGGCAGATCACAAGGTCAGGAGTTCGGGACCAGCCTGACCAACATGGTGAAACCCTGTCTCTACTAAAAATACAAAAATTAGCTGAATATGGTGGTGCGCATCTGTAACCTCCCAGCTACTCAGGAGGCTGAGGCAGGAGAATCACTTGAACCTGGGAGGTGGAGTTTGCAGTGAGCCAAGATCACGCCACTGCACTCCAGCCTGGGCGACAGAGTGAGACTTCCTCTTAAAACAAAAACAAAAACAAAAACAAAAAATGAAACTTAGCCAGGCATGGTGACATGTGCTTGTAGTCCCAGCTACTTGAGAGGCTGAGGCAGGAGAATTGCTTGAACCCAGGAGTCAGAGGTTGCAGTGAGCCGAGATCATGCCACTGCACTCCAGCCTGGGCGAGAGAATGAGACTTCATCTCAAAAAAAAAAAAAAAAAAAAAAAAAGAGAGAGAGAGAGAGAAAGTTGTGCTTTCATAAATTAGGCAACATTTTCCTTCCCTGTCTGGTATCCTCATTTAAAAGCAATGACACGGTTGGGCATGGTGGCTCGCACCTGTAATCCTAGTACTTTGGGAGGCTGAGGCGGGCAGATCACTTGAGGTCAAGAGTTCGAGACCAGCCTGGTGAACGTGGTGAAACCCCATCTCTACTAAAAATACAAAAAAATTAGGCATGGTGGCAAGCGCCTCTAATCCCAGCTACTCAGGAGGCTGAAGCAGGAGAATCACTTGAACCCAGGAGGCGGAGGTTTCAGTGAGTGGAAATCACACCACTGTACTCCAGCCTGGGCAACAGAGAGAGACTGCATCTCAAAAAAAAAAAAAAAAAAAAAAAGCAAGGACACATGGTAAGTTGCTCAGTCTTGTGTATTAATCAGATCAACTATATACACATATTTAATGTTTTTTTAAAACAAACATTTTGGCAGGGTGATGTATCAAGAATTTAGTGTAGCAATTACCTCATAATTTTTCCTCATTTTGTTTGAACAGACATCAGCAAAAAGAATGAAAAGATATTTTTCTATCCCGTTTCTGGAAAGGAAGTCAGGACTTTATGTTCTAAATCCTGGCCTTCCTTTTCTACTGAGGAATTGAAACTGTGTGCGTGTGTGTGTGTGTGTGTGTGTGTGTGTAGGTCATCGGCTGCCCTGAAGATAACCTTTACCATTTTTAATTTGGGAGGACTAGGCACAAAGAGAGCAATTAAATTGCGTGGTTTCCAAACACTGCATGTTCTCATTCATAAGTGGGAGTTGAACAATGGGAACACATGGACACAGCGAGGGGAACATCACACACCTGGGCTTGTTGGGGAGTGGGGGGCAAGGGGAGGGAGAGTATTAGGACAAATACCTAATGCATGCGGGGCTTAAAACCTAGATGACAGGTTGATGGGTGCAGGAAACCACCATAGCACATGTATACCTATGTAACAAACCTGCACGTTCTGCACATGTATCCCAGAACTTAAAGTAAAATAAAATTTGTATAAAACTTTTGAAAGAAAAAAAATTGTATCATTTCAGGAGAAGTGAGATGAAGAATTTCAGCTTCGAGGGCAAGAGAGAGGAGTGTCATAGCATCTAAGGGTGTTGAATTTCCTCAGAACTGGGAGAGGAGATGGGGGTTTGGCTCCAAGGGAGTTTGATGAAGCACCCCAAGGTAGCAGGTGCTGGATGGGGTTGCCTGCATGGAAAGCAGTCACTGTGGAGACAGCCACTGTGGCCATAGTCCTGAGAGGAGCAGCAAAGGTCTCGGTGGCTGTGTTGGTGGTTGGTGGAGATAGCCATGGTGAAAAGCAATTTTCCAGCTGCCCAGAACTATCTGAAGGGCCAGGTGCAGTGACTCATGCCTGTAATCCCAGCACTTTGGGAGGCTGAGGAGGGCAGATCACCTGAGGTCAGGAGTTCGAGACCAGCCTGGCTAACATGGTGAAATCCCGTTTCTACTAAAAATACAAAATATTAGCTGGGCCTGGTGACATGCGCCTGTAATCTCAGCTACTCGGGAGGCTGAGGCAGGAGAATTGCTTGAACCCAGGAGGTGAAAGTTGCAGTGAGCCGAGATCGTGCCATTGGACTCCAGCTTGGGCAAAAAGAGTGAAACTCTGTCTCAAGAAACACACGCACATACACACACACACACACACACACACACACACACACACACACACACAGCTATCCAATGAACAGCCAATGGAGTCCATCAGCAATATCCCAACCATGAAGAGCAAGGAAATAAAGATCATCATCATGGAATAAGGACCAGATCCTTCCCCATTTCCAGAACCATGGGGTCCTAGTGGGATCAAGTGGAGGATGGCCTGAAATCCCAATAATAACTGACACTGGACATCTCACTAACTTTGGCGAGTACTGTCTTGAAGCTGCACTTAAAATAAACAAGTAATTACAGCATTTCCTGAGGCTTGAGTGTGTGGGGCATTCATAGCTAGTGTGTGACTGTTAATATTCTAATAAATTGTAGGATAAATATTCTCACTAGCATTTATTTTTTCCATGGAGCACTGCTTGAAACAAGGCACAGTTGGGGATATGCTGGCATAGAGGATTTCTCTGGAAGCCAGCCATTCTAAAATAGCTGCATCACACTTTTATGCAAACTTGGTCCTCATATTATCTTTCTCTGAGCCACCTACCCTTGCCTGGACACTTTTCCTGCCTCACTGGGAAAGGAAGGAGATGGTGTAAATGCATGGAAGTGAAAGATGTCCATTAAAGGCTGTGACATTATGACTCTTATTTCTTTCACCTTTTTGTCATATTATTAACCTAATAGGTTAGTGGGAGGAGTAAACGAGATAAGGTAAAAATACCTGGCCTGTGTGAATTCCTTCCTGGGAACTTGATAACTAGTATGAATAGTTCCCCACTCTCCCTACTGTGGAATTTAGGCTGCAGGGAGTGGGTGGCTTTTCAAGGACCTACAAAGGCAACTGCACAGATTCGAGGGAGTGGGTGGTGTCCAGTCTTCAGAACTGGCCAGGCCAGGCTGTACCCATGTGGGAGGCATTACAAAGGCTGAGGCTACAGTCTGTTCTAGTCTTGGTGGGTCCCAGGAGATATCAGGCAGCAATTATGGGCCAAGTTGGCTCTCTGACTAAGACTCCCCTCATCTCTTATCTCCTGGCCTCTTTTCCCCTAGTGGCCTCTGCTTCTTGGCCACGATGCTCCCTGCACTTCCCTTAGCCTTGGCCCAGATCTCCCAGCTGAATAGAAGAATCACCAAACAACTGTCATGTTCCAGAGTCACAGGATGTAGAGACCTGAGAGGAACAAAGGGACTGAGCTGACTGGAGCTCAGGCTATGGCATTTGGAGATCTGAGAACAGATGCACATGTACACAGGTACTAAACAACACAGAAACACATGTTCTACATGTCTACATGCAAACTAATGCAAAAATCAATGTATGTACACATACACATTCAAGTACTCACACAAAATACATATAAACACACATAAAATATGCAGAAAATACATAAAATTACAAATCTACACATATACACGTAAGTACACATAAACAAAATACAACACAAATGTAAATGCAGCTACTGAAATGTAAATGTTCTATAGCAATTAAATCATCTTTTTCAATTTCTCCTTATGTTGGCCAAGGCCATTTTTCTGAGTCATCACAGTACTCCCTGGGCAGTCCTTTGCAAACAGGGATTCCTAAGAAGGCTTATGAAATATTGAAAAGAGCTATAGTGAGGAAATGCCTGGAACCTCCAGGTTGGGAACTTCTGTTCTAGTATAATAATAACACCACATATTTATATTGAAGTCAAGTATCAGGTATTGTTTGAAGTGCCTTATGTGTAATCACTCATTTAATCCTAACATCAACCCTACGAGATATTATTATCCCCATTTTATAGCAGAATAAACTGAGGTTCAGAGAGGTTAACTAACTTTTGTTTTGTTTTGAGACAGAGTCGCACACTTTTGTCCAGGCTGGAGTGCAGTGGTGTGATCTCTGCTCACTACAACTTCTGCCTTCGGAATTTAAGCAACTCTCCTGCCTCAGCTTGCTGAATAGCTGGGATTACAAGCATGTCCCACCACACCTGGATAATTTTTGTATTTTTTAGTAGAGATTGGGTTTCGCCATGTTGGCCAGGTTGGTCTCAAACAGCTGGCCTCAAATGATCCGCCTACCTCAACCTTTCAAATTGCTGGGATTACAGGCGTGAGCCACTGTGCCCAGCCTTAAGTAACTTTTATAAGTTAACACAGCCAGGAGACGAACTCTAGAATATAGACTTGTAACCCCTCTGCTATGATGTATCATTTCAATACTGAGCCTTGTAGATGTTGCATGACACGCCAAGGACACATGGTAAGTTGCTCAGTCTTGAACCAAATTGCATGCCTGGCGTGTTCATCACACTGCTGGATAGCACCCCCAAATTCCCTCATCCTGGTCAGCTCCGTCACACAGCAAGCAAGTCCTCACGAACACCTTTAGTGACGTTAAACACCAAGAAGTTTACAGCGCTCCCAGTGGAATTCAAACTAAAACAACACTCAACTCTGAAATACAATTTTACTTCTGTGAAATGATACAAAACATTCCTATCTGCTGAAATTGAAGGGGGTTCTTTAGATTTTCTGCCTTTTACTTTGCCCATGCCTTGCCAGTGCCCGGAGCCTGGGTAGGTGCTCAGTCCTCCTATTGGGCCATCCAGCCCTGATCACAGGTCCTCCTCACAGCTCTCTGCCCAGTGTATCTCCTCCGTGCCCGACAGGGGCTTCTCGAGATCCTGCCCATTTTCTCCAAGCCCTAACCCCCAACACAGCAGAGAAACTAGGCTTCGTTTTCACTGAGGCTGTAGAGGTCAGAAGCGCTCAAGGCTCTAAATTCCCTCCTCCCTTACCTCGAAACAAAGAAATTGTAACTAAAATGTATTGAGCACTTCCTACCTGCCAGGCACTGTTTTGAACTCCAGATAGGCACTTATCACTTAAAGGTCACAACAAACCATGAGCCAGTATTATTATCTCCAAAACTGGTTGAACAACTTGCCCGTGGTCACTGCATCCATAAGGGTGTTTAGCAAAGGGCATCTTTTGGCTGTTTGGAAGTTCAGAGAATTCCTAGAGCAAGGCTTAGAAAACGGGTAGCAATCAGGGAGGAAGGGTAGGAGGAGCCAGAGTGAAAAATCACCCCATGGACCCAGTCTAGTGAGGACACAGCTGCCACCAAACACTGTTGTTCAGGACCCTAAACTCTACCCCTATTTGCCCGGCTTCCCTATTGCCCTCGGACACTGGACATCATGACGGGCTCCTTTGCTAAGATAAATTCTCTACTGTTCCTTCTTCCTGGAATCATGAGCACCTGATTCAAAAAATAGGATGGAGTCATCTGATTGGCTGAACCTACCCACGTGTTCATATTCTAGCTGCGGGAGAGGCAGAAAAACAACTGAACATTTTGCAGCCTTGAACTCCAAGACTTAATCGATCCTCCCATCTTGACCCCCTGAGTAGCAGGGACGACAGGTGTGTACCACCACACCTGGCTAATTAAAAAAAATTTTTTGTAGTGAGGAGGTCACATATGTTGCCCAGGCTGGCCTGGAACTCCTGGGCTCAAGCAGTTTCCCCTCTCAGCCTCCCAAAGCCCTGGAGTTACAGGGACTTGGGTTTCCTTCCCACTAGATCACATCTCATAGCCTTCCCACTAGATCACTTCTCATAGCCTTCCCACTAGATCACTTCTCATAGAATAACATATACTTATTCAATGTATAAGTTATTTCTTATCTATAATTATTTATTAAAGTGAGTTATATTTATTATTTATTGCCTACAGATATTTATTAAATATTATTTAATATTTAATGCCAAGTATGTCCAAGATTGCTAGAACTCCACCCCCCCGTGTATGTCTTTCCTTTCTTAGTAAAACAACCCGTACATTTTAGCTAGAAATGGTTGCCTAGAATAAAGAAAGTATTTCCAGCCTCCCTTGCAGCTGGGCATGATGGTCTGAATGAGCTCTGGGAAGTGGCCAGAATTGGAAGCAAAGGGTGTAACTTATTATTATTATTTTTTGGAGAGACAGTGTCTCACCCTGTTGCCTAGGCTGGAGTACAGTGGTGCAATCTCAGCTCACTGCACCCTCCACCTCCTGGATTCAAGCCATTCTCCTGCCTCAGGCTCCTGAGTAGCTGGGATTACAGGCGCCCACCACCACGCCTGGCTAAGTTTATTTATTTATTTTTTGTATTTTTAGCAGAGACAGGTTTCATCAGGTTGGCCAGGCTGGTCTCAAAATCCTACCTCAAGTGATCCATCGATCTTGGCCTCCCAAAGTGCTGGGATTACAGGTGTGAGCCACGGTGCCAAGCTGAAGGATGCAACTTCTGAGTGGTGTCCTTAAAAGGAAGGGTGTTGCATTTCACTTCCATCGCTCCTCCTTTCCTGATGGCTGGATGGGAACTTGACGGTGGGAACTGGAGCAGCTCATGGTCATCACACGAAGTAGCCTCTTAATGAGGATGGCAGAGCGTCAAGCCAAAAGGAACCTAGCTCCCTGCTGAATGGTGAAGCCGTCACACTTAACCGCATACCCAGACTTTTACATAAAAAAGAAATCCATGTCTGTCTTTTGGAGTCATTCTTGTTTGGGGGGAGTATCAGTTAAAACAGTTGAATAAGTATTTTAATACACCAGGTGATGTTATGGGTACCGGGGTTATAAGCCAGGTTTCTGACATTCTAAGTGGAGAGACAAAGATCAAATATGTAAAATAAAATTTGAAAGAATGAATACATATATGAAGATCATAAACCAAGTTATTACAGTCCAGAGTGACTGCGGGTTGGAATACCGTTATCTAAGGTGACCAGGGAAAGCTTCTCCAAGAAGGTGACATTTGGGATGATATGGAATGACGAGCAGGAGATTTTCATGGGAAGATTTGGAGAAACAGCTTTACAGGGAGAGCAGATGACAACTGCTAAGGCCCTGAACTGGAAACAAGATTGGCAAGTTCAAAGTCCCGAAAGACATTACACATGTGTATCCTTCTGTTAGAAAGCAGAGAATAAGTAATTCTCATTTAATTTATTTTTTAAAAACTTTTTATTTGTATTGTCGAGATGGAGTTTTACTCTGTCACCCAGGCTATAGTGCAATAGTGTGATCTCAGCTCATTGCAACCTCTGCCTCCCAGGTTCAAGCAATTATCCTGCCTCAGCCTCCCTAGTAGCTGGGATTATAGGCACCCGCCACTGTGCCCAGCTAATTTTTATAGTTTTAGTAGAGGTGGGGTTTCACCATGTTGGCCAGGCTGGTCTCGAACTCCTGACCTTGTGATCTCCCCGTCTTGGCCTCTCAAAGTGCTGGGATTACAGGTGTGAGCCACCGCACCCGGCCTGTTTAATTTAGTTTTTAAGATTTAAATATGATTTAAACATTTATAAGCAAAAAATATATTTTAAAACAGAACATAATCATGGAGAACAATATTGTCACCAAGCATGACAAGACAGTTGATATAATAACAGCACTGAAGAGTTCTTGCAAATCAGCAAGTACACAACAACAGCCCAATAGAATTGTCCAGATATCTGACTAAATAATTCAAAACGAAGAAATAAAAAGACCAATACTGTGTTGAATAAATGTTCTTACTATTTATCAGAGAAATGCAAAGTAATTTTTAAGTTAAATATTTTTTGATATATATTTATTATGTATTAATTAATTCCTTTGTGGCTCTCAAAGGCCAAATGGCTTTAATTGGCCTGTCCCTTTACTGGCACTGGTACTGGCCAGTTTCCCACACTCTCATCTTGTGCTTTGCTGAGACATCTGCTACACACTGTCCTTTGGCCTGGATGACCTCATATAAATCCCCTCCTGTTCTAATTCACTGCCCACAGCCCTGCTGATAAAAGCAAAGCTCATCTCTGCCCTGCTGCAGGGAACCCTATTTCCTTCCCCTGCAGCTCAGGCGCCTCCTCCTCTCAGGTCTGCCAGCCATGAAATTTCTTTTCTTGTTTCTTGCCATCCTTCTGGCCACAGAAGTACCAGTGATATCAGGTAACGTAAGCCTCTCTCAGGGGTCTGGGCTCCTGGTCATGGACTTCCCATCTTTCCCTCCCCTCTCACTGTGGGCATCATGTAAAGCCTTTCCTTCTCTCCTGCAACTTTGGGAAGTTTCCCCAGGATCATCTCAGGTTAATATCTCTCTCTGATTCTTTTTTGCCAGAGTGGTGGGATGATAGACGTTTGGAGCATCTGGCACTTGAGGGCCAGGGTGGTATCCTGGTGGGAACTTGGGAGAGGTTTGAGGGGCAAAGCATGGGTGCAAGTTGGGGACTTATTGAGGGCTTTGGGAGACTAGAGTGGAGGTTGGGGTGAGTTGTGATGTGGAGGAAAAACCTTAGGATTGGGGTGAGAGAAGGAATGTCAGGATGAGCAGGAGGTGAGGAGCTGGGCTTCCCTGAAGGTTTAGGGCAGAGTTGGAGAGAGGATGGGATTTGGGGTTGAGTGGAGCTGGTGTTGGGGATTAGACTGGGGCTTGGGCTGAGGCTGGGAGTCAGTGCTGGATGCTGCAGGGTGTTTGGGTTCAGCTTGGTGATGGGAATTGAGGTTACTGCTGGGAATTGAGGTTAGTGACTTGATTAGATTAGGGTTAGATTAGATTAGATTAGGGTTTGACCTGGAGTTGGGGCTTGGGGGCATTGAGTTGAGCAAGGCTGGGAGTTCTAATTAAGGTAGGCCTGAATGAGTTTGAGTTTGAATTGGGTTAATATAGGGTCAAGGAAGATTGGAGGTTGAGCTGCGGCTGGAGCTGAGGCTTGTTTGGCTTATGTTAAACAGGGTTAGGTTATTGATAAGACACCGGGTCTGTGTAATGTGAGTGAATCCTCTTTTCCCTAATATTACAGGTTTTCATGTCCTTTTACCTTCATTCCTAGCTCTGCTAGGTGGGACATTAATTAGCTTCAGTTGATTCCAAAGTAAGGAGTAGGAAGTTGGGGGATAGAAGACAGAAGGGTGAGAAGTCCAAAAAAGGCTCTCCCGAAAACTTCGGAGTTCTCAGTTGGAACCATTGTCTCAGTTCTCTTCCCTCTCAAGGTCTCTTCTCGCTTTTCCTGGGACTGGGCCTAGCATTACTCACTTAACTGGCTTTCTTCTCTTCTTCCCTGTCTTCCTGTTCCTCCTCTGCCTTCTCTTTTCTCTCCACTTGAGGGATACTAACATCTGCTTAATTGTTGTTCATATGCCCCAAAGTAGAGTGTTGGATGGATGGACACTGCCGGTTGTTGTGCAAAGATGGTGAAGACAGCATCATACGCTGCCGAAATCGTAAACGGTGCTGTGTCCCTAGTCATTATTTAACAATCCAACCAGTAACAATTCATGGAATCCTTGGCTGGACTACTCCTCAGATGTCCACGACAGCTCCACAACCGAAGAGAAATATAAATAATGGATAGAAATGACTTTGTTTCAGATTGTTTAGGCTCCACATTTAATTAAAACTCACAAATTTATTTCTGGTGTCTGTCAGTCATAAGGAATGATACCCCAAATGGATTGAGGGTGGGGGGATGGTAGGGGAGGTGAAGAGGTAGTCGAGAGAAGTCACTAGGGCTGGGTCATAGCGATGGTGTGATCATTACAGTCTTGAAGATGATTCCCCATCTACCAACTGCAGGAGAGGCTCTTGAGTCAGGAGTGGAGTGGGGAGAACATGGTGGGAGCTGAGAGATTTAAAGGCATAGCAGATGCCTAGAGAGTGGGAGAATCCTTAGGCTGGGAGAGTTGGTCCATTTTGAGAGTGAATGGGCTGAGGGTGGATGGGGCTGAATATAACCCAAATCCTTGGGGTTCTAGAGAAATCAGCTGACGCTTTCTAGTGCTCAGGAGGCCCGGCCCCAGGGGTTAGAAGCTAAGTACTAAAAAAAAGATAAAGCACATGATTTGCCTATTTATATATGAATTTGTTCATTATTCATTTTTTCCATTCTTTCATCGATTCATTCACTCATGTTCACCTCAGTTCTGCCACTTTCTACAGGCAGACTCTGCATATAAACCTCGCAGAACTTTATCTTCTTCCTCTGTAAATAAGAGTAATAGTAGAATCTGTTTCAGGATTGCAGTAAGGATGAAATGACATAATAATGCAAAGGTAAGCACTCAACAAATGTCATCAGCTATTGTTCATTGATTTATTCAGGGATTTATGAAATATGAACTGTGTGCCTTCTAACTGTGTTAGACTCTGAGGGAGACAGAAACCTGACTCATCTGAACTGGTACTTCAGCCTGGGAGAAGACTCACTCGTGGGGAACATTTAAGAATCCTGATTGGGAACCTAGAGGATCTGGGTGTCTTCCCAGGCTTCCTTATCTCAAGTCCTATTCTCTGGGCCCCATGTAACCAACACAGCTGTTCACCCCTGAACTGCGTCCTCTGCAGTGAGGCCAGGGACCAAGAGTGCTCGATAAAGCATGATGCATGGCATAGAGACAGACAGAAGGAGTTCACTATCATCCAGGAAGACTATTTGCTCTCAGCTCAATATTTCCACTCTTAGACTCTGGAAAGAGGGGCCTCTCCTCTGATCTCGATCTGACTCTGGGCCTCCTCTGGCTAAGTCCCTCCTCGTGGGGTGAGGAGTTGCTGGGGGCAAGGGGAATATGCCCATCAGGAGCCTCTGCCTGCCCTCCTCCCTTTCTGGGCCATGCTTTGAGTAGCTGGGTCCTGGGATTGCCTGCCCAGAGAAACCTTGTGCTTGCTTCAAGGAGCTGCAGGGGCCTTTCCTCAAGGTCCATCCTTGGAGGGTTGGGCCCACTGGGTGCCAACCCCTAGGCAGGAGAAGCATCAAGGGATGCTCTTGTTTGCAGGGTCTGTGGGCAGAGCTGGGGATGGGTGAGAAGAGAGGTGAGCTGTGGGCTGGGCAGGCTCCCCTCGGAATGCCATGATCCTGCATGGTGTTCTGAGGAATCAGAGAATTATAAACTCAAACCTGATCTTTCAGGTCATTATGAAGGGCTATCTTATAAATGAGGCTAGATGTCTTTAATGTATTCTTTTTATTAGCTTGATTAAAACATTTAAGCATGCAGACAAATGACATGACACGGTAGCCTTCATTTGCCTTCTTGCCCCGGGACCTTCAAATGTTAGGGTTGTGCCTGGTATTGGATCCTACTCTGGCTGATAATTCATTTCTTTTAAAAAATTATTTTTAATTCACAAATAATAATTGCACATATTTATGGTATACAAGGTGATAGTTCAAGACACGTATAGAAAGTGTAACCATCAAATCAGGGTAATTAGCATATCCATCACCTCAAACATTTATCATTTCTTTGTGTTGGAAACATTCAAAGTCCTCTTTCTAGCTAATCGAAAAGACACAATAGACTGGGTGCAGGTGGCTCACCCCTGTAATCCCAGCACTTTGGGAGGCCAAGGCGGGTGGATCACCATGAGGTCAGGAGTTTGAGACCAGCTGGTCAACATGGTGAAACCCTGTCTCTACTAAATATGAAAATTGAGCCAGGCATGGTGGCTATAATCCCAGCTACTTGGGAGGCTGAGGCAGGAGAATCACTTGAACCTGGAAGGCGGAGGTTGCAGTTAGCTGAGTTCGCACCACTCCACTCCAGCCTGAGCGATAGAGCAAGACTCTGTCTCAAAAAAAAAAAAAAAAAAAAAGGAAAAAAGAAAAAAGAAAATACACAATAAATGATTGTTAACTACAGTCACCCTACAAAGCTATGGAACACTAGAACTTACTCCCCCTATCTAACTGTGATTTTGTATCTGTTAACCAGCCTCTCCGTATTCTCCTTTCCCGCTTACCCTTCCCAGTCTCTGATAAACACAATTCTACTCTCTACTTCAATGAGATCCACATTTTTAAGCTTCCACATATGAGTGAGAACAAGTAATATTTATCTTTCTGTATCTGGTTTGTTTCAATTAACATCATGCTCATCTATGTTGCCACAAATGACAGAACTTCATGCTTTTTTTGTGGCCAAATAGTATTCCATTGTGCGTATATGCAAACTTTCTTTATCCCTTCATCTGTTGATGTATACTTAGGTTCACAATGTATTTTTCAGCCCACTTCAGAGACAGGAGCTGCATAATCTTTTCACAGTTTTGTTGCCTCTCTGGGAGCTGGGACACTTAGGCTGCCCATGAGAGCTACCTGTGCTCCCAGGCCTGGGGTGAGACCGTCAAAAATGTTTCCTCGCTGGTCTCCCTACCCTCAGGTTTTCTCTGCATTAATCTCTATTATTAGAGGGATTCTTGGTAGGAAGTTTCTCTGTGTCATTTTCCTGCTTAGATTTCTTCCTTTGCTCATCACCACCCAGGGTCTGGACATTCAAAGCTTTCACATGGTGACCTGATTTCACCTCCCATGACTGTCCCTCACATACCTTCTCTTCAGCCACTGCCACCCTCTTGCCATCCTCTCCTGTCCCCCACATTGTGTTTGTTCATGGCTCCCTCCGGCTGGTCCCCAACACTCAGCTCACCTCTGTGATGAATGCCCTCTCATCCTTGAAAGCTCAGTTGATGCTCCCACCCATGAAAGTCTTCACATAAACTCTGTCTCACTATCTCTCTCTCTTTTTTTGAGAAAAGGTCTTGCTTGGTTGCCCAGGCTGGAGTGCAGTGGTGCAATCATGGCTCACTGTAGCCTCACCCTCCCAGGCTCAAGCCATCCTCCCACCCCAGCCTCCTGAGTAGCTGGGACTACACGTGCGTGCCAACATGCCTGGCTAATTTTTCTATTTTTTTTTTTTTAGAGGCAGGGTCTTACTATGTCACTTAGTCTGCTCTCAAACTCCTTGGCTCAAGTGATCCACCTGCCTCAGCCTCCCAAAGTGCTGGGATTACAGTCATGAGCCACCACATCCAGCCCTGTCTTATTATTTCTTAATAATTATAATAGCTGTAATAATAGTTCTCATTGACCCTTGCTATGTGTCATTCCATTCTTACAACAATCCTCTTATCATCCCTATTTTACTTATTAGGAAACTGAGGCCCAGAGAGGTGATATAATTAGCCCAAGTCACACAGTATTAAGATAGAGCAGGGGATCAAACTGAGTTCTTTTTTTTTTTTTTTTTTTTTGTCTTTTGTTATTTGTCTTGTTTCTTTGATAGAAAGTAGGTACTAAACTGTCACTGAGTAATGCAGACATTGGATTATCACTTGATTCTGGGCATTCTAGAAGAAAGGAACAATTCTCAGGGAATCCTAAAATGAGGCCTGAGTGGAGATCTGGAGTAGAAAAAGGATTTTTAAGTTGAGAAAACAGTGAGGTGATACCATTCCTTGCCTCTTTTAGACTTTCCTCACTGTCCATCTAGCAGAATAATGGTCTTGTCTAGCAGTTTGTTAATTTGTATTCCTGGGGTCTAAGGCAGAAATGTTTGTTTATTGTATTGTGTATTCACATTCATTCAGATTAAGGTGAGAGCAGTAGCTTTTTTTTTTCAGTTTTATTTTATTTTATTTTTGAAATTTACAATAACATTGTCTAAATTCAGTTGGGATGGTGTCTTCTAGTGTCTATATTTTACAAAAATAGAAGGCAGAGAGAATTGACTCAGGTTAGGTTAAAAACAAAAAGAAAAGAATGATAATGATCGTTATTGTTCTTACCACTCACATGAAGTGAAACGCGAACAGTGGAAAGGCTGTCTCTGAACATCAGAAAAAAATTTTAAAAATTTGTGTTAAAAGTCTGCATTTCACATATTTAGGGAGGATAATGTCAGAGTTGAGGGATCTCAGCTGATCCTAATCAGCATACATGTAGAATAGAGGACACTTCTTCCAAATTCCAAGTTTCAAATTACCGATATCTGCCTAAATTTAATATTTTACACTGTGGTTGTGACTCACCTCTTATCTACCATGCTTTGATTTCCCATACCATATCTATTATTGTCTCACGTTGATTCTCAGACCTTCATATAAGAAATCTTTTCTTTCTTCTTGTAGTTCATTTTGTTGTTTTTGGTGAATTTTTTTATTTAAAATTTTTTTATTTTTAATTTCTGTGATACATAGGTGTATATATTTATGGGGTACATGAAATAGTTTGATACAGGAATTCAGTGTATACTGATCACATCAGAGTAAATGGGGTATCCATCACCTCAAGCATTTATCTCTTCTTTGTATTACATAAAATCCAATTATACTCTTTTATTTATTTTAAAATGTACAATAAATTATCGTGAACTACAGTCACCTGTTGTGCTACCAAATACTAGATCTTATTCATTCTATTGAACTGTATTTTTAAACCCTTGTAATTTACTCTTAAGAAGCTCCTGTTGGTAATCAAGTCTCTCAGCGGGTTTACTTCTGAAAATATCTAAATGTATGCTTATCTATTGTATTAGTCCATTTTCATACTGCTATGAAGAAATACCCAAGACTGGGTAATTTATAAAGAAAAAGAGGTTGAATGATTCAGTTTCCCATGGCTGGGAGGCCTCACAATCATGGCAGAAGGCGAAGGAGGAGCAAAGGCACATTTTACATGATAGCAGGCAAAACTGTGTGTGTGGGGGAACTGCCCTTTATAAAACCATCAGATCTTGTGAGACTTTTTTTTCCCTTTTTTTTTTTTTTTTTTTTTTTTAATACAGAGTCTTGTTCTCTCGCTCAGGCTGGAGTGCAGTGGCACGGTCTTGGCTCAGTGTAGCCTCACCTCCCAGGTTCAAGCAATTCTCCTGCCTCAGCCTCCCAAGTAGCTGGGATTATAGATATGCACCACTATGCCTGGCTAATTTTTGTATTCTTTCGTAGAGACAAGGTTTCACCATGTTGGCCAGGCTTGTTTGAACTCCTGGCCTTAAGTGTCCCATCCACCTTGGCCTCCCAAAGTACTAGGATTATAGGCATGAGTCACCGCACCTGGCCAGATTCACAAGCCTTATTCACTATCGCGAGAACAGCACAGGAAAAACCTACCCCCGTGATTCAATTACCTCCCACCAGGTCCCTCCCACGATATGTGGGGATTATGGGAGCTACAATTTAAGATGAGATTTGAGTGGGGCCACAGCCAGACCATATCATCTGTTAAGAAAATTTTAGCTAAGTATACAATTCTAGATTGAACCGTAATTTCCCTCAGCACTCAACATTTCTTTCTCTGCTTACTGGCTCTTTAAAGGCTATGGAGAATTTGATGTCCCTTTTCTAGGTTATCACTCTTTCTCCTAACTGAGTTCTGATTGGCTTCACAAACTGTCACTCTTAAGAAGTTATGACACGTATTATGTTGTTGTGTAATTATTTGAGTTATTGTACCCTTTCCAGCAATCCCCCAAACACACACATATTAGGTGGAAATCCACAGGGGCTGAGATGATGTTTTATTTACATCTGCATGCCTGATGTTAAGCCCAGCGCTGGACATGAATGCGTTTTAGTGAGTGTTTCTTGAATATGAATAATGAATTCACAAGTGAAAGCATGAGTGGATCTGGTGGGGGCACAAACGGCTGACTCCAGGTTCCAGGAATCTGGGTGGAGAACTTTCTGGGCTGGAGGGAGCAGAGGACCACTGTGTCAGGTATACATGGTTCTGGCTGGCAGGGTTAGCAAGGATGCAGAGGAGTGTCTGGGTCTTGCTCAAATGATAATTTAAAACAACAATAATAGTTAACATTCATTTAGTTCTTACCATGTGTCAGTCCCTTATTGCTTTCTATATATTCAGCCATGAATCCTCACAATTCTAGGGGTTAGCTGTTTTTCCAGTCTACACGGTACATATGAGAAAAAGGGTAGAACAGAGTCGCAGAAACTTGCCCCGGATACACAGCAAGTAAAATGGGAGCTAGGATTGGTCTCCTAGGGGTTCTTGTTTTTTAGATTTTGTTTTTTAAATCTCTCTGTAGCCCCTTAGGTTATTTTATTTATTCATATTTTTACTTTTTCTTTTGAAATAATTGTAGATTCACAGGAAGTTACAAGAGAGAGGTCCTGTGTACTCTTCACCCAGATTCCTCCAATGCTTAGATTTTACATAACTGTAATGCAATATGAAAACCAGGAAACTGATATTGGTACAATGTATGTGTATACTTCCATGCCGTTTCGTCATGTGCAGATGTAACCACCATCATGATCAAGCTGCAGAACTGCTCCATCACCATGAAGATCTGCCTCCTGTTGCTCCTTTAAAGTCATACCAGCCTTCCTCCCTGTCCCCACGCACTGTCACCATACTTAACCCTTGGTAACCACTAATCTGTTTTCCCATCTCTATAGTTTTGTCATTTGACATTGTTGAATAAATAGAATCATATGTGAGAGTTCGTGATTGGCTTTTTTTTTTTTTTTTTTGGCTCAGCATTATGCTCTTTTTTTTTTTTTTTGAGACAGGGTCTGGCTCTGTTGCCCAGGCTGGAGTGCAGTGGTGTGATCTTAGCTCACCATAACCTCTGCCTCCCGGGCTCAAGTGATCCTCCCACCTCAGCCTCCCCAGTAGCTGGGACTACAAATGTGTGCCACTACGTGTGGCTAATTTTTTATTTTTTGTAGAGATGGGTTTTCGCCATGTCACCCAGGCTGGTCTCGAATTCCTGAGCTCAAGTGATCTTCCCGCCTCAACCTCACAAAGTGCTGAGATTGCAGGCCTGAGCACCGTGCCCAGCTCAGCAGCATTAAGCTCTTGAGATCCATCCACACTATGTGTATCAATAATTTGTTCCTTTTAGTTCTGAGTACTTCTACCCATTGCATTAAGGCAAGAAAATGAAATGAAAGGCATGCAGATTAGACAGGAAGGAATAAAATGGTGTCTGTTTGAAGATGTCATAATGGTTTATGTAGAAAATTCTAAGAAATCTACAAGCAAAACAAAACAAAAGCAAAGACAAAACACCTAAAACTAATAAGTAGGTTCAATAAGGTCACAGGATACAAGGTAAACATACACAAATCAATTATATTTCTATATAATAGCAATGAACATGTGCACTCTGAAATTAAAAATATAATACCATTCAAAGTCACTCCAAGAAAATAAAACACGTAAGTGTACATCTAACAAACTATGTACAGAAATTGTATGCTGAAAACTATAGAATATTGATAAAAGAAATAAGAGCTAAATAAATGAAGAGACACACCATCTTCCTATCTTGTAAGACTCAAATAGCAGATGTTAATTCTCCTCAAATTGACATATTCATTTATGTCAAAAATCCCAGCAGGATTTTTTTTGTAGATATAGACCAGACTATTCTGTCTATACCTTGCCTAAAGAGAAATCTGCAAAAGGATAAGAATAGCTAAAACAAAATTGAAAAAGGATAAAGTTGGAAGAATTATTTTATCAGATTTTAAGGCTTATTATATAGTAATAGTAATTGAGTTTGTGTGGTCTTGTAGAGACAGGTACATCAATCAATGGAACAGAATAGGGAACTCAGAAATAGCCTCATAGGAGTACAGCCAACTGATTTTTGACAGAGGGGCAAAAGCAATTCATTGGAAGAAAGGTCCTTTTCAACACATGATGCTGGAGCAATTGAACATCTACAGGCAAAAACCAAAACAAACAAAAATCTAAACCTAAACCTCACACCTTTCACAAATATTTACTTAAAATGGATCATAACAGCCAGTCATGGTGGCTCACACCTGTAATCCCAGCGACTCAGGATGCTGAGAGGGGAGGATCATTTGAGCCCAGGAATTCTAGATGAGCCTGGGCAACATAGCAAGATCCCATCTCTACAAAAATAAAATACATTAGCTGGGTGTGGCGACATGTGCCTCTAGTTCCCAGCTACTCGAGAGGCTGATTTGGGAAGATCGCTTGAGCCCAAGAGTTTGAGGTTACAATGAGCTATGATTGTGCCACTGCACTCCAGCTTGGGCAACACAGCAAGACCCCATCTCTAAAGAAAATTATTTTTAAAGGATTACATATTAAAAAAAAAAAGTAAAACTATAAAATTTCTAGAAGAAAGCATAGGAAAAAACATTCAGATTGAATGCTTGTTGAAGAGGTCTTAGATACAAAAGAACAGCCCAGAAAAGAAAGAAAATCAATAACTTGGACTTACTCAAAATTTTAAACTTTCACTTTGTGAAACACCCTGTGAAGAGGATGGTTGAAAAGACAAATTACAACAGAGCAAGATTATTTTCAAACCATATATCTGACAAAGAACTTGTATCTGGAATATAGAAACAACTCTTAAGACTCAATAGTAATTGCCGGGCATGGTGGCTCACGCCTGTAATCCCAGCACTTTGGGAGGCCTAGGTGGGCGGATCATGAGGTAAAGAGATCCAGGCCATCCTGGCTAACACGGTGAAACCCTGCCTCTACTAAAAATACAAAAAATTAGCCGGGTGCAGTGGCGGGTGTGTGCCTGTAGTCCCAGGTACTCGGGAGGCTGAGGCAGGAGAAGGGCGTGAACTCGGGAGGCGGAGCTTGCAGTGAGCCGAGATAGTGCCACTGCACTCCAGCCTGGGCGACAGAGACTCTATCTCCAAAAAAAAAAAAAAAAAAAAAAAAAAAAAATTAGCTGGGCGTGGTGGCGCGCACCTGTAATCCCAGCTACTCAGGAGACTGAGACAGGAGAATTGCTTGAACCGTGGAGGCGGATGTTGCAACGAGCTGAGATCACGCCACTGCCCTCCAGCCTGGCGACAAAGCGAGACTTCGTCTCCAAAAAAAAAAAAAAAAAAAAAGAGACTCAACAGTAATAATCCAATTAGGAATGGACAAAAGATATGAAAAGACATTTCACTGAAGAGGATATACAGATAGCAAATAAGCACTTGAAAAGATGTTCAACATCATTAGCCATTAGGGAAATGCATATTAAGACCAGAATGAGACACTACTACATACCTACTAGAACAACTAAAATTAAAAATAGTGATTAAAAAAAATTTTTTTCTTAGTTTAGGTCCACTCATCCTCCATTATTTTGTCTTTTAATGCCTTCTGACAAATTAAAAAAATGTGTCCAGGCTGGGTGTGGTGGACTTTGGGAGGCTGAGGTGGATGGATCACTTGAAGTCAGGAGTTTGAGACCAGCCTGGCCAACATGGAGAAACCCCTACTCTACTAAAAATACAAAAATTATCTGGGTGTGGTGGTGTACGCCTGTAATCCTAGCTACATGGGAGGCTGAGGCATGAGAATCGCTTGAACCGGGGAGGCGGAGGTTGCAGTGAGCCAAGATTGTGCCACCGCAGTCCAGCCTAAGCAACAGAGCAAGACTCTGTCTTGGAAAAAAAAATGTCCACCTTTCATCTGCCAGATATATGTTCTAAATTACCTGTTTTATAATTACTAGAAGCAAGAGTATAAAAAATTCTTTATTTAGTCCATTGTAGTTTTAAATGTTCCTGTCATTTTAATGAAAATAAAACCTATTATAAGGTTGATCCTCTTTAATTTATAAACCATAGGGATTTTCAAAAACATTTCCTTTTGGGGAGAAGTTGTTAAATAAAGAAACACATAGTCTAAAAAAAAATCCCAAACTCCCAATAGACCTGGAAACAACCAAAATGGCCCTCAATGGACACATGGTTAAATAGACTACTACATTAATACTGTGGAATTATCAAAGTCAAAGGAATGAATTACAGATACACACAGCTTGGGCGACTCTCAGTTCTGTTGATTGTCTTTTTTTTTTTTTTTTTTTTTTTTTTGAGACGCAGTCTCGCTCTGTCACCTGGGCTGGAGTGCAGTGGCCGGATCTCAGCTCACTGCAAGCTCCGCCTGCCGGGTTTACGCCCTTCTCCTGCCTCAGCCTCCCAAGTAGCTGGGACTACAGGCGCTGGCCACCTCGCCCAGCTAGTTTTTTGTATTTTTTTTTTTTTTTTAGTAGAGACGGGGTTTCACCGGGTTAGCCAGGATGGTGTCATCTCCTGACCTTGTGATCCGCCTGTCTCGGCCTCCCAAAGTGCTGGGATTACAGGCGTGAGCCACCGCGCCTGGCCGTCTTTTTTTGTTTGTTTGTTTTTCATTAACGTTGAGATTTTCCTGGTTTTCAGTACGATGAGTAATTTTTGCTGGAACCTGTATGTTTTTGGTGTTATTATGTTATGAGATGCTGGATCATATTTCAATGATCTTTGTTGGCTTGTCTCCTCTGACACGGCTCTGGTGAAGACAGTGGGGTGCTGCCTGGATACTGCCAGGTGGGTGGAAGTCCAGGTGTATTTCCTCTGGTACTACCTTGGTTGGGATGGGGAGGGATATTTTGTTCCCTGTGTGGCCTCCAAGTCACATCTCAGGGAGTGGTGGCCCTGTTAGTACTGTGTGGTGGTGAAAGTCTTGACTCTGCACTAGGCTCCTTCTGTCACCACCCCATCAGGGAAGTGGAGGGAGGGATGCCTTCTTCCCACCAGATAGGGGAAGTCGAGGCTCCCCACATGATTCCTATCGACACTGCATGGTGGTGATTGGCTTTGTGACCATCCAGCAGTGATAATAGTCCCCGCTCCCCACTTGGGTTCCACTCTAGGAGGTTACACCTCCTTACAGAGTGGAAAGGGCAGAATTTGAGGCTCCCCACGTAGCCTTCATTGGTGGATGTATGAGTGGGAGTGTAGTTTTGTCTCTGGTTTTTCCTGGAGCGGAGTGGTTATTGTCTAAAATGTTCTTTCTTGCTGGGTTGACCTTTCCTGGTTCTTTGGCTAGAGAGAGGAGACTTTCCTTGGGACTCTATGTCTGTACTCGTTTGTTGTTTCCAGGTTGTCAGTCTCTCCAGCACAAGTCTGGGATCGATAAGGCAAAAAGAAAACCCAGGGAATTCATGACTGTGTCCTTCCTTAGATCCTGAGGTCCCTGCCTTGTTCTTCTTTACTTTAGCTTTCAGAGTACACACACACACACACACACACACACACCCTCAGGGTTTTAAAACGAACTTAGCAGGACAAATAGAGAAAAATACATTGACTCTTTTTTTTTTTCTGGAAGTAGAAGTCACTATTTCCCTTTAGGTTTTCTCCCTGCTCCCCGTTTAGGTTTTTATGATGCTTCCCGACTTATCAGATTTATGTCACTCCTAGGTAGAAGTTAACTATTTGTATTTTTTTTTCTTTTGCCAGGCAAACGCCACATCCTTCGATGCATGGGTAACAGTGGAATTTGTAGGGCCTCTTGCAAAAAGAATGAACAGCCCTACCTCTATTGCAGAAATTATCAGGCCTGCTGCCTCCAGTCCTACATGAGGATAAGCATTTCCGGCAAAGAGGAAAATACCGATTGGTCTTATGAGAAGCAGTGGCCAAGACTACCTTGAGTGCTGGTGATTACCATTCTCAACCTCTCTGGGCAGAGACCTGCTGTCAACCCCCCTCATTAAAATTCATGTACCTGCTACCTTTGTCTGTCTTTGATCCACTGAAAATCATAGTGAGAGACTGGGCTTTGCATGGTGACAATGTCTGTCTCATTCTGGATAAGCCCCGAGAGAGAGAAGGCTGGAAAACTGGGGAAACAATTACAGAGAAGCTAGACAAGCCAGTGAGGAAAGGGGAAGAATGAATCGAGTAAGGGAGGGTCGAGGGGTTTAGGCAGATTTATGATTTAATCTGTGCCATGTAGAACTCAGGGAGGGTCTTTAACCAGTGGGATGAATACACAGGGCAGTAGGTGGAGGTCTTGTAGACAACTTTGGCCTAGTTCATGAAAAAACTTTATAACCAACAGAGCTGCTGTAATGCGGAATAAGCTGTGTTGGTTTCAAGCTGTGAGACTGAAGTGCCTGTTTGGTGGTTATTGCAGAAGGTCTTTGAATATTGGGTGCTGTTGTTGTGGATAGTTAAGGTCCTCTAATTCTTCAAAACCTAAGAGACTTATGTCCCCAATGACAACTAACACCAGGTTTGTAATATACAATTCGAATTTTACTTTTTATGTCTTACCTCCCACTAACAGTTCTAAATTCTGTCAAAAGTAGAGTAGTACTTACCCATTATCTTTCTCTACTTCTCTGATTCTCAACTCATTACAATTTGCCTTTGTGCTTATTTGCTATTGGACTGGCTCTGGTCAAGGTCACCAGTGGACCTCCCTTTTTTTTCTTTTTTTTTTTTTATCATAATATGCCTTCTTATATGTATCAAAACTCATACTGAACAATGAGTTCTGGGTTGGAAAAGATGATTTAGTTTTTGCACCTGTCTATAAGTCTTTGTCCACAAGTTAAACAAAAACATAAATAAGTGTAGCTGGACTCCTTTTTGAAAGTTTCAGAATGTTCTTCAACTTGTATCTCAATCTGCCTCTGTGCAGCATTTCCACTATAGGTTATTCCCCCCTTGAAAACCTTAACTGCCTAGGGTTCTGTGATTTCACTCTTTCTTTGTTTTCTTCCTAACTTTCAGGCTGCCCCTTCTCCATCATCTTTTGGGGTTCCTCATCTGTTATTTATCTCGTTGGATTCTTCTGGGGTTACTCTTCTCTCTGACAATAACAACTCTCCACATTCCTAGGAAAAGGCTGACAGTCCTATGATCATGATAACAAGTACATACCTTGAAATGTTTTAAACCTTTTTTATGGTCAATGACAACTTGCTTCAGTGAACACACTTCTGAAAGCTAATTGTCAGTGACAGCATTGTGCTTTGAATATGTCAATCAGCTTTGAATTCATTTCAGTGTACACACTTCTAAATTGTCATTAACCAATTCCCACCTCTGTAGCCAACACAACTCCCTCAGAATGTGTTCCCCAAATGCTGTGTAAGTTCAACACTTCGCTCTGATGAAGGAGCTTATGATGGACCAGCATGGCTCTCCTGTTCTTAAGAAAGCAGGCTGGGCATGGTGGCTCACGCCTGTAATCCCAGTGCTTTGGGAGGCTGAGGCGGGTGGATCACCTGAGGTCAGGAGTTCGAGACCAGCCTGACTAACATGGAGAAACCCCATCTCTACTAAAAATACAAAATTAGCCAGGTACAGTGGCACATTCCTGTAATCCCAGCTACTCGGGAGGCTGAAGCAGGAGAATTGCTTGAACCTGGGAGGCAGAGGTTGCGGTGAGCCGAGATTGTGCCGTTGCACACCAGCCTGGGCAACAAGAGCAGAACTCCACCTTAAAAAAAAAGAAAGCAATCATTTCAGCATTTTGGTTCTAGACATTGAGTGATAGTTTCATCCTTTGACAATGATCTTTTTTTCTCCTTCCTCTGGTGCTGCCACCTATCCCAACAACAAAGTTTATGATCTGGATGAAAGTATTGGTTCTGAACCACTGTTCCAGGAAGAATACTGGTTGAAGAACCCAGGCTGATCCTCCCACTGAAAACAGCAAAAAACATGCACTTAAAATATACAACAAAACTTTTAAAACATCTTTAACCTTGCAAGAAAGTAAGGCCAAGAATATTAAAACCAGCCGGGCGCAGTGGCTCACGCCTGTAATCCCAGCACTTTGGGAGGCCGAGGTGGGTGGATCACGAGGTCAGGAGTTTGAGACCAGCCTGACCAACATGGTGAAACCCTGTCTCTACTAAAAATACCAAAATTAGCTGGGCGTGGTGGCACGCACCTGTAATCCCAGCTACTCAGGAGGCTGAGGCAGTAGAATCTCTTGAACCCGGGAGGCGGAGGTTGCTGTGAGCCGAGATCGTGCCATTGCATTCTAGCCTGGGGGACAGAGGGAGACTCTGTCTCAAAAAAAAAAAAAAAAAGGCGGGCGCGGTGGCTCAAGCCTGTAATCCCAGCACTTTGGGAGGCCGAGACGGGCGGATCACGAGGTCAGGAGATCGAGACCATCCTGGCTAACACGGTGAAACCCCGTCTCTACTTAAAAAAAAACAAAAAACTAGCCGGGCAAGGTGGCGGGCGCCTGTAGTCCCAGCTACTCGGGAGGCTGAGGCAGGAGAATGGCGTAAACCCGGGAGGCGGAGCTTGCAGTGAGCTGAGATCCGGCCACTGCACTCCAGCCTGGGCGACAGAGCTAGACTGCGTCTCAAAAAAAAAAAAAAAAAAAAAAAAAAAAAAAAAAAAGAATTTTAAAACCAAGTGCAAGTGGGCACTCTTTTGAAGGCAGTGACTGAAGCTGGCTTTTGTCACAAAGACACTTGCTGAATCAGGTGAACTTGAGCTTTGGTTTCCATGGCTTTGGCCAAGGTGGGGGTAAGCAGGGGAGAGAAGGCAGTGACTAGGGTCTGAAAAAATATGAGTCTCGTAGGAGATCCCTATATAAATCTCAGTCCTTAAAGTGTTACATATGCTGTATAAAAATAAAGCAGATACAACATCCCTTTTCCTTCACCAGAGGTTTTCAAGGAAAATTGCGTGATTTTGAACCTAAGTATTCAGTAAATAGAAAAAAAGTCTTCACTGAGAATTTATAACCTCAAGGTCCATCTCATATAGTCTCTCAGCCTGAATTCACAGTACATGGGTCATATGAAAAAAAATCAAGCTTAAAGTTGTCCCAGACTAGTAGTGCTAAAAAGACAGAAGAAAACAAAGGAGTAGACCTTTAACTCAGGACTCAACTAGTTTACTCAACTAAACTTCTGAGGAAAATGAACAGACCAGAGCCCCAAATCACAAAATACGCAAGGAAATAAGGCACCATGAATTAAGGTCAGCAGAAATCACAGTCTAGAGATTCAGACTTTCAAAGACTTCAAATTTTAGAATTATCAGGAATAACTAGCTTAAAAAAATAATGAGACCCAAATTTCCCATCATGGATTAGGTATTATCTAACCCTTCGAATAATATAATTAGACCCGTGAAGAATCTCCAATGTTAGATGAAAGTAATACGTTCAAAACTGGAACTTAGCAGGTCTGGCAAGCATAAACTGCAGAAGCAGGTGGTTCAGATGCCTATGTCACCCATTCCTGCTTTATTGCCTCTTCTTCATCACACACTAATAGTATCATGAGGGGTTCCTATGGTTCATTAATAAAAGAGGAAAAAGCAAGGCCAGGTTTGTGGAATGGTCTGCATGACATGCTAGCACCAGACAGAAGTGCTGCATTACAGCCTGATGTGGCAGTGGCCCAAAAGACAGTGGTTAAGGGAAATCCTTCCAGCAGAAGGAAGGCTTGCCTAGGTATGGATCTACAGTAATTCATGAATGCTGGTAATGGACTGGCTGGTTGTTTAGGTTCTTGGGAAGAGCAAGATTGGAAAATTTGTAACAATGAAGTCTGTTGTAGAGTTATGTGGATGGGACAGGATGTGAAGTTTTTTTTTTTTCTGTCACAGGGAGACAAGTAAAGCTCTCAGTCTCAGTAATCAGGTGGACAAATGACCTATCCTTTCACCCACAATTGAGGGGCCATCTTTACCCTTGGATGTCCATGTGTGATCAAGGCTTGGTCAAAGAGATGGGTCTACAGAGCCATAGAAGCTTTTCGACAGCTTCTATTTCAACCCGAAAGACACTGGGGCCAAAAGGAGTCTTCTTAGCTCACACTTGGGACAGTCAATTTCCTACAGTGATACGGTGACAGATAAAACCTTCCTCTAAGGCCATGGTTAGTAGGAAAATGAATGCTTTCACCTGAAGTGTCTCCTGTTCTAGAAAAAAAGCTTTTAGTGTCCTAGTAGCTACTCTCACAGATGCAAAGATTTAGAATTTTGATCATGACCACTTATGCTGCCATTAAGACACCTGTTGAGAAGACAGAAAGACACATGAAAAAATTGTTGTTGGAATAGCTAACTAAGCTATTGAGGTTGTGCATAGGTCACCAGCAAACAAGAAATACTAAAAATAGATTAAAACTTGTGAAAATAATTTGACATCTCAAGAAGAGCACTGAAGAGTTTATCATTGGAAATAGTGAAAATTTTAGACTTCTTTACACAGCTGTTTCTATTAATAGAATTACATATTGGTGGGGAGTGGGAGGTCACTGTGGTGTTTTATCTATATGTGACTTAGTTTATCACTCTGAGGACAGGGGTGAGTGACATCCGAGAAGAAGTCATGAGGTATGGTGAACATTTGGGGGAGAGGTCTGAGTTCCCTGTCCTGCCTCAGACCCTTCAACCATGTCTTTCTTGCTGCTTATTTCAAAGTAGTCTGTAGTGAACCTTATTGTGAAAATATTATCAATAATTCCTGGTGTTGAGTCACTCAAGGGTGTGGGAGATGTCGTAGGAAGTCGCCTGTGGTCTTCATTAGATGGAACGCAGCAGGCTCGAAGATTTTTGCATGTTTCTTTCACTGCTTCTCCATCTTTGCATTGTTTCCTGCAGTGCCCTGATCTGTTCCAGCATTTTTTTTCACCACCATAGGCTGAATAATAAAAGGAAAAACCACTGATTTTGGGTTACTGATGCTCTCAATTTCACTAGCATGACTATATATCTGGCATCCTGTATCCACACTGTGGATCATAATTAGATGACGGTTGCAAGACTCCCACTTCAGGTCTGGTAAATACTCAACCTCCCATTTGCCCATTTTTAACTATTCTGAAAGTGAGATGAATCTTACCATCAGCGAAAAGAAACTCCAGTCATGAGGAATTGGGGCTGCTTATAATGAAGCTACCTGAGCCCTGTGTAAATGTACCTGAGTAAATAAAGTACACCTTTTTTTTTTTTTTTTTTTTTTTTTTTTTTTTTTTTTTTTGAGATGGAGTCTCACTCTGTCACCAGGCTGGAGTGCAGTGGCGTGATCCCGGCTCACTGCAACCTCCACCTCCCTGGTTCAAGCAATTATCTTGCCTCAGCCTCCTGAGTAGCTGGGACTACAGGCACGTGCCACCACATCCTGCTAATTTTTGTATTTTTAGTAGAGATGGGGTTTCATCATGTTGGTCAGGATGGTCTTGATCTCTTGACCTCATGATCTACCAGCTTCGGCCTCCCAAAGTGCTGGGATTACAGGAGTGAGCCACCGCTCCTGGCCAGAAAGTACATCTTCTTGTTACTTCAACAAGTACATCTTGCTGCTACTTCAACAAGTGTGATTAAGTTATTTGCATTGGTCATATCCCATTCTACTGCAAAGTATACATTCACATGAGTATATAAAATATATCTGTGTAGTGTATGTTTATTGCAACACAATTCACAACTGCAAAGATATGGAATCAACCTAAGGGCCCATCAACCGATGAATGAATAAAGAAAATGTGGAACATATACACCATGGAATACTACTCATCCATAAAAAGGAACAAAATAATGTCTTTTGCAGCAACATGGATGGAACTGGAGGTCATTATTTTAAGTAACTTAGGAATTGAAAAACGAATACCACATGTTCTCACTTATAAGTGGGAGCTAAGCTATGGGTACACAAGGGCATACACAGTGGTATACGGGACATTGGAGTCTCAGAAGGGGGAAGAGTAAGGGGAGGGGGAGGGATGAAGAACTACCTATTGGGTACAATATACACTACTGCAGTGATGGGTGCACTAAAATCTTAGGCTTCACTACTATACAATTCATCCATGTAACCAAAATCCACTTGTACCCCTAAAGCTATTGAAATTTAAAAAATAAAAAATTATAACCCAAAGTATAAAATAAACATGTGTCCAAAAATACAAAAATTAGCCACACGTGGTGGCACATGCCTATTTTCCCAGCTAACTCAGGAGGCTGAGATGGAAGGAACACTTGAACCTGGGACGCAGAGGCTTTGGTGAGTTGAGATCGTGCCATTGCACTTCAGCCTGGGCAACAGAGTGAGACTGTCTCAAAAAAGAAAAAAAAAAAAGAAAAAATAGATAATAAGAGAAAAAAGTATAACATACTTTATGTGGATACATAATATAAGCATTATGAAAATACAAAAAAAAAGATAAGCATTATGGAGAGAAATGAAGCAGCGAAGGGTTTTAGGAAGTGTGTGATGGGAAATAGTGAAAGATTTACCTTGAGTTTTGAGAAGGAAGAGACAGGGTGAGCTATGAGACTAACTGGGGGCAGAGTATATACCAGACAGAGGAAGCAGCAAGTGCAAAGGCTTAGAGGCAGGACCTGTCTCAAAGGTTCTGAAAAACAATAAGGTAGTTATGGTGAGTACAGAGTAAGTTAAGTGGAGAGTAACTGGAGAAAATATAATGGGAGTTGATTTCACATAGAATCTTGCAGGTCTTTGAAAGAAAGCCATTCAGAACTTTTGATCACAGGATGATAAGAGAAATGCAGATTAAAACAACAGTACAGGGAGACTGAGGCGAGTGGATCATTTGAGGTCAGGAGTTTGAAACCAGCCTAGCAAACGTGCTGAAACTCCATCTCTACTAAAAATACAAAAATTAGCCAGGCGTGGTTGTGCGTGCCTGTAATTCCAGCTACTCAGGAGGCTGAAGCAGGGGGATCACTTGAACCCCTGAGGCAGAGGTTTCAGCAAGCCGAGATCATGTCACTGCACACCAGCCTGGGCAACAGACCGAGACTCTGTTTCAAAACACGAACAAATACAAAAAACAACCATGACAGTAAGAGATTATTTTATATTCATCAGCTGGGTGTTTGAAGGATTATGGTGATAGAAAAACCCTTGTGTATTTTCGATGAGAGGGTAGGGAGATCTTCCTGTCCCTATAAATGTCACTGATTTCTAGTATTCTTCCTCAAATGTAGGGGCTGTTTAAGATAAAGCATCAAGACTTTATGCTTCTTTCATTGTCTCAACTCTTTGCTCCAAGAGAATGACTCCAAATTTATAGCTCTTAGCACTCAGACTTGAAGCCCTAGATCCTGTAATATATCCTTCACTCCCCATATGCTGAGTTTTTATGACTCGTGGATTGCATGTACAAAATCTTTCACATCTGTCTCTTTCCTAGTCTCAGTATCTCCACTAGAACTCAAAGCAGACCAATTGCTTTCAAAGGGATCACACAGAATTATTCCTGTTTGTGTCTGGAATTGTAACTGGAGAATTATTCAAAACCCCCAGAGTTGGCAATTTCTGCTGGCAGTATCCTTTAAGATACACAACTTCTGATTACTGACTTCTGATTACCCAGGATTGTGGTGTAGGAACACAAGCACAGGAAGAGCCAGCAGCAGGAGGTTCCTGGTCCCTGGGAAACAGGAGAGGTTTCCCTGTTTCCCTACCCTGAATGCCAGGGTAGACCCAGGCGTTCAGAATGCCATGTGCAGTGGGAGTCTGAACAAGTTACTGGCCTCTCTGCAATGAGGGTAGAGGAATAGAGGAATTAATGGAATAAATATATTTTTTTATTTTCTTGCCCACCACCACCAGGCTTACATTTAACTTGGTTATTTGCCCTCTAGGAATCTATCCTATTTAAGCCCCTGTCCAAATATGTAAATATATTAATGTTTGTACAAGCATATTCATTGATGTGTTGTTAGAAAATTAAGAAATGCCTCAAATGACTGTATATGACTTTATAAGGCTTATCCTACAGCAGAAGTATACAACTTTACAAACAATAAGGCAGATCTTTAGATGATGACATGGAAAGATGGCCACAGAATAAGAAGTGAAAGAAGACTGCTGCACAGAGCTGGGCACGGGGGCTCACGCCTGTAATCCCAGCACTTTGGGAGACTGAGGCGGGTGGATCACCTGAGGTCAGGAGTTTGAGACCAGCCTGGCCGACATGGTGAAACCCCGTCTCTACTAAAAATACAAAAATTAGTCGGACATGATGGTGCACGCCTGTAATCCCAGCTACTTGCGAGACTGAGGCAGGAGAATTGCTTGAACCCAGGAGGCAGAGGTTGCAGTGAGCTGAGATTGTGCCACTGCACTCCAGCCTGGGCGACAGATCAAGATTTCATCTTTAAAAAAAAAAAAAAAGAAAGAAAGAAAGAGTGCTGTGTAGCCATGCATGGAGTATGCTTACTTTGTTATAAAACAGAAATATTTAGATTCATTTTTATGTAAGTTCAATCATACATTGAAATGCACCTTGAAAAACATAAAACAAAGAGAAAACAGGCTTGCTTCACCAGTGATTTCAAAGTACTGGTCATGCCTTTAGATACACTTAAGAAAGCAGTGATTATGAAAAGCTTAGATTTTCACTGTAGAAGGAAGAAGAAAAGCCAGTTCTGTCTTCCATATCACAGCTCAGCCGATAATTTCTTACCTGTTCACCAAATTCTAGAACATTAGAAACAAAAAGAACCTCATTACAGTGATAGCAGGACTTTTACGGCCAAGAAAATATGCAAAGTGGGCTGCGGGAATCATTTTCAAAAGCTGGCACAAGCTGGAAAGAGAAGAGATGTGAGCCTGGCTTTCCCCTACCTTAGGCGGCAAATTGGAATATAGAACCAGGGACAACTCTGGATGGTGGGACTGCCCCTGTCTATTGAGGAAAACTTGCTCTACTCCCAGGTTTTACCCCAGTCAGGAATATAGTCGCAGTGTGGGAGCTGTGGAGCTGCCCAGGTTGGGGGTACAGCAACACCCTGGAATTTTCATGAGCCAGAACCCGCTATACCTCTATTTTCGTAGCTTCCCTGACCTCTGATTACCTGGGATCACTTGGGGTAGGAGCACAAGGATAGGAAGAGCCAACAGCAGGAGTTTCATGGTGCTTGGGAAACAGGAGATGGTAGATCCAGAAGTTCAGAATGCTGTGTGCAGTGTGAGTCTGAACAAGAGTTTTATTGGCCTCTCTGCAGTGGGGGCAGGGGGATGGGCACAGAACCAGCCGGATGTCTAAGAGTTTATCGATGCATAACATCAGTCTATTGTGTGGCACACAGGCTGAACATTTGATCCAGGCACTGGGAGGGCATGCGGAGGGTTACAAGTCACAGGCTTTGAGGAGGTGTTTGGGGCAATGGAGTGGGAAGATTCACACTGGGACATCTTCCCTAGCTTTCCCCAATCTCTCGATCTCTCGTTAGGGCTCAGCCCTTCTTCACAGTCCCTTTCATTCTAGCATAAACCTGCTTTTGAATGGTCTACTTATCTGTGTGTCTCCCTGCACTGGGCTGTGAAATTCCTGAGAGTAGGGAACGTGTCTTTCATTTTTGAGCCCCCAAGGCACAAAGCATGCTGTCAGTGAAGGTTTGTGGAAATAAACGATAATGAACACATGTCAATCTATAAGCCAAATCCCTCTCTCACATATGTGCCCACCAGGGAAAGTGACTTGCCCAAGAAGTCACTTGCTGCAGAAGTTTGAGGGAGATCATTTACCCAATGTCATTAAAAAAAAATTCCCTAGCTGGGCATAGTGGCGGGTGCCTGTAATCCAAGCTGCTCAGGAGGCTGAGACAGGAGAATCGCTTAAACCCAGGAGGCGGAAGTTGCAGTGAGCCGAGATCGTGCCGCTGCATTCCAGCCTGGGCAACAGAGTGAGAGTCTGTCTCAAAAAAAAAAAAAAAAAAAAAAAAAAAAAAAAAAAAAGGTTCCCTGCTATTTTCAAATTAATTTTTTTTATGTTTCTATTTTTTTGAGACAGGATCTCACTGTGTAGCCCAGGCTAGGGTGCAGTGGTGCAGTCACAGCTTATTGTAGCCTCAATCTCCTGAGCTCAAGCAATCCTCCCACCTCAGCATCCTGGGTAGCTGGGACGCACGGGTATTCACCACCATGCCCGAATATTTTTTTTTTTTTTTTTTTTTTGAGACGGAGTCTGGCTTAGTCGCCCAGGCTGGAGTGCAGTGGCGCGATCTCGGCTCACTGCAAGCTCCGCCTCCCGGGTTCACGCCATTCTCCTGCCTCAGCCTCCCGGGTAGCCGGGACTACAGGCGCCCGCCACCTCGCCCGGCTAATTTTTTGCATTTTTAGTAGAGACGGGGTTTCACCGTGTTAGCCAGGATGGTCTCGATCTCCTGACCTCGTGATCCGCCCGCCTCGGCCTCCCAAAGTGCTGGGATTACAGGCGTGAGCCACCGCGCCCGGCCATGCCCGAATATTTTTTAATTTTTTTTTTTTTTTTGTAGAGACAAGTCTTACTATGTTGCCCAGGCTAGTCTCAAACTCCTGAGTTCAAGTGATCCTCCCTCCTTGGCCTCCCAAAGTGCTGGAATTATATTAAAGTGGCATGGGCCACTGCACCTGGTCTCCAAATTAATTTTAGATTAGTATGTTCTAACAGGCAGAACTCTTTTACTATGGAATGGTTTCCCAGAGACGGAGGTGGTATTCTATAACTCATTTTTCAAGCAGGGCCTAAGTGATTAAATAAGATGGATTTCTATATAGAATAAAGAATGTCTTTTCTAGTGCCTTCTAAGCATAAAAATCTATGTTCTTAATTTTCTCTACATGTCCTGATAATTGCAGAGATCCCTGACCCTTTCTAAACTTAAGAATTTGAGAAACACCTTTTTTCGCTCATGCTACAGAAAAGCAGGAAAATCTAGATTACCCCTACCCCAATTCACAGAGCCTGATCTCATATCTGAGATGGTGGTGGTGATGGGAATGGAGAAGGGCTGTTAAAAAAAAAAAAAAAAAAAGCCCTGAAGGGGAAGGACTCATCACAGGGGAGAAGCTAGGTGGGTGCAGTCCATGGTGTCCAGCGAGTCCCTGGCCCAGTGCCCACAGTCAGCCACTCTTGTCAAGGGATAAATCCAGGCCATATCCATTAAGAAATATATCTGAACTTTTCTTCTTCTTCTTTCTTCTTCTCCCTCTCTCGCCCTCTCCCTCTTCCTCTCCCTCTCCCTCTCCCTCTCCCTCTCCTTCTTTTTTTTGAGACAGCGTCTCACTCTGTCACCTAGGCTGGAGTGCAGTGGTGAGATCTAAGCTCAGTGCAACCTCCGCCTCCTGGGTTTGAGCGATTCTGTTGCCTCAGCCTCCTGAGTAGCTGGGACCACAGGTGCGCGCTACCATGCCAGGCTAATTTTTGTACTTTTAGTAAAGACGGGGTTCTGCCATGTTGACCAGGCTGGTCTCCAATGCCTGACCTCAATGATCCGCCTGCCACAGCCTCCTTCATACTGTGTTTTAATCTGCATTTCTCTTATCATCCTGTGATCAAAGTTTCTGAATGGCTTTCTTTCAAAGACCTGCAAGACCCTACATGATTTCAACTCCCATTATATTTTCTCCAAAGTGCTGGGATTACAGGCGTGAGCCACCATGCCCAGCCAAGTTCTTATTTTTAAAAATAGTTTTATTAAGATATAATTAACAAACAACAAACTTCCAGTGTTTAAAGTATGTAATTTGATAATTTTGACATGTATATACTCATGAAACCTTCATCACAATCAAGAAAGTGAACATTTCTACTACCCCCAAACATTCTTCATGTCCCTTAGGAATCCCTCCCTCCTGCCTCTCCTTGTCTTCTCCCTCCATCCCCAGAAGACCTCTGATCTATTTTGTAGATATAACTATACATGAGTTTGCGTTCTCTAGAATTTTATATAAGTGTAGCCACAGAGTAGGTACTCTTTTTTATCTGGTTTCTATAAGTCATTGGCATTATTTGAGATTCAGCCATGTAACATGTTTCACCAGTTTACTCCTTTTATTGCTGAGTAGTATTCCATTGTATGAGTAAACCACAGTTTATCTATTCAGACATTTGATTTGTTTCCAGTTTTGACCATCACAAATGAGGACGCTATGAACATTCATGTACAAGTCTTTGTGTGCAGATATGATTTTTGGTCTTATGGGAAAAATACCTAGGAGTAGATTGGCTGAATTGCATGGCAGGTATGGTTTCCCACAGAGGTAGGGGTATTCTATGACTTTAACATATTAGGAAAGTCTTTAACATATTAGGATCTGTTTTCCAAAGTGGTTGTATCATTTTCCATTCTCAATGTATAAGGGTTTCAGTTCCTTCAAATCCTCACCAGTACTTGGTATAGTCAGTCTTTTTAATTTTAGTCATTCTAGTAATTGTACGGTGATCTGTTCAAGGCTGTGGGGACCTACCTCTTGCATCAGCATGGCCTGGATGTGAGACATGGAGTCAAAGGAGATTATTTTGGAACTTTAAGGTACAATGACTGCCCTATTGGATTTCAGACTTGCATGGGGTCTGTAGCCCCTTTGTTTTGGACAATTTCTCCCATTTGGAATGGGTGTATTTACCCAATGCCTGTACCCTCATTGCATCTAGGAAATAACTAACTTGCTTTCAATTTTACAGGTTCATGGGCAGAAGTGACTTGCCTTGTCTCAGATGAGACTTTGGACTCGGGCTTTTTTTTTTTTTTTGAGGCGGAGTCTCGCTCTGTGGCCCAGGCTGGAGTGCAGTGGCCAGATCTCAGCTCACTGCAAGCTCCGCCTCCCGGATTTACGCCATTCTCCTCGGGCTTTTTAATTAACGCTGGAATGAGCTAAGATTCGGGGACTGTTGGAAAGGCATAATTGTCTTTTGAAAAGTGAGAACATGCGGTTTTGGAGAGGTCAGGGGCACAATGATGTGGTTTGTCTGTGTTCTCACCCAAAATCTCATCTTGAATTATAATCCCCACTTGTCAAGGGTGGGACCAGGTGGAGGTAATCAGATCATGGGCGTGGTTCCCCCAGGCTTTTCTCATGATACTGAGTGAGTCTCACGAGATCTGACAGTTTCATAAGCATTTGGCATTTCCCCTGCTTACACTCACTCCGTCCTGCCGCCCTGTGAAGAAGGTGCCTGCTTCTCCTTTGCCTTCGCTGTGATTGTAAATTTCCTGAGGCCTCCCCAGCAATGCAGAACTGTGAGTCAATTAAACCTCTTTCTTTTATAAATTACCCAGTCTCGGGTATTTCTTCATAACAGTGAGTGTGAGAACAGACTAATACAGCATCTCATTGTGGTCTTATTTATTTATTTTTTTGAGACAGAGTCTTGCTCTGTTGCCCAGGCTGGAGTGCAGTGGCATGATCTCAGCTCACTGGAACCTCCGCCTCCTGGGTTCAAGTGATTCTCCTGCCTCAGCCTCCCAAGTAGCTGGGATTACAGGCGTGCACCATCATGTCCGACTAATTTTTGTATTTTTAGTAGAGATTGGGTTTCACTATGTTGGCCAGGCTGGTCTCGAACTCCTGACCTCAGGGGATCTGCCCACCTTGGCCTCCCAACGTGCTGGGATTACAGGCATAAGCCACCGCACCCAGCTCTTCTTAATTTCTAATTCCTTAATTAATAATGATTTTGAAAATCTTTCCACATGTGAAGTTGTTTTGTTTATACTATATAATTTGCATTTTCATATAAATTTTAAAATGTTTGTCAATTTCTGCATAAAATCTTACTGGCGTATTAATGGCAATTGCATTGAATCTATAGACCAATTTGGAGAAAACTGACATCTTCACAATATTGAGTTTTCCAGTCCATAAAAATGATATTTCTTTCTACTTACTTAGGTCTTCTTAAATTGCACTCCACAATATTTTATAGTTTTTAATAAACAGGTCTTGCTTACTTTGGGTCAGATTTTCCCTTAGGTATTCCATATTTTTGATGCTATTATAAATTATAATTTTAAAAATTTAATTTGATTGTTTATTGCTGACATATAGAAATACAACTGATTTTGTATATCAAACTTGTAGGCTACAACTTTACCAAACTCACCTATTTGTTCTAGTAGCTTTCTCCTATACTCAGTGGGATTTTTATTTTATTTTATTTTATTTTATTTTATTTTTTTTATTTTATTTTATATTTTATTTTATATTTTATATTTCATTTCATTTCATTTCATTTCATTTCATTTCATTTCATTTCAATTTCATTTCAATTTCAATTTCATTATTTGTCAGAGTTTTGCTCTGTCGCCCAGGCTGGGATGCAGTGGCATGATCTTGGCTTGCTGCAACCTCCACCTCCTGGGTTCAAGTGATTCTCCTGCCTCAGCCTTCCGAGTAGTTGGGACTACAGGAGGATGCCACCACGCCTGGCTAATTTTTTGTGTTTTTAGTAGAGACGGGGTTTCACCGTGTTAGCCAGGATGGTCTGCATCTCCTGACCTCGTGATCCGCCTGCCTGCACCTCCCAGAGCGCTGGGATTACAGGCGTGAGCCACTGCACCTGGCCTGGGATTTTCTATATAGAGAATTATGTCATCTGTTAATAGAGTTTTACTATTTCCCCCAGCTCCTGAGTCTTGATACCTTTGATTTCCTTTTCTTGCCTTATTGCAGTCAGTGTTGAATAGATGTGGTGAGACCAGACATTCTTCAGGAAAAAGCATTATGTCTTTTCCTATTTAGCACGATGTTAGCTGTAGGCTTTTCTTGTATGTTCCTTTTCAGGTGGAAAAGGTTCCCTTCTATTTAAATTTTATTTCTATCAGAAATAGATTATTGGAATTGTCAACTTGCAATTTTCTGTGTCTACTGAGGTGATTACATGTTTTTTCTTTTTTGCTTCATTAATACAATGAATTACATTGCTTGATTTTCTTTAAAAAAATTTAGTAGAGATGGGGGTTGCCCAGGGTGCTCTTGAACTCTTGGCCTGGAGTAATTCTCCTGCCTTGGTCCCCTTTTTCTTTCATTTCAAACACGAATAACTTTACTTTTTAACTCTATTTTAATGGATAAATAAAAATTGTATACATTATAGCATGCAACATGATGTTTTGAAATATTAACATGTATACATTGTGAAATGGCTAAATCCAGCTTATTAACATATGCATTACCACATACGTATCACTTTTTTTTGTGGTAAGAGCACTTAAAATCTTCTCTCTTATTTGGGAGGCCGAGGCGGGTGGATCACAAGGTCAGGAGATCGAGACCATGGTGAAACCCCGTCTCTACTAAAAAATAGAAAAAAATTAGCCGGGCGCAGTGGCGGGCGCCTGTAGTCCCAGCTACTGGGGAGGCTGAGGTAGGAGAATGGCGTGAACCCGGGAGGCGGAGCTTGCAGTGAGCCGAGATTGCGCCACTGCACTCCAGCCTGGGCGACAGAGCAAGACTCCATCTCAAAAAAAAAAAAAAAAAAAAAAAAAAAAAGAATTTTCAAGTATATAATTCATTGTTATTAATGACAGTCACAATGTCGTACAATAGATCTCTTGAACTTATTCCTCCTGTCTATGCAATTTTGTATCCTTTGACCAACATCTCCCCAATCCTCCCCACCCCCTAGCCCTGGTAACCATCATTCTACTCTCTGCTTCCATGAGTCTGACTTTTTTAGATTTCACACATAAGTAAGATCATTTATTTTCCTGTGCCTGGCTTATTTTGCTTAACATAATGTCCCCCAGGTTCAAGTTCATCCATGTTGTTGCAAATGACAGGACTTCCTTCTTTCTAAAGGCTGAACAGTATTCCTTTGTCTACATGTACCACATTTTCTTTATCCATTCATCTGCCGATGGCCCTTAGGTTGATTCCATGTCTTGGCTATTGTGAATAATGCTACAACATTGCTTGATTTTTGAATGTTAAACCGACCTTGCATTTCTGAGGCATGAAGGATTATATATTATGTAGGATGTATTCTTTGGTCATGACGTATTATTATTTTTATATTTTGTTGGATATGATTTGCTAAAATTTCTTTTAGAATTTTTCCTTCTAGGTTCAAGATGAGCATTGCCAGTAATATTTTCCTTATTAATCTAGCTAGAGGTTTATCAATTTTCTTTCTTATTACCCCCACACTCATCTTACTAAAATTTGGCTTCTGTACTCATCCTGTCACTGCATGGCTAAAGTCACCTTCTTAAAACCCTCATAGTTACGTTTTTTGTTGTTGTTGTTTGTTTTTTCTTTTGAGACGGAGTCTCACTCTGTTGCCCAGGCTGGAGTGCAGTGGCGCAATCTCGGCTCACTGCAAGCTCCGCCTCCCGGGTTCACTCCAATCTCCTGTCTCAGTCTCCCGAGTAGCTGGGACTACAGGCGCCTGGCACCACGCCCGGCTAATTTTTTTGTATTTTTAGTAGACCATGTTGCCAGATTGGTCTTGAACTCCTGACCTCAGGTGATCTGCTCGCCTCAGCCTCCCGAAGTGCTGGGATTGTAGGTGTGAGCCACTGTGCCCGCCCAAGGAAGCTAATTTAATTCCACCTCAGCTGAATTGTTTACATTCGCCATACCACAAGTATAGGAATTTCAACTTAAATTAGGTCCACAATTGTCACTTAAAATGTCTTTAAAATGATTGCGCTAGGCAGGAGGAAACTTTTAGGGGTGATGGACAGGTTTATGCCCTAGATTGTGGTGATGATGGTTTCACAGGTGTATACTTATCTCCAAATTCATAAGTTGTATACATTAAATATGTACCGCTTTTGAATATCAATCATATTTCAACAAAGTGTTTTAAAAAACAATTGCTCCATGAGGCAGCAAAAAGAAAATTGGTGTTTTAACTAGAGATCTCAGAACCATAGCTATAGTAGGTTATTTGCTACTTCTCACAATTAAGCATACATTATAGTCTCCCCCGGGGGCTTGCTAAAACAGGTTGCTGGGCCCACTCTCAGAGTTTCTGATTCAGTAGATCTGAAATGGGCTTAAAAATTTGCACTTTTAACAGGTTTCCAGGTGATGCTGATGCTGGTGGTCAGGAGAACCACACTGAGGACCACTGTACTATAGAAAAAGTTTATATATTAGCCAGAATATCCACACACTAATAAATTCTTAAGAGGCAACAACCATTTTTAAAATTTATAATTAACACTTAGTAATTGTACATATTTATGGGATACAATGTGATGTTTCAATATACGTATAAATTGTATAATGATAAAATTGGGAAAATTAGCATATCCATTATTTTAAACATTTATCATTTCTTTGTGATAAGAATATCCAAACAACTCTTTTCTAGCTATGTTGAAATACACACTATATTCAACTCTGGTCATATTACTGTGCAATAGACCACCAGAACTTGTTCTTCCTATCTAACTATAGTTTTACTCTTATTGACCAGTTTCTCACCTTTTTCCCTTTGTTCCACCTTCCCCATCCTCTGGTAACCACTATTCTACTCTCCACTTCTATAAGAACAACTTTTTCGATTCCACATATGAGTGCAATCATATAGTATTTTTCTTTCTGTGCCTGGCTTATTTTCACTTAACATAGTGTCTTCCAGGTTCATCCATGTTGCCGCAAATGACAAGATTTCATTCATTTTTTATGGCTGAATAATATTCCATTGTGTATGTACGCCACATTTTCTTTTCTTTTCTTTTCTTTTCTTTTTTTTGAGACGGAGTCTTGCTCTGTCGCTCAGGCTGGAGTGCAGTGGCGCCATTCCGGCTCACTGCAAACTCCACCTCCCAGGTTCACGCCATTCTCCTGCCTCAGCCTCCCAAGTAGCTGGGACTACAGGCATCCACTACCACACCCGGCTAGTTTTTTGTTGTTTTTTTTTTTTGTATTTTTTAGTAGAGACGGGGTTTCACCGTGTTAGCCAGGACAGTCTCGATTTCGTGACCTCGTGATCCGCCCGCCTCAGCCTCCTGAAGTGCTGAGATTGTAGGTGTGAGCCACTGCGCCTGGCCCCCACATTTTCTTTATTCATTCATTTGTTGATGGACACTGAGGTTGACTCTATGTCTTGGCTGTTGTGAATAGTGCCGTAACAGACATGAGTGCACATATCTCTTTGACACACTGATTTCATTTCCTTTGAATATATACCCAGTAGTGGGATTGCTGGATCATGTACTAATTATATTCTTAATTTTTTGAGGTACCTCCAAACCGTTTTCCATAATGGCTGTACTAATTTACATCCTCACTAGCAGTATGTGAGTGTTCCCTTTTCACCACATCCTCACCAACACTTGTTATCTCTTGGTTTTTTGACAGCAGTCATTCTGAATGGAGTGAGGTGATATCTTGTTGTAGTTTTGACCTGCATTACCCTTATGCTTAGTGATGTTCAGCATTTTTTTCATGTATCTGTTGGCCATTTGTAGGTCTTCGTTTGAGAGACATCTATTCAGGTTTTTTGCCCATTTTAAAATGGGGTTATTTGTTTTTTTGTTGTTGAGTTCCTTACATGTTTTGAATGTTAGTCCCTTTTCAGATGTATGGTTTATAAATACATTCTCCATTCTGTAGGTCGTCTCTTTGCTCTGTTTGTTGTTTTCTTTGCTATGCAGAAGCTTTTTGTTTTAATGTAATCCCGTTTGTCTACATGTGATTACACAAGCTTTTGTTGCCTGTGCTTTTGAGGTTTTGTACAAAAAATCCTTGCCTAGACCAATATTGTGGAGCTTTTCCCCTATGTGTCTTCCAGTAGTTTTGGGCCTTACATTTAAGACTTTAATCCATTTTGAGTTAATACTCGTATATGGTTAGAAAAAGGAGTCTGGTTTCACCCTTCTGCATGTGGATATCCAGTTTTCCCAGCACCACTTATTGAAGAGGCTATCCTTTCGTCATTGTGTGTACCTGGCACCTTTGTTTAAAATCAGTTGGCCGTAGATATGTGAATTTATTTCTAGGTTTTCTATTTTGTTCTGCTGGTCTATGTGTCTGTTTTGATGCCAATACTATATTGTTTTGGTTGCTATAACTTTGTAGTATGTTTTGAAGTCAGGTAGTGTGATGTGATCAGCTTTGTTCTTTTTGCTCAAGATTGCTTTTGCTATTCAAGGTCTTTCATGGTTCCATATTAATTTTAGGATCATTTAGTCTAAAGATGTAACATCCCCAAGGTGGACGGAAATCTGCTTTCTCTTATTTTTGAGAAATGCTTGTAAAAGGCATTTGGTCATTTTACAGAAAACATATAGGTAAGTCATAGAATTTATCAAGTCTCATGGGATAGAGTATAGGCAATTGACAATTTTTACTTTTAGAACCACCATCACTTAGATACCCAACAACAAAATCTGGCTGTTGATTGTTAAGTGAATCTGAATAGTTTTTCTAATGCCACATACTTTAATTAAAAAAGAAAAATAAGTTGGGAAATGCATCTTATATCGTTGCCCATTTCATCATGCTTTGGTGTTGTATTATTAATCTTAATAGTTCCCAAAGGGTTTTTGGGAACTTAACTAACATGGCTGAAATTTGCTACTCTATATAACTTCAGTGATACATTTATCATGTTAAATGACCAAAGGACATAGAAGAATCAGCTTGAATGCTGAAAAAAAGGACAGAAGAAGAACAGCTGAAGGAAATCTGGATAAGATTATGTAAAGTACACATCTAGACACTATATGTAACAAATCTATGCACGAGTTTTAAAAGTTAAGTTTTAATGGAAGTAGAACATACTTCCAGAAACGTACACTAATTATTGGTATACAGCTGGATGAATCGTCTTAGAAAAAACTACTCATGTAACAAGGATTAGAAAACCTCTTTATGACCTCGTCCAGTTGTTAATGTTCCTCTTCCCCTCCAAGGTAATGCTGTCCTGACTTCTAATACCATGTAGTAGGCTGACTGTAAAAAAGTTTCCAATTTTTTATTCCTCCTGGGATCCATGCCCTTTGCTGTGTAATTTTATGATGCCTTCTTATTACAGTCAGGGAGTCTACCTCACCATTTTGTTCTGGGTTCATCCATGTGACTTGCTTGTTAGTAAATGTGATTTCTTATGTAGGCCAAAGTTTATTTACTAATGTGTTAGTTTCTCTCCAAGTCACAACAAGGCCTGACCCTGCTTGGCTTCTGAAAGCAGACAAGATTGGTCGCATTTAGGGTGGTGTGGCTGCAGACTAATGTGTTAGCTTCTAAATATGAGTTCTTTGTCATTCTTTTATTGTTAATTTCTAATTTTATTGATTATGTAGGGGAATACAACCTATATGCAATTTTTTTTTTTTTGGCATGCTATTCTTTAATGAAGTTTTCTTTGTGATCTTAAATGTGGGACATTTTTGCAAAGTTTTGTATGAGCTCAAAAGAATGCTTACTCTCTGTTGAGCATAGAAATGTCCAGATACAAATATATATTCAATAAATTCGAGTGTATTGAATACATTGGCCAGACCTTCAATGTGTTGTTCTCATTCAAGTGTTAACATTTGAGTTGAAGATCTCTAAATATTATTGTTGACTTATCCATGAAGTGCTGTCATTTGTCGTTTTGTAAATTTGAAAGCTGAAATAGTTGCTAATATGTTCTTGTAGCTCAATAACAACAACAACAAATAATAATAATAATCATCATCATCTTTTAGAGACAGGGTCTCATTCTGTTGCTCAGGCTGGAGTGTAGTGGTGGCATGATCATGGCTCACTTGCTGTAGCCCTGACCTCCTGAGCTCTTGCCTCAGCTTCCCAACTAGCTAGGACTATAGGTATGCACCACCATGGCCAGCTAATTAAAACATTTTTTTGTAGTGATGGGGGTCTCACTGTGTTGCCCAGGCTGGCCTTCAACTCCAGGCTTCATGCCATCCTCCCATCTGGGCTTCCCAAAGTCCTGGGATTACAGGTGTGAGTCACTGTACTCAACCTCAAATATTTCTTTATCTGTATATAAACTGTCTCTTTGTCATTTATTATACATTTTGCTGTGAATTCTTCTCTGTCACATATTAAGATTGCCACTCCAGTTTTCTTTCTTTTTCTTTTTCAGACAGGGTCTCACTCTGTTACCCAGGCTGGAATGTAGTGGCACAATCCCTCCCAGCTCACTGCAACCTCCTCCTGAGGCTCAAGTGATCCTGTCACCTCATCCTCCTGAGTAGCTGGGACTATAGGCATGCACCACCATGCCTGGCTAATTTTTGTATTATTATTTTTTTTGTAGAGTTGGGGTTTCACCATGTTGCACAGGTGACTCCAGCTTTCTTTTAGGTTATATTTGCCTAGTGTGGCACATGTATCTGTGCCATTTAGACAACATGCTATTTGAGATTTCCTCATCTCATTTGAGAGTTTAAGCCTTTATTTAATGAGTTTAACCCATTTACACTTATTGTAAGTAAAATTTTATTAGAACTTATTTATTTTACCTTATTCTATATTTTCCATTTATTGTAGGTTCTTTTGCTTGCTTACGATTTTCAATTAGATGGATAAAGATTCCCTTAGTTGGTATAAAATGTATTCATTTTATTTTTATTCTTATTCTATAAGCAATCTTATAAAGCCCATGTCCATAATAATCTACCTTTATTGATATTTAAAACTTATCAATAATTATATCTTATCTCTTACCAAGGCAAGTACTTTAGCAGTGCTCTCATATTCCTTGGCTTCTCTCCACTGAGCTTTGCTCATCCCCTCCCTTAACCATGGTGATTATCTAAAATTTATGGGCAATTATCGGATACATTCTTTCTCTCTTTCTAGTTTAATTTTAAAGTCAACTAGAAAATTGCAAGTAATTAGTAATTCTTACCTTTCATATATCATTTACAACATCCTTCTGTATTTGTTTCTCTTTTTGAGTTTTTCCTCCAGTCTTTATGTGGCAAGCATTCTGAGTCCTTCTATGCTTGAGAATATTTTTTATTATGCCCCTATATTTAAATAGCAGTGTAGATGGATATAAAGTTCTAGGCTAAAAGTTCATTTCTTTCACTATTTAAAGTATTTAGTTTTTCTTTCACACCAGTGTTACAGTTGAGAAGTTGCCACAACCCAAATTTTTCTAGGTTTGCATGAAAAAGTTCATTTGAGTTTTCTAAAGCTTTTACTTTTTGTCCTAGAAGGCAAGTGATTTCATCCAGCCATGTATGACCCACAGAGACTTAGAAAAGGTGCTCATGAAAAACAAAATAATACACTTACTACTCAACCTAGCAAATTGACTTCTAGGAACTTGTTTAGACATTTTTACCCAAATATATAAAAACATATGTGCAAAAGGTCAGTTGTGGTTTTGTGTGTTTGTTTTATCAAAGATTTGGTAAGATTTCATTTTACACTCAATAGAGATTAGATGTATAGACTAGGATCTATCCACATGATGGAATAATATGTAACTTCTAGAAGCAAAGAGGCAAAAATTTATGTGCTGACAAGGAAGATGTCGAGAATATATTGCTGAATTTAAAAAATTTTAGAGCGATGTATAGTTACCTTTGTTGGTTAAAAAAGAAGTACAGGTACATATATATTTATGTGGATTTATATATGCATAGAAAAAAGGTTTTAAATGTCAGGCACAAGAGGAGAATGGTACCTTGTCTAAAAATTATTCAGGCCTTCATAAGCAGTAGTTTCAAAACTCTGGCCATTTGTTTGCGAAATCTTGCTGGAAATAACAAAATCACAGACTTTTATGGTTGGAAAGGAGCAGAAAGGCTTGTACTTTCTTCCACATAGCTACTCTGCAGATACTTTTATCCCAGAATAGGAGTACAGGAACTTTGTATGAAGTGATAATAGAACTTAATGTCCAAGAAAGGCCTCAGGACTCATGATTTGGTAGAGATTAGAAAGACAGCTGAAGTCAGACAGCCCCTCAGTTGGGTCATTGGTACATTGGCGCAAAGCACCATGTGCAATTTGGGATGCTGAAGTTACAGTTGAGTATGAAAGGGACGTCTTGTAAGACACCCTGCCCTACTTTATGGTTTCAGGGATCCTGGCCAGATACACATTCCCAATATGGGGCCTTAGGTTTGTCCTAGGAGGAAAGCATTCTGATAAATTCAAGCCTATTTCAACCATCCCTAAAAACCCTATCTCAATGGAGGAAAAGGTATTAAGTCTTCCACGGACAGTTCGCTATGCTAGCTCTTTTTCCCTTCTTCCTTGGTTCTGTTTACCTGGGAACATCTGGAACAGGACCAAAAATACAGTAAGAGCCAGTAGCAAGAATTTCATGATCTTTGAGAAGGATATGGCAGATCCAGGAGTTGAGAACATCCTGCAACGGGGCTCTGGACTCAGGTTTTTATTTGCTTCCATGGGGCGGAGTCCAGGGCATGACTCATAGGTAATGATGCAAAGAGAGGTATAAAGGGACATTGGTCCTTTGGCCAGTAGCATTAACTGATTATTCCCCACTCAGAGCTCGGTTCTAGATACACTGAGGGCAGGCAGAAGAATGGAAGGAAAGGTAAAACTGTCATGCAAGTATATACACAGAGGATCCACAAACCAGGAAGTCTACCTTCCTGTGGGAGTGTTGGGATCTCTACTCATAGCTCCTCCCATTCTATCCTAGCACTCATCACATTGCATCAGAACCAACTGAAAACTCCTTGTTTCCAGAGCCAGGGGCTTCAACTTAGGGGGGCTCAGAAAAGAATATTTTAGTATTCTTTTAATAATATTAATATTTTAATATTCTTTTCTGATGCACATATTTTTAACACATTAAAAAATCTTAAATCTGTTAAACACATCTTAATAAACCCATTTTTAGACAATGCATAACATCAGGATCTTTGAAATAAAATAGGTCAGACTTCCTTATTTTACAGATGGGAGCACTGAGGTCAAGAGAGGAAGAATGACTAGCAGACAGGAGAGTTGGGGAAAGGATGCTTATAACAGGGCCTGAAATGCCCTCTTCCCAGGGTAGGTGAAGGGCTATGGGAATGCTCCTTCTGACACAGGCCTCCCGGAAAGAGTACAGTCACTTCTATGAACGCCTACACACAGAGCAAACTTTGCATCCAGCTGTCACCCAGGATCTACCTCAGTCTTGTTTCTCTTAGGGTTCATTTTCACCCTCTATCAGCCCCTGTAGAAAGGAGTCATACAAACATATACTTACATGCCTGCTTGGCCACAGAAGTAATAAAGCTTGAGAAGAGGAGCTTAATGTTATTTTTCTGAATAAATTTCTGGGTGGTTTATTTCCTTTGGTCACTTTTGTTTGTGATTGATTTCTGGCCTTAATGGACTATGGTCAGAAACAAGGGACTGATAATCTTTGGTTTTGGGAATTTAGAAATGATTTCTTTTTGCCAAAGTACTTGGTTCTTTCATAAGATATGGAACAAAGTCCTCTATTAAATTAAGCTTTTCACTCCCTTAATCAATGTAAATATTCTTATTTTCTATTTACTTGAAGGGTAAAATACTCAGAGAACTATATTAAAATCCCCATGTGATTAAGCATTTAAACAAGTTCTTATATTTTTAGTAGTTTTTACATTACATACTTATTTTGTTGCTTTATTTCATGGTGCATACATTTCTATGTTGCCAAGGCTGGTCTTGAACTCCTGGCCTCAAGCAGTCCTCCTGCCTTGACCTCCTAAAGTGTTGGAATTACAGGCATGAGCCACTGTGCCTGGCCACTGTACTGTATTTCTTCCAGAATTGCAGATGAGAAGTCTGATGTTGGTTTGATTCTCTTTCCTTTGTTGGTATCTTGCATCTTTTGCCTAGAAACTTCTGATATTGCCTTTTTGTCCTGGAAATACAATTTTTTAAAAAAGTAATTTGTGTCTAGATATGTGCTTTTTCTCACAGATATCCCTGGGACTTGGTGAATCCTCTTAATCTAAAAACCCATGTTTTCCTTCAGTTCTGAGAAATTTTCTTCTATTATGTTTCTAATTGTACCTTCTACTTTTTTCTTTCTAATTATTGAGATTATTATTTGTAGAGGTGGCAGGAAAGTGTTCTTTAAAATACTTTTCCTTCTTTAAGAGTGTAGCAGGTTTTCTCATGAAAGCATGAGGAATGTGCAGGAAGCATTACCCCAGCTAACAATTTTCATTTCATTGTATTTTGTTTTCCATTGTGAAATATCTTTTCCATTTCATCTTTTAGACCACCAATTTGTTACTACTGTGACCATCTTTTGTTTATTTATTTTAATACAATTTTAAACTGACCATAATGCTTTAAGTTATGTGCTTTTTTGTGCTTTATTTCTATTTCCTGGAAAGTCTGTGTTATGTTAAAAATTTAACTTTTCATGTGATTCTTCTATTAGTTTCTCTTGAAAGAGGATGTAGTAGGAGAAAACTGCTTTTGTGTGTACTTCATGACCCTTTGGGGAACTGCCTCTATGTGGTGCTGCGAACCACAGGATCATAACTCCATAACCATTAGTGAGGACACAAGGGCCGTGGTGGGTGACTTAATCCTGGCGTTAGGATCTTGAGCAGAAAAAACCAGGGTCACGTGCCTTTACCCTAGAAGCAAAATTGTGGCCTTCCTGTCTTCAGAGAAGGAGATGTGCTCTTTCGCTTTGACTTATATGACAAGGAATTACCTGACGATAAGTCAGAGCAGATTTTGGGCATCTAAACAGGTGAATGACCACAACTGCCTCTTCATTAATAAGTGACAGAGCCAGGATTCAGATCCAAGTCTGTCTGACACCAGAGTTTTTGGCCTTAACCATTATGATATACTTTCTGCAAAATATTCATCTTCTTTAAAAGGGACTATCCTCTCTTTGTCCGAGGCAATATTTCCCCTGAGCCTCTTGACACCATTATCTGTTGCTTCCTCTTGGTCTTTGTTCCATTAATCACTTCTCATCCCTTTGTATTTTCAACTTCTTACTCTTTATTGGATTCCTTTCCCCCCTAGACATAGTTCTCTTCTCTGCTCATTGTCCTGGTCCAGCCTCTGAAGAGTCAAGAGTAGCTATCATTTAACCATTGTATAACATTGTGTCAATTTTTTTTTCTTAGATGAGCCACCATTCTGGAAAAGAAAGATAAAAATATGTGCCTTATTGTGAGGATTCATCACATTAAAGGCTCAATATATGACCAAAGATACTACTGTTTTGTTTGTTAGATTATGAAGGCAAAGATGAGTTCCCAAGCAAAAGGGTATTGATGTTGAGTTCACCTCTCTCTTGTGTATAGATGCTAAATATTACTCCCCCATAGCCCAATTCCTCTATCAAAGTTATGGGAGCAAACAGCCAGGGAGCACCTCCTGATTTAGTCTTACCATGCTGAGGCTGCTGATACCTGGGGCATGACAAACATTTAATTATCTATTGCTGTATTATAACCAACCCTAATATCTTAGTGGCTTAAAATGATAATATAATTCCATTATCTCTAACAGTTTCTGTGGGTCAGGAATTCAGGAGTGGCTTGGCTGAGTGCTTCCAGCTGTGGGTCTCTTATGAGGTTGCAGTTAGATGTTAGTCCTCTGAAGGCTCAACTAGAGCTGCAGGTTCTTCTTCCTCATGGTTGACGAGTTGGTGTTGGTTTTTGGTAGAAGATCTCATAGTTCCTATTCACAGGAAAATCCAGAAAAAGTGACTTTCAGGGAGTGAAAATCTCAAGAACCAAGACCATGAGGTGGAAATGACCTTAGTGAGTTTGCGGAACAGAAACATGGCCACTCTCTTTAAACATGTCTATCTCCCTTCTTCATGAATGAACTCCCATTGCCTTCAGGGAAAGGGTTTCATTCATACCTCAGCTCCTTCCTCAGTGCCTAACACACAGCTTTGTCATGGTGCTACATGTTCCCTTAGATGAAAATTCTTCTTCAGGCTCATCTTGTATATTTCTTGCCCAAGTGCTAGAGTCAGTCATTTCTCCAAGGAAGCCTGTTTCTTTTACTAGAGAATTTTATTAGAAACCAAGTTCTGGACACTAGATATTCCTATTGCTACAGGGGTGTCATTGCTTCTAGACTCTCTCAGCTGACAGAACAAAGAAATACATATGTGTATGTTAACTCACATCCCCAGGGAAAGTAACTTTATTAACTAGTATATGATGCTTATGTGCAGTCCTTTTTGCCTTTAGTCTTAGAGACCCCGTTCATTTCCCAAGTTAGTCAGGTCAGCTCTTATCCTCTCAACTCCTTTCAGTGTGATTACTTCTCATATCTGTAACCCAGTAAGAGTCTTTTGTCATGGTCTGCCTTCTATCCTGGGACTCCCTGACCTAAACAATTTAAAAAATGTGCATAACTACTTTGCATACTTTGGGCTATAAAGTTTCATGGGTTTTCATAATGCGTAATGTCATGTATTCACCATGACAGTGTCATACAGTATAGTCTTACCATCCCCTAAATTTCCTTCATTTCACCCTCCTTCTTCCCCCCAAGTTCCTGGAAACCCCTGGTCTTTTTACTGCTCTATAGCCTTTGCCTTTTTCAAATCACATATAATTGGAATCATACATTACGTAGCCTTTCATACTAACTTTCACTTGGATAAGAGCTAGAAGAATTCCTTGGAATACCAGGCAGAGCCTCTTGTCCTCTTCCCTTACTATCCCCCAAAGAAACAGAGTCTGTCTCTGTGTGGTGAACTGCCTGGAGCTGGGGAAGGGGTGACGCAGACACTCCTGTGGTTACCACTACTGGGACTATGCTGGGTCAGACATGAAGCCAGCTCAGCACCAGGTCTCACTCAAGGCCTTTGGTGCCCATGGCCTTGCTACTGCTGACATTCACTCAAGGCCCAAAGGCTTTTCAGTCGGCAAATGGCAAATCCAGCCAAGCTTGTGTCCTTTCCTTTAAGGCTCCCCTCTGCCCCAGAGCAGGTTCAGAAATACCACTTGGGAACCAGGGTGTGGAGCTGGGAATCTACTTGGTGCTGTGCTCTACTGCAGCTGAGCTGGCACCCAAGCCACAAGACAAACTCCTTCCCACTCTTTCCTCTCCTTTCCTCATTCAGAAGGAGGGTCTCCCCATGGCCAACACCGTCCCAGGGCCATGGCAAGTAGTGCCTGGCTACTGCTGATGTTCACTCAAAGCTCAAGTGCCCTTTGGTCAGCCTGTGGTGAATGCTGCCAGGCCTGGATCTCTCCCTTCAGGGCAGTGGGCTCCCCTCTGGCCCAAGGTGGGAGCAGAAATGCTGTCCAGAATACAAGGCCTGGAATCGGGGGCCCCAGGAACCTGCTTGGTACTCCACCCTACTGTGGCCGAGCTGGTGCCCAAGATGCAAGACAAAGTCCCCTTTAGTCTTCCCCCTCTTTTCCTCAAGCAGAAGGAGTCCTTCCCCATGGCCACCACAGCTGGAATGTGCTGGGTCATACCTGAGGCCAGTACAGCCCTGGGTCTCATGCAAAGCCTGCGGCAAGTACTGCCTGGCTACCCCTGATGTTTATTCAAGGCCCAAGGGCTCTTAACTCAGCAGGTAATTAATCTTGTCAGGACTGAGTCCTTCCCTTTAAGGCAGTGGATTCTCTTCTGGCTCAAGGTGTGTTTAGAAATGTCATCCAGGAGCTAGGTCCTAGAATGGGGGCCTGGGGACTTTGCTTGGTGCTCTGTTCTACTGTAGTTGAGCTGGTATCCAAGTTGCAAGACAAAGTCCCCTTTACTCTCCCCTCTTCTTGCCTCATGCAGAGAGAAGTCTCTCTCAGAGCTGCACTGCCTGAGGTTGGAGGAGTGATGTGAGCACTGCCTTGGCTGCCTCAGCTGGTGTCTCCCTAGGTCATATGCCCCCCAAGTCCACTGGCTCTGAGCCCAGCACAGCACCTTGACTTAGCCAGGAATTGCAGTCCTTGTGGTCTAGACTGCCTTTCAAGCTTATTTAGGACACCAGAGTGCTTTAGCCTGTGGTGGTGGGGCTAGGTGGAACTCAGGTTCTGACTGTTGAGATGGATGATTTGCCTCTGGCTAGGGGTGGTCTAAATGCTCCCTTCATGGGTGCCATCTGAATTCCACCTCATGTCGCTTTCTGCTGTGACAGGGCAGCACTGAGTTCCAATGCAAAGTCTTACAATCACTGCGCTCCCTTTCCCCCAAGCACACAGATTCTCTGCACTATGCGGTTGCTGCCAGGGGATGAGAGAGGAGTGCTGTTGGTAATTCAAGGCTGTCTTTCCCACCCTCTTCAGTGCCTCTTTCCTTGACATGATGTTAAAACCAATCACTCACTTGATTTTTGGTTCTTATGAAAGTAGTTTCTTGCATGGTTAGTTGTTCAATTTGGTGTTCCTTTGAATGGGCGGGGTGGGGGGAACAATTGTTGGAGGGTTCTATTCAGCCATCTTGCTCCATCTCCTCTCATTGTTAATTAGTGTAGATTTAATCTGCTTCCAGGAAAATGTGTGAGGTCGTGCCTTGTGTGTTTGGGAACCAGCATTGGTGTACAAAAGATCCCAGAGACAAAAAGCTTTAACTTGAAGTATTGCTTGTCTTCAGTGTTGGGGAACTCCTGCTCCCTGGAGGTCAAATTTTCTTTTTTTTTTTTTTTTTCCTGAGATGGAGTTTCGCTCTTGTCGCCTAGGTTGTGGAGTGCAATGGCATGATCTCGGTTCACCGCAACCTCTGCCTCCCGGGTTCAAGTGATTCTCCTGCCTCAGCCTCCCAAATAGCTGGGATTACAGGTGCCTGCCACCACGTCTGGCTAATTTTTGTATTTTTAGGAGAGACAGGGTTCGTCATGTTGGCCAGGCTGGTTTCGAACTCCTAACCTCAGGTGATTCACCCACCTTGGCCTCCCAAAGTGCTGGGATTATAGGCGTGAGCCACTGTGCCTGGTGAGTTCAAGTTTTAATTCACAGGATGTTCAAAGCAGTTGGGTAAGTGTTTTCTTTTCTGAATAGAATTTCATTTTTCATCCTTTTCTTTGGAAGTTAAGGGGTTGCTATGCAATTTACAGATGGACCAAAAATCTATAGTTTCTTCTGCTGTTTGATTGTGAGACTTATTTTTTTTTTTTTGGATGGGTGACTGGATTTTTTTTATTACTCAAATCAGTCTCCCCAGCATTTGGGGATCAGAGTTTTTAAGGACAACTTGGTGGGTGGGGGGAAACCAGTGAGCCGGGAGTGCTGACTGGTCATCAGGTCAGAGATGAAGCCACAGGGAATGGAAGATGTCTTCTTGTGCTGAGTCAGTTCCTGGGCGCGGGAGGTGTAGCGGGGTGGAGGGTGGGGCGGGGTGGGTACAACGGTGAGACTTTTTCCTATGTGTGAGCCCATGCAAACTGAGAAACAGGGAGTGGAGAATCCAAGAGGTTTCTCTAATCCTACCAACATGTCCATTTTTCTGATGCTTTCTGATGCTGCCTAAATAGATGACAGTTGCAGAAGCCATGTGACCCTTGAATGTTGGTGTGGATGTGATATGACTGAGGAGAGAAAGAGGTTTCCTTTAAAAGGCATCTCTACATTAGATAGGTGAGCCTGTTTGTGGAGGTTATTGGAAAGGGTGTAAAGGTTTTATTAACTTTCAGGGAAAAAAATTTTAAATCAAACCCAAATTCCAAGTGCCTTAAATTTGTTAGCCCTTCAATAAAAAAACTCCCCAGCCTGGGAGAAGGTGGCAAGTGTTTGGGAGCTGAGCCATCAATTAAACCGCATAAGGTGTGCAAATTCAATAAGAAAATCAAAGAAATACGTCTTTGGAGGACTGAATCTTATAATAGGTTTGTACTTGAAAAGATTATTTGCAAATGAAGAAATTGAAGTATTGAATTGTTTAAAAACTTTTAGTCATAAGGAATATTATACTCTTAGGAATAACACAAAATATATAAATAAAAAATGTGTAAAGAACCCTGTCAAAATCACAAAGATCTTAAAAATAATTTTAATGGTGTTCTTGTTTTCTCATATAAATACTTACTCTTAAAAATCTTTTCAGATGAGAAAAGGCAAAATGTAATTTTAGTTAAATGACCTTAATGTTCCTTCCAAGTACAATATGAGGAATAAAAGATATGCAAATTAACTTTAGGCTTAATGAGTAACCATAAAAAGGGTTATAAAACCCTTCCACAAAGATTTTAATATTATTTAGTTGAGGGAGAGATTTGATAGCTATATCCAGTTCCCATTAATATTCCCAAGCAGGGGAAACATTTTTATTTTTTGATAAAGTTTGGCGTAAAAGAAGTCTGTATTTGTTCTCTCTGAATTTGCCTCAGTGGGAAATAAAAATAAAAACATGAGATTTTTAGTTTATTTAAGACTTTTAATTTATTATTTTACAAAACAGTTAAATACCTAAATTCCTTACACTTCATTTGTAAATTGGATGTTTTTATTAATTATAATAATATTTAAATATATAAATAAAAACATAGGTCTTCAATTAAATTGAGCCATAATTTACACCTATAGTGTATATAAATTTGGTTTTTATAAACTTCAGACAGTATTCTATTTATGTAGAGTTTATTCATCACTTAAACCAACTGGGGCCTAGTTTTATAATGTTCTTGTTTCCCTGTAAAATTGTTGTTATAAACTGTGTTTTCATTATCCTTTAAAATTAACTTATGTTTTCTAAAATCCATCATTGATTTAGGAGCTTTAGAACAATTTAATATTATGGCAAATGTAAATCTTTTTATCTTGACACTTTTAAATAAAATGTGTAGACACGCAGAAAGTGAAGTCTATCGTTACCACATTATCTTCATTTTTAAAAGAAATCTATGTATTCTCATGGATATAAATTAATTTGTTCTTCAAATTACCCACATGAAGGTAGTTATACCAAAGGATTATATACATTGTCCAAAAATGTGCTTGATAAGATACTTATGCTTTAAACATTAGAACTTTTAAGCTTAAATTACATTGTCCTTTACTCCCTGTTTAGTTAAGAACATATTGTAGGCTTTGAGTAGCAGCTGTGGCCACATTCCCATGACAGGCTCCATTTTCTGGAGATTGTACAGCCTTTTGAGGTGAAATGGCTCCAGCGAGAGAGATACAGGCAGTGGCAAAGAAGGGACCTCCGAGACCTCAGGCTGCCCATAGGGAGGGATCCTGAGGACCCTAAGAATCACTAGGGCTTGTGCTTTTTTTCTTTGCAATCACTGTGCCTACCACGAGGATGACCTTGGCCTGGATCACCTCTTTCCAGAACAAGCATCTCTGAATGTATCGGCAGGTGCTTTGAGCCTGGCCCAGCTTTGACCATGGCCTGCAGAGAGGGTGTCGAATACACTCTTTGGAGTGAACATGTTTGATAACCCATACCGTGATGCCTTTCATATAGTTTCTTATTTTTTGTTTCAAATGCTGGACCAAAGAAGTTTTTAAATTTTGTTGGCCTCCATTTGACCAAAAAAGTAATACCGTATTCAGGAAACATTGCTGTGAATGGTTAACAAGGATTTCTGCTGAATGCGGATGCTTTCCTCAAATTGTTGTTCACTATTTCTCCTGGCAGTTCTGTTTATTCATCTGATGTCACATCTTGCAAGATTGTTGTAATACAATATATTAAAACCAATTCTAAAAATTCTTTATGTTTTGCAGACATTTAATGTGAAATCACAAGGTTTGCACAAGCACGATGCCAGATGCCATTTAGCACATAAAAAATGTTTACAAATTTTGCAAACAGCCGATTGTATTACCCCAAAATCTCAGGAAAATGTACAATTATTAGTTAAGTATGTCTGAAATTTGAGATCTAGATGTATAGAACCGCAAAACCAAATTAAAAAAAAAAAAAAATGGAACCCTATGATGACCAAAGTAGTATAGAAGAAAAAACTCAAAAGGTTGGGCCTTTGTGAACTCAGTGAATGAAACACTCGTGTTTCTGGAAAAAAGAGAAGTTGTTAGTTCAGTCCTTACTCTAACCGATGTGTTTTAGATGGAACTAATCTTATTAGTTGACTCTTGACAAAATTGAGAGACAAATGTGTCAGTTGCAGGTAGGAAATGTTTATGAGGCTGGAAAATGGAAACTCTTAACAGGTATTCTGTTATTTAATGAAGCCTTGAAAGTAATGAAATAGGAAAGTCAGGCTGACCAAGCACGATTGACAATAGACCTTCACTACCTGGAAAAAGATGCCAAATTTCAGAGGGAAAGATAGTCAGATCTGAAGCATACAGGCTATAGAACAAAAAGATCTCACAATTATAAGACATTCTATTGTTGAAAAGCAAGGGGAATGACGTAGGAAGTGGAAAGAACTTCTTGGTCTGTCTTCCTTCACTCTAATTAAAGGTTGAACTCCAGTTGTGGATCTTTTACCACCTATGTCTCCCCTTTCGTTGGGTCTTACCTCAGAAGTGCATGCAAAGAGTATTCTTTTTCAGTATCCTGCTTCACTGGTATTGGCAGAATGATTTCCTGTGTTGCTTAATCAAAGAGAATTTATCATTGCCTGGATTCTCTTAGAAACCACTGTATCGGATTTTGGCCTTAGATAGATAACCAAGAAAACGGTTGCAGAGGAGACAATGATACCTTGCGCTGTACATGATGTAGCCAGCAGCCCTGCCTCTTTCCTGTTGCGGTCAGCTTCATCATCAGGTAGAAACAATGTTACACCACTTGAAAAGGACAGGAAGATGAGAACTCCCAGAGAGAAAAATAAAACAATTTTTCAGAAAATACCAGAATTTGAAGTGGAAGATTCTGCATTATCAGATGTTGCAAAGAACAGAGAGTAGTGCATTTGGAGGGTCTCTGCCAGTTAAAAAAAAAAGTGATCAGTTTCAAAGAAAGCAAGATCATCTGCTAGAAGAGGTTGCTGGAGCAGTTTTATCTGGTTCACCACAGCTCTGTGAAAGAAAATAAGTAAATTTAGGGGAACTAATTGACTCTCTAGGTTCTAACCTCTTCAGAAAACTTGTTAATGGAAATTAGGAGCTCATGGAGAAAAACTATTGAAATGGAAGAAGACAGAACTACAGAACCAATTGAAATGGATACTGAGCACAGAGAAGTATTGCTGGGATCATTACCTGATTTGCATAATCAAAGAGAATTTAGCATAGTCAGTTTTCTCTTAAACCACTGTATAAGATTTTGGCCAGTCTCAATTGACTGAAATGAGATTGCAAGTGTGTGCCTCAGAAATATGTGGTGATCAGTCACATACGTGAACCACCAACACAAAATCAGTCTGATTTGTTGAGTAAGAAAATGATTTGCGCCGGGGGCAGTGGCTCACACCTGTAATCCCGGCACTTTGGGAGGCCAAGGTGGGCAGATCACGAGGTCAGGAAATCGAGACCATCCTGGCTAACACGGTGAAGCCCCGTCTCTACTAAAAATACAAAAAATTGGCCGGGCGTGGTGGCGGGGCCCCTGTAGTCCCAGCTACTAGGGAGGTTGAGGCAGGAGAATGGCGTGTACCCGGGAGGCGGAGCTTGCAGTGAGCCGAGATTGTGCCACTGCACTCCAGCCTGGGCAACAAAGCGAGACTCTGTCTCAAAATAAAATAAATAAATAAATAAATAATAATTCGCAAGCAAGATTTGGAATGTACAGCTTTACCAACCAAGCATTCAGAAACTAGCCAAATAGACATTCTCCATTGCTGTCAGCAATGGGATAGATGAGTTGGGTGGCAGTAAAAAGGAGTATATGAAAATATTGGACCATTCACAGGCTTCCTGTAACAAACCTTCCATGAATAAAACTACATTATGGAACTCTTTTCAGATATCAAGTGGAATTAGTTGTAAGGATATTGATTTTAGCATATTTGCATTTGGCATGAAACTTTTCTGGAGGAGGGTGGTTCCCTAAGTGTTAAAAGTTCCAGTAGTTTAGAATCCAGTTTAAACTGGAGCCAAATAGTCCTGTGGACAGTGGCATTTTTCTAGGAGATGTTATGGGAGATGGACAGACTATTCCAGAATCAGACTTCAATTTATAGGCTGTTTGCAGTAGATATGAGGCTCTGAAGAAATCTCTTTCCAAGAACAAGGAAGAATCTTACCTGTCTAATCTTGAAACACTTGAAAGACACAAACCAGAATTGAGCCCTACTCCCCAAAACGTGCAAAGAGATGATATGCTTAACTATTTGGACACTAACGATTTGCACATTGAATATACAAAACCACCTTTACACGTGGCTCTTGGTGAAAGAAAAGTCTCTTTCACCACTAATTAAGTTTCCTCCAGTGGAAAAAAGATTGACCACAATACCATGTAGTTTTGGAGAACTTCTACCTAATTCAGACAAAGAAGACGTCTTGAGTAAGATCCGTGATGCAACAGAATCTCTGTCTGACTTGACAAGATGAAGCAATACGGAGTTAGTATAACTATGATGTACTTAGACTGAAGCTATGCCACAGGATAGAAACTGATTTATAAGTTGAATACATGTTGGAAGTATAACACTCTTCTTCAAGGTCTAAAAAATTCTAAATGCCTTTTAGCTTCCTGTAGTATTTTTAGATAAGGAAATTATGTTGAATTATTTCTCTTTGTAGGGATATGGGGTTGAAATGTGAAGTATTTGGAAAGCAAATGTCAAGCAATGGGAAGCCATTTTGATTTCTTGAGTACACTTATAAGCATTAAGTAAATGACAAAAGTAGTAGTTTAATTTATTATAATTTCAGTTAATTAACATAAGGGTGTGTAGTTTTTGTTGTACCTTCACTAAGTGGTTAATATAGTAGCCACTGAAGTTACTGATCTTTCATTTTAAAGAAATATACTTTTATTGTTTTTTGTTTCTGTGTTTTTTTGAGACAGAGTCTCGCCCTGTTGCCTAGGCTGGAGTGCAGTGGTGCGATCTCAGCTCACTGCAGCCTCTGCCTCTGGGGTTCAAGCGATGCTCATGCCTCAGCCACCCAAGTAGCTGGGACTACAGGTGCATGTCACCATGCCCGTCCAATTTTTGTATTTTCAGTAGAGAGGTGTTTTTACCATGTTGGCCAGGCTGGCTCGAACTCCTGGTCTCAAGTGATCCAACCGCCTTGGCCTCTCAAAGTGCTGGAATTACAGGCATGACCCACCATACTTGATCTTTTATTCTTTCTTTATGGGACATTCTATATTAACCAGGAAAAGTGAGAAAGGCCTTGGGATGTGTAGTCAAGATGACAGATTTTAAGACTGGGAAAGCTCGAAACAGGCTGGATGATTATTCAAGTAGACTGATTTTGAGAAATGATGTTTGGTGGAATAAAGTGCATGTGATGATAAGTGAAGACTGGGGCAGAATGATTTCAGAAAAGAAAAAAGATGGAACTGTCGTCTTTTCCTTTTAAGAAGGAACTTAAAAGGAACTGTCGAACTACAAATCCATTCAGTGGGTGTATAACGTTTATATTGAGTCTAATTTAGTCTAATATTTAGTCTTATATTTAAACTAAATATAAATCCTAGTTTTATATTTTAACAAAAATATCAATCAAAAATTTCATTAGTCTGTTTAAAAATATATTGTATGTATACACATATGTACATATCAAGATCTATTGAAGCTAATGAAAACAATAAATTTGAACTAAATAGAGGAGAAAAGATTGATAGATCAGAGAAAAAAAGTTAAACTTAAGATATGTACTGTATTCTCAATATGAAGTAGCAAATACTTCTTTGCTTTCTGTATACTTTGTACAGGTAGTCAACATTTTCCCCTTGAGAAATTGTGTTTTTTCATATCTCAAAAGAGCTTTGACTCTCATTATGCACTTAACCTTAAATGCATTTTATAATGTAGACAATTATAAAAAGAATAATGATTCCCTTGGCTCTGGAGTAGCTAAAATTTCTAATGATCCTCTTTTAACATCTACAGTGTTGATTATAAGGTACCAAAACTTCAGTTATTCACCCAGGCTAGATGGTGACCTTCTCTTGATCTCGTGTACCTATGCTCCTGTGTTCAACTGGCAGTGCTCACAGATATTCCCCTTGTCCAGCATCAGGACTCAAATTTAGACCTTCAGAGAGTGACAGGCATCTCTTGCATGCAGACCAGCTTTGGCCTTCACAGGTAGCTGTTCTTTTGCACCAAATATTTGCTCTTACTTTGCTTATGTAATCTCTGGCGTGACATACAGACAGAAAGGAAGACAGCATCTTAGTAATAATAAGGCTTGATTAGTGTGCTTTAGAGTCTTTCAGAATTACTCAACAATATTGTAAAAGATATTTTATGGTGTTCAGGTAAAGAAAGCAGCTCATACTTCCATTTGGAGGCCTATCGTAACTATTTAGATAGGTTTTTACATGTGTGAAATGTGGTCTAGATAAATGTATTTCAATGATTTTGTGCACATTGTTAGGAAGGGCAGAACCTTGCTGACATGTAAATATGTATGCAATGACTGTCTGCAGAAGGACTTGTATAATACCCTGCCTCTTGACAGTGTTTGGGCTGCAGTGTACAAAACAATGCCTTCACAGCCTTCACTGTGAAATATTCATGGTTAAAGCTCTGCCACCTCTTCAGGGACCAATCACTGGAGAAGAAGAATTGTGTTAGTTAATCTTGAGCTAGATTATTGTAAGGCACTCAGGAAGTGTGCCAATGCTTCTTCACAAGAAGCCCTCTAATTGATCCAGAAGGGCATGTCATTGAATAAGCTTGGCAATGGACTTCATATCAAGTTTAGTCAGTGGAGACTTGCTCAAACCTGTCTGGAAAGGGCCCTACCAAGCACCAACTTCAAACATGGTGTCCAGTCCTGAGATATCTGCCTCCCACAGTAAGGAAATGTGTTCCTCACCTATTTAATAACATCTTGTTCTTAATTTGTGTTCTACTTTTAGGCACAGGGATCAATGACCCACTTCTTAGCAATGTCTTACAATTACCTGAATAGCTGAAGGCCCACTCTGCCGTTGATCTCGCCCCTAAAATACCAGAGTTTTCAAATAACTTCTACACTGCTATAATGAATTCCACATTGAAACAATTACTGAAAATTTCCAGTGAGACAGCATTCAACTTTCTGGTTGATCTTTCTTTGGACTTCACTGGTTTGTTCCTAAAAATTAGATTATCCTTCTTCATCTTCTTCCCATAAATACACAACCTATTTCTGCCAATAACGTGTTCATTTTCCCATCAGGAAATAAGTCCTTATGTGGGACATATCTCACAACATGGGAAGTTTGAGAAAAAATGTAAATTTTTTCCTTTCTTTCAAAGAAGAAGTTAATAGTGCTAACAAGAAGCAAAATCTTGTGGTTTGATAGTTGCTATAATTTTCCACAGAACTTTACAAATTGGCCATTGAGCCTCAATTGTAAGGTAAAGAGTGTTCACTTTAAAAGATTAAGACTGAAATGGTAAGATTGTGTCTAGGTATTTTTGCTGTGCTTTTGAGTATGAGAGCCCAAATACACAACATCAAGAAATCCATTCAACTATCTTATTTATATGTAAAAGACCTAAATGTTTTAAAATGCTTGCTCACATACCACATGGCACCAAGGGAGAAATTCCCAAGACTTTCTCTTGGGACAACATACATAACAATTGAATAGAGTGATACTGGTTTAACCTTGCAGGATTGGTGCTTCTCTGTTTCATCACCATGGTAGGAAAATACAGAGGTACCTGCCTTTTATATAGTCGCCGGTGTTCCTGGCTTGTGAGGTTGTCAACAACGGCATTATATTAATCCTCATAATCATATCCTGGATTGCACTAAAAATGTCATACTTGCAGAATATAATGCCATATTGTTTCTGGTGAAACTTACGACTTTAAGAAGGGTGCTCTGAATTCCCCCGATTATCCTGTGGAACTGATGGCAGCTGTACATGAAGGTTGTGAGTTCCCCTGCCACATTCTGTAGGCTCAGCATTGGTGAATCCACTGCCAACCAGCAAGATTCTACAATGTAGTTCAGCCAAATGAGTTTGGCCAAACACCTAGAAGAGTGAGGCATCTCAGGAACGTATACCACAGCCCCGTTTCAGAGGACTTCTTTTACCTCTTCTCAGCTCCCTGGCTGTTCCTTCCTCTTTCTGCTCCACTTTTGCCATTCTTGATCACCTTGTTCTTTTCCATTGTCTTTGGGCCTTGAGTACATTTCTTTGAAAAGTTCGAAGCTTTGTCTTCTTCTCCTTTTTCTTTTTCCTTTCCTTAGAGAGAGGGTCTCCTTTCATTGCCCAGGCTGGACTGGCACAATCATAGCTCACTGCAGCCTTGGACTCCTGGGCTCGAGCAATCCTCCCATCTTAGCCTCCCAAGTACCTGGGACTACAGGTGTGTGCCACTATGCCTGGCTAATTTTTAATTTTTTTGTAAAGATGGAGTCTTGCCAGATTGCCCAGGCCAGTCTCAAACTTCTGGCCTTAAGCAATCCTCCCATCTCTCTCTAACAAAGTGCTAGGATTACAGGTGTGAGTCACCACACCCAGCCTAGCACCTTCTTCTGACATTCTGAATGGCTGAAACATTCTTGCAGGAGATGTGTCTTGGGTCAGTCAGGTTCTCTGAAAGCAGATTGGGAAAGATTTTCATGTAGGAGGTTTATACAACATCTGTAAGGAAATGAAGAAGCAGGATTGGGCAGAGGGAGAAATTAAACTAGAATGCAGTTGGCTGGGAGTGGTGACTCACATGTGTAATCCCAGCACTTTGGGAGGCCGAGGCGGGCGGATCACGAGGTCAGGAGATCAAGACCATCCTGGCCAACATGGTGAAACCTTGTCTCTACTAAAAATACAAAAATTAACTGGGCGTGGTGGTACGTGCCTGTAATCCTAGCTACTTGGGAGTCTGAGGCACGAAAGTAGCTTGAACCAGGGAGTCGGAGGTTGCAGTGAGCCCAGATTGCGCCACTGCACTCCAACCGGGCGACAGAGCGAGACTCCGTTTCAAAAAAAAAAAAAAAAAAAAAAGAATGTAGTTGCAGCAGTGGCCTCAGCTGGAGCTGGGGGACATGGAACTTTTTCTTTGACCAAATATTCAAATATTGGCTGTAGGGCTCTTCCTGGGGAAAAGGTGGAGATCCTGGATATGGCAGCTTCTTTTAGTAGAGGGAAATTCCCGGAGATAGAAACTCAGCTGTGAATTCTCAGCAGCCAGCACTCCTGGCCGCTGGGGAAATGAAAGCTTCAGTCCTTATGGGCACCTGGGTGGTACAACATGGCATACATGTTGAGATGTGTAGTTTGTGTGACCTTTCTGGAGGCGTCTTGTTGACTGCTTAAATCTAGTGGACACTCTGAAAAAAACCGTGGGTAGCTAGAGTAGCCAAGACTTCTGCTGTCCATGAGACTGAAAGAAGACTAAGGACAGATATGGATTTTCAAAGATTAAACTCTATTATTTTCTTTTTTGAATGCATGCAAGGATTTATTAAGTTATAATTTATTGGCTGGACTGAGTCTTGCAGATGATGGTGGCTTTGAAGCCCCAATTTACAAATCCTTTTCCAAATTGGGTGTCCTTCAGGAGAACAAAGACTTGACATTAATTGATTGAACCAATCTCATGTACAAATTTGCATATAAATGAGAAATCGGCAGTGAGAGTTATGTGATTAAGAGGCAAAGAAGTTTTCAGAGAGACTTGAATGTAGAAAAGGGAATGTGAAGGATGAAAGAGGAATGTGAATGGGCCCTGATGGAAGAGGTGTGGAAAAGGGAAAGTATATATAGAAGGATTCTGAGTATTTAAAGACATCAGCCGGGTGGGGTGGCTCACGCCTGTAATCTCAGCACTTTGGGAGGCCCAGGCGGGTGAATCACCTGAGGTCAGGAGTTCAAGACCAGCCTGGCCAACATGGTGAAACCCCATCTCTACTAAAAATACAAAAATTAGCCAGGCGTGGTGGTGCCTGCCTGTAATCCCAGCTACTCGGGAGGCTGAGGCAGAAGAATCACTTGAACCTGGGAGGCAGAGGTTGCAGTGAGCCGAGATTGCGCCGTTGCACTCCAGCCTGGGCAACAAAAGCAAAACAGTCTCAAAAAAGAAAAAAAAAAAATTAACACTTTTTCACTTTTGTTTTCTTGCCTTTGAAATATACAGTATTGTAATGGTGCTGGAAGAAACCATTCAAATTTAGTGATGACACTTATAGAATGCTGCATCATTTGCAACCTTTACTAATGAAAATTAAAAGTTCTTACATGGATATTAAGGAGTAATGCATACTGGAAAAAGAAATCTGAAAAAAAGGAACTAAACCATCTTCTACAAATTCAAGTCTAAGTAAAGTGCCACTGAGTGGCATCAGAGAGGGGCACTGTGAGTGTAAAACATGACATGCTCATATTTTCTTTATTGAAAACTCTCTTTTGTCTTTTTCTGTATTGTGAGTTTTAAACTTGCATCTCCCTACCCCTGTTAGTGATCATTGAGATTCCAGCACCTGTCCTTGAAACTATAAACCCTACTCACTGTTGGTGAAGTAAATTTCAACAAGGAGAAAATGTTTTTCCTCCTCCCATGCAGTTTGTGAGGAAAGCAGGTAATATTTAGGTTGATAAAACTATTCTCATGAAGATTCATGCTAACAAAGAAGTTTTGTAAAACACCCAGACTTCACAGTTTGTTGCTCTGCCCTATGAAGTTAACCTTAACCTCCATGAGGTCTGTAATTCCACTTGCTTGTCCTATTTATTATGTTTGTCATATTTTCTCTTTTCTCAAAGAAGCCAGATGGCGATCACTGGATCTTCCAACTCCTCCCGTAAAAACAGAACAAACAAGTATGATGACCCCAGAGGTTTCTTATCTAAACCAACATTGGACACATTTAAATTAATAATGGGTATTAAGAAGATATTGATACATTATTATTTTATAAATATTTCTTCTGCTGTCCTCCATCCTACCCTGACTCTGTGAAGAAAATGTGCTTTGTTTAAGACTTCAGATAAATCTGCATTCCCATCCTTGTTCTCAGGAGCTGCACGAGCTTCGGAAGGTTAACACCTGTCCTGGAACTTCCATTTTTGTATTTATATCTGTACTTACTGCCCACGTTGGGTTTAGGACAGAGCCTGACACAAAATAGTTACTTCTGTCATCTTCCCTCTCTTCTTGCTACCCTCAATTTTTGTTCTCATCTCTGCTTTCTTCTTCGTTCCTATGGTGCTTAGCACAAGGCTGAGTGCATAAATGCTCCATAGCTCTTACACAACAGGCGGGAAGGACAATTTATTATTTTAAAGGGTCTCTTAAAAATTCCCTTTTATTATTATTTGTGTCTTACACAAAAGGACAAATGTTTTTTTTGGGGGGTGGATGGTAATGACATTCTTTTCTTAGCTTTCTTGAGGTATAATTGACAAATAAAAATTTGTGTATTTAAGTTGTACAACTTTGTGTTTTGATATATGTATACATTGTTAAGTGATCACCACAATCAAGCTAATTAACATATACATTACCTCATTTAGTTGTTATTTTTTTCTTTCTTTTTTTTTTTGTGGTGAGAACACTTAACCATCTACTACCAAATATCAAGTATATAATACTAACTGTAATCACTCTACTGCATATTATCTTCAGAACTTACTCACTTTGCATGATTGAAACTTGGTACTCTGTGAGAAATATCTCCCCATTTTCCCCATCCCCCACACTGGCAACCACCATTGTACGCTCTGCCTCTATGAGGCTGACAACACCATTTGTTGAAGAAAATACCCATTACCCAAGGGTATGTTTTTGGCATCCTTGTTGAAGACTAGGTGACTGAATGTGTAAATTTGTTTCTAGAATTTCTATTCTGTTCCATCGGTCTGTCTGTTTTTATGTGAGTACCATTCTGTTTCATTTACTGTAGATTTGTAATATATTTTGAAATCAGGAAGTGTGATGGATTTGTTCTTTTTGGGGCCTTTTGTAGTTCCACATGAATTTTAGTGTTTTTTGTTTGTTTGTTTCTGTGAAAAACAGCATTGGAATTTTGATAAGGATTGCATCGAATCTCTAGATCACTTTGGGTAGTATGGACATTTTAACAATATTAATTCTTCCCATCCATGAGCATGAGGTCTTTTCATTTACCTGTACCTTCTTTAATTTCCTTTGTCAATGTTTTATGATTTTCACTGTACAAGCCTTTCTCCTCTTTGATTAGGCTTATTATTAAGTATTTTATTATTTTTGTTGTCATTGTAAATATCATTGTTGTCTTAATTTCCTTTTCAGATTGTGCATAGAAATCCCACTGATTTTTGTATGTTGATTTTTATCCTGCAGTTTTACTGACTTAGTTTCTTAGTTCTAACAAGGTTTTCTTGTTGAGTCTTTATGGGTTACTACATATATAAACATGTCATCTGCAAACAGAGATAAATTTACTTCTTCATTTTAAATTTGAATGCCTTTTATTTCTTTGTCTTGTTTAATTGCTCTGACTAGGACTTCTAATACTGTATTGGGTAGAAATGGCAAGAGTGGGTCTCCTAGCCTTGTACCAGATCTTAGAAAAAAAAACTTTCAGTTTCTCCTCATTGATTGTTAGTTTTTCAATTCATTGGTTATGAATAATATAAGACTCTCTCAAGTGTGTTGGAGTTCTGGTCTTTTTTTAGGATTCTGGTCTTGTGTAGGGTGGCCAGCAACTGAAGCCTGGTTTCAGGCAGCTTGATGAAGTTATCCTCATGTTCATTTCATGTTAGCATCTCTTCGTGGCTTTCTTCCAAGGGCTTTTTCAGTGCTGAGAGCCTTTCAGTGTTGAGGTCTTTTCATTGTTGAGATTCAGTATGAGCTTTATTGTGTTAAGTTCCTTCTATACCTATTTTTTTTTAAAGAGATGGTTGATATGATTTCAATCTTCTTAAATTTCTGAAGACTTGTTTTGTGACCTAGCATGTGATTTATTCAGGAGAATGTTCCAGGTGTACTTGAGAAGAATGTGTAGTCCTCTGCTATTGAATAGAAAGTTCTATGTCTGTTAGGTCAATTTAGTCTATAATATTGTTCAAGTCAGCTCTTTATTAATTTTTCTGTCTATTCCATCCATTTTTGAAAGTGGAGTATTGAAGTCTCCTACTATTATTGTATTGTTGTCAGTTTATCCCTTCAGATCTGTCTACTTTTGGTTTATATAATTATGTGCTTTGATGTTGGGTAGGTTTATATTTATAAGTGTTATATCATTCTGTTGAATTAACCCTTTTATCATTATAAATGACTTTCTTTGTCCCTAGAGACCCTTTTATCATTATAATGACTTTCTTTGTCCCTAGAGATAGTTTTGACTTTAAGTCTATTTTGTCTGATATAAGTATAGCCACCCTTGCTTTCTTTTGGTCACCTTTTACATGGAATATTTTTTTTTTCCGTCACTTCACTTTCAGTCTATTGTGTGCCCATAAATCTGAAGTGAGTCTTTTGTAGACAACATATCATTGACTTTTTTTTTTTTTTTTTTTAACCCATTCATGTACTCTCCCTTTCTGATTGGGAAGTTCAATTCATTTACTTTAAAGTAATTATTAATAAGTGAGGGCTTTAAATATTTTGTTACTCATTTTCTGAAAGGACAAATGATTTTCTCTTACTAGGAGAGAAAGCCCACTTTTGTTATGGATGCTGGCCAGTATCTCACTTTCCCATTCTAATGTCTAGATGGAATACATATTAAATGTTGTATCTCTGTTATGTTGGCTTCAGATAAATTGCCTCTCTCTATATTTTACTGACCAAAACCCTACCATGCTTCAGAAGCTAATACAGTCAGAGTTCAGACTTGCTGCAAAAATTATTTTGCATCCTTCATAAATCAGCCACCTACTTCTCCTGGGACCCTGCAGCCACAGAGTTTCATATCCTGACCTTTGTCAACCTTTGGAACCTGCTTCGTGAAACTCAAATAATATAGGACTCTCTCGAGTGTGCTGGAGTTCTGGTCTTTTTTTAAGATTCTGGTTTTGTGTAGGGTGGCCAGCAACTGAAGCCTGGTTTCAGGTAGCTTGATGAAGTTATCCCTATGTCCATTTCATGTTAGCAGCTCTTTGTGGCTTTCTGCCAAGGTGGATTTAAGAGGTTGCTGCTTTTGCAGTGATGGGAAGGTGGAAGACTTGGGAATGTGTCAGTCAAGGCTGGCACTAATATGTTTGTCACTTAATATGCTATTGCCTGTTGTCTGTCAGCTTCAAATCCAACCATCTATGTTCTACTTTGCAATGCTGAGGCTAGCACTCTACAAACAGGGGTTCTCCTTTGCAGAATGTTTCCTTAAGCTCTGCCAACAGGGGGTGCCAGAAGCACATTTCAAAGTTGGAGGGGGAACTCTTTCCTATTTACCTGCTAAGGGCTTCCTATTTATTTCCTGTTGCCAACAGCATCACTCATTCTTGCTTCTTCACTCCAGTGCTGGGAGGGCATTCTAGCACAGCTGAATCCAGTTTGTAATTTTCCAACACAGAGAGCCAGCCTCATGATGTCTCATAGAGATACTAGTTCTAGCTGAGCAGAGCTCCTTCCTCAGAGATCTGAAATTTAGCTCTGCAGGTCTCTTCCTCCAAGCTTCTAATTTATTTTTAACGGTTCCAACCTTTTTTCTTGTTATTTCCGCTCTGGAATTGGTAGCTGATTACTGCAGTTGCTACCTCTGTGATAACCGAGTGTCCTCTTTTTATTTTTTTAATTCTTAAATGCCTATATAACAAATCTTTATATTAAAGTTAATATTAAATTTATTAATATGAATGCTACTATTACACTTAAATGTTAAATAATCTCTGTTAAGATAACTGATAAAACTCTGACTCATACAATACACAATTAGATGAAGGGTTAGGGGCAAGAGATTGAGTCCCATTTGAGGAGAGGAAGGGATCTCTGAGAGATTATGTTGGACACCAGGGATGAATTTTGTTGGACAGTGGGAAGGGAGCATGCAATTAGGGAGATATTTGGAAGATGGTTCAGGATGAATACTAGGTAAGGAGTTGTATTGGGGGAATTAGGATTGGTATGAGGTGGTCTGGAGAGGGGGTGAAATTTTAGGCCAAATGAATCTGCATATAGGGATTAGGCAGAGTGATGGGCTGAACTGGGCCTAGTGGTAGTAAAGTTAGGTTGTGGTTGACTTGGGGTTAAACATGGATAGACCTTGAGTAGAGTAGGGTTGGAGTTTGGAGTTAAAATTGAAACAGAGTTTAGGCTCAATTTGAACAAAAGTGTGAGTGATCAGAACTTGGGATTGGTCTGTAGTTGTGTGGAACTTGAGTCTGTGTTAGGCTTAAGTGTAGCCATGTAATCAGGTAGGTCTGGGTCTATTAAAATTTATTCTGTTGCCTCCTCCAAGTGAAAATATCCAGAGGCCTTTCTCCATAATTTCCCAAATTCATTGGGTGAGAACTGCATAGGCACTGAATGGTTCAAATGTTAGAATTTGGAAGTTGGGTAGAGGAAGAAAAAGGGCTGGTATGTTCAGAGAAGGCACCTCTTGAAGCTGAGCATTTACACAAGAATACCCTGACAGTAGTTTCTCCCATCCCTCCACTATTTCAAAGGCAACACAATCATCTTTCTGTCCTTCTCGTCTCCCTCATCCAGACTCTCTTTTTTCTTCCGCTGCTCCTCAACTCTCTCTACATGTGGAAACTAATTACTGCCAGTGGTTTTCTTTTCATTTTAAAACATATCCCACCAACCTGTAGACTGTTTTGTGAAGAAGACCAAGATGGGGAAACTGAACCTCAGAAAGGAAAGTGACCTGACCAAGGCATTCAGTGGGTCACACACAATGGTGAAATTCAGAAGAATCTTCTTTTGACTATCAGACTGAGCAATGAGGAAATATTAGAAGTGAAAATAAATTGATGTTGGTGATACAAAGTATGCTGGTTCAGGCAATATGGAACTCAAAAAACCGTGGTAATAAGGAACTTAAAAAAGGTGCTGACATTTGCTTTGACTGATGCAGCCGTGTGTCTCTGTCTGGATGGAAAGAGTGAGAGAGAGAGAGAGAGACAGTACCTTCCTGCAACTCTGTGTCAACATTTTGCCCATTGCTCTGGTGGATACTGAGAGAGTTTTGAGTTTTTTGTAGTAGTCTTCCTACTCAGGGCAATTGGGAGAGGGCAACCCCTTCAGATTGGGGTGGAATCAGATTAGGTTTGAGTTTCATCCTGAGGAGGGCTCCCTGCAGCACTTACTTCTCCCTATTTTTGCGAGGCCTGCTGAGAAGGCATGCCAGGCAGCAGGGAGGGGTCCCCTGTCTGTTTGGATGTGGGATGGGACATACAGGGGCACTGTGATTCAAATGCAGCAAGGACTGTAAAAGTTTTTGGTACTTTTCTGGGATCTACCTTTCTGTGGGAGGCCATATACTAGCCTGACACAAAGTCATTCGTTCTTTCCAAAACTTCAGAGAAGAAAAACAAATTTTGTTTTTTTGCTGCCATCCTGATCCAAAGAAAATAGAAGAAATAATTTTTAGTTTATTCAAATACTTATAAACAAGGGATGACTTTGAGCATTGTTTATATATTGGAATTATTTTTAGTTTATTTAGGTACTGAAGAATTTATTATGCCTAGCCCTTTGTAGAAGGATAAGCATGAAATGAGTGGTAATAAATAAATGTATTGTCAAGGGAAAGCATCACTGTGGAGGAATTTCAATAACTAAAATGCTGAAAACTTATGGTGACAGCTGTGGAGGAATTCACTTACTCCATTTCTTTTATGAAGATGGTTGCACTTGAAACTTTATATGTGTATATAACCTGAGTTTTCATATGTGCACTGTATTGAAAGTTATATTGAAAACGTTGGTAAGTTTGAGTATGTAAAAATGTAAGAATTTCTCTCCATCAAAAGATACCCTAAAGAAAGTAAAAAGGTAAGCTACAAACTGTAAGGAACATAAGTGTTCTTTGACAGGCAAATAGATAAATAAATTGTGGTATATTCAAAGAATGAGCTACACATCAGGGAAAAGAAGTAAAATGCAGCTACATACAACATAGTTGAATTTTAATAATAATATATTATGGATTGTAAAAGACAAATCTTAGATGACTATGTATACCAAAGAAGACTTTGGTACCTCTGTTAAAAATAAAACTATTTTTTCCCACCCTCCCCAAAATAAACAATAACAATTACCATTATGCTATTTTGAAATGCAAATAAATATGACAAATTCTTGGGGAGTGGATAAGGAAAGGCAGGATGTGTGGGATTTTAGAGGAATACAGAAGTATTTAAATATAAGTTATTGATGCTATTCTAGCTCTTGTATTTGTAAAGGACTCATTATTTTTAAAATAAATAAATGAGTAAAAACATCGAAATAAATAAACATAAAAGAGGGCTATAAATATGCCAAAGATTTTGATGGACCAGGGATAATGGTATGCACCTCTGGTATACTAGAAAAGAAAAAAAACCCAAAAAATCCCCCACAGAAACCTATAGAGCAATGGATATAACAGCTGCAACTGGCATTATCTAGAAAGGAGTCAGCCTTCTCCAGGTAAGTTTCACCATGTGGAGAGATGGTGTGGTACAATGGATGTAGTTGAGGGTTTGGGATATGAATGTTGGCTGTATTACTTACTATTTAGAGAGACTTTGCTGGAAATTTCTAAGCACAAAACCAGAAAACAGCTATGAAGGATTAACTACTTAAATTTAGTTACTTCTCTATGGCAAAATGTACCATACGCAAATTAAAAGATAAGTCCAACCCTGGGAAAATATTTAATTACTTCTTTAGTTCAGAGAGGAGTTCTCTGGTGGGGCATAAGATAATCTTATGGGCAGTAAAGTACTTACTTGAAGGAAATTATAAAGTGACACTGTCTAATGTACAAGGGGATAAGGAAACCTAAGTTTGAAGAAAACTCAAGTTGCACATAACCTTGAGGTTCAGACATATTTAGACTTGTTTGGAAAAAGCAAAAGAGAGGATACTGGTCAAATAGCAACCAAATTTCAAGAATGAGCAGAAAGAATCCTCTTTCCCTGGCAGCCATGCTGAGCAACAAAGCTTAACATTGGGTTTAAGCATTTGCCTTGAACTCCGTGGCAGAGTGAGTACTTTTCTGCTGAAAACATCTCTAAAATGGATATTTTTCATATTTTCTTAAATGATTTCATAAGCTTGCAAAAATTAAATAATATGGAACCAAGAAATTGAATTGAGAAGGGAATCCTTTTAAGAAAAGAAACACTGAAACAGTTTCACCTTGAACATGAATAGCAAGGGACATCCAGATATTAAATGACTTCTGATGTGATGCAGTAGAAAGAACACAGCTTCAGCTCTGATACATGTTTGCCAAGATTATTAGCTTACGTCAATAAGCCATTAGAACTAACTTCCTACCTACATGATATATTGGTGAACAAGCAAAAGGAAAGGAAACTAGAAAATCAGAAGGTGGATCAGTGGCTCAATGTCTTCAACAAATCAGTGTGACAAAATGGGGACTGTGCTAGATTAAAAGAGATTGAAGGGATATAAAAAAATCATGTACAGTCATTTAAGCATACCAGCTTCACAGAACATTTCTGGCACAATTGGGGAAATTTGAATATAGCCTAGGTGTTAAATATGAACAAAATGCATTAAAATTGAAAAATGAAGATTATAAATGAAACAAAGCAGATTATGAAACAATGTGTAGTGAGATTTCATTTTAATAAAACCTATGCATACAAAAAGATCTAGTAATATACAATAAGATGTTAACTGTGCCAATCTCTAGGTAATAGTGATATAGTGTTTTTATTGTTTCATTTTTTGCTTACCTGTATTTTAATATACAATAAAATATACCCCTTTTGATATAATATTAGTTTAAAAATGAGTTAAGCATTACATTTTAGATGCTAGAAAAAGAGCAAGAGGATGTCTGGAGAAACCAAGAGAAATCACATAGTAAGTTCAGGCATTTCATTGAATTTAATCCAATGGACTATAATAACAACAAATACCCTGGAATATAAATAACAGAACTGGAATATTAATTCTTGTTAAATATAATAAAATAAACAGATTTTGTATAATCTTATGAAAAAAATGGAAATAATTAAAAACAGTTAAAAAGCTGGAAATAACTATAGACACAACAGAGATTAAGAATAATAAAACTCTATTATGAGGAAATAAGCATATACATTTGAAAAATACTTCAAGGAAATACAATCCATCAAAACTAGCACTGGAAGAAGTACAAACCTGAGAAGATCAACCAAGCATAAAGACACTGAAATGGTACTGACAGGCCTCCCCCTCCCAGTAAGCCTCAGACTCATAAAGTATTAACATTGAGTTCTACTTTGCTTTGCTTAAAATAGTTTATGTTCTTTTGTCTTGGAATAATTGTTATTAATACCCCCTTTATTCTTAAATGTGTCCTAGTTACATAAATTATAGAAGAATTGTATAATACCCTTAGATCTAGCAAACTTTGAAGGAACAGTTAATTCTTATATTGCACAAATTGTTCCAGAAAATAGAGGAAATGTAAAATCTGCCTAAATGATCTTAGGAGGTCAGTGTTATCTTGACTTCAAAGGCGGGTAAAAACAATAAGAAAGAGAAACAATAGGCTGTAGCTCCTCTGCATATATATGCCAGAATCCCAAATAGAATAGTGAATAATGGAACCTAATAACTGTGTTAAAAATATACTTCCTGTATAATCAATTAGGATCTATCTGGAAACTATGAGGATGAATAACATCAGAAACTCTAACAATGTAAATCTCTACCTTAATAGACAAAAGGAGAAGAATTATATGATTCTTAAATGATACACAGAAAATATTTTATAAATTTCAAAAATTAAGTATAGTAGAATATTTAGCTAATTAGGAAGAAACGAGAACTATCAAACATGCTAAAGATTAAATGCCAAAATTTTGTGGCAAATGTTAGATTTATTCAAGGAACTGTAGATATAGTCCCTTTAAAATTGGAAAAAAAACCCCAAGGACTGTCATTAATAATGCAAATATTTATTACAACAGTGGAGGGAAAGTCTGCCCTTGCTTTTAGGAAAAAATAAGAAATAAGTTCAAGGACTGAAAAGGAGGAGCTAGTTCCACAGATTGTAGAAATCGATAAACAAATTCAAAGATTTATAGAAATGGGCAAAGAATAGCCAATATAATTGTGAAAAACAAAGTTAGAGAATTTATATTACTGGATATTAAGAGTTATTATAAAGCCATAGTAATTAGTAAAATGTACTGCTGATGCAAATATAAAGAAACTAAGCAACAAAATAGAAAGTCTAGAAAGAGATCTAGTCATATATGATTCCATGAGAAAAGTAGAACAATAGAGTAATAGCAGAAGGATGGTATTTTCAATAAATGGTTATCAGCTGGTCTTTCCTTCACATCTAAAATCAGTTCCATGTAGATAATAATAATAATAAAACAGTAAAGTTTCTGGAACCAACATAGGAGAATATGTTTATGACCTTGGGGTAAGTAAAGATTTCTTAACCAAGACACAGAATGTACCAACTATGAAGAAAGAGATTGATAAATTAGACTTCATTAAAATTAGGAACATCTGTTGAACACAAGATGCCATTAAGACGCAGAAAAGTAAAGCCACAAAATTGTGGCAGCTATTTCCAAAACCTATAGCCAACAAAGATCTTGTGTCTTGAATACATAAAGAATTTTTACAATTCATTAAGAAAACCTCAGACACGCACTCCAAGAACAAAGAAGCCAAAGTGTTGAATAGAACATCCGAATGACCTGTAAATATATGAAAAAGCTCTTAATTCCACTGGTCATTAAGGAAATACAAATTAAAACCATAATGAGCTACCATTATACACAGAGATTAGCTAAACGTAATCAAGATTAACAATATCAAGTATCAGTGGGGGTGTATTAAAATGGTACACTACTTTGGGAAGCTATTTGACAGCAGATCAAAAAGCTGATCACATGCCTATCTATGACCTCTCAATTTCCCCAATAGAAAGGCCTACATATGTGTATAAAAAGTTATGGACAAGAATGTTCATAGTAGCATTATTTATAATGGCCCCAAACTAGAAAGAACCCAGTGCTTGTCATCAGTAGTATGGATAAGTTAGTTATGGTAATGGAACACTATGCCTTAATAAAAATGAGTGAACAATTGCTATCTCCACACGACATGGACAAATCTCAAAACATAATGATGAGTCAAACTTTCTATGATGAGTCAAACTTTCTGGAGACTGTAACTTTAATAGTAGAGTTACAGTCCATTCAGTCACTGATGCTTTTCTCACAATCAAAGTACGTATCCAGGTGTGTCGCTCCTTCCTGTGATAGTGATGTGAGTTATCAGCAACATCTGGTAGTGTCCTTCTCAGCAACGTGGTAATCTAGCCTGCCATTGGATAAGTTCAGTGTAGATTTGTCTCGTAGTCTCTATTAGCAACACACCGTTTCAGGGGGATTCTTCCATCACTTGGCCACACGATGGCGTAATGAGCCTAGGGAAATAAGAAAACTGTGTTTTCCATTATATAAAGTAACAGGCTAGGCTTCACTGCTAAACACATAGTGCTTCCAAACATTAACTCAAAAGGAGAAATATCATGTTTGCTAAAGGGGAGTTAACCTTAATTTTCATAGAACAAATACTAAGGCTCCGAGTCATTGTAAGTCAGTGGTTTCATTTAATTTAGCCAAATGTTTTTTTATTTTTTTATTTTTATTTATTTATTTATTTATTTATTTATTTATTTATTTTTTTGAGACGGAGTCTCCCTCTGTTGGCCAGGCTGGAGTGCAGTCGTGCGATCTTGGCTCACTGCAACCACCTCTGACTCCTGGGTTCAAGCGATTCTCCTGCCTCAGCCTCCCAAGTAGCTGGGATTACAGGCGCTCTCCACTATGCCCAGCTAGTTTTTATATTTTTTGTAGAGACAGGGTTCCACCATGTTGGCCAGGCTGGTCTCAAACTCCTGGTCTCAAGTGATCTGTCCACCTCAGCCTCCCAAAGTGCTGGGATTACAGGTGTAAGCCACTGCACCTGGCATAGTTTAGCCAAATAATTCCTTAGAGTAAGTTTCATTTGTTCTGTTTGTCCAGAAAACTGGGGATGATAGGAAGCATAAATTATTGGTATTTGTAGGTTTTTACTGAGCCCCTGATTTGCCACAGGGAAAGTGATTTCCCATGTCAGATTCTCCATGTTCAGGAATTCCAAAGACTGGGATGTCATAATTTAGTAAGGCCTTGATCACCATTTGAACACTTGCTTGAGCAAAAGCAAATACTTCTGGCCACCCAGGCATCATACTAAAGAGTATTTCTTAGCTTGTGATGACCGAAGCTCTACTCTATAATATTCATTTGCCACCGGGTCCTAGGAACTTTGGCCTGAGTGGGCTTCCTTGGCTTGCCTTAGGTATTCCCTGTAGAGAAATTTGCTGACAGACAGCACATGCTCATATTATTTACCGAATTATTTGACCTTATTACAGGAGTAGTAAGATTCCAAGATTTTCAGTATATTCCTTTTGTTTAAGGGATATTGCTGGTTGGATGGCATGAAAAACCAGTTCAGGAATATCTCATTGGGTAATTCCCATATTTTCTATGGTGCTATTTTTAGCTCTCCTTGATGTCTAATTTTCTAATCTGGGGGGAGTTTCATATTTCTGAAACCATGAATAGGACTCCCCATCGATGTGATGGGACTTCAGTTTCCCCAGTCCAAATCTTAGTAGCTATTTTCATGTAAATTTATTTAGATGTTTCATCTTGTCTATGAGTTCTACAACGAACATAAATCTATTGGGGAAATTGCAATGACTCTAATAAATCAGTCCATTTCTGTGTGACATTTTAGTTCTCATTAATGTTAGAAAGCCTCTGTTCTTCCAAATTTGGTCTGTAATATGACATGTCCCAAACACATATTTGCTATCAGTATAGATATTGACTATATCTATATAAAGATATGGCTAATTTAAAAGTTTGTGTAATAGGTGAGTACTACTGCTTGTCTGCTTTTATGTTTGTGAGAACATCAACCTCTATCACCTCATGAAGACAGATTGCCATCAGTGAGGTGGCGACCTGAAAGTACGCCATCGACATTGTGCATCCATGGAGTGAACTTGAAAAAGTGTGTCCCTTGTGGATGAAGCTAGAAACCATCATTCTGAGCAACCTATCACAAGGACAGAAAACCAAACACCGCATGTTCTCACTCACAGGTGGGAACTGAACAATGAGAACACTTGGACACAGGGTGGGGAACATCACATACCGGGGCTTGTCTTGGGGTGAGGGGAGCGGGGAGGGATAGCATTAGGACAAACACCTAATGTAAATGATGAGTTAGTGGGTGCAGCACACCAACATGGCACATGTATACATATGTAACAAACCTGCACGTTGTGCAAATGTACCCTAGAACTTTAATTTAAAAAAATAAAAACAAAAAGTGTGTCCCTCAGGCACTCAACGAGATCCAGAAATTTTCCATGAAGAGATGGGATCTCCAAATGTGTGGATTGATATCAGGTTCAACAAAGCTGTTTGGGCTGAAGGAATAAGGAATGTCACATACCATATCCATGTACAGTTGTCCAGAAAATGTAATGAGGATGAAGATTCACCGAACAAGCTCTATACTTTGGTTACCTACGTACCTGTTACCATTTTCAAAAATCTATGGAAAGTCAATGTGGATAAGAACTGTTGATCATCAAATACACCAAATAAAGTTATAAAACAACCTTCTGAAAAAAATTTAAGGTCAAGTAGAAAATGCTGATGTAGATGCTGCAGCAAGTTATTCAGGAGATCTAGCTAAGATTATTGACGAAGGTGTCTACACTAAGCAACAGATTTTCAATGTAGACAAAATGACCTTCTATTGTAAGAAGATGCCATCTAGCACTTTCATAGCTAGAGAAGAAAAGTCAATGCCTGGCTTAAAAGCTTTGAACGACAGGCTGACTCTCTTGTTAGGGGCTTATGCAACTGGTGACTTAAAGTTGAAACTAATATTCATTTACCATTTCAAAGATCCTAGGGTCCTTAAGAACTATGCTAAACCTATAGCCTGTGTTCCAAAAATGGAACAATGAAGTCTGGATGACAGCACATCTGTTTACAGCATGGTTTACTGAATATTTTAAGCCCACTGTTGAGACTTACTGCTGAGAAAAAGATTTCTTTCAAAATGTCACTGATCAATGGCAATGTACCTAGTACCCAAAACCTCTGATGAAGATGTAAAAGGAGATTAATGTTGGCTTTATGCTGGCCAACACAACATGCATTTACAGCCCGTAGATGAAGGAATAATTTTGACTTTCAGGTCTTATTATTTAAGAAATGCATTTCATACCGCTATGGCTGCCGTAAATACTGATTTCTCCAGACCAATTAGTCAAGACTCATTATAATCAAGCTATCAAAAATCAGGCAGAAAAAAGGATTCTGAAAAAAGCAAGAGAAAAGAAGCATATCACATACAAGAAAGACTCAATACAGCTGTCAGTGAATTTCTCCACTGAAGCCTTACAGGTCAGGAGAGTGAGATAATATATTCAAAATGCTGAAGGAAACAAGCTTCCAAACAAAAATATTTTACTGAGCAAGGCTCTGCTTCTGAAATGAAGAAAAGATAAAGGCTTTCACAGACAAACAAAATCTGAGAGAGTTCATTTCTACCAGGCCAGTCTAACAAGGAATGCTAAAGGAAAACTTTCAAGCTGAAAGAAAAGGATGTTAATAACTAAAATGAAAACATGTTCAAGTATAAAACTCACTGGTAGAAGTAAGTACACAGTCAAATTCAGAATACTCTAATACTGTAAAGATGATGATAAGTCACTAACATATTGAGTATAAAACAAAAGACAAACCTATTAAAAATAATGTTACAATAACCTGATAGGGGATATACACAATATAAAAAGTACATTGTGACATCAGAAACATAAATTATCAGGAGAGAGAGAATAAAAATGTAGAATCATATTTTGCAACCAAAGTTAAGTGATTATCAGCTTTAAACAGCCGGTTATAACAATATATGTTTTGTGTAACCCTTATAGTAATCACAAAGGAAAAACTGACAGTAGATACACAAAGGATAAGAAGAAAGGAATCAAAACATTCTAATGTAGAAAATAATCTAATCTCAAAGGAAGATAGCAAAAGAGGAAGAAAGGAACAAAGGTTGTATAAAATAACCAGAAAAGAATGAACAAAACGGCAAAAGTAAGTCCTTGCCTATCAATAATTACTTTGAATGTAAATGGATTCAGTTTGTCAACTGAAAGACATAGAGTGGCTAAATTGATTTTTTTTTTTTTTTTTTTTTTTTTTTTTTTTTTTTTTTGAGACGGAGTCTTGCTCTGTAGCCCGGGCTGGACTGCAGTGGCCGGATCTCAGCTCACTGCAAGCTCCGCCTCCCGGGTTTACGCCATTCTCCTGCCTCAGCCTCCCGAGTAGCTGGGACTACAGGCGCCTGCCACCTCGCCCGGCTAGTTTTTTGTATTTTTAGTAGAGACGGGGTTTCACCGTGTTAGCCAGGATGGTCTCGATCTCCTGACCTCGTGATCCGCCCGTCTCGGCCTCCCAAAGTGCTGGGATTACAGGCTTGAGCCACCGCGCCCAGCCTAATTTGATTTTTTTAAATGACTCGACTATATTTTGCCTACAAGAGACTCATTTCACTTTTAAGGAAACACATAGGCTGAAAGTTAAGGGATGGAAAAAGATGTTCTATGGAAAAAGAAACCAGAAAAGAGCAGGAACAGCTTTTCTTACAACAGAAAAAATAGATTTTAAGTAAAAAATCACAAAGACAAAGAAGGTCATTGTATAATAATAAAAGGATCAATTAATTGAGAGATCAGCATGTCCATCACCTCAAATATTTATTATTTATTTGTGATGAGTTCATTTAAAAATCTTTCTTTTAGCTCTTTACATTATTATTAACTATAGACACTGGAGTACTATTCAGCCTTTAAAAAACAGAAAATTCTGCTATTTGCAATAATATGAATGAACCTAGAAGACATTATGTGAAGTGAAATAAAGCAGGCACAGACAAGCAGATACTGTATGATCTCACTTAGATGTGGAATCTGAAAAAGTTGAACTCATAGACGTAGAGATTAACATGGTTGTTACAAGAGCCTCAAGGGAGGGTGGATGGGGAAAGGGGAGACTTTGGTTCTTGGGTACAAACTTTCAGTTAGATATGAGGAATAAGTTCTGGTGTTCTATGGGGATAGCATGATGACTATAGTTAAAAATAATTATTTATTTCTTTTTTTACAATTATACTTTAAGTTCTGGGGTACATGTGCAGAACATGCAGGTTTGTTACATAGGTACACATGTGCCTCACATAGGTATACAAGTGCTTATTTCTTATCCAATTGTTTATAAGTTTTTCCAAGTTTGCTTGCTTGCTTGGTTGATTCATTCATTCAAATTTGTTTCACACAAAATGCCAACTGGCTCTAATTTGTCTTTGTTTCTTAATGGGAAGAAAGACCCACCCAGGCATGAGCACTGCTGGCAAGTCTCCCACACTTACACAGAGTATCAAGCTCAGATAAGTGATACATGTTGTCCTTCTGCCTGCCTGACCTCAGTTATCTCCCATCCCTTTTAGTTCACTGCACACAACCCTGATCCATTTCCAAAACTAATAAAGGTGGGCTACTGCTCTGCTACAATGATCTCTGTTCGGTCACCTGCAACACAGCCTTTCATTCTGTTGGAACATGTCAGTCATGAAGCCCTGTTTAATGACCATTGTCATCCTTATGATCCTGGCTCAAAAGACTCCAGGTAACTCAGGCCTCTCTCAAAGGTTCTGGGGTCTTGCATGTGGTACTGGTATCTTGGTGACCTCTGCAGTGACTTGTACTCACATATAGTGGGCAACACCTAAAGCCTTTTCTGGTCTCAGATGGGTCACAGATGTTACTCCCAAGGTTAATTTCATGTAAAGATCTCCTCTGGTTCTGCTTTGCCAAGACACATTTAAGAGATTGTTGTTCTTGACATAGTGGACAGTCTAAGCATGGAACATTTTAGGTAGTGCTGTCGTTGGGTGGGGGCTTAATTCATGAGTTAGGTGAGAGACTGTGTGCAAGTTGAGGAGCCGTAGGAGGAGTATAGCAGTTTGGAGTTGGATAGGGAGTTGAGGTGGGGAGGTTGTAAGACCTTAGAGATAGGGTAATATCCAAAAAGTGAGTGGGGATGAGCATGGGGTGAATAATTGTATTTATAGGTTGGGCTGAACAGATGTTTTGGTGTAGTGTAGAGAGGAGATGGTATTTTTTCTTGAATGGAGCTGGGGGTAGAGTTGGTGCAAGTGGAAGATGGGGTATAGAGAGATTTGTAGTTGGGCTGTGTTTTAGATTGATGCTGTGAATTGGGGTTGGGTGGCTTGGATAGTGTTATGTTTGTATGTTTTGCAACTGGGCTTTGGGTGGTTATTAGAAGAGATACGGCTTGAGTTGTAGTTAGTGTTTGCCTAAAGTGGGTATCTTATTCAGTTGTGGGTATGTGAGGTTTATCTGGGCAGGGATTGATTTAGCCTGGGTTTAGGGGTGATTAAGCTTGAGTAAGACAGTTGGATTCATCACAGCAGGGCTATGGCTATTGAAATAAGGAGAATATTGACTCTTTCTCAGATATATGGTTTGCAAATATTTTCTCCCATTCTGTAGGTTGTGTCTTCATTTTGTAGACTGTTTCCTTTGCTGTTTAGAAACTTTTTAGATTGCTGCAATCCACTTGTTTATTTTTGCTTTTGTTGCCTGTGCTTTTGGTGTCATATTCAGAAAATCCTTCCCAAGGCCAATGTCAAGAAGTTTTTCTCTATGTTTTCTTCTAAGAGTTTTATGGTCTTAGATTTAAATCTTTAATCCATTTTGAATTTGTTTCTGTGTATGGTGTAAGATAAATATCCAATTTTATTATTTTGCATGTAGGTATCTAGTTTTCCCAATACATTTATTGAAGACACTATACTCTCAAGAATATGTCCTAGAAATCTACTGTACAACACAGTTCCTATAGTTAACAGTACTGTGATGGACATTTCAAAAATTACTAAGGGAGTGGATTTTAGTTAAGTGTTCTAAAATAAGATTTGATATACAAAAAATAATAAATAAGATAGTGGGAGAAAACTTTTAGGGGTGAATAGGTTTATGGCATAGATTGTGATGATGGTTTTGTGGGTGTAATGTATGCTTATCTCCAAACTCATCAAAATGTATAAATTAAATATGTATAGCTTTTTGTGTGCCAATCATACTTCAACAAAGCGGTTTAAATAAAGAAAAGGGGAGAATAAACATTGGATGAAAAATGTCCAGTATTGTTTTCAAATTCTGAAGAAAGTTTCTTAAGTGTGATTTTCAAGGGCACTGAAGAATAACAGATGTGACTGTGGATGGCTAGGATAGAGGAAATCAGGAGACTGGAATGTTCGGAAGTGTCTCCTGTCATATCTTGGCATATACAGAGAGATATGGCAGCAGTTTCAGTTCTTCTATTGAAAACCAAGATTGTTCTTCCTTTCTTGACAGTGAGTTCAGATTCATCTGATCTAGAGGTTTCTCCTACTCTTCCCCTTTTTTCTCCCTCTGTTTTTCTTCTTCCTTTCCTCCTTTCTTTTCCCATATTCCTTCTATTTCACATTCTCCTCCTTATTTCTCAGCTTCTTTTATCCCCTTGTTCGAGAGACACTTGTTCTCATGCTCAGTAAAGCTCAGTTCTCATTTCTAATGGTGGTAGAAACCACAGGTGGGTTTGCAAGAAGCAACAACAACAAAAACAAAGACAGCACTCTATGCTTCAAGAGTTGTACATAGTGTAGCTTCCTTAATAATTATTGAGTAATTTTACTTGGCAGAATTTATGAGCAGGAACAGTTCTGGACAACCTCTTCTATTAGGGCAATCCAAACAAATTTTTCCTTTCATCTTCCCAAATGTATGCATATGAAATTAAACTGTTTGAAAGCCAAGATCTTGTCTTTTAAATCTACACATTTCTGATGTTGAGCTGAGTGTGTTGAATAGAGTAGGCTTTAGCAAATTCTTATTGAATGAATGAACATGTAATGAATCATGGCTAATAAATGTATATGAGTAGAAAGAACCTTAGAAATTAGATGGGAGAGGATCATGTTTGGTTGCACAGCAGGCAGAGAAATAATATATCACATTGATTTTGACTCGGAATGGAATTTTTAAAAAGGTCCAGAGCGTATCTTTTGTTTTTTGACTTAAGACATTTTAATTTGCTTTTGAAACACTTCCAGTGGGGAAACATGAGCTGGGCCATGTCTATAGCTGAATGTGAGAAGGCCAGGCAGAATTGTGGCTTTTGCTGCGAACAGGAGCCCATTAGTATTTTCCGGGGAACTCTTACAAAGCACCCTTGCTCTGGCATCTCCTTAGATATACTGAATCAGAAATTCTAGAGACTTGGTATGAATATACTTAAAAATTTCCCAGGTTATTTTGAAGTATGACATCTTATTAACTTCCTTTTTCACAAACACAGTGGAGACTTCCTGATTTGGTGCAAACTCTCCCATTCCCATTTTCTGACATGGAGAGACGGAGTCCAGAGAGTTAAAATATAGCATTGTGCAGAGGGCCAGAGACTATATGCTGAAATGCAAAAGTTGGTCCTCTCTGACTTCAGTTGGAAGATGGAGAGATTATCAAAGTTGACATTAATTTGATGTGGGTGTCAAAATTTGTGATGATGCAGGGCGATCTAAGGTTAGAAAAGTAGGAGTAAGAAACTGTAACTATCTATGACAAAAATCTTTATTTTTATTTTAAAAATTTATTGAGTCACTGTAGGCAGAACCCTCTTGGGCTGGCCTTGACCCACTTTCCATGTGGAGAGAATGAGGAAAAGGCAGTTTCCCCATTGCTTATTCTTGGTATCTATGTTTCTATCCATCCCTCCAGTGACTGCAGACAGGAGCTCTTGGGTCTCCAACTGCCCTCCAGTGTGTTTGGTAGAAAGGAAAAGTCCTAGAGGTCAAGTGTTAGCCAGAACAGTGTGGATGTCACTTGGGGGAGGCCCTCTGCAGATCTTCTTCTCCCATAAGTATAATGGTGCTGAGAGAGAGAGAGCATGCAGGTCCCATGATAAGGGTGAAGATTAAGGTGGGAAACACAGTGATGTCATCGTGCTGGAGCATGGATGAATCAGCATCATTTTCAACCTCCTTCCTCTGGTTGACCAGCAGGCTGGTTGGTGTTGGAGCAGTTGAGATCCCTCTCTGGATTCCTAGGGCAGTTTATACACACACCAGTACCCAAATGTTATGGGATATCTGCCATGGAGGCATTTCCCTCTTCTTTATTTCTCTTCCCATTCTCCAACTTCACCTAAAATTGGGCATTTTACTTTTTCTAATCTAAAAATTAGCAAAGTATTCATTTTTTTCCCTGCAAGAAATATTATACTTGCTTTGTCCCATTTTCATTAATGTTAATAGTGAATACATTTGATTAATTGGAGACCTCTATCTACTTAGCACTGAGTCCATGGCCTGACACGGAGTGAGTGTTCATAAATGGGTGTGGAATGAGGGCGCAGGGGGATGGTTGAAAAGGTCCTTGAATGTGTGTAGACATGATGAAGGATGATGCCATTTTCTCCTGGAAACCCTATCACAGAGAGGCAATGTGACACAGAGAGAAAAGAGCATGGGCTTGATGTCATGTAGACCAGAAATTGAATACTGGTTTGATCAAGTATAAGCTATAAGAATGCAGACAAAACAAAGCATCTCTTTGAGCCTCAGTGTCTTCATCAAAGAGTGAAGATAACAGCAGGTTTTTATGAGGTTCAGTGAGCTATCATTTGCAAAATGCCTGTACGTGGTTGATGCTGGACCATACCACAGTACATGGTAGCGATTGTTAATATTTCTTTCTAATTGCTCCTTTGTCTGTAGAACATTAAATAGGTAAGTAATACTATTGATGACTAATATTTATATAATGCTGATTAAGTGTCAGGAACTTTGTCACTGGGGTATTTTCAGGCAAAGAGCTTATGTTCACTCATGTACACACCTGGATTAGCAATATGTGGAAAGTGCATGGTGGAGGTTTGTACAGTGAGCACACATGCTCAATTTATGTGAGAATGTGGATCTGTGAATAAAGTGGGTTGTATACATGGGTCTGTGTATATGCTAGTATGCTGCCCATGTATGCACAGTACCTGTTTCTGTAAGTCCAATGTACAAAGAGAGACAAGTGTAGTACTTGTTTGCGCCTATGTTTCAGAGGATAAAGGCATGCATGCACACTGGCTTAAATATTTGTGTGCTATCTCAGAGTAGATCCTGGCTGCCTCTGATTAGCTGTGTGTGAGGGGCACAGATCTCTGCAGGCACTTGGGACATATGTGCTCGCAGTGGCATTCTTTGAAACTTCATACTCTCAGGAGAAGACTTTCATATCAACAACACCATCTAATATTCAATTACTTGTTATGTGCCAGATGCTTTTCTGAAAATACTATATATGCTAACCTAGTCATTACTAAAACCTTAGGAACTTGGCTCTATTTTTTTGCTCATTGTGAAGATGATGCAACAGAAGACTGGAGAGCTGAAGTAACTTGCTTGAGGAGGGAGAGATGGTAAATGGCAGAGCCCAGATTTGAATTTAGGTAGTTTTGATTCCAGATCTTGTACCCTTAATATTCTTAGGGCGTGTTCCTTTAAATCATGCTTTGTCACCCTATTGTCACTGCTGCATGGAAACTAAACATGGCTATGTCTTTCCCAGGTGGCCTGTTCAGATCCCACAATGGCAAGAGCCGAGAGCCTTGGAATCCATGTGAGCTTTACCAAGGCATGTGCAGAAACACCTGCAGAGAATATGAAATCCAATACTTAACCTGCCCAAATGATCAAAAGTGCTGCCTGAAACTTTCTATGAAAATAACCAGTTCTAAGAATGTGAAGGAGAATTACGACTCTAACTCCAACTTGTCAGTTGCAAACAGTTCAAGCTACTCTCACATTTGAATATCACCAATGTCACCTCCTCTGTAGTAACTTCTCCTCCATTCTGGAATGCTTTCCCTATAAAAAATGCATTCCTTCTTGTGTGTGTGTCTTTTGTCTGTGGGTAGTCATCATTGGTCTGGAGAGATTAAGCTGAGAGTTGGGAAGCTATGGAGTATAGGAATGGGCACTGGCTAATAAAGCCAGTAAGATAGTGGCGTCACTCAATACAGGTGTGCCGAGAAAGGACAAGGTCACATTTCTGTTCTGTTTTGACACCATTCTGGTGGCTGCAGAGGGAAGATGACAACTGTATTGAGTCTGGATGCTCCTGTGAACATGTGGAGGGATCAAGTCCTCCAAGTAAACCTTGTAGGCTGAGGATAGAGACAATTGAGCTGCGTTTGATATCCAGAGAACTAACCTGGTATGTTTGCCATAACGATGAGTCCCCAGGAAGAACCAGAACAAGACAGAGGGATGAAAGTGAGTATAGAGATTTGTTGGACAAACTAGGGTAAAATTTTCTAAGTGGAAAGTGGAATAAACAGCCTTGTCACTGGGCATTCTTCCTGCTTTGAGGCTGGAGGACCATTTCTGGATGTGGGACAGAGGTTAATGGTTATGGTGCTGGAAAGGGATTTTGCATAGAGGCCGGACACTGTGCTTGATGTCCATCCATTCCTGAGAATTGAGGAATATTGTCCCCCAAGTTCAAACTTAGTTCACAACTAGTACTTGAAATGCTAAGACATCTTCATTGTGTTATATATACTCCTCTTTTATGGCCAGTGTCTCATTTCTCCCTCTGTTTGGATCCAGACTTCTAGAGCTAGTGTTCCCAACTAAGTTCTCCAAGTTCTAGAGTCCCAATTTTACCTCAACTAAGAGAAATCTGGTTTTTGTGCCATCACTCCACTGAAATGACCTTGCATTTGGTTGCCAGTGCCTTTCTTGTTGAAAATGTAAGCATTCTTTACATTTTACCATCTGCTTTGCCTTTAGCTAGTGTTTTACAACATTTCTCAATCCTTTGAAACCCCCTCTTTTTTTTTTGCCTTGGCTTCTGGTCTCTGGGTGTTGTTTCTTAGTCATTTTTGGAGTTTCTTCTTCTGCCATCTGCCCTATATTTCTTTGACATTTTCACTACTTTCTGTCTCTATTTTTTTTTTTTTTCATATATACTTTGCTGGCATTTGCTCATTGTTTCTTAGATCAATGACAATCCCAGCCCAAACCAATGGATCCAAGGCCGTGCACTAAATGACCAATTTATATGTGTGACTTTTAATTTGCATGAAGCTTAAAAACCCGCTGTGAAACTTTAATGTTCATATATTAGAGATTTTCATTGACATTTAGAGATGTTTGTTAGCAGAGGGTGGGGTTTTGACAGAAGCCAGATTTCAAGGAGGAATGCATAAATTTGCTGGCCTAAGTAGCATGAAAAGGAAACAAATTTTACAGGAGGCTGAGGCATGAGAATCACTTGAACTTGGGAGGCAGAGGTTACAGTGAGCTGAGATGGTGCCACTGCACTCCAGCCTGGGTGATGGAGTGAGACTCTGTCCCCCCCCCCCCCCAAAAAAAAAGAAATGAAAAAAGTTTTTAAAAATTGGAAGAAAGTATTGGCGTTGGGTTCAGTAGCATAGTTGAGATATAATGTTTCTAGACTTTCTCCTTTGGAAGTATTTGGAGAAGAAAAGTTGTTGTGAATTTCAGGTTTAAGGTGCAGATTGCCATTTCCCTGGCTCCCCGTGTATTTGAGAAAGAAACACGAATATGAAGTCAGCAGGATTTGTCTCGTTCTCTGACTTACATATTGAATTACATGTTTGTTCTATTCTCTTGGATTACTCAGCCCATTTCAGGCTCAAAATGTCCCAAAAAGTAACTCCAAATCTGTTTACTCAGCTTTTCTGTCATCATCCTATCCTCGGTAATTTGCACCCACAACTTGTCTTGTTGCTTAATTCATAAACTAGGGAATCATTCTTGTTTCTCTAATCTATCTCAGGTCACCACATCCAAATCATTAAAATGTGTTTTTAGTTTCAATTCTCCAATTGATCTTAGTTTACTGATGAAATCAACATTTGCATAATTAAAAGTAGAAGATTTGCTATACTTAAATCGAAAAAATTCAACTAATTAAGAAATACTTAAAGTTTTATTCCCTCAAAGGTACATTTTTATTCTTTTAGGGATCTTCATGTTGTTCTTCTCAACAAGTAATTGTGATTTCCTTTGTTTAAAAATGTACATTTGTCCATATTTATTTTGATTGTTACTAGTGCTCCCATCAAATATCATCTTTGAAGTTTGCTATTTTATAAGGTCCACCTTCTCCCCAGCAGAGCATCAGTTTCTCTCGTTTATTCTCCTCAAGTTTCACTTTCTCCAGTGCTCATCAAGACAAATTTTAGGGATTTTTGGGGTGTGTTAAGTTATAAAATAAAGCTTGTAATTTTATTAAGCAATGAGTGAAGTGGTTCCCAGTCCCTGGCTGATGGATGTTCTCTTTTCTTCCTGAAAAGCAGTTCTAATAAATGGCACACTTGTTTAAAACTTTTGAGTCTGGTCATTCTTGTGAAACAATTTGGCATTGTTTGTAAGATCCTAGGAAGAATGGAGGCGGAATATAGGACGTGGGCTGAATTCGCACATGGCTGTACTTTCAGATTTTTCTCCATATCTACTGCCCAAAGACACCATTGCTCCACACTTGAGCTCAGGAATGCTTTGTATTTTCTGGTAGAGACTATCAGATGAGTCTGACTATATTTTTTGCCTGTCTGTTAACCCTTACCATGTGTACCGGAGAAAAATCAGATTACTCTTTTAGGTTAGACCCCACAGAGTGGGGTCTTCAGTTGAATGGCCAAGAAGAAATGACATCTCTGTTTAGCTTATATTAAACTACTCTGGTATCACTCGATATAATTTGGAATTGGTGACCAGAAATTACCCGCAAACTAGTGGTTTGTTTTCCTGCTTTTTCCTGAGGGCAGGATGTCCCAAAATATCTAAGAGAAAAATCTGGGAATTTCCCATTTTGGCCAGAAAGCAGTCATGGTATTTGTGGAAAGAAGAGGCTTACAAAAGAAATCAAAATTCTAACTTTTCTCATTCACAGAAAGACCTATAAGAGACTAAAAAGCATCATCAATGAAACTCAAAGGCAAAAAAAAAAAAAAAAAAAGTAACTCTCAGAAGCCCTTTCAGATACATGTAAAAAACCCACTGGGAAAAAGACACGAAAATTTAGAAAAACAGTTGTATTTATTTTCAAACTTAAAAATCAACCAAATACCAGAATTTCTATGTGCCTCTAGATTTTTTACAGAGATTCCTGAAACTCTATTAAATTGCCTCCATATAAGATTAAGCCCTCAAAGCATTTGCACTAAAATTTCTTGTGTTTGGAAGAATATACCCTAGAAAAAAATGATAAATAGAAACTATTCCATTTAGATTAAATACACTAAAGACTTTTCACCAGATTTACTCTATTTTATGGAAATTAACTTTCCTGCTGTCCAAACATAATAGATAAAAATAGAGAACTGTTTCCTCAGAGTGTGTTTTAAATTACCAAGACCAAGGGGGTACAGAAATTGATTGTATTTTAATTTAATTTAATTAAATTAATTAATTTATTTTTATTTCCATCTTTCCTTTTATTCTTTTGTGCTGTTGCTCTTCCAGATTCCTGGATTACAGCAGTCCTCACTGATTTTACTCTTCTTTACATTGTTAAAGTCTTTATGATTGTATTTTATTTTATTTTTAAAAATTATTTATTATTTTGTTTTTTTAAATAAATTTTCTGGGTACACAGTAGGTGTATATATTTATGGGGTACATGAGAGGTTTTGATACAGGCATGCAATGTGTAATAATCATATCATGGAGAATGGGGTATCTATCCCCTTAGGCATTAACCCTTTGTGTTATAAACAATCCAATTCATTCTTTTAGTTGTTTTAAAATGTACAATTAGGTTATTATTAACTATAGTTACTCTGTTGTGCTATCAAATAGTAGGTTTTATTAATTCTTTTTTTTTTTGGTACCCATTAACCATTCCCACATACCCCTACATCCCCACTGCCTTTCCCACCCTCTGGTAACCATCATTCTACTCTCTATGTCCAGAAATTCAATTGTTTTGAGTTTTAGAGAACCACAAATCAGTGAGAACATGTGATGTTTGTCTTTCTGTGCTGGCTTATTTCACTTAACATAATGACTTCCTGTTCCATCCACACTGTTGCAAATGACAGCATCTTATTCTTTTTAATGACTGAATAGTATTCCATTGTGTATATGTACCATGTTTTCTTTATCCATTCATCTGTTGATGGATACTTAGGTTGCTTTCAAATCTTAGCTATTGTGAACAGTGCTGCAACAAACATGGTAGTGCAGATACCTCTTCAATATACTGATTTCCTTTCTTTTGGGGGTGTACCCAGCAGTGGGATTGCTGGATTCTATAATACCTCTATTTTTAGTGTTTTGAGGAACCTCCAAACTGTTCTCCACAGTGGTCATACTAATTTAAATTCCCACCAACAGTGTATGAGGGCTCCTTTTTCTCTACATCCTTGTCAGCATTCATTATTGCCTGTCTTTTAGATAAAAGCCATTTTAATTGGGGTGAGATGATATCTCATTGTAGTTTTGATTTGCATTTCTCTGATGATCAATGATGTTGAGCACCTTTTCACATGCCTGTTTGTCTTTTATGTATCTTCTTTTGAGGGATGTCTATTCAAATCTCTTGTCCATCTTTGATTGGATTATTAGATTTTTTTCTATAAAGATGTTTGAGGTCCTTATATATTCTGGTTATTAATCTCTTGTTAGATGGGTAATTTGCAAATATTTTCTTCCATTCTGTGGGTTGTTTTTTAACTTTGTTGATTATTTCCTTTCCTGTGCAGAAGCTTTTAAACTTGATGTGACCCCATTTGTACATTTTTGCTTTGGTTGCCTGTGCTTGTGGAGTATTGCTCAAGAAATTTTTGACCAGACTGATGTCCTGAAGAGTTTTTCCAGTATTTTTTTGTAGTCGTTTCATAGTTTGAGGTCTTAGATTTAAGTCTTTAATCTATTTCTATTTTGTTTTTGTATACGATGAGAGATAGGGGTCTAGTTTCATTCTTCTGTGTATGGATATCCAGTTTCTGAGCACCATTTATTGAAAAGACTGTCTTTTCCCCATTGTATGTTTTTGGCACATTTGTTGAAAATGAGTTCGCTGAAGATTTCTGGTTTGTTTCTGGGTTCTCTGTTCTATTCCATAGGTCTATATGTCTGTTTTTATGCCAACACCATACTGTTTTGGTTACTATAACTCTGCAGAATAATTTGAAGTCAGGTAATGTGGTTCCTCCAGTGTTGTTCTTTTTGCTTAGGATAGCTTTGGCTATTCTGGGTCTTTTGTGGTTCTACATAAATTTTAGAATTGTTTTTTCTATTTCTGTGAAGAATGTCCTATTCATCAGTAGGGATATGATAGGGAATGCATTGAATCTTATATTGCTTTGGGTAGGATGGACATTTTAACAATATTGATTCTTCCAAACTATGATTATGGAATATCTTTCCATTTTTTGGTGTCCTCTTCAATTTCTCTCATCAGTGTTTTATAGCTTTCATTATGGAGATCTTTCACTTCTTAGGTTGAGTTAATTCCTAGGTATTTAATTTTATGTGTGGCTATTGTACGTGGGATTACTTTTTTGATTTCTTTTTCACATTGTTTACTGTTGGCATATAGAAATACTACAGATTTTTGTATGCTGATTTTCTACCCTGAGACCTTACTGAATTTGTTTACCAGCTCTAAAAGTTTTTGGTGGTTTCTTTAGGTTTTTCCAAATATAAAATATATTATCTGCAAACAAGGATAATTTGACTTCTTTCATTCCAATTTGGATGCCCTTTATTTCATTCTCTTGTCTGATTGCTCTAGCTAGGATTTCCAGTACTATGTTCACTAACTGGTGAAAGTGGGAATCCTTGCCATGCTCCAGATCTTAGAGGAAAGGCTTTCAGTTTTCCCCCATTCAGTATTATACTAGCTGTGTGTCTGTCATATATGGCTTTCATTCTGTTGAGGTATATTCCTTCTATATCCAGCTTTTTGAGGGTTTTTATCATGAGGGGATGTTGAATTTTATCAAATGCTTTCCCAGCATCAGTCGAAATGATCATATGTTTTTGGTCCTCATTCTGTTGGTGTAGTGTATCACATTGATTCATTTGTTTATGCTGAGCCATCCTTGTATCCAAGAGATAAATCCCGCTTGATCATGATGAATAATCTTTCTAATATATTGTTGAATTTGGTTTGCTCATAGTTTTCTGAGGATTTTTGCATCAATATTCATCAGATATATTGACTTTTTTTTTTTTTTTTTTTTTTTTTTTTTTTTTTTTTTTGATGTGTCTTTGTCTGGTTTTGGTATCAGGATAAAACTGGCTTCATGGATGAGTTTAGAAGTATTCTCTCCTCCTTTATTTTTCAGACCTCACAGGTGAGTTTAGAAGTATTCTCTCTTCCTCTATTTTTCAAACTAGTTTCAGTAGGACTGGTATTATTTCTTTAAATGTTTGGTAGCATTCAGCGGTGAAGGCATCTGGTCCTGGGGTTTTGTCTACTTGGAGCCTTTTTAGTACAGCCTCAGTCTCGTTTCTTAATGGTCTCTTCAGGTTTGGATTTCTTCCTGGTTCAATCCTGGTATGTTGCATGTGTCTAGGAATTCATCCATGTCTTCTAGGTTTTCTAATTTATTGACATAAGCTTGATCATAGTAGCCATTAATGATTCTTTGAATTTCTGTAGTATGAGTTGTAATGTCTCCTTTTTCATTTTTGATTTTATTTATTTGGATCTTCTTTTTTTCTTATTTAGTATGGCTAAAGGCTTGTCACTTTTGTTTAACTTTTCAAAAACCAACTTTTTGTTTCATTGATTTTTTGTATTGTTCTCTTCATTTCAATTCCATTTATTTCTGGTCTGATATTTATTCTTTCTTTTCTTACACTGTTTTTGGGTTTGGTTTGCTTTTACTTTTCTTATTCTTTAAGATGCATCATTAGATTGTTTATTTGAAGTTTTTCCTCTTTTTCTGACATTGACCCTTATAGCTATAAACTTCCCTCTTAGTACTGCTTTTGCTGTATCCCTTGGGTTTTCATATGTTTTGTTTCTGTTATCATTTGTTTCAAGAAATTTTTCAATTTCCTTAATTTCTTCAGTGTCCCACTGGTCATTCAGGAGAATATTGTTTAATTTCCATGTATTTGTTAGTTTACAAAATTCATCTTGTTATTGATTTCTAGTTTTATTCCATTGTGGCCAGAGAAGATGCTTGACATTATTTCAATTTTTTGAATGTTTTAAGGCTTGTTTTGTGACCTAACATGTGATCTATTCTTGAGAATGATTCATATGCTGAGGAAAAAAATGTGTATAAAAATGTGTATTCTGCAGTTGTTGGATGAAAACTATGTAAATATTGTTTAGATTCATTTGGTCGATAGTGGATATTAAGTCTAATATTTCTTTATTGATTTTCTGTCTGGAAGATCTGTCTTCTTTGTGTTTGAAGGATGATACATCATATATATATATATATATATATACACACACACACACACACATACACACATACACACATACACACACACACACACACACCAGATATACTATTCTAGGGTAAGTTTTCTTCCTTCAGTAATTTTTAATTTAATTTAATTTAATTTAATTTAATTTAAGACAAGGTCTTGCTCTATTGCCCAGGCTGGAGTACAATAGCATAATCACTGCTCACTGCAGCCTCGATGTGCTGGGCCTAAGTGATCCTTGTACCTCAGCCATCTGAGCAGCTGAGACTGCAAGTACATGCTACCACACCCAACTAATTTTGTTTTTTTTTTTTTTTTTGTAGAGATGAGATCTCACTGTGTTCTGCAGGCTGGTCTTGAACTCCTGAGCTCAAGTAATTTTCCTGCTTTGGCCTCCCAAAGTGCTGGGATTACAGACATGAGCCACCATGCCTGGACTCCTTCAGTGCTTTAAATATGTCATGCCACTCTCTCCTGGCATAAGCCTGTAAGGTTTCTACTGAAAAGTCTGCTACCAGACATATTGGAGCCCCATTGTGTGTTATTTATTTTCTCTTACTGGTTTTAGAATATTTTCTTTAGCCTTGATCTTTTGAAGTTTGATTATTATATGCCTTGAGGTAGTCTTCTTTGGGGTAAATCTGCTTAGTGTTCTATAACTGTCTTGTACTTGCATGTTGATATCTTCCTCTGGGTTTGGGAAGTTCTCTGTTATTTTCCCTTTTAATAAACTCTCTACCCCTATCTCTCTCTCTACCTCCTCTTTAAGACAAATAACTCTTAAATTTGCCCTTTCGAAGCTATTTTCTAGAGCTTATAGGCATGCTTTATTCTTTTTTATTCTTTTTTTGTCTCCTCTGACTGCATATTTTCAAACAGTATGTCTTTAAGCTCACTAATGCTTTATTCTGCTTGATTGATTCTGCTATTAAAAATGCTGATGTGTTCTTCAGTGTGCCAATTGTATTTTTCAGCTCTAGAGTTTCTGCTTGATTTTTTAAAATTATTTTATTCTCTTTATTAAATTTATCTGGTAGAATTCTGAATTTCTTCTCTGTGTTATCTTGAATTCCTTTGAGTTGCCTCAAAACAGCTATTTTGAATTATCTGTCTGAAAGGTCACATATTTCTGTTTCTCTATGTTGGTCTGTGTTGCCTTATTTAGTTCATTTGGTGAGGTCATGTTTCACTGGACGGTGTTGATGCTTATAGATGTTCTTTGGTGTCTGGGCGTTAAGAAGTTAGGTATTTATTGTAGTCTTCACTGTCTGGGTTTGTTTGTACTCGTCTTTCTTGGGAAGGCTTTCTAAATATTTGAAATGCCTTGAGTATTGTGATCTAAGCTGTATCTGTTTTAGGGTGCACTCCAAGTCCAGTAACACTGTGGTTCCTTCAATCTCATGAAGGTACTGCCTTGATAGTCTTAGACAAGATCTGGAAGAATTCTCTGGATTACCAGGAAGATACTCTTTTCTCTTTCTTTACTTTCTCCCAAACACATGGAGTGTCTCTGTTCTGAGTCATTTAACGTTGCGGGGGCGGCGGGGGAAGGAACATGAGCACCCCTGTGGCTACCACCACTCTGGCTGTGCTGGGTCAGACTTGAAGCCAGCACAGAATTGGGTCGCACCCAAGGCGTGCTATAACCACTCCCTGGTTACTGCCTATGTTCTTTCAAGGCCCTGGGGCTCTGCAATCAGCAGGTGGCAAAGCAAACCAGGCCTATGTCCTTCCATTCAGGATGGCAAGTATCCTCAGACCCTTAGTGGGTCCACAGGTGTCATACAGGAGTCAGGGATTAGAGTAAAAAGCCTTAGAAGTCTACCTGGTGTTCTATTTTACTGCAGCTGAGCCAGCACTCAAACCACAAGATGCAGTTCTTCCCACTCTTCCCTCCCCTTTCCAAAGGCAGAGGAGCCTCACCCCATAGCCATCACCACCATAGGACATGGAGAGTACTGCCAGACTACTGCCAATGTTCCTTTACGGTCAAAGAACTTTTAAGTCAGCTTGTGGTGAAGGCTGCTTGGCCTGGGAATCACCCTTCAGGGCAATGGGCTCCCCTTTGGCCCAGGGCAGATCCAGAAATGCCAACCAAGAGCCAAGTTCTAGAATATAGAGCGCTTGATACTCTACTCACCTGTGGCTGAGCTGGTACCTGAAGCCAGCGAGTTTCAGAGGCCCACCCAAAGCCTTCAACATAGTGCTTGGGTATCTCTGCTGGTTATTCAGAGCCCAAGGGCTCTTCAGTTAGCAGGTAGTGAATTGTTCTCGGACTGGGTTTTTTCCTTCAAAGCAGTGGGTTCCCTTGTGGCCCAGAGTGTCTCAAGAAATGTCATCCTGGAGCTAGGGCCTGAAAAGGGGGCCTCACGGCTCTCACTGGCACCCTATCCTGCTGGGGCTGAGCTGATATCCAAGATGCAAGACAAAGTTCTCTACACTCTTCCCTCATCTCTCCTCAAGGAGAAAGAATGTGCCTCTTTTGGAGCCACAAGGTCTGCAACTTGGGGTTAGAGGAGAGGTGATACCAGCACTCCCTTACCTGCCCCGACTGGTGTCTCAGTCAGTCATGTGCACCCCAGTCCACTGTTTCTGGGCTGAGTTCAGCATTAGGACTTGCCTAAGAGTTGCAGTTCTCTGGCCTACAGTGCTTTTCAAGTTTACTTAGACATCCAGAGCACTTTAGCCCTCAGTGGCAAGGTTTGCAGGAACTCAAGTTCTGGGATTGGTGAGTCCCCTTTAGCTAGGGCTGATTTAAGTGCTACCTCTGTGTGTGTATATGGGAGGGAGGGGGCATCAGCTGAATTTGGTCTGGTTTTTCTTTCTGCTCTAACAGGAAAGCATTGAGTTCAATGCCTTACAATTGCTGTGCCCTCCCTCCCCCAGCACACAAAAATGCTCTCTGCACCATGCTGCTGCTCCTGGAGGATGGGGGAGGGGTGACATCTGTGATTCAAGACTTTTTTCTACCTCTTTGGTGCATCTTTCAGTGATATAAACTTCTGAGGGCTCACCTGATTTTTGTTTCTACTGAAGGTGGTTTATGTCTGAGTGTGTGTGTGTGTGTGTGCATGCATGTGGTAGATAGTTGTTAAATTGGTGTCCTTGCAGGGCGGGATGATTGGTGAAGCCTTCTATTCTATCATCTTGCTTCACCTTCTTCCCCAATCCTTTCTTAAAGACTCCATCGCTCAGTGCTGCCACACTGGGGATTAAGTTTCAGCATGAGTGTTAGAAGGGACAAATATTCAGTCCATAGCAATGAGTAAGGAGATTGAATCAGTAATAAAATGTGTTGCATCAAAGAAAATCCCAGGACCTGATGGCTTTACTATGGAATTCTACCAAACATTTGTTTTATTATTTAGTTATTTATTTGACTTTTATTTTAGGTTCTGGGGTACATGTGCAGATTTGTCATATAGGTAAGTTTCGTGTCATGGGAGTTTGGTGTAGAGATTGTTTCATTAACCAGGTATTGGGCCTAATATCTGATAGGTAGTTTTGCAGTCTTCATCCTTCTCCCACGCTCCACCCTCAAGTAGGTTCCAGTGTCTGTTGTTCCCTTCTTTGTGTTCATAAGTACTCTATGTTTAGCTCTCACTTATAAGTGAGAACATAGGGTATTTGATTTTCTGTTCTTGCACTGGTTCGCTTAAGATAATGGCCCCCAGCTCCATCCATGGTGCTGCAAAGGACATGATTTCATTATTCCATGGTGTACCTGTACCACGTTTTCCTTACCCAGTCTACCATTGATGGGCATTTATGTTGATTCCATGCCTGTGTTATCGTGAATAGTGCTGCAATGAACATACATGTGCATGTGGCTTTATGGTAGAGTAATTTATATTCCTTTGGACAAATACTCAGCAATGGGATTGCTTGGTCAAATGGTAATTCTGTTTTAGGTTCTTTGAGAGATAACTACACTGCTTTCCACAATGGTTGAACTAATTTACATTCCCACCAGCAGTGCATAAGTGTTTCTTTTCTCCTCAACCTCGCTGGCATCTGTTATTTTTTGACTTTTTAATAATAGCCATTCTGACTGGTGTGAGATGGTATCTCGTTGTGGTTTTGATTTACATTCTATAACAATTAGTGGTGTTAGGCATTTTTTCATATGTTTGTTGGTTGCATATGTGCCTTTTGTGAAGTATCTGTTCGTGCCTTTGCCTACTTTTTAATGGGGTTGTTTTTTGCTTGTTAATTTTTTTAAGTCTTTATAGATTCTGGATACTTGACCTTTGTCAAATGCATAGTTTGCAAATATTTTCCACCATTCTGTAGGGTGTCTGTTTACTCTGTTGATAGATTCTTTTTGCTGTGCAGAAGCTATTTGGTTTAATTGGTTCCCATTTATTACCTTTTCTTTGTGTTGCAATTGCTTTTGGTGTCTTTATCATGAAATCTTTGCCAAAGTCTATGTCCAGAATGATATTTCCTCGGTTATCTTCCAGGGTTTTTTATAGTTTTAGGTTTTACACTTAACTCTTTAATCCATCTTGAGTTGATTTTTTTTTTTAAAATATGGTTTAAGAAAAGGGACCAGTTTCAATCTTCTGCATATGGCTAGTCAGTCATACCAGCACCATTTATTGAATAGGGAGTCTTTTCCCCATTGCTTGTTTTTGTAAACTTTGCCAAAGATCAGATGGTTGTAGGTGTGCAGCTTTATTTCTGGGCTCTATATTCTGTTCCATTGGTCTATGTGTCCTGTTTTTGTACCAGTACCCTATCGTTTTGCTTACTGTAGCCTTGTAGTACAGTTTGAATTTGGTAATGTGATGCATCCAGCTTTGCTCTTTTTGTTTAGGATTGCCCTTGCTATTCAGGTTCTTTTTTCACGTGAATTTCAAAGTAGTTTTCCACATGAATTTCAAAATAGTTTTTTCTAATTCTACAAAGAATGTCAATGGTAGTTCGATAGGAATAGCATTGAATCTGCAAATTGCTTTGGGCAGTTTGGCTGTTTTGACAATATTGATTTTTCCTATCCATGAGCATGAAATGTTTTTCCTTTTGTTTGTGTTATCTCTGATTTCTTTGAGCAGTGTTTTGTCATTCTCATTGCAGAGATCTTTGACCTCCCTGGCTAGCTGTATTCTTAGATATTTTATTCTTTTTGTGGCTATTGTGAATGAGATTGCACTCTTGATTTGGCTCTCAGTTGGATGTTGTTGGTATATAGGAATGCTACTGATTTTTGTGCATTTTTTTTTGTATCCTGAAACTTTGCTGAAGTTGTATACCGTATCATGGAGCTTTTGGGCAATGACTATGGAATTTTCTAGGTATAGAATAATATTGTCTGAAAACAGGGATACTTTGACCTCCTCTCTTTCTATTTAGATGCTTTTTTTTTCTTTCTCTCGCTTGTTTGCTCTGGCTAGCACTTCCAGTACTATGTTGAACAGAAGTGAGAGAGGACATTCTAGCCTTGTTCTAGATTTCAAGGGGAATGCTTCCATCTTTTGCCCATTCAGTATAATGTTGGCTGTGGCATTGTCATAAATGGCTGTTATTATTTTGAAGTATGTTCCTTAAGTGCCTAGTTCATTGAGAGTTTTTAACATGAAAGGGTGTTGAACTATATTGAAAGCCTTTTTTGTATCTATTGAGTCAATCATGTGGTTTTTGTTTTTGGTTCTCTTTATGTGGTGAATCACATTTATTGATTCGCATATACTGAACCAAGCTTGCATCCCAGGGATGAAGTCTACTTGTTTATGGCAGATAAGGTTTTTGATATGCTGCTGGATTCAGTTTGCCAGTATTTTTTTGAGGATTTTTGCATCTATGTTTATCAAAGATATTGCCCTGAAGTTTTCTTATTTTGTTGTGTTTCTCAAAGGTTCTGGGGTCCTGCATGTGTATTGCAGTTTTGATGACGTGCTGTCAGGCAGCTTAGGGATTTTATCCTCAGGTTTGTATCATGTCAGGATCTCTCACTGGCTTTGTACTTCTAAGATCAGATTAAGAATGTGATGCTTTTGGTTGGTGGAGTGTTAGAGAGGATTGGCATAGAACAATTTAGGGTAGCAATGTCAGTAAGATGAAAGATTTGGATACAGATTAGGTGTGAGAAATTGAGTTCAAGTTGAAAATTTATAGGATGAATCAAGGGGCTATTTGGAGATTGGGTACTGAATTGTGATACAAAGAGGATGGGACCTTTGTGTTGGAGTAATGGTAGAAACAATAAACAATGATGAGATGGAAGTGAGGATTATATTTATAAAATTAGGCTGGGGCAGTGGTTTGGGATAGGCTGCGTTAAGAATTGTATTTGTGGGTGAATGTATCCAGCAGTGAAATTGGGTGAAACTGAGAATTGGAGTAGAGGGCATTTGTGGATGAATTGGTTTTTGGGTTGAAGCTGGGTGTTGGTGGATGGCTTGACTAGTGTTGTGTTTGTCTTGGGATTGGGGCTTGGGTGGGCATAACGTGGAGGTAAAACTGGGACTGGCATTTGGTTTTGTCAGATGTTTGGTGCAAAGAGAACAAATGTTGGGTTGTTATGAGCAGAATTTGGGTTAGTCTGGGATGAGGGCTGGCTAGAGTTTAATAAAACACCTGAGGTCTTATGGAATGGCAACTAATTAGCCTTGAATAAATATATCTAGTGTCTTTTCACATTCTTCAAAAACCCCCTTGAGTGTGATTTTCATTGACCATAAATAGCCCTAAATGTCGGAGAAGGCAGTACAGGTAAATGAAATCGGGGTCTAGAATGTTTCCAGATGCATACCTTCAAACCATGGCAGTTCCAGTAAACACACACACACACACACACACACACACACACACACACACACACACAAAGGAAACAAGAAACACAGGAGGAACATTAACCAGACATATGGACAACCAACCAAAGTTATTTCTCCTTTCTTGGGAGTGAGTTCAGTTATGATGTTTAGCCTTTTCCCTTCTTCCTCCCCTTGCTTCTACTTCTACTGCTCTACCATCCCTTCCTTTCACTCTCCTCTCTTTTTCTCTTACACTCCATCCTCCAAACTCCTTTTCCTTTGACCTTTTTTCTTGAGGTATCCTTGTTCCCATATTCAGTAAAACATGGGAATAGTAATCATCACTGCAAATGAATTTACAATAAAATGAAGACAGAACTTTATGTTTCAAGGGTTATAAAAAGTTCTCCTTCCTCAATGATTTTTTAAATGTGTCCAGCTGGAATAATTCAGGGCCAGGAACTATTTTGAACAATCTCTTCTAACAAGAAAGTTACTCATTCTTTTCTTTTACCATCTCAAGCATACACATATGAGATTTATCTACTTACATTTTCGTATAAATCTCTGTATCCCTGTTGTTAAGCTGAGTGTTTTATTTACTTTATTTGTAAATGTCTATTAAATAAATTAATATATAAATGATTTATGACTAAATAAACATAGTATGCCATAAGTGATATAATTGAGACAGAAAGATATTTGAAGTTTGAGGAGAACACATTTTGGGGTTCCCAGTTGGCAGAAGATAAATGTGTCAGGTATACTTAGGTATATTTTTAAGAGCTCTGGATGGAACTATTAAAAAAGTACATACATAAATTCTTGATGGTTCTTGATGGTGGTTGTAGGTGTTACTTGATTTACGATGTTAAGCTGCGGATGATATTGTGAGGGAAGGCAGTCTGGGCAATATATAAATGTGAGAGTTAGAAGGTCATGATTGGGAATAGTTGAGGAATTAAAATCAAGCGGGGGCTTATGATAGTGGTGAGGGGGAAATTCATGCAAGACACCATTCCTTGGGCCGCTATCCAGGCCTACTGAATTTCTAGAGAAGAAGATTTAGTGTGAGAATTTAAAATAACTTCCTCAAATTATTTTAGTATGTTCTTGCCTCTAAAACTTCCTTCTCTATACACACTTGATATCTGATGCCCATATCTGAAACTGCTCTAAGTCCATTTCTGAAATAGAAAAGCTAGTTTCAGAGAGTTGAGACACAAAATCATTGTTAAGTTGAGACACATCACATTGCTGGGATGTGAAAGCAGGTCTCCTCTGTCTTCTGGTCTGAAGAGGGAGGGATTTCAAAGGTGACATTAATTTGATGTGGGAGATAACAATGCACAATGATTCAGGACAATATGAAGTCATGGAAGCTGTTCAAGAGAGAGGAGTAGCAAAGGTCTTTGACGAAACTTTTGGGTGCCACTATAGGAGGCTTCCTTCCAAGGCTGTCTTGGGCTACTCCACATGTGGAGAGACTGAAGAAAATGCATTATTTCTCCCTTATTCTTATTATATATGTTCCTACTCCTCTCTCTGGTGACTAAAAACAGGAAGGGTTCCATCTGGTGTGTTTGGGAAAGAGGAAAATTCTCTAGACCTGGTGCTATCCAGAAAAACTTAGATGCCACCCTGGGGAAACCCCCTGCAGATATTCTCATCCTCCTGTAAGTAGGATGGTGCCAGGAGAGACATCATGATGAAGGTTTTGAGGTAAAAAAGGATTGAGGTAAAAAAGACAGTGATACTATGATGCTGGAGCATGGATGAATCAGTGCCATTTTCATCCTCCTTCCTCTGGTTGACCAGCAAGATGTCTGATGTAGCAGCAGTTGAGTGCTTTCTCTGGAGTTCTGTGGTAGTTTGAATGTACCACAGCATGCGAATGTCATTTACTTCACTTCTTTCCTTTTCTATCTTCCTACTTCATCCGTGCTTAAAGGAGAAAGGATGGACATTCCTTATAAAGAAAATCACAATCAAGAGTGATTCAGTTTACAGGTTCTTTGGACTCATTTTTATTAGTGTGGTTGGCATTGGAGACCTCTGTGTTCCTAGCCTGGTACAGAGTATGTAATGATAAACTGGTGTGGAATGAGGGGATGGATGGAATGTAGCGGCATAAGCTGAATTACAGGCTAGAGAGTGTAGATTTTATATTGAAGGCACTGGGAACTTCTTGTGCCCATTATTCAAGGAAATACCAGCCTCTCCAAGAAATTGTATTAGACAGGGAAGCAATGTGACAGGCAGGATAGAATATGTGTTATGAGTCATGTATGTTGACTTTATATCCTGCAACTTGGTTGAATTTGTTTCTTAGTTCTAGCATTTATTTTAGTGTGGAATCTTTAGGATTTTATACAAATAAGATCATGTTGCCTGTAAGACATGGAACCAACCCAAATGCCCATCAGTGATAGACTAAAGAAAATGTGGTACATATAAACAATGGAATACTATTCAGCCATAAAAAGGAATGAGATCATGTCATTTGCAGGGACATGGATGAAGCTAGAAGCCATCATCCTCAGCAAACTAACACAGAAACAGAAAACCAAACACTGCATGTTCTCACTTATAAGTGGGAGCTGAACAATGAGAACACACGGACACAGGGAGGGAAACAACACATACTGGGGCCTGTTGGAGGGGGAAAAAAGGAGGAAAGCATCGGTACAAATAGCTAATGCATGCCAGACTGAAAATCTAGGTGACTGGTTGGTAGGTGCAGCAAACTACCATGACACATGTATACATACCTATGTAAGAGACCTGCACGTTCTGCACATGTACATGTATCCCGGAACTTAAAGTAAAAAAAGAAAAATGAAAAAGATCATGTTGCCTGTGAATAGAGATAATTCTACTTCTTCCTTTCCAGTTTGGATGCCTCCTATTTATTTTTCTTGCTGAATTGCTGTGGTCAGGACTTCTAGTACTATGTTGGAATAGAACATAGTAGACTAGAAGTGGTGAAAGTGAACATACTTACCTTGTTCCTCATCTTAGAGAAAAAGCTTTCATCATTGAGTATGATATTATCTGTGGAACTTTTATATATTATCTTTGTTATGTTGAGGCAAATTCCTTTCATTCCTAGCTTATTGGATGCTTTTATCATAGAAGGGTGTTGAATTTTCAAATGGCTTATCTGCAATTCAGATAATCTCATGTTTTTCCCCCATAATTCTATTTCCCCTTAATGTGGCATATTACATTGATTGATTTTCAAATGTTGAACCATTCTTGTATTTAAGGGAAAAAAATCCCATTTGATCATGATGTGTAATCATTTTAAATTGCTCTTTAATTCTGTTTGCCAGTTTTTAAAATGGATTTTTGCATCAATATATGTCAGTGATATTGGTTTGTAGTTTTATTTTCTTGTAGTGCCTGTGTCTGTGTCTGACTTCGGTATAAGTGCAATGCTGGCCTTGTAAAATAAGTTTGGAAGTACTTCCTCCTCTTCAGCTTCTCAGAAGATTTGAAGAGGATTAATATTAATTCTTTAAATGTTTGGTAGAACTCACCAGTGAAGTAATTTGATCCTAGAATTTTGTTGTTGTTGTTGGTAGGTTTTTGATTACTGATTCAATCTCTTTACTTATTAAAGGCCCGTTCAGATTTTCTATTTCTTCCTAAATCAGTCTTGGCAGGTTAGGGGTTTCTAGGAATTTATCAATTTTATTTAGGTTATCCAATTTGTTGGCATACAATTGTTCATACAGTATTTTCTTATAATCCTTTTCACTTCTGTAAAAGTAGTCGTAATGTCCCCTTATTCATTTCTAATTTCAGTTATTTGAGCATTCTTGTTTTTTTCTTTTTTAGTCTAGATATGATTTTTTGATTTTATTGATCTTCTTTATACACTTTTTAAAAACGTTCATTTTAGTTTCAGGGGTACTTGTGCAGGCTTGTTATATAGGTAAACTGTCACAGGGGTGTGTCGTACACATTATTTAGTCACCCAGGTACTAAGCCCAGTACAGATTATTTAGTCACCCAGGTACTAAGCCCAGTTATTTTTTCTCCTTCTTTCCCTCCTCCTGCCCTCCACCCTCAGATAGGCCCCAGTGTTTGTTGTTCCTTTCTTTGTGCCCGTGTGTTCTCATCATTTAGCTCCCACTTGTAAGTGAGAACATGCAGTATTTGGTTTTCTGTTCCTGCATTAGTTTGCTAAGAATAATGGCCTCCAGCACCATGTTCCTGCAAAGGATATAATTCTTCTTTATGGCTGCATAATATTCACATTTTCTTTATCCAGTCTACCATTGATGGGCAGTTAGGGTGATTCCACAGCTTTGCCATTGTGAATAGTTCTGCAATAAGCATACATGTTCCTGTGTCTTTATGACAGAATGATTTATATCCCTTTGGGTATATACCCAGTAGTGGGATTGCTGGGTTGAAAGGTAGTTACATTTTTAGCTCTTTGAGAAATAACCACACCACTTTCCACAATGGTTGAACTAGTTTACACTCCTGCCAACAGTATATAACTGTTCTATTTTCTCCACACATCTGTTATGCTTTGACTTTTTAGTAACAGCCATTCTGACTGGTGTGAGATAGTATCTCATTGTGGTTTTCATGTACATTTCTCTAATGATTAGTGATATTGAGCTTTTTTTCATGTGCTTATTGGTGACATGTATGTCTTCTTTTGAAAAGTGCTGTTCATATCCTTTGCCCACTTTTTAATGGGGTAGTTTTTTCTTGAAAATTTGTTTACATTCCTTATAGATGTTGGATATTAGATTTGTGTCAGCTGCATAGTTTGCAAAATTTTTCTTCTATTCTGTAGGTACATTAATCTGTTCTCACATTGCTATAAATTAATAACTGAGACTGGGTACTTTAAAAGAAAAGAAGTTAAATTGGCTCATGGTTCCGTAAGCTGTACAAGAAGCATTGAGGTTTCTCTTTCTGGGGAGGCCTCAGGAAGTTTCAATCATGGTGGAAGGCAAAGTGGGAGCAAGGCATCTCACATGATGGGAGCAGGAGCAAGAGAGAGAGCAAGGGGGGAAAGGTGCCACACACTTTTAAACAACCAGAGCTCGTGAGAACAGCAAGGGGATGGTGCAAAACCTTCTTGAAGGATCCACCCCCATGATCCAATCATCTCCTATCAGGCACCACCTCCAACATTGGAGATTAAAATTGAACATGAGATTTAGGTGTGGACACAGATCCAAACCAAGTCAGTAAGTTGTCTGTTTACTCTGTTGATAGTTTCTTTTGCTGTGCAGAAGCTCTTTAGTTTAATTAGATCCATTTGTCAATTTTTGCTTTTGTTGCAATTGCTTTTGGCATCTTCTTCATGAAATCTTTGTCGGTTCTTATGTACAGAATGGTATTGCTTACGTTGTTTTCCAGGGTTTTTAGAGTTTGTGGTTTTATATTTAACTCTATGATCCATCTTGAGTTGATTTTTGCATATGGTATAAGGAAAGGGTCCAGTTTCAATCTTCTGCATATGGCTAGCTAATTATCTTAGTACCACTTATTGAATAGGAAGTCCTTTCCCCATTGCTTGTTTTTGTCAGCGTTGTCGAAGATCAGATGGTTGTAGGTGTGTGCCTTATTTCTGGCCTCTCTGTTCTGTTCCATTGGTCTATTGGTCTGTGTATCTGTTTTTGTACTAGTACCATGATGTTTTGGTCACTGTAGCCCTGTGGAATAATTGAATCTGAGAAGCATGATGCTTCTTGCTTTGTTCTTTTTGCTTTGGCTATTGGGGCTCTTTTTTGTTCCACATGAGTTTTAAAATAGTATGCTTTTCTAATTCTGTGAAGAATGTCATTGGTAGCTTGATAGGAATAGCATTGAATCTGTAAATTGCTTTGGGCAAGAATGGCCATTTTAATGATATTGACTTTTCCTATCTATGAGCATGAAATGTTTTCCATTTATTTGTGTCCTCTCTGGTTTCTTTGAGCAGCAGTGTTTTCTAATTCTCATTGTAGAGATCTTTCACCTCCATGGTTAGCTGTATTCCTAGGTATTTTATTCTTTTTGTGGCAATTGTAAATGGAATTGTGTTCCTGATGTGGCTTTCCACCTGGCTGTTGTTAGTATATTGGAATGTTACTGATTTTTGTGTGTTGATTTTGTATCTTGAAACTCTGCTGAGTTGTATATCAGCTTAAGGATCTTTTGGGCTGAGACTATGGGGTTTTCTAGATACAGAATCTTGTTATCTGCAAACAGGAATAGTTTGACTTCCTCTCCTCCTATTTGGATGCCCTTTATTTTTTTCTCTTGTTCGATTCCTCTGGACAGGCCTTCCAGTATATGTTGAATAAGAGTGGTGACAGAGAGCATATTTGTCTTTTCCTTTTGCAAGGGAAATGCTTCCAGCTTTTGCATTCAGTGTGATGTTGGCTGTAGGTTTGTCATAGGTAGCTCTTATTTTGAGGTGTGTTCCTCTGTACCTGTTTTTTTGAGATTTTTAAATGAAGGGATGTTGAATTTTATTGAAAGCCTTTTCTGCTTTGATCATCATCACCTATTGAGATGATCATGTGGTTTTGTTTTCGATTCTGTTTATGTGATGAATCACGTTTATTAATTTGCATGTGTTGAACCAAGCTTGTGTCCCAAGGATAAAGCTTACTTGACCATGGTGGGTAAAGTTTTTGATGTGCTGCTGGATTTGGCTTACCAGTATTTTGTTGAGGATTGTTTGCATCAGTATTCATCAAGGATATTGGCCTGAAGTTTTATTTTTTATTGTATCTCTGCCAGGTTTTAGTATCAGGATGATGCTGGCCTCATAGAATAAGTTGAAGAGGAGTCCCTTCTTCTCAATTTTTTTGGAATAGTTTCAGTCAGAATGGTACCAGCTCTTCTTTGTATACCTGGTAGAATTCTGCTGTGACTCTGTCTAATCCTGGGCTTTTTTTTTTTTTTTTTTTGGTTGGAAAGCTATTTACTACTGATTCAATTTCAGAGCTCATTATTGGTCTGTTCAGGGATTCAATTTTTTCCTAGTTTAATCTTGGGAGGGTGTACATGTTCGGGAATTTATCCATTTCTTCTAGATTTTCAAACTAGACTTTCTAGTTTGTGTGTATAAACATGTCCATAGTAGTCTCTGACAGTTATTTGTATTTCTGTGGGGTCAGTGGTAGTATCTTCTTTGTTGTTTCTAATTTGTGTTTATTTGGATCTTCTCTCTTCTTTATTAGTCTAGATAATGGTCTATCTTATGAATTTTTTCAAAAAACCAACTCCTGGGTTCATTTATATTTTGGACTTTTTTTTTTTTTTTTTTTTAATGTGTTTTCTATCATGGCCAGGCTGGGGCCCTGGGAGAGGCCAGCAGACTGAGAGGTGCTTAGGTCAAACTGGTCGCATGTCATGGGCAAGAATGCCCTACAGTGTTTAGGTCCAAAAGTTCCCCTAGGGTTAAAGTCTCATATGGGATCAAGTTGAGTCTAGGAGGATAGGTCTCCCTTGTCATGTTCCATTACAGATACTCCTGCATCAAGCCCCCTGGGCTCCACACCGGCTGGAGTTCTGCCTCTACCACTTCTCTAAGCAGCTCTCCTTGCCAACAGAAGTGTCTGTGGTGGTTGAGGGATCTCCTGCTGGGATTCCAGAGGCCTGTGGTGAGAGGCTCCTTGCCTGTTTAACTCACCCCTTCCACAGGAGTTGTTGGGGGCCAGGAACAAGTTCAGATGTGCAGTAGCCCCGTGCAGGGTTCTCAGCTCCCTTTCCATTCAGCCTAGCATCTGCATCTTTCCTCTGTCTGCTTTAATGCCTTCCCCCTGAAGAGCTGCTAGGAGTGCACCAGTCTTCCTGACGTCCTGGTCCCTTGGTGGGAGATGTTCCTCCTGGCTGCATCCAGTTGGCCATCTTGTAGCAGGAGTCTTAAACTTTTTGAAACGCCAAGTCTTTGTTTCATTGTTCTTATCTGCCATTTTTCTGTTTTCTATGCTTATCTTTTTTTTTTTTTTTTTTTGAGACAGAGTCTCGCTCTGTCGCCCGGGCTGGAGTGCAGTGGCCGAATCTCAGCTCACTGCAAGCTCCGCCTCCCGAGTTCACGCCATTCTCCTGCCTCAGCCTCCCGAGTAGCTGGGACTACAGGCGCCCGCCACCTCACCCGGCTAGTTTTTTTTGTATTTTGTTAGTAGAGACGGGGTTTCACCGTGTTAGCCAGGATGGTCTCGATCTGCTGACCTCGTGATCCGCCCGTCTCGGCCTCCCAAAGTGCTGGGATTACAGGCTTGAGCCACCGCGCCCGGCCTTCTATGCTTATCTTTATCCTAATCTTTATTATTTTCTTCCTTCCATTAGCCTTGGGTTTAGTTTATTTTTAATCTTTAAAGTATAAAGTTAGGTTATTGATTTGAGATCTTTCATTTTTCTTAATGTAAAACTTTATACCATAAGTTTGCCTCTTAGTATTGCTTTGATGAATCATATAAATTTTGGTGTGCTGTGTTTTCATTTTAATTTGTCTCAAGATATTTTCCAATTTTCTTTGTGGTTTCTTCTTTGACTATTGGTTGCTTATGAATGTGTTTTTGGGACTGACATCAACAAGATGGTAAAACAGAACATTCCAGTGCTCATCACACTGTGGAAGCATCAATTTGAACAACTAGTCATGGACAAAAGTACCTTAAAAGGAGCCAAGGAAACCAGGTGAGAGACTACAGCACCTGGGTGCAGCCCATAAATAAGAAAATACACACTGAAGAAAGTAAGAAGAATCATTTTACATTATCCACCTCATCCCTCTCCCAATCCCAGGCAGAACACCTAGAAGAGATGTATCTTCTGCTTGGGGGAAGGAGAAGAAAGTAAGCACTAGCCTTTGCCTTGAACCCCAACATCAGGCCCTGTTGGGAGAACCTGCCCCCAATATTTCAACGTAGGTTCTATTTTCCATAAGTGTCGGCCAGCTGAGAAATAAAGAGAGACAGTACAGAGGGAGGAATTTTACAGCTGGGCTGCCAGGGGTGACATCACATATTGGTAGGACTGTGATGTCCACCTGAGTCTCAGACCAGTAAGTTTTTATTAAGGGTTTCGGAATGGGAGGGGATGTAAAAACAGGGAGTAGGTACAAAGATCACATGCTTCAAAGAGCAAAAAGCAGAATGACTAATAAGGGTCTAACAAAGATCACATGCTTCTGAGGGAACAGGACAAAGGGAAAAAGCAGAACCACTGATAAGGGTCTATGGTCAACAGTGCACGTATTTTCCTGATAAACGTCTTAAACAACAGAAAACACGGCTCGAGAGCAGAGAACTGGTCTGACCACAAATTTACCAGGGCGGAGTTTTTCCCCACCCTAGTAAGCCTGAGGGTTCTGCAGGAGACCACGGTGTATCTCAGTCCTTATCTCAACTGCACAAGACAGACATTCCCAGAGCAGCCATTTATAGACCTCCCCCCAGGAATGCATTCCTTTCCCAGGGTATTAATATTAATATTCCTTGCTAGGAAAAGAAGTCAGCGATATCTCTCCTACTTGCATGTCTGTTTATAGGCTCTCTGCAATAAGAAAAATATGGCTTTTTTTGCCCAACCCCACAGGCAGTCAGACTTTATGGTTGTCTTCCCTTGTTCCATAAATATCCTGTTATTCTGTTCTTTTTCAAGGTGCACTGATTTCATATTGTTCAAACACACATGTTTTACAATCAATTTGTACAGTTAACACAATTATCACAGTGGTCCTCAAGTGACGTACATCCTCCGCTTATGAAGATAACAGAATTAAGAGATTAAAGTAAAGACAGGCATAAGAAATTATGAAAGTATTATTTGGGAACTGATAAATGTCCATACTAAAATGAAATCTTCACAATTTATGTTCCTCTGCCATGGCTCCAGCTGGTCCCTCCGTTTGGGGTCCCTGACTTCCCGCAACAAGGCCCACCTCAATAAAACCCAGTGCAGGGCAGGCCCCTACAGACCCTGACTCCTGGCTGGTACCTATGGACTAAGCCTCTAGTTCTTTCCCAGCACCACATGGAATCCCACAGCCCCTCCAGACTTGGTCTCCAGGCCTTCCCACTACTAGGCTGACCCCAGCAGTGCAACCTCCAGGCCAACCCCAGGGCTGGGCTAACTTAATGACCCTGAGCATCAGGCCTGCCTCAGTGACTGGCCAGCTCCCACAGACTCAAGCTCCAGGTTGGTGCTTGCAGCCCCAGACTCCAAGACTGCCCAGTGGAGTTAGTCACCCCAGTACCAGGATGACCTCAGCAGACCAGACTCTGTACTTCCCATAGCACTGGGCTGGCCCCCACTACCCCAGGCTTCATAATTGCCACAGCACCAGGCTGGCCCCAGCAGCCCTACTGATCAGATCGGTCCCTGTGGATACAGGCTCTAGGCCTAACCAGTGACAGGTCAGCTCCTGCAGCCCCCGACTCCAGGACTGTCCCAGGTTTCAGACCAACCCTGAACAAGATTGGCCCACACCCTCCCAGGCTTTGGGCCCATCCTGGTGCTGGACTGGCAACCCTGGCCTCAGGCACCAGGCCAGCAAACATGGACACTATCCTCAGGCCTGCCAAGTGACAGCCCTGTCTCTGTGGCCCCACACATACTCCTAACTAGCCCCTGTGGTCCACACTCCAGCAGACCCAAGGTCTAGTTCTGGTCCGTCCCAGTAGACCTCAGTAGCAGACTGGCCTCTATGGACTGAGGCTGCAAGTCTACCCTTGTAGATCTAGGACCCAGACCCTATCTTAGTTTGTGCTGCTAAGATAAAATATTACAGACTGGGTAATTTATGTACAAAAGAAATTTATTTATCATGGTCTAGAGGCTGGGAAATTCAAGATCGAGGCATTGGCTAATTTGGGGTCTAGAGAGGGCTGCTCTGCTTTCAAGATGATCTCTCAGTGCTACCTCCTCTGCAGGGGAGAAATACTGTACCTTCAAATGCCAGAAGAAGCCAAAGAGCAATAGAGAATTATCTTCAGTCACAAACCCCTTTATAAGGTTGCTAATCCCATTCATGAGGGCTCCACCCTCATGACTTAATAATATCTCAATGGTGGCACCCCTTAATCCTGTAGCATTGGGTATTAAGTTTTAACATAAATCTTGGTGGGGACAACATCACTGAAACCACAGCAGGCAAACCAACATGAACTCAGGCCCCAGGCCCATCCCAGTGGACCCATGTGACTGGCCCATCACAGAAACTGGCTGGCTCCTGCAGACCCAGGCTCAAGGCCCACCCCAGTACTAGATCAACCCCTTAGGACCTAGGCTTCTGGCCAGCCCCAAGGATACAGACTCCAGTCTCAGCCTTGGGGACCCAGGTTCCAGGCCCACCTCCATGAACCCAATCAACAAGTCTATCCCAGTGGATCCAGGCTCCAGGCCCAACCCTGTGGGTCCACGTGCCAGGCCCTTTGATACGCTGACCCAAACACCAACCCACCTTGCCTGAGGACTTCAATGCAAGCCCATTCATGGACCATTCCAGACACCATGACCAGAATGTCTTGTATACAGACATTAATGTAAGGAACATTAAAAAACATGAAAAACCAAGGAGATATACATAATGTCACCAAAAAAAAAACACAGTAATCTTCCAGTAGCTGACCCCAAATAAGGAGATATACAAAATGCCTCACAAAGAATTTATAATTATTTATAAATTATTGTTTTATTTAGGGAAGCTCAGTGAACATCAAGAAAATATAAAGAAATATTTGGCTGGTATCAGAAAACCAATAAATGATCCAAATTAGAAATTTAACAGAGAAATTGAAATTATTTTAAAAATCAAATAGAAATTCTAGAGCTTAAAAGTATAATGTATGTAATGAACAAATGCAACAGAGAGCATCAACAGCAAAATTGATTAAAGAGAAAAAAGAATTTGTGGAGTCAAAAACAGATTATATCAAAATATATAGGCAGAGGAGAAAAATGAAAAAAAGAAAAAAAAAAGGAATGAAGAAAGCTAATGGGATTTATGGGACAACATTAAAAGAGCAAATATTCAAGCTAAAGAATATAAATAAGGAGAAGGAGTCAAAGGGGTAATATTCTTATTTAAAGAAATAGTAGAACATTGCAGTAAAAGAAAACTACAGGTCAATATTTCTTACGAACATTGATGCAAATATCCTCAACAAAATACTAGCAATATGAATTCAGCAGCACATTAAAAGTATTATTTACCATGACCAAATGAGATTTTTTTTCCAAGAATGCAATAATGGTTTAATATGTGCAAATCAATAAATGTGATATGCCACATTAAAAGCATACAGGACACAAACCGTAAGATCATCTTAATAGAGGCAGAGACAGCATTTGATAAAATTAATCATCCTTTCATGATTAAAAACTGTCAACAAACTAGGTATAGAAGGAATGTACCTCAACACAATAAAGGCCTTATATGATAAACCGCAGCTTACATCATACTCAATGGTGAAAAGTTGAATACTTTTCCTCTAAGATCGAGAACAAAACAAGAATGCCCGTTCTTGCCACTTCTATCCACTATAGTCCTGAAAGTCGTAGCTAGAGCAATTAGGCTAGAAAAGGAAATGAGAAGTATCCAAAGCAGAAAGAAAGAAGTAAAATGGTCACTGTTTGCATATGATATGATCTTACATACAGAAAACTCTAAAAACTATGCACAAAAATTACAAGTAATAAACAAATTTATTAAAGTGACAGGATACAAAATCAACATACACAAATTCGTAGTGTTTCTACACCTTAACAACAAACTTTGCAGAAAAAAAAGAAAACTAGTGGGTACCAAAATAAAATTCTTAAGAATAAATTTAATCAAGGAAGTGAAAGATTTGTACACTGAAAACTATAAAACATTGATAAAATAAATGGAAGAAGACACAAATAAAAGATACCTGTGTTTATGAATTGGAAGATTTAATATTGTTAAAATGTTTATACTATCCAAAGTGATCTACAGATTCAATGCAATCCCTATCAAAATTCCAGTGACGTTTTTCACAGAAATAGAAAAAACAATTTAAATATTTGTATGGAGCCACAAGAGACCCTGAATAGCCAAAGCAGACTTAAGCAAAAGATCAAAGCCAGAGGCATCAAAACACAGACTTCAAAACACATTACAAAGCTATAATAATCATAATAGCATGATACTGGCATAAAATAGACACATAGAATAATAGGACAGACTTAAGAGCCCAGAAAGAAACTTACACATTTAAGGTTAATTGTTTTTTGATAAAGATACAAAGAGCACACAATGAGTAAATGTGGTCTGTTATTGGGAGAAGTGGACACGCACATACAGAAGAATGAAATTAGATGCTTATCTCACACCACATTCAAAATCAACTCAAAATGGATTAAAAACTTAAACGTGAGACCTGAAACTAAAAGAATCAGAAGAAAACAGGGGAAAAACTTCATGACCTTGGTGAGTAAATGATTTTTTGATATGACTTCAAAGTACAAGTAACAAAAGCGAAAATAGACAAATGGGATTATGTAAAACTAAAAAGCTTCTACACTTTTTCCCCCTGCTGTCTAAAGGAGATACTATTTAATTATATAAAAGGCAGGTAATAAAATACATTTCTCTCTTTCTAATCAGGCAGTGAGGCATAAACTGTTGGGGCAATTGTTTTATTTTTAAAAATTTTGTAGATGTAAGAAAGAACTTTATTTCCATATGGTGCTTCGGGTGGGGTCTGATGGGGGCTACAGTCAGATGCTTCCCGGTCCCCACCCCTATAGCTGCCGGGATGTACAGTAAGTGGGTCTTTCAGGGGGACAGCCAGGAGTGGGAGGAGCCCTGGGTCCCCTCTTTTAGGAAGCCCTCGTGGGTCCCCTCACTAAGCCCATCCTGGACGGCCTGCAGGTGGTGTGGCTTCTCACTGAGCCAGCGGCCGCCCTCCAGGACATTGTGGTGGGACCTCCGCCGTGGCAGCGTCATGATCCAGAAGGGCACCCGGGGGTGGAGCTCTGTGTGGAAGCTGTCCATGGCCTTCCGGATGGACACCAGGGCCTCCTTCTCCTCCATCCTGGGTATCTTCCAGTTACCCTGGAAGCTCCCCTCCGCCAGCTGGATGGATGCCACCACCTTCTCGGAGATCAGCACCTCTCCTGTCTTGTTGTTGGTCACCTTGTCAATCTGGAGGTGGCTGGAGAAGGTGTTGTTTCCCAGCTGGTGCTCCTGGTTCTCCTCTTGGTAGTAGTTCCTAGGGAGGCCCCGGAAATCCATGGGGGCAGAGAAGAAGCTGTCTATGCCCCGAAGCAGGTCATTTTTCAGGAAAAGTCGGCTGAAGCCTTGGAGTAGGCTCTGGAGGCCTGTAAGACCCAAGGAGCTCTCTTGGGCATCAGCGTCGTGGATAGAGGCTGCAGTGGAGGGAGTCACCAGGGCAGAGAGGAGCAGCAGCAGGACCAGCGGATGCCGCATTGTGGGGGCAGGGGAGGAGGTTTCTCCCATCTCACACCCTTTCTGGGCTCCGCCCTTATGCTAGATCACCGCACTCCAGGACTTCCGGCCGCCCACGGACTATTTGGCCCAATCTCAGCTCACTGGAACCTCCGCCACCCAGGTTCAAGCAATTCTCCTGCCTCAGAATCCCTAGTAGCTGGGATTACAGGTGTGCACCACCACACCTGGCTAATTTTTGTATTTTTAGTAGAAACGGGTTTTCACCATGTTGGCCAGGCTGGTCTTGAACTCCTGACCTCAAGTGATCCACCTGCCTCAGCCTCCCAAAGTGCTGGGATTACAGGCATGAGCCACTCTGCCTGGTGCAATCTGCTGTTATTCTAATGAGGATTTTCTTATATGTGACTTGACACTTTTCCTATGTTTAGAATTCTCTCTTTGATTTTAACTTTTGACAGTTTGACTATAATCCGCCTCAGAGAGGACATTTATGGATTGACTGTGTTTAGGGATAGTTGAGTTTCCTGTATCTGAATGTCTGTATCTCTGGCAAGAATTGGGAAGTTTTCAGTTAATATTTCATTAATTTTTCTTTGACTTTTTCATCCTTCTGGAACTCTAAAATTTTGAAATTTTTTTTTTTTGCTTTGGTATCTTATATATCTTCATTCTTTTTTCTTTTCTTCCTTTTTTTTTGTCTGACTGGGTTACTTCAAAAGCTCAGTTTTCAAGTTCAGAAATTTTCTTCTGCTTAATCTAGTTTATCTTAGAAGCTCTTCATTGTAGTTTTGCTTTTATTCATTGTGTTATTCAGTTCCAGGATTTCTGTTTGCTTCTTTTTTTTATGATATGCATCTCTTTGTTGAATTTCTCATTCAGATACTGAGTTGTTTTCTTGATTTGTAATGTTTATTTGTGTTCTCTTGTATCTCTGTGTTTCCTTACAATCATTATTTTGAATTACTTTCCAGGCATTTCATATATTTCTTTTTATGGGGGGTCTGTTACTGGAGAATTATTTCATTCCTTTGGAGGTGTTGTATTTCCTTGCTTTTTCATGTTTCTTGTGTCCTTACATTGATATCTGTACATATGGTGTAACTAACATTTCTTTCAATTTTATGGAGTAGCTTTAGTAAGGAAAAATGTTTCCCTGTAGAAGTATCTATAATGTAAGTTGGGTAGGGTGCTTTGGCTTTGATTTTGGGCGGACACTGTAGTGTGGTCTCTATATGATTACTTTGGCTGTCATTAACATTAGTTATATATGTGAGCTCCTTGGCATCTTAGGGAGTAGTTATTTGTGGAAGCTATGGCGAGGCTTTGGCAGTTTCATATATTCCAAGTGGGCTGGTTCATAGGTTCCTAGGTTGAATGTGCAGGCACTGGTGGTGATGGTTACGTGCTTCATGTGGGCTGGTCTTTGGGCCCCAGGTTGGATGCACAGGCACCAGCAGTGGCAATGTAATGCCCTGAGTGGGATGGTCCTTGGTCACTCAAGCAGAGTGTAAATGCTGGCTGAGCAGTTCCTCCTTGGGCCCCCAGGTGGGCACACAAGTGCTGGCAATATCTGTAGTTGGGTGAGTGGACTGGTTTCGTTTCCTGAGTGGGGTAGCTGGGAGCTGGTGGTTTCTTCAGTGGGTTGGGCAGGTCAGTCTCTGGGCCCTTGGGTGGTATGTATGGTGTTTCATGGCCCCAATGCTGGAGGGGAGTGAGGTTACTGTTGGTGGCAGCAGGTCCAGGAAGGTTGCTCTCAGGCTCTGGGAAGCTCACACTTTGGTTCTCTATGTCCTTGAGCCAGTATACCTGTCGTGTTCAACCATGTGTTCCCTGGGGTGTGGGATGTTGTGTGGTCTTAGATGCTGGCAGTGCGGTTGTGCCACTGGGCCTAGCCAGCACTATGATGGTGCAGCCCTTTGAGTGGGTGTTGGGGGATATTGGTGGGGTCTCAGTGTTGTGGAGATGCAGGAGCTATTGGTCTCCATGGCAGGATATAGTCTGTTGTTGTATTTACTCTCCAAATGGCACCATACTGTAGCAGCCTGGGTTCCAGGGGTGGGCCCCTGTGCAAATTCTCTCCCTGGAACAAATGCAGTCATGTGGATTCCAGGCAGCTTTCCAGACTAGGCTTAGGACATGTGAGTGTCTAGGAGCTTTTCTGCAGTTAGAACTTCAGGCATTTCTGGTGGGAGGGTGGACTAATATGGATCTTTCAGTTACCTCTTTCCCCACAATGGGGAGTTCCTCCTGACTCTGAGTTGATTCACCTGGCTACCTTGATTCTTTCTCTATGCTGCTATCTTGAGCTTTTGTGCCTCAGAGTCCCTGTTGCTTCCCTGCTGGATTCCAGCATTATCTTCTAGACACTTTATTTGATATGTGATTATCTATTAGGTTGGTTCATAAGTAATTGCAGTTTTCCATCATTACTTTTAATGCCTCAAACTACATTTACTTTTGCACCAACCTAATACTGTTTAGTCCTTCTCTGTAAAGGTGGTAAGTTCTGGATGCTTTTAGTCAGCCAGCATTATCTATATTTACCAGTGGGTTTTGTACTTTCAAATGTTATAGTCTTACTAAGTAGCATCCTTTTATTTCATTGGAAAGAATTCCTTTTAGCCTTTCTTGTAAGGCAAGCCTTGTGCTGATAAACTCCCTCAGCTTTTCTGTGTCTAGGAAAGCTTTATTTTTCCTTCACTGGTGGAGTGCAGATTTCCTGCATAAAGTATTCTTGGCTGGCAGTTTTTTTTCTTCAATACTTTGAATATATCATTGCATTCTGGTCTGCAAGGTTTGTACTGAGAAATCTGTTGCTAGCCTTATTGGAACTCCATTACAAGTTTTTTGCGTATTTTCTCTTGCGGCTTTCAAGATGCTCCGTTTGTCTTTGATTTTTGACTGCTGAATATATGTCTTCATATGGTCTTTTTGAATATAATCTGATTCAAAACCTTTAACCTTCTTGTATCTGTATATTTATATCTTTTTCCAGATTTGGGAAGTTTTTTACTCTTATTTCTTTAAATAATCTTTCTGCTCCTTTGGCTCTCTCTTCTTCTTCAGAAACTTATAATTTGAATATTTGTTCTTTTGGTGCTGTCCCATAAATCCTGTAATGTTTTTTCATTCTTTTTATTTATTTTTTCTCATTTGATTGTATGTTTTCAATTTCACAGATTCTTTCTTCTGTTTGATCAATTTTGCTGTTGATGCTTTTTATTGTATTTTTTATTTTATTCATTGTGTATTTCAGCTCTATAATTTAAAACAATTTCAATTTCTATTAAATTTCTCATTTTGTCATTTATTGTTTTCCTGATTTTACTGAATTGCTTCTCTGTATTTTCTTGGAGTCTGCTGAGCTGCTTTATTTATTTATTTATTATTATTTTTATTATTTTTTTTGAGACAGAGTCTCATTCTATCACCCAAGCTGGAGTGCAGCAGTACGATCTCAGCTCACTGCAAACTCCACCTTCCAGGTTCAAGTGATTCTCCTGCCTCAGCCTCCTGAGTAGCTGGGACTACAGGTGCCTGCCACCATGCCCAGCTGATTTTTGTATTTTTAGTAGAGACAGGGCTTCACCACATTGGCTAGGCTGGTCTTGAACTCCTGACCTCAGGTGATCCACCCACCGTGGCCTCCCAAAGTGCTGGGATTACAGGTGTGAGCTACTGTGCCCAGCCTGCTGACCTTCTTTAAAACAATTATTTTGATTTCTTTGTCACACAGTTTGTATATATCCATTTCTTTGGGGGACCAGATACTAGGAAATTATTGTATTCTTTGTTATTGTTATGTTTCCTTGGTTTTTAAATGTTTCTTGTTTTCTTATGTTAATGTCATCATATTTGATGGAGCAATCACCTTTTTCGGACTTTACAGGTTAATTCTCGTGTGGAAAGACCTGCCCTTATGGAGGGAGGGGAGTGCAAGGGTGCTTTCTGAGTGAAGGGTAACTGTTCTGGTATCACTGAAGGTACAGTGGTATAGTTTCTGTGCAGCTCTGTCAACTGATGCTGGTGTTGATTAAAATTGCAGGAATCCTTAGTGATGAATACTGTGGATGCCAGCAGTGGCAGTGAGGATTGCTGGGGTCTCTGGTGGTGTTGGCTGCTAAGGTCTTCTGGATCTCTTTTTCTCCCACTAGGGAAATTGTGGCTGCATGAATCCCTCTTGACACTGAGTCTGTCTTGTGGCTTGCTTGTAGTGGTGGTGGCACTGGTGTTTGATGAGTGGCACCCATGGAGTGGCCATGGAGCTGAGGCCTGCAGCACAGGTATGTATGGAGAGACTATGGCTCTGGGATCTGGAGTGGTAATGACACTGGCACCCAGGGCACAGGCACCCCAACTGCCTCATTGGTAACAGAATGTGAAGTATGATACTTGTGAAGCAGTCAGGGGACCAAGAAGGAGAGCATAGGCAGGGTTACAGGGGCTCTGGGCTTGCAGTGGAACTAGCTCTCTGTGGCAGTTGAACTGGTGTCTGGAGAGACCTTAGCTTCAGGGCCTGGAGTACAAACTAGCTTGCTATGGTGATGGCTTCAGAGTCTGAGATGTGTGTGTGTGAGGTGCAGCACCAGAGCCCAAGTTCTCATGGGGATCAGTGCACATGGGGGTTGAGAGTGATGGTGGCTCCTTTCTCAAAGCAGTTCAGCAGTAGTGCTTCTCAGAGGGAGGAGGGTTGTGCAGCTGCATCTCTCTCTCAAAGGTTCCCCAGTGGGAATGACTATTGTTAACCTTTGTGGCAAATGATGCTGTTGTCTTCTTCAGAGTAGGCCACTGGGACCATAGTGGTTTCCACTGCATAACTGATACTCTGCCTTTCTTCTTTGTTCCTAACCATTTCCTATAGTCTCAGATATGCTGACTTCACTAGCAATCCTTTCTTTGTGGATGTTCTCCATTTTGTTTGTTTGTTTTTGCTCCACTGTGTTGCTACATATTTTAAAATGTTTAATGGGCCTGCTATCTCAGGGCTATTTTGATTTTGAGGATAGCTAGCTGGCTAGATAGAGAAAGAGAGAGAGAGATCTTTTTTGGTAGGGATATGAAGGCTGGTGTCTCCTATTCTTGGTCTTTTTTTTTTTTTTTTCCCCATAGGCTATTGGAGTACAGGTGATATTTGGTTTCATGAGTAAGTTCTTTAGTGGTGTTTTGTGAGATTTTGGTGCACCAATCACCTGAGCAGTATACCCTGCACACTATGTGTAGTGTTTTAACCCTTGCCCCTTCTCACCCTTCCCCTTAAGTCCTCAAATTTCATTGTATCTCCTATTCTTATTCTTATAAACACAATAACTTATTTACATATGTTACATGCAATGAACATGGTAACATAGTAAATGGTTGTGTACATTATCTTATTTTGACCTTACAATATACTGAGAAAGGTAGTATTAAATAATATCCACTTTATGGAAAAGGAATCTGATGTTCAGAAAGTTTTGATGTCTTCCCCAAAGGAGTGGCAGAACAGGGAAGTAGAATAAAATTTTCTGGCTCCAGGGGATCATTCCAAGATGTACTAATAGCAACAGCTCGAGTCTACAGCTCCCAGCATGAGTGACGCAGAAGACAGGTGATTTCTGCATTTCCAACTAAGCTTTGAAGACAGCAGTGGTTCTCCCAGCACAGAGTTTGAGATCTGAGAATGGACAGACTGCCTCCTCAAGTGGGTCCCTGATTCCCGAGTAGCCTAACTGGGAGACACCTCCCAGTAGGGGCCAACTGACACCTCATACAGCTGGGTGCCCCTCTGAGAAGAAGCTTCCAGAGGAAGGATCAGGCAGCAACATTTGCTCTTCTGCAATATTTGCTGTTCTTCAGCCTTCACTGGTGACACCTAGGCCAATGGAGTCTGGAGGGAACCTCCAGCAAACTCCAACAGACCTGCAGCTGAGGGTCCTGACTGTTAAAGGAAAACAAACAAACAGAAAGGAATAGCGTCAACATCAACAAAAAGGACATCCACACCAAAACCCCATCTGTAGGTCACCATCATCAAAGACCAAAGGTAGATAAAACCACAAAGATGGGGAGAAACCAAAGCAGAAAAGCTAAATATTCTGAAAACCAGAGTGCCTCTTCTCCAAAGGAATGCAGCTCCTCACCAGCAGTGGAACAAAGCTGGATGGAGAATTACTTTGACGAGTTGACAGAAGTAGGCTTCAGAAGGTCAGTAATAACAAACTTCTCCGAGCTAAAGGAGGATGTTCGAACCCATCAAGGAAGCTAAAAACCTTGAAAAAAGATTAGATGAATGGCTAATTAGAATAAACAGCATAGGGAAGACCTTAAATTACCTGATGGAGCTGAAAACCGTGGCATGAGAACTACGTGATGCATGCACAAGCTTCAGTAGCCCATTCGATCAAGTGGAAGAAAGGGTATCAGTGATTGAAGATCAAATGAATGAAATGAAGCTAGAAGAGAAGTTTGGAGAAAAAAGAGTAAAAAGAAATGAACAAAGCCTCCAAGAAATATGGTACTATGTGAAAAGACCAAATCTACATTTGATTGGTGTACCTGAAAGTGATGGGAGAATGGAACCAAGTTGGAAAACACTCTTCAGGATATTATCCAGGAGAACTTCCCCAACCTAGCAAGGCAGGCCAACATTCAAATTCAGGAAATATGGAAAACACCACAAAGATACTCCTCGAGAAGAGCAACCCCAAGACACATAATTGTCAGATTCACCAAGGTTGAAATGAGGGAAATAATGTTAAGGGCAGTCAGAGAGAAAGGCTGGGTTACCCACAAAGGGAAGCCCATCAGACTAACAGCGGAACTCTCAGCAGAAACTCTACAAGCCAGAAGAGAGTGGGAACAATATTCAACATTCTTAAAGAAAAGAATTTTCAACCCAGAATTTCATATCCAGCCAAACTAAGCTTATAAGTGGAGAAATAAAATCCATTACAAACAAGTAAATGCTGAGAGATTTTGTCACCACCAGGCCTGCCTTACAAGAGCTCCTGAAGGAAGCAGTAAACATGGAAAGGAACAACTGGTACCAGCCACTGCAAAACCATGCCAAATTGTAAAAACCATCGATGCTAGGAAGAAACTGCATCAACTAATGAGCAAAATAAGCAGCTAACATCATAATGACAGGATCAAATTCACACATAACAATATTACCCTTAAATGTAAATGGACTAAATTCTCCAGTTAAAAGACACAGACTGGCAAATTGGATAGAGTCAAGATCCATCTGTGCTGTATTCAGGAGACCCATCACACGTGCAGACACACATAGGCTCAAAATAAAGAGATGGAGGAAGATCTACCAAGCAAATGAAAAACAAAAACAGCAGGGGTTGCAATCCTAGTCTCTGATAAAACAGACTTTAAGCCAACAAAGATCAAAAGAGACAAAGAAGGCCATTACATGATGGTAAAGGGATCAATTCAACAAGAAGAGCTAACTATCCTAAATATATATGCACCCAATACAGGAGCACCCAGATTCATAAAGCAAGTCCTTAGAGACCTACAAAGAGACTTAGACTCCCACACAATAATAATGGGAGGCATTAACACCTCACTGTCAACATTAGACAGATCAACAAGACGGAGTTAACAAGGATATCCAGGACTTGAACTCAGCTCTGCACCATGCAGACCTAGTAGACATCTACAGAACTCTCCATATTTCTCTTTGAGCAAACGCATTCAAAGGCTAGCAGAAGGCAAGAAATAACTTAGATCAGAGCAGAACTGAAGGAGATAAAGACACACACACACAAAAAACCTTCAAAAAATCAATGAATTCAGGAGCTGGTTTTTTGAAAAGATCAACAAAATAGACCACTAGCAAGTCTAATAAAGAAGAAAAGAGAGAAGAATCAAATGGATGCAATAAAAAATGATAAATCATATATATCACCACCGACCCCACAGAAATACAAACTACCATCAGAGAATACCATAAATACCTCTGCGTGAATAAAGTAGAAAATCTAGAAGAAATGGATAAATCCCTGGACACATACACCCTCCCAAGACTAAACCAGGAAGAAGTTGAATCCCTGAATAGACCAATAACAGGCTCTGAAATTCAGGCAATAATTAATAGCCTACCAACCAAAAAAAATCCAGGACCAGACAGATTCACAGCCAAATTCTACCAGAGGTACAAAGAGGAGCTGGTACCATTCCTTCTGAAACTATTCCAATCAATAGAAAAAGAAGAAATCCTCCCTAACTCATTTTAGGAGGCTAGCATCATCCTGATACCAAAGCTTGGCAGAAACGCAACAAAAAAAGAGAATTTTAGACCAATATCCCTGATGAACATCGATGCAAAAATCCTCAATAAAATACTGGCAAACAGAATCCAGCAGCACATCAAAAAGCTTATCCACCACGATCAAGTTGGCTTCATCCCTGGGATGCAAGGCTGGTTCAACATATGCAAATCAATAAACGTAATCCATCATAGAACCAAAGACAAAAACCACATGATTATCTCAATAGATGCAGAAAAAGCCTTTGACAAAATTCAACAGCCTTTCATGCTAAAAACTCTCAATAAACTAGGTATCCATGGGACATATCTCAAAATAATAAAAGCTATTTATGACAAACCCATAGCCAATATCATGCTGAACAAGCAAAAACTGGAAGCAACTCCCTTTGAAAACTGGCAGGGATGTCGTCTCTCACCACTCCTATTCAACATAGTGTTGGAAGTTCTGGCCAGGGCAATCAGGCAGGAGAAAGAAATATAGGGCATTCAGTTAGGAAAAGAGGAAGTCAAATTGTCCCTGTTTGCAGATGACATGATTGTATATTTAGAAAATCCTATTGTCGCAGCCCCAAATCTCCTTAAGCTGATAAGCAACTTCAGCAAAGTCTCAGGATATAAAATCAATGTGCAAAAATCACAAGCATTCCTATACACCAATAACAGACAAACAGAGAGCCAAATCATGAGTGAACTCCCATTTACAATTGCTTCAAAGAGAATAAAATACCTAGGAATCCAACTTACAAGGGATGTGAAGGACCTCTTCAAGGAGAACTACAAACCACAGCTCAGCGAAATAAAAGAGGACACAAACAAATGGAAGAACATTCCATGCTCATGGATAGAAAGAATCAATATTGTGAAAGTGGCCATACTGTCCAAGGTAATTTATAGATTCAATGCCATCTCCATCAAGCTATCAATGACTTTCTTCACAGAATTGGAAAAAACTACTTTAAAGTTCATATGGAACCAAAAAAGAGCCCTCATTGTCAAGACAATCCTAAGCCAAAAGAACAAAGCTGGAGGCATCACGCTACCTGACTTCAAACTATACTACAAGGCTACAGTAACCAAAACAGCATGGTACTGGTACCAAAACAGATATATAGACTAATGGAACAGAACAGAGCCCTCATAAATAATACCACACATCTACAACCATCTGATCTTTGACAAACCTGACAAAAACAAGAAATGGGGAAAGGATTCCCTATTTAATAAATGGTGCTGGGAAAACTGGCTAACCATATGTAGACAGCTGAAACTGGATCCCATCCTTACACCTTATACAAAAATTAATTCAAGATGGATTAAAGACTTAAATGTTAGACCCAAAACTATAAAAAATCCTAGAAGAAAACCTAGGCAATATCATTCAGGACATAGGCATGGGCAAGGACTTCATGACTAAAACACCAAAAGCAATGGCAGCAAAAGCTAAAATAGACAAATGGGATCTCATTAAACTAAAGAGCTTCTGCACAGCAAAAGAAACTACCATCAGAGTGAACACGAAACTTACAGAATGGGAGAATATTTTTGCAATCTACCCATCTGACAAAGGGCTAATATCCAAAATCTACAAAGAACTTAAATTTACAAGAAAAAAAAAATCAACCCCATCAAGAAGTGGGTAAAGGATATGAACAGACACTTCTCAAAAGAAGACATTTATGCAGCCAACAGACACATGAAAAAATGCTCATCATCATTGGCCATGAGAGAAATGCAAATCAAAACCACAATGAGATGCCATTTCACACCCGTTAGAATGGCGATCATTAAAAACTCAGGAAACAACAGGTGCTGGAGAGGATGTGGAGAAATATGAACACTTTTACATAGTTAGTGGGACTGTAAACTAGTTCAACCATTGTAGAAGGCAGTGTGGCGATTCCTCAAAGTTCTAAAACTCAAAATACCATTTGACCCAGCGATCCCATTATTGGGTATATACCTAAAGGATGATAAATCATGCTACTATAAAGACACATGCACACATATGTTTATTGCGGCACTATTCACAATAGCAAAGACTTGGAACCAACCCAAATGTCCATCAATGATAGACTGGATTAAGAAAATGTGGCACATATATATCATGGAATACTATGCAGCCACAAAAAGGATGGGCTCATGTCCTTTGTAGGGACATGGATGCAGCTGGAAACCATCATTCTGAGCAAACTATCGCAAGGACAGAAAACCAAACACCACATGTTCTCACTCATAGGTGGGAACTGAACAATGAGAACACTTGGACACAGGGTAGGGAACATCACACACTGGGGCCTGTCATGGGGTGGGGGAGGGGGGAGGGAGAGCATTAGGAGAAATACCTAATGTAAATGACAAGTTAATAGGTGCAGCACACCAACATGGCACATGTATACATATGTAACAAACCTGCACATTGTGCACATGTACCCTAGAAGTTAAAGTATAATAATAATAAAAAAGTTTCTGGCTCCAAAGAATAGGCTCTTAAGTACAACCACATATTGCATCTAAAAACTTATTGGATAAGTATGAGTTTTATGAGATATTCAATGCGAGAGAGTTAATGCTTCCTAAATGAGTATAAGCTGGTTCTATATGTAGAAGGCATGGCTACACAGACAAAATATCAAGAGGTAGACAATGCCTTATCCCAACTACAAGCTAACTTTGAATCAGTTTCCTTTATGATTAAATTGTAGCAACTAAATTCTACTCTATCAGCCTACCAAGGGAAAGGGTGAACCCTCTCTGGATGAAGATAATATCATTTGAAGCTCTACAATATTTTATACAATGTGTCTGGAAATCAACAAAATATTAGCTGTCCATTAACCTCTGTTCAACCTTTTATGCTATTATTGTTATGCATATTAATTCTATAAATATTATGATGCCCTAAGACATTATTATAATTGGTTTTTATAGTCAATATTCATTTAGATTTACCAAATAGTTATCACTTATAATGTTCTTTACAAATGGAGTTTTTTGACCAAAATGAAAATAATTCTAGTTAAAAGCATGAAAATAAAGAAATACTTTACTGTAGGTTTGCCTTTTTAAAAATGTAGCACAATCACAGTTATTTGCAAAAATATTTTAGGTTCCAATCAGTTTTTCTCTGGACTTTTCCTTCTGCTTTGTTAGTTAAGCAGTGTTTTAAAAAGTTACTTCTTATATCATCCTTCTCGTCAATATTCTCTTTAATTTTCGTTACTGATCCTCATTTATTAATGGCTTTGCATATTAACGGTGTAATTTTATAACACGACTATCATTATCTAGAGAAAATCCTGCATATTCAAGAAGGTTTAAATGTCACTCTACAACAATTTGCCATGCATTTTTGCATTTTCACAATTAGTCCATGGAAGATATTGACCTGCTGGGTTTGGGAGAGGCACAGGTTCTAAGAAATTGGGATGTTTGAGTGACTTATTTCACCAATGAGTTTTTAAATTAATAAATATTCTTAGGATGACTTTTCCTCACTACTTAACCTCTTTTCAGAGGGGGATGGAATAATCTGGTTTGCAATAAGAACCTTTCAGGCAGAAGTGGCAGTCTATAAAAAAAAGGGCAAGAAATTAGATTAATTAATTTCCAGGAATAAGGTTGTTTGGGAGGTCCATGGTGGGAATTGAAAGGGAGGAGGAACTAGATATAAAACTCCTGAGGCAGGCAGGGATTATCATAAAGGGAGTTGAGAATTGATTCCTGAAAGGGTTATGCAGCTTTTGGAAAATTTGGAAAGAAAAAAGTTTCACATTTGGATTGTAGAGATGTTCTTCTGGCAACTGTATGAAAAGCCTGGAGTGAGTCGAAGTCCTAATGAGAGAAAAAGAGATGGCTAGGATGCTGATGTTACAGTACGTCTGTATCAGTCTGCCAGGGCTGTCACAACAAAGTATCACAGATCAGGTGACTTAAACAATACAAATTTATTTTCTCACAATTCAGGAAGCTAAAAATCTGAGACCAAGGTGTCAGTAGGGTTGGTTTCTTCTGAGTCTTCTCTCTTTGACTTGTAGATGGTCATGATCTCCCTGGAGCTTAACGTGGTCTTCTTGTTCTGGGTCATAATTATTTGTAGAATAATTTTGTCCTAATCTCTTCTTATAAGAACAGTAGTCCGATTGAATTTGTATCTGTCCTAATGAATTCATTTAAACTTAATCACCTCTTCCAAGACTCTATCTCCAAATGCAGTCACATTTTGAGGCACTGGAGGTTCTGACACACAACACACAATTTTTAGGGAGTGGGGCCAAAATTCATTCCATAGCAATGGACAAGGAAAGATGATGGCTGAACTGGAAGACTAGAGGCAGAGATGAAGAGCAGGTGCTATAGAAGCAGACTTGGAAAGTCTCTGTGGGTAACATGATATATGTGTATGGGGAAGCAAGGAGGAACAGAAGGTGTATTTTATGGTTTGAGTGCCCAGATTGAGGTATACATTTCCTATTTCTGTCTCTCTCTTCATCCTCCATGCCTTTGCTCTCTAAGGTGGCGTCTTCTGCAATCATAGGTAGAGAGTGCATAATTCTCACCATAATGTAAAGAATGAGGAAGGCCTTAAAGGTTGAAAGGCATATGGGGTTTATAGTCCAGACCAATGCTTCCATTTTGAAGATGCCTCATAGTATTCTAGTCGGGGGAAATGAGATAACTGACAGGAAGTACTTTGAGAACTGGGCTGCTGTTATTGTGATGATTGCTGTACCTTGCCTTTGGACTGTATCCTCCAGATAATTGTGTCAACAGAAGGTAAGGATACTTTTCAACTTCAGATGTGATTGGCATTGGCCCCTGAGCTGCAACTCTCTGCAAAGCCAGAGCCATTTCTCCCTCAAGTGCAATCCAGGATAACCTTTATTTGAACCTGAATCTGCTAGGACTGGGTTCATTACACATTTTAGCCACAAGAGGGCACACAAAGCTCTTTCTTCACCACACCTTCCCTATTAAAGAGGTTGGTTCTGTGTGGGAAGAGTACAGTGAAACTTTTCGTAACGCAGCAATCTCGTTCCACTTGGAGAAAGCACAGTGCCTGAACCCAGGCATTGCAGGTTCAAAGTCCTGTTACTGAACTAGCTATCTGTGCCATTTAGGGCAAGTCACTTAAACTCTCTGTGACTTAGTTTCCTCTTCTGGCAAGGAGCACACTAGTTCCTATCTCCTGGAGCTGTTGTTGGGACAAAATGAAGTAAAGTGCTTAGGACAAGACCTTGCACATAATAAGTTCTCACTAAATGTTGCGCCTTTTATTTTCCACTTCCATTTGCTTGGGGGCAGGAGTAGTTGCCTCCTGGTCAGAGGGCATGACAATCTTTGGACAGCCAAAGGTGCTTAGGAACTTGGGGTAAGGGATAAGTTCCAAGAGTAAGACCATATGGCAGAGCCTTGAGCTAAATTTTGAGCTTAAGACAGAAAAGGACACTTTCTGGATTACACTGTTTTATTGCAACTCTCCAGGGTGAGACATTAGATAAGAATTCGGAGCTAAGGTCCAATTTGCGTTAACCTGGTAAACTTCTACATTCAGGGACCTGGGCAGAGGTTCGGGAATTCAAGATCTAGATCCTATAAAATTTTCTTACTATGAAAACTACTATTATCAGTCATATCCAGGGATGGCTTAGAGCGTTGTTGGGCTACAGTAGACTAGAGAGATATATTGATAGCAGGAATGAGTGTGTTTTTCTAACGGGCCCTGTGTAGACTTAACAGAGATCTAGGACAATGCAGGTGCCCCCGCTAGCCATTTCACTGACTCATTATAATGACTATTAAAATTCTGAATTCAGAAGTCGCAACTAGATAGATAGCTCGCTTGTCTCTTTTTGGTCATGAATGTGTGATACTTTATCCTTTTCTTTAGGGACACAGCAAATATATTTTGCCCCACATTTTTCTTTCTTCCTCTCAATTTCTTTGCATGATTTCCTGCATCTGCCAATTCCATAACAGCACGTTCTGATCCATCCATCTATCAAAATAAGCAAATACATGAATATATAAATACATTTAAAAAGTAAATACTATTAAACGAAGGATGTTGGTAATAGTAATAATGGTTAGAGTGAAACATTGATTTTGACACCTAATGACATTCATGGGAAGGTTATAAATTTGTGCATGTTTAATGACCACTGCTGGTCTTGACATGCAGTAGATAGGAGTAGTTATCTTCCTTCCTCTAACCAGCTCTAATTGAATTTTATTCCTATGCTTATGATACTTTCATCTCTGCCATTTTTCACTGTCTCACTAAATCTGGTTCTACTTCCTCTCTATATCTAGCTGCTTGCTAGGGAGTGGGACTACCTTCAATTATCTGTTTTTTCTCTCTCCATTCTTTATTCATCTAATCACAATTTGTTGAGCATCTACTATGTGCCAGGCATTGTTTATTCTAGGGGTGCTTGCCCCAGGGGTTGTTTAAAGCAAGACCCTGAACAATGGATGATCAATTTACATTCTGAGCTGTGGCTGATGTTGTGTGTGTGTGTTGTGGGAGGGAGAGGCGGGTGCAGGGAGGGTTTAACACTGTGCCCTTCTCTGATTTATTTTCTGTGGCTCTAAGTCAGGGCAGACGGCAAACCCAGTTTCCCAGCACATTGGATTCAGTTGAGAGATCATTGTATCTTAGTCTAAACTACAGATTCTTTCCACTTGACTTTTCCCCAAACTCTTCTTCTGGGAGATAATTCCTAATTCTCTCTCTTTTACCAGAAGGTTCAGACTGAAAAAAAATCAGTCGCATTCACTCTCACTTTTCTCTTCCAGTATTTCATAAGTCAATATGTAGATTCTTTCTCCAAAATGTGTCTTGCGTCTGCAACTCCCTCTATCCTACTTGCCCTCACTGGAATATAAGGCATGCTCAAACCAACTCAGGGTTAGCCCAGAATAACCTTCTTTTGCTTCTAGAACAACTGAGTGATTGGCAAGGGCTTTCAGCTTGAATAGCTGCTCCAAGAAAGGATGTGACTTCCAACAGCAATGACCCAAAGGAAATCACAGAATTAAAAATCATCAACTTTAGAGCCCCTGAGAAGCCTAAGGGGAAAACATTTCCGTTAGAAAGTTATTCACCACCTGGCCAAGACGCCTGTTTATACTGTTAGAGAGCTTTGAGCATGTTCAACTTGAAAGCCAAAATCTGCTCTAACCCCAGCTCCACACTGTGAACCTATTTTTATAAACCAATATCAACTTACAACTTTTTCACCATATATCCCAAGACAAGAGCAAGTTGCCTCCTCTGCCTGCTTTAAAGGAGCACCCAACGCCCAACAACAGTGGAGAAGTGAAGTAATGAGACTGATTATTACAAGAGGTAGTATCAACTGAAAGTGGGGTTGAAGTGAGAGACTCACAGGATGAGACTGTTGACATATGGGCCAGAGGCGTTCAGGATACTAGAGATGTTGGGGTTGCTTCTGCATATGGAAGGGGCGTCATATAAAACACCTTGGCCTCTGCAGATATTCTCCAGGTTCCCTAATGAGAAGCACCATCATGGTCAGGGCTGACAGGCTGCCCTTCTTATGGGAGAAAATTCGTTATAAGCCCTTCATCAGATCTCCGCCATCCCCATGGGCTCTCCTCGCTTCCACACATGTTCAATTTTCCAATGATTCTGTGGTTAGGATCCCATCCTCACTCCCTTTTCCCTGCTCTCCATGGTTCTGTTTACCTGGGGCAGTCTGAGCCAGGACCACAAGGACATCTAAGGCCAGGACAAAGAGTTTAATGTCTACTGAGAGGGGTGAGAAATGATCTGGCAGCATTCTGAATGTGCTGGGGAAACTGGGTGTGCACTCAGCATTTTATTGACCTAGGTAAGGCTGAATCACAGACAATAAGTTAGAGAAGGGCAGAATGTTACACCACCAGAACATCAGCCTGCCACTCAGCAGTATAAACTGATCATCCTGTGTTCAGGGTCCTGCTCTAGATATCCTTGGGGAGGGTGAAAGGCACTAGCAGAGGAGGTACAAGTCCTCCACAAGGCTGTTGCACTGGGCAGAGAACAGATCCCTTCTCCAAGAAGCCTTTCCTATCCCTCTCCTTCATAGTTTATCCCCCTTCCCTACATTCTCACAGCTGCTGTTTTCTTTTCCTCTATTTGTTTATCATGACACACTGGAACTAAGTGTTTTTCTAGTTCCTCCTCCCTTTCAGAATGATACCCTAGGGGAAGCTTTTAATAGACAGACCCCTGAGGTTAGGAACAGACTGTCATTTTGTTACACCCAGAGTATGCAGTGAACATGTGTTGAAAAGCATTGAGTGAGTGAACGTACGTATGGCACATACTTGTATCCCGGTAGCTCTTAGAATTGGCATTTCCCAGCTAAGAAAATGCAGGCTGAGAGTGGAAAGGAATTGTCTAGGGTCCCACCACGAGCAAGAAAGAAACAGACTGGGGTGGAAGCCCTCATAACCCAAGTCATTGTCCAGCTCTTTACTTTGAATTTTTATCCTATTTTTCTACTCCAAATCCTGCATATCAACCGTTTCTGGGTCTTTCTTGGACTCCAGCCTCAAACAACAAAGCAAAAAATATTTATTGCAGTTTTTCCAACAAAAAGAAGAGGGCACTGCCCAGGCTCCATTGGAAGGGCTGCCTGTGGGTCCACTGGATCTTCCTTTTTGGGTTCCTGGTCCTTTTCCACCTTTGGGTGAGTCCAGTGCACATCGGTTCTACTCTCTTTTTTCTACAGGCGGGCAGCGGAGATGACCTGATGTGGTTCAGGAAATTTGTTTTGCTGTTAGGATTTGGGCAGAACTTTCTTCAGGAAAGCAATGAACATCAGTGTCATCCATTGAACTTCCACTGTCGGGCAGCAACTGTGCTAAGCACTTTATATATATGACCCCCTGGAATCCTCACAGGAGCCCTGATAGGCAGGCGTGATGTGCTCAGGGTTACACAGTGCCTGTGAGTGAGGTCTGGATTCAGATCTGTGTTACCTGTCCCCAGAGAACATATTCTTTCTGTCATCCCAGAGGATTACGCCTAAGCAATGATGGAAGGGGAGATCTGTTTAACTTGAAAAGCAGTAAACAGCTGGAGAGAGTCATAGTTGCTGTCTTCAAGTATCTGAAAGGCATGTTCTGTGTAGGCCCACAACCCAGAACTAATAGGCCTGAGTGGAGACTGCAGGCACACAAGTTGAAACTCATCAGAAAGACCTCTGAAGATGGGAACCATCTGGAAAAATGGTTAGACTGCCTGGAGGAGCTGGTGGCTCCTGCTGTTCTAAAGTTGCAAACTGAGGCAACATGACCACTCCCCTCAGATTCTGCAGGGAGGATGGCTGAATTGGCTGCGTGTGGGTCTGTGCACTGGCACAATTCTAGGCACTGAGCTTAAGAGAAGAAAGCAAAGTCCAGCCATTCTAATTAGGGAGAGGGACAAGAAACATATAATGTCAGTTCGTGGTAAGTGCTATAAAGAAAAACAGGGAAAGGAGAATACAGAATAATATACTTGTGTGTGTGTGTATGAGAATATGTGTGTGTGAGTGTGTGTGTGAAAGGCACATAGGATTGAGTGTAGAGTAAGAGGAACAGAGAATAATGATACACACGTGTATGTGTGTGTGTGTGTGTGTGTAAGGCACATAGGATTGAGTGCAGCATAAGGGGAATAGATAATGTCATATACATGTATGTGTGAATGTGTGTGTGACACACAGGATTGAGTGTAGAGTAAGGGGAATAGAGAATAATATGATATGTGTGTGTGTGTGTGTGTGTATGTAAGGCACACAGGATTGAGTGCAGAGAAAGGGGAATAGAGAGTAATATAATATACATGTGTATGTGTGAGAGAGAGTATGTGTGTGTGTGTATGTAAGGCACACAGGATTGAGTGCAGAGAAAGGGGAATAGAGAGTAATATACATGTGTATGTGTGTGAGAGAGTATGTGTGTGTGTGTATGTAAGGCACACAGGATTGAGTGCAGAGAAAGGGGAATAGAGAGTAATATAATATACATGTGTATGTGTGAGAGAGTGTGTGTGTGTATGTAAGGTACACAGGATTGAGTGCACAGTAAGGGGAATAGAGAAAAATATGATATGCGCATGTGTGGCTATTTTGAGGAGAGTCAAGTAAGGACTCATTGAGGAAGTGGCACAGAGCAGAACCTGAATGTACTAGGAATTGAACCACATAGATATCTAGAATCTTCCAGGCAGAGAGAACAGCAAGAGCAAAGCCCCTGAGGCAAAAAAGTGTTTGGTATGCTAGGAAGAGCAAGAGGTCAAGTGTGGTTGGAGTAATGGGAGCAAGAGAACGGATAAAAGAAGCTGAAATCATAGAGGCAGGCATAGCTACATCCTATTAGATCCAATAGGGCCTCGTTAAGGACTTTGGAATTTATTTAAAATGTGATGAGAAATTGTGGTTGACATTTTAAGTGATCTTTGAAATCTGAAGGTTTATTTCTGTATATGAGACATCATGTTCTCTATCTAAAAAGTAAAGTATTTGGGCTAATGTTTCCTGAAATATGTGGTCCATACCATTGATAGTATGTGTGATCATTTAGGCAACACAAAAAAGTACATGTTTTTGATGGTTATTTACTTTAATGCTCATCTGAGAAAAAATTCACTAGTCCTTGATGTCGTGGTTTTATATATAACATCACTCAGGATTTGGGCTTGGTATGGATTTAAGTAAATGGACTGTGTTGATCTCTATAAGGAATATATATATATATTATATATTCCATATATATATATGTTTTTTCTTTTTTTTAATGAGACGGAGTCTTGCTCTGTTGCCCAGGCTGGAGTGCAGTGGGCAATCTGGGCTCACTACAACCTCCGCCTCCTGGGTTTAAGCAATTCTCCTGCCTCAGCCTCCCAAGTAGCTGGGATTATAGTCATGTGCCACCACACCTGGCTAATTTTTGTATTTTTAGTAGAGATGGGGTTTCACCATGTTGGTTAGGCTGGTCTCGAACTCCTGACCTCATGTGATCCTCCCGTCTTGGCTTCCTAAAGTGCTGGGATTACAGGTGTGAGTCATCGTGCCTGGCCTCTGTAAGAAATATTAAGTAGGCCAGGCGCGGTGGCTCAAGCCTGTAATCCCAGCACTTTGGGAGGCCGAGACGAGCGGATCACGAGGTCAGGAGATCCAGACCATCCTGGCTAACACGGTGAAACCCTGTCTCTACTAAAAAATACAAAAAACTAGCCGGGCAAGGTGGCAGACGCCTGTAGTCCCAGCTACTCGGGAGGCTGAGGCAGGAGAATGGAGTAAACCCAGGAGGCGGAGCTTGCAGTGAGCTGAGATCCGGCCACTGCACTCAGCCTGGGCAACAGAGCGAGACTCTGTCTCAAAAAAAAAAAAAAAAAAAAAAAAAAAAGAAATATTAAGTATGCAATATAACAGGCTATAGAGGATATGGCAAAAAATGTTTATTAGGCAGTATACAAATAGCTAATGTTAGTAGCTAGAAAATTGATAAGGACCATTCTATGAAGTAGAAAACTGAAACTCAGAAAGGTTAACTGACTTTCTTAAGGGCACACAGCTGGTAAGCCATGGGAAGCAGAAACTGGGTCTTGGTTCATCTGACTCCAAATCCATTGCTCCTTGCATCAGGCAACACTGTCTCACCAAACACATAAGTCTCTGACTTTATGTCTTTCTTTGATTATTTATTAACTTTTTATTTTGAAATATAAATTAACAGGAAATTGCAGAGATAGTAAAGAAATCCTATGTGCCTTTTACCTAGTTTCCCCTAAATGTTACGTTTTGCATAACAGTAGTACAATATCAAAACCAGTAAACTGACACTGGCACAATGTCTTCGTATAGTTCTATGTCATTTGATCACAGGTATAGATTAGCAATCAATATGCAAAACTCTTCAGTCACTGCAAAGATCTCCCTTGTGCTACTGCCTTATAGTCACACTCAACCCCTACACCCTCCATCCCTAAACTCTGGAGATTCCTCATTTGTTCTCCATCTCTATACTCTTGTCTTTTTTTTTTTTTTTTTTAGATGGAGTCACACTCCATCACCCAGGCTGGAGTGCTATCTCGGCTGACTCCAACCTCCGTCTCCCGGGTTCAAGTGATTCTCCTGCCTCAGCCTTCCAAGTAGTTTGGATTACAAGTGTGCGCCACTATGCCTGGCTAAGTTTTGTATTTTTAGTAGATATGGGGTTTCACAATGTTGCCCAGGCTTGTCTCAGACTCCTGACCTCAGATGATCTGCCTGCCTTGGCCTCCCAACGTGCTGGGATTACAGGCATGAGCCACCATGCCTGGCCTACTGTTGTCATTTTAAGAAGGTTATATAAATGGAATTATATAGTATATAGTCTTTTGGGATTGTATCTACCAATAGTTTGTTCATTTCATTGCTGAGTAGTGTTTCACGGTGTGGATGTACCACCGTTTATTTAACTGATAACCTATTGTAGAATATTTTGATTATTTCCAGTTTTACATTATTATAAATAAAGCTGGTATGAATATTTATACACAGTTTTTTCTGTGAATGTGTTTTCATTTTTCTGGATGAATGTCTGGTAACCACTATTCTATTTTCTACTTCTATGAGGTCAACTTTTTAGCTGCCTCATATGAGTGAGATCATATGGTATTCGTTTTTAGGGTCTGCCTTATTTCACTTAACTATATCCTCCAAGTTCATCCATGTTGCCACAAATGACAGGATTTCATTCATTTTTGTGGCTGAATAGTATTTCATTATGTATATATACTAAATTTTCTCTATTCAGTCATCTGTTCATGGGCACTTTGGCTGATTCTGTATCTTGGCTACTGAGAATACTGCTGCAGTAAACACAGGAGTGCAGACATCTCCTTGACATACTGATTTCCTTTCCTTTGGATATATACCCAGTAATAGGGTTGCTGAATAACATGGTAGTTTTATTTTTAATTTTTTGAGAAACCTCCACACTGTTTTCCATAATGGCTGCACTAATTTAAATCTCCATCAACAGTGTGTAAATGTTCTTTTTTCCCCACATTTTTTGCCAGCATTGTTATCTTTTGTCTCTTTGACAATAGCCATTCTAACTGGAATAAGGAGATATCTCATTTTGGTTTTGACTTGCTTTTCCCTGTTTATTAGTGCTGTTGAGCATTTCTTCATATAACTGTTGGCTATTTGTCTTATTTTGAGGAGTGTCTCTTCAGATCATTTGCTAATTTTTAAATCAGGTTATTTGGTGGTCTTTTTCTTTTCTCTTGAGTTGTTTCAGTTTCTTATATATTCTGGATATTAACCACTTGTCATATATATAGTTTGCAAATATTTCTCCCATTCTATAGGTGTCTGTTCACTCTGAATGTTTCCTTTGCTGTAGAGTTTTTAGCTTGATTTAATTCCATTTGTCTGTTTTCGCTTTTGTTGCCTATGCTTGTAGAGTCATAGCCAAAAAGTCTTTCCTTCTCACCCATCCTCCTGTGAACATAATAATTTATTTTTAAAAATAAAAAAAGTAACAAAAAATCTTTTCCCCAGTTTAATGTCATGAAGTATTTCACCAATGTTTTCTTCTACTAGTTCCATAGTTTCAAGTCTTACATTCAAGTCTTTCAATCATTTTTAGTTGATTTTTGAATATGGTGAAAGATAAGGGTCTAGTTTCATTTTTGTGCATGTGGCTATCCAATTCCCTAGTACAATTTATTGAAGAGACTGTCCTTTTCCCAATGTGTGTCCTTGGAAACTTTTTTTAAAAATCAGTTGGCTATAGATGTGCAGATTTGTTTCTGGGTTTTCTATTCTGTTCCATTAGTCTATGTGTCTGATTTTTTGCCAATATCATCCTATTTTGGTCACTAGATCTTTGTAGTATATTTTAAAATCAGGTGGTGTGATACCTTTAGATTTGTTGTTTTTGCTCTAGATTGCTTTGGTTATTAAAGGTCTTTTGCAGTTCAATAAAAAAAAATCCTTGTTTTTTCTATTTCTGTAAAGAATGTCATTAATATGTTGATGACATTCATGGTCCAGGACACATAACCCTCCTGTGTAAATAACTCATAATCTTCCTGAGCCCAGCTATCAGCAGACACTTGCAAGTTAGCTCACTGCAACTTTGGGGTAATGAGTACTGCTCCCAGCACTCTGCAGCCCAAGAACCATTCTCTAAAATCTCCAGCAAGCTTTTGTTTCCTTGCAGTCAGCTCATCTCTTGCTGATTCTGTCCATTGCTTCTTTGCAACATATTTTCATACTTTCTCTGATAAATCTGCCTTTCTTTACCTACACCTGTTGTAGTAAATTATTTTACCCCTGTGCCACTGGCCCAGGTAGTTGCCACTCACCTGCGACAGTTTCCCAAAAACTTAACTACTAATAGCCTTGTGAAAGTTGTCAAAATCAAAATGGGTTAAGAAAATCTGGACAAATAGAGCCAGGGAAGGTCATGAAGAGAGGGTTCTTATGTTTGTGTGCCAGATAACAAAAATGATCACAGACTGCAAAAGCCACAACTTTACACAAAGGCCACTGCAACCTTATGTAAAAAAATACTTCTAAAAGGACATCTGCCTAGCAACTACCTGTTGAACCTCAGACTGGCATCACTCTTATTATTGATCTTTGTAATCAAGGATAATTATTTCAAAATAATTATGTCATCCTCCTCATTTTTTCATTTAAAAGCCCTTGTCATCCTTGACTTCCCTGAATATGCACATAGTTTACTGTGGCATGTGTATTTCCATTGTAATGCTTTATTCCTAAAATATATATATATATATATATATTTAGAGAGCCTCTCTCTGTTATTTAAGTTGACAGCCTATTATTGACTGGAAGCCACAGTCAATTAACACGTATTTTGTATCTTAAATGTAGTATATACAATATTCTTACAATGAAGTAAGCTAGACAAAATAAAATGTTATTAAGAAAATTATAAGGAAGAGAAAATATATATTTACTATTCACTAAATGGAAGTGGATCATCATAAAGGTCTTTATCCTCATTGACTTCACATTGACTAGGCTGAGGAGGAGAAAAAGGAGGGGTTAGTCTTCCTGTGTCAGGGTGGCAGAGGCAGAAGAAAATACACATATAAGTGGATCTGTGCAGTTCAAACCCATGCTGTTCAAGAGTCAATGTATTTGAAAAGCAGCCGTGTCTTCTGATCAGCAAAAATACTCATGTATTTAACTTTAGAGTTCTTGTCTATCATTTGCATGCTGTAGAAATGGTTAGCAGAGAAATAACTTGAGATGATGGAGAGTTTTGTTCAATGTCTTACAGAAGTTTTATAAACAGTTCAAACATGATTCTCAAAAATAAGTAAATTAGGCATAAATGTTTACAAATAAACTCCTCATAGTTTCAAAAATGTTTTTGGTAACTTGAAATCTTAAAGTGGAATTAGGTAATATATACCAATTAAATGTCTTGGTCATTGCTAAATAAGTTAAAATACGAAAACATTAATTATTATGCGTAAACTTAAAGTTCGTATACTTTGGCATTTTGTTTTTGTATGCTGTAGACAAACTAAATATATTTGTATCTCTGTTAATAAATTAAAAAAAAACTTGTCTGAGGAACAAAAAACTTGTTTTTTCAAGAATAACTTTTTTCACAATGTCTAAAAATTGTGAAATATATAGTCATAAAATGTTGGTATGTCACAAATAGCTCAAATAACTTACTTCCTCGCTATTCACAAAAGTTAAGGTTATTGAGAATTTTAAAATTCTAATTAATATATGTAATCAAAACTATCAGAAAAAGAAAAAATTCTATATGCAAAGTGTACAAGAAAAGTAAGATGTGTTTTTGGTGAGAAAAATTGTAAGAAGACACGAGGATACATTTTGCATTAACAAGAGCAATTTTATCTAATTTAAAGGTATTTAAGGTCATTTTAAAATATGGATTTAGGAAGGAAATAGGAATGAGGTAGGAAGAAACCAGGAAGTAAGAAAGATGTAAAAAAAAAAAAAAGTTATGAAAGTGTATTTTGGGTAAAGAAAGTTAAAAGGAAAGAGGAATTTTTTCTTTTGCATAAGAGAGAGCTTTAGTCAAAATGATAAGGAGAAAGAAAAGTAAATTTTTGTCCTAAGATAAAATGCCAGTATAAAAAGAAGAAAGTGTAGGACAAAACTGAAGGTTTAAACAGGCTGTAGAAGGTTTATAAAAGACAAATCTTGTGAAAGAAATTTTACATGTGAGCAAGTTGGCTAAAATTAGAAGGGAACTGTTTACAAGTTTTTCTAAAAATAGAGCATTAATACCAAAACTATACTGATGCAAGGCTGGAGTTTGGGTCCCCATGTTGGAATAATAGGGTTTTCTCAAAGCACTGATTTTTTTTTTTTTTTTTTTTTTTTGAGACGGAGTCTGGCTCTGTTGCCAAGCTGGAGTACAGTGGTGCGGTCTTGGCTCACTGCAACCTCCATCTCCTGGATTCGAGCAGTTCTCCTGCCTCAGCCTCCAAGTAGCTGGGACTACAGGCACGGGCCACCGTGCCTGGCTAATTTTTGTATTTTTAGTAGAGATGGGGTTTCACCATGTTGGCCAGGATGGTCTCGATCTCTTGACCTTGTGATCTGCCCGCCTAGGCCTCCTAAAGCACTGGAATTACAGGCGTGAGCCAACGCGCCCGGCCTGATCTATTCTTAATAGAAAATTGTGAGCATATTTCTTTACTTTTTTGGTAACTGGCCTAGGAAATAGAGGTTCCACGTTTCAACAAGATAATTGCTGGTGCTTTTGTTAGGGGTAGAAAGTAGCCACGTTGTATGTGACGAATCCGTACGGGTCTACGGCAACCTCAGTTCTTGCCTCCTCAGAAGAAAGAATTCAACTGAGGGGCGGAAGGCAGAAAAAGAGAGCAAGTCAAGTTTCAGAGCAGGAGTGAAAGCTTCCTAAAAAACTTTAGAGCAGGCTGGGCGCAGTGGCTCACGCCTGTAATCCCAGCACTTTGTGAGGCCAAGGTGGGCGGATCACAAGGTCAGGAGATCGAGACCGTCCTGGTTAACATGGTGAAACCCCGTCTGTACTAAAAATACAAAGAATTAGCCGGGCGTGGTGGCGGGTGCCTGTACTCCCAGCTACTCGGGAGGCTGAGGCAGGAGAATGGCGCCAACCCGGGAGGTGGAGCTTGCGGTGAGCGGAGATGGCGCCACTGCACTCCAGCTTGGGTGACAGAGTGAGACTGTCTCAAAAAAAAAAAAAAAAAAAAAAAAGCTTTAGAACAGTAAAGAAAGGAAAGTACACTTGGAAGAGACCCAAGCAGGCGACCTGAAGGACTAGGATGGCATTTAACCTTGATCCTAGGACTTTATATGCTGGCCCACACCCACTTCTAGCTTCTTGCGCCCCTTTCCCCTCATTCTTCCCCAAGGGTGAGCCACCCACATGTGCAGTGCCCTCCTTACTGTTGGGAAGTGGGCATGTGCAGTACGTTTAGGAAGTTGTGGGTTTGCTCATCTAAGGCTTTCTTCTCTTTTCCGGTGGAATGTCCCCGGGAGGTCATAAGCCGCCACTTAGTCTCTCAATGTGCATGCCCGAGCTCACTTGCCCAATTCCTGAGATTTTATTGGAAGCCTATTACCAATCTCAAGTGTTTTCATCTGTTTGGGAAATTGCTTCTCCCTGGTGCCTGCGATCAATTAGCACCTCAGTAGGACAGCTGTAGACCATAAGGTAAATTATCATTTTTAGGGAGGCAGCGTGACAACTGCTGAACCATCACCTGATGGTTACCTGACACTCCTGGTTGTGGCAAGGGAGTTCTCTCCTGCCCTACTCATGCCTGACTACGTACAACACTTTGTGCCTTTGAAATCTTTTGTCACTTGGTTTTATTTCATATTGACCTATGATCCTATTTATTTTTTTACTTATTTATTTATTTATTTTTGAGACAGAGTCTCGCTCTGTTGCCCAGGATGGAGTGCAGTGACATATCTTGGTCCATAGCAACCTCTGCCTCCTGGATTCAAGTGATCCTCCTGCCTCAGCCTCCCAAGTAGCTGGGATTGCAGGTGTGCACCACCACACCCAGCTAATTTTTGTATTTTTAGTAGAGACAGGGTTTCGCCATGTTGGCCAGGCTGGTCTCGAACTCCAGACCTTAAGTGATCCACCTGCCTTGGCATCTCAAAATGCTGGGATTACAGCTGTGAGCCACTGCCACCGGCTTATGATCATATTTAGATAAAATGTTTTAAACCCTTAATAATTGAAAAACTTCTCAAAAATAAAAATGAAGTATTTTTGACCTCACACTAACTTTGGGATGTTTCAGAGATCCATGGAACTTCTCAAATGATCTGAAAAGGAGAGATATTGGACTAATTAGGCTTATCTTATATATTAAATTATATGAGAAGCATTGTCAAAATAAGATATGATGGTTAACCTTCTTTGAATTATGTGTATATGAATGTTATTAATGTGTGTTCCAAAATTATATAGGGTCCTAGAAATCTGATATGTCCTGGTATAAATGCTACCAGTCACAATTTTGGTAATTTTAAATTGTTGTGTGTGCAGAAATGATCAAAATTCCTTGCCAATTGCATACTTTTCATCAGATCTTTAACCATGGTCATTTTAAGTCTTGTTATTCACAGTTAATTGTTTCTCTGTATTACTTTTTCTTCTAATTGTTTGTCTCTAATGCTGTTCTTGTTATTCACAGTTAATTGTTTCTCGCTAATACTTTTTCTGAGAGCTCATTGCAAGCAATTATAATCCTAAACTGCTGTGTCTTCAGAAAGATATCTGGGAAGAATAAAAATAACTCTGACAAGTACAAGTTTCTAATAGCTTTGAGTTCATATCTTGGACTGAACTTCCAGAACTCTAATGAAGAAACTGATAGGTTTGTGAACTGCTAACCAAGATAAACAGAGAAAGAATTAATTACATGAGAATAGATGAATTGATAAGGAAGAATTATGGGTTTTTAAGCCTTCTTATTTAAAATGTTGCTGGTTCTTTAATGTTTTATTTTTCAGATTTAAGGAAAGTTTTTTCTTTTAACCTCTTTATAGTTTATAGCAATTTGGTGAAACATACTTTTGTAAACAAAACTCGAGACATTTGATTTTCCTCCATGTATAATCCCTCCAGAATTTGGAAACCATTTGTGAGTATTCTTATTCTTATGGCCTTATGGCTATTTGCATAAGTTCAATAAGACTCAGTTCTCTTTATAATAGGATACAACTGAAAACACAAATTATATTTCCAAGGCTTTGCCTGGAATGTCATATTTACAAATGTGCATAGACTTCTTGGCTTCAAGGTTCCCAACCTTAGAGTGAATGAGTAAGTTTTCACTTCCGGGTAGACCCAGAAACCTCAAGATATTAGATATAGCAGGTAAAATTCAATGACTGACTTGGTTTGGCTTCCTAGCATTGAGAGGTTTTTAAAAGTCTAATCTGAGATTCCTTGTCAAAGTTTCCAGCAGAACAACTTTAAAAGAAGCCTATGTAGTTATTCTTGCTTCATCATGTTAATAACCAGGCCAAGTTTGAGACTAACCTTACTTTGCAAACAAATTCGTCTTACCATGGTAATTATTTTTGGTAGAAATGGAGAAGACTGTAAAAAGAAAAATTACATTTCAAAAGAAAACTATATTACACCTATTATTAGATTGTAGCCCTGTTCATTATTTTGAGTTTTGATTATTTACCTGTAGACTGACTGGATTCTGGTTTCTTCCAGTTTTCTATAATACTTGGCTACAATTCTGCAACAAAGAATGAGAACTGCTCAGTACCTGAAACCCTATAGACTAAAGCTGGACAATTCGATATAAATTTCAAGTAACACCTCTCATGCCTGATGCATGGGTCACAGATAATTCATCAGAATGCTGATGCTACAACCAGAGACATTAAAACTGCAAACCAGGATTTGAAGTTGCCAACTTCATGCTGTGGACAGGTTTTCCCAAGACCATTGGAACAAAGCTGTCTACCATAATAAAGTTCTTACCTATCTTCATTTTTTCTTACTTATGCCTAGCTCTTTCACTTGGCAGGATAATAGTGTAGTTAAAATTTTACAATCAGTAGCTTCTGTGGGTAACCTGCACTCCCCGATTTCATTTGATCCAATCATGGGATGTTAGATTACTTACTAACTCAATAGGGAGGAATCTGCAGTTGATGACATTTCTTGTTGCGCATAAATACACCAGGTTTTGTAGAGCAGACACCTTGGTTAAAATGGGTAGACTCCTAGTTTGTGTATTTGATGTTGGTTGGTGTAGGTCATGGGGACCCTGGCTAAGAAGCATACTCCAAACTCTTGGTGTTATGATCTTTTATTTATATTTATTATTATTATTATTATTATTATTATTACTATTTTTGAGATGGAGTCTCACCCTGTTGCCCAGGCTGGAGTGCAGTGGCGTGATCTTGGTTCACTGCAACCTCCACCTCCCAGGTTCAAGCGATTCTCCTACCTCAGCCTCCCGAGTATCTGGGACTACAGTGGTACTGACCACCACGCCCAGCTAATTTTTGTATTTTTAGTAGAGAGAGGGTTTCACCATGTTGGCCAGGATGATCTTGATCTCCTGACCTCGTGATTCACCCGCCTCGGCCTCCCAAAGTGCTGGGATTACAGGCGTGAGCCATGGTGCCTAGCCCAGTGTTACCCTCTTAATAGTCATAATATTAGTACCCCGGTGCATTTTATCCTCTTAAAGTTTTAAATTTTTCATACAGCCATCTGTCAAATCTCAAATGATCTCTCTCTAGCTGGAACAACCAAATCTCAAAGAAATGCATAATAAGAAGGCCACTGATGGATGCAGGAGACAGGTAAGGGAGAAGGGAGAATCTCTAACCAGTCTGTGAACTGGGAGGGCGGGGTGGAGCCTCGGAAGTTCACACCATTTGCAGGGGGGAGGAGCCTGGCCTCACCTGTTCCTGCGTGGTAACCTGGGATTCAATAGGTGAGGTGCAGAGCCTGTTAACTGGATTCCATCTCACTTTGCTGAGATGTTTTCCCTTTTTCCTTTTCACCCAATAAATTCTGTTCCCCGTCACCCTTCAAAGTGTCTGTGAGCATAATCTTTCCTGGTCATGTGACAAGAACCTGGATTTTCCTAGAACACCGTAACCTATGAACACTATAATCTACAAATGGCATGCTGAGGCTGGAAACCCAAAATAATGGTAATAGAGTAATGTTGATGTCCTAGATTTTGGTCACACTCTCACTTAGGTAAGCATGACCAAAAGAGGGCAATTGTTAAATAAAAATTATAAGAGGCTATTGTTTTGGACTAAGTTTCTGTACTAGGCCCCAAGAGATCAGACTAAAAATCAAAATGGAGTCACCCATGCTAAAGTTTCATGTCGCCAAACCCAAACTACTCTGTTATTCGACCTTCCAGAAGAAAGATGTAACAGCCAATTTCCCAAACAGGCCAATTTAAATCTACAATCAGCATGGTAGTGAAGTTCCCTCTGCTTTATTTGTTACACAACAAAAGGTAGTCTGAAGTAACCTGGTGTTAATTAATCAGTTATTCTTCTACTGTTCTATCTCCCTGTCCACATCCTACAAGAAACATAGCTTTGAGGCAACTAATACATAACTTAGAAGCAACTCTGTTCTTTTCTTCTGTTTTTTGTTTTGTTTTGTTTTGATTTTTTGAGACTGAGTCTCGCTCTTGTTGCCCAGTCTGGAGTGCAATGGCCATGATCCTGGCTCACTGCAACCTCCACCTCCCGGGTTCAAGCGATTCTTCTGCCTCAGCCTCCTGAGTAGATGGGATTACAGACGTGCGCCACTATACCCTGCCAACTTTCGTATTTTTTCATAGAGACGGGGTTTGTTATGTTGGCCAGGCTGTTCTCGAACTCCTAACCTCAGGTGATTCGCCTGCCTCGGCCTCCCAAAGTGCTGGGATTACAGGCTTCAGCCACCGCACCTGGACTTTGCTTCTGCTTTCTTCAGCTCTTCTCTCTCTGTAAAGCCAACCCTTTCTGCTCAGTTCATCAGCACACTTATTCTATTTTATGAAACGAAGTGTTATTTGATGCTAGAATTGCAATAAAGCCAATTAAATCTCAAAATGTATTGAAATTTTATCCCTTGACATTATTTTTGACCAGTTTTACTTTTAATCTTCATACTAGTGTCACGTATGATTCACCCACCACCACTGCAGTATTGGAGTATTCTAGATTTGACTATGTATTTACCTCTACCAATGAGTTTTATACTTTCATATGTATTTATGATAGTAATTATTGTTCTTTTGTTTCCAGTTAAAGAACTCTCTTAAGCACTTCTTGTAAGACAGATCTAGTGGTAATGAATTCCTTCAGCTTTTGCTTGTCTAACGAAAGACTTTATTTCTCTTTCATTTCTGAAGGCAGCTTGGCTGGGTAGTATTCTTGGAGTGAAGTGGTGCCTTACCCCCAGGGACCCAGAGCTCAAGGAGCTGGCCCTAAGGTGAGGGTGCACCAGAGATTTGGATGTGGGAGATAAGTGACTAACTGATAGCTTGGCCCTAGGGGGTAGGTCATAGCAGCAGCTCTGCTCGAGGATGGCACACTACCAGGTGGCCATGGTACAGTGGCGACTGAACCTCAGGGATGGAGGGATGCAAATGCTACTCACTCCCAGAGTAGGAAACACTCCAGCTGTGGTTCTAGTTTCAAGATGGCACAAGGTGGTAGCAGCACAAACCAGGAGTGGGTCGGGTGGAGCACAGTGTGGGCTCCTTCTCTGGGGGTAGCTCAGCATATGGAGTCTAGGGACTTCCCTCAACTGGAGTCAGAGCCTTTGAGGACTGCAGAAGTGTTTGTAACAGTGATGAAGGTTGCTGGGGTCCTCTTGCTTAACTTTTCTATCACAGCACAGAGCTGATCCCAACTGGGGAAAGGGTGTGGTGGAGGCAAGGTGTTTCCTTCCCTTTTGTCTGTGGCCATTCTGTGTTGCTATGGTCTACAGGATTTCTGCTGCTTCTTTGCTATTCTCCTGTGCTCTACTTTAGTTAGCCAGCAGCTCCTGCTTGGCCATTTTGCTGATATTCTGAAAATCCTTAACGAGATTCTGGACTTCTCATAAAGATATTTTGTTACTTATATCATTGTCAGATCTCTGTTTGTGTGAGGGAATGAGAGCTGAGACTCCCTATTCCACCATCTTGCTGATATCACTATAGTGAATAAGTCACTTTCTGATTGTTAAATTTTGGAGTTCACCAATCTATTTTAATTATTTTCTAAATAAAAAATAAAATGTGTTGCGTAGGTAACTGGGACAAAAGCAGTGTTTGGGGCATTAGGCAGCTTGCACGAAAATATTTTAACTCTGAAAACTTTCTCACCAACACTAACAGCCATATATTGTCTTAGTATGGCAAATTTTTTGAGAAGTTCCTGTGTATTTCAGAGGCTCCAGATTGATATCACCTGCCAACATCCTGCAGCTAACTTAAATCAGCCCTAATGTCATTGATCACCTGATAACAAGCTCTTCTATTTGCCACATTTCTAAACTGTTGTTTCCAGTTAGGATGTGGTAAGAACATGCAGTTTCTCTCTTGACCCCCAGTGTGATGCCACGCAAAGCTTGGAATCCAAGTGCAGGTATTAGCATAATCAGAGCATGATGTTCCAAGAAAGAGATAATTAATTTGGCCCTGCAGGATGTGCCACGTTTCTTGGACAACTCAGTGTACAATTTGAGATTTACTGAGGCATGATTGGGTTCTTGGCATTTCCATTTATTTGCTCCTTATTACATTGTATTGTGTCAGAATGACAGTTTGGGTGAAGCAATATGTCCATGTAAACCACTTTTCCAAACCCTGCAAATCCACAGTGGTGAAATGTGATGCAGTTATGGTCAATGATATTAAGCATAATATTTTTGGTGGGGCATCTGGTAAGAACCTTAAGAGAGGAAAAAAGTAGTTAAGAGGCATTATCCGTTAGTCTTTGCCTTTCTGCTTTCTTCTGCATGAAGCATGGTCATAATGTTAGAGTCAATGCAGCCATCTTGCAAACATTGAGCAAAAGCACAGTCTAGGAATGTATTAAAAGAAGACTAGAAATTGCCTCATACTTGATATCATTGTGAAGCTATTATAGCATTCCTTGATTTTCTGTTATATAAGAAGAAAAAACCTCTAATTTATAAAAGACAACATTTTTCATGTTTTACATGACAGCCTGTTGTGCTTGCTAATAGATTATGTGTTAGAGATCAAATGTGATTTAGAAATATAGCCCTTTCTCCAATCTATCATTGATGGGCATTTAGGTTGATTCTGTCTTTGCTATTGGGAACAGTGCTGCAATGAACATACGCTTGCATAGAGGATCAGGAAAAATAAACAATGGGTACCAGGCTTAATACCTGGGTGATGAGATAATCTGAACAAACCCCCATGACACAAGTTTAGCTATGTAACAAACCTGTACATGTACCCCTGAACTTAAAAGCTAAAAAAAGAAATATGGTCTTTTCTTAAAGTTATAAAAGTGGTGTTTTCTGTCTTCGTTTTCATTTTCTTTAGTGTCTTCAGTTAAATATGAGGGGCTAGCAATTATTTCAGGGCACCTTTATGTGAAAGGTTGTGATATATTAAGTGAAGAAATGTAACTTGGTAACTTTAGAAAGAGTATTATTTCAATTTTGAAAGCAAATTAAAACCAAAAAGTAGATATCTAGAGTCTATTCTGTGCATATTTCTTGAGGTAACAGATCTGAGGTTTTATTTTCTTGTGTGTTAAACTTCATCAACTATTTCTGTTTTTATGACTACTTTATCTCTAGCTCCTTGACCAGAATAGGTAGAAGCAAGTACTCAATAAGTACTTGTTGAAAGAATAAAAACGTGAGTGTATAGTTATTATCTATGTGCACGCATACACACACACACATACATCTATAATACTCTATATTCGGGTGTAAACAATACTTTGGGGGAAGTTACTCAATTTCTTTGAGCTTGCCTGTCTTTTCAGATTTTTTTTAAATTGAATGAGGTTTATTTCTGTCAGAATAAAATTAATAAAAGAAACTTCATAATTAAAGTAACAATAAATTGGAAGAAACTGGAAAACTTAGGTGATTATTACATGTATTATTAATCCTGTATGAGAAGATTATAATAGTCATCCACTTTCAGTTTCAGCACTTTAATTCCTTCCTCCTTTTACCAAAATTAATTTTAGGTTGACTAAGAGTTAAATGTAAATAATAAAGCAGTTGAAGATCCAAAATATAAATGAGAAGATATTAGAATAAAGTAATTTGGTAAGATTTCTGGGTGTAACATTAATATAAAAAGTAAACACTTCCTTTAATAAAAATCTAGAAAAGGTGGCAGGTAATAGTGGACTGTACATGCACTGAAGTCTTATCTTTCACTCAAGTATTCTAGAAATGACAATGAAACTATAAAAACAGGCTGGGCATAGTGGCTTATGCCTGTAATCCTAGCACTTTTGTTGGCCAAGGCAGGAGCGTTGCTTGAGGCCAAGAGTCCAAGATCCACCTGGTCAACATAGCAAGAACCTGTCTCTTTTTATAAAAAACAAACAGAAAACATAAAAACAAGTAAATTAACATAAAGCCATGCTTAAACATATATGATAGGAATCTCATTGAAGCAGAAAATGTTTTTGAAAACATGATACTGATGAGATCAGATTGAAAAGATATTCTGAAGCCTAGGAGGATTATGACAGAGTGCAACTGTAGGAAATAGAGAAGGTGCTCTATCCACAGAGATTACAAATGTTTGGAGGAGGAGATGCTGTAGGACAGCCAGCAAGGAAATGAACTGGAATACTGCAGTAGTATGCCACAGTTTGAAATGAGCATATAAAGCCCTCTCCATGAGACACTGCAATAGAGAAAGAGGGAAAGTAGCGTCTGTCTCCAAAAAGAAGCAGTGGTGCAGCTTGGATGGCTGACATGCCCAGAACAGGTCCCAAGTAACATCACTAAGCAGCCTTTATGTCTAACTTCCTCTTACTAAAAACAGTGCAAAATATAAGAGAACAACAGCTGCCACTCTCTCCCTCACTAATTAAGCATGTAATTAATATATTCAAAAGAATAAGAAGCTAGTGCATCCATGAAATAAACCAGGTGCTCATGAAAAGGACCAATATTGAGATATTAGTGATTACAAACATAAGTGTTAAAGTATAAACTTTAATATGTATGTTAATTTTGTAATAAAGCCAGCTAGAGAGTAACTTATTCGTTACGGAAAGCTGGATGGGAAAACGCAGATAAAAAGGAGGAAATAGGATAGAAAGTATGAAAAATTGTTAAGAAGTATGAGGAACAGATCAAGAACTTTCTAAATCAATTAAATAGGAGAGTAAAGAGGATAAAATGATAGAATGGAGTGGAAGAAATACTAAAGAAACAAGGAAGAAAAATTTACAGAAATAAAAAAAAATAAGTTCTCAAATTGAAGATGTCCACTAAGAGTGTGAGAGGAAAAAGAAAAACAACAACAAAGCAAATAAAATTGACTTCCAGATCCACTAAGTTGAAATAGGGTATTTTTCCTAAGTCCTCTCTTTTACCTCTCAAAAATCCTGAACATAATACAATAAACAAGCACAGGAATACTTTGAAAGGTGGAAAGAATACAGTGGACTACTTACAGTCCTCAAGACTTAAGGAACTCCATGGTCTCAGTTCTCTGGGTTTCCTTATTGTCTCGCATATATGCAGGGCAGGTGCTACAAATATTCCAATGCAGAACAGAAAAGAAGCATCCTTCTGTGTCTGTTGCCCCATGTCACAATATCAAAAGTGCTTATATTGAAATTATCCCAGTCCAGGGGGAGGGGGTAGAGAGGGTTGGGCATAAAAAGTATTTGAAAAGAATGTCAGCTGAAGTAGTCCCAAATGTAGCAAAAGACATAAACCGACAGATTCAAGATGAGCAAATCCAAATAGGAAAATTCAAAGAAATGTATGCCAAGACACAGCCTAATAAACTACTGGAACCTAAAGACAAAGAAAAAAGTTTTAAAGGAAGCAGAGGGAAACAACACATTACTTATAAGGGAATGCCAATTTAAATGACAGTGGATTTTGCCTCTGAAACCATATAGACCAAAACTATTGTTGCACAACATTTATCAAGTTATTAGAGATATGACAAACCCACAGCCAACATTATACTGAATGGACAAAAGCTGAAGCATTCCCCTTGAAAACCAGCACAAGAAAAGGATGCTCTCATTCACCACTTTTATTCAACACAGTATTGGAAGTTCTGGCCAGGGCAATCAGGCAAAAGAAAGAAATAAAACTCATCCAGATGAGAAGACAGGAAGTCAAACTATCCCTGTTTGCAGATCACATGATCCTATGTCTAGAAAACCCCATAGTCTCAGCTCAAAAGCTTCTTAAGCTGATAAACAACTTCAGCAAAGTCTCGGGATACAAAATCAATGAGTGAAAATCACTACATTCCTATACACCAACAGTTAAGCCAAGAGCCAAATCAGAAATTCTCATTCACAATTGCCACAAAAAGAATAAAATACCTAAGAATACACCTAACTAGGGAGGTGAAAGATCTCTACAGGGAGAACTACAAACCACTGCTCAAAAAAATCAGAGATGACAAAGACCAATGGAAAAAGATTCCATGCTCATGAATTCTTCCTAGAATGGATTGATTCTTCCTAGAATCAATGTAATGAAAATGGCCGGACTGCCAAAAGCAATTTACAGATTCAATGCTATTCCTATTAAACTACCATTCACATTCTTCACAGAACTAGAAAAAAACTATTTTAAAATTCATATGGAACCAAAAAGAGCCCGAATAGGCAAGGCAATCCTAAACAGAAAGAACAAAACTGGAGGCACTATGCTACCCAACTTCAAACTATACTATAGGGCTACAGTAACCAAAACAGTATGGTAATGGTACAGAAACAGATATATAGACCAATGGAACAGAGTACAGAACCCAGAAATAAGACCACACACCTACAACTATCGAATCTTCAACGAAGGTAACAAAAAAGAAGCAATGGAGAAAAGACTCCTTATTCAATAAATGCTGCTGGGATAACTGGCCAGCTATATGCAGTATATTGAAACTGAATCCCTTTCTTACACCATATACAAATATTAACTCAAGATGGATTTAAGACTTAAATGTAAAACCCAAAAATATAAAAATGCTGGAAGACAACTTAGGCAATAGCATTCAGTACATAGGCATGGGCAAAGAATTCATGATGAAAACACCAAAAGCAATTGCAACAAAAGCAAAAATGGACAAATGGGATCTAATTAAACTGAAAAGCTAAATTAAACTAATTAAGCTAAAGTAAAAAGCCTCTGCACAGCAAAGGAAACTATCAACAGAGTAAACTGACAACCTATAGATGGGAGTAAACTTTTGCAAACTATGCATCCAACAAAGGTCTAATATTTAGCATCTATAAGGAACTTAAACTAATTTACAAGAAAAAACAAACCCCATGAAAAAGTGGGCAAAATACATGAACAGACACTTTTCAAAAGAAGACATATACGTGACCAACAATCATATGAAAAAACCTCAATATCACTGATCATTAGAGAAATGCAAATCAAAACCACAATGAGATATGACCTAACACCAGTCAGAATGGTTGTTATTAGTTGGTGGGAGTGTAAATTAGTTCAACCATTGTGGAAGACAGTGTGGTGGTTCCTCAAAGACCTAAATACAGAAATACCATTTGACTCAGCAATCCTATCACTGGGTATATAACCAAAGGATTATAAATCATTCTATTGTAAAGATACATGCATGCATATGTTCATTGCAGCATTATTCACAATAGCAAAGACATGGAATCAATCTAAATGCTCATCAATCATAGACTGGATAAAGAAAATGTATTACATACACACCATGGAAAGTTATGCAGCCATTAAAAAGAACAAGATCATGTCCTTTGCAGGGACATTGATGGAGCTGGAGGCCATTATTCTTATCAAGCCAACACAGGAACAGAAAACCAAATACTGCATGTTCTTATTTACAAGTGGCAGCTAAGAGATGAGAAAACTTGGACACATAGTGGGAAACAACACACACTGGGGCCTTTCGGAGGGTGGAAGGTGGGAAGAGGGAGAGAATCAGGAAAAACAACTCGTACTAGGCTTACTACCTGGGTGATGAAATATTCTGTACAACAAACCCCCGTGACACAAGTTTGCCTATGATAGTAACAAGCCTGCACTTGTACCACTGAACTTAAAATAAAAGTTAAAAAAAAAAAAAAGGAAAACTTAACTGTAAATTCTATATCTGGTGACAGAATCTTTCAGGAATGAAGGAAAAATAAAGACATTCTTATAAAAAGTAAAATGAAGAATTTGTTGCCAACAAATCTATCATTAAGGAATGGATAAATAAAGTTCTCTAATAAGACAGGTAATAATAAGGATAAAGGTGTCTACATCTTCAGACAGAAGATCAGCATAGTGAAAAATAAAGTTACTACAATATACTATACTTCCTATGTGTTTCTTACATAATATATGATGGTTGAAGCAAACATTATAATACCAAGTAATGAGGTGTTCAATGTGTGTACAGGAAATATTTAAAATAAATGTACTTTAAAGGTGGAGAGGTAAGAGACATAATTGTAGAAAAGTTTCTACAGTTCACCTGAAGTGCTGAAATGTCTATGTCAGTAGATGATGGTAAGTATGTTATAATACCTAGAGCTAACACTAAAAAAAACTATACAAAGTGATATACTCAAAATCAATGGAAATAAATCTAGCCTAAGTCTAGACAAATAATAAATTGGCAGGTTTAAGCCCTGAAAAAACAATAATTACCTCAGATGTGTATGACCAAAATTCACCAATTTTAAGAAAGATACTGAAATAAATGAAAAATAAAAGCATGGTACAAAAACATATTATCTACAAAAACTCATTTCAAATACAAGGACATACGTAAATTAAAAGGATAAAAAAATAAAAGTAACAGGATGAAAAAAGATACTTGCAAACTTTATACAAAAATCAGGAGTGGCTATATTAATACGAGATAAATAAATTTTGAAGCAAAGAACATGACTAGAGGCACAGAAGGACTCACATAATGAGTTTAAAAAGTTAATCCATCAGGAAGACATAATAATCATAAATGAGTATTACCAAACATTATAGCCACAAAAAAACACAAAAGAAAAATGTCCAGAATTGAGACCAGGCATGGTGGCTCATGCTTATAATCCCAGCCCTTTGGGAGGCTGAGGCAGGTGGATCACCTGAGGTCAGGAGTTCAAGACCAGCCTGGCCAACATGGTAAAACCCCATCTCTACTAAAAATACAAAAGATTAGCCAGGTGTGGTAGCACGTGCTGTAGTCTCGGCTACTAGGGAGATGGAAGTAGGAAAATTGCTTGAACCCAGGGGGCAGAGGTTGCAGTGAGCTGAGATTGGGCCACTGCACTACAACCTGAGTGACAAAGTGAGACTCCATCTCAAAACAAAAATCATAAAACAAAAATGTCCAGAATTGAAAGTAGAAATAGAAAACATTCACAATTATATTTAGGATTTTAACATCCAACTCTCAACAGTTGACAGAAGTAGTACACAGCAAGAATACAGAAAAACTGAACAACACTATAAACAGGAATTCTCCAAACTCTTGGGAAATCATAAAACACACTTCTACATAATCCATGGGACAAATAGGAGGTCTCAAAGAAAGTAAAAATATATTTGAACCTAATAAAAAATAAAATAGAATCTACTAAAGTATGTGGGCTACAGCTAAAGAGGTAATTAGAAGAAAATTTATATCACTAAACACTTATAATAAAAAAATTCCAATAATCTAAGATCCTATCTCAAAACTAGAAAAAAAGAGCAAAATAACCCAAAGCAAGCAGAAGAAATAAAATAATAAAGATAAGAGCAGAAACAAATAAAACAAGAAGAACAAGAAAACAATAAAAATGTAAAACAAAAAGCTGATTCTTTAGAAATCAATGATATTGAAAAATTCTCAAATCACCAATATCAGCAATGAAACTGTGGCTATCACTGCAGACCCTGGAGCCGTTGTAACTCTACATATTCTGTGCTCCTATCCTCAGTTGCCTGGCTTCATTACAAACACTTGCACCTCACATAGCATTACCAATGCAGCAGTCAGAATGCCAGCACCCCAGCCATCAGTGCTATTACTGCTCTGGAATTCAGAGCCTTATCCCTTCCATGTGTGTCCATGCTTCAAGCCTCAGCTCTGAAGTTACTCCACAAGCACCACTTATTACACAATGATGTCACTTCTACCATGAGCTAGACCAGTGCTGTGAGAGAACCCCTCAGTGACAATTTCCTGGTGGGAGAGAAAGAGATCAGGAGCAGCCATTATCACTGAAGACTCAAACAGCCCTTGTTGCCACCACAGATATACACAGTATTGACTGCTGAGGGCACTTGCAATTACCATCAACACTGAACTTAGCTGACATAGTTGCACCATCACTGTTGTCAGAATCATAGCACCTCACCCAGCAAGTAACATCACACCCACAAAGGAAGGACTTCCCAAAGCAAATCCAGCCTATAAAATCTGCAAGGGGGTGACTATTTCATTAAATGCTCAAATATCACATAAGGAAGCAAGAAACATAAAAAAACAAGGAGACATATCACCATCAAAAGATTACAATAATTTACTGTAGCTGACCACAAAGAAATGGAGATATATGAACGGCATGACAAAGAAACTGAATGACTTCAAGAAAATACAAACAATGCAATAAAAAATCAGGAAAACAATAATCAAATAAAATTAGAAATTCAACAGAGACATTGAAGTCATTAAAAGAAGAAATATTTGAGCTGAAGAGTACAATGAATGAAATGGAAAATACAATACAGAGTATCAACAGCAGAGTTATTCAAACAGAAGAAAGGATCTGTGAACTTATAGTTTAATTAAAAATATACAGAGGGGAAAAATGAAAAGGAATGAAGAAAGCTTATGGAATTTGTGGGACAGCATCAAAAGAGCAAATACTCAAATTATAAGATTCCAAAAGGAGAAGAAAAATTATTTAAAAAAATAATAGCAGAAAACTTTCCAAATCTGGGGAAAGATATAAATATTCAGGTACAATAAGGTCCAAGGTCTCCACTCAGATTCAATCAAACTACACTGACATAATCAAACTGTCAAAAATCAAAGGGGGAAGAGAAATCAAAGACAGTTTCCTGAAACCAGCAAGAAGAAAGAAGCATATCAAATTTCAAATATAGGGGGATTTAAATAAGGTTATTACTAGATTTCTCAGCAGAAACCTTGCACACCAAGAAAAAGTAGCATTTTTATTTTGTTCAAAGTGCTGAAAGAAAAAAAAAAAACTACCGATCAAGAATACATTGCCTGGCAAAGCCATACTTCAGAAATGAAGGAGAAGAAGGATTTTCTCAGATAAGAAAAAGCAGAGGAAGTTCATCACCACTAGACCTGCCTTACAAGAAATGGTAAGCTGAAAGAACAGGATGCTAATTATTAACATGAAAACATGTGAAAGTATAAAACTCATTGGTAAGAGTAAGTACATAGCCAAATTCAAAATATTCTAATACTGAAATGGTGGTACGCAAATCACATACACTTAGTATGAAGGCTAAAAACTAAAACTATTAAAAATAATTATAGTTACAATAATTTGTTAAGGAACATACAATATAAACAGATGCAAATTGTGACATCAGAAACATAAAAACTGGGGGTGAAATAAGATAATAGAGTCTTTAATGTGGTCAGAATTAAGTTGCTATCAGTTTAAAATAACCTGTTACAAGTGTATTTTATATAAGCCTCATAGTAACCACAAGCAAAATTTATATTAATTACAGAAAAGATGTTTTAAAAAAAGGTTTTAGGCCAGGCATGGTGGCTCATGCCTGAAATCCCAGCACTTTGGGAGGCCAAGGCAGGTGGATCACCTGAGGTCAGGAGTTTGAGACCAGTCTGGCCAACATGGTGAAATCCTGTCTCTACTAAAAAATACAAAAATTAACTGGGCACGATCCCAGCTATTCAGGAGTCTGAGGCAGGAGAATCGCTTGAACCCGGGAGGCAGAGGTTGCAGTGAGCTGAAATTGTGCCATTGCGCTCCAGCCTGGGCAACAACAGTGAAACCGTGTTTCAAAAAAACAAAAAAAACCCCAAGGTTTTAAATTATGCCACTATGGATATCACCAAACTACAAAGGAAGGTAGAAAAATAGCAAGAAAGGAACAAATGATCTACAAAACAACTAGAAAACAATTAACAATGCTGTAGTAGTCCTTATCTATCAATAATTACATTAAATGTAAATGGATTAAATTCTCCAATAAAATCACATAGAGTGGCTAAATGAATTTTTTTCAAAGACCCAACTATATTCTCCTACAAAAGACTCACTTCACCTTGAAAGGCACACATAGGTTGAAAGTGAGGAGATGGAAAAATATTCCATGCAAATGGACATCAAAAGAGAGCATGGGTAGGTATACTTACATCAGATAAAATAGATATTAAGCCACAAATTATATAAAGATACAAAGAAGGTTATTATATAATGACAAGGTGTCAATTTATCAAGAATACATGCCAATTGAAAATATTTATGCATACAACATCAGAACAATTAAATACAGAAAGTAAATATCAATAGATCTGAAGGGAGAAATAGATGGGAATACAATAGTAGTAGGGGATGTCAATATGCCATGTTCAACAATGAACAGATCATCCAGGCAGAAAATCAGAAAGAGAACAATGGAGTTAAACTACACTTTAGACTTTAGACCAAATGGACCTAACCAGACGTAGAACAGTGGATCTAAATACAGCAGAATACACGTTTTTTCTGAACTGTGCATGAATCATTATCCAGCGTAAGTCATATGTTAGGCCACAAAACAAGTCTCAACAAATAAGAAGACTGAAATCATATCAAGTATTTTTTTCTGACCACATTGATATGAAACTAGAAATTAATGATTGTAGAAATATTGTGAAAATTACATATATGTAGAAATTAAACAACATTCTCCTGAACAACTAATGCATCATAGAATAAAACTACAAAGAAAATTTAAAAGTATCCACTGACACACAAAAATAGAGACCCAACATACCAAAACTAATGGGGTGTAGCAAAAGCAGTTTTAAGAAGAAAGTTTATATCAACAAATTCCTTCATCAAAAAAAAGAAATCTCAATAACAAACCTGCTTTACACATCAAGGAACTAAAAAAAGAACAAACTAAGCCCAAAGTTAGTAGAAGGAAGGAAATAACAAAGATCAGAACAGAAATAAATGAAATAAACACTAGAAGAACAATAGAAAAGATCAACAAATTAAGTATTAAGTTTCTAACTTTTTAGTTAGAAACTAAAATTGGTAAAATTGACAAACCTTTAGCCAGACTAAGATAAAAGAGAGAAGACTCAAATAAAATCAGAATTGAAATGGACACATTACAACCAGTACCATGGAAATACAAAGATCTTAAGAGGCTACAATAAACAATTGTACACCAACAAATTGGATAACCTAGAAGAAAACAATGAACTCCTAGAAACATACAACCATCAAGACAGAATCATAAAGAAACAGAAAATCTGAACAGATTGATAACAATTAAGGAGATTGAAGCAGTAATAAAAGGTTTACCATCAAAGAAAGGCCTAAGGATAGGAACAGCTCCAGTCTCCAACTCCCAGCGCAAGCGACACAGAAGACCGGTGATTTCTGCATTTTCAACTGAGGTACTGGGTTCATCTCACTGGGGAGTGCCGGACAATCGGTGCTGGTCAGCTGCTGCAGCCCGACCAGCGAAAGCTGAAGCAGGGCGAGGCATTGCCTCCCCTGGGAAGCGCAAGGGGGAAGGGAATCCCTTTTCCTAGCCAGGGGAACTGAGACACACAACACCTGGAAAATCGGGTAACTCCCACCCCAAAACTGCGCTTTAAGCAAACAGGCACACCAGGAGATCATATCCCACACCTGGCTGGGAGGGTCCCACACCCACGGAGCCTCCCTCATTGCTAGCACAGCAGTCTGTGATCTACCGGCAAGGCAGCAGCGAGGCTGGGGAGGGGCGCCCGCCATTGCTGAGGCTTAAGTAGGTAAACAAAGCTGCTGGGAAGCTCGAACTGGGTGGAGCTCACAGCAGCTCAAGGAAACCTGCCTGTCTCTGTAGACTCCACCTCTGGGGAGAGGGCACAGTAAACAATAACAAACGAAGCAGAAACCTCTGCAGACGCAAACGACTCTGTCTGACAGCTTTGAAGAGAGCAGTGGATCTCCCAACACGGAGGTTGAGATCTGAGAAGGGACAGACTCCCTGCTCAAGTGTGTCCCTGACCCCTGAGTAGCCTAACTGGGAGACATCCCCCACTAGGGGCAGTCTGACACCCCACACCTCACAGGGTGGAGTACACCCCTGAGAGGAAGCTTCCAAAGCAAGAATCAGACAGGTACACTCGCTGTTCAGAAATATTCTATCTTCTGCAGCCTCTGCTGCTGATACCCAGGCAAACAGGGTCTGGAGTGGACCTCAAGCAATCTCCAACAGACCTACAGCTAAGGGTCCTGACTGTTAGAAGGAAAACTATCAAACAGGAAGGACACCTACACCAAAACCCCATCAGTACATCACCATTTTCAAAGACCACAGGCAGATAAAACCACAAAGATGGGGAAAAAGCAGGGCAGAAAAGCTGGAAATTCAAAAAATAAGAGCGCGTCTCCCCCGACAAAGGAGCGCAGCTCATCGCCAGCAATGGATCAAAGCTGGACGGAGAATGACTTTGACGACATGAGAGAGGAAGGCTTCAGTCCATCAAATTTCTCAGAGCTAAAGGAGGAATTACGTACCCAGCGCAAAGAAACTAAAAATCTTGAAAAAAAAAGTGGAAGAATTGATGGCTAGAGTAATTAATGCAGAGAAGCTCACAAACGAAATGAAAGAGATGAAAACCATGGCACGAGAAATACGTGACAAATGCACAAGCTTCAGTAACCGACTCAATCAACTGGAAGAAAGAATGTCAGCGATGGAGGATCAAATGAATGAAATGAAGCGAGAAGAGAAACCAAAAGAAAAAAGAAGAAAAAGAAATGAACAAAGCCTGCAAGAAGTATGGGATTATGTAAAAAGACCAAATCTGCGTCTGATTGGGGTGCCTGAAAGTGAGGGGGAAAATGGAACCAAGTTGGAAAACACTCTTCAGGATATCATCCAGGAGAACTTCCCCAACCTAGTAGGGCAGGCCAACATTCAAATCCAGGAAATACAGAGAACGCCACAAAGATACTCCTTGAGAAGAGCAACTCCAAGACACATAATTGCCAGATTCAAAAAAGTTGAAATGAAGGAAAAAATCTTAAGGGCAGCCAGAGAGAAAGGTCGGGTTACCCACAAAGGGAAGCCCATCAGACTAACAGCAGATCTCTCGGCAGAAACTCTTCAAGCCAGAAGAGAGTGGGGGCCAATATTCAACATTCTTAAAGAAAAGAATTTTAAACCCAGAATTTTATATCCAGCCAAACTAAGTTTCATAAGTGAAGGAGAAATAAAATCCTTTACAGATAAGCAAATGCTTAGAGATTTTGTCACCACTAGGCCTGCCTTACAAGAGACCCTGAAGGAAGCACTAAACATGGAAAGGAACAACCGGTACCAGCCATTGCAAAAACATGCCAAAATGTAAAGACCATCGAGGCTAGGAAGAAACTGCATCAACTAACGAGCAAAATAACCAGTTAATATCATAATGGCAGGATCAAGTTCACACATAACAATCTTAACCTTAAATGTAAATGGACTAAATGCTCCAATTAAAAGACACAGACTGGCAAACTGGATAAAGAGTCAAGACCCATCAGTCTGCTGTATTCAGGAGACCCATCTCACACGCAGAGACATACATAGGCTCAAAATAAAGGGATGGAGGAAGATTTACCAAGCAAATGGAGAACAAAAAAAAAGCGGGGGTTGCAATACTAGTCTCTGATAAAACAGACTTTAAACCATCAAAGATCAAAAGAGACAAAGAAGGCCATTACATAATGGTAAAGGGATCAATTCAACAGGAAGAGCTAACTATCCTAAATATATATGCACCCAATACAGGAGCACCCAGATTCATAAAGCAAGTCCTTAGAGACTTACAAAGAGACTTAGACTCCCATACAATAATAATGGGAGACTTCAACACTCCACTGTCAACATTAGACAGATCAACGAGACAGAAAGTTAACAAGGATATCCAGGAATTGAACTCATCTCTGCAGCAAGCAGACCTAATAGACATCTATAGAACTCTCCACCCCAAATCAACAGAATATACATTCTTCTCAGCACCACATCGTACTTACTCCAAAATTGACCACGTAATTGGAAGTAAAGCACTCCTCAGCAAATGTACAAGAACAGAAATTATAACAAACTGTCTCTCAGATCACAGTGCAATCAAATTAGAACTCAGGACTAAGAAACTCCATCAAAACCGCTCAATTACATGGAAACTGAACAACCTGCTCCTGAATGACTACTGGGTACATAACGAAATGAAGGCAGAAATAAAGATGTTCTTTGAAACCAATGAGAACAAAGATACAGCATACCAGAATCTCTGGGACACATTTAAAGCAGTGTGTAGAGGGAAATTTATAGCACTAAATGCCCACAAGAGAAAGCAGGAAAGATCTAAAATTGACACTCTAACATCGCAATGAAAAGAACTAGAGAAGCAAGAGCAAACACATTCGAAAGCTAGCAGAAGGCAAGAAATAACTAAGATCAGAGCAGAACTGAAGGAGATAGAGACACAAAAAACCCTCCAAAAAATCAATGAATCCAGGAGTTGGTTTTTTGAAAAGATCAACAAAATTGACAGACCACTAGCAAGACTAATAAAGAAGAAAAGAGAGAAGAATCAAATCGACGCAATTAAAAATGATAAAGGGGATATCACCACCGACCCCACAGAAATACAAACTACCATCAGAGAATACTATAAACACCTCTACGCAAATAAACTGGAAAATCTAGAAGAAATGGATAATTTCCTGGACACTTACACTCTTCCAAGACTAAACCAGGAAGAAGTTGAATCCCTGAATAGACCAATAGTAGGCTCTGAAATTGAGGCAATAATTAATAGCCTACCAACCAAAAAAAGTCCAGGACCAGATGGATTCACAGCTGAATTCTACCAGAGGTACAAGGAGGAGCTGGTACCATTCCTTCTGAAACTATTCCAATCAATAGAAAAAGAGGGAATCCTCCCTAACTCATTTTATGAGGCCAACATCATCCTGATACCAAAGCCTGGCAGAGACACAACAAAAAAAGAGAATTTTAGACCAATATCCCTGATGAACATCGATGCAAAAATCCTCAATAAAATACTGGCAAACCGGATTCAGCAGCACATCAAAAAGCTTATCCACCATGATCAAGTGGGCTTCATCCCTGGGATGCAAGGCTGGTTCAACATTCGCAAATCAATAAACATAATCCAGCATATAAACAGAACCAAAGACAAGAACCACATGATTATCTCAATAGATGCAGAAAAGGCTTTTGACAAAATGCAACAGCCCTTCATGCTAAAAACACTCAATAAATTCGGTATTGATGGAACGTACCTCAAAATAATAAGAGCTATTTATGACAAACCCACAGCCAATATCATACTGAATGGGCAAAAACTGGAAAAATTCCCTTTGAAAACTGGCACAAGACAGGGATGCCCTCTCTCACCACTCCTATTCAACATAGTGTTGGAAGTTCTGGCTAGGGCAATCAGGCAAGAGAAAGAAATCAAGGGGATTCAGTTAGGAAAAGAAGAAGTCAAATTGTCCCTGTTTGCAGATGACATGATTGTATATTTAGAAAACCCCATTGTCTTAGCCCAAAATCTCCTTATGCTGATAAGCAACTTCAGCAAAGTCTCAGGATACAAAATTAATGTGCAAAAATCACAAGCATTCTTATACACCAGTGACAGTCAAACAGAGAGCCAAATCAGGAATGAACTTCCATTCACAATTGCTTCAAAGAGAATAAAATACCTAGGAATCCAACTTACAAGGGATGTAAAGGACCTCTTCAAGGAGAACTACAAACCACTGCTCAGTGAAATAAAAGAGGACACAAACAAATGGAAGAACATACCATGCTCATGGATAGGAAGAATCAATATTGTGAAAATGGCCATACTGCCCAAGGTAATTTATAGATTCAATGCCATCCCCATCAAGCTACCAATGAGTTTCTTCACAGAATTGGAAAAAACTGCTTTAAAGTTCATATGGAACCAAAAAAAAGCCCACATCTCCAAGACAATCCTAAGTCAAAAGAACAAAGCCGGAGACATCACGCTACCTGACTTCAAACTATACTACAAGGCTACAGTAACCAAAACAGCATGGTACTGGTACCAAAACAGAGATATAGACCAATGGAACAGAACAGAGTCCTCAGAAATAATACCACACATCTACAGCCATCTGATCTTTGACAAACCTGAGAGAAACAAGAAATGGGGAAATGATTCCCTATTTAATAAATGGTGCTGGGAAAATTGGCTAGCCATAAGTAGAAAGCTGAAACTGGATCCTTTCCTTACTCCTTATACGAAAATTAATTCAAGATGGATTAGAGACTTAAATGTTAGACCTAATACCATAAAAATCCTAGAGGAAAACCTAGGTAGTACCATTCAGGACATAGGCATGGGCAAAGACTTTATGTCTAAAACACCAAAAGCAACGGCAGCAAAAGCCAAAATTGACAAATGGGATCTCATTAAACTAAAGAGCTTCTGCACAGCAAAAGAAACTACCATCAGAGTGAACAGGCAACCTACAGAATGGGAGAAAATTTTTGCAATCTACTCATCTGACAAAGGGCTAATATCCAAAATCTACAAAGAACTCAAACAAATTTACAAGAAAAAAACAAACAACCCCATCAAAAAGTGGGCAAAGGATATGAACAGACATTTCTCAAAAGAAGACATTCATACAGCCAACAGACACATGAAAAAATGCTCATCATCACTGGCCATCAGAGAAATGCAAATCAAAACCACAATGAGATACCATCTCACACCAGTTAGAATGGCGATCATTCAAAAGTCAGGAAACAACAGGTGCTGGAGAGGATGTGGAGAAATAGGAACACTTTTACACTGTTGGTGGGATTGTAAACTAGTTCAACCATTATGGAAAACAGTATGGCGATTCCTCAAGGATCTAGAACTAGATGTACCATATGACCCAGCCATCCCACTACTGGGTATATACCCAAAGGATTATAAATTATGCTGCTATAAAGACACATGCACACGTATGTTTATTGCTGCACTATTCACAATAGCAAAGACTTGGAATCAACCCAAATGTCCATCAGTGACAGATTGGATTAAGAAAATGTGGCACATATACACCATGGAATACTATGCAGCCATAAAAAAGGATGAGTTTGTGTCCTTTGTAGGGACATGGATGCAGCTGGAAACCATCATTCTCAGCAAACTATCACAAGAACAGAAAACCAAACACCGCATGTTCTCACTCATAGGCGGGAACTGAACAATGAGATCACTTGGACTCGGGAAGGGGAACATCACACACCGGGGCCTATCATGGGGAGGGGGGAGGGGGGAGGGATTGCATTGGGAGTTATACCTGATGTAAATGACGAGTTGATGGGTGCAGCACACCAACATGGCACAAGTATACATATGTAGCAAACCTGCACGTTGTGCACATGTACCCTACAACTTGAAGTTTAATCATAATAAATAAATTTAAAACAAACAAACAAACAAACAAAAAAAAGAGATCCCATCACCCACATAAACCTTTGAATTGACAGGGGGAGATGCCTGGAGAGTAGGCAGATGCAGAGCTCAAGCCTATGTGGAACCCAGATTTTGTGAGTGGGACAGTTGCAGCAAAACACAACCATAGGTGCCCATCCACCAAGGCAGCCTCTTCAACTTGCTTGGAGTGGCTCTAGCCCTTGCTGACTGCTGGGCAGGGAGAGAGCAGAGCTGTCTTCCTCATGGGACCTGGGTGTGTCTGATCTGTGCACACCACTATCCTCCAACTGATCCCGAGGCTCCTCCCTGGCCACTCTTGTGTGCACACAGCACAGCCTCTACTGCTACACCTGAGTACTTTGCCAGTGGCCTGGGACCACTTTGTCCCCCCTCGCACAGCTGGTGCTGGACCACGAGGGGCCAGAGAACAAAGCCATGGGTGTGGTCCCAACTCCCAAATGTTTGAACAGACAAGTTGGAATATTGGGCTGAGATCTGTGGCCAGAGTCTGAGTAGGGGAGTAGCTCCCACTCTCAGAACACTGAGAAAAGTAAGGCATGGGTTTCTGGGCTGGTACAGGAACTTGGTGTGCTTCTCTCTACAAGACTGGTGAGGGAAAGGTGTAACCTGTTTGTCAGCCACAACATCTTCCTGAGGGAGCCTTGTGTCTGGGTAAAACTGACAGACCAGTGATCTGGGTGCAGAAGGCTTGAGACAAAACTAGCTGGTTGGGCCAGCTATGGGGCAGATGCTGGAAAGAAACCTGGGCAGGGGAGCCTGAGCTGAGTGGTCCCCACAGTCATCTGCTTGGCAAGAAACCCTAGGTCGCAGGTGCTAGACCAGCTGCACACCCACAGCAACACTGCCATGACCAGGATCCTCTGCCCTTGATCCTGAATCAGCAGACCACCTGCAGATACACTTCACAACCCACGCTGACTCTGCCATGCACACAGGACCAGTGGGCCCCAGGGGAGCTGCAGGTCTCCTGGTGACCTAATCTTAAGCTAAGTGTGGCTAAGAGCCTATCCGCTGGCCTTTACTATTAAGCACCGACCACTGGATTGCCCCTGAATTACACCACCAAACAGATACTGTTTCAGCACACATTACCAGTGAAACCCAATGCAGGAACATAGTAAAAAATAAAGACCTGGCATAGAGTCTTGGCCCTCTGAAAACACCCAGAAAAAAGTCAACCATAGTCAACATACATCACAGTCAAAATATCAAGGAAAATAATGAAGAATAAAACAAAAAATCAAAACCAAATGATAGTAACTTCAAAAAAATAAAGGAACACCAGCTGTCTTCGGTGAGAAAGAATCAGCACAAACTCTGGCAGTTCAAAAAGTCAGAATGTCTCCTTACCTCCAAACAATCATACTAGCTCTCATCAGATTGAAATGACTGAAATGACAGACATAGAATTCATTATCTGGAAGGTAAGGAAGCTCAAAGACATTCAGGAGAAAGTTGAAACCCAGTCCAAGGAAGCCATTAAAGCAATCCAAGAGTACAGAGATAACATAGCCATTTTAAGAAAGAACCAAATGGAACTCCTGCAATTGTCAAATTCATTATAGGAATTTTGTAATACATTCAAAAGTATTAACAACAGAATAGATCAAGTTGAGGAATCTCAGAGCTCAAAGATCAGTCCTTTGAATCAACACAGACAAAACTAAAGAAAAAAATTTAAAAATAAAAATCTCTAAAAAATGTGGAATTATGTAAAGATATCAAACTTACAACTTATTGGCATTCCTGAAAAAGGAGAAAGAATAAGTAACTTGGAAAACATATGTGAGGATAGTCCATGAAAATTTCCCCAATCTCCCTAGAGAGGCAGACATGCAAATTCAAGAAATGCAAATAACCCCTGTGAGATAACTGCAAGATGACTATCCCCAAGACACATAGTCATAAGATTCTCCAAGGTCAACGTGAAAGAAAAAAATCTTAAGGGCAGCTGGAGAAAAACCTGTGGTCACTTACGAAGGGAACCTCATCAGACTAACAGCAGACTTCTTAGCAGAAACCTTACAAACCAGGCAAGATTAGGGGCCTATTTTTAGCATCCTTAAAGAGAAGAAATTTCAATGAAGAATTCGATATCCTGCAAAACTAAGCTTCATATAAGAAGGAGAAATAGGCTGGGCATGGTTGCTCACACCTGTAATACCAGCATTTTGGGAGGCTCAGGCAGGAGGATTGCTTGAGATCAAGAGTTTGAGACCAGCCTAGGCAACATGGCAAAACCCTGTCTCTTCTAAAAAGACTCCATCACAAACAAACAAACAAAAACTATCAGGTACTATGCTCACTACCTAGGTGACAAAATCATTTTTACACCAAACCCAGTGACAAGCAATTTACCCATGTAACAAACCTGCATGTGTATCCCCTGAACCTAAAATAAAAGTTAAAAAAAAAGAACTTTCATCAACATTTCTCGCAGCGAAGGTATGTGATGAACATTCTCTGCTTTTATTGTCTGAAAATATCTTTATTTTGTATTCATATTTGACATATATTCTCACTGGGCATAAAAATTCTAAATTACAAGTTTTTCCCCTTTTTTATATTAACAATTTCATTCCAGTGTCTTTCATATTGCCTTATTTGTGAGGATGCCTTCTATCCTTCTTATCTTTGTTCCATGTATAAGAAGTGTTCCACAACCCCACACTGATTAAAAACATTTTTTTAAATTAAAAAAGCAAAAGAAAGAAACATTTTTATCTGAGGCTGTCTCAGATTCAGACACCACCCAATCTTCAGATTTCGAATAGCTTATACTCAAACATTTGGTAATATCAGCTCCTTAATGGTCTTCCTGGAGGGCAGATGCATTCTAGAGATGAGAACACGATCATGATTACGAATGCTACCACCACTATGCACGCACAAAAGTCACTGGTGTGATCCTTTCTCAGAACATTGTGGTAACTTCTGGACATTCTCTGCTGTTATAATTGCTGCTTCTTTCTGGGGTTTTTTTCCCCCCTTATCTGGGCAGATAATTTTCTCCATTGGAATGAAAAAGTCTTGCTTCATGCTCTTTAACTGTGTGACCTTGGGCATATTACTTTACTTTGGGGCAAACCATTTTCCTTCTTGAGGACCAAATGTGCTCTTTTATAAAATGAGCAGTTAAGATTAGATTGTCTCTCTGGACATGGCTCATGTTGACAACCTGGATCACATTAGAGGATCACATTGAGACCTTTATGTTGGCCTCAATTTCTCCATCTGTAAAGTAGAGGTTGGGCTTAGATTATAGATGATAAAGACACCAACTTTCTTGGAAAGGATTCTGAACTTAGGCTCAGCCTCAGTTAAGGAGGAGTTCTGTGATTAAACAGGGATGCCCACCTCAGCAACAGAAATGGGCAGGTCAACCATGTATGCTGTGCCTTTGTGAAGATTTTATGCCATGCTGTGCATTTGATATCCATTCTCTATATTTGAAATCCAATCTAAGATTATCTAGAAGGTCCTTTCCAAGACACTGGTGAGATACATCTATATAAATATACAACTCAGGATAAAAGCAACTTTTAACATTTAGTGTGTGCCTCTGATCTGACTACAGCCCACAGGGAAATATAGACAATACAGGCTAATGAAGAAAGGTGATAAGATTTTTTTTTTTTGAGATGGAGTTTCGCTCTTGTCACCCAGGTTGGAGTGCAATGGTGCAGTCTTGGCTCACTGCAACCTTTGCTTCCCGGGTTCAAGTGATTCTCCTGCCTCAGCCTCCTGAGTAGCTGGGATTGGAGGCACCCACCACCATGCCTGGCTAATTTTTGTATTTTTTAGTAGAGATGGGATTTCCCCGTGTTGTCCAGACTGTTTTCGAACTCCTGACCTCAGGTGATCCACCCACCTCAGCCTCCCAAAGTGCTAGGATTACAGGTGTGAGCCACTGCGACCGGCCAAGGGTGGTAAGATTTTAAAAATTCATTTAAAATACAGAAATTTCAAAAAGGGAGAAGTGCAGTGATAGCAAAATTGATGCAAACTGTGCAAGCATGAAATCTATTTTGTAGCTGAATCTAATTTTCTTGGTCCTGAGATTCTATTTCCATTGGTTTTCAAATAGTTAATTCTATTGATTTTTCAGAGAGATTACTAAAATCACTGATAATTATTTTCTTAGTGACACAGAATCTAAAAAGCACTATATAGACCTTCTCCCTCTATCTCCCCTTATCCTCATGTCACCTTACCCTACCCCAAATACTCCAATGGCAGAGTATCTACCCATGGCAGAGTAGAGAATATGTGCACTAACAAAACCAGATGCACAGAGGTGGGGTATCCATCTCTCACTTGGCTGAGCTAGTCTAAGGAAGGAAGGCACAGAGCCTTCCTTCCTTCCTGTGGCCATTGTCCTTGGAAGTCATGCTCACAGGTTGGTGGTATTCTCCACTAGATGGTGCTTGAATGACCCAAGAGCACCCACATACTGCTATGCATTTTTCTGACAACCTCTTTATGATCTCTGGTTTTGGCAGATCATCCTGCATCTCTCAATTGGAGGGTCACTTTTCTTATCTCCACAGAAAATTCTTAATCAAGCTCCTGGTTTTCCCTTATAGCTTCTACTTTTTAAACTAACTTCTCCAACTTCACCACTGCATCTCTGACAGATGAGAACATTAGAGATTCCTTGTTTTTCAAAAACAAAACAAAACTCAGCAAAACTATAAATATACTAAGGGGAAGTCTGTATTATCTCTTGCCAAAATATATCACCCTGCATTTTTTAAAATTTTTAACTTTTGTGGGTACATAGTAGGTGTATATATTTGTGGGATACATGAGATGTTTTGATACAAGCATGCAATACATAATAACCACATCATGCAAAATGGGGTATCCATCCCCTCAAGCATTTACTCTTTGTGTTACAAATAATCTAATTATACTTTTTTATTACTTTAAAATGTACAATTAAATTATTTTTGACTATAGTCATCTCGTTATGCTATTAAATACCAGGTCTTATTCATTCTTTCTAACTATTTTTTTACACTTGATCTTAGCCAAAAGGCCGAGAAGCGATCTATTTTTTTGTACCCAATAACCATCCTCACCTCCCACACATGCCCACTACCCTTCCCAGCCTCTGATAACCATCTTTCTACTCTCTATCTCCATTGAGTTCAATACTTTTGATTTTTAGATTTCACAAATAAGTGAGAACATGCAATGTTTGTCTTTCTGTGCCTGGCTTATTTCACTTAGCATAATGGCCTCCAGTTCCATCCATGTTGTTGCAAATGACAGCATCTCATTCTTTTTTATGGCTGAATAGTACTCCATTGAGTATAAGTTCCACATTTTCTCTATGCACTCATCTGTTGATGGACACTTAGGTTGCTTCTAAATCTTGGCTATAGCGAATAGTACTGCAACAAGCACAGGTGTGCAGATATCTATTCAATATACTTATTTCCTTTTGGAGGGGGGGTATATACCCAGCAGTGGGATTGCTGGATTGTATGGTAACTCTATTTTTAGTTTTTTGAGGAACCTCCAAACTGTTCTCCATAGTGATTGTACTTACATTCCCACCAGTTGTGTACGAGGGTTTCCTTTTCTTCACATCCTTGCCAGCATTTATTATTGCCTATTCTTTTGGATAAAAGCCATTTTAACTGTAGTGAGATGATATTTCACTGTAGTTTGATTTGTATTTCTCTGATGATCAGTGATTTTGAGCACCTTTTCATCTGCCTGTTTGCCATTTGTATGTCTTCTTTTTAGAGTATCTATTCAGATATTTTGCCTTTTTGTTTGTTTGTTTGTTTTGTTTTGTTTGTTTTGAGACAGAGTCTCCCTCAGTCACCCAGGCTGGACTGCAGTGGTACCATCTCGGCTCACTGCAAGCTCCGCCTCCCGGGTTCATGCCATTCTCCTGCCTCAGCCTCCCTAGTATCTGGAACTACAGGCGCCCAGCACTACACTTGGCTAATTTTTTTGCATTTTTAGTACAGACGGAGTTTCACCGTGTTAGCCAGGATGGTCTTGATCTCCTGATCTTGTGATCCACCTGCCTTGGCCTCCTAAAGTGCTGGGATTACAGGCTTGAGCCACCATGCCCTGCCGTTATTTTGCCCATTTTTAAATTGGATCATTAGATTTTTTTCCCTATAGAATTTTTTGAGCTCTTTATATTTCCTGTTATTAATCCCTTGTCAGACAGGTCATTTACAAATATTTCCTCCCATTCTGTGGGTTTTCTTTTCACTTTGTTGATTGTGTGCTTTGCTGTGCAGAAGCTTTTTAACTCGATGTGATCCCCTTTGTCCATTTTGCTTTGATTGTCTGTGTTTGTGGGTTATTACTCAATATTTGCCCAGACAAACATCCTGGAGAGTTTCCCCAGTTTTCTTATAGTAGTTTCATAGTTTGAGGTCTTAGATTTAATTCTGTAATCCATTTGATTTTTGATTGATGTTTTGTATATGGTAAGAGACAGAGGTCTAGTTTCATTATTCTGCATATGGATATCCAGTTTTCCCAGCACCATTTATTAAAAAGACTGTTGCTTTTAATAAACAACAGTTTATGTTCTTGCCAGTCATGCCAGTGTATATTCTTGGCACCTTTGTCAAAAATGAGTTTACTGTAGATGTGTGAGCTTGTTTCTGGGTTCTCTATTCTTTTCCATTGCTCTATGTGTCTGTTTTTATGCTAATTTTACAACCATGCTGTTTTGGTTACTATAGCTCTGTGGTATAATTTAAAGTCAGGTAATGTGATTTCTCCAGAGTTGTTCTTGTTGCTTAGGATGGCTTTGGCCATCCTGCATTTTTAACCCTTTTCCCATTTTCACCCAGAGTACTCGCTGGTGGCACTTGCAGTGCCAGGGTTTACCCTGAGATAACTTTGCCATGAAATATGTCACCTTTATTATTATTTTCACATCTTTCTAATATATTGACTTTGAAAACACAAGTTATCATTCTATTTGTAGCATCTTGTTTTTAGCAATGTAAATTTCCATTTACAAAATATAGAAATTCTTGATCGCTGAAAATGCCAAATTCTAGAAAGCATAGCATTCCTATGTTAATATTGTTCTCAAACAGTTTTTGGCCAAAGAGTCATTTAATGAATCCAGTTTTTTCCAAAATAGATGATTCTGATGATTCAGATGATACTGATGTTAGTTCTGTTCAAAAATAATTCCAAGAACAGTTTGTATATTTTATTTTCACACTGAAAATCAGTCAGCCTCAAGAGGGTGTTAATGTAAAATTAAATGAACACAGGCAGTGAGCTGCACTTTTTTTTTTCTAAACAGTAAAAAATTTTCCTGATTTTCTTGGCATCCGGTGGTATTAAACATATGTGGGAGAAATACAGCTCACCAAACTCTTCCAGGAGACAAAGTGCTGATCACCCCTACTGGGCAATTTCACAAATATCTCCTATATTATTCTCCTTTGGTAGTGGGGATGGGGAGGCACAATGTTACATTGGGCCTCTCTCCTCTCTCTCTTTCTCTCTCCCCTCTCCTTTAAAAATGTTTCCTCTCTCTCAATATTTCATTTCTTATTTGTTCTATGGGATAATAGCGTATCTCATAAGGCCTGAGCTTTCTTTAATAATTTCTAGAAGCAGACGTTATTGTGTCATGCACAGTCAGTGTTGCAAATTAATGGTCTGGTGATCTGGGTGGCATGGCATTTTCCCCTTCTCTGGTTCATCACCCATGATAGAACAGTAAAGGTGATCACTTAAATTCCTTGCTGTGCAGTGTTCTGTATTCCTCAGGACACAGAGCTTCTTCTCTCCCAGGAGCCATGAATCTCCTGATACTGACCTTCATTATCTGTGGGTTGCTAACTCAGGTGACCAAAGGTAATGGAACCCTATAAAGCAGAGATGATGGAACTAGGATGAGTTGTTGCCCTTGGGCTCCCCTGGTATCATGATGGGAAGAGAAGGAATCTACAGGAAAAATCTGGGCCAATAAAGAGCAGCAGAAATGCTCTTATTTTGGCAGCTCCATGCCCCTAGTCTCTGAGAATCTTTCTGTTAGGGACATCTAGCAAGCTGGGATGTCCTCTGAGGCATTTCTCCAAAGACAAGAATTTCCTTAATGCTCTGAGCCACCCTATCTGTCTCTCTACATAACTATCCAATGTTAGCTAAGCCTCACTTCACTTCTATTTTGATTATTCTGTTGTATCTATTTCATTGTTGTGTCCTATTAGATCTCCTACCATCTTGTTTTTTTTTTTTTTTTAATTTATTTATTATGATTAAACTTCAAGTTGTAGGGTACATGTGCACAACGTGCAGGTTTGCTACATATGTATACTTGTGCCAAGTTGGTGTGCTGCACCCATCAACTCGTCATTTACATCAGGTATAACTCCCAATGCAATCGCTCCCCCCTCCCCCCTCCCCATGATAGGCCCCGGTGTGTGATGTTCCCCTTCCCGAGTCCAAGTGATCTCATTGTTCAGTTCCCGCCTATGAGTGAGAACATGCGGTGTTTGGTTTTCTGTTCTTGTGATAGTTTGCTGAGAATGATGGTTTCCAGCTGCATCCATGTCCCTACAAAGGACACAAACTCATCCTTTTTTATGGCTGCATAGTATTCCATGGTGTATATGTGCCACATTTTCTTAATCCAATCTGTCACTGATGGACATTTGGGTTGATTCCAAGTCTTTGCTATTGTGAATAGTGCTGCAATAAACATACGTGTGCATGTGACTTTATAGCAGCATAATTTATAATCCTTTAGGTATATACCTAGTAATGGGATGGCTGGGTCATATGGTACATCTAGTTCTAGATCCTTGAGGAATCGCCATACTGTTTTCCATAATGGTTGAACTAGTTTACAATCCCACCAACAGTGTAAAAGTGTTCCTATTTCTCCCCATCCTCTCCAGCACCTGTTGTTTCCTGACTTTTGAATGATCGCCATTCTAACTGGTGTGAGATGGTATCTCATTGTGGTTTTGATTTGCATTTCTCTGATGGCCAGTGATGATGAGCATTTTTTCATGTGTCTGTTGGCTGTATGAATGTCTTCTTTTGAGAACTGTCTGTTCATATCCTTTGCCCACTTTTTGATGGGGTTGTTTTTTTCTTGTAAATTTGTTTGAGTTCTTTGTAGGTTCTGGATATTAGCCCTTTGTCAGATGAGTAGATTGCAAAAATTTTCTCCCATTCTGTAGGTTGCCTGTTCACTCTGATGGTAGTTTCTTTTGCTGTGCAGAAGCTCTTTAGTTTAATGAGATCCCATTTGTCAATTTTGGCTATTGCTGCCGTTGCTTTTGGTGTTTTAGACATGAAGTCTTTGCCCATGCCTATGTCCTGAATGGTACTACCTAGGTTTTCCTCTAGGATTTTTATGGTATTAGGTCTAACATTTAAGTCTCTAATCCATCTTGAATTAATTTTCGTATAAGGAGTAAGGAAAGGATCTAGTTTCAGCTTTCTACTTATGGCTAGCCAATTTTCCCAGCACCATTTATTAAATAGGGAATCATTTCCCCATTTCTTGTTTCTCTCAGGTTTGTCAAAGATCAGATGGCTGTAGATGTGTGGTATTATTTCTGAGGACTCTGTTCTGTTCCATTGGTCTATATCTCTGTTTTGGTACCAGTACCATGCTGTTTTGGTTACTGTAGCCTTGTAGTATAGTTTGAAGTCAGGTAGCGTGATGCCTCCAGCTTTGTTCTTTTGACTTAGGATTGTCTTGGAGATGCGGGGTCTTTTTTGGTTCCATATGAACTTTAAAGCAGTTTTTTCCAATTCTGTGAAGAAACTCATTGGTAGCTTGATGGGGATGGCATTGAATCTATAAATTACCTTGGGCAGTATGGCCATTTTCACGATATTGATTCTTCCTATCCATGAGCATGGTATGTTCTTCCATTTGTTTGTGTCCTCTTTTATTTCACTGAGCAGTGGTTTGTAGTTCTCCTTGAAGAGGTCCTTTACATCCCTTGTAAGTTGGATTCCTAGGTATTTTATTCTCTTTGAAGCAATTGTGAATGGAAGTTCATTCCTGATTTGGCTCTCTGTTTGACTGTCACTGGTGTATAAGAATGCTTGTGATTTTTGCACATTAATTTTGTATCCTGAGACTTTGCTGAAGTTGCTTATCAGCTTAAGGAGATTTTGGGCTGAGACAATGGGGTTTCCTAAATATACAATCATGTCGTCTGCAAACAGGGACAATTTGACTTCTTCTTTTCCTAACTGAATCGCCTTGATTTCTTTGTCTTGCCTGATTGCCCTAGCCAGAACTTCCAACACTATGTTGAATAGGAGTGGTGAGAGAGGGCATCCCTGTCTTGTGCCAGTTTTCAAAGGGAATTTTTCCAGTTTTTGCCCATTCAGTATGATATTGGCTGTGGGTTTGTCATAAATAGCTCTTATTATTTTGAGGTACGTTCCATCAATACCGAATTTATTGAGCGTTTTTAGCATGAAGGGCTGTTGCATTTTGTCAAAAGCCTTTTCTGCATCTATTGAGATAATGATGTGGTTCTTGTCTTTGGTTCTGTTTATATGCTGGATTATGTTTATTGATTTGCGAATGTTGAACCAGCCTTGCATCCCAGGGATGAAGCCCACTTGATCATGGTGGATAAGCTTTTTGATGTGCTGCTGAATCCGGTTTGCCAGTATTTTATTGAGGATTTTTGCATCGATGTTCATCAGGGATATTGGTCTAAAATTCTCTTTTTTTGTTGTATCTCTGCCAGGCTTTGGTATCAGGATGATGTTGGCCTCATAAAATGAGTTAGGGAGGATTCCCTCTTTTTCTATTGATTGGAATAGTTTCAGAAGGAATGGTACCAGCTCCTCCTTGTACCTCTGGTAGAATTCAGCTGTGAATCCATCTGGTCCTGGACTTTTTTTGGTTGGTAGGCTATTAATTATTGCCTCAATTTCAGAGCCTACTATTGGTCTATTCAGGGATTCAACTTCTTCCTGGTTTAGTCTTGGAAGAGTGTAAGTGTCCAGGAAATTATCCATTTCTTCTAGATTTTCTAGTTTATTTGCGTAGAGGTGTTTATAGTATTCTCTGATGGTAGTTTGTATTTCTGTGGGGTCGGTGGTGATATCCCCTTTATCATTTTTAATTGCGTCGATTTGATTCTTCTCTCTTTTCTTCTTTATTAGTCTTGCTAGTGGTCTGTCAATTTTGTTGATCTTTTCAAAAAACCAACTCCTGGATTCATTGATTTTTTGGAGGGTTTTTTGTGTCTCTATCTCCTTCAGTTCTGCTCTGATCTTAGTTATTTCTTGCCTTCTGCTAGCTTTCGAATGTGTTTGCTCTTGCTTCTCTAGTTCTTTTAATTGCGATGTTAGAGTGTCAATTTTAGATCTTTCCTGCTTTCTCTTGTGGGCATTTAGTGCTATAAATTTCCCTCTACACACTGCTTTAAATGTGTCCCAGAGATTCTGGTATGTTGTATCTTTGTTCTCATTGGTTTCAAAGAACATCTTTATTTCTGCCTTCATTTCGTTATGTACCCAGTAGTCATTCAGGAGCAGGTTGTTCAGTTTCCATGTAGTTGAGCGGTTTTGATGGAGTTTCTTAGTCCTGAGTTCTAATTTGATTGCACTGTGGTCTGAGAGACAGTTTGTTATAATTTCTGTTCTTGTACATTTGCTGAGGAGTGCTTTACTTCCAATTACGTGGTCAATTTTGGAGTAAGTACGATGTGGTGCTGAGAAGAATGTATATTCTGTTGATTTGGGGTGGAGAGTTCTATAGATGTCTATTAGGTCTGCTTGCTGCAGAGATGAGTTCAATTCCTGGATATCCTTGTTAACTTTCTGTCTTGTTGATCTGTCTAATGTTGACAGTGGAGTGTTGAAGTCTCCCATTATTATTGTATGGGAGTCTAAGTCTCTTTGTAAGTCTCTAAGGACTTGCTTTATGAATCTGGGTGCTCCTGTATTGGGTGCATATATATTTAGGATAGTTAGCTCTTCCCGTTGAATTGATCCCTTTACCATTATGTAATGGCCTTCTTTGTCTCTTTTGATCTTTGATGGTTTAAAGTCTGTTTTATCAGAGACTAGTATTGCAACCCCCGCTTTTTTTTGTTCTCCATTTGCTTGGTAAATCTTCCTCCATCCCTTTATTTTGAGCCTATGTATGTCTCTGCGTGTGAGATGGGTCTCCTGAATACAGCAGACTGATGGGTCTTGACTCTTTATCCAGTTTGCCAGTCTGTGTCTTTTAATTGGAGCATTTAGTCCATTTACATTTAAGGTTAAGATTGTTATGTGTGAACTTGATCCTGCCATTATGATATTAACTGGTTATTTTGCTCGTTAGTTGATGCAGTTTCTTCCTAGCCTCGATGGTCTTTACATTTTGGCATGTTTTTGCAATGGCTGGTACCGGTTGTTCCTTTCCATGTTTAGTGCTTCCTTCAGGGTTTCTTGTAAGGCAGGCCTAGTGGTGACAAAATCTCTAAGCATTTGCTTATCTGTAAAGGATTTTATTTCTCCTTCACTTATGAAACTTAGTTTGGGTGGATATAAAATTCTGGGTTTAAAATTCTTTTCTTTAAGAATGTTGAATATTGGCCCCCACTCTCTTCTGGCTTGAAGAGTTTCTGCCGAGAGATCTGCTGTTAGTCTGATGGGCTTCCCTTTGTGGGTAACCCGACCTTTCTCTCTGGCTGCCCTTAAGATTTTTTCCTTCATTTCAACTTTGGTGAATCTGGCAATTATGTGTCTTGGAGTTGCTCTTCTCGAGGAGTATCTTTGTGGTGTTCTCTGTATTTCCTGGATTTGAATGTTGGCCTGCCCTACTAGGTTGGGGAAGTTCTCCTGGATGATATCCTGAAGAGTGTTTTCCAGCTTGGTTCCATTTTCCCCCTCACTTTCAGGTACCCCAATCAGACGTAGATTTGGTCTTTTTACATAATCCCATACTTCTTGCAGGCTTTGTTCATTTCTTTTTCTTCTTTTTTCTTTTGGTTTCTCTTCTCGCTTCATTTCATTCATTTGATCCTCCATCGCTGACATTCTTTCTTCCAGTTGATCGAGTCGGTTACTGAAGGTTGTGCATTTGTCACGTATTTCTCGTGCCATGGTTTTCGTCTCTTTCATTTCGTTTGTGAACTTCTCTGCATTAATTACTCTAGCCATCAATTCTTCCACTTTTTTTTCAAGATTTTTAGTTTCTTTGCGCTGGGTACGTAATTCCTCCTTTAGCTCTGAGAAATTTGATGGACTGAAGCCTTCTTCTCTCATCTCGTCGAAGTCATTCTCCATCCAGCTTTGATCCGTTGCTGGCGATGAGCAGCGCTCCTTTGCCGGGGGAGATGCGCTCTTATTTTTTGAATTTCCAGCTTTTCTGCCCTGCTTTTTCCCCATCTTTGTGGTTTTATCTGCCTCTGGTCTTTGATGATGGTGATGTACTGATGGGGTTTTGGTGTAGGTGTCCTTCCTGTTTGATAGCTTTCCTTCTAAGAGTCAGGATCCTCAGCTGTAGGTTGTAGCTGTAGGAGATTGCTTGAGGTCCACTCCAGACCCTGTTTGCCTGGGTATCAGCAGCAGAGGTTGCAGAAGATAGAATATTTCTGAACAGCAAGTGTACCTGTCTGATTCTTGCTTTGGAAGCTTCCTCTCAGGGATGTACTCCACCCTGTGAGATGTGGGGTGTCAGACTGCCCCTAGTGGGGGATGTCTCCCAGTTAGGCTACTCAGGGGTCAGGGACACACTTGAGCAGGGAGTCTGTCCCTTCTCAGATCTCAACCTCCGTGTTGGGAGATCCACTGCTCTCTTCAAAGGTGTCAGACAGAGTCGTTTGCGTCTGCAGAGCTGCTGCGTTTGTTATTGTTTACTGTGCCCTGTCCCCAGAGGTGGAGTCTACAGGGACAGGCAAGTTTCCTTGAGCTGCTGTGAGCTCCACCCAGTTCGAGCTTCCCAGCAGCTTTGTTTACCTACTTAAGCCTCAGCAATGGCGGGCGCCCCTCCCCCAGCCTCGCTGCTGCCTTGCCGGTAGATCACAGACTGCTGTGCTAGCAATGAGGGAGGCTCCGTGGGTGTGGGACCCTCCCGGCCAGGTGTGGGATATGATCTCCTGGTGTGCCGGTTTGCTTAAAGCGCAGTATTGGGGTGGGAGTTACCCGAATTTCCAGGTGTTGTGTGTCTCAGTTCCCCTGGCTAGGAAAAGGGATTCCCTTCCCCCTTGCGCTTTCCAGGTGAGGCAATGCCTCGCCCTGCTTCAGCTCTCGCTGGTCGGGCTGCAGCAGCTGACCAGCACCGATCATCTGGCACTCCCCAGTGAGATGAACCCAGTACCTCAGTTGAAAATGCAGAAATCACCGGTCTTCTGTGTCGCTCACGCTGGGAGTTGGAGACTGGAGCTGTTCCTATTCGGCCATCTTGCATACACTATCTCTCCTACCATCTTGAATTCTTCTTTGCCCAGAGAGTACCTTCAGAGGGAGGCCCTCATTTTCATGTTCTTAGATATGGTGAACAAGTCCATTGACAGTTTGTAGATTCTGTAGCACTATCATATGGAAGAGACAATATATATGTTTGGGGTAGAAGTGGAAATAAGTGGAGTGAAGACAGGATAGAAAGACTAGTGACCAATGGGGAGCTTCTAATTTTAGATGAATAGGAACAGTCTGTTTCCACTATTTAATAATGCTACTTTTGAAAATTGTTAACTTTTTATTAAAAAATAATACTTGCAATTGACTTGTGTATCAAGAAATTGATAGATTTATAGGGTTTAAGGAAAAGAAAAGGATTTGCCTGTCCAAGAATACCAGTTCTTCAGTCTTCCCCTTCAGAATCAATCAATGTTACCAATGTCTTATATATCCTAGCAAATACAAATATACTTATTTGCCTGTGTATACTTTTTAGATTTTAAAAAAATGCAATTGCAAATGCACCATGTGAATTGTTCTGCAATGTACTAGCAATATATTAGAGTCATCTTATCCATACATAAACCTAGTTCATTATTTTTAATCAATAAGTAAAACTTTGAGGAGGAGCAGATGAATCTCCTCACATTAATTACTCTGCTACTGATGAAAAATAGGTCTTTAATTATCAAAAACAATTCAGCAAGAAAAATTTGTAAGCAAATGTATGTCTTTCCATTTATGACTGGACACATGGACACACACACACACATACACAAATCACCTACCAGAAAAGCTGAACTACTCTTCTCTCCTATCACCAGCTGCAAGAGTGTCAGCTTCCCATACGCTCATCAGTCCTTTTTGTTTTTTCTACTACATTCTTCCAAGTTTTACAGTCTAATGTGTGAAAATGATGTTACATTGGGCCTCTCTCCTCTCTCTCTTTCTCTCTCCCCTCTCCTTTAAAAATGTTTCCTCTCTCTCAATATTTCATTTCTTATTTGTATTTCTGAATGAGGGAAAAGAATGAATTCATGACACTTCAGTTATAAATGAGTTTGAACATCCAGTCCATTAGATTTCTAAACTTTCTTATCTTTATATACTAAGAAATTTGGCTTTTGTTAAATTCAGAGGTGTTACATGTTGCCTAGAAAGATGCTATTCATGTCTATTAAATGGTTAAAACTGTGCCTATGATCTGTTATGTCTTGATTCACATGTTGATGTAATATGAGTTACAGAATTAATATCTACTTTCACTTCTGATTATAAACTGCTGTATTTGTTGAAAAATTGGAAATTTTGAAATTGTAAAGAGTTAAAAAAATTGTAAAGAAGTTAAAAGAGACAAAATATTTTTGATCAGTTTTTCTTCCTCAGTTTTCTTGTTTGAATAAAAATGTATAGCATACTTATAAATTTTCTATTAAACTATTAGTATTTTCCCGCTTACTAAATATTTTTCAAAAACTATTTCCAATGACTGCATAAAATTTTATAGAATGGATACTGTTTAAATTACTTAGCCAAATTTTTTTTTGCATAAATAAGTGCATTTACATTTTATAGACAAGGATGGCTAGCATAACCTTTCTTATACATAAATCATTCAGCATAAAATTCCTGGAGATGTAGTTTTTTCTGTCTGCTTCATGTATTATCAATTTTTGAATACTTGCCAAGTCCTAAAAATGAAAGATTATATTTAGTTAATTTTTATTTATGTCTGTGAGTAATGGGGAAGTCAAACTCCAAATACATGCTTAATGTATATTTAACTTTTCCACAAATTGTCTATGCTTCTTTTTCTCTTTTATTGTGGAGAGATTGGTTTTCATTTCTTTTGATGTAGAGATTTTCATTTTTGTGTTCTCTTACAGGTTTGGTTTTGAAATTTAACTATTTAGTCTCTCTGGGCTTTATATTACGTGTTTTCAAGTGAGATAGCCCCTGATGGCTTGTGAAGCAACTTTTTTACCAAGCCAAGCTATCAGTGGACTGCTCTCAATAGATATATTTTAAGTTGTTGCTAGCTGATTTTATATCTGGTATGTGTGGTAAGAATTCCACACATGGGATAATGTTTTGGCTACATGGCTCCCCTGCTTAGAAACATGCAATTGCTAGTCATATTTCTAATTTTAGAATTTTGAGATACAGCTTGATGAAGATCACATGTCCTAACAACATAATAGTTCCAGACTGAAGTTCTTTGAATAAAATGACTATTGTCACTCTAGAAAAAAAATTATGAATTATTCTCAATTGCCATCATTCTACTGCTTAAACCAAATTCTTGGAATTATCTTTGATTTTTCTATATCCTATGACATTCATATCTATTAGGAAGTCTATTACATCTGCCTGCAAATTATATCCAGAATGCAATTATTCTCGTCACCTCCATTGTTGCCACTCTGATTCTAGTCATCATCATCTCTCACCTGTGTTACTGCCATAGCTTCCTCAGGATCTCTGTCCTTCTGCTCTTCCCTTCCACCCTCTTGTGAAGTACACATAATGCATAATCCGCTTACACTGGAAGTCAGATCATGTACTTTTGCTCAAAACTCTGCTATGGCCCCCTCTATACTCAGAGCAGTAACCAGAGTCCATACAATGGCTCACCTGGCCCTGCAGGATCTGGCCCTTATGACCTTTCTCACCTCATCTCCTACTATTATAGTCCTTGTTCACTCCACTACAGCCACACAGGCCCCAGTGCTCTTCCCCAAAAATAGCAGACTTACACAACCCATAGAGCTCTGTTTGTTTCCTCTGCCTAGAATGCACTTGCTGGTGTGACTAATTCCTTTACCTCCTTCAAGCTGTTTAATCATCACCTTGTTACACAGGCCTGTGCAACTCCTGTTTAAGAATCTTCTATTACCCTTACATCTATTCTCCCTTCTTTCTGCAAACCATTTATCACCTTTTCATCTACAAAATGTACTTTGTTTTTTATTGAGGTAAAATATACATATATAAATTACCATCCTTACCATGTTTTTACCATATTTTCATGTATACCTGTTGGCCATTTGGATATCTTCTGTTGAGAAATGTCTACTCGAATCTTTTACTCATTTTAAAATCAGATTATTTGTTTTTGTTTTTGTTCGCTATGGAGTTGTTTGAGTTCCTTATATTAATATATTTTTGGTTGTTAATTCCTCATCAGACGTATAGTTTTCAAATATTTTCTCCCACTCTGTGGGCTATATCTTCACTTTGTTGATTATTTCCTTTGCTGTGCCCAAGCTTTTTAGTTTGATGTAATCCTAATTGTCTATTTTTGCTTTGGTTGCCTGTGCTTTTGCGGTCTTACCCAAGAAACCTTTGCCAAGACCAGTGTCCTGAAGTGTTTCCCTAATGTTTTCTTCAGGTAGTTTCATAGTTTCAGGTCTTAGATTTAAGTCTGTAAACCATACAGTCTAGCAGGGAGTGCACTTGCTTTTTATTGTCTATCTCCCTCTGCTAGAAAGTCAGCTCCATGTGATTTTTGTCTGTTTAGTTCACAGATGTACCTCAAGGGTCCAGGATGGTGCCTGCACCATGGAAGGGGCCCAAAATTTTGATGACTGTGTGATTATAGCCTAATTTAATAATGGAGGGGATAACATAAAAGCAGTAGGAAGGAATGTAAGTGAGAAACAATTTTGAAGAATAATTGACAGAACAAGGGGATTCAAAGACAAAGGGGAAGAAGAGAGCCAAGATGACATATTTCAAGTATGGATAATGCTGGAGAAAAAAAATTAAGATATAAATCTTTGTAGATGTGAGGAATGAAGAAGCAAGGTTAGAGTTTGTCTGGCACAAAATAAGTGGAAGGTCTAGACTTGAAACTTATAGAAAATTCCACGAAGTACAAAGTAAAATGGAGCCAGTAAAATAACAAAGATAGAATAAATGACTCTAGAAAAGCGAAGGTAAAATAAATAATCGGTGAAGTTGGACTAGAGCCAATATTTCCCAGAGGATAAAATATGAACCAAGTTATTGTGAGCCTAACACATACATATATACATACATCTATATATGCTTTATATATATTATCACATTAAATTCAAGCAAAGTTGTTTAGAAAATTACTTGCTCTTCTGTACATATGCCAGGCTTCCTCCTCCATAGATCCTTATCTCTAGCTGCTTCCTCTGCCTAGAATATACTTATCTAGGTACTCCTTGGGCAATTGTCTTGAGAAAGATGATCAGGCAGTTTACTGCTTGATAAATGAACATACAATGCAGCACACTAGTTTCCCTTTAGATTTATATCTTCACCCCTCAAATGAGTAGTCACACTGCTTGGAAATCCTACTGCATTTCTCTTGTAAATGAACCTTCCCTCTTTTTCTTTCTTATTTTGAGACAGAGTCTTGCTCTGTCACCAGGTTGGATCGCAGTGGCCTGATCTCGGCTCACTGCAACCTCCGACTCCCTGGTTCAAGTGATTCTCCTGCCTCAGCCTCCAGAGTATCTGGGATCACAGGCACGTACCACCACATCCAGCTAATTTTGTATTTTTAGTAGAAACAGGGTTTCACCATGGCCAGTCTGGTCTCGAACTGCTGAACTCAGGTGATCTGCCCGCCTCGGTCTCCCAAAGTGCTGGGTTTACATGTGTGAACCACCACACCCAGCCTGCTTGTTTCTTTTCTCATTGCTTGCAAACACCATTTCATTCTTCAAAACAAACCTGAAAGCCCTCCCTTAACCTTACATTGCCCTCTAACAAGTTATTTATTTCTCTGCTTTTCTTTGGAGTTAAACTTCTTTTTTTTTTTTTTTTTTTTTTTTTTTGAGACGGAGTCTCGCTCTGTCACCCAGGCTGGAGTGCAGTGGCCGGATCTCAGCTCACTGCAAGCTCCGCTTCCCAGGTTTACGCCATTCTCCTGCCTCAGCCTCCCGAGTAGCTGGGACTACAGGCGCCCGCAGCCTCGCCTGGCTAGTTTTTTGTATTTTTTAGTAGAGACGGGGTTTCACCATGTTAGCCAGGATGGTCTTGGATCTCCTGACCTCGTGATCCGCCCGTCTCGGCCTCCCAAAGTGCTGGGATTACAGGCTTGAGCCACCGCGCCGGCCTGTAGCTAAACTTCTTAAGAGTTTCATTTACAGATCCTGCATTCACTTCTCTCTCATTCACATTTTGACCAACTGCAATTTAGTTTCTTTTCTCATACCACTCGGAGGCTGCTCTCCTCAGTATGAAGTGACCTTCATACTGCTAAAAGCATGGACACTTTCCTGCCTTCATCTTTTTTTTTTAACCTCTCAGCTGTATTTGACCACAAAATGACCACTCTGTTCTTTAAGAAACAGTCTCCTCTCCTGCTTAATGTAGTCGCATCAGATACAACTTTCCCTATAACCTTTATGCATTTTCTGTTTTCATGCATATCAGCCCAACCTGCAACTGTCAGAGTCTCCCAGTCTTTCAACAACTGCTTGTGAAATACCCCTGTATATGGCAATCCAGAAATGCCAGAAAATTATCAACTGTCTCCGGGATCATCTATTAACTATGGGGGAAGCTGGATAAATAGTCCAGGTCCTTTGAGCCTCATGTAGAATAACTTCGGGGCTTGGTAATATTTTTTTTTTTCCTGTGGTAATTCCCTTATTTGCAGTTCAAGGCTATTATGGGAAGAAAACAAATGATTTTAGTTCTTCAAGGTTTTTACTGTAACTATGCACCGTTTCATTCTTCGAGGTTTTTCTGTAACACTGCACCATTGGGACCTGATGCCCAATTAAACATTTTTTTAAGTTGTTTGGTCTTTTTTTAAAAATAAAAACTAAATGCTATTTTTGCTTTTACTTTTAGTTGACATGTAATAATTGTTCATACTTAGAAGATGCAGAGTGATATTTTGATATATGTGTACAATGTGTACTGATCAAATCAAGGTAATTAGCATATCTATCACCTCAAACATTTGTCATTTTTTTATTTGGGAATATTCAGAATCCTCTCTTCTAGCTATTTGAAAATATACAATAAATGATTGTTAACTACCGTCACCCTACAGTGCTACAGAACAGCAGACCCCTTTTGGCACCAGGGACCAGTTTCATGGAAGGTAGTTTTTCCAATGGGGTGAAGATGGTGGTGGGGATGGTTTCAGGATAAAACTGTTCCACCTCAGGTCATCAGGCATTAGTTAGAGTCTCACAAGGAACACACATCCTAGATCCCTCACATGCACACAGTTCACAATAGGGTTCATGCTGTTATGAGAATCTAATGCCTTGGCTGACCTGACAAGAGGTGGAGCTCAGGCGGTGATGCTGACATATCTGCTGTTCACCTTTTGCTGTGCGGCCTGGTTCCTAACAGGCCATGGAGCAGTACCCATTGGCTGCCTGGGGGTTGGGGACCCCTGCTATAGGACACTGGAACCTTTTCCTCCTATCTAGGTGTAATTTTCTATCTGTTAACCAACCTCTCTCTATCCTCAATTCCCTTCCCAGCCTCTAGTAATCACTATTCTACAGTCTACTTCTATGAACTCAACTTTTTTAGCTCCTAATTATGAATGAGAACACGTGGTATTTATTTTTTTGTGTCTATTTCACTTAACAGAATGTAACATGTCTCCCAGGCTCATCCATGAGTCTGAGGCTTATTTGTAGCCTGGCTGCTGGGCTTCCCTGTGGGATTGTCCTCTGAGAAAACAGAACACAGCCATGCTGCTGGCCAGCAGTTGATAGATGATCTCATGATAATAACAGGTTATAACTCACCTTTTATTGGATTTCTTGCTTTCCTGATTTCTACATTTCTCCACTGATTTTTTTGAGGGAGGAATTTTCTCTCAACTAAACTATTATACTCAAATCTTTGCTGGAGCTCTGCTTTGCTGGGGGTCTGCTTTAAGACTCTAGTGTCTTATTCTCCCGTTCTGATCTGACTTATCTTATTGGTCCTTTTAAGTCGTTTCCTCTTATCTGATCTCTTATCTTATCTGATCTCTTAATATTGAAACTCACTAGAATTTAATTCTATTCCTCTTTTTCTCTCATATTATTTCAACCCACCATGGTTTATCAATTTCTGTACTTTAAATGCTATCCGTAAGCATCACATTTATTGATTTGCATATGTCGAACCAACCTTGCTTCCCAAGGATAAAGGCTACTTGATTGTAGTGGGTAAGCTTTTTGATGTGCTGCTGGATTCAGTTTGCTACTATTTTGTTCAGGATTTTTGCACTGATGTTCATCAAGGATACTGGCCTGAAATTTTTTTCTTGTGTCTCTGCTAGATTTTGGACTCAGGATGATGCTGGCCTCATAGAATAAGTTAAAGTGGAGTCCTGCCTTCTCAATTTTGGGGGAATAGTTTCAGTAGGAATGATACCAGCTCTTCTTTGTATATCTGGTAGAATTCAGCTGTGAATCCGTCTGGTCCTGGGCTTTCATTTTCATCCTTTCTATCCAGGTTTCGTATCAGTCTAAATATGCTCTCTCTCTCTCTCTGTCCCTGTCTCTCTTTTTCTACCTTCCTCCTTTTCTCCACATAACTTCTTTAATGGCACATGGCACAATTTTAATATACACTTTTTGTTGTCCTGTTTGTCTCTTTCAATGGCTTTTTGTATTTGACATAATATTAGTCTAGATGTCAGTCAGTATAAACTTTTGAATGAATGAAAAGTTGTTATGTTGATGCCAGAGTTAAAAATTTGACCTATATTTTATTCTCTACAGGTAGCTTTGAACCCCAAAAATGTTGGAAGAATAATATAGGATATTGCAGAAGACGATGTTTAGATACTGAAAGGTACATACTTCTTTGTAGGAACAAGCTATCATGCTGCATTTCTATAATAATATCATATGAATACACTCGACGACCACCATTTCGTGTGATTCACCTAGAGGATATAACATTTGATTATAGTGATATGGGCTCTTTTACTGGTTCCCCAGTATCTAAGTTGAGTGATCTGGTAACATTTGACACACGTGGAGAAACGATGACCCCCAAGACCAATACTCCCGAGACTTCTATGCCACCATCCGAGACCATTACTTCCAAGACTACTATGCCATCATCCGAGACCACTACTTCCAAGACTACTATGCCACCACCTTCTCAGATGGCTCTTACTCATAATTAATTAACATTTACTTCTGGTATGGAACAACTAGAAATACTGCTGGAAATAATAGCCAAAGAGCTGATTCTACCAATCCAATTTCACCCGGAAAATTCCATCAGGGATTGGATGAGCATGGGGATGGACATAATTGCTACTACTAAGACAACAGCCGAGATAGTTGCCTTGCAATTAGAAACATGTAGACAGAAACGTATAGAAGATACAAGGATTCTCTTAATTGGACTTTAAGTCTTTATCTGTCTTCCTCTGATGTACTAAAATATGTGAGCTAATTTTTGTCTTAAGTGAACATTTGTATGTCTATGTATTTTTCCATGCCAAAAACAAAAACGAAGACCATTGTTTGGAGCTGCCTATTATGTCTAAGACAAGAATTTTTACTTTAACAGTGCCTGGCCCACTGCTATCATATATAGGAGAACATATAAAAGCATATAGAAAGACGGTTCCAGACAAATGTTCCCTTCTCTACCCTCCACCTTTTATTGTAAGAACTTACAATACTTCTGTGTGTCATGACGTCAAATTTTGTTTAAGGTTCTAGCTGGTAACTAACAGTTAGTTAGAAGCTAATTCTTTCATTCAGCACAAGCACTGATCTCACTGGATAAAGATAAAAGTGGGACTTGCCTTGAGAGTACATCATATTAAATTAAAAGCTGCATCTCAAATTCTACTTATCTTTCCAATCTTCTTTCCACTTAGAAGTCCAACTTCCATCTATGGCAGCCTCATAACATGCCTCCTCAGGTCTCTGTTTTGTCCATGAATGTTAGTTGTGTGCAGTGTTTCTATGCTTTGTATGGCTGTACGCATGTGACTGCTGTTTGTATGGCAACAGATGGGTCAGTGAGTGTTTTCTGATACTACAGAGAAGCGGTTATAACTATAAAGTTGATTAGGTTTTTTTTTTTTTTTTTTTTTTGAGACACAGTCTTGCTCTGTCGCCCAAGCTGGAGTGCAGTGGCACGATCTCAGTTCACTGCAAGCTCTGCCTCCTGGGTTCACGTCATTCTCCTGCCTTAGTCTCCTGAGTAACTGGGACTACAGGCACCTGCCACCACGCCTGGCTAATTTTTTGTTATTTTTAGTAGAGATGGGTTTTCATCATGTTAGCCAGGATGGTCTCGATCTCCTGACCTCGTGATCCACCTGCCTTGGCCTCCCAAAATGCTGGGATTATAGGCATGAGATACTGTGCCCAGCTGACTATTATTATTATTTTTTAACTTTAAGTTCTGGGATAGAAGTGCAGAACATGTAGGTTTGTTACATAGGTATATATGTGCCATGGTGGTTTGCTGCACCCATCAACCCATCATCTAGGTTTTAAGTCCCACATGCATTAGCTATTTGTCTTAATGTTCTGCCTACCCTTCCCCACACACCCTGACTGGCCCCCATGTGTCATATTCCCCTCCATGTGTTCTCATTCTTCAGTTCCCACTTATGAGCAAGAACACTGGTGTTTGGTTTTCTGTTCCTGTGTTAGTTTGCTGAAGATGATGGCTTCGAGCTTCATCCATGTCCCTGCAAAGAGCATGATCTCATTCCTTTTTATGACTGCATAGTATTCCATGGTGTATATGTATCACATTTTTTAAATCCAGTCTATCATTGATGGGCATTTGGGTTGGTTCCATGTCTTTGCTATTGCAAATAGTGCTGCAGTAAATATGTGTGTGCATGTGTCTTTATAATAGAATGATTTGTATTCCTTTGGATGTATGCCCAGTAAAGGGATAGATGGGTCAAATGGTATTTCTGGTTCTAGATCCTTGAGGAACCGCCACACTTTCTTCCACAATGGTTGAACTAATCTACATTCCTATCAACAGTGTAAAAACATTCTTATTTCTCCACAGCCTTGCCAGCATCTATTGTTTCTTGACTTTTTAATAATCGCCATTCTGACTGGCATGAGATAGTATCTCATTGTGGTTTTGATTTGCATTTCTCTAATGAACAGTGATGTTGAGCTTTCTTTCATATGTTTGTTGACTGCATAAATGTCTTCTTTTGAGAAGTGTCTGTTCATATCCTTTGCCCACTTTTTGATGTTTTTTTTTTTTTTTTTCTTGTAAATTTGTTTAAGCTCCTTGTAGATTCTGGATATCAGACCTGTGGTAGCTGGGTAGATTGCAAAACATTCCTCCCATTCTGCAGGCTGCATGTTCACTCATGATAGTTTCTTTTGCTGTGCAGAAGCTCTTTCATTTAATTAGATCCCATTTGACAATTTTGGCTTTCGTTGCAATCGCTTTTGGCATTTTTGTCATGAAGTCTTTGCCCATGCCTATGTCCTCAATGGTATTGCCTAGGTTTTCTTCTAGGGTTTTTATGGTTTTGGGTATTACCTTTAAGTCTTTAATCCATCTTGAGTTAATTTTTGTATAAGGTGTAAAGAAGGGGTCCAGTTTCAGTTTTCCGCATATGGCTAGCCAGTTTTCTCAGCACCATTTATTAAATATGAGTAAATTCACACATGACACTGTTAACCTTAAATGTAAATGGGCTAAATGCCCCAATTAAAAGACACCGACTGCAAATTGGATAGAGTCAAGACCCATCGGTGTGCTGTATTCAGGAGACTCACTGCACGTGCAAAGACACACATAGGCTCAAAATAAAGGAATGGAGGAAAATTTACCAAGAAGATAGAAAGCACAAAATAGCAGGGGTTGCAATCCCAGTCTCTGTCAAAACAGACTTTAAACCACCAAAGACCAAAAAAGACAAAGAAGGGCAATACATAATGGTAAAGTGATCAATTCAACAAGAAGAGCTAACTATCCTAATATATGTGCACCCAATACAGGAGGACTCAGATTCATAAAACAAGTTCTTAGAGACCTACAAAGAGACTTAGACTCCCACACAATAATAGTGGGAGATTTTAACACTCACTGCCAATATTAGACAGCTCAATGAGGCAAAATTAACAAGGATATCCAGGAATTGAACTCAGCTCTGGATCAAGTGGACCTAATAGACATCTACAGAACTCTCCACTCCAAATCAACAGAATATACATTCTTCTCAGTGCCACATGACACTTATTCTAAAATCGACCACATAATTGGAAGTAAAACACTCCTCAGGAAATGTAAAAGAACTGATTAGTTATTAATAAATTGGGCTGATGCTTGGGTGCTACTGAAAGCCACAATATCAGACACCAGAATGTCTCAAAATCAAAAAGATTTATTCCACTAATTATTTTTTATGTGATCCAAGCCAAGCTGCCAGTGACTATGGCTGTAGTTTGGATGTTGACTATCAGACCACTGACCTTTCAGCAGACCTCATATTCTAATAGGTCTTAGACCACCAATTAGGGTGTCCATCATTCAGATTTGATTGGGACAGAGGGGCTTCCCAGAACATGGGAATTAGAGAGCTAAAATGAAGGAAATCCAGAGTAAATTGGGACAAGTTGATCACCCTCACTTCAGTGTACTTCTGTCTAACAAACTCTTTTTCCATTTTTCATGGTTATACCTCATCACATAGGTCATACATTGGCTTTTCACAGAAACAGTCTAGGGTGCTCTTTTTCCATATTTCTGCCTCAACTGTCATTTCCTGAAACATACTCCTTGACCATGCAGAGCACCTCCCACTCTACTTTGTATTATTTTCTTCCCATCATTTGAACTCTGAAATCATTTTGAGTATTTACTTTCTTTCAGATTTTTTTTTACTAACTTATGGCCTAACACCCCTGCTATAATGTACATATAGTCCTCATCTCTTGGTCTTGTTGACATCTGTGATCCAAACTGCAAGAACAGTGCATCACACATGGGAAATGCTCAATAAAAGTTTGCGAACAAATTATTCAGGCAGTTATCTTAATATATATGAGAAGGTTATAGAATATAAAACAGTAGTCTTCAAACTGCAATACTGGTTGCAAAAAGATTTTTCAAGCTATACATATTGATCATTTAAAGGAATAAAATTTCAGACCCTCAACTTCCAAATTTCTTATGATGTTTTGGAGCATTCTTAACAGGCTCTTCTTTTATAACTCCAAGTTCTCAATTTTCCTTCTCCCACTCTGAAAAGAAAACTTACCTCTCACCCACCCTTTATCGGACAATCATGGATTGCCCTGAGTGAACAAACCTCCAGTGGACAACTGAAATACTGGTACTGGTATTCAGAAAGTGAATAATCATAGACTTTGCATAACAAATCCTTTGGAAATAAAAGTGTTTTAAAATTTTTTTATTTACAAAAGCAATGATGGGGGTGTCAATCAAGTTGATGGTTAATATTAAATAGATCCTTAAAGATAAACTTTAATAATAGCCTACTATGAAATTGTTAGCATATAACTTGGAAGAGGTTAAAAGAACTGTGTAAACATTAGAGTCTTATGTTCAAAGAGATTTCACAATAATAAGCTACAATGTATGTCTATGTTTTGTCATAGAGAAATGTGATAGAAAGATTAATAAAAGACTTGCAAACACAGAAATATAGTACATTAGGATCAAATTTTGTAGAGAAGGTTGAATAAAAACTAAAGGTTTAAAAAGAAAAAAAGATATAATATTCCCAATTGCTAAAAAAGAGCTTCTTTGCATATTTATTAAATGAATTATTGTGATTAGCAAATTGTCATGCATTCATATTCCATTGGATGTATTTGGTATTTAGTTGTTACATGTCAATATTTGTAATATGCTATTAATTGTCTTTTTATGATTAAAATTTAAGATGAAATAGCTTATTTCCCAATTTTAAATTGTATTGTGAAAATACACACTTTATTTTTATGCCGAGCATAGACTTTTTGTTCCTTCTAATTGGAAGAGAGCTTTGCAATTTGCAATTAGTATATGTGTGACTTTTAGGATTTTTTTTTTTTTTTTTTTTGAGACGGAGTCTCTGTCTCCCAGGCAGCAGTGCAGTGGCGCGATCTTGGCTCACTGCAAGCTCCGCCTCCCGGGTTCACGCCATTCTCCTGCCTCAGCCTCACCAGCAGCTGGGACTACAGGCGCCCACCACCACGCCACGCTGATATTTTTGTATTTTTTAAAGTAGAGACGGGGTTTTACCGTGTTAGCCAGGATGGTCTCGATCTCCTGACTTCGTGATCCGCCCGCCTCGGCCTCCCAAAATTCTGGGATTACAGGCGTGAGCCACCGCGCCCGGCCCAGGAATGCTCTTAACCACTTCATCAAGCATCAACGTTGGTGCTGTCTGGATGTTGGTTTTGATTGCCAACCTACAAAAGAAAAGGGAAATTATAAAAGAGAAAATAAACAAGTGAGTACAGTTTCAAAATCTGTCCTGCAAATGTGTTTTAAATCAAAGAAATCATCTTTGACATGAGCTATTCGCTTTATAGTCATTCAGAATTGCTTGGTCTCTGTCTCCTGAAGACTGTGGTTAGGATTATTTCTGATGAATGAGAAAGTTACCATAAATCAAAGATAAAATGAATAGAATAACTTAACAGTTGACTCTCAGAAGAGGGTATCTACTCTCACTTTGCACTGGTTTTATATATACATATACACACACACACACACACACACATACATACACACATGTAATTGTATAATATGTATACTTTTATAGATCGATTTAGAAGGTACAGGTGTTGTTTTCTTATATGCATATGTTACATAGTGGTGAAGTCTGGGCTTTTAGTTTAGCCATCACCCAAATAGTGTACATTGTACCCATTAAGTAATTTCTCATTTCTTAGCCCCCTTCTACCCTTCCAAGTTTCCAGTGTCTATTACCCACTCCTTATCTCCATATGTATACTTAGTTTCCACTTGTGAGAACATGTAGTATTTGACTTTCTGTTTCTGAGTTATTTCACTTCAGATAATGAAAACATTCACTTCGGATAATGAAAACACGTTTTCCAAAATTCAAAGAGGTTTGAAAACCTCACGGCCTAATACTCCCACTATAAATTTTATTTTTAAACTGTTCATACTCCTAGAATGAACAGAGGCTTCAAACACTATCTGGTATAAACTGATGATGATTCTTCTACTGCTGTGATCATTCTGTTTTTCTATGATTCCTGCATTTTCCTTTTCCATGAATGTGGGCTTTGTGGCATAACTTCTACTTCATTTATATCATTGCCCTTTAGGATCTCCTGTAGGCTCAGTAATCTATCACTTCCCTATATGGGACTGACCTCCAAATTACTGACTTTATATGTTTTGTGTGTGTGTGTGTGTGTGTGTGTGTGTTGTGTGTGTTTAGTATTTGCATTTTGCTACATTCTTATATAGTTTCCAGCTCAAGTCTGAAATTCTCTACCTCTTTATCTATGCTGCCTGTATTAGGTATATGATTTGATAAGTTAGACATGTGACATATATTTCCCCCTTTCTCTGGGTTGTTTTTTTTATTTTGTCAATGGTGTCTTTTGAAGTAGAGCAGTTTTTAATTTTGATGAAGTTCTCTTTTTTAAAAACACTTTTCTTTTTGGTGTCATATCTAAGAAATCTTTCCCTAATTTAAGGTCATAAAGATTTATTCTTGTATTTTCTTCTAAGGGTTTTAGCTTTCACAGTTAGCTATATGGTTCTTTTTAATTTAGTTTTTTGTATGATATAAGGTAGGGGTCCAAATTCTTTTGCAGGTGGTTCTCCAGTTTCTCCAACACTATTTGATAAAAAGACTATTATGTACCCACTGAATTGTCTAGGCACCCTTATAGAAAATCAATTAATAATACATGTGATAATTTGGGCAGATCTTTTGAGAGAAAACACCAAGAGTGGATGGAGAGGCAACACTGACACCAAAGCTGAAGAGAGAGGAAACTGGAAACTCTGCATGAGCTGCCTGAACATTAGAGCTAGTTCCTGGCCCTGAGTGGCTCCTGAGGAAGGGGTAAGTAAGGGGACTAAGGAACATCCTGCTTTTGCCATGGACCTCTGGGATCATAGCTACAGGGGACCCTATGTCCCTCATAGATTTGTAGGCTAGCAGGGGGATCTACCCAGGGAGCAGGCAGAGACAGGGCTTCAGCCAGTGTGAAGCCCAGGAGCTTTTGTGCGTGGGGTAGCTCTTGCAGAGCATGACCACAGGTGCCCATCCCCAAGCGCTCCCCATCTCCTTCTGAGAGGCTGTAGCCCCAGCTGACTGCTGGACCTGGAGAGAGTGGGGCCAGCTCTGCCGTGGGACTGGGGTGCATCTGTTCTGCAGGCTCTCCTGACTGCCAGCCCCTCCCATGGCCCCTGCTTAGCCACCCCGCAGGAGCATGTGCACAGTGCAGCCTCCACTGCTAAGCCTGAGTGCTTTGCTCCACCTGAATACATTCCTGGGAGCGCTTCAGATCCCCCTGAAGTGCAGCTAGAGCTTGACCCCAAGCCACAGATCATCCCAGTGCCCCAGGGCTGCAGCACACAGCTTAGGAGCATGCAGCTGAGATCTGTGGCTGACAGGCAAGTAAAGGAGAAGCCCCCAATCTCAGAGCATTGAGGGGGCAAGATGTGTGGGTTCATAGGCCAGCTTGGGAGCAAGGTGTGCCTCCCTTTGAAGGGTTGGTCTGGAAAGGGTGTGGCCCATCTCCCTGCCATGGCCTCTGCCCAAGAAAGCCCCACAGCCTGGAACACCTAACAAAAGAAACATAGAAATGATGCCAGTGATCAGAGTGGGGTCCCTAAAGGCCCAAGAGCAGACCTGGTGAGGAGTTATCTCTCCTGCTCCACTTACCATAGAACATGCCTGCGAATGGAAGGACATGCAGAAGAGCTGAATAAAAGCCTATGTACAAGTCGCTACTTAAGCATCAATGACTAGATCTCAGACCCAACTACAACACCAAAGATGATTCTGCTAATATACACCCCTGTGAAACCAAGTGCAAGAATTTGCCCATACATAAAGATTCTGTACAGAGCCATGGCCCTCTGAAAACATCCAGAAATGAACTCAACTGACTATACTCAACTTACACCACAGTTAAAAGAAAACCAGCCCCCTCCCACCAGAAGAGAAAGAATCAATGCAAGAACCCTAGCAGTTCAAAAAGCCAGAGTGTCCCCTTACCCCAAAATGAGCCCACATATCTCCCCAGCAGTGGTCCTTAACCAGACTGAAATGACAGACATAGAATTCAGAATCCAAATGGCAAGAAGCTCATTGAGATTCAGTAGAAAGTTAAAATCCAATCCAAGGAATCCAGTAAAAATGATTCAATAACTGAAAGATGAAATAGCCACTTTAGGAAAGAACCAAACTAAACTTCCAGAACTGAAAATTTTACTACAATAATTTCATAATATGACAGCATAACAGTATTAACAGAATAGACCAAGCTGAGGAAAGAATCTCAAAACTCAAAGGCTACTCCTCCAAATGAACAAAGTCAGAAAGGAAATATCTTTAAAATTGAACAAAACCACGAAGAAATATGAGATTATGTACAGAAACAAAACTTCTGACACACTGGCATTCCTGAGAGGAGGGAAAGAGAGTGAACAACTTGGAAAATACATTTGAGGATATGCTCCATGAAAATTTCCCTAATCTCACTAGAGAGGTTGACATGCAAATTCAAGAAATATAGAGAACCCCAGCTAGATAAAATACAACATGACCATCCCAAGAAACATAGTCATCAGATCTGCCAAGGTCAGCATGAAGGAAAAAAATCTTAAAGGCAGCTAGAAAGAAGGGTCACTTCATATATAAAGAGAATCCCATCAGGCTAACACCAGACCTCTCAGCAGAAACCTGACAAACCAGAAGAGATTAGGGGCCTTTTTCAGAATCCTTAAAGAAAAGAATTTCTAACCGAGAAATTCAAATCGCATCAAACTAAGCTTAATAAACAAAGAGGAAATAAAATATTTCTCAGACAAGCAAATGCTGAGGAAATTCATCACAACTAGACATGCCTTACAAGAGATTCTTAAGGAAGCTCTAAACTTACAATCAAAAGAACAACATCTGCTACAAAAAAAAAAAAAAAAAAAAAAAAAATACTTACCCATACAACTCAAAGATACTATAAAGCAACTACACTATCAAGTCTACATAATAACCAGCTAACAACAAAATGACAGCATAAAAATCTCACATATCAATACTAACCATGAATGTAAATGGACTAAACACCCCACTTAAGGGATATAGTGTAGCAAGATTGTTAAAAAGACAAGACCCAATTGCCTGCTGTCTTTAAGAGACTCACCTCACATGTAACTACACCCACAGGCTCAGAGTAAAGGAATAAAGAAAGATCTATCACACAAATGGAAAACAAAAAGGAATATGAGTTGTTATTCTTACATCATATAAAACAGACTTTAAATCAACAACTATGAAGAGGGACAAAGAAAGGCATTACATAATAATAAAGGATACAATTCAGTGAGAAGACTTAACTGCTGGGCCTGGAGAGACTGGGGCCACCTTTGCCATGGGACTGGGGTGCGTCTGTTCTACAGGCCCTCCTACCCTCAAGCCCCTCCAAGGGCCCCTGCCTAGCCACCCTGCAGAAGCATGTGCACAGTGCAGCCTCCACTGCCAAGCCTGAGTGCTTTGCTCCACCTGAATATGTTTATATTCTAAACATATATGTCCCTAACATTGGGACACCCAGATTCATAAAACAAGTTCTTCTTAACCTATAAAAAGATGTAGATAGTCATGCAATAATAGTGGGAGACTTCAACACCTCACTGAGAGTGTTAGACAAATCACTGAGGCAGAAAATTAACCAAAAAATCCTGAACTTCAACTCAACATTTGACCAACTAGACCTAATAGACACCTACGAAATATTCCACCCAACAACAACAGAATATAACCTCATTCTTCTCTTTGGCACATGGAACATATTCCGAGATTGACTCCATGCTCAGTCATAAAGCAAGTTTCAATAAATTAGAAAAAGTCATACTAAGCACATTCTCAGGCCACAGTTCAATAAAAATAGAAATGAATATCAAGATCTCTTAAAATTACACAAATACATCGAAATGCTCCTGATACCTGGGTAAACATCAAATTAAGGCAAAAATTTAAAAATTGTCTGAAATTTATATAAATAGGGACACAATTTACCAAAATATCTGTGATACAGCCAAAGCAGTGTTAAGAGGGAAATTTATAGTGCTAAATGTCATCAAGAAGTTAGAAAGATCTCGGATTAACTATCAAAGTTTGCACTTAGAAGAACTAGAAGGAAAAGAACAAACCAACCCCAAAGCTAGCAGGAGAAAACAAAATTACTAAAATTAGAAAAGAACTGAACAAAATTGAGATGCAAAATTCCATAGAAAGGACCAATAAAACCAAAAGGTGGTTTTTTGAAAGAATAAAAAGGTTGATAGACTGCTAGCTACATAACCATGAAGAAAAAAGAAGATCCAAATAAATACAATAAAAAATGAAGAAGATGACATTACAGTGAATCCCACAGAAATACAAAAGATACTCAGAGATTATTTTGAACAACTCTATGCACACAAATTAGAAAATCTAGAGGAAATGGATAAATTCCTGGAAACATAAAAACTCCCAATATTAAAGCCAAAGGAGCATGAAAACCTGAACACATCAATAACAAGTTTCTAAATTGAATCAATAATAAAAACCTACCAACCCAAAAAAGCCCTGGAACAGATGGATTCACAGCCTAATTCTACCAGACATAAAAAAAAGAACTGGTATCGATTCTACGGAAACTATTCCCAAAAAATCTAGGAAGAGAGGTTCTTCCCTAACTTAGTCTATGAAATCAGCATCAGCCAGATACCAAAATCTGTCAGAGACACAAAAAAAGAAAACTTGAGACCAATATGCCTGATTAACATAGATGCAAAAATTTTCAACAAAATACTAGGAAATCAATCCCAGCAACACATCAAAATTAATACATCAGAATCAAGTAGGCTTTATTCCCGGGATGGAAGGCTGGCTCAATATATGCAAATCAATAAATGTGATTCACCACATAATCAGAATTAAAAGCAAAAAAATATGATCATCTCAATAGATGCAGAAAAGGATTTGAAAACAATCCAACATACCTTAATGATAAAAACCCACAACAGACTAGGCACTGAAGGAACATACCATAAAATAATGAGCATCTATGAAAAACCCATAGCCATGATCATTCTGAACTGGTAAAAGCCAGAACCATTCCCTTTCAGAACTGCAACAAGACAAGGATGCCCACTCTCACCATGCCTATTCAACATAGTACTGGAAGTGCTACTAGAGCAATCAGGCAAGAGAAAGAAATAAAAGGCATCCAAATAGGAAAAGAAGAGGTCAAACTATCCCTCATTGCTCATGATATGATTCTACACCTAGAAAGCCCTAAATTCTCTGACAAGAGGCTGATAATACTGATAAACAACTTCTGTAAAGTCTCAGGATACAATATCAATGTACATTTCTATGCACCAATAACCTTCAACCTAAGAGTCCAATCAAGAACACAATCCCATTTATAATAGCCATTAAAAAATGAAAATCCCTAGGAATACAGCTAACCAAGGAAGTGAAAGGTCTCCACAAGGAGAGCTACAAAATAATTCTGCAAGAAATCAGAGATGATACAAATAAATATAAACAATTCCATACTCATGTATCAAAAAGATCAATGCCATTTAAATGCCTTTACCGTCCAAAGCAATCTACAGATTCAATGCTATTTCCATCAAAGTACAAAAACTATTTTTCACAGAATTATAAAAAAACTATTCTACAATTCACATGGAATCCAAAGAGTACCCAAATCACCAAAGCAATCTTAAATAAAAGGAACAAAGCCAGAGGCATCACATTACCCGACTTCAAACTATATTATAAACCCACAGTAACCAAAACAGCTGATACTGGTACAAAAATAGACATATCACTAATGGAACAGAATAGACAACCCAGAAATGAAGCCACACACCTACAGACATCTGATCTTTGACAAAGACAACAAAAATAAGCACAGGGAAAAGACCCCCTATTCAATAAATGATGCTTGGGTAGCTGGCTAACCATATGTAGAAGAATGAAAGTGGAACCCTGCCCTTCACCAAATATAAAAATTAACCCCACAAGGATTAAATATTTAAATGTAAGATCTTAAACTATAAGAATCCTGGAAGAAAACCTAGAAATACCCTTCTCGACATCCACATTGGTAAAGAATTCTTGGCTAAGTCTCCAAAAACAATTGCAACAAAAACAAAAATTGGCAAGTGGGACCTAATTAAGCTAAAGAGCTTCTGCACAACAAAACAAACTCTCAACAGAGTAAACAGACAACCTACAGAATGGGAGAAAATATTCACAAACTATACATCCAATAAAGGTCTAATATCCAGAATCTATAAGGAAATTAATTCGATAAGCAAAAAACAGTATCCCATTAAAAATGGGCAAAAGTTATAAACAGACACTTCTCAAAAGACATACAAGTGGCCAAAAAACATGAAGAATTCTCATCATCACTAATCATCAAAGAAAGGCAAATCAAAACAATTAGATACCATCTCATACCAGTCAGAATGGTCATTATTCAAAAGTCAAATAATAACAGATGCTAGTGAGTCTGTAGAGAAAATGAAACACATACACTCTTGGTGGGAACAAAAATTAGTTCTGCTAGTTTGGAAAGCAGTTTGGAGATTTCTTAAGGAACTTAAAAATAGAGCTACCATTTGATCCAGCAATCTCGTTAGTGGGTATCTATGCAAAAGAAAACAAATCATTCTACCAAAAAGACAAGTGCACCTATATGTTCATTGCAGTGCTATTCCCAATAGTAAAGCATGAAATCAACATATGTGCTCGTCAATCATCAACGGTGGATTGGATAAAGACAATGTGTTATATATACAGCATGAAATACTATGCATCCATAAAAAAGAATGAAATCATGTTTTCTGTAGCTGGAGACCACAACTCTAAGGAAATTAATGCCAGAACAGAAAACCAAATGCTGTATGCTCTCACTTAAAAGTAGGAGCAAAACATTGTGTAGGCATGGACATAAAGATGGAAACAATAGACAATGTGGATTACTAGAGGGAGGAGGGAGGAAGCGGGGGCATGGGTTGATAAACTATTGGGTACTATGCTTACTACCCGACTGACAGGAAACATAACCCAAATTACAGCATCACACAATATACCCATGTAACAAACCTGTACCTATATCCCATGTATCTAAAATAAAAGTTGAAGTTATAAAGAAAAATAAGTGTTAGAGTTCATTTCTTGCCTCACAATTCTACTCCATTGTTATATACGTTTAGCTGTATTGAGGGGTTTCCAAGATCACTCTCAGGTTTGATAACTCACTAGAAAAACTCACCAGACCTATAAAAACAATTATACTCATGGTTACAGCTTAATACAGTTAGGAGATACAGATTAAAGTCAGCAAAGGTAGAAAGTGCACAGGGTGATGTCTAGGAAAAAACAGGTATGAGCTTTCAGTTGTACTCTCCCTCCAGAATCACATGAATAGAACTCAATTCTTCCAACCATAAGGTATGACAATAAGTGCAAAATGGTGCCAGTCATTTTCAGTGGGAGTCAATCACATAAGCATGAAGCATCCCCAAGAATGAATTTAGCTACTCAATCTTCAGTCCCTGACCTTAGTAGTCAAGCTAATACAGCTTGGCCTGAAGCCCCAGTCATAGAAAAACATGTGATTTATTCACCATAAATCACATTGTTAGCATAAACTATTTGGCTTGGGCCAACTCTCAGGTATACAAAGACATTTTATCAGGCAGGATAATTAAAGGGCTCAGAGATTATCTGCCAGGACCTTTGAAATATGCAGGGTTAGGACAACCCCAAATCTTCTGAGTTAACCCTCTATTACACAGTCCACTCCACGCCCCTTGGCCTAGGCTGTCTTTCAGCAAAACAGTTCTATATTTCTGAGCATCTACATTTAGTATAGCATTTATATAACAGAACTAGAAATAGTATGAAGAAAGATCTCTAGTTATAGTAGATAAAATATAGCAGTGGAAGGCCCAATATACTATGGTTGTGCTATGCTCAAACACATTTGGAGAACCTAGTGTGGGGTAGGGATAAAGATTTAAAAAACAACTAATCTATTTCATAAAGCCATTACATGCATTTTCATGTTTTTGTACTGATTTGTTACTTGTTTCTCCCCTTGATCTACCACTTCAATCTTACAGCTGCAGAATTATTTAGCCTAGAAATTAGTTTATGGTTAACTAAATCCAATTCTTCCTTAGGCTAGTCATTTTCCATTGGTAATACATCCTGAGGAGGCTTAATGCAATCTCTCAACACATTTGATCATCAGTATCAGTACCATCCTATGACTTATTTAATAAGGTGGTTGAATCTTACCAACAATAATAGTGTCACACTGTATAGCAATATGGTCATGGAACAATTTAGTTTCATTCATAGAACAAATTAGTTAAACTTACATAAGTTTTGCTATGCCTCTCCAACAGAAACAGTCCTTGCTTATATACAACATATTCTTATGGACAAGCATTGTTATAATTGTTAGAATGATTTGATTATTTCTGGCTTCCATGTCAGCGGAGGACAAAGACAGCCACCGGCTTTTAGTTTTCAAACCTTGGACAGCGACTGGTTTCCATTGTGTGATTTTATATAGTAAGACCTCCCCACCCTCCTGTGGGAGGTCACAGGTGATATTCCGATAGCTTCAATCCCTGCTAACTGTACTGCAGAATATGTCTTATTCCGAAGCTCTAATGGGGCAAGAATAGTTCATAGTGCATCAACGCACATTTACAAATGCCCTGAGAGATCTTTCATAAGTTTGAAGGCCCATGAGATTCCCATAAGTGTGCCCCTTTTTCCTCAGCAACTAGAGTGTAGTGCTATTTCCCCATGGTTACTTTGACCTTCATCTGTAATTAAAATAGTCAAAAGGCACTGGTGGATCAGGGTACAAGCCTTTTCCCAACGTTGGATCTTAGCATTATCGAGCATTATTTTTGAGTCTACTTGTTTCATTTTAATAAAGCCTCATCGCTTTCTCAGGATGACCCTCATCTTTTGCCTTCCTCCTAGAAAAGAATTCTCTCCAATCTGCTCATTTTAGTCCACTAATATTTCCTCTAGAGGCTTCACTAAAAGGGAATTCAGCTTGTTCCATGATGCCTGCACTAACACCTAATGCCCCTAAAAAGTCTGTCTTATGCACCTATGTAGTTTAATTCACCATGCATGTTGTTGGCATTGTATACTTATGGCCCGAGTGCAGTTAGGATATGTGGGTTTTATCCCAAATGCGGGTTCTTCATATATAGGTTAGATGAATTGTGGTCAAACTAGATCTAATTTAGTTTTTAGTATGTTTTAATGCCTTTCATAATCTTTTTTGTCTCAGGGTGGGGCCATTACCCCAGGGGAATTCAAGTCACCATGTAATGGCTACTGCTTTAATCCCAACACGTATTAATTGCCTTTCTCTCTTTTTTCAACTTTCATTTTAGATTCAGAGGATACATGTGCAAGTTTGTTACCCGGGTGCATTGCATGATGCTGAAGTTTGGGACATGAATGATTCTGTCACACAGGTCTGAGCATAGTACCCGGTAATACGTTTATCAAACCTTGTCCACTGCCCACCCAGTAGTACCCAGTGTCTGTTGTTTTCATCTTTATGTCCATCAGTACTCAATGTTTAGCCTCCACTTATAAGAGAATATATGGTGTTTGGTTTTCTGTTCCTGTGTTAATTCACTTAGTATTATGACATCCAGCTGCATCCATGTTGCTGCAAAGGGCATAATTTCATTCTTTATTATGGCTGCATAGTATTTGATGGTGTATATATAACACATTTTCTTTATCCAGTCCACCATTGATGGGCATATAGGTTGATTTCATGTCTTTGCTATTGTGAATAGTGCTGTGATGAGCATATAACTGCATCTGTCTTCTTGGTGGAATGATTTGTTTTCTTTTGCACAGATACCCAGTAATGAGATTGCTGGGCTGAATGGTAGCTCTATTATTAAGTTCCTTAAGAAATCTCCAAACTGCTTTCAAACTGGCTGAACTAATTTACATTCCCACCAAGAATGTATAAATGTTCACTTTTCTCTGCAATCTCACCAGCATCTGCTTTTTGTTTGTTTGTTTTTCACGTTTGAATAATTGTCATTCTGACTGTTGCGAAATGGTATCCAGTCATGGTTTTGATTTGCATTGCTCTGATGACTAGTAATGATGAGCATTTTTTCATATGTTTGTTGAGAGCTTATATGTCTTCCTTTGAGAAGTGTCTGTGTATGTCCTTTGCCCATTTTTTTATGAGTTATTTTATTGAATTGTTTAATTGCCTTATAGATTCTGGATATTAGATCTTTGTTTGATGTATAGTTTGTTAATATTTTCTCCCATTTTATAGGTTATCTATTCACTCTGTTGAGAGTTTTGCTGTGTAGAAGTTTAATTAAGTCCCACTTTCCAATTTTTGGTTTTTTGTTTTTTCCAATTGCTTTTGAGAACTTAGTCATAAATTATTTTCCAAGGTGATGTTGAAAGTGGTGTTTTCTAGGTTTTCTTCTACGGTTCTTTTTTTCTTTCTTCTTTTTTTCTTTTTCTTTTTTTGAGATGGAGTCTCACTCTGTCGCCCAGGCTGGAGTGAAGTGGCACGATCTCAGATCACTGCAACCTACGCCCTCTGGGTTCAAGCTGTCCTCCTGCCTCAGCCTCCTGAGTAGCTGGGATTACAGGTGCATGCCACCACGCTCGGCTAATTTTTGTATTTTTACTAGAGATGGGGTTTCACCATGTTGGTCAGGCTGGTCTCAAACTCCTGACCTCGGGATCTGCCAGCCTCGGCCTCCAAAAGTGCTGGGATTACAGGTTTAAGCCACCGCGCCCAGCTCCTCTAGGATTCTTAAAGTTTTGGATCTTACACTTAAATCTCTAATCCAACTTGAGTCAATTTTTATATATGGTGAAGGGCAGGGGTCCCTTTCATTCTTCTGCATATGTCTAGCCAGCTATCCAAGCACCATTATTGAATTATTGAATTGAATTATTGAATAGAATTATTGAATAGGGAGTCCTTTCCCCATGATAATTTTTGTTGTCTGTGTTGAAGATCAAATCGCTGCAGGTTTGTGGCTTTATTTCTGGGTTCTCCATTCTGTTCCATTGGTGTATGAGTCTGTTTTTGTACCAGTATCATGCTGTTTTGGTTACTGTTGGCTTATAGTTTGAAGTTAGGTCATGTGATGCCTGCAGCTTTGTTCCTTTTTGCTTAAGTTTGCTTTGACTGTTGGGGCTCTTTTTTTGGTTTCTTATGAATTGTAGAATAGATTTTCTAATTCTGTGAAAAATGACAATGGCAGTTTGATAGAAATAGTGTTGAATCTATAGACTGCATTAGGCAGTTTGGTCATTTAAATGATATTGATTCTTCCAATCCATGAGCATGGGATATTTTTTCATTTGCTTATATTATTTATTATTTCTTTTAGCAGTGTTTTGTAGTTCTCCCGGTAGAAATCTTTCACCTCCTTGGCTAAATATATTGCAAAGTATTTTATTTTTCATGTGGCTATCATGAATGGGATTGTGTTTTGAGACTTTACTGAAGTTGTTTATTAAATCTGGAAGTCTTTTGGTGGAATCATTAGGGTTTTCTAGGCATAGAATCACATTGTCAGCTTAGAGAGATAATTTGACTTTCTCTTTTCCTATTTAGACACTTTTATTTCGTTGTTTTGCCTGATTGCTCTGGCTAGGATCTCCAATTCTAACAGCTTTCGGTGGAGTCTAGGTTTTTCTAAATACAAGATTATGTTGTCTATAAACAGGGATAATTTTTTTTCTTTTACTGTTAATTTTCAGAGTTTTATATTTTATTTATTAGATGTGTAGTCTGGAAATACATTCTGTAAGGTTATTGCTTGTCTTTTTATTTTCTTGACAGGGTCTTTTGCGGAGCAAATTTTAAGACTTTGATGAAGTTAAATTTGTCAACTTTTTTTGTATGGATTGGGCTTCTTGTGTCATGTCTAAAACCTCATAACCAAGCCTTAAGCTCCATAGATTTTCTCCTATGTTTTCTTTTGAAAGCTTTATGGTTTTACATCTTACATGCGATTCTATGACCAATTTTGAGGGCTTTTTTTTCATGTATGTGGGGTGTTTAGGTAAGTTAATATTTTTTTAACCTGTGGATATGCAACTGTTCTATCACCTATATTTTAAAAGATTATTCTTCCTTCATTTAATTGGCTTTATACCTTTGTAAAAAAATCAATTGACTATACTAGTATGCTTCTACTTCTGGATTCTGTGTTCTTTTCCATTCATATATGTGTCCATTCCTCTGTTAATACAAATCTTGGTTACTGAAGCTATACAGTAGCTTTCATAATTGGGTAGAATTAATTTCTCCCACTTTATTCTTTTTTTTCAAGATTGACTCATCCATTCTAGCTATTTTGCCTTTCCATATAAATTACAGAATAATCTGTGTGTAGTTAAAAATATCTTGATGGCAGTTTCAATATGGCTGACTAGAAGCAGCTAGTGTGTGCTACTCTCACGGAGAGGAAACAAAGTAGGGAGTAAATAGTGGCTTTTCAAGTGGATCATCTGGGAGACCACATCAGGATTCACCAAGGAAATGAGGGAATCCTCAGAGAGCAGAGAGCAAAGCCTGGCAGCCGCTCACTCAGCACCAGTGCAGAGCAAGAGAAATTTCCTAACATGGGGAAAGGGTGAGTAAGTGAGAGTCCTCAGGGGATCCACATGGATCTTTGCAATCCTGTGCACAGGAGAACCCCTTGGCCCCTATAGGCCTCTAGATCGACACAATATCCTGGAGTTTTTGTAGAGGAACTGCTAAGGCCCACAGGCCCTGGATCCCTGATCAACCTGGTGCCAGCTGCCATAGTCCTGATAGGGGCTGCAGTCATGGTGCTGAGGAGTGGTCAGACTGCCCTGCTCCTCCTCACCAGGTAAGGCTCAACTTTGGCTTCCAGTGCACCAGCCTGCCTCCACCTGAACTCTGCATGTGGGCACAGCTCTGCACTCCCCTGGGAACCACTCAGATGGCAGATCGTGTGACTCCCATTCCCCTGCTGCTCCAAGCCAGGCAAGGCTAGCTGGTTTGGGCTTCCAACACAGAGCCTCTGTCCCTACCTGAACATTGTAGTAGGTTGCAGCTTTCCATTCCTCTGGGGCAAAACTCATAGAGGTAACAGATAATGCCTGGCACCTTTGTATGTTGCTAATAGTGAAGTTCAACATTATTGGGTAGGAGGGAAGTGCGCGCATGCGAGGCATTCCATAGCTGTCAGTCTCCATTGCCCCAGCTAAGGGATCGCATGCTCTCCAGTTAAAGGCCCACAGCACAACTGTCCTGCCCCTGCTTGAACATTTCATCTGCGACCCAGAGCCTTTCTGCAAACCCAGCCACCACAGGCCTGTGATATTCCTTTGGGTTCCCACCACTCAAGAATCCCACCTGCCCCTGCCTGAGAGTTTGGCTGTTGACCCAGGGCCCAGCCTGAACCCCACCCCTACCCCATTACAGTCAGCACCTGAAATCTCGGATAGAGAACCCCAGTCCAGCCCCTTCAGGACCATGCACACTGTCCAGCAGGCCGTCTGGAGGCCTGTCAGCTGAGAAACTATCAATACCCTTCCAATGCTGTTGGCACCTGACCACTTCCCTCAGGGCCTGTGGTTGGGCCTCCCCAACCAGCCAACACCACCATGACCAACACTGACCTGCACAGGCCCAAAGGTGGAGACCTTCCTTCTCAAAAAGCAGCAGTGATGCCCCATCGTAGAATAAGCGAGCCTTAAAGCTATCTGTATCAGGTTGAGTGATGAGGTTATGCCTTGAACCACTCTCATGGAGAATCATAAAACAAGTGTTCCCTGTGGCCCTCAACCACTTTGCAGTGCAGAGATAGACTACAGTGTGCATCTGAACCAGGAGTCATGAGCCCTGAAACAGGGTGTGATAAGGAAACGGATCACATTTCTACCTACCCAGGGTGGGGAGCTGGTGCAGTCTTCTTGCCCACAAGCCCCTACAGAGACCTCAGTGCACTTCACCAGGAGTTCCTCCCAGCCACCCTCATCAGAGCTGGTGCCTGTGCTTGCCATTGTTATACTAATGGGCAAGCCAGGGGCACCAGCTCTTCTCAGCCCTGTCCCACCATCCCCACAGAAAAAGAAGCTCAGTACATGAGGCACCCCCACTGTCCAGCCCTTCACCTGAAACAACTGAGAGCCCGTAATAGTAAACAAACATCAGATCTATACCCATCTGTTTGTGAGACAACTGTCTGTTACATGCAAATGTCATCTACTGGTCTTTAGGTCAAACTGGACAGCCCATCAAAAAACCTGCTGGTAGAAGTGTGTAGGACTGTAGAAGCAAAGCCAAAAGCCCTACCAACACAATCCCCTCCAGATAAGAAGGAACTAGTATAAGAATTCTGCCGTCATGAAAAATCTGAATGTATTACACCAACAAGCTTCACTCTCACTCTCCAGGAATGGTCCTAGCCAAAATAGAAGCTGAGAGATGACAGATGGAGAATTCAAAGCATAGACTGCAGGGAAATTCTTTGATTTTCAAGATAAGGTTGAAAATCAACACAAAGAAACCTGTAAAGAAATCCAGAGAATAAAGGAAGAGGTAAACATCTTAAAAATAAATCCATCAGAGCTACTGCAAGTGGAAAACTCACTTAAGGCATTCCAAAATTAAATGTAAAGTTTTATCAATAGAGTAGATGTAGCAGAAGAAAGAATTTCAGAGCCTGAAGATTAGTCTTTTAAACTAACCCAGTCAGACAAAATAAAGAAAAAGTTATTTTTAAAAATGAACCAAGTCTTCAAGAAATATAGGATTATGTAAAGTGATCAAACCTATGAATTACTGGCATTCTCAAGAGAGAAAAAGACAAAGAAAAAGTAAACAACCTAGAAGACATATTTGAGGGAATAATTCAAGACAATTTCCTTTATCTTGCTAGGGAAGTAGACATCCAGATACAATAAATTCACAGAACACCTGCAAGACGCTATACAAAGTGAACATCATCAAGGCATAGGGTCATCAGACTGTCCAAGGCCAATTCTAAAGAAAAAATCTTGAAGGCAGCTAGATAAAAGTGTCGGATGAGATACAAAGGGAAGCCCGTGTGGCAAACAGTCGCCTTATCAGCAGAAACCCTACAATCCTGAAGAGACTGGAGGCCTATTTAAAGAATTCTCAAAGAAAAGAAACTCCAAGCAAGAATTTCATACCCTACCAAACTAAGCTTTATAAGTGAAGGAGACATAAGATCTTTTTCAGATCCAGATCTTTTTCAGATCCCTTAAAGATCTCTTGTAAGGATCCAGCCTTACAAGAGATCCTTAAGGGAGTTGGAGTTCTAGACATAAAGATGAAAGAATAGTATCTGCCACCACAAAACTATACCTAAGTACATAGCTCATAGACCCTTTTAAGCTATTACACAGGAGGAACTATAAAGCAACCAGCTTACAATTTCATGACAGGATCAAAATCTCACATATCAACATTAACCTTGAATGTAAATGGTCTTAACACCCCACTTAAAGCACAGAGTGGCAAGTTGGATCATAAAATAAGACCCATCCTTCTGTTGTGTTCAAGAGACCCATCTCACATGTAATGGCTACTACACTAATTTTATCTGGGTTTTTTTTCCCCCATTGCTTATAAGTTTCATTTTAAGGTACATTATTTTTATCGTATGCCAAACACTGGGTAAATGGGTTTTGGAGACTCCAGGTGATGTTATCTTCAAACATAAAAGGTCCTCCCTTTCTCCAGAGAGCAAAGAGATAAGGACATGACTATTCAATATAACAAGGCATTAAGCTGGTTCAGGGCTGGGTTTCAGTATTAGTAATGATTCCAACCACATCTAGTTTGTTCCTGTTTCTCAGGAATAGCCCTCCAGGCTTTTTCTTCAGGATCTGTTTTGTCTCAAAATCTTCAGCCCAAAAAAAACAATGAGGGAATTCTAGTTCTGTTCTTTATAGTTTTCAAACATTGCTCTTCAGCCTTCTAATTCAGGCACTTCTGTAATGTCTTAAGGGGCAGACTATCTGTGTGCTTGAGGTAGGCTCCATATCACTATCTCATCTGTTTCCTAAGCACTACAAGAGTACAAGAAATCTCTTACTGCCTTTCGGAAGTTTCAGCTGAGCTTTCCAACCTCTCACAAAGCTCTAGTCTTCCGACGCTCCATTGGGGGAACTAAAATTTGGGGCACCTGAAATTCCAATTTGTAATTCATAGAATCTCTGCTAGTTCTGCTGATTCAGTTACCTCCCAGACAGCCTTTCTTTCTGGGCCAAGCCTGATTTCCAGTCTGTCCCAAACTGACAAAGGCAACCAGTGGGGAAATGGTTGGCAATTACTGATCTACTCCAGAAACAGAAAGCCTGTTCTGTTCTCTCTGTAGAATATCAACACTTCTAGTACCAGTAATTTCTCTGGTTCTCTAATGCCTTGGAAATATTATTTTAATAAAAATCAAGCTTTTCTAGGTTTTGTATCAAAGGCATTGTTTTTCTGTGATTTACTGATTTCTCCCCAAGAACAGAACTTCTCAGGCCCATTTAATCTTAACTTAATTGCTGTTGTGTTTGGCTTTAAATTGGCCATTGTTTAACGTGATTTATATTTTCCTAAGTTTTCTATATTTCTCTTTTTTTCCTTTCTTTTAACCTTTCTGTATAAACTAGATGTTCTTTAATTTCATTTTCCTCCCCACTAGTTTTTAATGTATTCTCCTTTTCTATTCATCATCACTCTAGAAATGAAGACATACATTCTTAACCTATCAATATCTTATATTAACCAAAAACATGTATTTCTCCTCAGACAATTCATGGAATACAACTCCATTTTACCTGCCTCCAGTTTATATTCTATTGCTTTATTTTACTTTCACATATTATAATACTAAGACAATATTATTGCATGCATGACAATTATAGGTAGTTCTATTTTCCGGGTGAATCCAACAAGTTATCATTATAAAGTAACCCATATTCCTCTAAGATAATTTTCGCCTTAAATACTATTTAGTTCAATACTAAGAAGTAGAATAACTTCCTTTTGTTGGTATTTGCATGTTAAGATTTTTCCTGTATTTCCACTTTCAATCTTCTCTGCATCTTGTTTTTACATTTATCTGTTATGAATAGCATCTAATTTTTCATCCAGTCTAGCAACTAGAGTTAATCCATAAATTTACCAATCTCTGAATAATATATGGAACATAGACCACTTTAATTCTATTTAACTCTCCCAAGTGATTCTATTTTCAGAATTTGATATTTAATTATGTTTTTAATCTTATAAAACATTTTTATTTAATTCCGCCAGTTTAATCCGCTTTTATCCCTTTTTTTGTTGCTTCTTCATCACAAGTACTTTTCATATGTGGTCATTTTTTTAAAATAAAGACCATCCTTTAGAATTTCCTTTCATGAGATCTGCTGATGTCTATATCTGAAAAGGTTGTATTCATATTTTCTTCTTAAAATATTTTTGTGGATATGGATTTCTAGGATGACACTTACTTTGAAAAAATATGTTGAAGACCTCAGTCCATTGGATTATGGCTTCTATTGTTTGTGGTGAAAAATCACCTGCCAGTGTAACAATTACTCTATCAAAATTATGGTTTCTGTTTTACCCTCTGACTGTTTCCCACTTTTCTCTTTGTCATTTTATCTAGATGACAATTCTTACTTATTTTCTGGACTAGTGTTTCTTAGATTATTTCTGGAGAAAAAGAAGATTTATTATCTTTTCAAATTTATTTAGCTTTTTGTAATTCTTTTTCTTTAATTTTCTTTCTCCTTCTCTTTGAAAATCTTATTAATCAGATATTGGCTCTCCCGGATTGACACTCTGTGTCTTACGTATTTTGCTCATACTTTCCACCTGTTTTTAGATTTCAAAGATTTTCTCACTTTATCTTCAAATATGCCTGTTGATCATTTTTCTAATTTCCAAGAGTTTACTACTTTTCCTTACATAGCATGATATTATTGCTTTATGGATGGAATACACTCTTGAAACTCTCTCCAGCCGCTAAATAATAGTTATTCTAATGTGCCTTTCTTCATTTATTTTTCAGTCATATTAAAGATTTTCTCAAATAGATAGCCAGCCTAGATTGTTTATTCATATTTTACATATATACTGAGCCATTTTATGTGTGCAAACTTGTCCACAACTTTTGTTTTAAAATGCTTGAACTGTGAAGATAGAAAAAACACGTTTGCTGGAATGCATAATACTGAAGTTTACTTCTCATAGTCTTTCTTTAGAAGTCATCACCTAGGCAGAAAAAGAAAGTAACTGAAAAAAATGAAAACATAATTTCCAGGAATATCTGTGCCAACTCAAGTGATAGTAAAACAAAATTCTAAGATGACAGCTCTTATAGCCTACATAGGAAGCAACCAGTTCACATTATAGAAGGAAGAATGAATGTTCCAGAGACAAAATATAGTTATGATACAACCTCATCTATTGTAGTATAAAAAAGCTGAAGTCTAAAGCACACAAATGTAGCAGCATACTACTATTAAATAATAAATAATTTAATATTCTATTTTATGGCATTATTTTAGAGGAGCATTATTTGATCATCTTCTGTTTATCACACATATATCTACCATTTATCTTATATTATCCTTACATAAACACTAAAATAGTTATACTCAGATTGTACACTTTTGAAGGGAGTTAGCCTATTTGTGTCACTTATTTACTAAAACAAAGCTAAATAACAACAACAAAAAAGCCTTGTTGGAACAGGGACCAGCGGAATAATCAGAGCAATAGGTAGCTTGCATGAAAATATTATTAACTCTGAATACTTTCTCATTAACATTAACAGTGTGTCCTGCCTGTATATTTAATCCATTTAGGATTAAACTATTAATATATTGTGTCCTAGGATGGCAGAGTTATTAAGCAGCCCCTATATGCTCCAGGAGATATAGGTTGATATTCTTCAGCTGTCAAAATTCTTCAGCTAACTTAAATCAGAAGTAGTGGCATTTATCACCAGTCAACAAAGTTCTTCTATCCTCCACTTTTTTAGCCTACTCATCTAATGGATGGTGGCACGAACATGAAGTTTCTCTCCTAAATATCTATGATATTCCACAAATCATGGGATATGCCTGCAGGCTGCCAGCACAATCAGATCTTCATGTTCCAAGAAAGGGATCATTAGTTTGGCCCTGCACAATGTGCCACCTTTCTTGGAGAACTGGGTGTTCCGCATGCAATCTGCTGAGGCATGAATGTGCTCTTGGCATTGCTGTTTATTTGCTCCTTATTACACTGTATTGTGTCAGAATGATGGTTTGGGTTCAACAGTATGCTCACGTAAGCAACTGTTCCAAAGTTCCTAAATGCACAGTTGTGGAATGTGACACAATTATTGGCAATGATATTTAAACAGGATATGTGTTTTTGGTGGGGTCTCTGGGAAAAAATTACTCAAGGGAGGGGTGGAGTGATCCAAATATTCAAGTGGTAGACACCCACTTGACTTTGGCCTTCCACTTCCTCCTGTTTGGAACATAGTCATAATGCTGGAGGTAATGCTGCCATCTATAACAATGAAGTAAAAACACTGGGTAACAGTATGTGAACAGAAGAGTAGAGGCTGACTAGCCTGGTGAAGCTGTTATATAATTTCTGGACTTTATGTTATATAAGAAAATAAAACCTGAATTTGTAATAAACGAACAAAACACCTTTTTCATGTTTTTCTGTTTCACAGTACAGTCTATTATACTTTCTACCTGGCACATCGTGGATTATGGATAGAATGTGATCTAGGATTAAACTCTCTTAAGTTTAAAATGTGTAGTTTTATTCTCTCTTGTTCCTTCTCTTACTGCCTCCAGTTCATTTCAGAGGATATGAAAAGAGACACTAAGAGACTTTTAGCTGGAAGTTTACATTGTCTTATTGAGTAGGAGGAAAGTAGCTTAATAGTTCTATAAAGAATATCATTATAATTTTAAAAACAAACAAAAGCATAAATTATATACCTGTAGTCTATCCTGAAAATATTTCCTGAAGTCACAGATTTGGAGTATTGTTGACTTGTGCATAAACTTCCTAAGACCATGGACTATTGTTTTTCTCACTGCTTTATCCCTAGCTCCTTGATCAGAACAGGCAGAGAGAAGATGCACAATAAATAATTATGAAATGAATAAATATAATAAATGAATATATCCTTTATTACTTACACAAACACACAAACACATGTGCACCAACACATCTGTGAAGTTTTACATGATAATATAAACATTGCTTTGGTGGAGGAAGTTACTGATTTTCTTTTAGCTTGTTTTCCTGCTTTATTTTTCTTTACCAAACAAGTTTCACTTTTGCTATTAGAATATAATAAATAACAGAAACCTCATGAACAAAGTAGCAGCTGAAAAAAAGAAATGGAAAATTCTTAATTCATATATGATTGCCTCTGTGAAACAAAAGTGGTCATCCAATTTCAGTTTGAACACTTTTTCCTCATAAAGTCATCCCATACCTTTGCTCAAATTTAGTTTTAGGTGGATTAGGAGTTAAAAAGAAAACATAAACCCATTTAAGAACCAAGAGAATTAGTAAGGTAAATTACTTTGGTAAAATGCCCAGGTTCCGGGCTCTGCTGAAGAGATATTGTTGATTCAACCTTAAAATATTTGAAGTCTCTGGTAAGGTGACTTTAGCTAAAGCTACAACCAGCTCAGAAACAAATCAGAGTGACTCACTATTCTAGCAACTTGACAGAAGAACAATACTAGACAGAATATTAATTATTTTTTGGAGGTAATTATTATTTATTGAAAACTGTACTGAACTTTTATATGTCTGGCATACAATAAAGGTTATGACATATTTTTATAAAGAAAGAAAATATAACTTATTGTCCAGAGAGGAAATGATCAACACCCAGTCAATGGAATTATCAACCAGAAACTCAAGATAACTGTGATAGAAATATGCTAAATAATATGGTGGGAAAGTAAATAGTACTGGTGTTTACTGATAAGATAGAGAATTTTACCCATGAGCCAAAACAAAGCAATACAAATTAAAAATTCAATATCAGAAATGGATAATTCATTCAATGGACTGAACAGCAAACTGGGAGAAGCAAAGAAAACAATCACTTCACTTGAAACTCTAATGAACATTTGAATAGAAGTTTCTCAAATGAACACAAAGAGAAAAAAAGTAAAGAAAAATTGAATACAACATCAGAGATATGTGAGATATTATCGAATAATTCAACATGGGTTTAATTGGGTCCCCAGAAGAAGGGAAGGAGAGAATGAAGCAGAAGAAATAAGAGCTAATAGCCTCCTACATAGCAAAATTGATCCAAGAACTTCAGCAAGGTTTAATTAGGACAAATTCAAAGAAAATTTCTAGACACAGTGGATTTCAAACTGCTGAAAACCAAAGACAGAGAACAAATCTTAAAAGTAGCCAGAGGAAAAGGACATGTTATCTAAGGAGGAACAATGACACAAATGATGCTGAGCTATTTCCAGAAAAATAAAAACAGTGGGTGACATCAGCAAGATGGTAGAATAGGAAGTCCCAGATCTCATTTCCACATGGAAACACCAGTTTAACAATAGATGAACCAAAATACCTTTATTAGAATTCCAGAAGAGAAGAAAAGCAATTCAAAGATTTCTCATAAGAAACCTCGAAGGGCAAGAGGAAGTGGCACAATATTTTTAAAGTGCGTCAAGAATAGTAAGTCTCAATCCAGATATCTATGTCCAAGAAAATATCCTTTAAGAATGAGGACCAAATAAACACATTCTCAAATGAAGGAAAACTGGAAAAAAAAAAAAGCGGGGCGGGGGGGAACACTAGTAGATATACCTAAAAGAATAGCTAAAGGAAGTCCTCCACAGTGAAAGAAAGTTTTTTGTTTCTTTTTTTTTTTTAAAAAGGAATCTTGGAACATAAGGAAAAAAGAAGAGAAAAGACAAAAACATCAGAAATGCAATAAACTTTTTACCTACTTTTTAGTTTTCTAAATTATTTTTGACAGTAACAGCAAAAATTATCCCTCTATTGTGATTTTCAGCATAGGTAGAAAAAATATTTAAGTCAATTATATTAGAAATGGGGAGTTATCGTAGAGACATAAAGGGAGATAAAATCTCTAAATTTTATCTGATGTGGTTAAATGATGTACCAGTAGACTGTAATAAGTTATGGATATATAATGTAGCACACACAACAATCACTACAAAAGCTATACAAAGAGGTACACTTGAAAACATTGTAGATAAATGAAAATGGAATTCTAAATCATGGAAAAATATCTCACAAAATGGCAGGAAAAACAAGACAAAGAAGCAAAAAGGAAACAAAAAAATGAAAGATTTAAGCATTAATATATCAATAATTTAATTAAATTTAAATGATCTAAACGTGAAAATTTAAAGATAAATATTGGCAAAGTATGTTTTTAGATGACCCAACAATTAAGAAACTCACATCAAATATAATGACATAAATAGGTTATAAGTAAAAGAATGGAAAAAGATATACCATACAAACATTAATAAAAGGTTTGCAGGAGTGACCATATTCATGCCAGATAAAGTAGACTTCAGAACATCAAAAAAAATTACGATGAAAAAAGTGACAAAAGGTCCAATCCACCAAAAAGATACGGCAAACCTAAATTTGTATGCTCCAAAATACAAAGCTGCAAAATATGTGAAGCAATAACTGAGAGAGTTAGAGAGAGAAATAAACAAAACACAATCGGGGTATCACCACCCACTTCTTCTCAGCATTGATAGAACAAGAAGGAACATCAGCAACAGCAATAGAAGAACTCAACAACATTAACCACAGGATCCACGTGGCATTTAAGGAGCATTTCCACTCAACTACAGCAGAATAAATATTCCTTTCGAGCTCAGAGAATGTATACTAAGATAGACTATATCCTAGGCAAAAAAAAAAAAAAAAGAAAAAAGGATACTCAACCAATTAAAAATAATTTAAATCACACAAAGTTTATTCTCTATATGATTGACACAGTGAAATCAAACTAGAAATCAATACCAGAAATAAAACAGAAATATCTCCAAACACCTGGAAATTACACAACATACTTCCAAGTCAAAGAGAAGTCTCAATAAGAATAAAATATACATAGAATTAAATAAAAATGAACCTATAACATATTCATAATTTGTGCTAAAGCAGTGCCAAGAGAGAAATTTAGAGCAATAAATGCTTATATTACAAAAGAAGAAAAATGTCGAATCAATAATCTTAGCTCTCACCTGAATTAGAAAAAGAGCAAATTAAATGCAAAGTAAGCAGAAGAAAGAACATAATAAAGATAACAGCACAAATCAATGAAATTGGAAACAGAAAAACAATAGAGAAAATCAGTGAAATAAAAAGCTGCTTCTTTGAAAAGATCAATAACATTGACAAACCTTCAGCAAGACTGACAAAGAAAGACACAAATTATCAGCATGCGGAATAAAACAAAGAATATCACTGAAGACCCTATGGAAATAAAAATGATAACAAGGGAATACAGTAACTCTTTTTTTTTTTTTTCCAAGACGGAGTCTCCCTCTATTGCCCAGGCTGGAGTGCAGTGGTGCAATCTCAGCTCACTGCAACCTCTGCCTACTGGGTTCAAGAGATTTTCCTGCCTCAGCCTCCCAAGTAGCTGGAACTACAGGCGTGGGCCACCATGCCCAGCTAGTTTTTGTATTTTTAGTAAAGACGGGGTTTCACCACATTGGCCAGGGTGGTCTCAAACTCCTGACCTCATTATCTGCTCGCCCCGGCCTCCCAAAGTGCTGGGATTACAGGCATGAGCCACCGTGCCCGGCCAACTAACTCTATACATTGATTTGCTTTTTTATTTTAAAATATCCTTGCATTCCCAGTAGAAACCCTAGTAGGTAAAGAAAAAAATTCTTGTTTGTAAACCCTTCTTCTTTGATGATATGCATCTACAGCTAAGGATTTTCCATTAAGCGAGGCAGGAGCTGTATTTTACACATTATAAAATGTTGTATTTTACTATCTTTCAGTTCAAAATACATATTAATTATTCCTATAATTTTATCTTTAACACATGGCTTTTAAATAATTTTAAATAATACTTTTTAAATTTTTAATTAAATTTTAAATACTTTTAAATAATACAAGTATGCTAGTTAATTTCAAAATATTTGGTATGTTTCTTAACATCTTATTTTTTTTGGTTTCCAGCTTAATACTGATGTTTTTCTAGATATCACATTTTTAATTGTTTGCTATTTTTCAATTATTTCTGCAATATTTTAGTGTTTTGACATTTATAGGGACTTCTTTAAAGAATCAACACTGTCCATCTCAGTGAGCACTCCATGTGCATGTGAAAAAAAATGGGTATTCTGTAGTTATTGGATGTAGTGTTCTATACATGTTAATTAGAGAGAGGTGGTTATTCAGATTTGCTACATTCCTTTTTTTTTTTTTTTTTTTTTGAGACAGAGTCTTGCTCTATCACCAGGCTGGAGTGCAGTAGCACGATCTTGGGTCACTGCAACCTCTGCCTCCCGGGTTCAAGCAAGTTCCCTGCCTCAGCCTCCCGAGTAGCTTGGACTACAGGTGTGCGCCACCATGCCTGGCTAATTTTTTGTATTTTAGTAGAGATGGGATTTCACCATGTTGGCCAGGCTGGTCTCGAACTCCTGACCTCATGATCTGCCTGCCTCGGCCTCCCAAAGTGCTGGGATTACAGGCGTGAGCCACCGTGTCCAGCCATTTGTTACATTCTTACTAAATGTTTGGTCTAGTTATGCTACCGATAACCAACAGTGAATGATAAAATTTCCAACTGATTGCAGATTTGTTTATTTTCAAGTTACTTTTGTCCATCTTTACTTCATGTATTTTTAAGTTCTATTATTAGATACATCAAGTCTTTCTAATGAATTGACCCTTTCATCATTATGAAATGGCCTTCATTATCTCTAGTAAATACTGCTTGTCTTGGAGTCAAATACATCAGATATTAATATAATCACTCCACAATTAGCAAAGCCATCAAAAGTGGCTTGTATATCCAACTTATTCTCTGTATCGATTTCTTTCACTTTTGGCCTGAAAAATCTTTACTCGCTGAAAAGCAAAGAATATAAAGACAAAAAAAAGGTAAAGAATATCCAAGGACTGTGGGACAACTGCAAAAGCTGTAACCTACATGTAATGGGAATACCAGAAGGAGAAGAAAGAGAAAGGAACAGAAAAAATATTTAAAACAACAATTGAAAATTTTCAGTGGGAGTATAATTAGTTCAACCATTGTGGAAGACAGTGTGGTGATTCCTCAAGGATCTAGAACCAGAAATACCTTTGACCCAGCAATCTTATTACTGAGTATGTGCCCAAAGAATTATAAATAATTCTACTATAAAGACACATGCACACATATGTTTATTTCAGCACTATTTATAATAGCAAAGACTTGGAACCAACCCAAATGCCCATCAATGATAGATTGGATAAAGAAAATGTGGCACATATACACCATGGAATACTGTGCAGCCATAAAAAAGAATGAGTTCATGTCCTTTGCAGGGACATAGATGAAGCTGGAAACCATCATTCTCAGCAAACTAACAGGAACAGAAAACCAAACACTGCATGTTCTCACTCATAAGTGGGAGTTGAACAATGAGAACACATGGACACAGGGAAGGGAATGTAACACACTGTGGCCTGTTGGAGGGTAGGGGGAAGTGAGAGGGAGAGCATTAGGACAAATACTTAATGCATATGGGGTTTAAAACCTAGATAACAGGCTGATAGGTGCAGCAAACCACCATGGCACATGTATACCTATGTAACAAACCTGTACGTTCTGCACATGTATCCCAGAACTTAAAGTAAAATGAAAGAAAAAAAGCTTAAAAGACTAAAATGAAAAAAAGAGAACATTTTCCCCAAATTAATATCAAACATCAAACCACAGATCCAAGAAGCTCAGAGAATACTAAGTAGGATAAATGAAACAAAAACAAAAACAAAAACAAAAACAAAAAAAACCCCCAAAAAACCCTAATCGCGTCATATTCAAGCTCCATGAAACAAAATAAAAAGAAAAAATGCTGAAAGAAGATGGAGGAAAAAATCTTACCTTATTATAATAATAAAGTGGTCATTTCTCCAAGAAGACATAACAATCCTTAATGTGTATGTGTCTAAAAACAGAGAGTCAAACAATGTTTTGATTTGCATTTCCCTGATGACTAGTGATACTGAGCATTTTTCCATGTATATGTTGACCATTTGTATGTCTTTTGAGAATGTCTATTTTTGTTCTTTGCTCATTTTTCAAGGATATCATTTGTTTTTATTTCTGTTTTTTTGCTTTCAGTTGAGTCCCTTGTTTATTCTAGTTTGATACAGTCCCATTTGTCTGTTCTTGGTTTTGTTGCCTGTGCTTTTAAGGTCTTAAAATATTTGCCTAGACCAAAGTCCTGGAGTGTTTCCTCTATGTCTTCTCCTAGTAATTTTATGATTTTGGGTCTTAGGTTTAACTCTCTAATCCATTTTGAGTTGACTTTTGTATATAATGATAGATAGCAGTCTAGTTTCATTTTTCTCCGTATAAATATCCAGTTCCCAGCACCATTTATTGAAGAGTGTGTCCTTTCCCCACTGGATGTTCTTGGTGCCTTTGTTGAAAATTGCTTGGCTGTAAATATATGAATTTATTTCCGGATTCTCTATTCCGTTCCATTGATCTATATGTTCATTTTTATACCAACACCATGTTGTTTTGCTATAAGAACTATAGCCTTGTAATGTATTATGAAGGCAGGTAGTGTGATGCCACAGCTTTGTTCTTTTGTCTCAGAATTGCTTTGGCTATTTTGGCTCTTTTTTGGTTTCATACACATTTTAGGATTAATTTTTCTACTTATGTGGAAAATGTCATTGGTATTTTGATAAGAATTGAATTGAATCTGTAGATTCTTTTGGGGAATATGGTCATTTTAACAAAATTGATTCTTCCTTTTCATGAGCATGGGAAGCATTTCCATTTGTTCGTGTCCTCTTCCATTTCTTTCATTAATGTCTTGGAGTATTCCTTGTTGACGTCTTTCTCCTCCTTGGTTAAATTTATTCTTAGGTATTTTTTGTAGCTATTGTAAATGGAATTGCCTTCTTGATTTCTTTTTTAGTTAGTTCATTATTGGCATATAAACATGCTACTGATTTTTTAGTGTTGATTTTTCATTCTGCAACTTTACTGAATTTGTTTATCAGTTCTAAGAGTTTTTTGGCAGAGTCTTCAGGTTTCTTTAAATAAAATTATGTAATCTGCAAAGAGGGATAAGTTAGCTTCCTGTTTCCCATTTAGATACTGTTTGTTTATTTTTTTGTCTAATTGCTCTATCTAGCACTGTTGAATGGGTTGTTGAATGGGAATTATGAACGCAGGCATCTTGTCTTATTCCAGTTCTTAAAGGAAAGGCTTTCAGCATTTCCCCATTCAATATGATGTTAGCTGTGTGTTTGTTGTATATGACCTTTATTTATTTTATTTTTTTGAGATGGAGTTTTACTCTTGTTGCCCAGGGTGTAGTGCGGTGGCGCAACCTCAGCTCACTGCAACCTCCGCCTTCTGGTTTCAAGTGAGTCTCCTGCCTCAGCTTCTCAAGTAGCTGGGATTACAGGTGCCCACCACCACACCCAACTAATTTTTTTTTTTTTTTTTTGTATTTTTAATAGAGACGGGGTTTCACCATGTTGGTCAGGCCGGTCTCGAACTCCCCACCTCGTGATCCGCCTGCCTCGGCCTCCCAAAGTGCTGGGATTACAGGTGTGAGCCACTGCGCGCAGCCATATGACCTTTATTATGTTGAGGTATGTTCCTTCTGTGCCTAATTTTTTGAGTTTTTATCATGAAGTGATGTTGAATTTTATCAAATGCCTTTTCCTGCAACTATTGAGATGGTCATATTGTTTATGTCCTTCATTTTGTTAATGTATCATGTTTATCAACTGGCATATGTTGAATAATTTTTGCTTCTCTGGGATAAATGCCACTTGATTACGACATATTACCTTTTTGATGTACTGTTGTATTTGACTTACTGGTATTTTGTTCAGGAGTTCTGCATCTATGTTTCATCAGGGATACTGGCCTGTAGCTTCTTTCGTTTTGTTGTGTTCTTGTCAGGTTTTGGTATCTGAGTAATGCTGGCCTTTAGAATGCTATAGGGAGAATTCCTTTTTCAATTTTTTGGAATAGTCTGAGGAGGATTCGTGTTAGTTATTTATACATTTGGTAGAACTTGGTAAACCAGTGAATGCATCTGATCCTGGGCTTTTCTTCAGGGATTTTTAATTACAAATTCAATCTTATTGCACATTATTGGTCTGTTCAGGATTTCTGTTTCTTCCTGATTTAATCTTGGTGGCTGGTATATGTGTGGGAATTTGCCTTTTCCCCTAGATTTTCCTGTCCATTAGTGTATAGTTGTTCATTATAGTCTCTGATGATCTTTTGTATTCTGTGATATCATTTGTGATGTCTCCTTTTTTCTTTTCTGATTTTGTTTCTTTAACACACAAAGTATAACTCACTGGTAGAGCAAATGCATAAATGAGGAAAAGACCCAAATATTACCACTGCAGAAAACCACTAAACCATAATTATAAATAATAAGAGAGGAAAAAAAAGAAAAAAAGCTATAGAAAACAACCAAAAACTAATTACCAAAACGACAAGAAAAAGTCCTCATACATAAATAGTAAGTTTGACTGTAAGTGGACTAAATATTCCATTTAAAACGTACAGATTGTCTGAATGAATTTTTTAAAAAAGTGACCCAATAATATAATGCCTACAAGAAACTCCTCTCACCTGTTAAGACACATAGACTGATAATAAAGGGATAGAAAAAGACATCTCATGTACACAGAAACCAAAAGCGAGCAAGAGACAATGGCAGTACGTTCAGGTAGGAGATGAGCTTCCATGACCTCAGCTGCCACCATTCCCCACAATGCCCCAGCTACCCAAGAGACCCTGAGCCCAGTCAACTAGTACATTACTAGTATAAGTAGTACGTTACTACTATAGCAGGCGTTTGAGAGAGCCACTACAGCAAAGCTATTAGCAACCAAGGAAATCATGAAAAGTCTACATAACTCCTCGACACTCCCATCAGGGCTAATGATTGCGGTTGCCACTGGGAAACCTGAGGGCAAAGCTGTGCCCAACTTTGCCCCCACTTTGGAGCTGAGAATGGAGCCCATGCCAGTGTGCATTCCACAGACAGACCATTTCCTGAGACAATAGTGTTTCACCCAGTAAACAAAGATCAAATATAAACTCCCTGCTATCACCACATCTGGCTCTTAACTGCAAGAGCCACCTACTGGCCTGGAGGTCAAACTGCACAACCCAATAGAAGTGTTGACACAAGTGCAAAGTGCTTGAGAAAAAGATAAGCGTCTCAAGACCTTTGCCACTCAAGATCTGCAGGAAACTGTTAGCCTCATCACATGCCTAGTGCATCGCTACTACAACTGGCATTTGAGAAAGTCACCGCATGAAGGCTATTTATACCCAAGGAATTCATACAGAGTATATGCTATTCTCCCCGTCATTACCGCAAGTGCTGGTGTTTGTGCCTGCCAATCAGCTATTTGAAGGAAGCTTTGACAGCTTAGCTCCACCCAGCTTTATCCTCCCCTTTAGGGGCTGAGCAGTGAGCTCAGGCTAGTGTATATTCCATAGACCTGCCCCTTGCCTGAGGCAACAGAGAGCTTCTCCCAGTAAACAGAGATCAAGCATATACCCACCTGCTTCTGCCCAGATTTTATTCATAAGCACCACATAGTAGCCTGGAGGTCTAACTGCAAAACCCAATAAAAAAACTGGCTAACACAAGTGCTCAGCACAGAGAAACAAGTTAAGCTTCCTGAGACTTCTGCACTCTGGCCCTGCAGGAGGTGGTGGCCTAGCCCAGCATATCACTACTACAACCAGCATTTGAGAAAGCCACCACACAAAGACTATCTATAATCAAGAAACTCATACAGAGTCTTTGCCACTGAAAGCACCCAGAACCAAAGCCAAATAACCCTACACAATGTATATTATAATCACATTCTCAAGGGGGAAAAAGTCCTGACCAAATGAAAGTAAATTTAAAAATAAGAACAGATAGTTGATCCAAATGAGAAGAAACCCAAGAAACAATTCTGGAAGTATGACAAAACAGTGTTACAACACCCCAAAGGATTGTACTAACTCTTCCACAATGAACCCTAACCAAAATGAAATATTTGAAATACCAAACGAAGAATTCAAAATATTGATTTTAAAGAATCTCAGTGAGGTCCAAGAGAAAGTAAAAAATCAATACAAATCAGAAATACAATTCAGGTTATGAATGAAAAATCTACTAGAGATAGATTTTTTAAAATAGTTTTTTTTTGTTGTTGTTTGTTTGTTTTTGTTGTTGTTGTTGTTGTTGAGATGGAGTCTTGTTCTGTTGCCCAGGCCAGAGTGCAGTGGTGCGATCTTGGCTCACTGCAAACTCTGCCTCCAGGGTTCAAGTGATTCTCCTGCCTCAGCCTACTGAGTAACTGGAACTACAGATGTGTGCCACTACACCCAGATAATTTTTTTAAAATTTTTAGTAGAGACAAAGTTTCACCCTGTTGGCCAGGCTGGTTTCAAACTCCTGACCTCAAGTGACCTGCCCACCTTGGCCTCCCAAAATGCTGGGATTACAGGTGTGAGACCACTGTGCCCAGCCTAAATAGTTTTTTAAAAATGAACTTCTGTAAATGAAAAATTCATCCAGCCTGGGCAACAGAGCAAGACTCCATCTCCAAAAAAAAAAAAGAAAAAGAAAAAAAGAAATTACAGAATATAGTTGAAGGCTCTAACAATAGACTAAACCAAGCAGAAGAAAGAGGTTCAGAACTTGAAGACAAGTCTCTTTTGAATTAACCCAGTCAGACAAAAATAAAGAAAAAAGAATTTTAAAAAATGAACAGAACTTTCAAGAAGTTTGAGATTATGTAAAGTAACTACTGAACCTATGAGTCACAGGTATTCCTGGGGAAAAAGAAAAAGTGAGAAGTTTGGAAAAACTATTTGAGGAAGTAATTGGGGAAAATCTCTTTAGTCTTGCTAGAGATTTAGACATCTAAATAAAAGAGGCTCAAAGAACGCCAGGAAGATACATTACAAGACAGACTTCATCAAGATGTGTAGTCATCAGACCATCTAAAGTCAACATGAAGGAAAAAAATTCTAAAATCGGCAAGAGAAATGTATATAGTCATCTATAAAGGAAATCCCATCAGAATAAGAGTGGACTTCTCAGCAGAAACCTTACGAGCCAGAAGAGATTGGGTCTAATTTTTGGACTTCTTAAAGAAAAATAACCTGTCAAACATGAATGTTATATCCTGTTAAACTAAGCATCATAAATGAAGGAGAAATAGTCTTTCCTGACAAGCAAATGCTAAGATAACTCATCATCACTAGACCAGTCCTATAAGAAATGCTCAAAGGAATTCTAAAAGTCAAAATTAAAGTTCAGTACTCACCATCATAAGTACACACAAAAGTATAAAACTCGCAGGTTTTATAAAACAATTAATTGAGACTACAGAACAACTAGGTAAAAAAAAATAACATTACAACAGGAACAAATCCTCATATATCAATATTAACTTTGAATAAAAAGGGATTAAATGCCCCCACTGAAGAGATATCGATTGGCAAAATAGATTTTAAAACATGAACTAACTATATGCTGTTTACAAGAAACTCACCTTACTAATAAAGACATGAATTCAGGTAAAGGTATGGAAAAAGATGTTCTACACAAACAGAAATCAAATGAGAGGAGGAGTAGCTATACTTAGATAAAGCACACTTTAAATCAACAACAGTAAAATAAAACAAAGGAGGTCATTATATAATGATAAAAAGATCAATTCAACAAGAAGATATAACCATCCTACTAAATACATATGCACCTAACACAAGAGCACCCAGATTCATAAAACAAATACTACTAGACCTAAGAGGGATGAGAAATTACCTAATTGGTACAATGTACACTATTGTGATGATGGTTACACTAAAAGCCCAGACTTTACTGCTACTCAATATATCCATGTAACAAATCTGCCCTTGTATTCCTAAATCTATAAAAAAATTAAAATTTAACAAAAATAAATAAAACACATAGCTAAAACTAAAAAAGCAAAAACAAAAAACTATGGTAAATATTGGTAAAGATGTGGGGGAAAAAGTGAACTCTCAAATATTGCTAGTGGGAATATAAAATGGTACCACTTTGGAAAACAATTTGGTAGTTTGTTTTTTTTTTTTCTTTTCTCTCTCTTTTTTTTTTTTTTTTTTTTTTTTTTTGCATGCCAGAAAAAAATATTTACAGGAACTATGGAACACAGAGGTTTATTACATCCATAATTAACATGGAACGTTTACTATCAGTTTGATAAGAACAACACTGAGACATCTTAGGACAGAGAGAAAGGGCAATTTTCAAAGGGAAAAAGCATAGTATATGCATATTTAATAAGTAAAACATACACATACCCTGTGAGTCTGTCATTCTAATTCTAGCTGTTTATCCAAGAGAAATGAAAGCATATGGCTACACAAAGAGTTGCACACAAATTTTCAATGGCAGTTTTATTTGTAATAGCTAATATCTGAAAACAATCATAATGTTCATTAGGGGGTAAATGGATAAACAAATGATCATGTATGCATAAAAAGGAATACAAGCAATAAAAAGGAATTAACTATTAGTACATGAAACATATATGATTCAAAATAATTGCCTTGGATGGAAAAAGCCAAGCAGAAAAGTATTCATGCTATATTACTTCATTTACGTAATATTCAAGAGAATGCCAGGAAAGCTACAAGAACAAATAGCAGGTCAGTTGTTGTCTGGGTATCATGGAGGTAGAGGGAGGGAAGGGAAGAGGAAAGAATGGATACCAAAGAGGAATGAGAAGCATTATGTTGATTATGGTAATGGTTTCACCAGTGCATCTTTTGCCAAGTTAATCAAATTATACACTCTAAATAATGCAGTTTAATCAATTATATGTCAGTAATTTGAAATGAAAAAAGATAAAAACTCCTCTCAAAGAACAAAACCTCTAGGACCTTATAGCTTTCAGTCACAATATAGTCAGGCACTCAAAAAAAAAAAACTTTAACAGAAATAAAATTCTCTTTGGTTGCCACCTTAAACTCAATCCCATCCAGAGAAAACAACTTTTATTAGAATGACATGTGATTTGCATTTTTAGTTCATGCATTTACTTATATTCACATACATACAACTTTTTCACATAAATTGGAATCATTACTATGCATGTTGCTCTAAAATGTTGCTTGTTTACTCAAAACATGTTTAATAAGATAAAATCTGCTGCACTCTTTTTAACAGAAGCACAGAATTAAATCATATGGATGCACTTCATTTTATGCTACTCTACAGAGTGACAAGACTTCTTTGTGTGTATATCTTTGAGCAGTTATTTATTTCTTTATAAAAGCCTTTTTAAATTTCCAGATCATCAACAAAGCATTAATTTGATGAGTTAAAAAACAATTGCTTCTATCCTTCTCTGAAAAGAATAATATACAGAAACGAATTACATATATATATAAAAAAATAATATGTCATAAGTGATCAGAAAGACATTGTATTTTAGGTGGAGAGACAGAGAGGTGACCAGACTGCTACATGCAGTAAGATGAACCCTGATAGAACTAACACTGGAGGCTGTGAAAAAACAGCTAGGAGTACCCAGCCTTGGTAGAGCAGCATGATTTCTTCCTGTAATTCTTTCTCTCCAAATTGCCATACACTTCAGCAGAGTTTGCAACTTCTCTTCTAAGTCTTTATCCTTCTCCCAAGGCATGCCTAGCACAGGACTCTTGAACAGTGATGCCTCATTAGAGTTGCTGGCCAATAGATTGAAGCTGTGTTGGCACAATATCCTACATCCTCCCAATCTACTGGCTGAGCCCAACCCCACTTAAGAAAGACAATAAAGATCTGTGTTCAGAGTCATACTGAATAGAGACTTCTGGACTCTATAGAACCCACTGCCTCCTGATGAAGTCCCTACTGTTCACCCTTGCAGTTTTTATGCTCCTGGCCCAATTGGTCTCAGGTAAACAGAATCTTGGGGAAGAAGAAACACTGGCCTAGAACAGGGTCCTGCACATGGAGTCCTTATTTCTAAGTGGTCTGTGGAAATGGGGTCTGGCTTCTCACTGGGAGCCGGGCTGAGATTTGTCCTACTTCTTCAGACCACCGCTGTTCTAAGAAACTTGAAGGCTCTCAGGGTAGAGCAGGATCTATGATCGGAGCTGGGGAGTAGGGTAAGGCAAATCCCATAAAGTTGCCTCCAAAGGTAGAAATCATCTTGAAATCCCAAACTTCTATCCTGTCACTTCAGGTCAGTTCAGTCAAGCTCTGCCTCATTTCACCCTTTTTTTTTTTTTTTTTTTTTTTTTTTTTTTGTGGTCGATATTCCCTCCTGAGGTAACAATTACATAATATTACTTCCCCCAGTGTTCTTGGTCTTACAGAGAAGGTCTCTGATTTTTTGTTTGTTTGTTTGTTCTTGCACGTTGTTAACAGAACAGGGAAGGCTGTTTCTATATATGTATAGGACTGTAAAATGGAAAAGGAAAAAAAAACTCTGTGTGGAAACTTTTTCAAATCTGTATCAGATTTCAGCTCTGTTTGTGTAAGCATTTATTTTTAATTGATTCTGTAGCTTATATTTACAAAACCAAGACAAGAACACTGAAAGTTATTTAGAAATAAATTGGCCACATTTCATCACTGCTTGCATTTTTTTTCACTTGTAACCAACTGATATATGAGTTTATAACCTGCTTTATTTTTTTACCTAAGATTCTATCAGGAAAATTTTCACAGGTTTTGAATATTCCTTGAAAATACAATTTGCAGTAGATGCTTATAATTCTGTCATATTTTTGTACCAATATTAACTTGGAGAGTCCTTAATTGTGTGCCATTTGGATTATTTTTTCTAATGTGTGAGTATTGTAAACAACATTATACAACCTTATTAATATATCATTGTGAGATTCTCTGTTTGTATAGGTAAATTTTAGAAGTTCCATTGCTTGGTCCAAGGATATTATTTCTTCTAAGTTAACTGGCACATATTACCAATGGTTACTATTGGAGTATTTGTATTTTTAACATTTGTATTTCATATTTCTTGCAAATATTTTCAAATATATTGGTTGCTTCTAAAATGAATTATTTATTTGAGACACCTAATTTTCATTTTCATGATGTCAAATCTATTGGTGTTTTCTTTGCATTCTTCCATTAACTTAGAAAGTCCTTCTCCATCTTGAGAACAGTTTTTCATGTATGATTTTGTTTTTTACACTGGACTCAGTCCCACCTTTTACATAAGACACAATGAAATAAACTAACATTCTTTAGTATAATTTCCTAATGGGTGGAGGGTTATATAATAACTCCATAGCCCACCTCTAGAGATTGTAGTTTATATTCCCTAGAATTTGCAGAAATGTTCAAATTGATAGTGGATAAGAGGAAATTATAATGCTCTCATGGTTGTCTCGAAAAATGTTTTAGACCTATTGCATCCTTGAAATTCTATGAGTTTAAATTGCCTGATTTCTCCCTCTGTCTCTGGAACATTAGTGACATACATCGACATACATCACATACTTGTATGTCTTCCTTTTTCTACACTTTGTGTGTGTGTGTGTGTGTGTGTGTGTGTGTGTATTCTAACATACACATATCTAAAGAATTCTATGTGTGTTTATATTTATAAAATTTCACTTAAACCTCAAAGTAGGTATTTATGATTAGGAAAAACATGCTAAAGCAACTGGAAAGGCACTTGAATAAACAGTGCTCAAAAACTATTGCTATTTTTTATCCTCCTGTGATAAATACTTAGGCGTAATAATCTATATAATTCCTTTATTCAGGTAATTTGTATGTGAAAAGGTGTCTAAACAATGTTGGAATTTGTAAGAAGACATGCAAACCTGAAGAGGTGCGTTCAGAACATGGTTGGGTAATGTGCGGCAAACATAAGGCATGCTGTGTTCCAGCTGACAAACCTTCTGCTTATCCTTCTTTCTGTGTCCGCTCAAAGACTACAAAAACTTCAACAGTAACAGCAACAGCAACAACAGCAACAACTTTGATGATGTCTAATGGTTTGATGTCTTCGATGACTACGATGGCCGCTACCCCTGTTTCTCCCACTACTTGAACATTCCAGCCTCTGTCTCCTGCTCTAGGATCCCTGACTCATTAAAGCAAAGAGGCTTATTCTGGTGTCCTTCTTCTCTCTACAGTCCCCTTCCCACTTTCCCTCCATTCAACAGTATCTGGAAGGGCACCACAATTTCATTGCACTAGCATGTCTATAGTAGAAATGCAAATAAAATAGGGCCCAGGAACAAGTGAGGGTTAGTCCAAAACACCCACTCAGGAATGATAGATAGCAGCAATGTCATCCTTGAAGACAGTTCTAGGCCCACAGCTTGCCATACCAATTATTATCAAACTTCATGTACATCAGAAACACCTGGAGATATGGCTAAAGCACAGATTTCTAGGGCTCACTTTTAGTTTCCAGTTCTGCAGGGGAGCTTGAGAATTTGCATTGCTCACAAGTTCCCAGGTGATGCTAGTGCTGCTGGTCCAGGGACCACACTGTGAGAACAATTGGCTTATAATATGAAAGGATTGAAAGCCAACTGTGGATGTGATTTCATACAGCTTAAAGGCTGCATTTCCTATGTAGTTTTGGAGTAGATAGTAACACAAAATCATGCTACAGAATCCACCTACAACAACCTGAGAATGTAGGTGTTATAACCTCACTTTAGAGAATAGGAAACTTGATTTCTAAGCATTAGAAGACTGGGACAGACTAAATTAACTACTAAGAGCATTCTGTCACTGCACCATGAGGTTGCCCAATTTTCTTCTCACCCTGGAAATCCTCATTCATAGCTTCTGACTTAAATATGATGAAAGGGAGATCAAGAGCTCTATAAAGTGTCCTGAATGTTAGGACAGGCACTCATCCCAAGCAATAGAATGTTTCCCTTACATTACATTACATTAGTGCTCTGTCTGCACCAATAAGAGAATATGACTGGGTGTATCATAGTCGTCCATCCATGCCTCAGGTCCACTTCCCTGATAGTTGGACAGGGAGAATAGGCAATGCCGATGCCTTCACTTTCTGGACACTTACAGTAGCTGTGTTTGTCTTTGTCATCTCAGTCTGCTCACTTATGAAATGATAGTGTTTTACTCAGTATCTTTCTCCCCACCCCTGTCATAGTACATCTTTCTGATTCTGAAAATATAAGATTGGCTTATGTTTTGTGGGGTCAACTTCACCTTTGACCCCATAAGATCCTAGAGATTTAGTGTAGAGATATAAAAGTTGGAGTAAACATTGGTGGAAGGGTTTTCTCCACTATAGACACAAATCCATGAGTGCCATCACAGACTCCTTTTCCTTCTTCACTTGATTCCAGTGAAGATTCATGTTCACTCTACCACCTCCAATATGTACCATGACCTCTATCTCCAACTGCTGCTAGGATCATTGCAATAGCCTTCCCATTGATTGCTCTGCATTCCTTTCACACACACACCTAACTATACTCCACAACGAGAGCCAGAATCACTTCTCTGAAACACAGATCTAACCTTTAGACTCCCCTCTGGCATCTTTGCCCATAGCATCCTAAGACAACTTTTCGGTGCCGCCTTCATCACTCTTGGTGTTCAGAACCTGCCTTGCATTTCCAGTTTTACCTCCAAAGCACTCTCACAGGGCATCTTGCTATCCCGCCACACGTACCCCTTTGTGATTGGTTTGAACTCACTGGATTGCTTCTGGTTTTGAGTTTTTGTACATACTTTTCTGTCTCCATTTCTAACTGCCTGGAAAAAAATCTTTATTTTCTTCTGGAGGACTTTGATAACCACACTGTTCTACTTACAATGGCACTACTGCCACCATTTGTGCTCCACTGTTATGACTTATCCAGAATTTTAAGTCATCACGTCACATGCCTCACTCTGAATATCTGCTTATGTCTTCTCCCCTTCTAGACTTTGAAATTTTATTTAGGAACAGGAACCATTTTATCTTCTGTTTCTTCTACCGTCCCCTAACAAGATTCTATATTAATTCTTATTGAATAAGTAAGAGGGATTCTCGAAGACCTGAAAGATCTTTGGATGTTACTGAAATCTCATTTTTATTTATTTTAGATCTTTTCCAAGAAACAGGCTTCTGTCTCCTTTAGAAGATCTATGATCTATGTCATTACATAGTAGAGGAGTTTTGAGGAGTGGCTTGTCCCAAGTGGTAGGACATCATTGCCTCTTACACCTACGCTTATCTTTGTAAGCAGAACTCATGAACTCACACAAGAAGGTCGGAAGATAGAAGCAAGTTACTTCAGCAGAAGAGAATAGTAGGAAAAAAATATAACTTTAGAGTTGGATGTATCTGAGGTCATTCATGATCCCACCATATATCCACTCTTGGACCGTAGACAAATGATTTCCCATTTTTGAGCCTATGTTGCTGAATTTGAAGAACAGAGAAAATACTCCCACTCAAGGTACTTTGAGGGTTGCGAGAGTAATATATTAAAATGTCAATCATATCATAGGGATTTAGCTGTAACAGGTTGTTCCCTGGATAAGAAACAGTACAGCACATTTCCCCAGGGCCCTGCCCACTGGACCTTTGCTGTCTTGCATGAGTATGGGTGATTATAGCCTACGTTTCACCTGAGGGAAGACTCATTATTAGGCTGAGAATAGTGTAACAAAGTTGAGGGTCATGGGATTTATTTGAACAACCAGATGAGATTTTAAAGGCTTCTAGTAGAACTTGCTGTGCTTTCTTTTCAATTATCACCTTGATCACTACCTTGAAGACATCTTAGAGCTATTATCACGTTGATTCTAGACGATGAATATAATCTCAGTGCTGCAGCCTGAAACAGTGTCCTGCTTTCCTCTTGCCTTGTATCTCACCCCTCCTTCATGCCGTGCTGGAACTTAGGTGGCAAATATTCTTTTCCTGCTTTGGAGTTGACTAATGGCATTAGGAGGACAAGGGAAAAGGAATCTTTATCGTATGAGAAACTGCGATGTGCCAAACACATTAATACACAATTTCTTAAGCAAAAGCATTGTGTGATAATTATGACAACATGATTAAAGCTGAGGAACCTGGAGTAAAATGTATCTAGGGTTACATCTAGGTTTGTTCCTTACTAATTTTACACATCATGTGGTCTCTATATCAATTTTCTCATTTGCAAGGCAGGTATAACCATGCATCTACCTCTTAGAATTACTCTAAAAATTAAAATAGATATTGCATATAGGGCACCATGATCCCTAGCACTGATGAAGTTCTAAGAAATGTAGATTTTAAAAGGCATATAAGACACAGGTTATTCCAGTTTAAAATATGAAATGTTTAAAAAATAAAATATGGAAATTCTGAGTTTCAGGGAGAAAGAGGATCTTGCACAAGAACAACCATATTTAGAAGGCAATTTTACTTGTTCTCAAGGTCACATCTCTACCCCATCTCATGCTAATCCTGACTATATTCTCAAAGCTGACTTCTACTCATATTACATAGCTATGTCAACCATGCACGTGCATGTCTGTGTGCATTCAGACTCTAGTGTTTTTTTGTTTGTTTGTTTGTTTGTTTGTTTTGAAACTGAGTCTCGCTCTGTCTCCCAGGCTGGAGTGCAGTGGTGCGATCTCTGCTCACTGCAAGCTCCGCCGCCTCCCAGGTTCACGCCATTCTGCCTCAGCCGCCCTAGAAGCTGGGACTACAGGTGCCCGCCACCACGCCCGGCTAATTTTTTTGTATTTTTAGTAGAGACCGAGTTTCACTGTGTTCGCCAGGATGGTCTCGATCTCCTGACCTTGTGATCCGCCCGCCTTGGCCTCCCAAAGTGCTAGGATTACAAGTGTGAGCCACCGCACCTGGCCCAGACTCTAGTGTTTTGAATACATTTTTGCCTTATAAATTAAACAAGATTTAGATTTCACCAGTCACTGATACTCGATCCCAACTGGATATTCTTTCAAAAGTCTGACTTCTCTCCTGAGATGAGAGTAAGATTCCTGGGCACTTTTCGTAATACTTACCTTAACCTAGCTAAACACAATGAACACTCTTTTCTTTGAGGTGTCAGTGGAAAATAAGAGGAGAGTCTGAACTCTTACCTCCCACATAGGGCTTGCAGAGAGGTGAAGATGGCAGTCCTCCCCTCTGTTGGTAATGGAGACCTAGAAGAAAGGCTGAGCATCCAACTCCCACGCAGTCATGTGAAGCAGCCCAGAGCAACATTCCCCTTCGCTGCCTGTGCAGTGGTAGTAGAGACCTAGCTGGGATTCAGATTTCTCATCCCTCAACCAGTGGTAGCAATTGGCCTGGGGAGGAATCCCTTCCCTGCTGGTGCCATGTCGGTGAAAACTGAGGGGAGTGAACTTGCCCTTCCTTGCAATAGTATAAAAGGCCTGAGGCGGACTTCCCTTCCCAACCAGTTCATTATCATTGAAGAGCAAGGGGTGGTCTCAACTTCAATCCCCAGGGGGCCGTGGCTGGCATCAGCCCTCCTTCCAGTTAGTGAGGATAGAGGATAGGAGGGTGCAGGAAAACAGGTGTCTTTAAAACTGAATAATGTTGTTTTTACCACAATTTTAAAAACTGAATAAGAAGGCATGGCAGACCCCTGAAACTAGATAACTACACACGGAACTAGCCAGAACTAACATGCAAAATGTTTAAGAATAGAACTGCAGTGGGGAATACCACCTAGATTTTTAAAATAAAAACTTGTATATATTTAAGGTATATATGCAACATGATGCTTTGATATACATAGACATAGTAAAATTATTGCTATAATCAAATTAACATATCCATCTCTTCACATAGTTATCTTTTTTTAAGGAGACAGCACCTGAAACCCATCCTCTTAGCAAATTTCCAGTATGCAACACCATGTTATTAACTAGAGTCCCCATACTCCCCTTTAGCTCTCTAGACTTTATCCTATTCAACTTCAACTTCGTACCCTTTGACCAGCATCTTCCCATTTCCTCTATGCCCCCCTACCCCTGATAATCACTGGTCTACACTCCTCTATGTATTTGACTTTTAAAATTCCACATATAAGTGAGATCATGCTGTACTTTTTTTCTGTGTCTGTCTTATTTCACTTAGCATAATGTCCTCTGGGTTCATCCATGTTGTTTTGAACGGCAAGATCTCCTTTTTCAAGGCTGAATAACGTGCCATTATGTATATATACAATTTATTTAATGTATTCATCTATCGATGTTGATAGACGATAATGTCTTCATCTATCAACTTAGGTTGATTTTGTATCTTGGCTATTGTGAATAATGCTGAGCACAGATATCTCTACATGGTGCTGATTTCATTTCTTTTTGGTATATACCGAGTTGAGGGATTGATGGGTCATATACCAGTTCTGTTTTTATTTTTTTGAGAAGCCTCCATACTGTTTTACATAATTGCTGTGCTAATTTACATTTCCACCAACAGTGTGCAAAAGTTCCCTTTTCTTTACATTCTCACCAATACTTGTGATCTCTTGTCTTTGTGATAATAGTCATCCTAACAAGTGTGAAGTGATTTCTCATTGTGGTTTTGATTTGCATTTCCCTGATGATTAGTGATGTTGAGCACCTTTCCATACAATTGTTAGCCACTTTTACGTCTTCTTTAGAAAGATTTCTGTTCAGGTCTTTGCCCGATTTTCAAGTGGGCTATCAGTTTTTCGCTACTGAGTTGTGTACGTTTCTTACATATTTTTAATATTAACCTTATGTGATATATGGTGGGCAAGTATTTTCCTCCCATCCCATCAACTGCCTTCTCACTCTGTTGACTGTTTCCTTTGCTGTGCGACAAACGATCTTCAATGATAATACCAAGAATATGTAATACAGAAATGATAGTCACTTCAACAGATGGTGTTGGGAAAACTGGATTTCCACAGGCAAAACAAATGAAATGGATCCTTATCTTACACCACACGCACACACACAAACTCAAAATGGATTTAAAGATTTAAATGTGAGCCTGGCAAACGTAAACCTCCTAAAATGAAACAGAAGGGAATATATTCATGACTTTGGTCTAGGCAACAGTTACTTGAATATGACCTCAAAACCACAAGCAACAAAAGCAAAAATAATATATTAGTGGGACTGTGGATACATTTGAAACAAACTACAAACTAGGAAAATCTCAGCAAAGGAATAGAAGATACAGGCTGGGCGCGATGGCTCACGCCTGTATTTCCAGCACTTTGGGAGGCTGAAGCGGGTGGATCACGAGGTCAGGAGATCGAGACCATCCTGGCTAACACGGTGAAATCCCGTCTCTACTGAAAAAAATACAAAAAATTAGCTGGGCATGGTGACAGGCGCCTGTAGTCCCAACTACTTGGGAGGCTGAGGCAGGAGGATGGCGTGAACCTGGGAGGCGGAGGTTGCAGTGAGCTGAGATCGCGCCACTGCACTCCAGCCTGGGCAACAGAGTGAGACTTCATCTCAAAAAAAAAAGAAAAAGAAAAAGAAAAAATAATCAAATGGAAATTATAACTTTATAAAATGTAATCAAAGTAAAAAAGAAAAAGTCACTGTATAGGCTCAATAGTAGATGGAACATGACAGAGGAAAGATAAGACAGATCTATAGAATTACCCAACCTAAAAACAGAGAAAAATAGATTGAAAATTGTTGTGGGAAGTCAGGGACCCCGAAAGGAGGGACCAGCTGAAGCCGCCACAGGAGAACATAAATTGTGAAGGTTTCACGGACACTTATCACTTCCTCAATCAATACCTTTGTGATTTCCTATGCCTGTCTTTACTTCAATCTCTTAATCTTGTCATCTTCTTCGTAAGCTGAGGAGGATAAATGTCACCTCAGGACCCTGTGATGATTGTGTCAGCTGCACAAATTGTTTGTAGAGCATGAGTGTTCAAACAACATGAAATCTGGGCATCTTGAAAAAAGAACATTGCTATTATAGCAATGTTCAGGGAACACCAGAGATAAGACTTCTCACCGCCAGTGAGCTGGATGGAACAGAGCCGTATTTCTCCTCTTTCAAAAGCAAATAGGAGACATGTTGCTGAATTCTTTTTCTCAGCAAGGAACATCCCTGAGAAAGAGAATGCGCCCTGAGGGTGGGTTTATAGACGGCTCCCTCAAGGCGTGCCATCTTTTATGGTCGAAGCCGAAGGGATGAAATAAGCCCAAGTCTCCTGTAGTGCTCCCAGGCTTATTAGGACAAGAAGAATTCCCGCCTAATAAATGTTGGTCAGACAGGTTGTCTGCTCTCAAATCCTGTTTCCTGATAAGATGTTATCAATAACAATGCGTGCTGAAACTTCATTAGCAATTTTAATTTCGCCCCATCCGGTGGTCCTGTGATCTCACCCTGCTTCCACTTGCTTTGTGATATTTTATTACCTTGTCATCTAATCAGTGAGTTTAAGCTATGTAAATGTATTATAACTACTGATCTATTATAAGGACTTTTTTCTGCCCTCCAGTTGTGACTTATCTATTCCTCATTTTTTTAGTTTCTGTTGGATAGATCATGTTTTCTTCTGCTAATATGAATAGTATAATTTTATTTTTATTTGTTTGTTTTATTAGAAATTTGTCCTTGCTCTCAGGACCCATTCCTATCCTTATATTTATAATTACTAATTTAACATCCAGCTTCAGAAATACAACTTTAATATGAAGGCTTTTTGTATTTCTCCTGACTGCTCAGACTTAGGGTCTTTATTTGATGCTCCACCACCAAGTCACCTATAAGGGAAGTTTGCATTCACAGGAAGACTGTAAATAATAAAACCAATTCCTTGACTAAGACTTAAGCCATATAAAAGCTGATGGCAAAGGTAAAGAGAGGTGATCCTTGAGACCTCTGAGGTAACTGCTCTTAAATTTACATTTGCCTTGAAAAGGTGGTAGGGGGTGGAGCAAGATGGCCGAATAGGAACAGCTCCAGTCTCCAACTCCCAGCTCGAGCGACACAGAAGACCGGTGATTTCTGCATTTTCAACTGAGGTACTGGGTTCATCTCACTGGGGAGTGCCAGACAATCGGTGCTGGTCAGCTGCTGCAGCCCGACCAGCGAGAGCTGAAGCAGGGCGAGGCATTGCCTCACCTGGAAAGTGCAAGGGGGAAGGGAATCCCTTTTCCTAGCCAGGGGAACTGAGACACACAACACCTGGAAAATCGGGTAACTCCCACCCCAAAACTGCGCTTTAAGCAAACAGGCACACCAGGAGATCATATCCCACACCTGGCCGGGAGGGTCCCACACCCACGGAGCCTCCCTCATTGCTAGCACAGCAGTCTCTGATCTACCGGCAAGGCAGCAGCGAGGCTGGGGGAGGGGCGCCCGCCATTGCTGAGGCTTAAGTAGGTAAACAAAGCTGCTGGGAAGCTCGAATTGGGTGGAGCTCACAGCAGCTCAAGGAAACCTGCCTGTCTCTGTAGACTCCACCTCTGGGGACAGGGCACAGTAAACAATAACAAACGCAGCAGCTCTGCAGATGCAAACGACTCTGTCTGACAGCTTTGAAGAGAGCAGTGGATCTCCCAACACGGAGGTTGAGATCTGAGAAGGGACAGACTCCCTGCTCAAGTGTGTCCCTGACCCCTGAGTAGCCTAACTGGGAGACATCCCCCACTAGGGGCAATCTGACACCCCACACCTCACAGGGTGGAGTACACCCCTGAGAGGAAGCTTCCAAAGCAAGAATCAGACAGGTACACTCGCTGTTCAGAAATATTCTATCTTCTGCAGCCTCTGCTGCTGATACCCAGGCAAACAGGGTCTAGAGTGGACCTCAAGCAATCTCCTACAGCTACAACCTACAGCTGAGGATCCTGACTGTTAGAAGGAAAGCTATCAAACAGGAAGGACACCTACACCAAAACCCCATCAGTACATCACCATCATCAAAGACCAGAGGCAGATAAAACCACAAAGATGGGGAAAAAGCAGGGCAGAAAAGCTGGAAATTCAAAAAATAAGAGCGCATCTCCCCCGGCAAAGGAGCGCAGCTCATCGCCAGCAACGGATCAAAGCTGGACGGAGAATGACTTTGACGACATGAGAGAAGAAGGCTTCAGTCCATCAAATTTCTCAGAGCTAAAGGAGGAATTACGTACCCAGCGCAAAGAAACTAAAAATCTTGAAAAAAAAGTGGAAGAATTGATGGCTAGAGTAATTAATGCAGAGAAGCTCACAAACGAAATGAAAGAGACGAAAACCATGGCACGAGAAATACGTGACAAATGCACAACCTTCAGTAACCGACTCGATCAACTGGAAGAAAGAATGTCAGCGATGGAGGATCAAATGAATGAAATGAAGCGAGAAGAGAAACCAAAAGAAAAAAGAAGAAAAAGAAATGAACAAAGCCTGCAAGAAGTATGGGATTATGTAAAAAGACCAAATCTACGTCTGATTGGGGTACCTGAAAGTGAGGGGGAAAATGGAACCAAGTTGGAAAACACTCTTCAGGATATCATCCAGGAGAACTTCCCCAACCTAGTAGGGCAGGCCAACATTCAAATCCAGGAAATACAGAGAATGCCACAAAGATACTCCTCGAGAAGAGCAACTCCAAGACACATAATTGCCAGATTCACCAAAGTTGAAATGAAGGAAAAAATCTTAAGGGCAGCCAGAGAGAAAGGTCGGGTTACCCACAAAGGGAAGCCCATCAGACTAACAGCAGATCTCTCGGCAGAAACTCTTCAAGCCAGAAGAGAGTGGGGGCCAATATTCAACATTCTTAAAGAAAAGAATTTTAAACCCAGAATTTTATATCCAGCCAAACTAAGTTTCATAAGTGAAGGAGAAATAAAATCCTTTACAGATAAGCAAATGCTTAGAGATTTTGTCACCACTAGGCCTGCTTTACAAGAGACCTTGAAGGAAGCACTAAACATGGAAAGGAACAACCGGTACCAGCCATTGCAAAAACATGCCAAAATGTAAAGACCATCGAGGCTAGGAAGAAACTGCATCAACTAACGAGCAAAATAACCAGTTAATATCATAATGGCAGGATCAAGTTCACACATAACAATCTTAACCTTAAATGTAAATGGACTAAATGCTCCAATTAAAAGACACAGACTGGCAAACTGGATAAAGAGTCAAGATCCATCAGTCTGCTGTATTCAGGAGTCCCATCTCACACGCAGAGACATACATAGGCTCAAAATAAAGGGATGGAGGAAGATTTACCAAGCAAATGGAGAACAAAAAAAAGCGGGGGTTGCAATACTAGTCTCTGATAAAACAGACTTTAAACCATCAAAGATCAAAAGAGACAAAGAAGGCCATTACATAATGGTAAAGGGATCAATTCAACAGGAAGAGCTAACTATCCTAAATATATATGCACCCAATACAGGAGCACCCAGATTCATAAAGCAAGTCCTTAGAGACTTACAAAGAGACTTAGACTCCCATACAATAATAATGGGAGACTTCAACACTCCACTGTCAACATTAGACAGATCAACGAGACAGAAAGTTAACAAGGATATCCAGGAATTGAACTCATCTCTGCAGCAAGCAGACCTAATAGACATCTATAGAACTCTCCACCCCAAATCAACAGAATATACATTCTTCTCAGCACCACATCGTACTTACTCCAAAATTGACCACGTAATTGGAAGTAAAGCACTCCTCAGCAAATGTACAAGAACAGAAATTATAACAAACTGTCTCTCAGACCACAGTGCAATCAAATTAGAACTCAGGACTAAGAAACTCCATCAAAACCGCTCAACTACATGGAAACTGAACAACCTGCTCCTGAATGACTACTGGGTACATAACGAAATGAAGGCAGAAATAAAGATGTTCTTTGAAACCAATGAGAACAAAGATACAACATACCAGAATTTCTGGGACACATTTAAAGCAGTGTGTAGAGGGAAATTTATAGCACTAAATGCCCACAAGAGAAAGCAGGAAAGATCTAAAATTGACACTCTAACATCGCAATTAAAAGAACTAGAGAAGCAAGAGCAAACACATTCGAAAGCTAGCAGAAGGCAAGAAATAACTAAGATCAGAGCAGAACTGAAGGAGATAGAGACACAAAAAACCCTCCAAAAAATCAATGAATCCAGGAGTTGGTTTTTTGAAAAGATCAACAAAATTGACAGACCACTAGCAAGACTAATAAAGAAGAAAAGAGAGAAGAATCAAATTGACGCAATTAAAAATGATAAAGGGGATATCACCACCGACCCCACAGAAATACAAACTACCATCAGAGAATACTATAAACACCTCTACGCAAATAAACTGGAAAATCTAGAAGAAATGGATAATTTCCTGGACACTTACACTCTTCCAAGACTAAACCAGGAAGAAGTTGAATCCCTGAATAGACCAATAGTAGGCTCTGAAATTGAGGCAATAATTAATAGCCTACCAACCAAAAAAAGTCCAGGACCAGATGGATTCACAGCTGAATTCTACCAGAGGTACAAGGAGGAGCTGGTACCATTCCTTCTGAAACTATTCCAATCAATAGAAAAAGAGGGAATCCTCCCTAACTCATTGATGAGGCCAACATCATCCTGATACCAAAGCCTGGCAGAGACACAACAAAAAAAGAGAATTTTAGACCAATATCCCTGATGAACATCGATGCAAAAATCCTCAATAAAATACTGGCAAACCGGATTCAGCAGCACATCAAAAATCTTATCCACCATGATCAAGTGGGCTTCATCCCTGGGATGCAAGGCTGGTTCAACATTCACAAATCAATAAACATAATCCAGCATATAAACAGAACCAAAGACAAGAACCACATCATTATCTCAATAGATGCAGAAAAGGCTTTTGACAAAATTCAACAGCCCTTCATGCTAAAAACGCTCAATAAATTCGGTATTGATGGAACGTACCTCAAAATAATAAGAGCTATTTATGACAAACCCACAGCCAATATCATACTGAATGGGCAAAAACTGGAAAAATTCCCTTTGAAAACTGGCACAAGACAGGGATGCCCTCTCTCACCACTCCTATTCAACATAGTGTTGGAAGTTCTGGCTAGGGCAATCAGGCAAGAGAAAGAAATCAAGGGGATTCAGTTAGGAAAAGAAGAAGTCAAATTGTCCCTGTTTGCAGACGACATGATTGTATATTTAGGAAACCCCATTGTCTCAGCCCAAAATCTCCTTAAGCTGATAAGCAACTTCAGCAAAGTCTCAGGATACAAAATTAATGTGCAAAAATCACAAGCATTCTTATACACCAGTGACAGTCAAACAGAGAGCCAAATCAGGAATGAACTTCCATTCACAATTGCTTCAAAGAGAATAAAATACCTAGGAATCCAACTTACAAGGGATGTAAGGGACCTCTTCAAGGAGAACTACAAACCACTGCTCAGTGAAATCAAAGAGGACACAAACAAATGGAAGAACATACCATGCTCATGGATAGGAAGAATCAATATCGTGAAAATGGCCATACTGCCCAAGGTAATTTATAGATTCAATGCCATCCCCATCAAGCTACCAATGAGCTTCTTCACAGAATTGGAAAAAACTGCTTTAAAGTTCATATGGAACCAAAAAAGAGCCCGCATCTCCAAGACAATCCTAAGTCAAAAGAACAAAGCTGGAGGCATCACGCTACCTGACTTCAAACTATACTACAAGGCTACAGTAACCAAAACAGCATGGTACTGGTACCAAAACAGAGCTATAGACCAATGGAACAGAACAGAGTCCTCAGAAATAATACCACACATCTACAGCCATCTGATCTTTGACAAACCTGAGAGAAACAAGAAATGGGGAAAGGATTCCCTATTTAATAAATGGTGCTGGGAAAATTGGCTAGCCATAAGTAGAAAGCTGAAACTGGATCCTTTCCTTACTCCTTATACGAAAATTAATTCAAGATGGATTAGAGACTTAAATGTTAGACCTAATACCATAAAAATCCTAGAGGAAAACCTAGGTAGTACCATTCAGGACATAGGCATGGGCAAAGACTTCGTGTCTAAAACACCAAAAGCAACGGCAGCAAAAGCCAAAATTGACAAATGGGATCTCATCAAACTAAAGAGCTTCTGCACAGCAAAAGAAACTACCATCAGAGTGAACAGGCAACCTACAGAATGGGAGAAAATTTTTGCAATCTACTCATCTGACAAAGGGCTAATATCCAGAACCTACAAAGAACTCAAACAAATTTACAAGAAAAAAACAAACAACCCCATCAAAAAGTGGGCAAAGGATATGAACAGACAGTTCTCAAAAGAAGACGTTCATACAGCCAACAGACACATGAAAAAATGCTCATCATCACTGGCCATCAGAGAAATGCAAATCAAAACCACAATGAGATACCATCTCACACCAGTTAGAATGGCGATCATTCAAAAGTCAGGAAACAACAGGTGCTGGAGAGGATGTGGAGAAATAGGAACACTTTTACACTGTTGGTGGGATTGTAAACTAGTTCAAACATTATGGAAAACAGTATGGTGATTCCTCAAGGATCTAGAACTAGATGTACCATATGACCCAGCCATCCCATTACTAGGTATATACCCAAAGGATTATAAACTATGCTGCTATAAAGACACGTGCACACGTATGTTTATTGCAGCACTATTCACAATAGCAAAGACTTGGAATCAACCCAAATGTCCATCAGTGACAGATTGGATTAAGAAAATGTGGCACATATACACCATGGAATACTATGCAGCCATAAAAAAGGATGAGTTTGTGTCCTTTGTAGGGACATGGATGCAGCTGGAAACCATCATTCTCAGCAAACTATCACAAGAACAGAAAACCAAACACCGCATGTTCTCACTCATAGGCGGGAACTGAACAATGAGATCACTTGGACTCGGGAAGGGGAACATCACACACCGGGGCCTATCATGGGGAGGGGGGGAGGGGGAGGGGTTGCATTGGGAGTTATACCTTATGTAAATGACGAGTTGATGGGTGCAGCACACCAACATGGCACAAGTATACATATGTAGCAAACCTGCACGTTGTGCACATGTACCCTACAACTTGAAGTTTAATAATAATAAATAAATTAAAAAAAAAATTCTAATATTTATTTTTGAATCTACATTATTGAAATATGGTGATTCTTAACTCTCATTTTGTAGGTGTTTAAAAGTAAAAGAATGTTAAAAAATTACCTGCGTAAATATTAACATATTAATACATACTCAAACTTATACATATAATTTCAATGAGTTTATAGATAATTCATAGCCAACTTCAAGGTAACAGTCATGAACACCTTTTAAAAACATTGAATGTACCACATATAGAAAAGAATTGTCTTTCCAATAACATTTTCTTTGGATAATCACACTTATAGTTTTTTTATTTTTATTTTTATTTTACTTTGAGACAAAGTCTCGCTCTGTCGTCCAGGCTGGAGTGCGGTGGCGCGATCTCGGCTCACTGCAAGCTCCGCCTCCTGGGTTCAGGCTCTTCTCCTGCCTCAGCCTCCCGAGTAGCTTGGACTACAGGCGTCCGCCACACACCCGGCTAAGTTTTTGTCTTTTTAGTAGATACGGGGTTTCACCGTGTTAGCCAGGATAGTTTCAATCTCCTGACCTCTTGATCCACCTGCCTCGTCCTAATCCACCTGCTGGGATTACAGGCGTGAGCCACCGCACCCGGCCCACACTTATGGATTAATCAGGTTGGCCAACATGGTGAAATCCCCTCTCTACTAAAAATTCAAAAATTAACCGGGCGTGGTAGTGGGTACCTGTAATCCCAGCTCCTCAGGATACTGAGGAAGGAGAATCGCTTGAGCTTGGGAGGCGGAGGTTACAGTGAGCCGAGATCACGCCACCGCACTCCAGCCCGGGTGACAGAGTGAGACTCCATCTCAAAAAAAAAAAAAAAAAAAAAACACAAAAAAAACAAAACAAGTTAAATGTTATCCTAATAAAAGTGTAGCAGAATATAAACAACATTTAAATACTGCTTAAATAGCCATGTGCCACAGAAATTATCATTAGGTTTATACTTTTATATCAAGAGTACAATGATAGCTATTTCTTTAAAACTCCATAGAACTAAATCATTTGTGTATTGATTAAGAATATTTCTTGTTGACTATTTTGTTAGTTTTAAGAAATTCAGTGAATACTACAATGAAGATTTTATGGTTGCCTATGCACAAAAAATTTTAAAAATTAACTGATTTAAACAACTTTTCTGTTAATACAGAGGTAAATTGTTAACCATTTTTAAATCATATATTTAATTTCTATGCTATGATTACTAACCATTTGTTTTAAGAAATAAAAGGCATAATAGCTCTAGTTTAAAAAAATAAATAAGCCCTTATTTTCTTCTCACCATATGATCATGGAACTTTTAACATTCATTTTTTGTTGTTGTTTCCATGGAGCATTTCCAAGTGATGCCTTACTTCTTTTCTGTAATGCCTATCAGCCCCCTAGGATTAGCTCCATCACATCTACCACTTGGATTATTGAAACAGTCTTTTAACAGAATGAATTATCTCATGCTCCAATGCAATATAAAAACCTCTTTCAAATTAATCTTACTACATTTTATGTCTGACTATATAAATGTTCTGCTCAGTCTTCAGTGGACTCCCAATTGCCTTTTTCTTCAATAAAATCTCCAAATGAGCTTTTGAAACTTCAATTAAAATATGACACAAAATTTCATTTGCTGACATTTATTAAAAATGATTTACTGAGAGCATATTTTACAATGCATTATGTCATACATTTGAGATTACACAGATAAACTATACAATATCTTATTCAAATGGCGCATAATTTAGTAATACATATAGCAAAGTCAATCTGATATGGAAAAATGTAGGTGTGCTAACGGTATTTAGGAAAATTTTTTTAAAAACTGCATTAAAGACTGAAAAAAATCCTCATGTGGAAAATACTATCTAGTAGAATGTATTCTCCCCAGTGTATTCAGCCTAACCGAACGCCTTCCACAGCTGAGGTAGAGTCACTGATTGTTTCAGCTAACATGGGATAGATTTTGTACTGCCTTTTCTCATGGGATAATTTCTTTCATAGGGATAATGTTCCACATGGTGAATATAAATAGTGAAATTTGTCTTTTGGAAACTCTGTTAAGAAACTAAATGTAGCCTCCTTTCAGGGAGATCTCCTCAGTCCTCTGACAGCAACATGATCTAATATTTTCTTAAATACTTCAGCAATTCATGTGACCATTCCTAACATATCCATTATCTTTATAGAAGGGAAAGGATAAAGTTGGATATACAACTGAGGACATTTCCCCACAAGGTTTTGAAGGAGTGGCTTTGCTTCTTTTTGCTGCTTATAGTTAATACTAAAGAAAGGAGATACATTGAGATAACAAAAAAAAAGGGAAACTGAACTTCATAATTTTGAAAATTGTCAGCTTGTGCAGAATGCAAAAGATGATAAAATTAGGAGGTTCATCATCAGGAAAGTGTGCTTTGGTGAGAAAGCCCAGGTTGGGGTGGGACATTTGTTTAGTGTCTTGATAAGATCGAAAGGTCAGACTTTTCTTTCACACAGAGGTTTATTTGAAGAAGTTAACATGATTCAATAAGTAAACATTGAAATATTTACATATATTAAATAGTCTTCAAATATTACATATATTAATATATGTACATATATTACACACATATATATATACACACAGTGAACTATTATATGAAAAAATGCTCAATATCGCTAATCATCAGAGAAATGGAAATTGAAGCCAAAATGAGATTTTATCTCACACTGGTTAGAATAGCTGTTATTAAAAAGACAAAAGATAAAAAGCATCAGTGAGCATATGGATAAAAGGGAACCTTTGCACACTGTTGGTAGAATTGCAAATTAGTACAGCCAGGGAAGTTCCTAAAACAATTAAAAATAGAACTACAATATGACCCAAATATCTCACTACTGGGTACACATACAAAGGAAATGGGGCAGTATGTAGAAGCAATAGCAGCACTCCAATGTTTATTGCAGCATTATTCACAATAGCCAAGATATGAATGCAAACTAAGTGTCCATCAGTGGATGGGAGGACATCATGTTAAGTGAAATAAGCAGGCATAGAAAGACAAATATCGCATAATCTCACTTATATGCATAATGTGAAAATGTTGAACTCATAGAAGCAGAGAGTGGAATGGTGATTTCCAGGAGCTTGAGTTTGGGGATAATGGGGTGAAAAGTTTGAGGAGAGGTTAGTCAAAATATACAAAATTTCAGTTAGGTGGGAGTAATAAATTTAAAAGAGCTATTGTACAAGATGGTGCTATAGTTAATAACAATATATTGTATTCTCAAATATTTCTGAGAGTAGATTTTAAGTTCTCTCACTACACATACACACAAACACACACACACACCCCATATGTAACTTCAGAGTAACCATTCCCCAATGTAAATATATTCCAAACATTTGTACACAGCAAATACACACAACTATTATTGGTCAATTTTAAAGGTATTTAAAAGAAGAATTATGTATGAAAAGATAAATAAAACTGAATTTTCTGGAAATAACTACAATTAAATTGTCTTTTATATACTCACAGATATGTACAGTTATCATGATAGTTATTATTAGAATATTTTCATTATCTCAGAATAAACCCTCCACCTCTCTGTTATTATCCCATCCAATCTCTTGTTCCCAGGTTTAAGCACTCACTAATATGTTTTATTTCTACATAGGTTACCCTATTCTGGACTTTCCTATCAATGGACTCATACAATTTTTGAACTTTTGTAAGTAGCGTTTTTTGTTTAGCATAATGTCTTAAAGACTGATCCAAGTTGTAGCGTGTATCAACCCTTCATTTCTTTGTGTGGCTGAATGGTATTCCATTTTATGAATATACCATACTTTATCCCTTCATCTTTTGATGAATAGAAAATTGTTGTAAATCATTTTCTAAATATTTAATTTTCTCATTTCTACAGTTGGTGTGATTGAAAGTAAAACTCCATTAAGCAATTTAATATAATCAAATATTTTATGAAGTTTCTAGGTTGATATTTGTTGTTTTGTTTGCTTTTATATTTTACTTAATACTGGATCTGAATTCACTTCACCATAGGCTGTTACGATTATCCTAATAGATATGAGTTTTAATAGTTGTTTTACTATTTGATTCTTATATCTTTCCATTTTTCACAAGAGTGATTTTCATTTTACTATTTTAAATAATATATATAGTATCATAAGATTTTATACTGCTATGTTTAGATAAATACATGGTATATTTTTAAGTATAAATTATTTTTGTCTTAAATATATTTTCATATCTGGTTAAAAATATATTTTCCTGTTTTTTCTCTTTTAAAAGTATTATTTTTATCTTGTATATAAAATTTATAATTGCATTACCAACTTTAAAATCATCTTTAAATTTTGCATTCCATTGTTTGACAACAGCAAAATTTGGAGATGGTTTAAATCCTTTTCCCCACACCGGTGTTATTGTGTAGCTTTTGGTTAGTCAAAGCTCACTTTTCACATTACAGTTCTATAGTTTTATGACACTTAGGTTTTAGAATTTCATTGTAAAGGGTATTTCTATTTTTTCTATCATTAATTTCATATTCTTTTTGATATTTAGTTATTCTTGGATACATAAGTTGCTGTCATATATTTAGACTATAACTAACTCTTTTTTACCAAACTCTTATTAATTGTAATTTTCTTATTTTCTCAGTTTTTCTAGATGTTATGATGCTATTTTATATCTTAATGGTTTAGTAACTAAATTGGTCTTCAAATATTACATACATTAAAGTTTTCCATTGAATATTTTATACGACTCAATTGAATACTATTACATTTGTGAATTAATACAGTATCCTCATAGGTTTCTGCTACCAAAGATAACCTCTATACCTTTGCAATACTCATCATCTTCATGTGTTCTGAAATTTTATGTTATAAAATGCCTCAGGGGGAATCTGGGAAAATAGCAGATAGGAAGCATGAGGAATCGGTCTTCCCACCTACACAATAGCGTGGACAAAATCATTCTGTCTGATGTAACTATTTTGGAATTCTGGAATCTATTAAAGGCTTGCAACTTCAAAATAACGCAATTTTGGTCAATTTAAGCTCTTCAGACAGTATTAGTTCCCCAGCCCTGTGACAGGCAGCTGTGCACTTGTTCCTGGAGAAACCTGCACACAACTTACAGGAGCCAGGATGACCAAAAAGATTCTGTCTCCCTCCTCCAAATCTTGAGGTCCTGTGCACTGATCTTTGACTGCTGCTGTATGTATCTCACAGAGGTACAGGAAGATAGGCAGCCGCTGTTATTGCCCCTTTTATCACTGTTACAGTTTCTCCCCCTCCAGGCTGAAGTGACTTCTTGAGGATTTAAAGAACCAGCATCATTTTTCTTTCCTTCATTTCTCTCTCTCTCTCTCTCTCTCTCTCTCTCTCTCTCTCTCTCTCTCTCGTGGGGGGTGCAGAGACAGATGTTAAAGACTAGGACATTCAAAAGGAATGGAATATACGAAGGAAATTAGAATGTGACTACATATGCTCAGGGAAAGCTATGAACCCAGAAAAAACTGAGAAGCATAAATTTATACCACAGGCTGATATTTGACATACAGATCCTACAACAATCAAGAAATAAAAACAATGAAGATAATAAGAGAAAGCAACAATCTCTGGGGAAAGAGAAAGATAAATTTAAGACTTACCACATTATTAGATTCAAATGTCAGTTTTCAACAAAAAAAATTACAAGACTTAAAAGAGAGAGCCGGGCATGCTGGCTCATGCCTGTAATCCTAGCACTTTGGGAGGCTGAGGTGGGAAGATCACTTGAGCCCGGGAGTTTGAAGCCAGCCTGGGCAAACATGGCAAAACCCTGTCTTTACCAAAAACACAAAAATTAGCCAGTCTCATAACCCAGTGTCTAAATAAATAGATAAAAATCCAAAATAAAATAATTAAAAATATACAAGACAGAAAATTATGACCATTGAAAGAAAAACAATCAATCAACATAAACCGTTTCTGAAAATGTCCTGCAGGCTAATTTATCATATAAAAACTTTAAAATAACTGTTAAAAGATATTCATAGAACTAAAGAAAGATGTAGAAAAAGACAAAATGATGCATGGACAAAATGAAACTATCAATAAAGAGATTTTAAAAAACTGAAAATAATTGAAAAAAATTCTGGAGCTGAATGTTACAATAACTAGTTTTTTTTTTTTTAATTGAAAAGACGGATCCAAAGACAGATCCAAGCAGGTATAGGAAAGAATCAGCAAAATCAAAGATTTTACAATAAAAATTATTGAGATAGAAGAACAACAAGAAAAGAGAATACTGAAGAAGTAAACAAAGCCTAAGGGACATGTGGGACATCATCAAGAGGAAATACACATGCAGGTAGTACCAGAATGAGAAGAGAGAAAGAGGCAGACAGATTATCTGAAGAAATACTGACTGAAATTTTCCAAATTTTATGAAAGATAAATATAAACATCCAAGATGCTCCACAAACTTCAAATAAGATGAACTCAAAGAGACCAATCCACACCTTGACACATTATAATACATTTGAAAGACAAAGACAATGAGAGAATCTTGAAGGCAGTAAGAGAGAAACTTGTCACATACAAGAGATCTTCAATAAGATTATCAGTAGATTTCTCATCAAAAACTTTGGAGGATAGAAGGCAGTGGGCCAACATATTCAAAATACTAAGGAAAAAAAAAAAACTGTCAACGAAATTTGATATCCAAAAAAAAGTCTTGACCGGGCACAGTGGCTCACTCCTGTAATCCCAGCACTTTGGGAGGTCAAAGTGGGCAGATCACGAGGTCAGGAGATCGAGACCATCCTGGCTAACACGGTGAAACCCTGTCTCTACCAAAAATACAAAAAATTAGCCGGGCATGGTGGCGGGCTCCTGTAGTCCCAGCTACTCGGGAGGCTGAGGCAGGAGAACGGTGTGAACCTGGGAGGTGGAGCAGAGCTTGCAGTGAGCACTCCAGCCTGGGCGACAGAGTGAGACTCCATCTCAAAAAAAAAAAAAAAAAGGTCTTACAAAAGTGAGAAATTACGACATTTTCAGTTAATTAAAGAAGGAGTTTGTTCCACTATAGCTGACCTGAAAAATATGCTCTGGGAAATTCTGCAGGGTAAAATGAAAAGAAACTAGACAGTAACTCAAATCCATACGAAGAAATGTAAATCTCAGTAAAAGTAAATATATGGGCAATTATAAATGTTAGTAATATTATAACAAGGGCTTGTAACTGTACATTTTTGTCTTCTACATTATTTAAGAAACAAATACATTTTAAGAAAACAGTTATTAGTCTAAAAGTTAGTGTTGTTTTATTTTCATTTTATAGACACGGAGTCTCATTGTGTTACCCAGGTTGGTCTTGAGCTCCTGGGCTCAAGTGGTTCTCCTATTTTTGCCTCCCAAAGTTCTGAGGTTACAGGTGTGAGCCAACAAGTTTGGCCTTAAAAGCTATTGTAATTTTTAACTCTGGTTTGTTGCTCTAGAATTTGTTTCTATATAATTTAAAAGAGAATGCATTTAAGAGAATTACTAGTTTATGTTTTGGGGAATACAATGTATAAAGAAGTCCTTTTATGTTATCCACAACCAAGAGGGGTAGGAATGGAGTTGTTGAAGGAGCGGATTTTTTGTGTGTTATTGAAGATAAGCTAATGTACATTTAAGGCAGAATGGTATAACCTTTAGGAACATAGAGTTTTAATTTTCTAAGATAAAAAGGTTGGAGATGGAAGGTGATCAGTAATGGTTACCTAATAGTATGAATATATTTAATGAGAGTGGACTGGACATTTAAAAATAGTTAAGAGAGTAAATTTTATGTTATGTACATTTTACCACAATACAAATATTGGTAAGTTAATAATTACCCAATTAAAAAGTGGGGCAGGATGTAAAGAGATTTCTTCAAAAAAGTTTATACAATTGGCCGATAAACATATAAAAAACTCTCAATATCATTATACTTCAAATAATGGAAGTAATATCATTATCAAATCATATCATTATGGAACTTCAAATCAAAAGAACCATAAAAATCCACTGCACAGTCACTAGCATGGAAATAATTTAAAGGATAATATGCATTAGGATGTAGAGAAATCAAAACCCTCATATATTGTTAGAAATATAACATGATGCAGCCATTCAGAAAATAGTCTGGCAGTACTTCAAAAAGATGACCATAAAGTTGCCATATATATAGCACTCCACTGGAATTGCATACCAATTCCCTTAGGTATGCAGCTAAGGGAAATGATAAAATGTAAAGCATATACATGAATGTTCATCGCAGTATTATTCGTAACAAAAAGTCAAAGCAGCCTAAATGCTATCAACTGGTGAATGCATAAATAAAATATAGTACTCCCGTAAAATGGAAAAGTATTCTACCTTAAGAAGAAATGAATAATTGATATGTGCTAGAATCATGGATAAACTTTGAAAACCTTATGCTAAATGAAAGAAGCTACACATAAATAACCACATATTGGATGATTCCATTTGTACGTTCTTGAATAGGCAAACATTATTCGATATATATTGTCTTAAATAGGCAAATCCTTAGAGAATAAAAGTAGACAATGGTTGTGTAGAGCTGGGGAAAAGGAGAATGGAAAATGTTCATGGATACAGGTTGTCTTTTAGGGTGATGAAAATGTTCTAAAACCATGGCGATGGTTGTACAACTCTGAATATACTAAAAATTATTGATTAAATAATGGATGGTTGTATGGCATATGAATTATATCTCAATAAAGGTGTTTTTACAAATGAACATGTTTCAAGTTTATACTTTACTCCACAGAACACAGTTCTTAAGGATATTAGTAATTAAGCAAGCCCATTAAAATATCTGAATTTAGCAAAGTCAAACAGCCTTTTTATGGTAGGGCTCATCAGAAATATTAAAATTCTAATATGCACTATGATCCTTGTGATTTTTATGTGGGAATCAAACATAACTATTGACATTGAGGCATTTTATTCTGCTCTTCTGTTAGTAACTGGTTGCATGCATTTCAGGGAACGCCTTTGGAAAACGGTGTTCTATGACTGTCGTTTCTTTCCCAGTCTAGCCTAAAATGTTGTGCACAACTTTTCTTGTTCTTCTTTTAAGGATCATTTTGTATTTGAAAAAGATTATTAGATTATATATTTTCACTGGTTCAAACTTAAATAAGCCTTTAAATTACGCACAAACTGATTACTTCCTTATAAACTACTCTCTCATCTAGATGGATGTATATTAATGAAAATCTGTAGGCACAGTCACTAGCATGGAAATAATTTAAAAGACAGTTTTTCTTTACTTATAAAGAAAAGCTAAGTATTCTATAGGCACAGATATAAATAAAGTTATGCTCTTTAGCAAAACCAGAATGAGCTAGTTGAAGAATGTGATATATAATATATTAAGAATATTGCATCTGACCAATGATATGTTCTGAAGTTTAGCTGGCCTTTAACATAGTTTTATATATTCATAATATAATTTTATACATATGAATATTATATAAATTAGATTGACATTTAATGTTTTATATTCTTGAAGGAAGGACATTATGCTTGGTGTGAAAATACCTTCAAAACGAAGTGAGATAAATGTATATATATCCAAAAACTATAATTACATTTTTTATTGTGGTAACAACACAAAATGAGATCAACCCTCTTAAATTTTTAAGAGCACAATATAGTATTATTATCTATAGGCTCCATGTTGTACAGTAGATTTCTAGGATTTATTTATCTTGCATAACTAGAATGTTACACCTTTTAGCATCTCACCAAATTCCCCTCACCCCAGTCCCTGGCAAATGCCAATGAATATTGGATAATTATTTTTATCAATGAAAGCAACATTAATGACTGATCTTGTCACTTCCTGGATTGACTTGATCCATTTCACAGACAGTGTTCTCATCTAGGTCTTGTATTTGACCTATATGCTCCCTCAGATTTCTACTTCTAAATTCTTATTACCTATATCTAAGTAAATTTAAAAAAATAATTTGCCTGTCTGGGTGTGGTGGCACGTGTAATCTCAGCATTTTGGGAGGCCAAGGCGGGTGGGTCATGAGGTCAGGGGTTCAAGACCAGCCTGGCTAATACAGTGAAACCTCGTCTCTACTAAAAATACAAAAATTAGCTGGGCGTGGTGGCACATGCCTGTAGTCCCAGCTACTCAGGAAGCCGAGGCAGGAGAATAGCTTGAACTCAGGAGGCAGAGGTTGCAGTGAGCTGAGATCGTGCCACTGCACTCCAGCCTGGGTAACAGAGCTATATTCTACCTAAAAAAAAAAAAAAAAAAAAAAAAAAAAAAAATTCCTGCCACTATCTATATACCAAATTAAATTGTATTATAATGTGAAAGTTTGCTTTCAAATACACTCTAATCTTCTTTAAACTGTCTGTGATTTTAGGAATTTAATAGTTGAATAATGCAAATAGTTAAGTCAGCTCCTATTTCTATGACTGTTTCTGGTTCTATTTATTGTAGAAAAAGAAAGAAAAAATAACTTTCCTTCACTGAATATCACGTCAAAAATTTGTGACCACAAAGGGCATTCAGTTTTGTTGCCATGGGAGCATCTGGCATCTGCTCTGCTTGGATAGTCCTGGGAATGGAAACTTCCAGCAGCGAAACGTGTTCCTTACAACTTTTTGGGCCTTGGTGGCTGTAATTTTAATGATGATCAGCTGTCATTTTTATGCACAGAGTTTCATTACAAGATAGTGAACTTATTTTTTTTGATCGTGAACTTTAAAGTATTAATAAGGTAGATTTATACGACGCCAAATCAGTAATTTAAAAACAATAAAAGAGTTTTTATCATTAGATTCCATTTTAACTGTAGTAAAAAAGAAATATGTAAATGCACTTGGTTATTTAGGTATATTCTGAGTGATTACTTATAAAGAAGAACTAAGTATTTAACTTTTATTTGGCTCTCTCTTGTTTGCCTCACATTATAGTATTTCAATTGTGGAGCAATATTTTTGAAGTAAAATGTTTTTGAGTTTTTCTATGTCTTTTTGTAATTCAGAATTGTAGTGTGGTATGTTTGGTTTTGATGGAACCACTGGAGTTAGAGTTAGAGAGGTCAACACATGCAAAGCATGGGACCATGCACAATGACACAGATTCTCCTTGATTTCTCTTAGTACATGTTTAATTTCTGTTAGAATAATTCTGCCATATTTTAAGTTGGAGGATTTACAGTACTCACAGGCATTTCTGCTTCTAAGAAGAACTTCTAGGCAGTGATTTAGCTTATTGTGAAATTGGAATAAAAATGCTTCTTCTGTGCTTTGCCTCTGCAGACTCCGTTGCATACATTCATGTATGCCTTTTGAGTAAATAAATTAATGAATCATCACTCTTTTACATCAAAACAATTGTGGTTTGGGTATAATGATTGATAAAAGGAGGGAAAACTGAATTTCAGCCTTCTCTTTCTCCCTTTGCTGAAATTGTATGTATGGTGTACAAACTGCCTAGCTGTTTGCTGTTCTTCTTCCAGTCTTGCTGCCTAATTGCCTTAGTATCTGATGTTTGCTCCTGGATATCCTTTATCAGTGAGAGTGAATTTCCATCACACTTCTCAATGGCCAATGATCCCAAAATTCTTCTTATGGCTTGCATCAAAACATATATATGCTATTATACACACTTTACTAATTGTATCTGGAATTTTATTGTATTTAAAAAGAAGGGTAAATGAAGCAAACTCATAGTCAGCTACCTAAACCTTTAGATTTCTTTCACTTATTTATTTTTTGCCTGGAGGGTCACTTTGACTAAAAGATTAGTGCCATTCTTTTTTTACTTATTCTCTTATTCATCTACTATCATAATGTGGTCTCACATTTATTCTAAACTCACTGGAAAACTTTAATTGGATTCAACAACATTTAAGAAGGTACTTGTACTGGCAAATTACCCCCAAGCTTTAGATTGAAAACAACATAATAGTATGGAACAAAGAGGAAAAAAACTTTGTTTCTTTAATTTTTTCAAAATGTCTTTCCTTTAAAAGTTATTCAGGATGAATTTCCACTCTTTCATCTGATATGCTAATCTGAGTGTTCATTACAGAATATTGTTTATGTACCTTAAACTACTTGGGAAGCATTACATGACAGCTGTCTTCTTAATATCCTCACGGAAATTAGTTCTTCTATTTCAGGAATCTATCCCAGTGATCCCAATATGGCTCCCTATATAAATATGTAAATCTATTTCAGAATCACCCGCAGACTGTGTATTATGGATGTCTGTGATTCAAAGTACTTGAGTGCTAAAATATATATCTCTACACAATGATAATATGCAAATGGATTTAACTTGATATGATTAAAGCAATTAAAACTAATGATGCAATAAAAGACAGGTAGGTAGACACATATGCAAAACTTATTCACAGTAGTAAGCATTCTGCAATTAAATTTTTCTCAATAAAGTTAACACTTTTCATTAAAGAACTCGTGCGATTTACTAATTTAAATATCTATGTTATAAAATAAACATTTGCTTGTAATAAAGTTGATTTTTACCATTTATCACTAATCATTGACTAAGAAAATTCTTGCCTGCAATGAATGAAAGCAAAATTGTGGAAAAAATTAGCAATGTCACAGTTACCATTTTTGAATAATGGTTGAAGATATTGTGTATAATCATTTGTGTAAATTATTACTACAATAAGCATAAATGCTCTGTTGTAAGTATAATTTTAAATTATTTAAATAAAAGAATATTACTTATGGAACAATACATGAAATCTTTCATTAATTAATAATTCCTATTTAGGTGGAAAAAGAAATATCCTCTACGTTAGCGCTTTTATGGATTTTTGTTGCAGTTGATCAGTATACATATTGCTAATCATTCCTTTGTAGATTACATATTGTATATGTCAATAAAATGTGTAGAATACATATTGTAGATGTCAAAATTTATATGTCATTTAGAAATGACTATATCTAATTATACCTATGTGTAAATTTCAGTTAAACTTTTGCTTCCTGGTTAGGTTAGTTCTACATAAAATCCTTCACTTTGCAAACTTATAAGACCATTTAAAATCAACATTCTGATATATTATTTTAACACTGCACTGTGGTCATTTTAAAATGACATTTTAACATAGCAACCACAAACATAATATTGCTTAAATAAAATTATTAAAGCTCTTTATTGTGGTCCATTTCCCATTTTTGTCTTAAAATACACTTTAGTGATGAGTGTTATGAAACTACATTTTATGCATTTAAAAATAATGTAGTGTAATTGTTAGGATATTAAATTAATACTGTGTATTTTATTTAAATAAACAATATAATCAGTTATATTCAGGAAATAAAATTCATAAATAAAAATGTATCAGAAAAAATCGTGATTCCCAATGGATGCAATTGCCATTTATGATAGCTAAATCCAGTTGTAATTAATGCTTAACATTGTCAATGGTGAGATTTGAGAAAAATAAAAGTACAAGTGGTGTAATAGCACAGACATTTTGTGAAGAATTATATTAATTTTTAGGTAAATAAGCTCACATTTCTTCATAGGCATGGTAGAAGATAACATCACTATATCAATAATAGAAAGAAATAGTCCCCAGATTGTAGGTTTGAGAGGTTTTAAACAACTTAAAAATGGGAAAGAGCATTTTGATATAATTTAGTAGAAGTTGAATTATCCTATTAATTTTCCCAAATCCAATTATTTCATTGGTTTTTAAAACTATAAAGAATAAGTAGATATCTTTTGTTTAATCAAATATGCTCCTATAAATATAAGTATTTTATAATATGATTGATATTTCATATAATAATATCAATTATCAGTTAAATAGCAATGTATTCAAATTTCCACTAAAATTTGAATTCTAATACAATTAGAAAAAAAACTACACAGAAAAGATAGAACAATCTTGTATAAACATACTTACTGGAACATTATCTAAATGCTTCACCTTAAAGAATACATCTATTTTCATCAAAAGATTAAACAACTCATGTAAAATATGTCCCTTATGGATGTTTGAATCATTTTACAGAATATGTTCTTTAATTGTATTTGTCAATGTTAATTATTTTTAATAGGAGAAGGAAAGACATACTACATCACAAAATTAGCATATACTTATATTTTTATCTTATTTATTGAGGTTTCCAATGTTAATATAGCTTTAAGATGATAAGCTTTCATCAAGAACCAATGCAGCTATTATTATTTTAAAAGTATTTTTCTCATTAACAAGTACTATATGTATTTTATCTATTGAAAAGACTATCAAAAGTAGAGAAGTATAAATAAAATAATAGTAGTAATCTGTTTCCCAAATAGCCACTATTGCTTTTCTCCATATTTCCTTTAATGCTTTATTTTCTTTATGTATGTTTATTCTGTTAATTTATATCAAAATGCAATGTTAATACAATTTGCCCCCTCACAAAAAGGAATATATTCCATAAACATCAAACATTTTGATATTGATCTCTTGGTTTTATGTGGTTTTATTAAATTTCTAGACTTTTATTTCAAGATGTATTTTATTTGGGAAAAAATGGTGCCTTCCTAACAGATAATTTGATGCAAAATATTTTAGTAAGAGTAAACTTCTGACACTTTCAAGACTGTCCCCTATTTTTATATGATTTCTTTCTAAATTACATGCACATGAATTCTTAGGTACTCGCTATATAAAGATACAAAATATGGTACATACATGAGCTCTGAGCTACTTCACTATTCATCAATGGCAAATGCACAATACCTTAATGTAGAGAAGAAAGAACAGGAGATTTCTTAGTATTCACTATAAAGAAGTAATTAATTCAGTGTCCTATCTTGATCAGATTGCTTTTTCAGGAGCTACTAAATTATCTTTTATAGAAAAATTTTATATTAGATGTATCATAACACCATAACCTCTTCTTTACTTAGGCCTATGCAAATTTTAATGAAACTCATTAGATAATGCAACATATCCTACGTTTCATACGTTTTAGAATTTTGAATGGAACCTCAAATGATTTCATACTGAGTTTCAAGTTCCAGAGAAACAACATAATTTTTGTGATTCACTTTGTAATAAGAATCTTACTTTTTCCAGGTAAAATGGCAGGAATTTTGAGGATAAAATGCTAAGATAGTTTTTATTTGCACTTATTCTGCATTCGGTAACTTTTTCCTTCTGTCACTGCAAATGCAACTATAAAAAGCATTTAGAACATCTTCATCTGTCAAACAACCTATATGTACTAGATCAGCCCTTTTTAAACGGTGATTTGCATACAAATCACCCAGGAATCTTGTGAAAATGCATTATTTGTACATCTAGGGTGGAGAACTGTGATTCCACTTTTCCAACAAACTCTCATATGACGCTGAGGCTGCCTGGACACAGAAAACTTTGAATATTAATTGTACCCAGCAAAGAACTCCTCAATTGCTAGTCTTGATACGTTTATATCCTTCAAAACAATGTGTTTATAAATTTGCATATGTCCCTAAAGAAAATGAACTTAGAAACCAAAGGCAACTTAAGTAATTGTGTCTATAGACACAGTTATTTTACTGTCTGTAGATTGTATGGTATTTCCAGCGACCTCCACCCATTTCAACAGATTGGTCAACGCCTTCTGTTCTACAGAGAGTCCTCTATTTCACTCTTCTGCCGTGTTTTTCTGCTAAATGCAGCAAGAAAAATTGAGAGGAAGAAGACTTACAAATTTGAATTTCAGTGTTTCCACTTTTCATCCTCATTTTACAGTAGATTCATGAGTCCATAAATGAACATTTTGTTCTCCCCATTTTAACTTTTGTTCTCCTCTGATGTAAACTTTGTTTAAGTACTCTGTCTAGTTTTATGACAATTACTGTTTTCACTTTTACTTCAGTGTATGCCTTCACTCACACATTTTAGATTTGTTCAGTAAGGAGTTTGTCCACAGTATATATCCCAAATAAGTATTGCTTTAGAAACAGTGTTTTACTTTAGTATGTGTTATAGCATACATTATTTGGAAGGATAGCTTATCTATTTTTTCTCACAATTTGGTTTGGAAGTATGAGTACTGCTTTCTTCATAATAAAAAGTAATTTTTTTTTTTTTTTTTTTTTTTTTTTTTTTTGAGACGGAGTCTCGCTCTGTCGCCCAGGTTGGAGTGCAGTGGCCGGATCTCAGCTCACTGCAAGCTCCGCCTCCCGGGTTTACGCCATTCTAAAAGTAATTTTAACATATTATAGATACTATGTGCAGATTTATTTTAGTGAAGCCACAACCATGTTAGAAAGCCAGTCAACCTAGGCCAGGCGCGGTGGCTCAAGCCTGTAATCCCAGCACTTTGGGAGGCCAAGGCGGGTGGATCACGAGGTCAGGAGATCGAGACCATCTTGGCTAACACGGTGAAACCCCGTCTCTACTAAAAAATACAAAAGAATTAGCTGGGCGAGGTGGCAGGCGCCTGTAGTCCCAGCTACTCGTGAGACTGAGGCAAGAGAATGGTGTAAACCCGGGAGGCAGAGCTTGCAGTGAGCCGAGATCCGGCCACTGCACTCCAGCCTGGGTGACAGAGCGAGACTCTGTCTCAAAAAAAGAAAAAGCCAGTCAACCTAAATTTACTCAAGAATTCTGGAAGTAAATCTCTCATTATTAATGGTTTCTTTCAGAGAAGCTATACTTTTACATAGATTTCTATTTTTATCTATGTTTAACTTAATTTCTACTAATTAAAAAATACTGGTTTCAAAGATTTATTTGCAGAAAAAATGCCAGTTTTTATTAAGCAATAATAATTGTAACAATAATGCTCTTTTGAACACCTCTGAACACTTGTTCATCACTTGGCACAGTGCGCTCTGAAGGACTCAGTTAACAATTCCTTAATAATTGAAAGAATAAAACTAATGAAGAACGAGAATACAGATTCTATTGTTACTGCCTGTTTTATCTTGCCTCATAAATCCGTTTAGGTTATGCTTTCCGATGTGTGTTATAATACACCAATTTACATGACAAATAGAGAAAAGAAAATGCAGAAATCTATATTGATAGGGGTTGGAACTGCAATATCTACTTCAATTTTTCAGTGTGTGGATTTGTGCAATAGTTTCAATACACCGTATGTGTATGTGTGTTTGTGTTTATATATTATACTGCTTTATTTCTACTATGCATTCATTTATTAATTTAGTATGTAGGAGAAAATAAAACAGGATAACTTATATGGAATGCAATAAAGTATTTTCATGGGTGCCAATGATTGTATTGTCATGCAGCAGTTAGAGTGATTCTCAAGGCCCGATATGTCTTTTAACCACCCAATGCAAGCCCATGAAATAACTACCATGTTAGTATTATCAAGTAAATCTATTAACTATAAAATTGTTAATCAGTTGATTATATCATAACAGCAATGCTAACATGTTTTAATTAATTACCAATATATACAAGGCGTGGATCTAGTCTATATGACTATTGACTCTGAATTAGGTATTAATCTTATCGTTCTTTTATGGATGAGAGACTAAGTAACTTGCCCAATGTCAAGGAATTAGAAAGTGGCAGAGCTGAGACCAAAAAACAGTCTGGCTGCAGTGTTTTCTTAATCACTATGTTATGTTGCTTTTGACTGCTATCCTTCCATGTCCTAGGCACTCTGACACCTATTTTAAATGCAGTATATTACTAAGGTTCTCCATTTTCCTCCTGTTATCCTTACATGTGGTAAAACTAACTTGCTTATTCTTGTGTAGCCAATGAAAAATAGAGCCAAGACTCAGACACAAAGCAGTCTGGGACTAAAACCCATTTGTCTAATTATGTACTACACTATCCACTCTCTGTGTTCAGTTGATATACTTAATTTAGTTCCGCATCAACGTGATGGATTATAAATATTTAAATTTAACAGAGGTGAAACTCACCTTTCTGAAGATTTATGGGGTACAAATATAATTAGATGAAAGACAAATAGTAGATTAGATAGATAAATAGAGAGGAGCAAATAATGGAGCAAATAATGCTGGATTACTCACATTAAAACTAAGTAAAATCAACATATATAAAATATCATTCTTAGGGATGAAGATGTAGTTTAAGTAATCCTGATAATCATACTTGAAGTTTGGAGGGTAATAGAATAGGAAAGAAATTTAAAACTAAGATGGTGAGTAGACTATTCTGTAGACAGCAGGCACACATGCTTCATTCAAGCAATTACAGACTTTGGAGCTAAAATAAATCAGAGATATAGTTTCTTTTCAAAGTGTTACACATTTATTTATAAAGGTATGATGATTTGGTTTGGGGAATATTAATTATGACTGAATTAAAAGAAACAAGCACAGTGCTAAGCATGTAGTCAGTGAAGTATTTCTTTGGATTTTCTTCATTACTGATTCTTGGTAGTGAGCGCTATTTCCTTGGCATACAATAATTTTCTTTTTCCTTATTCTTGAAGGGTATTTTTAATGCATGTAGATGATGATGCTCATAGGAGTATTCTTTTGATATATCAAATAGCTCATTCCACTGTCATCTTTGTGGCAGTAGAAAACTCATAGGTGACTTTCATTACTGCTCTCTGAGTGTAGTATTTCTTTCACTTTAGTTACTCTTAAGATTTTCATTTTGAATGTGGTCCCTGTTATTTAGATTTGGTAAAATTTATATTCTTCCAGACTACATTGAGATTCCCATATTTATGAGTTAAGTTCTTCATCACTTCTGGAAAATGCTGGTCAATACTCTCTTCAAAGATTGCTCAGGTCCCATTTTCTGTCTCCAGTTTTCTGGACACTAATAAATAACTATGAGACCTCTCTCTCTGTTTCTGACCTTATTTTACATATTACATTTTTTTTCTCCAGATTATACTCAAGATTTCTTTGGACATATTTTCTGGTTCAACAGTTTTGTTTTCTTCACAAAAACAGATTGAATTTTACAATATACTGATCTTTTGAAGACATTATTTGACTTGTCTATTTTCAGTTCCCACTGCAATCCCCATCAGTTCTTCCTCCCTCACACGACCATTCCACCTTCTATGTTCTTTGTATCTTCTAGCAAAGACCAGATAATATCTTCTTTCAGAGTGTTTTTATGTAACTATATCTGTTCCAAAATATATAGTTTTATGAAACTTGAGGTGTATATTCTACTTATTTTCATGATCCTCAGAGGGCCTAGCAGAATGCTTTATTTGATAGCAGATTGCTTACCCTGGCCATTTTGTTTTGTTTTGTTTTAACTTTGAGAATAAAAGTATTTTGAATTGAGAAGAGTTTCAATATTTTTTGTTGGCATGCATGTAAAATTTAATCACAGAAGTTTTGATAAAATATAATTAAATGTTTACTTACAAATTTTACACTTTATAAAGTACAGAAAGTTGTGCTAAAATTTGGAAATAGTAAACAAATAAAGTTGGAAATAGTGCAAAAATAAATATCAACTAAAAATTAGTGGTAAGGTACTAAAAGTAAAATGCATTTCAAAATGCATATTCCATTCTCAGCTTAGCTGTAAAACTGAGAATGAGGTATTTTTTACTCATAAAATGTAATGGTAAGATAAGAAAAGTGAAATGATTTTAAAAATTTTAACTGATAAAATTTCCTGTACAGCCAAAAGCAAGGATTTGGTTATATATATAAATGATACCACTATTTTGAAAAACACCAATAGTTTACAATATCCTCCAAGTTTAATCCTCTATATTTGTTTATTTATTTTTAACTTCTTTGTAGTGCTCCAAACAATTTGCAGAGGGGTACAGATAGGTTTGGGAAACAAGTTAAATGAGATTTCTTTTTGCATTATTTAGATTTCCTTTGCAGGTTTTATTTCACATTAAAAGGCAGGTATAATGTTTTCATATTTGCCTGCATTATTTTAATATGTGTATTTTACTTTTTAATACAAATATAGTATTTATTTATTAAATCACCCAGAAAATGCTTATATTTATATATATTTGCATATATTTACAGCACAAAATACATTTACTATATCTTCAGTTTTTGGCAGCATGTATGCAATATTTATTTGAAAAAAATTCAGACACAAAAACATTGTCATAGAACATGCAGAAATAGTCACAGATGAACATTACATAAACAGCAAATCATGATCATAGTTTATGATGAAATGTTTTTCAACATTTTCTGATTCATTTTCTTTCATATCAAAGATTTCAGTCACTCCAGGAATATTATGGAGATGTGAAGATATTTGGAAGGAATATTTTTATATTGTGATATTGGTGGAATAGTATTAATATTATGGTAATAGCAATGGGCTGAGGAAGACTTGTAAATGAGAAAATCAGAAAATTTTAGGTAATAAAATATATTTTAAAGTTTCTGAAATTTTAAATAGCCTATAGAGGTCAACATTGCTTTCTCTTCTGGAATTAACAAGCCAAGACAGGAATAAAAGTTAATCTGTTGAATCAGAAAATACTTCTCTTTCTACACCACATTGTAGAAAAGCCACATCCACATATGCAACTAAACAAAAGAGACCACTTACTAGTAATGCAAGGATTTTAGCCCACATCTAATATCTGTATAACTCTCTTCTCCAATCATCTGTGCAAATGCCCACAACCACTGCACTCCCAAAAATAACAGTGACAGCATTATCTATTGATACTAACCACATGGTCTCTTCCAAACTATCTACAAGATTAGGAACAAGGACAGAAGAAAAGCTGTGAGAAACATTCCCGCGAGCATCATTTTGGGTATATATCAGGTCTTTCAAATAGAACACCAAGAAAGTCAACTCCATATCAGCTACTACAGGATTTGAAGAGATTTCTCATTGTCGGTAAAGGGAAATAAAAAATCTCTCTGGGATATTGTTTGAATCTCTTTGTCAGTGGCCCTGAAGCACTCATCAAATGTTTCATGCTTGTTATGGTTTTTTTGCATGTATTATATGAACTGATGTCATATTAAAAAGTTTCCTTCCAATTTGTGGCCATGTTAAATAAAATTCTGTATGGAATCCTCTATCTCTTATTACATGTTTCTGTTAGATGCTTTACCTATTCTGATGGCTTCAACTATCAGCCCATATCAGATGAATCATAACTGATCTCCAGTCCTATCCCTTCTCTGATAAAGCAATTTTACATAGCAACTGGTTGCTGAGCATCTACTTCTGTGCATGGCAGACACTAAATAACGAACACATTCCAAACAATATACATTATTTTTACTCTGTTTTCTTGCTGTGTGCTTTATTTCAGCTAATAGTGTCACTATCTTTACTAAAACTCAAATCTCTATTATCTATTTTTTCTTTTTGTTTTTGGAGATGGAGTCTCGCTCTGTTGCCCAGGCTAGAGTGCAGTGGTGTGATCTCAGCTCACTGCAACCTCCACCTCCCGGGTTCAAGTGATTCTCCTGCCTCAGCCTCCTGAGTAGCTGGGATTACAGGAACACACCACCGCAACCGGCTAATTTTGTATTTTTAGTAGACACAGAGTTTCACCATGTGGGTCAGGCTGGTCTGGAACTCCTGACCTCATCATCCACCTGCCTCAGCCTCCCAAAGTGCTGTGATAACAGGTGTGAGCCTAACTTTTTATTAATCATATATATAGTGCCATATAGCAAAGCAATTTATCATCACAATTTTCAAATAGCTCCTTATTTTGTCCTCTGTCTAGTTATCCATTTCCTTCAGATTATTTGTAATTTCATGGCCCTGGCTTCCCATGGAGTTTGTAGAATTAGTGTTTTCACTGGTCTGTCAGTCTCAGATTTCTATCATCTCTGATCTCCTTAAAAGGTGCACTTGATTTAGCTTCTTAAAATTATTAACACCTGCTACCAAAATTCTGTCTTTTGTAAAAATCAGAAACACATATCTCTGGGGCCAAAGTCTAGACCAGTATAAATAATCTAATATTTTTCTAGATAAGTGCCATTTTTGCTCACATATTCTATACCTATTTGCAGTAAACAATATTACGTAACCACCTACTTTTTAAAATGAAACAAAATGTTGTCATTTTCTTGTATTAACATTCCCTTACCCTTAACTCAGAGCAGATATGATCAGAAAATACCTGGGAAAGAACATTATTTTGCAAGAATGTAAAGAATGTTATGAGAGAAAAACACTGACTTTCTGAGAGGCACACTGACAAGACCTAACTTAAAATGATAGATAAAGAAAATTTATTCCTTGGGTGATCACATTTTCTCCATCTGCTGCATTATATTACAAACCTGCTTAATTTGCTTTTCAAATGCTAGCTAATAGCTGGTCTAAAGGTTTTCATATTTCCTTTTTGTGGTCCAAAATTTGTATGTTGCCTTTTAAATGGAATTATCTGTTTGAAATAATAAAAATAAAATCACACAATGCTAAGCTATATTAATAATTATTTACATTATATTGTAAATAGGTGTTAATTTTATATGATTTATCTAGATGAATAAAATTAAAAAAACGAGCATATTATTGTACTTCCATGCAGGCTTTAAATAAACCAGACCAAAAAATATGTAATTGCCATATCATGTGTGTAAATATTTTAAATGTGCCATGATCAAAGTTATTATTATTAATATGTCAAACTTCATAAACATTTGATAAAAACTTTGTATGAATTTAGAACTTTTTAAGGATTTTTTTCTTCGACAAGAAGATATACAATAAAATAATTCAATGTGTTTTCTTAGGCAAAAAAGTTAAAAGTGTTTTTCAGATAATATATAAAATGTTCATGTGTTATGAATTATAGACAGTTTTTAGAAATGCCTCTTTCAGAAATCCCTTTCCTAGATTTTCTAACATATATAAAGTTAATAATTTCATGAAGTATGCCAGTGATTTGTAAGCTGAACAGATGTTATGATTCTAGGACCTTTCAAAGCTACTTCAGTGAGACATACAGTAGTCAAATATCCCCAATATTAATAATTGCTATAACAGACACTCATATTATGTACCAATAATTTTTATAGCATTTTATAGTAGTTATCATATTTTCTTAAAAATAGTAAGTTTGAATATGCATTTGTTAAATACAAAAATAGATGATATAAATTTCACTTCCTGGAAGTTCTAAAAACATCTGTGGTATTGGAAGCCAAATTTGCTTGAATCTCGAGTTTTGAACAATTCACTTACTGAATCACTGGCCCTGAAAATGGACTTCTAGGCTCACACCATGTGATGCCAGAAGCTATTGCCCCAGTCCTGGGGACTTTGTCTGTCTAGACTTGAGAAAGAGGATCTGCCATACAGAGGCAATAAAGGTTCAGTTGACATACAGAGTAAGGTGGAGTACAGAAACCTCCTCTTGGGACATGCTTAGATAAGGTTAAACACAGTTTCTCTATTCGTTTCTCATATAGCATAGATATCTCATTTTCATCCTGAAGTTTCAGCTGCCCTGCATTATTCTTGTTCACAAAGCTGAGCTGGGGTGGTTGCTCTCTTCTAGCAATGCCATTATGATTAAATGAACAGTATTCTGTTTTTCAAAGTTGAGACTTCACATATAGAGATTCAACAATTTAAATAAAACTGTTTTTCTCCAATGCTTTCTGTGTAAGGGCTTCTACCAGTTACTTATGAATTCAGGAATAGATTTTTGTATTTAACCTGCATTTGTGGAGATTTTTAATCAAATGTTTCTCTCTGCTCCCTTTTGCATTTCCCAGTTCTAGCATTTCAGAGAAGAGATTTAGCCTCAGTTGACAAGCTGTAGAAGTCACTATCTGTAAGTCTTAGACTGACACAAGATCTTAGCTCACCTTTCGTAGAATTCTTTTCCACTCAATTGTTATGACAGATAAGGATAGCAATTGGAAGCCTTGCTAAGAAGCTAGGACCGATACAGAGCTGCTATGTAAGCATTTAAAGCATCTAGGTCATCAGGGCATCTGGATTGCATGAATAGGTCACAGAGCTAGTGGCTTCCATTGGCAGAGAAAAAATAAAAACATATTAAGATCAGAAGCTGCATGCACACCAGGTGGAAGGAGTTATTTCTCATCACTGAGGTAACACTAATGTTAGCTTGGACTTAGGTGAAGATAATTCTGTCTACTCAAAATTTTACTTGTCCTGTTTAGGTAGTTAATGGTCTCAAGACCTGAGATTGTAGGTGTAGGAAAATATGTCACAAGTTAAGTCACTAAAATCATACAGGAGTCAGCCCAAACATTGTATCTTTCAGAAAAAAATTATCTTGTTCTAACAGAGTAGGTTATGTTCCTTTATTGCTTGCTTTCATGTCACACTGTGTGTATTATTACTATCTCAATTCTCCATTATTTATTTGTCTGGTATCTGACATTCAATAAAACACATCAGTAAACATGTGTAATATGAAGGCATAAATGCTTATACTGGTATCTTAATGTCAAGGAAGGAATAGTTGAAAAAATGAAAAGAATGGATAAAAATGTTTTATGTTGCAAAAAAGCTTGTAGGTTTTGTGAATTAGGAGGCTTTTGCTAACCTTAGTGAAATAATTTTAATGAAGAAAAACACAACCTAAATTTAAATAGTAAAGAAGAGGTGATAAGCTGGAAAAATGAGCATAGACTACTGTTTCCAGAGACACAAATATAAAGAAAAGAAGAAAGTTATGTGATAATTAGGGAAGGATATTTGGTGGATCAAAGAACAAGTTCAGAGAAAGAGAAATGTTAATGAAATAAGCATACTAGGAATTTTATTAATTTTCTGTGTAATACAACAGGGACTATGACACCAAATGCAGGTGGTAGTTGTAATTAGCTTTTACCTGAGGTCAGATTCTCTGGAAGCAAGAAGCTAGGATAAGGATTTATGCACAAGTGATTCAATAAGGAAATGTTGTTAGAGAAACAGTACAGGGAGTAAAAAAAGCAAGACAGGAGAAAAGTCCAACAAGGTTGTGATTTCAAGTGAAGTTGCAGCCTCATCCTAATTCTGCAAGAAACTCAAAAATGAAAATTACACAGCAGAATATCTCTTACCTCTGGAAAGGTGACTGGACTGTCACACTCCTGTAAGTCATTGGCTAGAGGCTACCCTGAGAAGGCATAAAATCCCAGGAGAGAGCACTTTGAGTAGTCCATGACTTCAGGGGCCCACGTTAAGAGTAAAGCTTCTGTGGGACAAGAGCACAAAAAGGAAAGGGAATCTGAGAGGATCTTCTGTGCACAAAACTGACAGTAACAGTTACAGCTTTGGATAGAAGTGGGTTGACATTTTTTCCTTTGATATAGAAGACAAAAATAGAGTTTGACATATTAAGTTTCTTAGAATGCAAGAACTTAATGCAGTTATTTTCAGATGGCTTCTGTTTTCTCATGGAGGTAGGATGTGACTTCATCTGCTATAGCAAGGGTGGCTTAAGTATTTTAAGAAGATCGGAGGAAAGGCTCAAACCATAGTAAAATATATAAGAAGCATACCTCCTAATACATACATACATACATACACACACACACACCCATAGAGAGAGAGAGAGAGAGAGAGAGAGAGAGAGAGAGAGAGAGATTCTTTACTAAAATTGCAAAACCCAGGGCTTGCAATAGAAAATTCCTAAACAAGACTTTATTAACACAGTAAGGCTGGATCCCCTTCAGAGGGATAGCATACTGAATGCAACTAAAAGAAAAATCCATATGTATCTAGAGTTCTAAGCTGTTTACTTTTAGTAAAAATATAACTATTACATGGATAACACATCTTTTTGTCATAATGTCTATTGCAATTTTCTCTTGCTTACATATCTTTTGAGGAGGCCAAATTATAATCAAAAGGGCTTAAAGTGGTCAGATGGTTTTGCAGATGGGTTTATAATACTTGAAGAATTTAGTTGGCTATTGCTAACGATTATGGCTGAGATTTGCCTTTTGTTCTTCTTTCATGCGTAACCAACCCTTCCCAAATTTCAGGGTATCACACCTTATGCCATTTATTAATACATTCAATTACGTTTCACTTAAGTTTAACCCAGCAGGTGACATTCTGCCTCTTTCAGAAGACTTTGAATAACTGTGTTTCTACTCACTAATGTTGGTTTTTGAAGTTTAATTTTCATGGCAATAATTTCAAGAAGAGACTTGTAAAGGGAAACACTAGCATAGCAAAAGAGAATTGATAAAGTAAGTTTCTAGTAGCAAAAATTGGAGAAAGAACACAAAATTTGATATCTCACCACCTATTTACATTTGTAAACTATTTCGCAGAAATAATTAATAGTATTTTTAGTACGAAAATTAAAGGCAATGTCATTTGATGAGTGTAGCCAAAATTAATTCAGGTTTGGAATTGTTTTTGTGAGAAATGCAAAGAACAGACTAAAAAATGTGCATGGATAATAAACTGACCAAACTTAAAAACTTTACTCAGGAGTGTGCCTGGAGACATGATTGAGCAAGTTTTGGATGTTGGACAGGGCAAGGGAAATAAGTATGCCTGGAATAAGTCATCTAAAATGTGAAAAACTAGCCGAATAGGCAAATTCATGACTCCAGGAAAATAAAAAATCGATATTGAACAAAATAATATTTATGGTGCTAGAATTTGAAGTACAGGTGAAGTTTTTATGAAAGAACAGGTGGGATGAGGTTGATGAATAGGGAATAATGATGAGAGAGAAGGATATTAGAACTCAAGATTTCAGAGTTGTTAAAAGCAGGACTAGGCCTGTGTGTTACGGGTAATTGTCTGAATGAATTAAAGAGGAAAATGATTGTTTCCTTAAAAGTTGATGTTAAACTGTGCATATATTAATACCATGATATACTACTCAGCTATAAAAAGTAAAATATTTCTGATATATGCAACAACCTGGATAAATCTCTACAAAATTATACTGAGTAAAAAATGTCACTAACATAAGATTACATACTGTGTAGTTCCATTTATATGACAGTCTTGAAACGACATAATTATAGAAACAGAAAAGAGAGCACTTGCCCTCAGAGGTTAAAGGCAAGAATAATGAATGGGGAGGCTGGAAAGGATGTGGACCTGGCTATAATGCAAATGAAACGTTATTGCTTGAAGATAATTAAATGTAATTGAAAAACTGGTTTTCAACACCCATGGGTCAACTAGAAGCGTACTAACCACTTTCTTGGTCTTACTACTTGATAAGAAAAATATAGATAAAGGAACATCCTTCGCTCATGGATGCTGCAAAGAAATTCATACTATGCTAAGAGAGCAAGAGGACAGCAAAATAATAATAATAATAATTGATGGTGGTCGGTGACGAAATGAAGGAATTGTTTTAAAGTAAGGAGGGCCAGACGTCAGAGAAGAGTTTGAGACATAAGTCAGTTATGGAAGTTTCATTTCACGATGGGAATGACACGTGGTGAAAGAGGAAGGATGTATGATGCTGCCTGTATAAAAGAGTCTTATGGGCATTTCATCGACATCTGATTACATCAGCCCTAGTCCCCATAGAAATTTCCATCTCTGCAATGATGAAGAAAACTGACTGATAGAGACAAGTGAGAATTATAGTAAAAACAGTGTTATAATTAGAGAATACTAACAGGTTTCTTATGATGTAAAATGAGTCATCAAACTGCAAGGAAATTAGAGGACTGATACGTACATTACAGGACCATCTGATGAAAAGTATAGATTTATTTTCTTTATCATGGATGCATATACTCTTTGAGATTTGGCATGGGAATACCTCTGAAATTTTTCTTTTTTCTTTTTCTTTTTTTTTTTTTTTTGAGACAGAGTCTCGCTCTGTCCCCAGGCCGGAGTGCAGTGGCGCAATCTCGGCTCACTGCAAGCTCCGCCTCCCGGGTTCACGCCATTCTCCTGCCTCAGCCTCCTGAGTAGTTGGGACTACAGGCACCAGTCATGCCTGGCTAATATTTTTTAATTTTTTAATAAAATTAAAAAGACGGGGTTTCACTGTGTTAGCCAGGATGGTCTCGATCTCCTGATCTCATGATCCACCCACCTCGGCCTCCCAAAGTGCTGGGATTACAGGCGTGAGCCACCGCACCCGGCTGAAATTTTTATATGACTGCACAAATACACACATTTACAGATCATGAAAATGCCTTTGTACTTAAAATAAAGTATCTTGACCCTTAAAAAAAAATGAGTCATCATCTTGGTCCTCTGTATTACCATACATTTGAGTCAGTTTCAATAAGGTAATCAAAATGGAAAATTTGATAAAATAGTTGTATCACATTAAAATAATAAACATTTTTAATAATTGGTATATTAAACTGAAATTCACGTTATAAAAAGCATGCACATGTGTGTATAGGTTAATATGCATTATACATGGTCACGTATACTACTGACTTGATCTATACATGTGTACACACACATAAAGTGTTCTTGTTTAATTTTCTTTAAACCAATCATTACTGTGCCAAAATAAAAGGTAAGCTTTACCCTTCAAGAAAATCAGGAAGACCAGCTTTTCTATCATGCATCTCTACAACTCCCCCCACCATATGTGCAATATTTACACAAAGTGGTTTTCTGGTTCCAAAGGACCGGTCCTCTTTGCTTCTTCCTGGTTGCTAGAGAGGGAACCTAAGTGTGATCCCTTTGGAGCCCTCCAATTCCTCTACTGCTACCGTAAGTGACAGAATATAATGCTACCTCTGGCCATGTTGAAAGTCCAGTGCAGATACAAAAACTTAGGCAGTCTAAGGATATCCTCTGCTTTCTGCTACAGTCACTTTTGATGCTTGAAATTTCTGTTACTGCTGAAAACAATCACTTATTCTGATGACAGTCATGGAACACTTTTCCTCTTGTCAAAATTAGTATCTGAGGTTACCACATTTTTCTATTTCACTCACATGATTTCTGTGATATTCAAGTAAATGTTTGTCCATAAAAACCCTACAATTTAAAGGGGTGGATGAAAAGCCATTTTCTGTGCTTAGAAGTACTAAACAATATTTGCCACCAAATGTTGCTCTGTTGTTAAACATGGTTTTCTCAAAAGTAATTAGAGTTGTAAATATATTTATCCATGACAGACAAGCATGTGCTTATCTTGCTCAAAGGAAATAAACAGCTGCTCTACCTTGAAGTTATAAATACGTCGGGAGGTACCACTATTTCGGGATTATATAGATGAGGAGTATTATAACTTCTAAATAACTGATATTGTTGGATTTAATTGAATACTTGTCACGATTGGATAAAGCTATAACAATCATGAAGATTTTAGTTGTTGTTATAATTTTTTTCCTTAAAAATAAAATCAATTCTATTATTTTTATGCAATCTATAATACCGACCTAAGGTATGGAAAGTTATAGAAACAGATTTTAAAATTCCAAGGAAAGCAACCTTTGAAATGTATCATTTTGAAATATATCAAAATTCCAAGGAAAGCAACTTTTGAAATACATCATAAATAATATCATATATATTAATTATCTTCAAGCAATAATGCTTCATTTGCATTATAGCCAGGTCTGCATCCTTTCCAGCCTCTCCGTTCATTATTCTTGCCTTTAACCTCTGGCAACAAGTGTTCTCTTTTCTGTTTCTATAATTATGTCATTTCAAGACTGTCATATAAATGGAACTATACAGTACGTAATCTTATGTTAGTGACATTTTTTACTCAGTATAATTTTGTAGAGATTTATCCAGGTTGTTGCATACATCAGAAATATGTTACTTTTTATAGCTGAGTGGTATTTCATGGTATTCATATACACATAGCTGTCTGTAGAAAGCAAAGTAGAAACCCAGATGTGTCTTTTTATGCCTGTCATTTCCAATGCTTCTTGTACTTAAATTATAATTGATCACTTTTCACCATCTCTCTGCATTCAAACTCTGGGAAATTGCATTGAGCATACAATAACAATGATTTCTATTGTTGCTTCATGCTTCCAACTTTCCCTGACCTTTTTAATTTTCTAGCCCAATTAATCTTAAGTTTTGTTGATGGATTAATAAAAAAAATTCAATGAATATTTTCATGACCTGAAGGGCCTAAGGTCATAGGGTGACTTTCAATTATAAATGTAAAACTCAATTAATTTTTATATAAAAAGATTAGCATATGATTTAAGCCTCATATTGGCTTTAAAAAATATCTACATTCAATTTATTCAAGTTTCTTCAACTCTAAAGTTTAATTTTCACATGGTAAAATTTAAATATAAAACCAAATTCATGTTATATAGTGCTTATAATAACATGCTTATTCAATAATGACTTGATATAACATTCAAAGCTATAGGTCAAAAGTTAAACTTACATACCTTAATTTTGGTCCTATATCTTAGGATATTAACTATAATCATAAAAGACTGGAACTACGCATACAAAATAACCAACGACAGATTATTTCTATTGTTTAAATTACTATGTACAATTTTTATTCTGTTGCACAAGCTACCACTGGATTAGACTGAAATCCATCTAAAACAACATTTTAGAATACATCATAGAATATGTAACTTTTAAAATGTTTAATAAGAACAATAAGATATATATTAAAATAGCCAATAATTGTTATTTTCACATGTTTTCATTTATTCCATTGTTTACTGACCTTTCAGGCACATAAAATAGGATTTAATTTCCTACTTGGTTCATACTACTTAATATTAGATAATCAATTAGCTATAAATAGAAAACCTATGAAAATTAATGTTGGCTTAAAACTGTTTTTGATAATGTAACAAGAAATTCGAAAGATAAAAGGTTAACTTTTATTAATGTCTTCTAAATGAATCTGTGCCTCAATGCTGAGTGTTCAACATCAGCAACAGGATTCAGAGAAATCATACAACTTGCTTTAATTTTTATTTGTAAACTAAGAAAGAGCACTGTTGGGAAGGTCTCATTGCATATTTATGTGATGACCTTTTATAGTTTCTAATGTGTATTTTGAAAATAATTATAAATCTTTTGCAAGTTACACAGATTTCTCTAATTATTACATACATTGTGCGTGAAATAGTAAACACTACTACTACTTTAAAAATACCTAAATATTGATAGTGATGTATATTCATATTATAATTTACTAGATATATACTATAATCATATTTAAATGTAGTATCAATTGTTCAATGGTTAAGAATATGAACCTGAAAGATTAAATGGGTTCAAACTTATAACCATGAATAATTTACTTAATCTCTTGGCCTTGGTTTCTTGATCCATATAAAATTGACATAGTAATTATACTTACAGTATTGGTTCTCACAATTACTTTGAAGTAGTCGAGGTATACTTTATATGAAAATATGCAGACTATTAATATTTTATATATAGATATTTATGGAATGAGTATACTAATTTTTATATGTTATTTCTCAAAATATGACCCTTCTGTGGCTGTGCACATGGGCCAGCATCCCAGGGTCTCCCTGGATCCTGGCTTCTCTTGGGTGGGGAAAACAGCCTGGCAGGTGTTCACAGAATGAATGAATGCATGGATAAGCCATGTGGGGAGACCTTGTCATGGGGGGTGTTTAGGGAGGAGCTGGGGACACCTCGGTGTAGGGTATTATTCTGACTACGTAGCAGGGCCAACCTGGTTCTGCCCATTTCAGGACGGTGGACGGTAGTTCTTAGACTGCACTGGTGATGCAGACTGCCCTCCCCTCTGGGATCCTGGGGTCCTCGGTGACTGAACAGCTATAGAGTTCAGTCTGACTCACGCTGTGGGCTTATCTGCATTCCAGTGCTTTGAAGATTATTTATTCAGAGTGGCATCTCTGGTTTACCACAGTGCTTAACTCTTCAGAATGTCCCATTCTGGACAGACGGTTCTGCCCAAGGGCCAGATGGAGGGCCTGGGTCCAGGGAGCAGGTGTGCCCAGGGGCAGGCTACTAGTCCTCTCTCACCTGGCTGGGCCCTGGATGGTGAGCATACCCAGGTCCTCAGAGCTGTCAATGAGCAGCACCGGAACTTCTGGCCCTGCAGCATGGTGGTGATGTGAGATCAGTTGTGCTGGGCCACGGCCCTGCCCACGGCCAGGTAGTCACCGTCCCCTGAACATACAGCAGGATGTCAGGGCCTGGGAGGCAGGGACAGAGCAGGTGGCCCAAGGGTCTCCCGCCTGAGAAAACAAATTCCCTCTCAGGGGCCTGTGTCTTCACAGTGCTCAGGGACCATATCTGTCCCTCCCTCGGTCCCCCATGTCCATGACCTGCACAGAGTATCCTCTGAGCCATGGGGGTTAGGAGAAGGACCTGCTTCTCAACCCCTACCACCCACCCCTCTGCACCCTCCTCACAGGGATGCCCCCACCCTGGGAGGACAGTGTCTTGGGAACACACAGGCCTAGGCCAGCCTGGCCCCGATGCAGTTCTGTGGTTCACCAGCCTCACTTCTCACCTCTCTGAGCCCCCATTTTCTCCTCTGTAAAAGGGGCAGACCCACAAGATCTGACCCCACAGGGCTATTGGGAGCATCCCTTGGACGAGAGACCTCTCAGGACCCTGGGCAGGCCCCAGCCAGGCTGCTCCCTCCCTTCCTCCTCTTGACACTGTGAGCACAATGGAGAATGAGGGCGAAGAGACAAGCCAGTCCTCAAGGGGTTTCCTGACTCCTAGGCTGGGGCCATTTCTGGATGGCGTCCTCAGCCCAGTGCCAGACAGACACTCCACCTCACTTCACTTCCCCCAACACACACACACACACACACACACTGTGACATACACACACACACACACGCACATACACACACACAGTGACTCTCAGGCCCCTGGCTCCTGGGTGGCCCCACCAGTCTGCAGCCATCTCAGGCCTCTCCCAGGAGGGCATGGGAGCTACCGAGGCTGTGTGGTGCCCAGGGAGATGGCAGCTGATGGACCTGGCCTCCTATGTCCCTGACCATCCATGATCAACTTTCCTGAAAACAATTTGCCAGTCCTGAGGCCAGAGGCCAGTCAGCCCAGGTCCAGGCATGGCCTGCAAAGCTGATGTGGCAGAGAGCAGAGAGAAGGCAGGGTGGCCCGGGGGCTTGCACCATCGGCACTGGGGGTAGTGGGGAGCTGTGGGCTGTGCACCTTATTTTGTGCTTCTCAGTATCATTGGAATGGATCCTAGGAGCATGTGTCCTTTTGTAATCTTATAAAAAGATCAATGAAGATCATTTAAAATTACTTTTAAGAGTGACAGCTGCTTTGTATGCCACCTTGATCACATGTAAATCATCACATTCTCTCAACTTCATGGTGATCTGATGTAGCGTGGGTAGGTAGCCCACATTGTGGTTTTCTCCTGTTCAATGGTGTCCCCAAGACCTGCAGAGCCCTGGGGGATGTGATTCACTGTGCTAACTCCACACCCACCAAGTGCAAACCTTCCCAGCAACCAGCACCGCCAATCTCCAGCCCTCAGCTCTAGGAATCCACCAGAATCCTCTGGAAAGCTAATTGTGCACCACTGGGAGATGGCTCAGTGTTCAAAGCACTTTCCCGACAGCTTCCCTTATGAGGGGGGATGAGCAAGGTCCTCATTCCCCAGCCAAGGGAAACTGAGGCTCAGGGAGGCAGGTCACTGAGCCAGGCAGTGGCAGGACCTGGCCAGGATTTTGGTGACCTGTGACTTCATTTTGGCCCCTCTGCTGTCTCCCTAGCTAGACTCACTAAGTCTGTGGCTATGGGCTGTGCCTGGGCCACCCCTCTCCTGGGGGCTGATACCCAGCTCCTTATGGCCATCACCCCTCTCAGCTCAGGGATGCCATTTCAGCTGAATGACCCAGAGAGGACCAGTGATGGGCAGGTCACACTGGTTCTCACCTCCACACCCTTGTAGCCAGCAGCTCCTACCCATTCTTCCAAGCTCAGGCTAGCCATCTCCTCCAGGAAGCCTTGCTCATCCAAGCTCAGCGCCATTGCACGGCCTTCCCTAACATATAGCTCTTTCCCATCCCCTTTTGTGTCCCCCTCCAGGTGTTACAGGGCCCTTCCTGCACCCATCTGCACATACAGCCCACTGTGGAGTCCCTGAAGCCCCACCAGTCTCTTTCAACTGCTCCCGGCTCTGGCTGCCCTGGCGCTGCCACACAGTACAGGCTCCACAATGACTGTCGAGGAAATTAGTGAATGAATGAGCTCACAGATCCATGAAGCACACGCGCTCTGGCTCAGCCCATGGCGCTCTTAGCCTCCACGTCACCAATGGCAGGAGGGAAGCAGTAGGCGAGATCTGCACACCCCACAGGACCCCTCACTCATGCTCACAGCTCATCTCCGCCACCAGCCTCGAGGCTAAAGGGCTCACCTCACTATTCCCTGTTTTCGGCAGCACCCCGGAGGCCCCCCAATACCCCACTCCCTCTGGTCATTTTTCCTCTTGACCCATCTAACATCCTACACCTTCTACTGCTTTTATTTTTTTAATCCTGTTTTCTCCCACCAGAGATATAAACTCCACATGGGCCAGAACCTTCTGTGTTTGGTTCATTGCGGGGTCCTCCCTGCCTCAAACGGAGCCTGACACGCAGTCGGTGCTCAAGGACTGCTGCTGAGGTGCGGGTCATGGGCTGATCGTTAATGAGCCCTTTCTCCTCTTGCCTCTTTCCCCCAGTACCCAAACTGGGGCTTGACACTGACCGTGTCCCAGTGAGAAAACAACTACATTTGCCAGCAGCACAGTCAGATCAAGAACCAGGAGATGCCAGGTTTTCTGAATGAGCTGAGCCTTCACCCCTGACAGTGCCTCTGCCCTGGGGGCAGCACAGAGAGCTGTACAGTCAGCACCTTCCCCTGTGCAAGTCCCATCCCAGAGGCGGCAATGCCCCTTCCTGGAGAGAATGTTTCCCTCTCTGTTTCTTCATCCCTAGTGGGGATGGGTTACAGGACGAGAGCTCAGATGGCTTCTGTGTGAACCCAGGGACAGGATCAGGGAGCCGAAGGGACAGGAGGCAGGTCCTCGCTCTGTGTAACAGTCGGGGCTAAGCAAACAAGGCATGAGGGTACTGAGCTACCCATCACTGAGGGCACTGAGCTACCCATCACGGAGGGCACTGAGCTACCCGTCACGGAGGGCATGGAAGCAGACATGGAGGGACTGCAGAGGGCAATCAGGCATCAGTGTGGGCCCCGAGCCGGACATCTTCTAAGGGCCTGCCAAAGTCTCAGACTAGGGGGTCACATGGGCTGAGAAGTCATTCCAGCAAGCATGTCAGTGGCAGAAAGGAGCTGACTGCTCTGAGTGGGAGGCACGGCCTATCGTTGGCACGCTTTGTTCTGGGCAACCGAGCTGAGCATGCCCACGCTGCAGCCTCTCCAAAACGCAGCAGAGTGGACAGGTGCAAAGATGCAATCACTGAGTACTGGGAGCTCCAGCAGTGCCACCTGAACAAAGCCTGCAGTTAGCCTGAAGTGAGACCTCTAATCTCCCAGCCCTGACCACAGTGGGCACAACAGCTAATGGCAGAGCTGCCATCGGCAGCCCATCCCGTCCATCCCGCCCTGTTCACAACCATCAGTCCACAGAGCAGGCCACAGTCACAGCACCATGCACATAGAGGCATCCCATAACTTCAAAGGCAGGGGCCAGCAGGGAGGTCTGGTGACTGAGTGCCAGGCAGCTGACAGGCCACTCTCGGTGCCCCCACAGTGGTTGAGCATGCAAGTATACACAGTGGAGCCTGTGAGAGGGAGAAGAAAGCTGGATCTGTAATGAGGCCCCAGCCGGGTCTGTGCTGCCTCAGTTTCCCCAGGGCTGCTCACAAGGGCAGCTGCTTGTCACAGAGACTGGATAACCCCCAGACGGGATGCCCTACTGAGAGGTGACTTGGAGAGCCCCTCAGCCCAGGGATGCCATTTCAGCTGAATGAACCAGAGAGGACTGGCCATGGGTGGGTCATCCCATCACCATCATCCTTGCGAGAAGGAAGCTTCTTTGTTCTTGAAATGCCTTGGCACCGGCCGCTCCCACCCATCCACCACCATGCTGAGAAGTTTCTATGGACAGGATTCATGTCCTCCATTCATTCTGGGGCTCCTAGCACTGTGCCTGGTACCGGAGAAGACTCCATAAATGTCTGTGGCATAAATTACTTTGTGGATGGAGGATGGATGGACAGATGGGAAGGTGGACAGATGGATGGGAGGATGGGAGTGGGTGAGTAGAAGGGAGAACAGATGTATGGAGAAACAGGGATGTGTGGGCTGGTGGATGGGTGGATGGAAGACTAAGTGGGTGGCTGGATTAATGGGAGGTGAGCAGCAGGTGCCTAGGAGTCTGGGAAGTGGGTTTGTTGGTTGGCTGATTGGAGAGATGATGTTAGGTGTTGAATTGTGATCCCCACAAAATATATGTGAAAGTCCTCACTCCAGGACTGAGAATGTGATTTTAATTGGAAATGGGGTCTTTGCAGGTGTGATCAGGTTAAAGTGAGGTCATTAGTGTGGGTCCTCATCTAATCTGACTGCTGTCCTTATAAGAGGAGAACATGGCTGGGCGTAGTGTCACATATCTGTAATCCCAGCACTTTGGGAGGCCAAGGTGGGTGGATCACCTGAGGTCAGGAGTTTGAGACCAGCCTGGTGAAACCCCGTCTCTACTAAAAATACAAAAATTAGCCGGGCATGGTGGTGGATGCCTGTAATCCCAGCTACTCTGGAGGCTGAGACAAGAAAATCACTTGGACCCAGGAGGCGGAGGTTGCAGTGAGCCAAGATCGTGCCATTGCACTCCAGCCTGAGCGACAGAGTTAGACTCCATCTCAAAAATGAATAAACAAATAAAAAAGAGAGAGACAAAGAACACCTGGATAAGGCCATGTGACACAGAGACTACAGTGATGCAGTTGCATGCCAAGGAAGGCCAAGATTCCTGGCCGCCACCAGCAGCTGGAAGAGCAAGGAAGGGTCCTCTGCAGAGTGTCAGATGCAGACACCCTCATTTCGACCTCCAGCTTCCAGAACCAAGACAACAAATTGTTGTTGTTTTAAGCCACTGAGTCTGTGATCCTCTGTCACTGGGTCCCCGCTGGCATGTCCAGGCTGTGCACCGAGCTGTGCTGGGGAGAAGAGACCTGGGCATGGAGGGAACCAGACCCAGAAGATTGCCAGTGGCCTCTCTTCTTCCCCTTTTTGTCAGCCAATCAGTTTGTGGTTTCTGTACCCACAAAAACTTCAGGAGGTATTAACAAAAGAAAATTGTTTTTTCCCAAGGAAGGGCGCGGAGACAGTGGAGAGGGTGCTGGGAAATGAGTCCCCTGGGAGAGGGGGCCCAGACACGATGCTAAAATATCTCAGGCTTCTGAGTGGCTGGATTTCCCTAGGACCCTCAGACCAACAGACCTCAGACCCTCAGACCTACGTTGGGGCCCGCTGAGGAAACTGAGGCCCGTACAAGGTAGTGAAATTCTGAGTTGTCAGGGTTAAGCCTAACCCCTCTCCATCCTAGCTCCCCCACCCCTGTGGCCCTCACTAGGGTTTTGTTTGTTTGTGTTTTTTTAAGATGGAGTCTCACTCTGTCACCCAGGCTGAAGCACAGTGGAGTGATCTCGCCCCACTGCACCAGCCTCCCACACTCAAGCGATTCTCCTGCCTCAGCCTCCAGAGTAGCTGGGACTACAGGCACGTGCCACCACGCCTGGCTAATTTTTTGTATTTTTGTTAGAAACAGGATTTCACCATGTTGGCCAGGCTGGTCTGGAACTCTTGCCCTCATGTGATCTGCCTGCCTCATCCTCCCAAAGTGTTGGGGTAACAGGCATGAGCCACCACGCCCAGTCCCTCAGTAGGTTTTAAGGAGCCTTAGCCCTCCTTCTCCCCTTAGGGCCTGACCAGGTATACTGGTCTATCAAGAAGCTTACAATCCTGGCAGAAGGTGAAGGGGAGCCAGTGTGTCACATGGTCAGAGAGGGAGTAAGAGAGAGAAGGGGGCAGTCCCATGCTGTTTTTAACAATCAGATCTCTCATGAACTCACTGTGAAGAACTCACTCAAGTGGATTGTGATAAACTAAGCTTGTCCAACCCGCAGCTTGTGGGCTGAGTGCAGGTCAGAACAGCTTTGAATGTGACCCAAAACAGATTTGTCAACTTTCTTAAATCATCAGCGATTTTGTGTGCATGTCTGTGTATGTGTGTCTTTTTCTTTTTTCTTTTCTTTTCTTTTTTTTTTTTTCTTAATTCATCAGTTATTTTCAGTGTATTTTATGTGTGGTCGAAGAAAATTCTTCTTCCATTGTGGCCCAGGGAAGCCAAAAGGTTGGACATTCCTGTGCTAAACTATTCATAAGGGATCCACCCCATGATCCAATACCTCCCACTGGGTCCCACCTCCAACACTGGGGATCACATTTCAGCATGAGGTTTGGAGGAGACACACATCCAATCTCTATCAGGGGTATGTCCCCATCATTGAGACAGGCTGTAGAGTATGCACACTTTCAAACGGGTCCTGTCATATTATTTTCTGAAATGTTTAAAACCATTTAATTTCCCGTCCATTGTCCATAAAGGCTGTTTTCCTCAAATCCTCATCACTCAATGTTATCTAGGATTCTTAAATTTTCTAAACAAGTGGTGAAAATACAGATCACATTTTATTTGTGCACATTGCATTTGTCAGATTGTTAATAATGTATCGGATTTTTTGGCCCATTTTTCTATTGAGTTTACTATTTTCTTTGTTCATTTGAATATCAATCATATTCACTTTGCCCTAAGCAGTGTCAACATTTTCTATTATTGTCATGTGTCTGATAACTTTGTATGCCAGCTTTTATTGGAATGAGTCTTTATGATTGTTATACTTATTCTAAAGTTTTTGTATTTAATTAAATTTGTTGGATTAGTATATCTTTTATTAAACTGGAACAACAAGCCCAAATCTATGTTTTCTTGGGTTCATTCAGATTTAGAATTCAGATAACTTTTTGGTGGGTAAATTATTTTTATCATAATGAAGAATGGCTATCATAATGCAATATGATCATTTCTGCCAATGCTTAATGTTTTGTAGTCTACTTTGTTTATGTGGTCAGGAGGGCAAGACCTGAATGACCTTGACTAACTCAGTGTTCTGAGGACCTCCTAGTCCTCAGAATGATTTTAGAATGTTCCAAGAAGACAATATCCTGAGATGGGGAGAAACTGTCTGGGACAGTCTGGACTCTGTCCTTCTTTTTCCTAGAACAGGATATTCCTGCAACTCTTAAACTCCGAGAACCAAGGTGCACATGGGGTGTGAAACCTCGGGTGGAGCACTCAGGGGTTCCTCAGCTGCAGTACACAGTGGGGCATGCGCAAAGGAGACTCTGTCAATCCTGGGCAACTTTTCTGACCTCAAGGGTCAGGCTTGTCATCATAGATCTTAGGCTTTTGCTGATTCTTCCTGCTCCTCTGTTAGTAATAAATGTAGTTTGTCTGATTTACTGTGTGAGCATTCTTCTGTTCCTGGCAGCTTGATTTATATAAAATACCTCCTGCTAGACCTGTGAATCTATGCAATGTGGAAGTGTCATACAGGTAAATAAGCAACTTAACTGAGTTGAAAACTAACATACATAACATGGGGCCACTGCAGCAAGGGGCAAAATGATCCTGCCAAAATGTCACATGTGACCATTCCAGATATATTTTGGAAGAAGAAATTGGATGCTGAAACTCAGAGAGATCTGAAGATCTTATCCAAGCCAACAGGAGGCTAATAAAGCCAGGGAATTCCACTGTACTCTGATTCAAGAGTACAAGCTTCATCTCAGAGAAGAGCAATGCAATGGCATCAGTGATCAGACCAGGGAGATCCTCTGCCACAGAGAAAGCAAAGGTCTAGAGACTAGCATGAAGACGATAAGCGACTCCAGATTCACTTTCCCTTTGCCTTGAGGCCACAGAAAGCCCAAAGCATGTGAACATCTTCTTGGAGGCATTTAACTAAAAGAACAATTGAAACTTGAAGAAAATGTGAGTCAAAAGTTAAATTTAAAGATATGTTACTTTCTCCAACCATCCCCCACCAATTCACCACAGGATGAGTCTAGTGAGATCAAGCATGTCATTTATACAAAATACAGAAGTTTTATGTTCTTTATGTGAGCAGAAATATGTTCAAATTTTACTCAATAAATGTATTTTGTTTTACTACTAGAAATAGTAATTTTCACTTGGTCATTACTTAATTTTATAATTATCTGTATTTAAATTTGTATCAGCTCACTCCCGGGTGTCTACCTACAGGAAAAGAAGTCATATGAAAAACACATGTACACACATTTATAGCAGCACCATTTGGAGTTCCAATAATGTGGAACCAGGTTAAATGTCTATCAGCCGATGAATAGACAAAGAAAATGTGTTATAGATACACCATGGAATACTACTTAGTTCTGAAAAGGAACCAAATGATGGCATTTGCAGCAACCTGGATGGAGTTAAAGATGATTATTCTAAGTGAAGTATCTCACGAATAAAAAAACAAATGTGATATGTTCTCACTTACAAGTGGGAGCTAAGCTAAGAGGGTGTAAAGGCATAAGAATGACATAATGGACTTTGGGGACTCGGACAGAAGGTTCAGGGGTTAAGGTACACACTGGGTACAGTGTACACTACTCGAGTAATGGGTACACCAAGGTCTCAGAAATCACCACTAAATAACTTTTCTATGTAATGGAAAACCACTTGTTTTCCCAAAACTATTTCAATGTAGTAATATATATGAAAATAATGAATATGATAGTCTTGAGGTGCAACATTCGCTGGGTTTCATATGGGAGAAAAACAGCTAAAATCAAACACGTGGACAGGCAGTCAGAACATTGTCCATCACATACATAGTAAAATTAATAGGAGGCCAAACGTTCATGAGGAGAGTCCATTTGGAATAGCCTGCACCTGCAGTGAGGATGTACGCAGTAGGGCACACATAACTCATGTTAGGGAGAAAACATATAATTTTACTCAACGTGAAAACATCCTCGGAAATAGCTCACTCCATGCTGTCCAGATGCAGTTCTGTACTGTAGAGACTAAGAACAAGAGTCATCAAAGTGGAAAAACCTCTGCCCCGCTCCAAATTCTGCTTCACACAGGAGTAATACTACTGGAGGGAAAAGCCATACATGTCCCAAATGAGGGAAAGCCTGTACATATCAGTCATTTCTTATGAGACATATGAAAATTCACACTGGATAAAAACCGTATGAATGTAACAAAAGTCAGAAAGTCTTTAGATATTCCCTACACCTGAATAAACATTTAAGAAAGAGCATTCTGGAGAAGCCCTATGGATGTAAGGAATGTGGGAAAGTCTTCAGCAAGCCTCAAAACATGCACATATAAGGAGCCACGCTGGAAACAACAACAACAAAAAAAACCCTATTGATGTGACAAATGTGGAAAAGACTTTGCAAAGTCATCAGAATTAAAAGTCATCTTAAGATTTACAATAACAAGAAGCCCTGTGGGTGAAAACGGGGAAATCATCATTAATTTTTTCACCATACTCAATATGAGAGGAGGACATACTGGAAGAGAGCTCAATGAGTTAACATGCGTGAGAACGTCTTACCTGAACTCTCGTATCTTATAGAAGCGTGAAAAGAAACCCTCCGAACGTAAAGTCTATGGAAAGCCTTTGATATTTATTCATCTTGAGTACCTATTTGTTCTCACACTGGAGAGAAGCTATGAAAGTAAGGAATATGAAAAAAAGCCTCAGTGTTGCCTCAGACTCATAATTCATACAAGAACTCACACTGCAGAGACTGCTTGTGAAAGTAAAAACTGTGGAAAAGACCTCTTTAAACACTTATCCCTCCTGTTGCACAAGATTCCATGCCCTGGAGGGAGACTACAATGGGAATAAACATAAGAAAGTTTCAGTTCCAGCTCTTCACTTATTGAGCATGAATGAGCGCATAGTAGGACTGAAGCACTGTAAAAACGTTAACAGCGTTGCCATTATCATTGTCTTATCCTTCAAGTAGAACCCAAATTCATATGTTTCTAGTTTTTCCTTTCTTAACAAAATGGTATAAGATGACAGATATCTGTCTTAGCACCCTTTCTGCTCTGCCAGGTTAATGTTGCTATGTAGTAGCTTGGTTACAATTCACTCACACATGGTTTCATTCTCAATGTGAAGCCCTATCTGAGCTCCATTCACTTTAGATTTAGAATCCATCTCCTCCATGATACCTTTTTTTGTCAGTTTGTTTTTATTGGTCACAATTTGACTACATTATGGTCACATTATGTGGTTTTAATGGTTCCGATTTGGTGTACCTGTTACGACTTTCATTTTGGTGTAATGGGGCCAATTCTGTCCATTTCCCTGCTATACCCATTATTCTCTTCTTCTTCACTAAGGGAACATAGAACTTTTTACAAGGAGCACTGTTGAAATGCCTTTATTTATGCCGTTATCCTTATTTTATTATTTAATTTAATTTCTTTCTTTTTTTTTTTTTTTTTGAAAAATGGTCTCACTCTGTCTCCCAGGCTGGAGTGCAGTGGTATGATCAGAGCTCACTACAGGCTTGAACTCCTGGGCCCTTGTGATCTCCCAGCTCAGACTCCTGAAAAGGTAGGAGTGCAGGCATAACAGGTGTGCACCACCACGCCAAATTTTTGTTTGTTTTTGTAGAGACTGAGTCCCTTTATGTTGCCTGGACTGGTTTCAAATTCCTGGGCTCAAGTGATTCTCCCACCTTGGCCTCCCAAATTGCTGGAATTACAGACATGAGCCACCATGCCTGGCCTTGATTAATGTCTTTAAATGAGTTTCCCAGTTTTTCTCATAACTGCAGTGAGCAGAGCTTATAATCCTGACCAATGTGAAATGCAGAATTCACTGGTTTGGATTTCTGAAAATCTGTTTGGAAATGGGAGAGTTATTGTTACTCTTTTCTTTTAACCAAGTTCCCTTTGCTCTTTCTGCTCGCTGCTCTCTGGAAATAGGATGAAATGCCCAGAGTCAGGTTAAGCAACTTGAAGACCCTTGGAATGATGGTCCCAACAACAAAACCTTCAATATATGAGATTTCTAACTCCCCAAAGGCATGTTGGGTATCCATGGCTGCCCGGGACTCTCTCTGGACTTGTTTGATGAAACTAAGACTTAATAGAACTAGGAAACATTTTAGGAGTGATATTTATAACAAATTGAATGATAAACCTAAAAATGAATAAAACAAAATACAAAAATAAAGAGACTAGACAAAATGGCCTTACAGATGCTGATTGGCCACAAATGCTTGGCTCTCACCCCCATGGATGCCTCACCTACTGTGATGCTTGGAGGGCTGCAGCCATCACTCAAGAAATCAGAACACAGTGGCTTCTACTGCAGCATCAGGGAGCAAAAACTAAGCCTGTCAGCTCTCAAGACACATACTTATGTATGTGTGTGCATGAGTGTGTATATATATATGTGTGTGTGTGTATGTGTGTGTATATATATATATACACACACACGTGTGAGATAAATTTTTTCAGTGACTTTAACATATCTCATGCTAAACCGATACAATGAATTAAAACTAGTGCAAATTTCTGGCAATAGAACATTATCTCCCCATTACTTATCCAGGGCATTGAAAATTGGCCCACATCACAGATCCTTAAGTCATTCTCCGAATCATGAGGAGAAAAGAGGAGAACAGAGAGAACTCCATGTATGTTCCATTCACAGGGCTGAGTGCTGTGTCTACATGATCCCTCTTGGTGCTTGCCATAATCCTGCAAGAGAAAAGTAAAAACTCAAACACACACTCACACACGCAGACATACACACGCACATGCTCAAACACAAACTAGAAACTACAGAACAAAGAAAGCATTGACAACTAACAGAAGTATAGTGCTGGCCAAGCAAAGTGGCTCATGCCTATAATCTTAGCACTTTAGACCAGGAGTTCAAGACAAACCTGGGCAACATAGGAAGACACCATCTCCACAAAACATTTTCCTAGATAAACATCATTTTTAAAAAGAGGTATAATGCCTAAGGGCTCAGGGAAGCAATACCCCTATGGCTTCATAGTAAGCAGCAGGCAAAGTTGCTTGTCAGAACAAAGTGGTAGTGATTCCAGGCTTCCTTTGCACACTTAGCCAGGAGACTGGTGAGCTCAGCACTGCCTGGGTTCACTTTACTCTTCTATGGCTCTAAAGCTCTGTCAGGTGGAACCTAAGCATAAGAGAAAGTGATATTGCGCAGGACTCTCTTGATCGCATGTGATGGAAACCTAACTCGATCCAGCAGAACATTGAATTAATTTGCTCTAATTACTAAAAATGTCCATGAGTAAGTAGATGGGCTTCTGGCTCAGTGGGATCAGGGGTCAACTAACATCAACCAAGGCTCATTCTGTCCCTTCATTTCCCATGTCAGCTCTGCTTTTCAGGCAGGCTATTTTGAGAGGGCAGCAAAAAATGGCCCCATAAATTTCATATCACTTACTTCCTTGGAAAATGCTATGCCAGTAAAAAGAAAGCACCTCATTCCCAGCAGTTTCATCAAAAGTGCAGGGATGACTTCCATGAGCCCAGTTTGGATCACACGCCCACTCCTGAATGAATTACCCTGCTGATCTGACTGCCCAGGGTGGGTCAGCACCTCCCAAATCCCATGGGCTAGTATTGAAAGAGTGGTCCTCCCATGCGAAAAATGGAAGGACAGTACCAGAGGAATATGTGCGGGAGGGCCTCATCTCTAGATAAAAAGTATGAGCATATTTGTGTTCTTTGTACACTCATTTATATAGTCACTGGGAAGAAAATGAGAAAAACACACACACGACTTTCTACAGGCCTCTGTGCTTTGTTTCCAACACTGAGCTGTGAGAAATTTAATTATTAAAACAAAACTTTGAAAATAAATAACAATTTGGGACAATGGGGACAGTTAGTTGATGCAGCACAGGTGAGCAGTTCTTTTGTGCCCATGAGGACACAATTCCCAGGAGGCCGCCTGTGGTCTCCTAGGAGAAGTGTGTGGGCACCCACAGGCTGCAGTTCCACCTTTTCCTTCCCTGGACTCTCAGGAAGACAGGAGTTCTGGATTCAGCTGAACTGAGTTCAAGTTCAGGCTCTGTGACTCACTGGCTGTGTAATTCTGGGTAAATCACTTACTCTTCTTGAGTCCCATATCCTCCTTGGTAAAAAGAAGAGGTATAGTAATTGTTAGGTTTTGAAGGCAAGGCGAGGGTTAAAGAAAGACAGAGAGACAGTTGGCAGCTTCAACAGCAACCTCTTTATTGCCAGCAAAACCCTGGGGAGGATTAAACCAGCTTAGTGCTGGCACAACTGCCGCTCACAGGCTGGGGTAATCTTGGGACTGGGAAGGCGGGGTCTGGGCGGTAGAGCTTGTTGCCCAGCAGGATATGGCAAGGATGTTCCGGCAGACAGACTGTGGAGCCTTTGCCCAGGACGATGTGATACGGATGTTTCTGCAGTAAGGCAGACAGGAAGGATGTTTCTCATGGCCCAAGTTCCCATGGAACGTTTCACTCTGACCAGGGTCTGCAACATGGCTGGAGGTTTACAACATGGTACAGGTTAGACTAACAGTAACATCTCCCAGGTAGACAGTTCTACAAAGTAAACTTCCCTTGAGCATCTACACTCTACCAGACATGGTGCTAGGACCCAGGTCACAGGAGGAACAGGACAGATGAGGTCCCTGCCACCCTGGTGCTCATGTCTGATACAGGAAGCTAATAGGTTATAAGACCAGGTCAGATGTTAGTGGTAATGAAAGACATTACCAGAGTGAGATGAGCTAGAAAGAAACGGAAGGAGCTGTTCCAAACACAGTGACAGGTGGAGACCCCTCCAAAAGGTGATTTTTGAGCAGAAACCTGAGAAATGTGGAGGGGGCCATGGGGACATACCAGCCCCTGCAGCCACCCCAGGATTAAAGACTTAGCAGCAGGAGGGTAATGGAATGGCCTGAGCTGTGCGTCCTTCATGCTTCCTTCCTCAGTGGTGCAAGAACAGAAACATGGGGCAATTCCATGCTGCGTCCATGGAAGGAGCATGAAGCAGCCACACTGCAGAGCGGGGGTGGGGATAAAATCTGGCCCAACAGTAAAGGTAGAAGCAGGTGCTGCTGACCACTCACCACAACACAGGTCATGAAGCATAACCAGCCCCTGAAGGTGCGTCCAGGGTCAGGCCAGCTGGCCGGGGTGCCAGCATCTTAGTATTGATCCCAGGAGACAAGATGAGCTGGTTAGGGGGAAAAAACAAACAGGAAACTATCAGAACATTCCAGAGGACCCATGACACTTAGCATGAACTTCCAGAGCGGGATCTGTATGGCATTGCTGGTTCTAAAGAGTTGGCCCCACCATCCCCACCTGCCCGGTGCCCGACCAGGGGAAAACCTAGGGTAAGGTCCACAGAAACAACCCCTGTGGAAGGGGAAAGGGTGTTCTCATCCAAAACCAAGGGAGGAGACCCACGAAACTCCACTCATATGGAGCAGAGCGGCCTGCAGGGAGAAACAGGATTCTGCTGCTCATTTGGGTATCTGCTTCCCAGCAGGAAAGGGGACCATGCAGGATAGAGGGGCTAAGTGAATCCTGGGCTGTGGGGTTACGGGAGCCGGTGCTGACTCACTGTTGGAGGTGAGCCACAAGACGAGGCTTAGAACCCCTCCCTGCAGCCTCTCCAGTCTAATAAGGAGATTGTAGTGTGGTCGTGGCGGTATCCGGACACAGTTGAAGGGCACAAGGAGTGATACCTCCTCCGGCCTCCTCTCTCAGCTGTAGATTCTCCGAGTTCCTGGAACAGCTTCTCCGTGGCCCCACCAAAATGGAGAGTGGTGACAGCACCCAGAATATGCTAACCCCAGGACCCTGTGCCATACCACCTTGTTCCCTTGGCCCTGCCCAAACCTTTGTAAACAGCTTTTTCTTAATGACCCTTCAGTGGCTTCAAGGTCCTTGCCAGCACCTGACTGCCACATTCCCCAGAGGGACCAAGCTCCTCGGCACAGGAGCTGAGGTTTCTACAGGCACAGAGGAAACACTGTCCCAGCTGTTGGAATGGAGTCAGGAGTGGAAAACAGAATGCTTGTTCTCAACGCTCAGACTCACCAATTGTTTCATTTCATCACACCAAGGCTGTGTGGCATTTTGAAGCAGAACTAGTAATCTACATAATTACAAATTATGTTCTTAAGAGAAGCTGCTCAGTGCCATGCCTGACACAAGGTGAACCTCCATGAGGAGATGTGTGAGGAACCAGGGTGCCGTAGTTACAAACCAGGACTCCAGGTGCAGACTGCTTGGTTCAAACCTGGACCAGTGGAATGCATTTTCGTAACTCTCTGTATTGCTCTTTGCCCCAGTTTTTCCATCTAACGACTAGAAGTAAAAACAAGGTTATTGTGAAAATTAAGTGAATTAAAGTAAGCGGAGAGGGCCTACAACACCCCCCACCCCCCGCCACACAGTCAGCACTGAGCATGTTTTTCTTCACTACTCTTAATGAGGTAAGAGTGAGTGCACAGGCACCAGCCATGAGCCTGGGCTTTCTATGGCATAGGCATCAGAGATCCCATTTTTGATGTCCTGCATACATTCTTTTGATGCTGATAAGGGAGGAGTCTCACGGGAGAGGAGCAAGCAACCACATTGGGGCCAGAAAACTCATGGTCAAAATTGAACTCCACCATTGTTCAGCTGGGTGACTCTGGGCAAGTGACTTTCCCTCTCTGATCCTCATGTTCCTTTTTGATAAAAACAGCACAATGGCAGGCCTAAGGGGATTGAAGGAGTGCACAGAAAAATGTGGGTCTTAGTTTGAATTTCCTGGAAGTAGATCCTGAGGCAAAGATTCAAATACAAAAACTTTATTTGGAGATGACTCTAGGACAGTAATTCGACTGCCAGTCCTTCCTCAGGGTGCGAATCTCAGGAAACACCGGTAGAGCCATGGGGAACAGAGACGGGAAAGGAATGCAGCAGTTAACGGGACCTTCATCAAGAAAGTTTCCACTGTGGCAGTCAGCACTGAGCCCTGCCAGGTACCTCCGAGAGACAGCATAGAACACGCGCCTCAGAGTCATCTCACCCAGAGCAAGGGAGCTGGGGTATTTATCCACTGATACCCACCAGTCAAACCTCAGGGATCCTTTCAAGGTCATGATTCCTGCAGAATGTCCTGCCTGCACTGCAAGGGTCAGACCTGAGGTTGAGCGCAGTGCCCCTGACAGCACCTCCAGCAATGAGCAGGAACACAGTGTGGTGTGGAGAGTTTCAGTGAGTCACTGACTCCAACACACACACACATACCTTCACACACCACACTCCAACACCAACACAGTGCATATGTATATACACATACATGCATACATGACTGTTGGCCACTTAGATCCTGGTGACTTCATGGGATAGATGATAAGGCAGGAATCAGAGGGAAGAACAAAATTAAGGGGAGTGAATGTCTTAAGAACAAAATGCACATTTAGGCAGAAAATCAAGGGGGAAGAGGAGTGGTCTGGACACCAAATGCCTGCAGGTGGCACCTGCTCTACACACACTGTCACTAATTCTCTAAGCAGCCTCATGGGGTAGAAGAAATTCCCCTCAATTTACAGATGACAGAAATGTAGTTTAGAAAAGAAAACTGATTTTACCAATGTCTCAGCAAGTTAGTGGGTGAAGGTATGGACTCCCAGCTCTCTCTGTCCACAAAGCCTACAAATTCTCCCTTGTTAGGCAGGCTGGGTACCGGGCTCTGCTTCTGGACTCTGCTCCTTTTCCTGCTAGGCAATCATGGCAGAACTGGCAGAAACGTTATGCCCCTTCACCAACTGGAGCAGAGCCAATGAGGGGGGCTGGGGAACAGGCCATGAGGCCCTGCACCCTCCATTCATTGTCTTCAGGATTGCGATCCCTCAGAACTCTTGCACCACCACGTGGTGGCAGCACTCTCAGTGTCTGGGTGTCTTCTGAGGTTGTACAGGATGCAGTGGAGGCCACTGGCTGTGCTGTCATATCCTAAGTGGCAGCCACCCAGTCTTGGGCTTCTTGGCTGCTTCAGCACCAGAGGTTGGACAGTGCCCATGCACTGAGGCCCTCAGGAGAATGGGAGGGAAAGGAAATGCAGCATGGAGAGATGTAGGGTCCATCCACCATGTCCCTGGATGGACAGATTCCTGTTCCCACAGTAGTCCACACCGGGACCACGATTGGTGCTCATAAACATGCCAGCCTCCTTTTATATTTCCTTGTCTGACAACTCCTTCCCATTTTCATCCTGGAGACAAGACTTCTGAACACACTAGCTCTGAGAGCACCTGAGACAGTCCCTGAAGACCTTTTATCCAAGCAGGATCCCTCCCTTGCCATCTCCAGACCTCCCCACAAGCTCCCTCCCTGGTCTCCTGGCTCTTGTTCATCCCTTCCAGGCAGCCTTCCACAATCATCTCTAAAACATATCTGACTCTCCCTCATTTAGCTGGCACTTTCCATGGCTCCCCAGAGCCCTCCAGATTAAGTTCAAATTCTTTGATCAGACACTTGATCTCAAGCTGCATTCTACCTCCTGAATTAAGAACCCCTAGAAGTCCAACTTGCTCAGCACAAATGAATCACTGAAGTCAAAAATCTTGAATGTGGCCTTGGCTTTGAGGAAGTCATCAACACCCTGGCTAGTGAGGGTGCAGTGCTGCTCCAGGATGATGGTGTGTAAAGTTGTGCTCCAGGTCACAGGCCCTGAAGAAGCATCTCCGCTCAGGACTGGGTAATACAGGAAGTCTGTGCACAGGCAGATCTGCTGGTGCCGTTACACTATGCAGCTCCAAGATGGTGGCAATATACTTTCCGGGATTCCTGCAGGGTGAGGCTGGGGAGAGGAAGCAGTTCCATAACACATATGAAACCCTGGAAAGACTTCCCAGCCAGAATCTCAGGACCACATTACATCCAGAAATGGGTGCCCTCTGGGCACACTTCTCTCCCTACTACCCACTCTGAGCTGCCTCCTAGCCCCATATGCCACAGCCTGGCCCAGGGCTTGGAGCCCAGCGGGTGTTCAGTCCATGGTGTTGACTGCTCCCTGGGCCAGGAGAGCCCTTGGCAGCTGTGTGACTCCTCCTGTAGAGCCCCTGCCTCTACCATGGGACCTCCTGATTCCCACGGAAGCCCCCACGGCCCTGGATTGCTCTACCTGCCCTGGGATCCTCTAGCTCCATAGACCTTACTTGATGCCTTAGCCCTCCCAGAACATGACATGTTTCTCAGAATGTGGCTGATGTCCAGGGCCATCTGCGGATGTTTGCTGGGGGTCTCTTGCTGTTCTCCTTTATGGTCTGTAGGGCAGGGTCAAGAGGAGAAACCAGTCCAACATTCAGAATGGACAAAAAGCTCACTGCCACAACAGCAACCACCAGTCAGCAGTGCTTCCGGATGGAAAAGAGGTTTCATTCTGCAGAAAGCTCCTTGTTTGGCTTCTTTCGGAAGCCAGGGAGGTGTACCAAGCCCAGCTTAACTGCGATGCCTATGTTACCATCTGTTTCTAGGATGTGCGATGGGCCCCTGCGCCCACTGTAGGGTTGACGTTCCCTCCAGCTGGAGACCTGGGCTCCTGACCACCTGACCTGTTTGTCCTGCTCTGGATGACAATGGAAAGTCTGTGCCTGGTATTTCCCTAGGTTCTTGGTTTCTACTTTCTAGACATCCAGCAGCAGTGACCATACCTGTTCCCACTCCTGAAAGGGGATTCCCTTGTAGGGCAGCCGAGACATCTACAGATGGAAGACTGCTCAGTGAGACAGGCCACAGGGGTCCCCGGGGAGGATCAGGGGCTGGAGGATTCTGGAGGTTTCCAGCCTTGGGGTCTGTGGTTCCTCAAAGAGGTTAGGTCTACCTAGTACCAGGCCTGCCCTCCCATGATTCAAAGAGTGGATGATTGCTCAGCATCAAGAACTCTGATCTGGAACTAGTTTTTCATTTAGGTCACCAAGAGACAACCCCTAACCCCTGAGCAAGCCATGGTCCAAACTCTGGCATGAGATTCTCTTCCAGCAATGTGATGCTTACAGGGCCAGGTAGAAAAGTTGGTGACCAGGCCTTCTGTCCTCCGGCAAAGGACAGTGTGCCATCCACCCTAGAAAGGCAGGTGGTACCAGGCCACAGCACTTGGTGCCTATATCCCTGGCTCTGCAGACACTGGTCATGGAGGTCCTCCCCTCTTCACTTTACCTTCTTGCTGCTCCTAGATTTCCTCTAGTCACTAAACACTTCGAGCCATTTTTCTGTGCATCTGATCTGACATTTTTGCTCTCAGATGAAACACGATAAAGTAAGCCGAGCCACCAGGATTCCTGGAGGGAATCTTTGGGTTTTGGGCTCCATGGCCCTGAGGGGACTGAACCAGAAGGAGCCAGGGAAAGGCAAACACTGGGACTCAGGCCCTATGACCCAATGGCCATTGGTGGCTTGTCCTTATGGCCCCAAGACACTCTGTCCTCAGGCCACAGACACCATGGGGTATGGTCAGGTCTCAACCTCCCAGTAGTGTCCTGGCACTAGCGGGTGCTGACCCTTGAGCCACAACTGCAGTTGTGGGTTTTGGGTTTGGTAAAAACACCTCAGGGACAGAGTTCTGGGGTTGACTTTGGCAGGAAACATGGCCCCTTCCAGGGATGATGTGTCACGCCTACTTGCCACGAAATGTGCACATAGGCTGTCCCTCTGCCCATGGCATCCTGCTGGAGAGGACGGAGGAAGTCAGGGAACAGGCAGGGTGGACAGCTGGGGTGCAGGGAGAGGCAGGTGCATGCTGGCAGGTCAGACCCTTCGAGGGCTGTGTGGGGGCATCAGGTGGAGTGGGCTCCAGGTTCACCCTCAGTGCACTGGGCAGGTCTCAGGACAGGCTTCCTGGACCCCACCCGGGTGATGTGGTCACTCCCTGGGGGACTGTTGTCAGGCCCTGGTCAACCATCCTGGGCAGAACAATCCCATCTCCAGACTGGACTTCCTGAGTCCTGAGACAGGAGAGTGCTGCCCAGGCCTGACACACTAGGAGGACCTGTTAAGTCCTCCATCCCTAGACCAGCCTCGCACACAGCAGGGCAGCCTCTTACCTTTACCTTCAGGGCACGGACTGACCCATCTCATTCTAAGGCAACCAAGGCAGAGCTGAGGACCTGTGCCAGGCTGGGAGCCAGACCCCTCCCTAAATGGGCCTGAAGGAAGTACCATATCTGTCCCAATGCGCCACAAATTTCAGCCCAGGAGACACATAGGGAAGGGAGGGCACGTCCTCCCTGCCGGCTGACACTGGAAAAGCGGGACCTGGGAGACCAGGGAGCGCAGGGCTGGCAGGGGCTGCTTCAGGCCCAAGGAGAGCTCAGGCTGCGCCATGGGGCTGCCGCTCTTGGGCCAGATGCTGTACCCTCTGCAGGATCTGAGAAAATCCAGTCTGGAGATGGGATTGTTCTGCCCAGGATGGGTGACCAGGGCCTGACAACAGTCCCCCAGGGAGTGACCACATCACCCGGGTGGGATACAGGGAGCCTGTCCTGAGACCTGCCCAGTGCACTGAGGGTGCACCTGGAGCCCACCCCACCTGACCCCCAATAGTCCTCACAGGGTCTGACCCCCAGCATGCACCCCCCTCTCCCTGCACCCCCGCTGCCCACCCTGCCTGTTCCCTGGCTTCCTCCATCCATCCTGTGCAGCCCATAGACTGCGACCATCTCACCGGCCACTCTGGCCCTTCCTTTACCTTTGTCCTGTCAGAATCTCTGAGCAAGATCTCCCAGGTCCATCTAAACACCTGCTTTTTCCATTTTCACTGGGCCGTTGGACACCACTGGGCCATCCCAGCTGTCCACAGGTCCTTTGATAACGTGCATTTCCTCTGACCTCTCCCAGCAGTGCTCAGCAGCCCCCATTTACCAGATCCCTGCTGACCAGATCCCACACATCAGCTCCTCCCTGACCACACCCTCCCTGAATAGACCCCCATGACCAGCTCCCATAAACCAACCTCCCGCTGCCAGACCCATAATCACCAGGCCTCACTCACCAGGACCTTACTGACCAAGCCTCAGTGACAAGGCCTCACTCACCAGGACCTTACTGACCAGGCCTCACTGACCAGGACCTTACTGACCAGGACCTTACTGACCAGGCCTCACTGACCAGGACCTTACTGACCAGGACCTTACTGACCAGGCCTCACTGACCAGGACCTTACTGACCAGGCCTCACTGACCAGGACCTTACTGACCAGGACCTTACTGACCAGGCCTCAGTGACCAGGACCTTACTGACCAGGACCTTACTGACCAGGCCTCACTGACCAAGACCTTACTGACGAGGCCTCACTGACAAGGGCTCACTGACCAGGTCCTTACTGACGAGGCCTCACTGACAAGGGCTCACTGACCAGGTCCTTACTGACGAGGCCTCACTGACAAGGGCTCACTGACCAGGTCCTTACTGACGAGGCCTCACTAATCAAGTTCCACAGATCATGACCCCTTTGCCTGGCCCCACAGATGAAGGTCCACTGACCAGGCCTCCAGGGAATAGGCTGCCAGTTATCAGGCCCCTACTAACCAGGCCTGAGGTGACCAGATGTCTTTGACCAGGAACCCAGTGGGTAGGCCCCACTGAACAGGCACACACTGCTCAGATCCCCGCTGACCAGGTCACCCCGTAGACCGAGGCTACAAAAGTCACCACTGATCAAGACCTCTCTGACCAGGCCCCGACTGATTAGGTTCCACTGACCAGGCTGCCCTGACCAGGGACTCACTGACAAGAGCCTCTGCTGTTTAAGTCCCATGTGACCAGGCTTCCACTGAATAGCACCCCTTGACCTGGTCACCAGTGACCCAGATCACACTGACAAGGCCACCACTAAGCCCCAGCTGACCAGGTCTCCACTGACCAAGCCCCGCAGCCCAGCTTTGCACTGACCAGACACCAAACATTTGTCTGCCAGTAGGTCCCCACTCACCAAGACCCCCACTCCTAGATCCCCTGAGACCCACTCTAAGCAGACCCCTGCTGACCACGCCCCCACTAAGTACGCCTCACTGACCAAGTCCTAACTGACTAGCTCCACTGAGCAGGCCCACACTGATCAGGCCCCTTCTAACCACCCCAGAAGGCAAGCGGCAATGAGATGTTTCATATGTCGGGGTAGGAGCAAGATGGAGAGAGGAAGGAGGTGCCACATCCTGTTATACAACCAGATCTCATGAGAACTCACATCAGGAGATCAGCATCAAGAAGGTTAACCATTGGTGAAGGAACCACCCACACCACCGCCCACTGTTTCCAGTCAGAAACCTCCTGCAGAGGCAGAGCCTCTTAGGAAACTTCCACTATGGCAGTGCAGAAGGAAAATATAGGCTTGGAGCCCCCACACAGGAGGCCACCATCCTCCAGAACCCAGATTCACAAGCCACCAACAGCTCACACCCTCAGTAATGGAAAAGGTACAGGCACTCCACACCAGCCGAACCCATGAGAGCAGCCATGGGGGCTGAAGCCTGCAAAGCCACAGGTGCACTGCCCTAGTAGAGGTTTCCCATGAGCCTCTGCCTCTGCAGTAGGTTACTCCCCCTTCCTACTACCCTCCACCTTCCCACCACCCTACTCACGACCTACACCTCCCACCCTACCCCTCCTTTTCCTTCCACCCCAATCCCTTCTCGTCCAATATTAAATCACCTCCCACCTGGCCCCACCTCCAACATTCAGGATTCCAATTCCACATTAGTGTCATAGGGGCACACAGCCATCCCATATAATTCCGACCCTGATACCCCAGAACCTCATGTCATTAGCACAGAGCAAAACACAATCATACCTTTTCTAAAAGTTTCCAAAAGTCTTAACTCATTCCGAATGTAAACATGTCCAAGTCTCATCTGAGACAAGGCTACAGGCCCTTCTGGCTATGAGTCCCTGAATTTAAAAGGGATTTCTTTTCTTTCAAGGTACGATGATGGGACGGGCGTCGGGTAAGGTTTCACAATCCACAGGGAAGAAATTCCCCAGAAAAATAACACAAATGTGAGTGCAAAACCCAGCAGGTCCTGGCTAACACGGTGAAACCCCGTCTCTACTAAAAAATACAAAAAACTAGCCGGGCGAGGTGGCGGGCGCCTGTAGCCCCAGCTACTCGGGAGGCTGAGGAAGGAGAGTTGTGTAAACCCGGGAGGCGGAGCTTGCAGTGAGCTGAGATCCGGCCACTGCACTCTAGCCTGGGCGACAGAGCGAGACTCCGTCTCCAAGAAAAAACAAAAACAAAAACAAAAACCAGCAGGACACTATGCACTCAATCTTTAAGTTCAATAATCACCAAGAGAACTCACTATCATGCAGACAGCATTAAGGAGAGAGCGTTTAACCATTTGTGAAGATTCCGCCGCCCATCCTAGTCTTTCACGCCCACAAAATAACCTCCCCCATCCTCTCCATGCCCCTACCTCCACCCCCCACTCTTCTCCATGATTATATCACCTCCTACCAGGCCCCTCTTTAACATTCCCCATTACAATTCCACAAGAGTATTGGTAGAGACACAGGGCCAAATCATATTATTCTGACCCGGGTGCCCCCAAATCTCATATCCTTGTCACACTGAAAAATACAGTGATGCCTGCTCTACAGTCCCCTAAAGTCTTAACTCATTCCAGAATTTACTGAAATGTCCAAAGCCCAAAGTCTCATCTGAGACAAGGCTGCAGTCCCTTCTGCCTCTGAGTTTCTGAAATACAAAGCAAGTTAACAACTTCCAAGGTATAATGATTGTACAGGCACTGGAGAAGCATTCCCAGGCAAAAGGAAAAATGATTGCCAGAAAACAACACAAAACACAGATGGGACTTACAGATCCCATGCAAGTCAAAAACCCAGCAGGCCAGTCATTGAATCCTACAGCTCCAAACCATCTTTTCTGAATTTACATGCCACATCTAGAGCACAGGGGTGTGATGGCTGGGCTCCCAAGGCCTTGGGCAGCTCAGCATCTGTGGCTGTGCAGGTCTGTCTCCTACAGCTGCCCTCATGGGTGGGGCTGGTGTTGAGTGCCTGTGGCTTTTCCACACTGAGGCTGCAAGCAGTTGGTGGGACTATGAATCTGGGGTCTGGAAAGTGGTGCATATAGGCTGCAGGTTGTGAGGCGTTTGATTGGGTTTAATAGGGTAGGAATGTTTTCATTGATGTTAATTAGTGTGGGGAAGTGGGGTTGTGGGGGCTTCAACCCCATATGTTCCTTCTGTACTGCCCTAGTAAAGGTTTCCCATGAGGCTCTGCCTCTTGGAAAAGCTTCTGCCTGGACACCCAAGTTTTTCCGTACATACTCTGGAGTCTATTAGAAGCCTCCCAAGCCTCTAGTCTTGTGCTCTGTGCACCTGCTGGCTTAACACTATGTGGAAGCCATCAAGGCTTGGAGCCTGCATCCCTAAACAGTGACCCAAGCTGTACCTGTGCATCTTTCAACCATGGCTGGAGCTGGAGCTGCAGGGATGCAGGCAGCAGTGTCCTGAGGATGGATACAACCGCGTGACCATGGGACTGACCCGGGAAAGCATTCTTCGGTCATAGAACTCAAGGTCTGTGAGAGCAAGCTCTGCTGCAAAGCTCTCTGAAATATCTTCAAGGCCTTTTTAACATTGCCTTCGCTATCAGCACTTGGTTCCATTTTATGCAGATTTCTGAAGCCTTCTTGAACGTTCCCACTGAAAATCAGCTTTTCTTTTTGACCCCTTGGCCAGGCTGCAAATTTTCCAAACTTTAAAACTCTGCTTCTCATTTAAAAAATGTTTCGATTTGAGGGCATTTATTCAGTCACACAGAAGACCACAGGCTGTGTGATACAGACAGGACACGTCTTGAGATTTGCTGCCTAAAATTTCATTTCACCAGACATATCCTAAATCACCACCCTCAAGTTCAAAGTTTCACAGGTCTCCAGGGCAGAGGCACTATCCCGCCAAGTTCTTTGCTAAGGCAAAACAAAAGTAACCTTGGCTCCTGTTCCCAGTAAGTTGCTCATTTTCATCTGAGACCTTCTAAGCCTGGCCTTCCCTTGTCCATCCTTCAGTCACCCTTTGAATTGCGACTATTTTAAAAGTCTCTATGGTCACCCTTTTAATTATAACTATTTAACATGTGTCTACAATAGTCTGAACTTTCCCTCATCTTTCTGTCTTCTTCCCAGCCCTCCAAACTGTGCAGTGTCTGGTAGTTACCCACCTCTGAACCTCCTTCTACCTTTTCAGCTATCTTTGTCACAGCCTGGCAATGTGGTAAAAGAAGAAAAGTCCATTTTCAGGGGGAAAATTCAAGAAGGCTTCAGATATATACATATAAAAGAAGTCAAATTATAATAGTAAAAAAAGAAAAGAAAAGAAAAGAAAGAGGAAAAAAACCTAGAGGACATTTCATAGATCCACTCTGCAGTACAAATTTTCTGTAAAATTATTTTAAAAAGAGGTTTAATTGGCTCATGGCTCTGCAGGCTGTAAAGGGAGCATAGTGGCTTCTGCTTCTGGGAGGACTCAGGAAGCCTCACAATCGTACCAGAAAGCCAAGCGACAATGAGATGTTCCATATGGCAGGAGTAGGAGGAGGATAGAGAGGAAAGAGGTGCCATACCCTGTTATACAACCAGATCTCATGAGAACTCACTATCAGGAGATCAGCATCAAGAAGACTAACCATTGGTGAAGTTTCTACCCACACCACCGCCCCCTGTTTCCAGGCAGAAGCCTCCTGCAGAGGCAGAGCCTCTTGGAGAACCTCTACTAGAGCAGGGCAGAAGGAAAAGACAGGCTTGGAACCCCAGTTCAGGAGGCCACCAACCTCCAGACTGCAAGATTCATAGACCCACCAAGAGCTTGCACTCTCAGTTGGAAAAGCTACAGGCACTCAACACTAGCCCAGCCCATGAGAGCAGCCATGGGGCTACACCCTGCAAAGCCACAGGTGCACTGCCCTAGTAGAGGCTTTCCATGAGCCTCTGCCTCTACAGCAGACTACTCCCCCTTCCTACTACCCACCACCCTCTCACCCACCCTAAACAACCTACTCTTCACCCTCCCCACTCCCCCACTTTTCCTTCCACTCCTGCCCCTCTCCCATCCATGATTAAATCACCTCCCGCCAGGCCACACTTCCAAAATTAAGGATTACAATTCATATGAGTTCTGGTAAAGAAACACAGCCAAATCATATTATTCGGACCCTGATCCCCTGCAGTCTCACATCCTTCTCACAGAGCAAAACATATTCATGCCTTTTCAAAAGCTTCCAAAATCTTAACGCATTCCAAAATTAACTCAAACGTAAAAAAATTCAACATCTCATCTGAGACAAGTCTACAGTCCCTTTTGCCTGAATTTAAAAGGATGTTCTTTTCTTTCAAGGTACAATAATGGTACAGGCATTGGGTAAGCTTTTTCAATCCCAAGGGAAGAAGTTTCCCAGGAAAATAACACAAATCGGAACACAGGTGCAAAACAAGTCCAAAACCCAGGAGGCCACTATTCGTTCAATCTCAGAGCTCTAAAATCATGAAGAGAATTCACTGTTACAAGCACAGCAGTAAGGAGATGGTGTTTAACTATTTGTGAAGGATCTGCTCCCCACTCCCAATTTTCACCCCTCACCCCAACCACAATTCCCCCATTCTCCCTACCCCCTAACCTTCCAACTCCCACTCTCCACCACGATTAAATCACCTTCCACCAGGCCCCACCTTTAACATTCTGATTACAATTCCACATGAGTTTTGGTAGGGACACAGAGCTAAATTGTATTATTCTGTCCCTGACTCCCCAAATCTCCTGTCCTTCTCACGTTGCAAAATATGATGCCTTCCCTACAGCCCCCTAAAATCTTCTATCATTGAAGCATTTATAAAAATGTTGAAAGCTTAAAATCTCATCTGACACAAGGCTACAGTCCCTTAGGCCCGTGAGCCTCTGTAATATAAAGCAAGTTAACTACTTCCAAGGTACAAGGCTTGTACAGGCATTAAGTAACCATTCCCAGCCAGAAGGAAGAATTTTGCCAGAAAAAAACAAAACACAGATAGGACTTACGGGCCCCATGAAACTCCAAACAGAGAAGGCCAGTCATTCAATTCTATAGCTCCAAAATCACCCTTTTTAAAACCTTGTCCCACATGCAGAGCACAGGGGTATGAGGGCTGGGTTCCCAAGGCCTTGTGCAGCTCTGCACCTGTGCCATTGCAGGGTTTATGCCCCACAGCTGCCATCATGGGCTGGGCTGCTGTGGAGTGCCTGTAACTTTTCCCCACTGAGGATACAAGTTGTCAGGGGGGTCTGCCAATCTGGGGTCTGCGTGATGGTGGCCTCCAGCTTGGGGGTTCCAACTCCAAATTTTCCTTCTGCATTGCCCTAGTAGAGGTTTCTTATGAAGGGATGCCTTTCTGAGATGCTTTTGCCTGGACACCCAGGCATTTCCACACATCTTCCAAAATCTCCAGAGAGGCTCCCAAGCCTCTACTCTCATGCTCCACCCACCCAGTGGCTTAACACTATGAGGAAAATACCAATGCTTCTAGCCTGCACCCTCTGAAGCAGTGACCCAAGCTGTACTTGTGCATCGTTCAGCCATGGCCAGAGCTGGAGCTGGAGCTGCAGGGATTGCAGGCAGCAGTGTCCTGAGGCTACTCATAGATGGGGGTTGGGAGGTCATGGAACTAGCCCAGGAAATCATTCTCCTCTCCTAGGCTGCAGGTCCTGTGGTAGCAAGGGCTACTGCAAAGGTCTCTAAAATGTCTTCAAGGCCTTTTCCCTATTGTCTTGGCTCTTATCACTGGGCTCCTTTTTATGCAAATTTCTGAAGCCTTCCTCAGTTTTCCACTGAAAATCAGCTTTTCCTTTTGTGGAGTCACGTTCTTTGCTACATCAAAACAAAAGGAACCTTGGTTCCTGCTCCCAGCAAATTTTTCATTTTCATCTGACACCTTGTAAGTCTGATCTTTACTGTCTATTTTCCTGTGAGCCTTCTGAACACAAGTGTTTAACAATTCTTTACAAAGATCCAAACTTCCCTCATCTTCCTGTCTTCAAAGCCCTCCAAACTCTCCCGACCTCTGTCTGCTACCCTCTTCTGAAACTGCTTCTACATTATCAGCTATCTTTGCTGCAGCCTGGCAACGTGGTAAAGGAAAACAAGTCCATTTTCAGGGGGAAAATTCAAGAAGGCTTCAGATACTTCAACGAAAAGAAGCTGAGTGCTGATTGCCAAGACAATAGAGAAGGCCTTGAAGACATTTAATGGTTCAACTTTGCACTACTTATTTTCCCTATAATCATAAAGAAAAGAGGTTGACTTGGCTCATGATTCTGTGGGCTGTAAGGAAGCATAGTGGCTTCTGCATCTGAGAGGACTCAGGAAGCCTCCCGATCACACGAGATTGTCGTGGGGCAATGAGATGATTCTTGTGGCAGGAGTAGGAGCAAGATAGAGAGAAAAAAAAACCTGCCATGCCCCATTGTGCAAGCAGATCTCATGAGAACTCACTATCACAAGGACAGCATCAAGAAGATGGTGCTTAACCATTGGTGAAGGATTCACCCCCACCCCCAACTCCCACTGTTTCCAGACAGAAGCCTGCTGCAGAGACATAGCCTCTTGGAAAACCTCTACTAGGGAAGTGTGGAAGGAAAATATGGGCTTGGAGCCCCCATGCAGATGGCCACCAGCCTCCAGACCCCAGAGTCACAGACGCACCAACAGCTCACATCCTCAGTGTGGAAAAGCTATAGGCACTCAACATCAGCCCAACCCATGAGAGCAGCTGCCGGGGCTAAACACTGGAAAGCCACAGGTGCACTGCCCTACTAGAGGTTTTCCATGAGGCTTTGCCTCTGCAGCAGTCTATTCCCCCTTCCTACTACTCCCCACCTTCCCACTAGCATACTGCCAACCCACTCCTCCCAATTCTACCCATCCCTTTCACTTTCCACCACCCCCAACCTCCTACCCATAATGAAGTCACCTGCTACAACATTAGGGATTACAATTCCACATGAGATTCATAGGGACACACAGTCAAACCATATCATTCTGACACTGACATCCCAGAATCTCAAGTCCTTATCACAGAGCAAAATGCAATCATGACTTTTCAAAAGTTTCCAAAAGTCTCAAGTCATTCTAAATGTAAAAAACTCAGTCTCACCTGAGACGAGGCTACAGTCCCTTCTGCCAATGAGTCCCTGAATTTAAAATGGAGTTCTTTTCTTTCATGGTACAATGATGGTACGGGAACTGGGTAAGCTTTCTCATTCCAAAGGGAAGGAATTTCCCAGAAAAATAACACAAATGGGCCCATAGGCCCAATGTACATCCAAAACCCAGCAGGACAGTATTCACTGTATCTCACAGCTCCAGAATCATCAACAGAACTCAGTATCATGTGGATAGCATTAAGGAGATAATGTTTAACCATTTGTGAAGGATCCAACCCCCACCCTCATCTTTCACCCCCACCCACAAAATAAATTACCTTCTTCCCCCCACACCCCTGCCTCCAACCCACACTCTTCTCCAGGATTCAATCACCTCCCATTAGGCTCCAACTTTAACATTCACCATTACAATTGCATATGAGTTTGGCAGGGATGCAGAGACAAATCATATTATTCTGACCCTAAGCCCCATATCTCATGTACTTCCCACACTGCAAAATACAATGATGACTTCTCTACAGTTGCCTAATATCTTAACTCATTCCAGAATTTACCAAAATGTCCAAAGCCCAAAGTCTATTCTGAGACAAGGCTGCTGTCTCTTCTGGCCCTGAGCCTCGGAAATACAAAGCAAGCTAACTACTTCCAAGGTACAATGATTGTACAGGTATTGGGTAAGCATTCCCAGCCAAAAGGAAGAAATTTGCCAGAAAGAAGCACAAAACACAGATAGGACTTACAGACCGCATGCAAGTCAAAAACTCAGCAGACCAGTCATAGAACCCAACAGCTCCAAATCATCTTTTGTGAATCCAGATCCCACATCCAGAGCACAAGGGTGTGAGGCCTGGGCTCCCAAGTACTTGGGCGGGTCTGCACCTGTGGCTTTGCAGGGTCTAACCCCCACAGTTGCCCTCATGGGCTGGGCTGGTGTTGAGTACCTGTAGCTTTTCCACACTGAGGGTGCAAGCTGTTAGTGAGTCTATGAATCTGGTGTTTGTAGAATGGTGCCTCCCTGTGTGGGGGTAACAACCCTGTATATTCCTTCTGTATTGCCCTAGTAAAGGATTCCCATGAGGCTCTTCCTCTTGGAAAAGTTTCAACCTGGACACCCAGGTTTTTCCATACATACTCTGGAGTCTAGATGAAGGATCTCCAGCCTCCAGTCTTGTGCTCTGTGCACCTGCTGGCTTAACACAATGTGGAAGCCACCAAGGCTTGCAGCTTGTACCCTCTGAAGCAGTGACCCAATCTGTACCTGTGCATCTTTCAGTCATGGCTGGAGCTGGAGCTGGAGCTGCAGGGATGCAGGCAGCAGTGTCCTGAGGATGGACACAGCAGCAGGGCCATGGAGCTGGAGAAGGAAACCATTCTTTTCTCCCAGGCCTCATGGCCTGTGACCTGAGAGCAAGGGTTGCTGCAAAAGTCTCTGAAATGCCTTCAAGGCCTTTTTAACACTGTATTGGCTACTAGCACTGAACTCCATTTTACGCAAACTTCTGAAGCCTTCTTGAATTTTCCCACTGATAATCAGCTTTTCTTTTTGACCACTTGGCCAGCCTGCAAATTTTCCAAACTTTTAAGCCCTCATTCTCATTTAGATAGGTTTTACTTTTAGGTCATTTCTTGGGTCACATATAAGACCACAGGCTGGTCGACACAGACAGGAAACCTCTTGAGCTTTGCTGCCTAAAAGTTCACTCCACCAGATACACTCTAAATTATCACCCTCAAGTTCAAAGTTTCACAGGTCTCCAGGTTACGGGCATCGTGCAGTCTCTACACTGGTCCAAACTTTTCCACATCTTCCTGTCTTCTTTGAAGACCTCCAAATTCTCCAACCTCTGGCCATTACACACTTCTCAACCTGCTTCTGCATTTTCAGCTATGTTTGTTGCAGCCTGGCAATGTGGTAAAACAAGAAAAGTCCATTTCAAGAGAAAAATTAATGCAGGCTTCAGATATTTGCCTGAAAAGATGCTGAGTGCTGATTGCTAAGACAACAGGGAAAAGGACTTGAAGGCATTTCATAGCTCCACTTTCCAGGAATAATTTTCTGTATAATCAGGAAGAAAAAGAGGTTGAACTGGCTCATGGTTCTGCAAGCTTTAAATAAATCACAGAGGCTCCCACTTCTAGGAGGACTCAGGAAGCCTCCCAGTCATACCAGAAGACCAAGCTGCAATGGGATGTTGTATATGGCAGAAGTGGGAACAAGACAGAGAGGAAAAAGGTGCCACACCCTGTTATACAACCAGATTTCCTGAGAACTCCTTATCATAAGGTCAGCATCAAGAAGATGTGGCTTAACCATTGGTGAAAGATCTGCCCCTACCACCCCCACCCCTCACTGATTCCAAGCAGAAGCCTGAGGCAGAGGCAGAGTCTCTTGGAAAGCCTCTACTAGGGCAGTGGAAAAGAAAAATATATATATATATATGTATATAATACAAATATATATGTATATAATACAAATATATATATATATATTTGTGCTTGGATGCTCCACGCAGGAGGTTACTATCCTCCAGACCACAGATTCACAGACCCATCAAAACCTTGCACTCTCAGTATGGAAGAGCTACAGACACTCAACAGCAGCAAAGCCCATGAAAGCAGCCATGGGGCTAAAGCCTGCAAAGCCGCAGGTGCACCGCCCTAGTAGAGGTTTCCCATGTGACTCTGCCTCTGCAGCAGGCTCCTCCCTCTTTCTGCTACCCACCACCCTCTCACCACCCTACTGCCAGCCTGCTCCTCCCCACCCTACCCACTGGTTTTTCCTTCCACCCCTTCTAACCTGTTTATGATTAAATCACCTCCCACCAGACCCCAACTCCAACATTCAGGAATACACTTCCTCATGAATTTTTTAGGGAAACTCAGCCAAACTATGTAATTCTGACCCTGACACCCCCAAATCTCATGACCTCACAGAGAAAAATACAAACATGCATTTTCAAAAGTTTCCCAAAGTCTTAAATCAATCCAGCAGTAACTTAAATGTAATAAGTTCAAGTCTCATCCAAGACAAGGCTGCAATCCCTCCTGCCTATAAGTCCCGGAATGTGAAAGAGAAGTCTCTTCTTTCAGGTTACAATGACAGTGCAGGAACTGGGTAAGCTTTCGCAACCCAAAGGGAAGATTTTCCCAGAAAAATGACACAACTGGGACACGGGCCCAATGCGAGTCCAAAACCCAGCAGGACTGCATTCATTTATCATGAATATCACACAGACTGCATTAAGGAAATAGAATTTAACCATTTGTGAAGGATCTGCCACCCACAGTGTCCATCATGATTAAATCACCTTCTACTGAGCCCCACATTTAACATTCCCCATTACAATTCCACATGAGTTTTGGTAGGGACACAGAGCCAAATCATATTATTCTTCCCTTGGCCCCACAGTCTCATGTTCTTCTCATACTGCAAAATACAATGATGCCTTCTCTACAGTTCCCCAATGTCTTAACTCATTCCAGCATTTACTCAAATGTCCAAAGCCCAAAGTCTCTTCTGAGACAAGGCTGCAGTCCCTTCTGCACCTCAGCCTCTGAAATACAAAGCAAGTTAATTACTTCCAAGGTACAATGATTGTACAGGGATTGGGTAAGCATTCCAAGTCAGAAAGAAGAAATTGGCCAGAAAGAAGGACAAAACACAGATGGAACTTACAGATCCCATGATGCAAGTCAAAAACCCAGAAGGCCAGTCATTCCATCCTACAGTTCCAAATCATCTTTTCAGAATCTATGTCCACATCCAGAGCACATGGTGGTGTGATGGCTGGGATCCCAAGGTCTTGGGCAGCTCTGCAGCGGTGCCACCGCAGAATCTTTTCCCTATAGCTGCCCTCATGGGCTGGGCTGGTGTTGAATTCCTGTAGATTTTCAACACTAAGGGTGCAAGCAGTTGGTGGGTCTATGCAACTGGGGTCTGGAAAATGGTGCCTCCCTCTGCATTGACTCCAACCCTATACTCTCTTTCCATTCTGCCCAAGTAGAGGTTTACCATGAGGCTCTGCCTCTTGGAAAAGCTTCTCGCTGGACACCCAGGCTTTCTGATACATCCTCTGTAGTGTAGATGAAGGCTCTGAAGCCTCTAGTCTTGTGCTCTGTGCACCTTCTGGCTTAACACTATGTGGAAGCCACCAAGGCTTGGAGCTTGCACCCCTGAAGCAGTGAACCAGGCTGTACCTGTGCATCTTTCAGCCATGGCTGGAGCTGGAGCTGCAGGGATGCAGGCAGCAGTGTCCTGAGGCTGCACACAGCAGTGGGGCCATGGGGCTGGCCCAGGAACCCATTCTTTTCACGTAAGCCCCAGGGCCAGTGACAGCAAGGGCTGCTTCAAAGGTCTTTGAAATGCCTTCAAGGCCTTTTTCCCATTGTCTTGAATTATTAGCACTGGGTCCCTTTTTATGCAAATATGTGAAGCCCTCTTGATTTTCCCCCTGAAAATCAGCTTTACTTTTGGACCACTTGTCCAGTTGGCAAATTTTCCAAAAGTTTAAGCTCTGTTTCTCATTTAAATATAATTTCCAACTTAGGGTCATTTCTTTGATCACACATAAGAGCATGGGCTGTTCAATGTAGGCAGGACAACTCTTGAGCTTTGCTGCTTAGAAGATCATTCCACCAGATACATCACCCTCAAGTTCAAAGTTTCACAGATCTCCCAGGCAGGGTCACTGTGTGGCCAATTACTTTGCTAAGGCAAAACATAAAAAATCTTGGCTCCTGTTCCCAGTAAGTTCTTCCTTTTCATCTGAGATCTTCTAAGCCTGGCCTTCACTGTGTATGCTTCTCTCAGTCTTTTAATCACAACTATTGAACAAGTCTCTGCAATGATCCAAACTTTCCCTCATCTTCCTGTCTTCTGCCAAGCGCTCCAAACTCTCTAAGCTCTGGATATTACCCTATTCGGAACCTGCTTCTACATTGTCAGCTATCTTTGTCACAGGCTGGCAATGTGGTAAAAGAAGAAATGTCCATTATCAGGGAGGAACATCTAGAAGGTCTCCAATATTTGCATTAAATGAGGCCCAGTGCAAATAACCAAGAGATTGGGGGAAAGGTCTAGAAGCCATTTCATAGCTTCACTTCTCAGCATTAATTTTCTGTATGTACATAAGGAAAAGAAGTTTAATTGACTCACAGTTCTTCAGGCTGTAAAGAAAGCATAATGGTTTCTGCTACTAGGAGGACTCAGGAAGCCTCCCAATCATATCAGAAGACCAAGGAGCAATGAAATGTTTCATATGGCAGGAGTAGAAGCAAGATAGAGAGAAGAAAGAGGTGTTATATCCTGTTATACCACTAGATCTCACGAGAACCCACTATCAGGAGATCAGCCTCAAGAAGATGGCACTTAACTACTGGTGAAGGATCCACCCACCACCCCATATCCACCTCCCACTGTTTGCAAGCAGAAGCCTGAGGCAGAGGCAGAGCCTCTTGGAAAACCTCTACTAGTGCAATACAGAAGGAAAACATGGTCTTGGGGCCTCCACGCAGGACACCACCATCCCCCAGACACCAGAGTCATATACCCACCAATAGGTGTGGTATTATGCAGATAAACAAGTATCCACAATGGTCCAAATTTTCCCTCATCTTCCTTTCTTCTTTCAAGCTCTCCAAACTCTCCAACCTCTGGCTGTTACCCACTTCTTAACCTGCTTTACATGTTCAGCTTTCTTTGTTGCAGCGTGGCAATGTAGAAGAAAAGAAGTTCCATTTCAGGGGAAACTTCAAGAAGGCTGCAGATGTTTGCGTTAAAAAGAATTCCAGTGCTAATAGCCAAAACGATGGGGAAAAGTCATTGAAGATATTTCATAGATCCACTTGGCAGTACTTGTTTACTGTGTGATCGTAATGAAAAGGGGTTCAATTGGCTCATGGTTCTGCAGGCTGTAAAGAAAGCATAGTGGCTTCTGCTTCTGGGAGGGCTCAGGAAGCCTCCCAATCATACCAGAAGGAAAGCAGCAATTAAATGTTTCATACAGCAGGAGTAGGAGCAAGCCTGAGAGAGGATACAGGTGCCACACCCTGTTATAAAACCAGATCTCATGAGAACGCACTATCAGGACATTTGCATCAAGAAGATGGTGCTGTTTGGCACCATAAGATGGTGAAGGATCTGCCCTGCAACACACCTCCATCCCCTACTGCTTCCAGACAGAAACTGGCTGCAGAGGCAGAGCCTCTCGGAAATCCTGTAATATGGCAGTGCAGAAGGAAAATAAGGGCTTTCAGTTGCCATGCAGGAGGCCACCATCCTCTAGACCCCAGATCCATAGACCTACCAACAATTCCCACCCTCAGTATGGAGACACTACAGGCACTCAACACCAGCCCAGCCCATGAGAGCAGCCATGGGGGCTAACGCTGAAAAACCACAGGTGCACTGCCCTGGTAGAGCTTTCCCATCAGCCTCTGCCTCCGCAGCAGACTACTTCCCCTTCCTACCACCCACCACCCTTGCACCACCCTACAGCCAGGCTCCACCTTACCCACCTCTTTTTCCTTCCACCCCACCCCTCCCATCCATGATTATATAATCTCCCACCAGGCCCCACTTCCAACATTTGGGATTACAATTCCACATGAGTATTTCTGGGGGCACACAGCCAAATCATATTATGCTGAACTTGAGCCCCCCAAATCTCATGTCCTTCTCACAGAGTAAAACACAATCATGCCTTTTCAAAAGTTTCCAAAAGCCTTAACTCATTCCCACATTAACTCAAATGTAAAAAGTTCAAAGTCTCATCTGAGACAAGGCTACAATCTCTTCTGCCTATGAGTCACTGAAGTTAAAAGTGCATTCGTTTCTTTCAAGGTACAATGACGGTACAGGTATTGGGTAAGTTTCCTCAATCCAAAGGGAAGACATTTCCAAGAAAAATAACACAAATGGGACCACAGGCACAATGGACACCCAAAACCCAGCAGGCCAGTGTTCATTCAATCTCACAGCCCCAAAATCGTGAAGAGGACTCACTGTCAGAAGGACAGCATCAAGGACATGGTGTTTAACCATTTGTGAAGGATCCACCCCACCCCTGCCTTTCACCCATAACCCCACCACCTTCCCCTCAACACTCCCCACCCCAATACCCCCCAATTCTCCCCACCCTTCCCCATCCAAACTCCACTCTCCACCACGATTATATCACCTTCCACCAGTCCCCACCTTTAATATTTTCCATTATAATTCCACGTGAGTTTTGGGAGAGACAAAGAGATGAATCATATTTTTCTGCACCTGGTTCCCCGAATCTCATGTCTTTCTCACATTGCAAAATACAATGATGCCTTCCGTATAGTCCCCCAAATCTTAACCCATTCCAGCATTTACTCAAATGTCCAAAGCCCAAAGTCTTATCTGAGACAAGTCTGCAGTACCTTCTGCCCATGAGCCACTGAATTATAAAGCAAGTTAACTACTTCCAAGGTACAATGATTACACAGGCAATGGGTAAGCATTCCCAGCCGATAGAAAACAAAATTTCTCGAAAGAAGCACAAAACACAGATGGGACTCATAGGATAAATAAATGTCCAAAATCCAGCAGGCCAGTCACTCAATCCTACAGCTCCTAAATCATCCATTTAGAATCCCTGTCCCACATCCATTGCACAGGGGTGTGAGGGCTGTGCTCCCAAGGCCTTGGGCAGATCTGCACCTGTGGCTTTGCAGTGTTCAGCCTCTGTGGCTGCTCTCATGGATAGGGCTGGTGTTGAGTGCCTGTAGCTTTTCCACACTGAGGGTGCAAGCTGTTTGTGGGTCTATGAATCTGGGGTTGGGAGAATGATGCTTCCCTGTGTGGGGTCTTCAACCTTATATGTCCCTTCTTGGCTCCCCTAGTAGAGGTTTCCCATGAGGCTCTGCCTCATGGAAAAACTTCTTCCTGGACATCCAGGATTTTCTGTACATCTTCTAGAGTCTAGATGGGGGCTCCCAAGCCTCTATTCTTGCTGTAAGCATCTGCTGGCTTCACATTATATGGAAACCATCAAGGCTTGAGGCCACCTCTGCAGCAGTGACCCAAGCTGTACCTGTGCATCTTTCAGCCATGGCTGGAGCTGGGGCTGCAGGGATGCAGCCAGCAGTGTCCTGAGGTTGCACACAGCAGCAAGGCCATGGAGCTTTTCCAGGAAACCATTCTTCTCTCCTAGGCCCCAGGGCCTGTGATGGCAAGGGCTGCTGCAGAGGTCTCTGAGATGCCTTCAAGGCCTTTTTCCCATTGTCTTGGCTATTTGCACTGGGCTCCTTTTTATGCACATACCCTGAGGCTTCTTGAATTTTCCCACTCAAAATCAACTTTTCTTTTTGAACACTTGGCCAGGCTGAAAATTTTCCAAACTTTAGGTCTCCACTTCTCATTTAAATAGAAGTTCCATCTTGAAGTCATTTCTTAGGTAACACATAAGAACACAGGCTGTTCAATGCAGACAGGACACCTCTTATGCTATGCTCCCTAGATGTTCATTCCACCAGCTACATCCTGAATCACCACCCCCCCACCCCCAAGTTCATAGTTCACAGATCTCCAGGGCAGGGTCACCGCGCAGCCACGTTCTTTGCTAAGGCCAGTCAAATGTAACCTTGACTCCTGTTAACAGGAAATTCCTCATTTTCCTCTGAGACCTTTTAAGTCTGGACTTCAGTGTTTATCCTTTTGTCAGCCTTCTGATCACAAGTATTTAACAGTTCTCTACAGTTGTCCAAACTTTTCCTCATCTTGCTGTCTTCTTAGCTTTCCCAACTCCCCCGACCTCTGTCTTTTACCTACTTCTGAACCTGCTTCTACATTGTCAGCTCTCTTTGTCACAGCCTGGCAATGTAATAAAAGAAGAAAAGTCCATTTTTGGGGGGAATATTCACAAAGGCTTCAAATATTTGCATGAAAAGAAGCTGAGTGCTGGTTGCCAAGACAAAGAGGAAAGGGTCTTGAAGGCATTTCATGGCTCCACTTTACAGCACTAATTTTCCATATGATCATAAAGAAAAGAGGTTTAACTGGCTCATGGTTCAGCAGGCTGTAAAGGAAGCATAGTGGCTTCTGCTTCTGGGGGGACTCAGTAAACTTCCCAATCATACCAGAAGGCCTAGGGGCAAGGAGATGCTACATAGGGCAGGAGTAGAAGCAAGACTGAGAGAGGAAAGAGGTGCCATACCCTGTTATATAACCAGATCTGATGGGAACACACTAACACGAGGACAGCATCAAGAAGATGGTGCTTAACCATTGGTGAAGGATATGCCTGCCACCCCCACCCTCTGCTGTTTCCAGGCAGAAGCCTGCTGCAGAGGCATGGTTCTTGGTAAACTTCTACTAGGGCAGTGCTGAAGGAAAATATGGACTTGGAGCCCCCACGCAGGTGGCTACCACCCTCCAACCCCCAGAATCATAGTCCCACCAACAGCTTGCACCCTCAGCGTGGAAAAGCGACAGGCACTGAACACTAGTCGAGTCCTTGACAGTGGCAATGGGGGATCAAACCTGCAAAGCCACAGGTGCACTGCCCTAGTAGGGGTTTTCCATGAGGCTCTGCCTCTGCAGCAGGCTACTACCCCTGCCTACTACCCACCATCCTCGAAACCACCCTACAGCCAGCCTATTCCTTCCCACCCTATCCACCCCTATTTCTTTCCACATCCCCCGCCCATCCATAATTCAATCACTCCCTCCCAGTCCCTCATCTTTCTGTCATGCTCCAATCCCTCCAAACCCTTCCAATCTTTGTTTGCTAGCCACTACTGAGCCTGCTTCTACTTTTTCAGGTATCTGTATAGCAGGTTGGCTATGTAGTAATAACGCAAAACCCAATTTAAGGGGAAAAATTGAAGAAGACTTCAGAAATTTGCATATAAAAAAGCCCTGTGCTAATAGCCAAGACAAAGGGAAAAAGGCCTTGAAGACATCTCACAGCTCCTCTTGGCAGTTTTACTTTTCTGTATTATTGTAAATAAAAGAGGATTAATTGACTTATGATTCTGCAGGCTGTGAAGGAAGCTTAGTGTCTTCTGTTTCTGGAAGGAATCAGGAAGCCTCCTAAATATATCATAAAGCCAAGGGAAGATGAGATGTCTCCTAAGGCAGGAGTAGGAGGAACACAGAATGAGGGCAGAGGTTCCACAGCCTGGTAAACAACCAGATCACATGAGCACTCACTCACTCTCAGGACAGCATCAAGGGGATGGTGCTTCATCATTCATGAATGATCCACCCCCACACTTTTATGACTAAATCTTTTGCCACCTAGGCCCCACCTCTAACATTAGGGAATAGAATTCTGCATGAGTTTTGGTAGGGACACATGGACAGAATAGCCCCTGACCCCACGAATCTCATGTCCTTCTCACGTTGCAAAATACAATCATGGCTTTCCAGCATGAGGCATAACTCATTTCAGCATTAATTCATTTCAGCATTAACTCAAAGTTACAAAGTCCAAAGTCTCATCTGAGTCAAGGCAACAGTCACTTTTGCCTATGAGCCTCAGAAATAGAAAGGGAATTCACTGCTTCTAAGGCACAATGATGGTACAGGCATTGTATAAGCTTTCCATATCCAAAAGGAAGACATTTTCCAGAAATCTTCTTATTTCTGAGACCTCCTCAGCCTGGCCTTCACTGTCCATGTTTCCGTCAGGATTTCTGTCACAACCACTTAACCAGTCTCTATGATGGTCCAAAAGTTTTCTCATCTATCTGTCTTCTTTTGAGCCCTCCAAACTCTTCCAACCTCTGCCCATTACATGGTTCCAAAGCTGCTTCCACGTTCTTGGGTATCTTTATAGCAATGCTCCAATCCTCATTTGCCATTTTCTATATGATTTGTTTTGAAAAAGAGGTTTAATTGACTCATGGTTCTGCAGGGTGGACAGGAAGCACAGTGGCTTCTGCTTCTGGGAGGCCTCAGACATCTATGAATCATTGTGGAAGGCAAAGAAAGAGTGAGTAAGTTGTCTCACATGGCAAGAGGAAAACACGGAGAGTAGGGAGGCGACGTAGAGTTTTCAGTGACTAGATCTCATGAGAAGTCGCTCATGATTGTGAGGATGCTACAAGGGGATGGTGCTGAACCATTCATGAGAAATTTGCCTTCATAATTCAATCACCTTATACCAGGATCCACCTTCCACAATAGGAAATATAATTCAACAGGAGATTTGGTGGGAACAAACATGCAAATTACATCATCAATCTTTGAGTATAAAGACATCCACAGCAGGCTTTATCCAGTCAGCTTCTTGGAAAATCTTTATAGGATTTGAGGCCTATAGCACATACACTAAAATATTCATACCTCAAAAAGCAGTAAAGTGGCATTATCATTCTTCCAAAAGTTACAATGGTAGTTTAGGCATTCATAGCATGATTTAATTCATGTTTGCTACTGTTTCTATTGTATCATCATATTAACTGTTTCCTACACAATTCTGTATTCAGCTGGATTTCAGTTGATCACAAAACCATCCTTGTGCTACCACCAATAGCGGGCACTAGCTCTTCCCTCTAGTGTTATTCTTCTCTGTAGAATGAATCCTTGAACTGGAAACAGTCCACGATCGAATATCTAGTCATTCAACACTATCAATTCCTGGGTGACTTTTTGAAAAAACAGTATCTTTCGCTGCAAGAAATGCAGCATCTGTGAGTCCATGTCTCTCACTCGAATTGGATGAAAGTGGTGAATTTCAGCCAAAGTAGCCAAAGAAATTCTGTTCCTGTGATTCTGACGTCAACAGCCTCTGCACCTCTGTCTTCACTTCTGTCACAGATTGCCGGCTCTCCGTGACTTTGGTAAGAGCGTCCTTGTGCATGTGGATGATGTCCAGGATGTTGGTCTGGTGTCCCTGAGACAGCACTAACAGGTCCATGACTGGGTCCAGGTCCTGCCTGGGTTGACTGGCAAAGAGCTCACTGATAGTGTGGAAGGCCTCTATGGTGAAGTGGATGGCCTGGTCCGACTCCAATGCCTGGCTGAGCCTGAAGTACTGGCTGCCTGCCATCTGATGCTCTTTCTTAAAGCCTGTTACCATCATCTGCTTGCATGTCAACTCACTGGCTGTGAAGTTGAGCTGAGTGCCCTGTTGTCTATCTTCTTGGTGAAGTACTTGAAGCTGTCAGTCTTGCTCTTCCATTCCTAAAGGTTGAGGGTCACTCGGGGTGGGCTCAGGGACAGGAAGAATCTGGGACTCACCATCTCATCCTTCTCAGCCTTCCTCTTGCCCTGTCTCCAGGCTGTCTCTTCAGTGCTGGTGGGGCACATCAGGAAGTGACAAAGGATGTGGCACCGTGCCCACACCCAGAAGCTGGCCATGTGGTTCATCCACCAGACTGGGCCCTTTCTGCACTTGAACATAGATGCCACTTCACCACCGATGCCTTCAATGCTGCCAGGGAGATCTTCGCCAATCAGCCCAGGCAGGACCTGGACCCAGTCATGGACCTGTTAGTGCTGCCTCAGGGATACCAGGCCAACATCCTGGACATCATCCACATACACAAGGAAGCTCTTACCAGAGTCCTCCTCAGGATGGCCTGTGGTCTGCCTCATGGCACCCAAGAAGCCCACAGTGCTGTAGGAGCCCTGATGCATGGGCTGGAGCCCCAAAGGCAGCGCACAGCCTGCTCCTGAGCCTGCTGCTCATATCCTCTATGTGGCTCCATTTGCAGCACAGTTGTTGCACTGAGGCCTGTGCATGTCAGGCAAGGCCAAGCTGGCTCAAAGAGCAACCAGCCACCTCTGCAAGGGTGTGCCAGGAGCAGGTGGACCAGTCCCCAACTCACTGCCAGTCAGGGTCAATCAGTTACTCTGCCCTGGAAGCAGGGCCCCAGTGCCATCTGCTTTTCCTCAGGCCTCCACTTCATCAGTTGTCAGGTGGTGGTCACTCAGGGTGTGGGAACCTGGCCATCCCTGTTTTCTTGAGTGGGTGAGGTTGGTGGCTGGTCCACCTGCTCCTGGCACACCCTTGCAGAGGTGGCTGGTTGCTCTTTGAGCCAGTTTGGCCATACCTGGCATACATAGGCCCTGGGTACTGACAAGCTGCTCTGACTGAGCTTGTCCTGTCTTGGGCCAAATTCTAAGTCTGGCCAGGACCACAGAAGGATGAGTCCCCTGGGTGGTAATCCTGGCTGCTGCAGGGGCGTGCATGGTGCCTCTCCCATCCCAGGGCTCAGGATGAGGCCCAACTGAGATAGGACCCTTTACGCATGGGACTTGTGCCCCAGAAGGTGGCCTCTGTCACAAAGGTCGAGTGAGAAGATGTATGGCATGCTGCTGGCTGCCAGGGCTGTTAGGATGACACATTCACCCTTCCTTCCAGGGACCTCAAAGTGACCAGCTTCGCCTTTAAGAATGACTTCTCAAGGCCCAGGAGTCATCTGGGGCTGCAGGGCAGCTGGCCGCATGCTGTCCTGGCTTCTTCCACGGTGTGCTGGTCACTACCCACCAAGGGGAGTCACAGGCAGGCACCATGCAGGGCGCTTGTCTCTGGACCTGCGTCTTGGTTATCATGGAGCCAGACTGGGCCTGGTGATAGGGCCCCGATGGGGTTATCCTGGTGGTCCTGGGGGTGTCCAGAGGAGACTCAGAATGGAATTGCTGTGAGGATGAATGAGATGACTGTCAGCACAGAACAGGCACCCGGTGAGTTTTTAGGGTTTATCCTCAGTAGCTGCCCAGAGGCCAAAACCACCCACCTGATAGCAACTGTCCCCAAGCCAGGAGGAAGAGAAGAGAGCAGGTCCCACTCACCTGAGTCTGATGAGTCAGCTGTGCTGAGATGTGCTTCTCATGTAGAAAACAGTCCTTCACGCAGAGCCACTCACGGACTCTGCTGTGTGCCTCTAACTGCTCCACAACACAGAGGCGATGGGGCTCAGCAACAGTGACATCGTGGGGTGACACAACCCAGCACAACTGGAGCCTGCTTGGGTCAAGAGGGCCCAGAGTCAGTGTCCTCTATCCCCTGAACTGACACGTGTGCATGCAGTGTGTTTGTGCATGTGTGTGTGCCTGTGTGTGTGTGCGTATGTGTGTGTTTATCTTGTTTCTCTGGCCAGGCTTAGCTTCTACACTCAGGGGAGCACCCAGGTCTCACCACTGTCACCACCAAGGACCGTGGCCAGCATTAGAGCCTCTACAGGTGCTCTCCAATCTCTGCCTTCCCCACCCATAGGGGTCCTGGGGATGCAGACAAAGGAGGGGCACCGGGTAGAGCAGAGAGGGCTGGCACCCTCTCTAGGTGGAACACAGGTCCTGTGTAAAGTTGTAGGTCTGCCAAGCAGTGCTGGATTCAACACATCTTCTCATCTTCTTCTACCAGCCGCCCACCAGGGTGCCCTGACTCACCTTCCCTGCAGATGGAAGCAAGGAGACTCCACAGACAAACCCACTGCCTGAGGTCACACAGTGGCCAGCTGGCCAGGTTCCTACTGACCAGCCGCCCCTGACCAGATCCCTACTGACGAGGCCCCTAATGACCACTTCTCCATTGACCAGGTCCCACTGACCAAGTCCCAACTGACCATGTCTTCCTAACCAGGCTCACACTTAATAGGCCTCATGGGCCAGACCCCACTGACCAATTTCCCACTGACATGGTCCCCACTGCCCAGGTTCCCATTGACAAGACTACAATTTCCCAGATGGCCACCCCTTCCATCCCTCATTGAACAAATCTCCATGGATCAGTCCCCAGCTGACCGAGTCCCCTCTGACCAGGCCCTCACTGACCAGGCTCCAAGCCACTAAGGCCCCACACTGACCAGGCCCCTGGTGTACTGCATAGGCCCCACCAACCAGTTTTTCACTGTTTATGTTCCAAGCGATCAGGCCCCACTAATAAGACCCCCACTGACCAGGTCCCCACTGATCAGGGTTCCAATGACTAGGTCGCCAGGTCCCCACTGATGAGAACTTTACTGAGGAGGACACCACTAACCAGGCCCCTGCTGATCAGGTACCAACTGACTAGGTCCTAATGACCAGGTCATTTCTGACCACGGTCTACCCACCTGGCCCCTGAGCAGCGCTGCTTAAAGTCTCATTACCATGCCCCTGCTTAGCCCACAGACCCTCCCTCCCTGCATGCATGCCCGGAGGTCGGGCCCTGGGGGTTTTCTTGGGACAAAGCCTCTCCTCCAAGACACAGGGAGAGACAGTCAGCCTCAGCCTCCAGATAGCCAGCTTCACACTCATTCCCCAAGGCCCTCAGGGTTCATCTCAAAGGAGACAGTGAGGTGGCCCTGGCACAGCCTGGAAACCCCATCTACCCTATTCCTGAGTGTCAGAGTGGGAGGAAGGGAGGGACATTTGGCAGACAAGACACCCTGTGCTGCTGGGTCTCCCGGGGCCCTTCCCGCAGAGCCCGATCTAGAGACACAGCACAGAGGCTGCAGGAAGACTAACCCAGAACCCTTGAGGCTGAGCCAGGGACCACATGAAGACTGTCCCCAGACAGCCAGAAGGCCCTGTACTAGTTTCTTGGTACCTCAGTGGATGCAGCAGCTGTTCTTCTGTTGGGGACCAGTGAGTACATTCTGGGGAGGGCTCGCCTGTGCTTCCTCAGTGGCTCCACCTCTGCTTCTAAGAAAAATCACTCATTTCAGGGCTGGGGCAGAGAAAACACAAGATTATCTTAGTACACCCTGTGCCAGAAAGTAAAAAAGTGCTGAAGGAGTAACGGGCGCAAATCAAAAAGACATAAAGTCAGCTTGGAATATCTACCACTGGCCTAATCTTGGGGAATTGGAGCACCAGAATCATGAGCTTTCCCTTCTCCCTTATTTATTGGTTTTATTTCTCCATGTAGAACAAAGAAAAGAATCAGAAAATAATCACCTGGCAACCATTGCAGTAATAATTGTTCAAACACAAGTCATCCATGAAATGCCAAATCTAGTGTGTTTTGAGGAGTAACCAGATATTTACAGAGCCTCAGATCATCTCCACACAAAATACGGTTCAACTACAAAAAGAAAATCGTAACATTAGCATGGACAAGCCTGGCAGGTACTCCTTAGGTCTCCTAAGTAATAAAAACCGTGACATGCAAATAAGTCTTCGATGACCTTTACTAAAGAATCAATGATGACTTGGTTGTCTGGCTGTTTAAACAGCTGGCATCGGGGCAATTTGAGTATGTCAAACTCAATACTACTGGTTTTCATCTACAAGATCCACTTAAAACTGAAGGAGACTGAAAAACATCACTTAAAATACCCTACACATTATCTTCATCCATATGATACAAAAATATCCTACTTCAGTAAAGATCGTGATGTTGTATATTTTATGAGAAACTGAAAATAGATTTAGAAACTTAGAAACCTTTAGAAACTTAGACACCTATAGATTTAGAAACTTAGAAACCTTTAGAAACTTAGAGACCTATAGACTTAGAAACTTAGAAACCTTTAGACTTTTAGACTCAGAAACTTATAGACTTAGAAACTTAGAGACTTAGAGACTTAGAAACTTAGAAGCTTAGAAACTTATAGACTTAGAAACTTAGAGACTTAGAGACTTAGAAACTTAGAAGCTTAGAAAAGCCACACCAGGTGGCCATCTAAAAGCACCCACCCAATGACCAGGTGGCCATCTAAAGCACCCACCCAATGACCAGGTGGCCATCTAAAGCACCCGCCCGATGTCCGTGTGGCTATCTAAAACACCCACCCAAATTCCTGGAACTCAAACAGAAGAACAAGTCCGGGAAATACCCCGTGCGGGTTCAAACCAGGTCCAAACCAACCAATCAGAGTAAGACACCTTGCTCAGGCCATAACCTGCTCCAATCATCTTGCGCCTCAAGCTTTGTGAATTTTTGTGGTTTTTTGCCTTTATAAACTGTCTGTACTAGGCATTCGGGGTCCTGTGGCCAACTTTGGACATAGGACCCTAGCGCGCTAGCAATAAATCTCTCCGCTGTGACTTCCGTGTCGAGTGGTCTCTCGCGACGACCCCTGCCCAGGAAGGAATCTAAAAACTAGGTTCCTACAAAACAATTAAAATGTTGTGTAAATAGCCCAGTAATAAAGTTTTATAATCTTTTAAATCATAAAATTTGTCCTTAAGATTTTATGGTTAAATATTCTCTTGATTAGATGTGGCTTACCAGTGGATTCTATAGAAGAAAGTAGACGGGTGAAAGTGTCCAACACAGCAACAGCTGGAAAGAAAAACAAATAATTATGTTCTTTACCTAAAACACTTCGGTTAACTCAGTGTGATTTTAAAAACTAAAGAGTTGAGAACTTTATCAGAGTTAATAAGAATGAGAAATATGTATGTACATTTACAATACAAAATCACTATTAAATAATTTACACATGGCATTAACTCTAATTGTGTTTAAATATCAGAGCTTTTTTATTCTTCATTCATCTACTCAACAGACATGTGCTAAGATTCTAGAACCAGCACTAGAATTTCAAGATGAAGATGGTATGGTCCACCTCCCAACAGTCATATGCTATACCCTAAAAAAACAGACAAGACAATGTCCATATAGAGTCATGGATACATGAGAGGTATACAGCAGGGCACTACTGGAACACACAGAAGGGTCATCTATCACACTTTTATGCCAAAATCATGGGCTTTCTGGTGGAGGAGATACTATAGGTTGATACCTGAAGGACAAGGAAAAGCTCATCAGAGAGAGGCAAGAGGTGCAGGCAAAGAGCCTGAGGTGAGGAAGAGCCCTGCAGAGTTCCGCTCCCTCCAGTTTCGCACTAGAGCAAAGGGCAGGGCGCAGTAAGTGGTGAGAGACAAGGTTGAGTAACTTGACAGGAATCACATTGACGTGGGTGTTTTTATTTCATGGTGAAAAAGTTGGAACTTTTCCTGAGAACAGACGTAAGCCAATGACACAGTAAATGACAGGAGATTTAAAATGTCACTGTCAAGTGACTGCCTATGAAGGGTTATTGCTCAGCTAAGTATTTCTGAATGAGACTGAGGTCCGTTGGCCTTCAATCCCTACCAAAACCCTGAGAACTTGATGATGCCTTTGTTTTCTGAGAATCGTTTCAGGGTGCTGGCTGACAGTTCCATGAGGATGGCAAAACTTAAGAAAGTGTAGAGCCAGTGAAAAAGAGATGCATAGACTTCTTGGGAATTTTTTAAGTTACGGGATGTGATGAATTTATGGTGCACAAGGACAGTCTTCTCTGTGGAAGTTTTTGTTTTCACATCTTTCATTGGATGTGTGTAAGAAGAGAAAAATACTTAACGTGGTATCTACTAACCCAGCAATGAGAAGGAATACCATTTTTTATTAAATTTTATTTCTAAAATAAACCTAAATTTAAGGAATAAATTTTGGCAACATACTTCTCTCTGTTTCTCTAATTATTTGTTCTACACGTTCTGGCTCCATCTAAAATAAGTGAAAATAATAATAATGTTTAAGTTAAACAAGAAACATTATCACGAAAATAATATATCACTTACAAATTGTGGCCTTTAGTATTTTTAGTGACTAGACATAACTTGAAGTTTGCTTCAAAAGAAAAATAATCACATACATAAAGTAAATTTTCTACTTATTTTAATTTAGATAACAGAGGATGTATCTGTGTAATGCTGCTTAGAGTAATCAGACAAAAATACAGTTAATACTGGTCTATTGCATAGACATAATTTTAGAAAGGTGGTGTTTATTAGTACAAAGGTTAAACAATGGCCAGGTGTGGTGGCTCATGCCTAGAATCCCAGCACTTGGAGAGGCCAAGGCGGGAAGATCACGAGGTCAGGTGATCGAGACCATCATGGCCAACATGAGGAAACCTGGTCTCTACTAAAAATACAAAAATTAGCTGGGTGTGGTGGCACACACATGTAGTCCCAGCTACTTGGGAGGCTAAGGCAGGAAAATTGCTTAAAGCCAGGGGTTGGAGGTTGCAGTGAGCCAATATTGTACCACTGCACTCCAGACTGGCAACAGAGTGAGACCCTGTCTCAAAAAAGAAAAAAAAAAAATTAAAGTCATCTTTTACAATGAATGCATTACTTTGAAATTTTTAGCAGAACTCTCCCCTTTATAAAAGTTTAATCCATTTTTTTACTTCAATAAATTTTATCTTAAAAAGAAATTTCTATTCTCTACTTATACTAAACTTTTTTATGATACATTTTTCTTTTTCTTTTTCTTTTTTTTTTTTTTTCTAGTTTGTATTCTCAATTAAGGTGGTACCTGTGGAGGTTTTTTCCAAAGGTATATTGAGGCATGCCAAGATTTGGAGTACAATTGAACCCATCACACAGGTCATATGAGCATACAACCCAATAAGTAGTTTTTCAACCCTGGGCCACTCTGTCTCTCCCCGTTCTTATTTCTCAGTGTCTATTATTCCCATGTTTATGATAAATGTGCACCCAATGTGTAGCTCCCACATGAGTGAAAGCAGGAGATATCTGGTTTCTGTTTCTGTGTTAGTTTGATTAGGGTAGTAGATTCCAGCCGTATCCACGTTGCTGCAAAGGACCTGATTTTGTTCTTTTCATGGCTGCAGAGTATTCCATTGTATATCCATTGTATATGTAGATGGAATTCTCCAATCTAGCTTGGATTTTCAATCTACCTTGGATGCACCTGGATTGACTCCATGTCTTTGCTATTTTGAATAGTGCTGCAATGAACACACATGTTCATGCATCTTTATGTTACAATGATTTATTGTCCTTTAGGTATACCCCTAGTGTAGTAATGGGGTTGCTTCATCCAATGGTCATTCTTAGTACTTAATTTCCAAACTGCTCTCCATATAAGCTGAACTAATTTATATTGCCACCAACAGTGTGTGTTTCCTTTCCTCCACAGCCTCCCCAACATATATATATGTGTGTGTGTGTGTGTGTGTGTGTGTGTGTATGTTTTTACTTTTTAACAAAAGTCATTCTGACTGGTGTGAGATGGTATCTCACTGATGTTTTGTTTGGCATTTCTCTGATGATTACCAATGGTAAGCATTTGTTAATGTGTTTGTTGGCCACTTACATGTGCTATTTTGAGAAGTGTCTGTTCATGTCCTTTGCCCAGTTTCAACAGTGTTACTTATTTTTCATTTGTTGATTTGCTTAGATCTCATGGATTCTGGATAATAAGCATTTGCTGTATCCATAGTTTGTGAATATTTTCTTCCATTATTTAGGCTGTCTGTTTAATCCAGTGATAGTTTCTCATGCTGTGCAGAAGCCCTTTAGCTTAATTAGATCCCACTTGTCAATTTTGTTATTCTTTCAGTTGCTTTTGAGGAGTTAGCCATAAATTAATTGACAAGCATGATATCCAGGAGAGCATTTCCTAGGGTTTCTTCCAGGATTTTTATAGTCAGAGGATGTACTCTTATGTAAGAAAGGCACAAACTTTTTTTGTTTTGCTTTGTTTTGTTTTTTGAGATAGTCTCCATCACCCAGACTATAGTGCAGTGGTATGATCTTGGCTTACTGCAACCTCTGTCTCCTGGGTTCAAGTGATTCTCCTGCCTCAGTCTCCCGAGTATCTGAGATTACACATGCCTGCCAACATGCCTTGCTAATTTTTGTATTTTTAGTAGAGACGGGTTTCATCATGTTGGCCAGGCTGGTCTCAATCACCTGACCTCAGGTGTTCCACCTGTCTCAGCCTCCCAAACTTGTAGACCTTGGGACTACAAGTCTGAGCCACCGTGCCTGGCCAAGCACAAAGCTTTTAACATGGAAAAGGAAATTAACATTTTAGGATTTTGTTTAATTCATAAAATGCAATTAAATTGGATTCTACTAAATAATAAACATCCATATGTGGTAAAGTGTTTGGATGCCAATCATTCAGTTGTCATTATGGGTGGGAAGAGTTGAGATGGTGCAAATAAACTTTTTTTAAAAGTTTTTCTTTTCTTTTTGTTTTTTTTTTTTTTGAGACAGAGTCTCGCTCTGTTGCCCAGGCTGGAGTGCAGTGGCCGGATGTCGGCTCACTGCAAGCTCCGCCTCCTGGGTTTACACCATTGTCCTGCCTCAGCCTCCCGAGTAGCTGGGACTACAGGTGCCCACCACTTCGCCCCGCTAGTTTTTTTTTTTTTTTTGTATTTTTAGTAGAGACGGGGTTTCGCCGTGTTAGCCAGGATGCTCTCGATCTCCTGACCTCGTGATCCACCCGTCTCAACCTCCCAAAGTGCTGGGATTACAGGCTTGAGCCACCGCGCCCGGCCCTAAAAGTTTTCATTTTCAAAATGGAGTCTTGCCCTGTCACCCAGGCTGGAGTGCAGTGGTGTGATCTCGACTCACTGCAACCTCTGCCTCCTGGGTTTAAGCAAGTCTCTGCCTCAGACTCCCTAGTAGCTGGGAATACAGGGGCCCACCCCCCACCCGGCTAATTTTTTTTTGTACTTTAATAGAGATGGGGTTTCATCATCTTGGCCAGGCTGGTCTTGAACTCCTGACCTCGTGATACACCTGCCTCAGCCTCCAAAAGTGCTGGGATTACAGGCATGAGTCACCGTGGTGTCTGCAAACAAACTTTAAAAGTGACATGGGCTGGGTGCAGTAGCTCATGCCTGTAATCCCAGCATTTTGGGAGGCTGAGGAGTTTGAGAACAGCCTGGCCAATAGGGTGAAACCCTTTCTCTACTAAAAATACGACCATTAGCTGGGTGTAATGGTGGGCGCCTGTAGTCTCAGCTACTTGGGAGGCTGAGGCAGGAAAATGGCTTGAACCTGGGAGGTGGAGGTTGTAGTGAGCCAAGATGGTGCCACGACACTCCAGCCTGGACAACAGAGTGAGACACTGTATTAAAAAAAAGAAAAAAAAAAAAAAAAAGGCGGTAGTATGCACCACAACTAAACTAGAATTAATTAGAGAGTAAGCCAAAGCATCTCAAAGTATATCATCAGTTATCAGGCAATAACAAGCAATTTCTAAAACCTAACTTAAATGCAGCTTTTAAAGACATTTTAAATGTGTCAGTTTAGTCACATGTATTGAATAAAGTTAGCAAATGGGTATCTCTTGAAAATGAGAGCTCCAGGGAATTAAAAAATGTGAAGTTCCCGTTTCCTTTTTGTGTTAACATAGCTAATTATGATCTTCACTTAACATGCATAAGTCAACAGAATAACTCAGTATTTCGCCAAATTACAAAGAAGAATTATATTAGAGAAATGAAAGCCAAAAGAGAAATGATCATATAACTAACCTCAGTCAAGTAGTTCTCGCAGTTATTTGAAGTCTGTGGGTTTGAAGTAGGAATTCTGACGGGCATTTGGGGAATATATTTTCTGTTGAGTCCTCCACTAGTAAGATTTCCAACACAAGGTGACTCTGGGTCTCGCCTTGTAGGAAGAGTGCTGAGAAAATATTTCATCCGCTCTTTCTCCATAACGAGCTTGGTGCTGATCATTGCTATTTTCTTATTCGATCTGTAAAGACAGCAAAGACAAATGCTTAGTATTTTGTTTTTCCTTAAATAATTCTTAATGACTTGTAGTTTTTAAAACGTTGCCCTGAGAGTAATCCAAAGTACCCACTAAACGGTGTTTTCACACCAAAGATGTGTGAGAGCATACCTGTTGTAAGTAATTGTAATTTTAAAACCATTCTAAAGAAGCACCTGTGTTTCTAAGGTAATTTATACTGAACAAGCAGTTCAAACAAAGTAGACAGGGGAGAGAAACGGCTGTCAGTGATGCACGGTTCACCAGGTGAAACTTGCTGCTTTCTAAAATGGCTCCACTTGTGAGATTCTAAAGATTCCATTAGAAATACTTGTATTTAAAGGGTAACTATGCGGGAAAATGAATATGTTGATTTGCTTGAGTATAAGAACCACTTCACAGGAAATAATTATATCAAAACATCATGTTGTACTCCTTGATGTAGGTTAAGAAAACTAAAATGAACAAAAAAAAAACTAGGAATAGTTGTGTTTAGTAAAGAAATTTTAGGTTTCACCCTTGCACATTTCACCCATTATCTGGGAACAATTAAACATTTGGCACTGAGGAAGAACTCAGAGCAACAGCTCCTTGGGGAGAACTAGATGGTGTGGTTGGGGATAAAAAGAGCTAAAGCAGCGCTGAAGGCAATTAGCCCCCAGCACTGTGACCAAGGCACTGGAGTGGGGGGCTTGTTCTTTCTGCCTTCCACACCAATCTTCAGGCTGAACAAGGTGTTATTTTTTAACCACTTTGTGAATTACACTTCTTTAAATTCCTTGATAATTATTCCCTATTTCACAAGGATGCCTTTCTGTAACACCTTGAAAATGTTACACAAATAGTCTTTCTTGAGACACCCTCTATTGATAATACTAAAAATCACAATTAAAAACGATTGTGCCCAGAGTAGCAGTACCACTCGAAGCTTTGGGTGTAGGTTGTGATCTACTGAAAAATAAATTAAACTCATTAACCTTTCCATTCAGGGAAACTCTGACAAGTAATTTTATAACAAGATCGTTTTATGAATTATAAAGCTTCAAAAATACTTAGTGACAAAAACTAACAGATCAGATTAACTACATGAGATTTTTCAGAGGAAAAAAGTCATACAAAATCAAAAAAAAAAAAAAGTAAAAAAGAAATGGGACAGACATTATCCTTGACTAATATTTTAAAGGTAAGATTATTTACTAACATTATTTTCCATAATTACATTATCAAACTAGCATTCACTTCATACTAATCTCCTGAAGCCATCTCACTAAAAATTATGTTTTCAAAACAAATTAATGAGCTTAATTCATTTCCTACGAGTGTATGTTTTGACTGACTTCGTTAGTTTTTTTGACATGGAATTGTTAGCTTTCAATGCTGCTGCAAAGGCTTCCTTATATTCTTCCAATTCGGTTGTAACCTCTTCATAAGCAGTTTTCATTTCGGAGAATTTACGTTCCACATCTTGAAGTGTGAGTTCCTTCTTATTTAGTGAAGCCATGTTATCCTTGCTTAACTGCTCCAATTGTTTTTCATGTTGTGCTTGTGTCTAAAACGAATGAAAAGAATAGATTTTTAAAACAATTATAACCTAATTACCATATGCTTTTTGCCTTTCATTTTGAGTCAGTGATTCAAAGAGCAATTTTGAATATGTTAAAAAAAAAAGAGGCTGGAGCTTAACATATTTATCAGCAATATCAAAAAAACTAATAACTGAATTCAGAATTAAGTCTGATTTATACAAATTTGAAATCATAATTATGTTACTGTTAATGTAATCTGGTCATACAAGAAGTAATAGAATCCATTCATAATTTTAAAAAGTGATCAAAGAACAATGTAGCTTAAGACCAATTCAAAAGTATCACATAATTTCTGAATCACAATTTTTTCTTATGCCAACTGGTCTTAATCATCAAATGACTCCATAGTGAGAATCATTACTCTGAAAGATTGATCTTATTATAATAATAATGGAAATTTAAATATTTAAAAGAAAAAGTAGATGCCATTTTTTTCTAGAACTCTACAAAGCAAGTTGCTACAAGAGAGGCAGAAGACACACAATATATACATATCCTAAATACAGTTTGCAGTGAAATAAATGAAAGCATATTACAGATAAACTTACCTGATTTACAAAACTAACCTGTAAATGGATTTCTTCTGATTTTTCTATTGTCTGCATTGCCTTTTTATCTAGCTCTGATTTATATTCTTGTACTTTGCCAAGTTCTACCATATTGTTTTCCATATGGGTCTTAAGATTTAATATTTGTTCTTTTAACATCTTTTTATCCTCCTCAAGTTTTTCACATTCCTGTTGTACTTTTCTCATAGATAATAACTCCTGTTAAAGCACTTGATTGTCTTTCACCAAATTGACACATTTTGATGATACAGCTTCCTTCTCTGCCGTAAGATCATCAAACTGCATGAATAAAATAATATAGTTTGATATAGGCTAACAATAATCTAATACAAAACCAATAGCAAAATTTGAAAAGTATTTACTTGCAATAAAATGTTATCTGTAACACAGTAGATTCTTCAAATGTAAAGCCTTAAATTACTCTGAATTTTAAGAGCAAAGTTAAAGCTACCATGAGTCACAAAAATATATGCTTTACTGTCATCATCTTTCCAGAGAACTTTTGCACTTCATCTGACTTTTATTTTCCTGATAATACATTTCTGTTCCTCCTTCAATGGCACTAAGTGATCTCTCAGTGAAAAGTGTCTAACCCCCTCCCTCATCCTCACTCCCCATAATATGTCAAAACAGTGTCAGACATATCATAGTGGGTGATTTAGGCCAAAGTCAATAAATGGCTCTGGGAATAAGACTTTGAAAATAATTTAATACGCTATACTAGGGATGGTGCCTCATGCCAGTAATCCCAGCACTTTAGGAGGCTGTGGCAGAAAGATCACTGGAGGCCAGGAATTTGAGATCAGCAAGAGCAACATAGTGATACTGCCGTGTCTCTATACATATATATATGTGTGTGTGTCTGTGCGTGTGTGTATGTGTTTGTGTGTGTGTGTGTAGAGATAGATATATATATAATATATATTTTTAAAATTATCTGGGTGTGGTGGCTCATGCATGTAGAGCCAGCTACTTGGGAGACTGAGGCAAAAGGATGGCTTGTACCCAGAGTTCAGGGCTGCAGTGAATTATGACCACACCACTGCACTTCTGCCTGGATGACAGACAAAGACCATATTTCAAAAAGACACAAAATAATGAATCCTGTAAATAAGGATTCTGATGCCATAAGCCTTTCCTTAGACTGCAAATGTTTCATGACAATTTGAATTGCATTTTAAGAAGTCATGATTCTTGGGGTAAAGGCCATAGAATGCAGCACCCAGAAATAAATCCACATATTTAAATCCAACTGATTTTAGACTAAGGTGCCAAGAACATACATTGGGGAAAGGACAGTCTCTTCAAATGAATGGCACTGGGAAAACTAAATATCCATATGGGGAAGAATGATACTAGCTTCCTCTGTAACACCATATAAAAAAGAAACTCATAATCAATTGAAGACTGAAATGTAAGGCCCCAAATTATCAAACTACTGTAAGTAAATATAGGGAAAATGCTTGAGGACATTAGTCTGCACAAAGATTTTTACGGGTAAGACATCAGAAGCATAGGAAAAAACAAATGATAGGCCAATGGTACTACATTGAGCTAAAGAGCTTCTGGCCAGCAAACAACTGAGTGAAGAGAAAACCTGTAGAGTGGGAGAAAATATTGTCAACTATTCATCTGATAAGGGACTAATATGTAAAATGTGCAAGAAACTCAAACAACTTGACCGTTAAAAAAAAAATCTGAGTTCAAAATTGAACAAAATATCTAACTATACTTGTTTTTAGAAAAAAGAAATACAAATAGCCAATAAATAGATTTTAAAATGTTCAGTATCACTAATGCTCAGGGAAATATAAATCAAATCTACAATGTGATATAATCTTGCTTCAATTTGAATACATTGCTATCATTTAAAAGATATAAAAATAACCAATGCTGGTGAGGCTCCAGAGAACAGGAAACTCTTACATGCTGTTGGTGGGAAGGTAAATTAGTGCAGCCACTACAGAAAACAACACGAGTTTTTCTCAAAAATCTAATAATGGGACTGCCCAGGGACCCAGCAACCCCACTACTGGGTATTCAGAAAAACAGAAAAGAAAACAATAGATCACAAGGATACCTGTCCTCACATGTTTATTGTAGCACTATTCACAACAGCTAATGTATCAAATCAACCTATATGTCCATCACCAAATGAATGGACAAAATACTGTGGTACACATACACATTGGAATACTATTCACCATATAAAGGAATTAAACCCTGTTATTTGTGGCCATGTGGATCAGTCTGAGGGATGTTATGCTAAGTGCAGATAAATACTGCACATTCTCACTCATGTGTGGGAGCTGAAGAAAACCTGAGGGCTGGGTAACATGGCTGATGCCTGTTATTTCTTAGCACTTTAAAAGACCAAGACAGGAGAATCACTTGAGGCCAAAAGTTCCAGAGCACCCTGGACAACATAGGGAGACATCTCTACAAAGTCAAAAATCAGACAGGTGCAGTGCTGCATGCCCATAATCCCAGCTGCTCAGGAGGCTGAGGTGTGAGGATCATGTGAGCCCAAGAGTTTGAGGCTAGAGTGAACTATGATCAAACCACTGTCTCCAATCTGGATGACTACAGTTGCCCAGAGCCCAGACTACACTAGCAAGGTCCTGTCTCTTAACAACAACAAAAAAGCTCACAGAAGTAGGAGAGGGGAGGCTGGTTAATGGATAGAGAATTACAGTTAGATAAGAGGAATGAGTTCCGGTGTTTTGTGGTATTGTGGGGTGAATATGGCTATGATTTATAGTATGTTTTTTAAAAGTCAGAAGATTTTGAATGTTCATAAATCAAAGAAATGAAAAATGACTGAAGTAGTAAATGTGCTAGTTAGCTTGATCATTACACACTATGTACATGTATCAAAATGTCACTCTATGGCCCATAATTATGTGTGTGTATATATATATACACACACGTCAATTAAAACAAAAGCGAGGCTATATTCATCCCATTTAAAAACAGAATATGGGCCAACCTTATTGACTTCCTTCTAATGAATAGAATGCAGTAAAAAGGATGCCATGTGGCTTCCCTATCTCAGACTGCGTTCCCTTCGAACGCAGCCCCCAGATTGTGAGAGAGATCAGGCCACAAAGACAGCCTGGCAGTGCCAGTGTCAGTGTTCATGCAGCCTGCCCCAACCAAGGTTCCAGCCAATAGCCAGTATCAACCATCAAACACGTGGGTGAGCAAAGCTTCAGACGATTCCGTTTCCCCAAATGATCAGCTGTTCCTAGAGAAGCTGAGGGGAGCAGAGACAAGCTCTCCTGGCCAAGCTTTTTCCAAACCACAGGTTCATGAAAAAACGAAATGTTTTTCTTGTAAGTCACAAAACTCTGGGTAATTGTTAGAAAAATAAAGGTTAAAAGAGAAAACAGGAAACATAACTTGTGTAGCAGAAAAGAGTCTCCTTTAAAGTAGGATCTAAGAAATGTTGACATTTATTCACTGATGGCAAACATTCCTGAGAAGCAGCAGATAACCAGCAGAGAGACATAAGCTGCTGAGAAGGAAGTTTTCCTAAAACCCCCTTCAATTATGAGCTCTGATAACAAGGCCAGGGTGTCTCCTTACAATTTCCCCTCAAGTTAGGAGACCAGACTGGGAAGCAAGAAGACATATGATTTGAGAAACAACTAGAAATACTTGGTTACATAACCAAAATCAGACATTTACCTGATTTCAATGAACTAAAATTCTAAAAGAAGAAGCTTTGAGTATTTATTAATGGATCTAGTGTTCAATTTTCATTTTCCTTTTCTCAGTGAGGAAATAAGGAGAACATTATGGAACGATTTTTAGTCTTCAAAGAAGTAAAATAAACAGCGCGCTTTGAGTGCTAAGACATCAAATGTAATTTCTCCTTCACCTTACTTCAAGCTTGTCTGTATGGAGAATTTAAGACCATCCCATCTCTCTGTTATGCCACAATGTGTCTCTATAGCACAAAACCTGGCTCTGAAATTTCTGAAAGTCAAAATACTAATCTACTATGTGTCTCTGATAAATTGCCTGAACATTACCTGATTTTGAAGTGCTGCACTCCTAAGACTTTTTCTTGGAATGAATTAAACTTTATATTCCAAGAATCATCTACTGAGCTAGAAAGCAGAGCTGTGCATCTCTGTTTCAGCAAAAGGAGGTCAATACAGGGAACTGTGGTTTCTGAGAATGCAAGATTGGCACCAAGAAAAGTATTAGCCACAGTGTTACCCAAGAGAACCAGCTACTAGGTGGAAGGAGGATCTGCGAACTGAAAGATGATGACTTCACTTGATTTCCACTGAGGAAAGCTGGCGACTCAGACTTAAACTTCTCCTTCCTGGATGGTAGACATCTATGGAAGATTCTATGAAATACAATGAATTAGCAAAACATAATGCACTAAATATTAGACTATGTCAGCCGATCCTGTGATCAAAACTTTCCGCAAATATAACTATAGAGTGAGGCAATGGAAAAGAGACTAAAGGTTGGAAGGGAGAAAAAAAGAAATCGAGTATGTCTTGTAAGCCTGACTTCCCATCATGTCTTAGAGTAAGTAAGGTATAAGCTGGCCAGAGACGTCTTTGAGACACAAAAAGTGAAGTTAAAGATATTCCACTAAATTTAATTTTTATTATGACATAAGACATCTGGTAATATGCAATATGATGGAAAAAAACTCCTCATTAAATTCGATTTTACCTTGGCATAAGAATAGAAATAAACAAGCTAAGAGTTGATAATCTAAAAATAAACCCGCACATTTACAGTCAATTGATCTTATACAAGGTTAACAAAAGAACAGAATGGGAAAAGAATAGTCTTTTCAACAAATGGTGCTGGGAAAACTGGGTATCCATATGCAAAAAATAAATAAAGCTGGATCAAATATCTTATTTAAAAATTAACTCAAAACAGTCAACTGTAACAGCTAAAACTATAAAACCCTCAGAAGAAAACCCTGGCATAAATCTTTGTGACTGCATTTCGCAGTGTTTTCTTAGCTATGACTCCTAAGGAAAAATGGATTCAATGGACTTCAAAATTGAAAACTGCTGTGCCTGAGAAGACAGTATCAAGAAGTGAAAAGGTAAGACACTGCGTAGAAGAAAGTATTTGAGAAGCATATATCTGATAAGGGACTTACATATATAGGACATATAAAGAATGTCTGCAATTTATAAATAACAAGATAACCCAATTTTAAAAATGGGCAAAGATTTTGAATAGATATTTCTGCAAAGAAGATATAAAGATGGATAACAAGCACATTAATAGATGCTTAATGTAATTAGTCATTAGGAAAATGTAAATCAAAACCACATGTGGTATCACTTCACACGACAGGATGAAATCTTTGTTCAATAAAAAAGAGGAAGTAAGTGTTAGGAAAAAAATGCAAAGAAATTTAAACCCTTTTCCAATGCTGCTGGGAATGTAAAGTGGTGCAACCACTTTGGAAAACAAACTGGCAGCTCCTCAAAAGGTTAAGCATGAAGTCACCATATGACCCAGAAATTCCAGTCATAAGTATATACTCCAGAAAAATAAAAACATATGCAAGCACAAAAACTCATACATAAATGTTTACAGCAGCATTATTAGTAGGAGTCAAAAAGTGGAAACAACCAAAGCGTCCATCACGTTTGGGTGGGAAAGAACCCAAAGGTTCATCACCTGGCGAATGGATAAATAAAATGTTTGATGTATCCATACAGTGGAGTATTACTCAGCAATAAGAAGAAATTAAGTACTGATACTGTATTAGGAGGAGACAGCAGAATGCCTAGGCAGTTACGGAAGGGTCCCCGGAGAATCTTCAAGCAGTCCCACAAGTGTTTACACCAGATGTTATGTGCAGATAAGGGAACCTGGACTTGTCTTGCCTGGACATGCCGGCAGAGGACTGGAGGCCTACAAGCACTGGGGGGATGGGGAGGAGTCACCAGGAATTCCCGCCTTATACAGGGGAGGAGCCTGACCACTGCAGCTCATGTGCTCCTGGTATTCAATTGTGAGGTGGAAACCTGTTTGCAGGACCCCTCTCTTTGCTGAGCACTTTCCTTTCACTTAATAAATTCTGTCCTCCTCACCCTTCAATGTGTCTTCATGCTTAATTTTTCCTGGTCATGACAGAAGAACCCAGATTTAGCTAAACTAAGGAGCAAAAACCCTGCATCAATACCTGCTACAGCACAGATGCAGCATGAAAAATTATGCTAAGTGAAATAAGCCAGTCACTGTAGACCACTTGCTTTTTATTTCAGAGGCTTATAGGCAAATCTATACAAAGAAGGTGGGTGGTTCCCTAGGGCTGAGGGAGGAAGGGGAAACTAGTGAAGATGGCTAAATAATGTGGGGTTTGTTTTTAGGGTGATGAAAATCTTCTAAAATTGATTGTAACGCGGACTGCATAACTCTCTCAAAAGATGAAAGTCAACGAATTGTATATTATAATTAGTGAATTGCATGGTGTGCTCATTATTTCTCAACAAACCTGTTATCCTCCACCCCAAATTAATTTAGTACTAGTGATTTTGGTACTAGTGATCTGGAGACAGATGTTGCTTGGTTTCAGATCACTGGCCAGAGGTCAAGGCCTAAGAGAATCAACCGCATGTCCTTTTTATAGAAAAAAAGATTTTTTTTTGTTTTTTTTTGTTTTTTTTTGAGACGGAGTCTCGCTCTGTCGCCCAGGCTGGAGTGCAGTGGCGCAATCTCGGCTCACTGCAAGCTCCGCCTCCCAGGTTCACGCCATTCTCCTGCCTCAGCCTCCCGAGTAGCTGGGACTACAGGCGCCCGCCACTGCGCCCGGCTATTTTTTTTCTATTTTTTAGTAGAGACGGTGTTTCACCATGGTCTCGATCTCCTGACCTTGTGGTCCGCCCGCCTCGGCCTCCCAAAGTGCTGGGATTACAGGCGTGAGCCACCGCGCCCGGCCAAGATTGTTTTAAAAACTATTCTTTTCATTAGTATCAAGTCAGTAAAATTAAATGAAAAATCTTTCTTTCACTGCTTAAAGCACTGAGAGATTTCTATTGAGGAATAAGACCTTGTTTTCTTTGGCCCCAATTTCTATCCAAAGGGGCTGGGAATCACACGCTTCAAACTATAAAATCTCATCAGATGGGTTTTATTAACTCTTATAATGTGGCTCACTTTCTAACCCGATTCTGGTCCAGCATCACAGAGCGAAGCAGCTGAAGGAAATCAAAATATTTAACCCCTAAATATATTTTTTGACATATTTTGAAATGGCTGCTGCAGGGCCAAGAGATTGAAATGGCCCTCATTAATGTAGCCCAATCTCTACCCTTCTAGGTCTTCCCAGTTCTGGGGAAGATTAACTAAGAGCCTGATGCATTTAAAATCTGAAAAGATATATTTATTCTCTATTTTCTCAACATATTTTGGCAGAATTTGGGTTTTTCCATTATTAATATTTTCCCAAATTATGTGATTTTTAATCCCAAAACCGATTTAAAATTACCATATGTTGGAATATAAATTACTCTATTATAAAGATACATGCATTTGTATGTTCACTGCAGCACCATTCACAACAGTAAAGACATGGAATCAACCCAGATGTCCATCAGTGATAGACGGGATAAAGAAAATGTGGTATATATACACCATGGAATACTATGGAGCCATACAAACGAATGAGGTCATGGTCTTTGCAGGGACATGGATGAACTTGAAGCTGTTATCGTCTGCAAACTAATGCAGGAACAAAAAACCAAACACTGCATCTTCTCACTTTTAAGTGGGAGCTGAACAATGAGAACACACGGACTTGGGGAGGGAAACAACAAACACTGGGGCCTGTTGGGGTCAGGAGGGAGAGCATCAAGATCAATAGCTAATGCCTGCGGGGCTTAATATCTAGGTGATGGATTGATAGGTGCAGCAAACCACCATGGCACGGTACACGTTTACGTATGTAACAAACCTGCATGCCTTGCTCAGGTAATCTAGACCTTAAGATAAAATAATTTTTTAAAAAAAAATTACCTTATGGTTTAGCTTCTTAATCAGAATATCCATTTTCAGTTTGTCTGTTTTTAAGTCTCCATGGAAACCAAAGTCTTCATTTCCAAATACTTGTAACATATTTATTGTCCTTTCCAGGAGTTTCTTATATCTGCAAAAATGTACATAGTTAGAAAGTCAAGTATTTTTAAGAGTAACTATTTAATAATTGTTTGAAAAGATGTTATGTTATGGCATATCAGAGAAACAAATCTATAAACTATGATCCTTTCAGTTTCAACTGAACATAGTTTGAAAGCATTCTATATGAAATTACAATCTTAGATAAATAATATGAAGAACAATGTATGGCATGCATGGCAGGTAAAGTGATATTATAACCATACATTTTGTTTTGTTTTGTTTTGAGATGGAATTTCACTCTTGTCGCCCAGGGCGATGTGCAATGGTGTGATCTCGGCTCACTGCAACCTCTGCCTCCTAGATTCAAGTGATTCACCTGTCTCAGCCTCCCAAGTAACTGGGATCACAGCCGTGTACTACCACACCTGATTCATTTTGTATTTTTAGCAGAGATGGGGTTTCACTGGTCAGACTGGTCTTGAACTCCTGACCTCTAATGATCTACCCACCTTGGTCTCCCAAAGTGCTGGGATTACAAGTGTGAGCCACCACACCTGGCCTAACTACACTTCTTGTAAATAAACTATTCATATTCATATCCATTCTTGTAAATAAACTATCCATGTTGGTATGCTAAGTAAAATAACCTATTACTAAATATAAGCCATAACCCAGAGGTGAGTAACCAAGATAAAAAAGTAAAACACATATGTTTGAAAAAGACACAAAAATACATTTTGATACCCATTGACTGCAGTCTATAAGAAGAAAAAAAAGTACACACAAAAAGCATCAAGGATCATTCAATGTAGAAAAAGAGAAGAAAATATCTTTAGTATCTGTGTTGAGGAGAAAAAGGAAACAGGCAGTTTTAGAAAAAGGGAAAGGGGCAGAGAGATGTGGGATGATTTAAAGACTTTGAAGAAGAGATCTAGAGATCTTTGCTGACATAATGTCAACAAAATGAAAGAGATACAAAACCATGTAGAGAAAGGCAATGTCAGAAAAATGTCGATTAGATTCAAAAACAAACTTAAGTGCTCAGTAAATAAATAGAGAAGTAGCTGTGTTCAGGGCTTCAAAGACATATTCCATTAAAAAAAAAAAAACAAGTGATCAAAACGTGAATGCTCATTTTACTTTTTCTTTAAGTTTTACATATATTTTTATATATATAGGAAATTTATTTATGTAAAATAGAAGTTTTATAACATGTATACTTCATATATACAACGGAGGTACCGTGTAAAATAAGTAAACTTCCACGATATGTTTTATATCTAAAGGAAAAAGAAAGAAGCAGAAACAAAATATAAGCTACATATCAAGATAAATTTTGATGTTAAAAAATGACACAAATAGGTCTTTAAAGAATTTGAATGCAGCAGAGGATACTACAAAGGGAAGAAAAAATGACCACACACAGCAAAAATATCTTCAGAAATCAAAATTCAAGCTAGATAATGAAGAGTGTAGTTGACATTATATGTCCAAGGCTTTGTCATTGTTTTCAAAATCATTAAAGAGTAAGTGGCCAGGGGCGGTGGCTCACGTCACTTTGGGAGGCTGCGGTGGGGAGGTCAGGAGTTCGAGACCAGCCTGTCCAACTTGGAAAAACCCTGTCTCTACTAAAAATACAAAAATCAGCCAGGCATGGTGGCACACACCTGTAATCCCAGCAACTCAGGAGACTGAGGCAGGAGAATTGCTTGGAGGCATAGGTTACAGTGAGCCGAGATCAGGCCTTTGCACTCCAACCTGGGAGACAGAGCCAGACTCTGTCCCCCATCAAAAAAATAATAATAATAATAAAATAAAATAAGTATAATATTTTGGCATCCAAAAAACTTTCACCTTGCCCCAGCAGCTCAGCTGACTCCCGCCCCCACGACGCAGATGCCTATAAAGTTGTGTTGTGAGCTTGTAAAATAGATTTCAAAATAGAATTCGTTTAATTATGAAAATACAGACATAACGTGAATTTGTATCTAGGTTTTAGTCAAGTAAAATTAGAGTTAAATCAATTAATAAATGGTTAACATGTTCTACAATATGAAAAACTTACCCAGTTGCCTCTTGTTCTAATTCATGATTTTTCTCTCTTTCTCGATTCGCATGACATTTCAGTGATGATAGTAACTCATAAAGTTTTCTTAATTCTTCATTTTCTTCTTCAGTCTTAAAAAAAAGTGTTTAAAATTATTTTTGTAAAATCTAGAGACCCTCTTTTATCTCAAATATATTTCTCATAAATGGATGAGTAATACTTATTTAGGCAGGTGTATAAAGTGCATTTTATAAACCTGATGCCAGGAAGGGCAGATTTCAAAAATAGTCACTTTTCTTAATACTGCTAAAAATGATTCATACTTTCATCGTTATCTTTTCCGAAATTTAAACTGCCAACAGTCTTTGTTACAAATGAGGGTTTTTACACATAAAATACTAAGGGTTAGTAAAAAAAAAAAAAAAAAAAAAAAAGAGTAGTTATATATTTACATTTAGTTTTTAAAGATACTCTAGAAATATTGTCATTAATATTTAAGATATTCCAAGTTTTCTTAAATTACGTCTTACTAACACGATTTTTAGAAAACTCTTATCTAGTTCCTGTTACATTTTTCATCCTCATCTGTCTTCAGGCTGAGCTAAATACTGTCATTCTAAGTATTCACCCATAGATTTCAGTTTTTCTCTTTCTCTTAACCACTTCTCTTTAAATAAAGTTTATTTTTTCTATAATGAACAAAAGCACAACCTTTGTCTACTTTTTGTGGTTTTTCTATTACCCTGTTTCTCCCCTTCCATTGGACTCTATGACACATGGTTTCATCCAGAAATCTATTTTTCATCACTTATTGTGTTTTTTATACTGAAATCTGATTTTTAATAATTCCAATAAAACTCCAAGGGTCGTCAAGGACTTTACTCCGCTTTACTCAGCAGCAACTGCGAGCGGTGACCAAACGCTCCCTGTGCTCCTCTGACCCCAATTCATTTCTAAATGCAGCAACCTGTGTTGTTCAGCTCTACTCCTTTCTGGTTTTTGTTTTGTTTAGTTTTTGTTTTTTGTTTTGAGATGGACTCTCCCACTGTCACCCAGGCTGGAGTGCAGTGGCATGATCTCGGCTCACTGCAGCCTCCACCTCCTGGGTTCAAGTGATTCTCCTGCCTCAGCCTCCCTAGTAGCTAGGATTACAGGCATGTGCTACCATACCTGGCTAATTTTTTGTATTTTTAGTAGAGAGGAGATTTCACTATGTTGGCTAGACTGGTCTTGAACTCCTGACCTCATGATCTGCCTGCCTTGGCCTCCCAAAGTGCTGCGATTACAGGCATGAGACACCACACCCGGAGGCTATTTCACTTTTTAAATTCTCTTGGGACTCTGAAAAACCTCAAAACTTTGACCTAGATTCCCTAATCTACATTTCCAGCTCTGACCTTTCTCTTGAGACCTCTTCCTTCTAGTACACATATTATAGACCATATTCTCAACCACACACTCATACGTTGCTACTTGGTGGAGATGACTTTTGTAGATAGTGAATCTTGTCTATTTTACATTGGTTCTTATTGATGCTACTTTGAGTATACTGTTATTTTCTAATCTGAAAGAGGGACTATCTCACTGTTACGATACTGACCAGTATACTTTGTCCTTTTTTTCTTCCTTTCTTCTTTTTTGGACCACTATACACTGTTTTTCTTTGTTTTTCATTTTTTGTTGACATGAAGTCACGCTGTGTCATCCAGGCTGGAGTGCAGTGGTGCCATCTTGGCTTTCTGCAACTTCCACCTCCTGAGTCCAAGTGATTCTCCTGCCTCAGCCTCCCAAGCAGCTGGGGACTACAGGTGCACACCACCACACCTGGCTGATTTTTTTATTTTCAGTAGAGACAGGGTTTCACCATGTTGGCCAGGCTGTTTTTGAACTCTTGACCTCAGGTAACCCACCCACCTTAGCCTCCCAAAGTGTTGGGATTACAGACATGAACCATGGCACCCAGTCCTCATTTTCTTTTATAATGAAAACTTTCCCATGAGAATCAGATTATCAATTGTTTGCCTTTGTTTTCTTTTAAAGAATTTCCTTTTCCATAGAGATGTGGCATGATGAAAGTCTTGTTCTAAAGTTTCTTTCAGGGGGACACTCAACTATATAATTGGCAGCTCCAGTCAAGTAGAGGTCTTCCTGCTTCCCAATTGAGATTCCTCATCTCAAAATGGTATCCACCAAATGTCTTAATCCAGGTAGCCTCTCACTTAGAAATTCATGAAATATGAACCTTCTTGAGAAGTTAGAGGGTATTGATGGAGATGGTTTAAAGCTGCCCCTTATTACATGTTTTACACTCAAGGCAGACATCAAGTGGCTAATAATTCTATGCCTGATGTCTAACTCAATTCTATGGGAATCTATACAGAACGTTTTACTTATGAGACAGAGTCTCGCTCTGTTACCCAGGCTGGAGTGCAGAGGCTTGATCACCACTCACTGCAGTCCCAATATTCCAAGTTCAAGTGACCCTCCTACCACAGCCTCCCATTGTAGCTGGGACTACAGGCATGCACCACCATGCCTCAGTAAGTGTTTAAATTTTTTTTTTTTTTGAGACAGGGTCTCACTATATTGCTCTGGCTGGTCTTAAACTCCTGGGCTCAAGCGATCCTCCTGCCTCAGCCTTCTAAAATGCTAGGATTATTGGCATGAGTCACCTCCCCCAACCAGGTGTTTAAGTGGGGACTAACTTGAAGCCCTTAGAAGAGTACGTGGAACATAGTGAGCTACATAAAATATTTGCTATTGGTATAATAATTCTATCTGTATATCTTAACAAAATTGTGTATGTTAGGCAGGCGGCATGCCAATGGAACTAGTCTCCTATAGCAGCGCTCAATCATTCTTCTCACCACTGAGAGCTGCAGCAAATGGGGGGCATAAAATTTATAACTGACTTTTCTATCTGTATGACTCAGTAGGCAATGACTATGTATGTACTACCATGTAAATAGCGCCTCCTGGAATGAATAGTACGTAACTGACATGACCAGCAGAGACAGGCTAAAGACACTGAGCTGGAAAACCCTAGGCTCTATTGCTAAATCGAGGTTCCTGAATCAGTTCCCTCTGAGCAACTGTTGCTGTGGTGCTGCCTTCACAAGCCGTCTGCTGAGCACTCAGATTGAGGGGCTGTGCTATCGTTCCTCAGACAAGCTGCAGCCAGAACTGGTCAGCTGACAAACTGGTAGCAGTCCAGAAATACAGTTCTGGCTGCGGAGTGAAAAAAGGCCAATTTAGATTCCTTTTCATAGTGAGAAAAACATAAACATGGATTTCAACGATTCTCCTCTATTAGACTCATTGGTTTAGATTTGATATTTAATTGCTAAAAATACATTTAGAATATAAACCTTACTGTGTCAAAGTCTCAAAGAAGAAATAATTGGTATGGTATAAAGTACTTCATTGTATGCTAAAATCTTCTAAGCTAAAATGTTTTCAATTTATGCAAGGATAGGTGGCATACATATTATATATTATTCCCCAATTAAGCACATTTATAATGAGACAAAATTATCTACCATAAAAAAGCCATGTAAAATTAAGGACTAAGTTTTTCTGCACAGACTAGACAACAATTGCTAACACATAAGGTCAATGAGAGTCAGAACAGTCATAGAAAGCTTCATGAAACAAAAAATCGTCTGCCAGGTCTGATGAATGAGGCTAGATGAACAGAAACTGAAAAGGCAGAAAGGATAGCATGAGCAAGACAAGTGCTGAAATCTGCCCAGTTAACTCTGAGGATAAAGTTCAATGGCAGGAAAATAAAAACACATGTCCACATAATAACCTGTAAGTGAATGTTCGCAGCAGCATTTTTCATAATCGCTAAAAAGTGGAAACGAACCTAAAGATCCATCAACTGACGAATGAATGGAAAACCAGTATAGTCATGCAATAGAATATCATTTAACTATAAGAAGAAATAAACTACCAATGTGTGCCAAAACGTGCATGACTTCTGAAAATATTATGCTAAGTGAAAAAGCCAGTCACAAAGGACTACAGATTGTATAACTCTATATATATGAAATACACAGAACAGGCCAACCTGTGGAGACAAAAGTAGATGGTGGTTGCCTATAACAGGGGTAGGTGAAGAGACATGGAGGAAGGTTGCAGTCATGCTTGGGAGATGTGGGGTTGCTTTTCAGGGTGATGAAAATGCTGTGAATATACTAATAATACTGAGTTGCACATTTTAAATGGTTGAACCGTCTGATATGTGAATTATATCAGTGAAACTGTTTTTAAAATCCAATGGCAGGACCAAGATAATTTTATCTCAATTTTTGATGTACATACTATATCAAATCTAAATATTTCTACAGTTTTATAGTATATTTTAAATAAAAGATAAAGAAAATGCCTAACTTTTCAAATAGTTTGTAAATTAACCTAAAATAGTACATTTCAAAGAATAGTATAGTGGCCTTTCTGTACAAGTTAATCTAGAATCTGTGAAATAAATAGACACAGATTCTGTGTTCATTCACAAAAGTGAAGAAATAAGATAATTTTCTGGAACATTCCATTAAACATTCTCCTCTGATTTAATCTGGCGTGCCTCATCAGAGCAACACAAAAATTACTTACAAATACTGTTTAACAGGAGAAAAGTCAATTTTCTGTGAGGAATGATGTATAATTCTCAACCTTTCCAAGGGCATGTGTTGCAAGAGAAAAGGTATATAATGGTTTTTCAAAATGGTAGAATGAAAGTCACAATATAAAAGAAAAGTACATTATAAACATAGTAAAACGGAAATAATTAATTATAATTAAAACACAAAAGCTTCTGCCAAAATTAGTATCCTAAAACATGTTATATAATTCAATCAGCTGCAGAATAACTGTCGACATGTTAAATTTCATACATACTTGACTTTCCACTTGAAATAATTTCTTCTTTGAGGCCTGTGTCTCATCCAAATTAATGTGACAACGTGATGTACCTTCCAGTGGAGACTCTAACATAGTTAATTTTTTAAGGGAATCAGCTACTTCTCGTTGAAGTTGTCTCACAACCACCTGATAAAATATTTTTGTTACTGATTTTATTAATTGCCTTATTATTAAATTATGTTAATACTATTGAACTCTAACGTACCTACTTTGAAAATTATCACCACACACATTAATTCACCTTCTTTTCATCACATGTACACACTTTTATTTATTACTGAATTCAGTGAGGAATGCAGAATGTGTTATCTTCCTGCCTAATTCGTATTCTTACTTACGCAACAGACTCATCCCACCATTCAATCATCTTAGAAGCTCAACTCAACCTCAAAGTTCCTAACATATTCAATCACCTGTTCAAATCCTTCTAACAGATTCCTATCTCAGAATAAAAGTAAAATTCCAATGACCTTTGAGGCCCTACGTAAACAGGCCTCTACCTCCCTCTCTGACTTCAAGCTCCTACAACTCCCTCTGTAATTACTCCATTCCCACTGTATGTGAAGCCTGCCACCCCTCTTTCATTTGAAAATGGGGATCTAATGCCTAACTCACAAATCACAGGCAGCTATAGTATCTTTGTACTGGACAAAGTTATATTCAAATGATAGTCATTGAGCTTTGAAATAAAAATTATGAGATAATTATTAATAAAAATATTCAAAGTAAACTCTAAATACCAGTGGGAAGACTAAACCAAATACGGTTTTGCTAAAATTTACCACATATCCTAAATTATAATTTTATAACAAGTAGGTGCCCTTAAAACATTTTGTGGTCATAAAAATATGTAATTTGATGTATTTTCAGATTTGTTAATATGAATAATAACAAAGCTATACCAACTAAAATATATTAAAAGCTACTTAAAGCAAGGTATGACAAGACACAGCAATGTACTGCAGTTCATCTGGGAAATCTAGAATTAAGTGTCAAAGAAAATCACTTAATTAAATTGTAATTTGAAAAGACTCATTTCAGGTGTAAACATTTCCATTTATACCTTCATCATGGTCTTAACATGTGGCAACATAAAGACATTAAAATTATTATTTAACCAGTACAGGACTATCTACCTGAAAATATAACTCTGTGCCTAATACAATTTTGCAGGTGACACAATGTCTTTTCTCAAAGTAAATCATCTCTCACCTCTACCTTTTATTTCCTAGAAACAAGGTATATTTCTAAGCTGATGGAGTAAACACATTTTGCCTTTTTTGTTTTCTTATTAAAACAGCTTTGTTGAAATATCATTTACATACTATATCTGTTTTAACTTAAGTTAAACGAGTTTTAGTACATTTACTAAGTTGTGCAGCCATCTCTACAATCCAACTTTAGAGCATTTCCATCACTACAAGATCCCTCACGCCCTTTAGCAGTCATTACCAGCTTCCAGCCCCAGCCCTTCGCAAACATTAATCTACTTTATGTCCCTATACGTTTCTCTTTTTTGGATGCTTCACGTAAATGGAATTATACAATATGGTAAACACACTTTTCATCTATTGATTTTTATATTCAACTAGGTTCAACATGTATCCAGAACCAAATGTTTAAATTTTCTTTCTAGAAGTTTGAAAATATTTCTCTTCCTTGATACTTACTACTCTTTCTGCTTTCTCTCTCTCATATCGAAAGAGACTTTCTTTTAAATGATCACAGTCATTCATTAGCTTCTTATTTTTCTCTTCGAGCAGGAGGTCTTTCTTTCCACTCTCAATAGAACCTCTTTGGATCTTAATTACTATCTCTTTATGATCCTCTTTCTGATGAACATCATCTAGTAGCTGTTCAAGCCCCAGATTTTCACGCTGGAGTTGACATCTCCTTTCTTCCACACAGTTCCACTCTCCAGTGGAATTACTCACTTTAGCTTCTGCATTTTGATACCTCTCTTTCATTTCCTTTATTTGCTGCTGGGCTTGGCTTAGGTCGTTTTGTAGAGTTTCGAAAGCCAATGACTTTGTTCTGAGAGTATCTCTTGTCTTACGGAACTTATCTTTTAAGGTATTGAATTTAATTCGCATTTGAGAAAGTTGTTCAGTGAGACACTCATTCTTATCTTCAACTTCGGAGATATCAGAACTCATTTTTTCTTGCACAGAAATGTCTTGTGTGTTCTGTAAAGCAAGTTTTAGGTTTCTTTCTGTTTTCACACTTTCACTATGCTTACTTATAACAGCAGCCAGTCCAGACTGATAAGATTCAATTTCAGCTTCCAGTCTTGCCTTGCTTTCTTTTTCCTTCAGCAGTTCGGAATTGAGCCTTTTATTCTCAGCTTTGAGATCATTCAACTCTTGTGGATCCTGGAATGCTGTTTTTGCTCTTTCCTCAGTGAGTTTTATACGCTTTTCAAGGGCAGCACATCTTTCTTCAACAATTTTAATCTCCTTAAGATATTCATTTTCTTTTTCCAAGTCGTCATTTTTCATTGTGAGTATTTCCTGCCTGAGTATAGCCATATCTCTCTTCAAAATGCATTTTTCATCCATCAGATCTTCCGTTTCTTCATGAGTATGAAAATCCTAAATAAAATAAAAGACAGTTTTAGCTAGTACTCCATATAATAACATATCATGATTACCTCTGAAGCTAAAGAATAACCTGCACAACCGTACACTAAAAAGTTTACTGTCAGTGGATATCCAACAGGAGAAAAAGTTGAAGCAAAACTTTGAACCTTGTAGAGCATAAATTCCAAAAAGTTCAGAAATTTATTTAAAGTCAATGAATTTATAAAAGTAAACACACACACACGCACACATGCACACCAGAGAATTTGTAAGAATATCAGAATTGGAAAAGGCTTTGCCTGAATTACAACAAACCCAAAAGCATAAATTAAAGCATTAACAAATTTGACTAAATTAAAATATATCAAAAAATGCATTTACACTTTGATATCTAACCCTTACACCACCCTATAGTAAGAACCTTAGTTCACACGTATTTGGACAGATAAAATTTCCCAAAGTTATTACAGTTCTGTTTCCCAGATAATATTCTATTGCAATTTGACTCTTTTAACACTTCTATAGTCAGTTCTAAGAATTACATTTACTAAATCATAAATCTAGACATTATACTAGTCACTCCTATATACATTCATTGATGAACTCCTCTAGTTACTGTAATTTTGAAAAAGAAAGGTTAAAAATATAAGCAAGCTACAGGATTTTCCCCAGGCCTTCTGAGTCTATTTCTAGTTCTCCAACAGATCACAGTTACTTCTGTGGTATAATTATATCAATACAAAATAAAATTTGTATTTTAAAACACCAACGGTAAATAAGATAAAATTTATAGAGCTCTTCTTAGAATATCATGAGATTATTTGTGATTGCAATAATTTCTGTTTCTTCTTTATTTTATTTTAGGTACAGTAATCAATATGAAATAGGGAAGTACAAGGAACAATTTTACTGGGAACAACATTTTTATCAATAGGTTATCACTAAGTATACATTATGGCATGTTATTGTTTGCAAAAGCACTTGGTAATAAAATAATATCCTATGTGGATGCCAAGACTTATAATAAATATTAATAATTGTACCTGTAAGTGTCACCATTCATTTTTAAAAGTGAGATAACACTTCTGATTTGTTTTAGACCTATTATAGTATATATTAAATCAAGTGGATATTAAATCAAGTAAAATTGATACATAATGTTTAAAATATAGAATTTTTACCAAAGATTGATTTACCTGATTTGGAGTATTTCTTGCAGTTTTTGGTTTGATCTCTAGTGACTGAACAGTCGGTTCATGTTGTTTTGCTTCAACTTCTTTCTTTTGTTGTTTCTCTTTCCTTTCTAATTCTTCTCTATTTTTTTTGTACAGCATATTAACATTTATTTTTTCTTCATTTTCCTGTTTTAAGGTGCATCTGCAGATAAAGACATTTCTCTTAAAATGCATTTTGTTAAAAAATAAAGAGCTCATCTTGTTATCTACCTCTGCAGACGTTGTTTATCATCCTAATAAAACTTCCATGTTCTGGATTATTTTTCCTTTGCAGCTCTCAGATATTTAATTTCTCACTTCAACATCTTCAAAAGAATGCATATACTTGAAAAGTAGTAAGGAAAGGATATTCCGCTAAAGTTTCTGTTACTAGTCACTCTAGTATATATTATAAAAAAGGATACTGGAGATTATTCAGTAAAGTTACAAGTTCAAAGTTACCTTTTTAAATCACACGATCATAATTACTCCCTTATCAGAAAAGATTGTTTACGATCAACTACATTTTTAAAGTTACTATTTATTGACAAGTGTATAAGTTCACTAGAAATAAATTTTCATCTTTATGAAATATTGCAGGTACCTCTCCAAATGATTGACAGAGTAAGATGGCACCTTCAGCTGTCCCTCATACAAACTATATCTGCAGATGACTGTCAGCCAAAACTAGGCTAAAGAGTCTAACATCTGTTACCCCATATTTTTTATATTACTTTCTAAATACTTTCAATTCACCTTGTTATTACATAGATTTTATATATTTATTAACCTATTGTTCATTATGTGTAATATATAATTAATGTCCTTAATAAGTGTGTGTATGTTTACACAAGTTATGTTTTCCTGTGAAATCTAGTCCCAGAAATGGAGTTGTTGAGTTAAAGGGATGTCAGGTTATTTGAATTTTTGATACAAAGCACTAAGTTGCCCTTCGGAAATAATTTACCAATTTCATATACCAACGATGTACGAGAATGCGTTTTTCCTCACATACGCCAACACTGGTAATTACTTTTTAAATATCAGCATGACTTTTAAAAATATATCTTATTTTATGTTAATTTGCATTTTTCTGATTACCAGGGAGGACTAAATATCCCTGGTAAAAATATAAAACTTGTTAATCATAAGGAATATTAGTCCAAGTTTGCATTAGTTTATAGCACAATGACAATTACCTCCTGTTAAATACTGCTATAGGCAGCCAGGCACGGTGGCTCACTCCTGTAAACCCAGCATTCTGGGAGGCCGAGGTGGGCAGAATATCTGAGGTCAGGAGTTCGAGACCAGCCTGGCTAACAGGGTGAAACCCCAGTTCTACTAAAAATATAAAAAATTAGCCAGGCATGGAGGCACATGCCTGTAATCCCAGCTACTAGGGAGGCTGAGGCAGCAGAGTTGCTTGAACTTGGGAGGCAGAGGTTGCAGTGAGCCGAGATCACACCATTGTACTCCAGCTTGGGAAAGAAGAGAGAAACTCCATCAAAAAAAGAAAAAGAGAAAGAAAAAAAAATCCGTGTCCTAGGCTTACCTATCACGCTCTTCCTTCAGCTTCTTGGGAAACTGCTGAGGATCCATTTCCCCAGTCTTTCTTTGTTGGGGTAATCTGTCAGCAGCAGCTGTGCGATCACATAGATTTTCTGATACTGGTATTTTTTCACTTTTGTTTGTATTATTTCCTTCTTTGACCTTTAATAAAAGTAATATGAATAATAATTGTTATTATTTTATTCAATAAAAATAACTTTTTTCCTGATTTTTTCACTTGATTAAGGTTAAATGTCACCATTTTTATCATAAAAGTATTTTGTGTTTACTTTAATCTTATCATTGTACATAATGATTATAACTATAAGGTACTCATCATTTTATCATTGAAATTTTTGCCAAGTCTGCTTATTTCTGTTTGAGTGAACAGAAAAATTTTACAAAATTTCAAAAAGGCTCTTCTCCATTTTGTGCTTTTATTCCCATCCACTCTTTGCTGCCTGATATAAATTTTTATACTATCTGACTGGCAGAAACAGAGAAATAAAAAGACACAGGCGTAACATATGTCTTCTGTCTTTACCACCTGGATTTTACATGAAATAGCCAGATGAAGAGGATGTGACCTTGTGGGGCTTCAGGAAGAGTAAAGAAGTTTCCCTTTTCTGCACTAAGCTATTCTTTTCCCCACTGCCTTTTATCTCTCTCTTTTTTTTTTTTTTTTCCATTTGAATCCTGGGATATCAAAAAAGTAAACGTGCTCCCTGAAGGATGGGAACCAAAGTTTGCCACAACACAAGAAGCAGAGTGAAACTACTGAGTTTCTAGTGCAGAATTCTGGAAAATGCGATGCTTCCCAGATTTCACATTCGATTACCACAAAAGTTGATAGGTGGAAAGCATATGGTCCAGTTACCAACTTTAGCCCCATTATCTACTGATAATGGGAGTCAAACCAACCAAGACATATTAAATGTTTCATCCACATCTCCTAAGGTGGCATTCACTAGCATTTCATGGCACCAAATAACATGATACAATTCCATATTGCTGAATTACATAAAAAATCAATTTATCAAATTAGTCAGATATATTAAAAGTCTAACTTGAACAAAGCAATTTAATGCCTCAGAGGGTGCAAAAAGCCTCATGTGCTTTTACTTTGAAAGAATAAAATCTCTATCTTTAGAACACAATGTACAGAACTCAACTTCCTACTTAAGAGTCAAAGGTTAAATTTTTGGCTGATAAATTATGCTTCTTATATGATCAAAATCATACATGCCAAAACTTACTATACTTTATTAAACAACATAAGGTCTGATTCAGCAGAAAAATTGGAAAGTGGTGATTTTTAAAAATATGTGGAAGTATATATCTGTTTTCAAAAGTATTTGAAATAACCATGATGGGACTATAAGTTCAAACAGTTTGAGCTAAGCAGATAAACTTGCATGCATGAAAACACATTAAACAGACTCATTTGGCTGGGAATATTCATTGCAACTCTCAAGGTGAGATGTGTTTTTGTGGCTCATCTCAGTCATTGCTTCCCTCCCATTGTATTTCCATTCTATTAATAAATAAACGTAGTTCATCTCTAAATGAATACAGAAAAAAGAATCTAGAATCTAGAGCTTATTTCTTTACCAATTTCTTTATGTTTATCTGGTTCAGAAGGTCTCTTGGTATATGGATGAATTAGTTTCCCAGCCCATATGCCACTTGGAAGACTGAGAGTGAGACTTAGGTTGATTAATGAACAAACATTATGAGAACATTCTCCAGAACCATTATTTAGATAGCAGAACTAATCTACTTTGACACATAATTACATATTTAGATAACCCCACTGTAACTGTACGCATGAGATTTTCTTGAATAGAAAATTTGACTAAATCAAATAATTGATAAAGAGAAAAAAGAGAAGCAGCAAGTGAACCTCTGTCTTTTGGAAGTTGGACTTTCTCTTTCTCTAAAGCCAGGAACTCTACTTGTAACATGCCTATCTCATTCTTAAACCTTGGAATATCTTGCTGTAAGTCTCCTAGCTATATTTTTGGTGTTTTTTTTCACTATGTGGCAGAGAATAACTCACATTTTATAATTCAAGATTCCTGCTTTTGTAGTTGTTAGCACTGGGATTGTCATATGGTGGCTTCTGGAACAAGCACTGTATTGGTTTTCTGTTTTTAGAAGTATCTGTAGCAGCAGAAATACTATAGCTTTCTATCTGAATCATAAGCTTCATTTCTTTGGGGTGGGTAAACCACAAATCAAAAAGACTCTCAGGATCTCTAGATTGAGGCCAATACCTAATGTCTAATTTCCAAATAGTGGTATTCGAGTTTATATTTTTTGCTATTTGCATGTCAAACTCTTAATCATCTTTCATTTCAATCATAATTACTAGGTTCCTTAATTTTTTGGTTTCTGTATCATTAAATATTTTTTCTTCATCTTTTTTAGAAGCAAGCTATGTGTCTGGTTTGTTATCATTTTTATAGTCTGATTTATTTTCATTTAAATGAAACTTAGAAGATGACTGGCAAGTATATTTCAGGGACCTGGTGTGGGAATGGAATGAAAGACATTTTTCATGGGCTTCCTCTGTTCAGGCGCTGCCTGGAATGTCACAGAGTTAGACCCTCCAGATGTATCTTCCTCCTCACAATCATGGACATGACTCATCAGATCAGAGGGCACTCCTTTTTTGTTCATCCCTCTTTAGAGTTACTATGTAGAAGCTCTGCCTCAGGGCAAGCAATACTTTTGGAGTTTTCAAAACTTTCACCAATATTCAGCTTGAACTTGTTTGCAATGAATATTAAAGAAAGTCCTGAATATACAGATAGATTCCCGTTATCACAATTCTCACCCAGTTCTGGTTCTTGAGACCTTTTTTTTGGCAAGTGCAAAATGGAAAACAAATTTGCTTGTTTTGTTTCTCAGTTACTGTCTTTTCTGTTGGAGTGCATGTTTTAAAATTGGCTTTAATCAAGTACAAACAAAGAAATCTTCGAAAATAATTAAAATTTAACTGATACTTAATCTATGTGTCACTACTTTTATATGATGGGATTGTAACTAAAATATGAAAAATAATGTGCCTTGGCTTAACATAGGAGAGAAACACGAACTGGCAAGCTGAACTCTCTGTGTTTGTTTGGACTCAACTTAATTCATTATGTGTTAAATCTACCAGAAATGAATTCAAAGATATGTAGTATTATAAAAGATTCCTCTCTTACAAAGATTTTACCTCAGCATACCAGAAAGAGTGAGCCCCTACAGTGCATGTATATTTCTGAAGATTAACTAGAGACTAGGCAAACACTCAATTATTAAGAGCCAAACTGAACACCACTAACAAAGAGAAGCAAAATTTTAAATTCCAATTCAAATGATATACTATGATAGTGTTATGTATCTAGATAGATTTTCTGCTTATATCCACTTCTAATATATCTTAAGTTCCACTAGTGATAGTGGATGGATTTTTTAAATTGTAAGAATATTTTCTATGTATTTATGTTGAAATAAAGTTATTGTTTGTACCCTGACACCAAAGGTCCCATTCTGCAAGGTAGGATTCTCTTAATAGGCAACTGGGTTGACTTTTATGACCCGAACACAGACACTGAAGTCAACTGGCGACCACAAAACAGAATAAATCTTTAAACTGGACACTGGTGACCAGCAATATAAAACTGCAACGTTTGAACCACTGGCAATGATGACTCCTTTAGCGCTAGTTTAGCTCAGTGGCCATCATGGTTAAATTGTTCATAATTTCGATTTCTTAGTAATGAGACTCAATATTTCATGTTACCTTCTGTATCAAGAGTAAGGTTATAAAAATAAAAGAGCAAGAGAATTCTGAAGATTTCTTGCCTCAATTCCAAGAGTAAAGACAGCTATGAGTTACTAGAGATAGTAAGAATATCTTAAGTTTTGTAACAGGTTAAAATGTTTTAAAAATTGAATATAAAATTATGATCCATTGGATTCTAAAGGTATAGTCTAAAAGGTCATGTCATTTGGTCTATGCTTTGTTACTAAAGCAAAAAAAAAAAAAAAAAGAAAACAATGTTAAACAAGAAACTTAAATTTTTATATACCTGTGGTTGCTTCTTTTCGCTTCTTTCACGCCTTTCTTGCTCTTCCTCTGAAGCCACTAGTAAGGCTTGTTCTGTTGACAAATTCATTGGTTTAGTTTAAATAAACTAAGAACAGTTAGATAAAGACTATAATCTTTATAAAAATAGAGAATAAAATTTCTTTGTATTATATATTTTGAGAGTTTAAATGAAGCTTAATGTTGACTGAAATATTTACTTCTTTAAGAAATACTTCTCATTATCCAAAACTTCAACAAACCCCTTGGGGAGACACTAGGTATCACCAGGTTCAAGCCATACAAAATCTCAGGGTCACTTACAAATTGTTCCACCCAATATAAATAAACAAAGCTGTTGCAAACAAAACAAATTTTGAAATACAGTCAAAATATACAATGTAACACTTTACTATAATTCATAACAGTATCTTTTTAATAACACACTGAGTTGGCAGTTATTAATAATTTGCAAAATTATCATTGTTTACACCTTAATTAGTGTGCACCCCATTTTTTACATCACAAATGTTTTCCCTTGCTATTCTGAAAAATTTATTTTCATCTTTTAAGACTCAGAATGTAGGCTGGCCATAATAGCTCACATCTGTAATCCCAGCACTTTGGAAGGCCACAATGGGAGAACTGCTCAAGGCCAAGAGTTTTAAGGCCAGCCTGGGAACCATAGATAACCTTGACTCTACAAAAAATTAGACAGGTATGTTGATATGTGCCTGCAGTCCCAGCTACTCAAGAAGTTCAGGTGAGAAGATCCCTTGAGCCCGGGAGTTTGAGGTTGCAGTGAGTCTCGATCACGTCATTGCACTCCACCCTGGGGCATAGAGTAAGAACTTGTCTCCAACAACAGAAAAAGAAAGAGAAAAAAGGCTCAGAATCCTGTGTGAAGTCTTCCTTCATTCTAGCTGTCTTTCTCCACACAGATGTGTCTGCTTCATGGGCCTCCCTTAGTACTTTGGCAATTTTTCCAGTGTCACTTTACCACCTAAACTGCACATCATGTCTTTACATATTGATCCCCTTTGCTGCTAGGTTGTAGAGGACAATCTTTTGAATCATCTTTGTATAAACAGTCTTAACTTTGCTAAATAATTATTGAGTTCCTGCTATGTGTTAAGCACTGGGGTATAAGGAAGGAAAATGAAAGCTGTCAGCGATGGCTTTCCTAAAGATCATGCATGAGCTGCGACTTAGAGAGTGAGGTTAGCCAGATTAAGTGAGGCAGAGGGCGGGAAAGGGTGAGCACATGCCAGGAAGCAACGAGAAAGGGAGAGAAGCCTCCAAGAGTGTATGTATTTCTCGGCAAAAGAGGAATGGTGAGGGGGCCATTGCCAGCAGCTCAGTAATTCCAGAGAAAAAGGCAGATGGGGAACGGGCTATGGATGAAGATTTGGGCAGAAATCAGTTTTCTTTTCTTTTCTTTTTTTGAGACAAGGTCTTACTCTGTCTCCCAGACTGGAGTGCAGTGGAATGAACCTGGCTCACTGCAACCCGGCTTCCCAGGTTCAAGCAGTTCTCCTGCCTTAGGCTCCCAAGTAGCTGAGATTGCAGGTGCATGCCACTACCGCCTGCTAATTTTTGTATTTTTATTAGAGATGGGGTTTTACCTGTTTGACCAGGATCATCTTGAACTCCTGACCTCAAATGATCTACCTGCTTCAGCCTCCCAAAGTGCTGGGATTACAGACATGAGCCACCATGCCCAACCCAGAAGTCAGTTTCTGAAATCCTTATATATCTTTAAGATGCTTGGACATTAGGTATTCAGGAGTGGTTCATGGATCTATTTGCATTAGAGATAATTAACTCTAAATACTGTGAGGAGCATAAAATTTTGAGACACATAAACAAATGAACAAAAATAAAACATAAGGCAATGTTGCAAAGATGATACAGGCCTGAGATGTTTTCAGAAATATTTAGGATATAAGTATCAGTGGTCATTATAAGAATGGATTTTTACTGCATGAATAAATGTATATATCTGGGTCCCTGGAGCAATACACTCTGCTCATTACTTTACAAACTTTATCAAATGAGAAGTAAATTAATCTACATAAACTGTTTCAGTTACTTCTATTTACTTTACACTTTTTCTGTTTCAGTTTTACCATGTGCAGGAAATGCATTTGGGTTTTGTGGTGGTTGTTGTTGTTGTTGTGTGAAATGGAGTTTTGCTCTTGCTGTCCAGGCTGGAGTGCAGTGGTGCTATCTCAGCTCACTGCAACCTCTGCCTCCCAGGTTCAAGAGATTCTCCTGCCTCAGCCTCCCAAGTTGCTGGAATTACAGGCATGTGCCATCATGCCCAGCTAATTTTGTGTTTTTAGTAGAGATGGGTTTCTCTATGTTGGTCAGGCTGGTCTCAAACTCCCAACCTCAGGTTATCTGCCTGCCTCAGACTCTGAAAATGCTGGAATTACACCCACGAGCCACGGCGCCCAGCCACAATTGGGAATTTTCTTTTAAAAGTTCTGCTTCCTGGATTTACCAACCTCATGAGAAAATAGAAGCAAACAAGTCATTTGCATAGTTCAGAAACTTTGGATTATAACTTGTCATCACTACTCTAGAAGACTATCATCATGTTTTGTAAAACAAAATGTTAATTCTAGACATAAGGGGAAAAAGAAATTAAAACTATAAGGGTGAAAATATATTGCATAATTTATTACTATTGACATGACCATATGACTGGTTAAGAGCACTGAATTTCACTTGTATGTAAAGTAGACCCCATATTAGCTGCAGTTAGTCAATAGACTTGGTGTTCTAGCAGAATTAAATTGGATGCTCCTGTGTTATCTTTAAACGATACAGCTCTTCTGAACACCCATACTCCTAGTGCATGAGTATCCATTAAGACAAGGTGAAGGAATGTGTGAGTACAGCTGAGGAGACACCATAAGGCAAATGCTCAATGGTTCCCATTAATATTGGGGAAATCAACACTATAATACAGAAAGCTATAGGCATTATTTAATATTTGGTTTGGGAAGGTATTTTTAGTGGCATTGCATACAGTTGTAACTAATAATTGCACAATTAGAGATGTAAAAATAAATCAAAGCCACATTGTCTTTGAGTAGGAAATCTGTAGACGTCTGCAGCAGCCCCCAATTTTTCCAATCCAGCCCCAAAATTCTAAATATAATCATGGTACCACTCTCAAATTTATGTTAAATACTAAACTCAATGAAATTACTCTTTCTCCTTATTCTCTTTGTTATTTGTATGTTGCTTTCCTTAAAGGAAGAATACAAATGCCTTGCTAAGAAGCATTCTGTTTGGGTGTAGCCTGCACAAGGGGAGGAAACACAAAGGACTTTTGGCCACAAAATGACTTCTGAAAAGTCAGAACTGTGGGAGCATGAAGCCAGCCAAGGGAATCGAGAATAACATGTTCTATGCTTCCTTCCCTTCTTTGTTCTCTTCCTACTCTAATAGCTGCGACTCACACAGGTAATGAAGAATATAATTCCCTGATAGTAACACAGTTCCAAGATTAATCCTTTCTTTAACTATGAAGTTCGTGTGTCCAAAGTCTGTAGTTGCTGTCTGATTTTTCATCACTGATGGTGATAGACATTTATCATCAACTCACAACTTCCCAAATCTTTGAAAAGTCTTACTATTGATGATTCAACTAGTAGAAACATAATCTAAAATATCTGAAAATTATGTTTTTATTTATTAGAATGTAAATAGTAATACAAATTGTAATAAAGTGTAAAGATTCTTTCTTCCCTGAAGCAGTACCATGTTGTCATTTACCCCACAAACACACTACTCCTTCGTGGTCTAATGTATTTTACAAGTCCTGTAATTGCTATTAGCTCAAACAAGTTTATTTAACTTGTTTTAAGCTTCTGTGATTTACTACAATTTACTTTGAATCACTCAATGATCTCTATTATATATGTTGTTTTCCATGAGGAATTTGTTTATTAATAATTAAGATTCTTCAGTGATAAGAAAATATTTGAATAAATAAGTTTGAGAATAAACACATGATATTATTGTGTGTTTTTGTGTTCTAGAGACAAAAACTTCAAAAAAATTATAATGAATATACATTAAATTAAAAACTGCCTTCATTTAACCAAGATGATCTTCCCTCAATGCATGAATACCTTCAGAATTCACATGTGAAGCCTTAAATATAGACCAAAGATGTATATAAAATACAATAGCCTTAACAATCTTATCTGTAGCCAACACAGTGGATCCCGCCTATAATCCCAGCACATTGGAAAGCTGAGGTGGGCAGATCACCTGAGGTCAGGAGTTCGAGAGCAGCCTGGCCAACATGGAGAAACACCATCTCTGCTAAAATAGAAAAATTAGCAGGGTGTGGTAGCACGTGGATGTAATATCAGCTAATTGAGGGGCTGAGGCAGGAGAATTGCTTGAACCCAAGAGGCAGAGGTTGTAATGAGCCAACACTTAGCCACTGCACTCCAGCCTTGGTGATAGAGCAAGACTTTGTCTCAAAAACACCAACAAAAGACCGAATATTTCCATTATAAAAATAAGTCTATGTTCACACGAGATCTGAAGAGTACACAACGCTGTGAGATAGGACAGAAATATATTTTAAAAGTTATATTCCCGGTTTCTGTATCAACAAAACTGTTGAATTTTAGCTTTTAAGACAAGTCAAGGAAAAGAGCAAAAAATGCAGAAGTGAAACTTGAAAGGTCACTTGGCCATCAAGGGTTCATGATCACTGAACTTACACAGACTACATATATTTTTCAAAACATTATTTCTGAATTTTGATCTGAGCGTCCCTGGAGTTTCAGATTCATTCAAGGATGTCCACGAGGTCAAATAAGACAATGTCACTTGCTATTTTCAATTTTCTTTTCTGAGAACAGTGCAGCATTCTTCCTCAGAGAAATGAATTGTCCTAACTTCATAGGCTAAAGGCTCACGAGTCATAGTTCTAAGAGTATGTATAAAATATGGTGGTGCATGCTTGTATTCTGAACTTTTCAGCTTTAAACTTTCATATAGTAAATATTAATAGACACAAACTGATTTTAAAAAGCCCTTTTAATCTGACATTATTTCTATTTTTCTTTCTTTCTTCATTTATCAGCAACAGGAGAGTCTAACTGAAACTGGTAAAGTGGTAAAAGGGAATACAATGAAAAGTGTAAAATGAGTTAAACCAGAGATAATCATATCAATGTGGATGCATTTGGAAAATACGATACACCAAAGAAAGTGGCAGAAAAGTATGTAAAGTGTAGAACCACTCATATACCATTTTAGGACACAAATAAAACATTCTGCATATTACTTCTGAGCATCACTATATAGTCAAAGATTTCAAAAGGGCATTGAAATGAAAACTAATTTACGATGTCGGTAGCCTCTATGCAATCATGTTTTAAAAACCTTAACACCAAAAAGTCTCAAAATAACCGTTTTAAAAGACTGTCTACCAGTTATAAATGAGTCGTTACTTTCCTCATTTTTAATAATCAAAGACACCAAAACTCACACATACACACACCTGTGCATACACCTGCACGCACAGTCTGCTCATTGGAACATCTGATTGGTTTCAGATCATCAGTGTAATAACACTAGCAGCAAGTATCTAGAGTTAACACAGAAACTGACACGTTAATAAGTAAAGCCTTCCTCTAGGTAAAGATCAGAACTCCAACTAGCACATAACTCACTGGAAATAGCTTAGAGTCTCAAAATTCACTGCTTTGAATCCCTGACAAGAACAAAAATGTTATATTGAAAACTTTATGCTATTCAAAATATTAAAAGAGAAACATCTGAGTCAAACTTTACATTTTAAAAATATTTTTATGGCTTCTAAATTTGTTTTTATTCAAATATGAATACCAACAATGACATTTATGTCAATGCCTTCCATTCAATTATGAACAAATAGGATTAGCAGTAAGAATAATGTGAGCACTTCCATCATTTAATGTACTTATTTCCAGCATTCCATTTGTATTGATAACATACCTGCTCTCAAGGTCTGTACTTTCTTTCTTTGGACTGCCCCTTTCACAGCAGGATCTTCCATTTTAGTGCTAGGCTGAATGGGTTTTAAAAGAAAATGATTCACAAATCATATATATTTTATACAATATGGAGTTAGTGCTTCAAAAATATGCATAATTAATTACCTTCAAGGAAGGATGTTGTGCAGGAGGCCCTACAAAGCAAAGGGGATATGTCATCAATTATATGTAAGTATGACAGGGCCAACCAAATATTCAGGCAGTGTTACTATCAAGCTGAGTTCTCAGGTCTGACTATAAAAATAATTACTTAAGGTTTTGAGGGTAATTCTTGGGTGCTTCTTTTCCTTGTGTAGGACAGCAACATGACAGAAATATAGTGAGGAAAATAGGAATATAGGATTCCTAAAACTCACAGTTTACATTTCAGTAGTGAGATTATGTTTCAAATGCCTATACCTAAAACAGAAAAGCATGGCTATCACTGTAAACACATGGGCTGATGAGGAGAAAAGAGACCATTAAACAGATGAGGAAATCAAACCTGAGGGTATCAATGTCAAGGCTGAGGGTGAAGGTACAGAGTATTTTCACTCAACACATCAGAGGCATTGCTGCCAGCACACCACAGATAAATTCCCCATGTCCTGTCGCTGAGGAAATACACAGTTCAGATGACAGTTCAGGTGAACATGCAATTCACCTCTCATCAAAGACAGTGTTTTAAATTGATCAGCTGGGATACACACTTATGAAATCACAGCTAAATAAAATATTCATTTTTCCCATGACCACATGGGCTATTGCAGCACCTACATTTCTCCTATCCCCTCATTTGGCCTTGAATTAGAGCTCCTTGATCCACTCATACAAGGCGGTCCATAAAATACATCAAATAAACTATGTAGAATCAGTTTCCAATATCAAAATATTTATCAAAAAAGAAAACACTGAAATACCACAGACTTGCTGGATATAAATACATTTTATATTGCAAAATCAGTGCAGTATTTATTGAAAATGAGAAATTTGATATTCACAGAATGAATTTTATAATATAATTGCATCTAAAATTAACTAAATTTGGTATATTACCTTACACTGTAAAGGACATTTATAAAACAGCTATCATATCAAATAACTGGCTGTCTCAAAAAAAATTAGCCAAAGCATCTATATGCAATTTAATCACATCTTATTCACTCATGTCAGTGAAACTTCTCTCTCTAAGGCCTGACAGTTATGAAATGAAATGAGCTGCTGCAGTTTACCCCAAGTCTAGCACTCCCTCCTGCCTCCAGTACTCTCCACAGCAATAACCTCTCTTGTGAGACTGGCCATACGCCAAAGCAACCGGAAGTGACTCATCTCAAGTTTACTTGGCTTTAACTCCCAAGAACACAGCAAATATCTTTCTTTCCTCCCTCCTTGTCCTTTCACAATCCCTCTTCCTTTGAAAAAGTGATTTTTAGATCTGTCATCCTGATGCTTCCCTTCCAAGCTGCTTTTTATGGATCATTGCGACCACTGTTGTCATCTGTGTTCAGGAGTAGTATACACCTGTAATCTCTCTTTTCATCTCATTCTCCTTCCCCTGTGGCTAGAATCATGCTCAGAAATAAAAGGAAATTAATGCTTTCCCTGGATTCTGTTATTTTTTAAATTGCTCTTCAATGGTTCTTTTTCCAGATTTCTCTAAAGGAAGGCTATTCCCTTGTTATTCAGGGCTGTGTCCACAGACCAGCACCAACATCACCTGAGTACTCATGAGAAATACAGAATCCCATACCTGCTGAACCACAATGTGCACTTTCCAGAAGCTCCTCAACTAATTCATGACAATTTGAATGCCCTTTTCCACACTGATGTGCTTGCATATCGGTTTACCCTAATTGCCCTGTTTGGCCTAGTGTCAATTTCTTCCCTACTATGTCCCTGAATTTAATACTACATTGTAAGTCATAATGTTTCTAAAGAACTTTTAATCAGGCAACACCTTCTTTACTTAATTTCTTCTCCATAAATCACCCAACACTATTCTTTTCAACTATGTTAATTTGGCCTATATGATACTATCCCATGAATTTACACCATTTTCTATAAAACTAAATTATAGCCATACATGGCTGACCATTTACGGTGATATTCATCTATGGTAGATAAAACACAGGTCTGTGTGGTAAAGTACTTCAATCCTTAATGCCTCCCCAGTAGTGAGGATAACAGCAAGAGTAGGAAAATGTTACTCTAATTCGCTGACACATTTTCGTACTGGAAGCTTACTTTATCTACTTTCTTATTTCTAACACCCTGTTCTTCCTTCCTCTAAAGAGCAATTTGACTTTACTACCCTCCATTACATATGCCCGCATATGTTTTTTTTATGTATTACATGTACACTCTGCCCTCTTCATTCTTTCTTTCTCTTTATTCATTTCCTCTTCCTTCTCTCCTGAGTTGCCTCAGGTCTTAGAGAATCTTAAAATGGAGCTCACATTCAGCTCCTTTAGTAGTGTTCCCAATAGAATCAACTACTGACCCTTGGTTAGAGATACAACTTATCACCATTTGACTTCTCCTTTACTTATTATAGTTAATAGGACATTTTCTTTAGCTAGGAAACTATATTAGTGCTCATGTTTTAAAAGGAACATTCCATCAAATGACTTTTTAAATAAAATACACTTCTCACCTTCTCCTTTTCCATTGACTATTCTGTTGCCTCCTTCATGGGAAGGCCCAGGTAAAGGCTGTGACAATGTCTCAGGGACACACTGCTAAGGAAATATCAAGAATTAGTTTCCATTTAAAAAATTATAATGAGTTGCATCAAGAGTTTCTTATCATTCTCTTTTTATGAAACTGGATCTCATTCTGTCAACCCAGGGCTAGAATGCAGTGGCATCATTATGGCTCACTGTGGTCTCAACCTCCCGACCTCAGGCAATCTTCCCACCTCAACTTCCTGAATAGCTGGAACTACAGGTGCATACCATCATGACAGGCTAATGTATTTATTGGTAGTTTTGTAGAGACAAGGCCTCATTATACTGCCCAGGCTGGTCTCAACCTCCTAGGCTCAAGTAAACCTTCCACTTCTGCCTCCCAAACTGTTGAGATAACCAGTGTGCCCCAGCACACACAGCCCTAACCAGTTCCTTTAAATAAACCTCAATGTTGCCCAGATATGGTGGCTCACACCTATAATCCCAGCCCTTTGCAAGGCCAAGGTGGGTGGATTGCTTGAGTTCAAGAGTTTGGGACCAGCCTGGGCAACATAATGAGAACACATCTCTACACAAAAGTACAAAAAGGAGTCAGGCATGATGGTCTGTGCCTGTATCCCAGCTGCTCGGGAGGCTGATGTGGGAGGATCACTTGAGCCTGAGAGGTGGAGACTGTAGTGAACCAAGATCATGCCACTACACTCCAGCCTGGGAAACAGAGCAAGACCCTGGCTCCCCCAAAATTTCTATTTAAAATGTGAGAGTAAAGAGAGATACAAGTGAAAAACAAGCCCAATTGGTCAATGAAATATGAGCTTAAGTCAAGAAAGAAAAGAAACAACATGAAGTGCAATAAAGTATATGGAGAAATAAATCTGTAACAGAGCCTTTTGTTCTTTCATATCCCTAATAATACTAATTAATATTTATGCACCAATTAGTTTTTAGTAAGTACTTCTGTGATAAAGTTCATTACTCTAAAACTTTCAATTAGCTAAATATGGTCATCTACCACTACCTGAAAGAACATATTATAAAAGAGAGAAACCTGGAACTTTCCATCAACTTTCCACCCAGAAAAAGAATTTGTCACCAGAACTCTAAAGGGTAATGTATAGCTTGAAATGGTATATTTAATAGAACATGAGTTGGGGCTAATACAACATTTAAGAAATGTTAATCTAAAATCACAATGTTAAGATTCCAATTGAATAATACTAGAAAATATATTGTAACCCTCTTTGCTACTGATGACCTATTTCTAATTTATTTCCTTGTTATTTATGGCATAATTCCTCAACATAACACATCAAAAGTTATATAACTTTAAATATTAACAAGAACACAAATGTAAGCAATATTTTAAATACAATATTCAATTATTAGATACATTAGGTATATTACTTATAACATTCTATTATTTAAAAATTCACTTGTCTCTTTATTCAGACTAAACAAATATTGAGGCTGAACGTCTCATATCCGTAACATCAGCACTATGAGAGGCTGAGGTGGGCAGAACACTTGAGCCCAGTGGTTAAAGACCAGCCTGGGCAACAAGGCAAAACCCTGTCTTTTGAAAACTCAGCCAAGCGTGGTGACACAGGTCTATAATTTCAACTGCTTGGATGTCTGAGGTGTGAGGATCACCTGAGCCCAGGAAAGAGAGATCGAAGTGAGACAAGATCTCACCAGTGCCCTCCAGCCTGGGGGACAGAGTGAAACCCCATCTCAAAAAACAAGAGTTAAAATGCTTCTTACATAGAAGACTGTATTTTAGGCCCTCCAGGATACACACAAGTATGTTTATTGATCTCCAGGAGCTCATGGTATGCAGAAGCTTCCAATGATTATTTATAAGGACTTTGAGTGGTTATTTTATTTTATTTTATCTTATTTTATTTTATTTTTTTAAGATGTAGTCAAGCTCTGTCAGCCAGGCTGGAGTGCAATGGTGTGATCTTGTTTCACTGCAACATCCGTCTCCTGGGTTCAAGTGATTCTCCTGCCTCTGCCTCCTTAGCAGCTGGAAACACAGGCATGTGCCATCATGCCCGGCTAATTTTTCTGTGTGTTTTTATTTAGAGACAAGGTTTCACCACTTTGGCCAGGCTGATCTTAAACTTCTGACCTCAGGTGATCTATCCACCTCAGCCTCTCAAAGTGCTGAGATTGCAGGCATGAGCCACTGAACCCGGCCAAGTAAATATTTTTTTTAAAACTACGACGATAAAATTATGATGTTAAAGTCTTACTATATTGGTATTAAGAGTCTCTGCTTCTAGAACTGGTTATTTGCAGCAAAATACATGTTATTCAATTAGATGAAATTAGATGAAATGTTTTATATAAACTCTTCATGGATATCTCATAAAACACACAAAAAAAATCCCTTTGCGATACAAATCTTGAGAACATAAATTTAAATTTCTACATTACACAATTTATATTTTTAAATCAGATACATTCTTGTTATGTTGCCCAGGCCGTTCTCAAACTCCTGGGCTCAAGCAATCTTCCTGCCTCAAACTCCCTAGCAGCAGGGACCACAGGTACACACCACCACACTCAGCTATTTTTCTACAATTTTTAATATTATTTTAGTCTCACTACAGAATCAATAATATAGGTATAGAAACAATCTCTCCTAGAAACTATATGGTACCACAATAATAAGTTTCCAAGAAGAAAAAGCTCTATGCTATGTACTGTACATTTTCACAACTAAAAGGTACCAGAGGGGGTCCAGGATTACTTCAAATCATTTGATCACTGAAGATTTATAGAGGCATAAATAGTATGAAAGTCTGAAAGTCACAATAGTATGATTTAAAAGTCAAAGTGTTACTATTTATCCAAATAAACCTTAACCAAATTTCATATTTCTTCTATTGGGGAAAGCATTTACTAATGCAACTTTCCTGTCACTACTTATTTTCCAGTTCACAGCTCCTACCCGGTCACAGTACATGTCAATTTTTGTTAGTTACCAAAGTTAAACAAATTTTTTGAATCAACTAGCCACATGTATGTTTTTCTCTGACCAACTTTCCATTATCACCATAAAACAATGACAGGTAAACCACTGCTAAACTTGAAAAGTAAATACTGTGCAAAACTAGATTCAGAGTGAGAAAATTAATTTTACAAGAGACCACTTTACCTTAGTAGCAACACTCAAGTCTTTGTCACCAGATGTAGGCAATGAATCCACACACAGTTCATGGAAAATGCTTGAGAACAAAAACACACAATGAAAAGAGCAAGTTGATTTCTTTACAATTTTTATAACTGCCAATTTATATCCAGCTTCCCCCTCAAACAAAAGACATAATCTGGAGAAAGTTCAGTGATCCATATATTAAATGATTTTTGATACAATTAAAATATGGCCTCTGTTCTAAAAATAGATTTTAGTTACCTATTTCTGCCTCCATCTGTCTAAATCTATAAAATATTCAATGAAAACTGACCTTGAGCTTTATATAACAAATAGTGACAGTCAATGTATTGGCAGAGTCTGACAGTAATTTACACACACAAATTATCTTTCCTGAAGCTGAGCTTAAAATTCAATTAATGGATGACATAAATGTTGTTACCTAAACTGGAAGAAAGCTTATGACTTCAAACAAGGTAGAAAGATCCACTGTCCCTTTTCCTTGATCTATCTCTCCTTAAAAGACTAATCTGCTTCACTTCAAAATGGCAGTCTTGATTCCTCAGCATGGAACCCACTGAGGAAGGTCCTATTGCTGTCCTTTGCCCTAAATCAGTATAGGGAATCCCCTGCAATATTTGAAATGTATGAAAGCTAAATATACAAAAGTCAAATAACAAAGCTGTATGTTCTTATTGAGAATACTTTTCCCAGAAAGATTAAAACACTAATAATTATAAAATCCCATTATTTTCACTCTATAGGTACTATCTTATTCAGGTCCACATAAGCTAATAAGCCATTAAAAATTTTCATAGGCACTCAGACATCCAAGGAGAGAGATTGCAGGAAATACAGAGTCCTGGTAGTTGTACCTCTATTTCTCTAACTACTATCTAAATATCTTTCTTCCTATGGGCACCCACTTTCAGATTCCACTACTGCAGGGCTCCATAGAAGTCTTCAATCTTCAACTCTTTAGTCTATGAAAGCACAGATTCCGGAAAGGATGGCCTCAAATGACCAGGAGTAACAGATCTCTATATCCCTCGTCCTAAAAAGCAAGCCAACTGGAGTCTCCGTCACCTTCCCCCAGCACAGACACATTGCCAACTACCCAACCGAACTCCATGACTGATTTACCAGACGATCATGCCCCTGACCAGCCTACTTGGACATGGGAAGGACATCAGTGAATTGGGAACAGAGGCAGAGGTAAGGAGGCACCTGCCCTGTACCACAGATCTATGTAGTTCAGCAGTCTCCAGCCTCTTTGTACTCCAGGGTCTCTAAGCCACCCCTCTGTAAGTCAGGATGGAAGTAGATAATACCACATTTCTGTCTGCTGCAGACACTCCTGCCAGTGTCTCAAAATGTTTTAGCATATTTCAGTAAAAATTGTCGTTTGTCAGTCCTTGATAAAAAAAAAAAAAGCAAACTTTTTATAGCTCTCTTGAACCTTCTATTGTAATGTGCCTTTGTACATAATTCCCAAATTTCTTGTGTCTTTCATCTTTATAATGTATCTTTATCAAACTTGTCATAAACCCCAATATTTTCATCTCTTAGTGAAGACTTCATACTCTTACACAATCCAGTGTTGTTTGTCTTCAAACGTGGCTTTCCCCTGCTCATTCCATTATTACCTACTTCCATTGGGTTCACCAGCTAATTCCATTCTCATTCTATCCACTGTGTGCACCAGACTCACTCCTGTTTGTACTGGGCTTTAAAATGAGTTCAAATCTCATTTCTGCCAATTGCTATGTCTAAAAAAGCATACTAATCTCTTTGAGCCTCACATTCTCTATCTACAGAATCACTTGACCGGAATATTCAACACAGGTAAAAATACTGGGAGGTATTTTAATTCATTCTAAGATTCCTTAACATTCTGTAATTCTATGTCCTCTTGATTCTGTCTATAGGAAAACTGGGAGTACATAGCCAACAGAATTTGAAAAAATAATAGAACAAAAGAAACACAAAAAAAGGAGAGGGGAAAGCATTAAAAATCAAGACAAGATTATAGAAAAGTCATGGAAAAAGAAACAAGACTTAAAAAAGTATTATGGAAGTCAACAGAACTCCAGGCCTAAATAGAAAACCAAACTTGGAAGTCAAATCATTTCTCTCTAAGACTTGCCTAAACTTATTTTTGTAAAACTTCCAGTCCTATGGCCAAAGCTAAGTAAGTTCTGCCCTAAAGTCTTTGATGGTAAAAATAAGATACCGGTTACCACTGAAATTGTCAAATTTATTAGGAAAAACTCTTGGACTAACCACATGCTAACAATAACTTTCAATGACAGTTTAAAGTATTTAAACTCTCATTAATTTAGGCATTAATTGAATTAATGAATCTGATTAAACTGATTCAGAACTATACCTTGATCCAATGGCTGCATAGATGTCTATCAATCTATGCTGAGGAGCAAGAGAAGGGATTTGGAAGGCAGGCAGGCTGACGGTCAAGTTGTGGGCCAGCTACTTTGTTAACTATGGGATCATGAGGCAATGAATCGACTGCACTAAACCATAGTTGTTAATTGAATAAATAGTAGGTTATAGGAACACAGATGTTGTGATGGCTTTATGAGATGGTAAATGCATAGAACATAGCAGGATGTCTAGCCCAGAATACAACACTCAACAGATATTAGTTTCTTCCATCTCTATTTCCTTAGTTAACATAAATGTTTACATCTATAAAATCCTACCTGACTGCAGATTCATCAGAACTTCCAGCATCTATTAAAGAAAAAGGAAAAATGCATTTTAAATCAATAATAAATGTACAGAATATTAAAAGCATAAGAATGCACAGGCCTGCAGGCCTGTACTCTAAAGTATTTGGGAGGATGAGGCAGGAGGATCACTTGAGGAACCCAGAAGTTTGAGACCAACTCAGGAAACATAGTAAGACTCTACCATCATAAAAAAATTGGGCACACTTTTGTGTATGCTTTAGATGCTGTTTTTGTTGTTGTTGTATTTGTTTTGTTTTGGTTTGGTTTTTTTAAAGCATAAGACTGATGCTTTCTTACAAAGCATTCCTTTGGGAGCATGTCTGGGACCTTACTAGAATTAACATTAATTATACCTATTGGTAAGTAATTAATGCAGTAAGAACTCTTCCCTTTGTATTTATTAGATGCAAAGAAGAATAAATTTATAAAAACGTAGTATCTACAAGTGAATTGTAGTATACAAGTCATTTTAGCCAAACGCTATGAGATTGAGCAAAAATGGTATTGTTAACAGAACAGGTGTGATGAGTCAACAGTGTCAAAGGGCGTGATTTCTGGACCAAAATATGAGAGGCCATTAAAACAGAATATATAGTATTACCTTTTATCCACTATATGTGCAAAAAGACATACTCGACAGGGTTTTCTCTGCACTCACACCGCAGCAACAATCATCAACAAAGAAGGCTTCCATGACCAAATGTGTGGAGAGATTTTCCCCCCAATGAGCAAGAATCATTCCTGCTGATGACACCATTCAATTCTCACACCCTATCTGCTGACACAATCAGATTTAATTTAATTTATAAATTAAACTTTATCATAGATAGGTATGCATAGGAAAAAACAGTTGTGATTCAGTACTATTCGCGGTTCCATGCATCCACTGGGAGTCTTGGAATGTATTTCCCACAGTTAAGGGGGAACTACTGCACTTATTTTGTTATAGCACAATACAGCCTCTCTAGCTCTTCAGCTCAAACTGTTCAGTTTAAAATAAAACACCCTATAGCACCAGAAGCCAGCAAAACATAGGAATCAGACCAGAAACAGGAATCCTTGCAAAGACCTTCCAGCCGCCAGTGGAGAAGAGCTGAAGAGAGATCGGTGTGTTACTCTGGCTAATACTCTTCTGGGGAAGGTGCTGGATGGTTTCCTTAGTTGTAGCTATTTGTTCTGCCCTACGTATAACAAGGCCCAAATTCACCTGACATTTTACCTCCCACAGAAAGAACCACTGGAAACATCACTCCTTTAAGAGCTTATCCATATTCAGAGAGAAGCTTAAGAAACACTGGGGAGGTGTGGCAGGCTGCCCGTCAGTATTATCTGATGTGAAAAATATATAGAAAGAAAACTGTCAATGCCCTTTTACTACTAGAATGTTCCAAAGCTTGCTCTTCTCCCAAGTAGGAGAAAAAAATTCTTTTTCACCTCACATCAAGCAAAACTCCCTTACCATCCCTCATGACAGAATCTAGTTGTAGATGAGTCATGTCATCATACTACAGGCTGTTGTCAACCTCATCCCTCAAAGGAAGAGGAGCAGTGAGGAACACATGTATTTACCTATAGCATTCACTGCCTGGTCTTAATTCCAACCGAATGTAAATATGACAGACTTAGTGATTCCACTTTTATAAAGTCCAACCCCTTGCGCTTGTCCCCTTCCATTGCTAGAGAGTCTATTTGGACCCACATCATAGAGCAAGATACTCCAGTTTGTGCCGTGTGGCACGGCATGGTGTCCTTTCCCTCAACCCTTTCTATTGTGTCCCAAATAGCTATACAAATCATGTTTTCTGAGTATGTAAAGCACATCTCATCAGCATATATCATTCTTTACAGTGATAAAGAAGCAAAAGAAAAACAAAAAGGACAAGGAACATCTTAAATGACTACGTTCAATTACCATGGAGCTTTAATTTTTTAACTATTCAAAAAGATATCCACTGTACTCTTCTGAAAATAATAAAACTATGAAGATAAAGATCAATGGTTGCCAGGAGTTGCTAGGGAGAAAATGAGAGAAGAACAGGCATAGTATAGAGAATTTTTAGGGTAGTGAAACTGTTCTGTTGATAATATTACAGTAATAGATACATGTCATATCATTATACAGTTGTCCAGGTTCACAGAATGTACAGCATCAAGAGTGAAGCCTGATGTAAATATGAACTTTGAGTGATTATAATGTGTCAATGTAAGTTCATCAGTTGTAACAAATGTACCACTCTGGTGGAAAATACTAATCATGGGGGAGGCTATGCATGTGGCAGGTAAGGAATATATGAGAAATCTCTGTACCTTCCTCTCAATTTTGCTGTGAACCTAAAACTGCTCTAAGAAATAAAGCTGTTGATTTAAAAAAGATATTCACAACTGGGCTCAGTGGCTCATGCCTGTAATCTCAGCACTTTGGGTGGCAAAGGTGGGGGGGATCACCTGAGGTCATGAGTTCAAGATCAGCCTGAGGTAATGAGTTCAAGACCAGTCTGACCAACATGGCAAAACCTCGTCTCTACTAAAAATATAAAAATTAGCTGGGCATGATGGCAAGCACCTGTAATTTCAGCTACTCGGGAGGCTGAGGCAGGAGAATCGCTTGAGCCTAGAAGGCGGTGGTTTCAGTTCACTGAGATCACACCACTGCACTCCAGCCTGGAAGACAGAGTGAGACTCCATCTCAAAAAAATTAAAAAATAAAATAAAAAAGATATTCACTGTCTATGCATCCCAGGATCTCCAGAACAAAAATTAAAATAAATAAATAAATAAATAAATAAATAAAAAGATGGCCAGGGTCAGTGGCTCATGCCTGCAATCCCAGCACTTTGGGAGGCCGAGGTGGGTGGATCACTTGAGGTCAGGAGTTCAAGACCACCCTGACCAACATGGTGAAATCCCATTTCTATTAAACACAAAAAATTAGCTAGGCATGGTGGTGCATGCCTGTAGTCCCAGGTAATTAGGATGCTGAGGCAGGAGAATTGCTTGAACTTGGGAGGTCGAGGTTGCAGTGAGCTGAGATTGTGTCATTGCACGGCAGCCTGGGTAGCAAGAGCAAACCTGTGTCTCAAAAAAAAATAAATCAATAATAAAAAATGAAAAATATTCACTGAACCTGTTATTATGATATATTTAAGCAAGACTTAGTGACCCTAAAAATTAGAGATCATTGAAGATCAAAATAACAACACGTGGTCATTATTTCTCAAAGTGAAGTATATAAAGTATATAAAATAAGTTAATTGCATGCTTAGACAAGACGATATTGATTAAAATGATTGACTATTTTATCTCCTTTCATACTTCTAAACAGGGATTTAGCACAATATGAAAACTAGATTATCCATGTCATCCAGAAAGAAGACAATTTTATTCTAATTTTAACTCAGAAATTTTTATGCTTATTTAATTTCACAATTTTGCTGAAAGGCTAATAAGATAAAAAGGACAGATTATCATTACCTAACACTGCTATGGTAACTTATATACAAATACCTGTTTGTCACCAAAAGTCAAAAAAGTAACCAGCATTGCAACTTAAGATGGATCATACAAAAGAAATTACTACCAGTTTACCTTATCTTATAATATTATGTGTTATTAAAATGAAAATGTAAAACAACACCAAAAGTTAAGTTGGGGCTATAAGTGTTGTGCAGAAAAGATTTCATATAGCAGGCAAGAGACTGCCATCTTTAGAAAGGCCTGCATGCAAGGCTGGCCCCTGACTGGTGTTTAGGAAATTGGAATTGGGAGAGTTTCCACCATTCCCTAAGGAGAGTGGCTCACTGTGTCTAAAGTGTTTATAGAAACAGTGTGGTTACTCTGAACAGCTGCTTTCCTTCTAGGAGTCTGGAATTTAGGTACATGTCACAGAGAGTAACCTCCATAGAAACACTTGGGTACTTAGTCTCTAATGAGACTCTGGTACTGGTAGATATCACTGCACAAATGTTGTCAAAATGTGAGCCTGGGAGAATTAAGCAGATCCTGGGAACTCCACAGGAGAGGACTCCTGGAAGCTTGTGCCTGGTTTCCTCCAGACTTGACACATGCAACTTTTTCCTCTACTAATTCTGCTTGTCCCCTTTCTTGTAATCAAGTAAAGATCTGAGTATGACTATTTCCTGAGTCCTGTGAGTCTTTCTAGTGAACCACTAAACCTGGGGGCGGTCTTGGGAAACCTTGATACAAATGCATTGTGTAAGACTTTTATGAAGTTGATAGGATATATGTAACTATAATCAGGTGGTTATTTCACAGAATAGCTTTCCCTAATCTGTTTTCCTTTTCTTTTTTTCCCTTGATATTTGACTTGGAAAGTCTTATATTTCTATATCTATACAATTCAATAAAGCCATAAAAGGAATAAATGAAACGATAATGTCAGAAAATAATGTGAAATAAGCAGCAATCCTATTTTAACTGAATAAAAAGTAGAGAATCTAGGTGATTGACAATATGTTCTACAATATGAATGTTTCTAGAAAAAAATGAAAAGGTGGTCAATTTTCTGCAACTCAACTGGGCTTAATTCCTTTTTATAATAATTGTGCAGGCCAGGTGCAGTGGCTCACACTTGTAAATCCCAGCATTTTGGGAGGCTGAGGCAGGAGGATCACTTGAGTCCAGAAGTTCCAGACCAGCCTGGGCAATAGAGTGAGACCTCATCTATTAAACAAATAAACAAACAACAACAACAAAGAACCTTAAAAAGAAATTTAGCCAAGTGTGGTGGTACATGCCTGTAGTCCCAGCTACTTGGGAGGCTAAGGTAAAAGGTGAAAGGATCACTAAAGGCCATGAAGCAGAAGTTGCAGTGAGCCAAGATGGCACCACTGCACTCCAGTACCGGCAACAGAGGGAGACCGTGTATCATAAATAAATAAATAAATAATTGTGTATCAGGCCAGATGTAACCACAAAATTCTGTAGTCCCAGCTACTCAGGAGGATGAGGTAGGAGGACTTGTTGAGCCCAGGAGTTCAAGGCTACAGTGAGCTATGAATGCACCAATGAATAGACACGGTATTCTAGCCAAGGTAACATAGAGAGACCCCATCTCCTATAATAATAATAATTGATTAATTGTGCATCATTCAAGTAAATTCTATAACTGGAGAAAAACATAGTACTATTGAGAATGTACTATAATAGTCTACTACTGATCATAGAGTTCCTGTTTACTTGCTTCTCATCTTTTTCTGTGTTTCTCCTAAAACCGAAAACATGAATCATCCATTAAAAGCAGTTCATCACAAAACAAGTCAAAAAGTCAAAAGAATTGCATCCAAACTGTAGGATGTGTTATCCACCGCTCCCTGTGAACAGTTGGATTTGGTCATTAAGAATTAGCAGGACTAACTTTGTGTTTGTGTGCACACGTGTGAACGTGTGTGTGTATGTGCTTATAAACTGTGTGTGTGTAAACTATGACAGATAAAACCATTTTGCTTGTGTAAGAATATGTAATATAATTTGTACTTCTCATGAAGGAATTGCTTTTCTGTCTTCTGTGCACAGTAGCTGTCTTCAAAAAATAGTCTCCTATTTGTATGGGTGCACGCTGGTTCAGTTCTATAGTTCTTTTTTTTTTTTTTTTTTTTTTGAGAGGGAGTCTCGCTCTGTCGCCCAGGCTGGAGTGCAGTGGCGCGATCTTGGCTCACTGCAAGCTCCGCCTCCAGGGTTCATGCCATTCTCCTGCCTCAGCCTCCTGAGTAGCTGGGACTACAGGCACTCGCCTGTTTTATCATTAGCCAGGCTAATTTTTTGTATTTTTAGTAGAGACGGGGTTTCACCGTGGTCTCGATCTCCTGACCTTGTGATCCGCCCACATCGGCCTCCCAAAGTGCTGGGATTACAGGCCTGAGCCACCGTGCCCGGCAGTTCTACAGTTCTTATTGCCATTTATTTATGGTACCAGAAAGAGATTGCTGAGTTCCTGGTTCTAAAGATAGTTACTTTCTTAGTGACACACATCAATATGTAATACAGTTTGCCCTTGAACAGCGGGGATTCACTTATATGCAGATTTTCTTCTGCCTCTGCAACCCAGAGACAGCAAGATCCACCTCTCCTCTTCCACCTCAGGCTAATCAACCTGAAGATCATGAAGACCGTTGTCAGCATCTACTTATGCTTTATGAAAAGTCAATATATCTTTCCTGATGATTTTCTTTCTAACAGCTTCAATTATCTGGCTTACTTTATTGTCTGAACACAGAATATAATAATGTGGCAAAAACAAAATAGGTGTTCGTTCATCAACTGTTTTATGTTATCAGGAAGGCTTCCAGCCACTAGTGGGCTATTAGTAGCTAAGTTGAAGTAATCAAAAGTTATACTCAGATTTTCAACTGCAGAGGGATCAGAGTCCCTCACCCCTACATTATTCATGGGTCAACTGTAATTCTTTACTAAATATAAACAATTTCTTATAAAACTGAAATAGAAGATCCATTTGTATTACAAGTCCAATTGGTTATAATGTGACTACAGAGGAAACATACAACATACTAAATTAAAAATCTTTTTTCTTATTCATGCAAAAACATTATATAGGATTTTAGGGATCATAAATGACTTTTTTCAGACTATAATGTTTGAGATTATAAATGAGCTACAAATATCTTTTTTAAATAAAACTGAATTTCAAACTAGTTAAATTTTAAAAATTAGTTTACATATGTATATACATATATACACATTCAATTGACACATATTTTTAAACTGGTCTTTTTTGATTAACACTACCTTAATCTTACATCTTACTTTTCATTTTCTTATCAAGAGCAGGACCACCAAGAAAAATAAGAAATTCACTATCAGAAGTCTTACCTGGTTTGTCATTTTTAAGTATCTTCTTTTTATGTTCCAAAATTTGTTGTTTAATTCTATGTATACAAAAGTAATAAATAAAGTTGTTATTTTAACACTGAAATAAAAAATATTTACCAAACATATTAAATTCTAAAACCATTTAAGGCAATATCAGACCTAATATCAGAATTTTAATATCCCATACACTTCAAATTTTTAAACCTTACAAGCTTATTAAGCTTATAATTAAAGAATAAAAGAAAGGGAAGTACTCATAAATGGAGGGAGAACAGCTCAGTAAATTAACTCTAGTTTGCTGGACATCATGCAAAGTGTCCTGCACTCAGAATACGTCCTCGCTCTGTAACCAATAGGTATTTTCTTTTCAGACAAGTTGCTTCTTGTAGGCTCCATGGTTTCTTCTAAAAAATAAGGACTCTGCTACCTTAGGAAGATGTAATGAGATTACATGTTTAAATGTTCAGAAAAATAGTAAAGCAATGGAATAATTTCTTCTTGAACTTGATTCCTGAAACCATTTTGGAATCCCAAATAAAGCTTGGTGTATGTTTTTCTCTAAGTTCTAATATTCAAATGTTGCAGTTTTCAGAAGATGTTATTAAGTGCTAATTTTGGTTATTAGCTGTATTCATTGTGGCTTGTAATTCAGGGAATCTTACCTAATTCATAACTTACTGCAAAATTTATATATATATATATATATTCTCATTAAAATGGATTACCTAATTGTCTCCCATCACTGAGTTCATCCATCACACCAAGGGCAGAAAACTAATAGGTGTCAAAACCCGGCTTGGACAACTACCACTCCTTCTCTATCTCCTCAAACTCTGAGCCAGCAGATCCATGCCAGGATGCTGAATCTCCATGGTCCTCTCCAACTAACAGACAGGACAGAACCCTGCTGTGATTGTTTTTCGGTTCCATGAAGGAAAGACAAGTGGACATTTTTTCATTTCCAAGACATGTACTAACAACATGTAACATCCCCTAATTATTACTCAGCTCTGTTCTCCTTTCAGAGATCACTGGACATCAATATTTTCATAGTGATAATCACAATTTCAATATTGGGGGGTATCCTGTTTTGGTTTCACTCACACTGCTTCCTAGGAGCTACTCAACAAACAGTCAAATGACCTTCCTGGGACTATACAAAATATGGAATGCTTTCTGAATCTGTGTGCCATCCCCAGGCAGCAGCCATGCTTATCTGCTCTGTATTGATCCAATTTTAAAATATGTGCTGTGGAAACAAGCACAAAGCTCTGTTTGATACACAAATACTCATGAGTCATGGATGAGGCTTAGCTCGGGTAAATCCAACTCACTTACTTTAGATTCTGAGAATTTTATTGAATGACTTCTTGTGAGGTGGAATTTTAAAATATATTGAAAACTTGAGGAAGAGTTGCGAGTAGCCCAAGAGATTTTCATGACTATAGAGACACATTGCTAGAGGGGTCAACCGCAAGTTTGATCCCACTACTTGCTGGAAAGATAACATGGAACCTTCTGCTATCTAACCAAAGCTTCTGCTCAGGATATAAAAAGCCTCAAGGTACAGATCTGATAGCAAAAGGGAAAGGGAACTCTGATCTCTCTGCAACATTATTTGAACATCTCTGACTGTGGAGAACAATCCCAACTAATAGTGGTTAAAGAAAAGACAAACATGGCTTTCAAAGGATAACATACCATGAAGGCCTAGGCTAAGTCTAGCTAAGAGGTGGGCTCCAAAGAAGATTTTTAGTGTAGGGCAAGCATCAACTTTCTCAGTATTTGTGTGGGTAAAGCCAGGAGGCCTAGCTGGCAGAGCAGGGTGCTGGGAACAACGACTGACCATAAGTACATAAACTAATAAACACCATAGCTTTGAACTCTATATATGAATCACCATGAAAACTAGGGGGTCTGTATCAGTGAAGGCATCCTGGTGGCAAAGGTCAGTCATTATCAGATTGCAGGGTGGGTTACAATGGCAGCAAAACAGCAAGCGAGTCCATGGAAACAACAGAATGATCAGAACGGCCTTTTTTCCCGTTCTTCTGACTTGTAAAGAAAGATTGTCTTCCTTGAACTTAGGGAACCCCTTAGCTTCTTGGAAAATTCAAAGAAGGAAGACACAGGAGACAGCCCGAGGCGACAATACAAGATTTTCTGCTAAATTGGACATTTCAAGACCCAATAACTAATTAGAAAAGTCAGGCCAGGCATGGTGGCTAGCATTTTGAAAGGCCGAGGCAGGAGGATTACTTGAGCTCAGGAGTTCGAGACCAGCCAGGGCAACAAAGTGAGACCTTGTCTCTACAAAAGAAGAAGAAGAAGAAGAAGAAGAAGAAGGAAGAAGAAGAAGAAGAAGAAGAAGGAGGAGAAGGAGGAGAAGGAGGAGAAGGAGGAGAAGGAGGAGAAGGAGGAGAAGGAGGAGAAGGAGAAGAGGAAGAGGAGGAAGGAGAAGAAGAAGAGGAAGAAGAAGAAGAAGAAGAAGAAGAAGAAGAAGAAGAAGAAGAAGAAGAAGAAGAAGAAGAAGAAGAAGAAGGAGAAGCAGGAGGAGAAGAAGAAGGAGAAGAAGAGAAAAGAAAAAAAAGAAAGAAAGGAAAGGAAAAGAAATCAAATAATTACACTAATCTTATTAATATTTCTGACTTGAGAGACTATTACCACTCTAGAATACGCAGGCTTTTATTTTAAAAAAAAGAACTACTGTACCGTCTCAGCCCATCAACGGCATGTACACTTGCTTTGTTTCTCAATAGAAATTCCACCATTTTCTCTTTCTTGCAAATAATCGCAAATAAATGTGGGGTATTATTGTCCTATAAGACAGCAGAAAAAATTAATAATTCACAAAATTACATATTTATGAACTGAACTGAAAATCTTCTCTAGGATTCTTTGAACTTCAACATACAATATAGAAAGGAAGTAAATGAAAAGCAGTCCCCTCCTTCTCACTCCTCTGTGCTTTCTGATGTGCTGCTCTTTGCCTTGCAAACAACCCTCCTCTGTCTCCCGGGATTAACTGTGGTCATTGCCAAAATTCACTGTCAACATTTACCAGTCCCAAGAATCCTTGCTTTGATCACAGCACTTAGCGTGCTACATTGTAATCATTTCATTGTTTCCCTCTGAAACCAAGAGCTTCTTGAGGGCAAGGGCTGTATCTTTTGTCTCTATAGCCCCAAAGCCCTAAGACATAGTAGCAAATATTTTAAGTTTTCTACATAAATTAATGAACTAAATTATTCTCTCTAAAGCAGTGTTTCTTAAACTATATTCCAAAGAATATTTGCTTTAGCAGAAGTATAATACCCCAAGAGAAAGACTCCATGCATGACCTTCTGCATTTGCGAAGTATTACAAAATTGTATCTGACATCCAATAATCAAGAATTCTCTTGAATTTTACCTAATCCCCATTTCACAATACTATTTGTGGCAAATATTAACATTTAAGGAATTAAGAGTTTCAGAGAAACAGTTGCCAGAGCTTCCCAATACAGGTGGAGGATTCCTCTGGGTGGTACAAACTTGCTTGATTCACTTCTATCAGTGGTGTCAGGACGCCAGACGCCAATGTCAGGCACTCCTGCTCCAAAGGGGTCACTATGGAAATGAACTCTGAATTAAGAGAGATTGGCTTCAAATGCACTTATTTGCCTTATAAATAGTCCATGGTTTTTTTTCCTAATACAAGAGAATAGATTTTTATCTTTACTGTTAGAAAGCTCAGTATGTTCTGTGTAAGAGAGACAGGTTTAAAAAACTTAAGAACAAATATTTGAAAAACCAAAGCTCAGTAAGAAATACTATTCTCAATTATAATGGTAATCCCAGGACACTAATGCAGCTCTACTTTTTAAATCCATTTTTATTGGCTTCCACTTAAATGGCTATTTAAAATTATTTTTCATTTTAGGCAAAATATAAATCTGAAATAACAGCATAATGGCTTATCAATAAAAGTTCTCATACTGATCCATATGAATTATTTCTGGCATAATAAAACCAGTAAGTCACTTGCATTTTTAAAGGAGGGTGCTGAGGACAAAGATATAATATCTGCAATATTCATAAATTATCCAACTATAACCAGCAATAACCTAAAAAGGCTTCTAGGCATTCTTATGGGCAGATAATTATTTCTGGTATATATAAAGAAAAGGAGTTTTAAAAACTTCTAAATTCTAAAATTCAACTCCATAACAGAGGGATTTACATACTCCATAGACTATATATTACAAACAAATCTACACACTGACTTCAAAATCTTGAAATCTTTATCAAAATATACTATAACATAGGAGGTGTAAACTCAAATACTTACAAGGACAAAGGAAGGTTACCAGAGTAAGGGAAGTACTGAGGTGGGCACAATAGCAAACTGGGGAATACATGCCTTCTATAAAGGGGCAATCTCTGCACAGCAGACCAAACAGTGATAGAAACTCAGGAGACACCAGATTTGACTTTTTAGGATAAGCCTGAAGTCCAGATTTCTACACAAGTCTTCTAAATTTTACATGTTGATTCAACCTTATAGAGGCAAATAAACAAATCTGTGTACCACATTAGAATATAGCCCTTGCGTTTTTATATTTACTATAAATGCGTTACGAAATGGTTGTGTATAATCCAAGTATTTGCATGTAAAGCATTTTCTTTCTCTAGTATCATATGTTTTACCAAAATATGAGGCACTCGTATATAATAAAAATTGCTAAAAAGACTCATAATACCTGCTTCAAGAATTTTTCTAACATTTATTCATTTAAAATATGTTTGCATATAATTTTCCCAGATTGTTAACCAAATAGATCATTGGTTCATAGGACTGTTAAAACTAAATTATTAAAAGAATTCCTATTTGTATTCTTATTAACTTCATGGATTTCAGTGTTTAAAACTGCCATTTTGGTTATGATAAAACTCTATACAACTAACAAACATATTAAGATAGTTCATAATACAACTTCAACTAAAAAAAAAGAGTTTAGGATTTGCTACTATTCTAATTGAGAAAGCCCAACTTGTAATGAAAATTTGTTGGCACATAATCACCTGCATGGTGACTAAGGGACAACAAATCCTGACATGGTCAGCCCCTACTTATTGAAAGATTACCCATAAGCAAATTTCTAAAGACTCTCTGAATGGTAGTGAATGATTCGTGGATGGAAGGAATGGTGTTATTCTGTCAGCTGAGAGATGTTGCCAATAATATTTCCTTTCACTTCCCAGTCACAGATGTAGAGAAAGACAGATAAGTCAGGGTAATATCATCAAACAGAAGAACTTTGAAGGATGTGGCACCTATCAAATGCCAAGTCTTCTAGAGATTTCTTACATTTTTGAGATACAGAAATTTATATATTGCACTTATCTATTCTGGGATTCTTAATCAGGAGTGTATCCGAACCTTGAAGGTTTTTTTTATTGGGTTTTTTTTTTTTTTTCCTTTTTCTACAATTGTTGTTAGAGACAAGAGTCTCACTATGTTGCTCAAGCTGGATTCAAACTCTTAGACTCAAGCTGGAACTACAGGAACATGCCACTGTGCCCAGCTTCAAGTAAACATTTTTAAACACGTTCAGGCCTTATTAGGTCTATTACATCAAAATCTTCAGGGGAAAGACTGTGGTTGTAGATTTTTAACAAAATGTCCTCAGGTCACTGTAATGCCCGATTCTGAGAATTAGTGCAGCAGACAATCACTTCAGTCACATCTCTCACCCACATGGCTAATGCCGTTTATCAGTCAGAGATGTGACCAAAAAGATAAAAGGGTAAGAGATACAGTCATTTATTAAAACTCCAGTTAATTTTCCTGGGTATGGCTAGAACAGGGACAAGTAAACTCAAAATCCCACTTGATTTTGCTATTTATAAGCTCCTTATCTCCCACTTTTCCACCACGACATTCTAGATTTGAGAGGAGTCTTTAGACTCTTATCTAAGTGGCAGTTTCTGCCAGGATGGGCAATAAGTCAGTTAATAATTTGTTCCAGCTTCTGCTGAAGTTTTTCTCACTTCCTCACCACATATTCACTGCCAATCTGGTTTCCTCAGAGCCCTCCTAAAATTAATCTCTAGGCAAGTTTCAACTCACTCACTCTCTTTTTCAAACCGAAAATTATTAGACCCAAAGCTAAAGAGCACCTTGTCTCAACACATAAACTAGAAGAACAACAAACTAAAAACAACAACAATAACAACAACTCTTCCTCGCATTTTCCTTCATTACCTGATTTCCAAGTGACCTGCATATTTCTGATTGCTCTCCTTTTCCCTTCCCATTTTTCCCTGAGAAATGATACGTCAGCTTTTCAGAAAATTAGCAGCTGCAGCAACATGTCCATTTATTGTAAGTTACTTTAGTTTTGTTTGAGTTTTAAAATAAAGCCTATTTCCAGGGCATATTTTCTTTCCTGTGTTGTTTTACACTAATTAAGAAAAAAAAAAAAAAAAACCCTGCATACAAAAAAAGTTGAAAAGGTTTTCCCTTTAACAAATTTGCAAATATTTTCCAAAGTGCATTTTATAAAGCTGTGCCCTTGAATGCTTCTTTAAAAGTATCAATATTTAAAACAAAATCTTATGCAATTAAGTTATTTCAAAATAACTTAATTTACATTTGCATTCAGGGAATGGTTGAGCTTCCAAATATAAAAAAATTGACCCTTACCTATGTCAATGATAAAACAAATATTTTTGAAAGAAAGTTGATTGATCTATACCTTGTCCAGCGCTTCAATATTTGCACCATGGGAAAGTAGTTTTTCTGCCAGTGAGGTGCTCTCACTGTACACAGCATAATGGAGAGCAGTGTTGCCGTAGATATCCTTAAGGTTTGGATCGGCACCATGGTTCAGCAAAATAATGGCACAAGCCTCTTCCTGGCAACGGATAGCCTGTCCGTATTAGACCAAGAAACAGATTGTAAGTTCTAAGAATTCAAAATACACATTCCACAGGTTTCACCAACTAGTTATATTTAAATGAGATCAATTCATTTTAATTCTATATATGTAAATCAAATCCATGTCAGGCTAAAAGAGTTGGCTCTAATATACCTGTATCAAGGGCGTTCTGTTTTCTTTGTCACAGATATCAATCTGGCACTTTCTGTCGATCAGGAGAGTTACCACTTTTGCATGGCCACTGGCACAGGCCAAATGTAGAGCAGTTCTACAAGAGCAAGAGGACTTTTTAGGAAACGGTAGTGCAACATCTCAAAACATATCATCATTCATGTCATTGTAAAAATTGAATAGCATGTTTTTCCTCTGTCTTCAAAACAAATACTTAATTTTTTTGAAGAAAGTGCAATACTTACTAGCTCTTATTGCTCACTGCCTTAATGACAACAGCAGCCTATTTGAATAGAAAGAGCTCAGTCTGTAGATTCCGTTCAACTAGGGCTTGAGTCCTACTTTAAACGTTGTCACTTACCAATTATTGCTTAGCCTTTCTGTGCCTCAACTTCTTCATCAATAAAGATAACAATAGTAGCTATCTCATAGGACACCATCATGATGCTTAAATGAGAAGCTATGTAAAGTATTTAGAATAGTTCCTACAACAGCTCAATAATTGTAAGATTTTTGTTTTTTGAGACAAAGTCTCACTCTTTTGCCCAGGCTGGAGTGCAATGATGTAACTATACCTGGAACTCCTGGGCTCAAGTGATCCTCCATCCCCAGTCTCCTGAGTAGCTGGGACAACAGATGTGCACCAGCATGCCCAGCTATTTATTTAAAAATGTAGAGTAAGAACCTCACTTTGTCGCCCAGGCTGGTCTCAAACTCCTGGCATCAAACAATCTTCTCACCTCAGCCTCCCAAAGTTCTGGGATTACAGGTGTGAGTCACTGCACCCAGCCAGATATTATAATTGTTAGTATTACTACTACTTAACAAAAGCATTTTAATTAGGTAGAACGACACAATTATACCTACTTTGCAGGATGGCTTAACGAGTAGGTCACATTTTAACAGCTCTGACATTGGAATGCCACTTATAATTCATGATTTATTATAACTCTAACTGGTAGCATTTTAAAAATTATCTTATTGATATATAAAATAGTGGAGCATCACACAATCCATGAGACCTTACATTAAGTAGAATATGGTAACTCAGCACTAGGGCAGTTCCAGGCATGTAACTGAAACTGAAATACATTTCAGTTCTTAAAGGGACTATGGGGAAAGAGCACCGAAATAACAATCATGCATTTTTTAAACAGATTAATTCCTTGATTTTCAAACAACTTGAAGTCAAAGGAAACTCATGAGTCAAATGAATTTGTATGGCTCATTTTATTGAATTCTTACACTTACAGAATATATGTAAATAAGACTTTCCAATGATTAATATAGGATTTAAAACTGATAAACTTTTGAAAGGGCAGTTCAAGGTTATCTTCTACCATTTTCTAACTTCAGAAATGCTTTTGTTTGAAAGGTGGGAGATAAAGTTTCAAGGAGATGAAGTCCCAATATTCCTATTGTAAATCTCTCAGCTTGTGCAGGCAGGGCAGGTAAACATGAAGTTTTTAAGGATGGAAGGGTCCTGAGAGATAGTAGAGTATGTCTGCTACATAACAGGTACTCAGGTTATGCTTGATGCATAAATGGAATGAAATAATGGATAAATATAGCTGGGGAGTTCACTATTTTTAAATAAACTCCTATAAAGCAATATTTTTGCAATAGTAATTATTTTATGTGTTATTTTTTATTTTTAAAGAATACAATTTAAATGAAATTATTAATCTATCATTGTTTGAATAAATGGAATGAGTATATAAGAAAAACATGTGCATAATAAAATATATAGATAATAAAATCTGAAAACACAGCTAAAACCATTCCCTTCTTACTTCTGAAGACTCTAAACATTCAAAGAAGATAACAATACACACAATAATGATAAAAAGTAGAAAGCAAGAAATTATTTTTATCAGTGCAAGATTCATATTTCTCTCTTCCCAAGGATGATTCCATTAATAGTAAACTTTTATAGAAGTTTTGTACATGCTCACTGCAGCAATCACAGATAAGAAAAAGGAAAAATAAACTTTACTTAAAATGCAAATACTCGCAGGGTGCGGTGGCTCACGCCTGTAATTCCACCACTTTGGGAGGCCGAGAAGGGTGGATCATGAGGTCAGGAGATCGAGACGATCCTGGCTAACACGGTGAAACCCAGTCTCTACTAAAAATATAAAAAATTAGTCGGGTGTGGTGGCAGGTGTCAGTACTCCCAGCTACTTGGGAGGCTGAGGCAGGAGAATGGCGTGAACCTGGGAGGGGGAGCTTGCAGTGAGCCAAGATTGGGCCATTGCACTCCAGCCTGGATGACACAGCAAGACTCCATCTCAAAAAAAAAAAAAAAAAAAAGCAAATGCTCAGAAATTACAAATTTTATCATAATTGGTACTTTTTTTTCTTTTGCTAAAACAAGACCATAGTATGTTTGCGTATGTATAATTTAACTATTTTTTTTTCCTCACTGGCTATAGCAAAATACAACATCTTGACACATCAACTTACTTCTATACCTATTCCCACCTTCAATGGTCACATATTATTCCATCCTATGGATGCAACTGAAATTTATTTATAGGATCCATTCTCTGGGTTCTTTTTAAAATAAGTTCCGTGAAAACTAAAGTGCATGTATCTTTATTTCCTAAGGGCATTTTAGTATAATGGAATTGATGAGTAAAGGGCACATTTTTTAAACGTAGTACTTACCACCAAATTATCTATTTGAAAAGTAATCAGCAACTTAAACTTTTAAGTAGCAGTATAAAACATCCTCACAAATATTGTGGATAGAAAACTGTTTCATTCCTCTTTTAAATTCTTATACCAGAAATGAGAAGGATTTTTTCCTATATACATAAGTAACTTGTAGATCTGGGGAAAGGTACTTTGCCTACTTTTAGAGTATTTGATGATTTGATTTGAAAGAATTCCCTGTAAAATGAAGATGTACTTTTCATCGCATGTGTATTATAACTTTTCATCTAATGTATATATATAACTGATCTATATAACATATTATATCTGGAATATATATGGTATACATATCAGTAATATCTAAATCTTATCATATATAATGAACAATATAGGCTGGGTGCAGTGGCTCACACCTGTAATCCCAGCATTTTGGGAGGCCGAGGCAGGCAGATCACTTGAGGTCAGGAGTTCGAGACCAGCCTGGCCAACATGGTGAAAGCCCCTCTCTACTAAAAATACAAAAATTAGCCAGGCGTGCTGGCACCTGCCTGTAATCCCAGCTACTTGGGAGGCTGAGGGAGGAGAATTGCTTGAATCCAGGAGGTGGAGGTTGCAGCGAGCCAGGATTGTGCCATTGGACACCAGCCTGGGCAAAGAAGTGAGACCCTGATTCAAAAAAAAAAATAAAAGAATATAATGAATTCCCTATAAAATGAAAACATACTTTTCATCTGAAAATATATATATATATAATATATTAAATATTTTTCAAGTAAGCTCTCTTTTATTTTGTTAACTTTTTTTCTGAAACACAGTTTTAATTTTTAGTTTGCTAAATCAACCTTCACAATGTCTGCTTACCAGGTCATTCTTAGGAAGGCGTTTGTCAACATAAAATGTACCCGTAAAATTAGCATTTGTATTTTCTTCTGGTACTTTACTCATTTGCACATGGAAAAGTTTCAGTCTGTATTCCATCAGGAACTCATGTTTGTGACATAAAATTTCATTAGTTTTCTTCCAACAACAGGCACTTTTTCATTAATAATTCATCCTTTCCTGCTCATCAATCCTTACGTATATCTTACATAATTTCAGTGATTCTGGGTTTCCTATTCTGTTCCATGCATCTGTCTTTTCAGCTGTTCGCAAACAATTGATTGTAGAAATTAATAGCACATTTTGCTATCTAGAGGAGCAAGTGTTTTTTTACTGCATTATGAAATTTTAAAAAATGTCATCACAATAGTGAAAGACAGCAGGTGTCATATAAAAATGTTAAAACCTTGGTATTTTCATTCGGTCTATGTAAAACTGACAAACAGAGAAAGAGCTCACATTTTGAGAAAAATGTCCCTTTCCATTCAAGAACACAGAACCCACCTCCCACTTCCAAGTTGCTCTCTAAGAACCTTCAGTAAGGAACCTGGCTACACAGGTGGATAGGGATGTAAAACGGACAGTTTTATCTGAGAACTTTTCGCCTACTGAAAATCACTCACGGTATTTTTGATAGGGGAATTAGTTCTCTCATTAGGCACCTCCTATAATGTATACAAACCATGTTTTAAAGGTGTTCCTTAAAAATAACAACACCGTATATGCTTAACTTCGTGAGTTAAATCACTCAAATTCTCCACCAATTGCTCCAGCCAGGGAATTATGTCGGATGGAAAACAGCTGAGGGTCCGCTTGGCTTCGCCGCTAGGAGGGTGCCCGGCGCCCTCCAAGGCCCAGTCCCAGGGGCTGCGGGGAAGCCGGGCCTGGGGACTCCCTCCCACCCTGTACTGAGGCCCCCCCCATCACCTGTGCTGCTTGTCCAGGGCATCCAGGTCTCCGCTCCAGCGTGCCAGGCAGCGCTCCACTTTTGCGGCGTCGCCCTTGACAGCCGCCTTGTGGATCTTCTGCAGTTCGGAGTCCCGGATTCGGTACCCGGAACCCGTGTAGAGGTGGTCTATGGAGCCCAGGACCGTCTGGCCCCTGCGGCTCCCGAAGCGGAACAGCTTCATGGTGGTGGCTTCTCAGACCCCCAACCACCGACCGCTTCTTGAGTGGGGGCAGCTCCTTGTCACCTTTTCACCACCCCCCACCCGCCCCGACGACCCAGCCCCAAATCCAACCCCAAGTCCCGATCCAACCCCAAATCCACGATCCAACCCCCAGTCTGCGATCCCAAATCTCTGATGTATTCCAAAATCCGAGATCCAGCGGGGTCCACCACAGCCTTCAGCAGCGACACTCGCAGCCTCCGACCTCTCAGACCCAGTGAGCCTCGCAAAGCCGTTGGGCGCGCGCCCGCACCGCGGTGGCCGCCCGGCTACAGGAAGCCGTTCCCTGGCTGCGCGCGCCGGCAGTTGGGGCTGCAGCTCCAGGCGGGTGCCACTGGGCTCGCGGGTTCTCCTGGGCATTCCCGGGCGGCCCCAGGATCCTAGGCCCGCAGCCAGCCAGGCGTGAGGAGGAGGACTTGTATGGCCTTGCGGCCCGCCCCGCTCCTCCTCCGGAGCGAGATCGGGTGCTGGCAAGGGCACTCAGAGGCCACCGGAGTGGCTTCGCAGATAGCCTGGCTTCAGGCTGAGGCTCTGACCTTGGAGTCTGTGTGGCTAGTGTCCAGTAGTGGAAAAGTCAGGGGCTGCTCCTTCCTCCACCCGCCCTCACCGCTGCCAGTGCCCGACTGCGCGGTTTGCAGCTGCAGATCTGGCACTGGCGCGGGATGGCGGAGCTTCCCTTGGATGGCCTCAGGGTCCCCGAGTGCACAGCCTACCTGGCCTCAGGGTCCGCTCCTCTTGGACATCTCCCCGGATCCTGGGCTCTGGCACTAAGCAATCTGTATCGACAGGCATGAGACTGAGCGACTGCTGGCTGGGCCGATCGCCTGACTTAGCTGCCTGGGCGTCTGGCCTCAGGATCCGCGCTGCTGGGGGCACGGGCCTGGTCTGGGGTGTCCAGTCACTTGCAGTGGCTCGTATGCCAGCGGGGGCTGGAGGCCTGGTACCTGATGTCCTCAGGGTCATGTGCATCACCCGCCCACTGGAGGGTCTGCTCTGACTTGGTCTCCTCCAACAACACAGGGGCTGCCCGGGTGGGCTCTTCGTGGTAACTGGCATGGTATTAAGCAGCAATTTCCCACCCTGGTGCCGCTGCTGTGCAGATTGCCTGACTTGATCGCCCAGGCAGTGGCCCCAGGTCCGCGTGGCAGGTGTGCAGATAGGGTGAGGAGCACTGAGGGTCAGGGGGTTGCTCCGTCTTCTCTGCCCGTGTGCAACTTGCAGTTCTGCAGTTTTCTGCAACAGCTGAGGCCTGGTGGGGGAAAGCAGAACTCCGCTGGATGGCGTCAGGGTTGCGGGCACAGAGCACAGCCCACCAGGCCTGAGGGTCCGCTCCTTTTCCACTTGGTCTGAAGCCTGACCCAGATACTGAGTACTCTGCCTGGATGCGGATAGGGCTGACTGATGGATTGCAGAGCCGGTCATCTGGCTTTGCCACTGAGGCATCTGGCCCCAGGATCCGCGATGCTGAGGGTGGCCAGGCAGTTGCTGCCCACGTGCAGGTGGCAGCTGCAGCTTGGGCACCGACAGGGATTGGCGGGGCTGGTACCTGATGACCTCAGGATCTCCAAGTGCACTGCCTGCCCAGCCGAGGGTCAGTTCCTTTTTGGCCTGTGCCAACAGCGCAGGGGCCACGGTGGCTCAGTTCTCTGTGGAAACTGGGATGGGGTGAGCTGCCAGTTCCTGTCCTTTGGCCGCCTGGCCAAGTATCAGACTTAGCCGCTGCCGCCCAGGCATCTGTCTCTAGGGTTGCCTTTACTTGGGTGGAAGTGGGGATCCGGGTGGGCGTGGAGCGTCACCGGTTGCCAGGCCAGCACTGCCTTTGCAACATATTCAGATGGCGGAGGCAGCTTGGCAAGAACTCAGACCCAGCCAGCGCTCCCACCCAAGTGCCAGTTCCCGACTCTGATGCCTCTACCCACAGAGCCCTGTCCCCCAGTAGTATCCACTACTCCGTGTCTGCTGTGCCTAGGGATCCCAGGCGGTCTCAGCAACACAGAGCGAGAGGGAGCAGGCCCCGGGAACCATGGCGGGTACTGGGGTCCTGCAGTGCTCAGGATTCCTGCAGAAACGCTGTGCGCTTGCTGCGCTGGAGCAGGAACAGGAGGAGGTCAGGTCGCCCTCTAGAGTCTGGAGTCCGAGGAGAGGAGGAAGTCTCCTTTGGAAGCCAATTCTGTTGCTGCAACCTCTGCCGCCACCAGCAGGGCAGCCGCTGATAGAGCCCCTAACCTGCCGCCCGCTGTTGGCCCCGGAATAGAGCCCCTAACACCCTCCCCTCCTGACCTCGTGATCTGCCTGCCTCGGTCTCCCAAAGTGCTGGAATTACAGGCGTGAGCCACCACACCGGCCTCTTCTAAGAGTTTTATAGTCTTTCCTTTTACACTTAGGTCTAGGATCCATGAAAGTCAGTTTTTGTGCATGACGTGAAGTCAGATCCAGCCACAGTCTTTTGCATGTGGCTACCCTGTTGGCCCCGCACCATTTGTTGAAACGATGGCTTTCCCTGTGGAATTGTCTTGGCACCTGTTTTGAAAATTAATTGACTGTAAATATGAGGGCTTATTTCTGGACTCTCAATTCTATTCCACTGATCTACAGGTCTTTTCTTATTTAGTACCTCACTGTCTTGATTATGTAGCTTAGTATTTTAACAGCAAGTTTGGAATCAAGAAATGTGAATTCTGCAACTTTGTTTTTCCTTTTCAATATTGTTTTGAGTATTCTTGGCCCCTTTGAATCTCCATATGAATTTTAGGATCGGCTATTCAATTTCTGCAAAAAAAAAAAAAAAAAAAAAAAAAAAAAAAAAACACCAGCTGACAATTTTGATAGGAATTGTGTTAGGTCTACAGATCAATTTGGGGTATATTGTCATTTCAACAATAGTAAGTCTTTTGTTTCATGAACATGGGATGTCTTTCCACTTATTTAGGTCTTCTTTCATTTCTTTCAAAAAAAAATCTAGGTTTTAGAATATAAGTTTTGGACTTTTTAATTAAATTTATTCCTAAGCATTTTATTATGTTGATGATATTGTAAGTAGAATTTTTAAAAACTTCCCTTTGAGATTGTTCATTGCTAATATAGAAATACTTTTTTGTGTGTTTTTGTATATTGACCTTGTATCCTGTAACCTTGTTGAACTATTTTGTTAGTTCTACCAGCTTTCTTTTTTTTTTTAATGGATTCCTTAGGATTTCCTATATACAAGATCCTGTTATTGGCAAATAGGGGTGTTCTTACTTCTTCTTTTCTGATCTGGATGCCTTCTATTTTTCTTTTCCTGCCTAATTGCCCTGGCTAGGGCCTCCAGTACAATGTCCAACAGAGTGGCAAGAATGGCTCCCGCTGTCTTGTTCCTGATATTTCATCACCAAATATCATGCTTGCTGTATGATTTTTGTGTCTTTCATCAGGTGAGGGAAGCTCCCTTGTATTCCTAGTTTGTTGTGCATTTTTATCATGAACAGGTGAATTTTGTCAAATACTTTTATGTATCTATTGGAGGATCAGATGGTTTTTGTCCTTTGTTCTCTTAATACGTTGCATTACATCAATTGATTTTTGAATGTGAAACCAACCTCACATTCTTGGGATAAATCCCATTGATCATGGTGTGTAATCTTTTTCCTATGTTGTTGGATTTGATTTGCCAGCATTTTGTTGAGGATTTTTTTTTTTTTTTGTATCTATATTTGTAAGAAATATTGGTCTGTAGTTTTCTTATATCTCTTTCTGCTTTTGGCATCAGGGTAATGTTGGCCTCCTAGAGTGATTTGGCAAGTATTTCCTATTCATATTTTTGGAAGAGTTTGGGAAAAACTGGTATTAGTTCTTCTTTGACTGTTTGGTAAAATTCATCAGGGAAGCCATCTGGACCTGGGATTGTGGACAATTTTTCAATTATGAATTAAATCTCTTTTTTGTTTTAGTTCTATTAAGATTTGTGATGTCTTCATTCTGTTTCAGTAATTTGTGTGTTTCTAGGAATTTGTCCATTTCCTGTCTAGTCTGCTGGCATGTGGTTGTTCATAGAGTTCCCTCAGAATCCCTTTTATTTCTCTAGGGTAGGTATGATATCCTCTCTTTCACTCCTGATTTTAGCACTTTGAGTCCTCTGATTTTCGCTGTCACTCTAACTAGATGTTTACCAATTTTGTTGATCTTTTCAAAACATCAACTTTTTGTTTTGCTGTTTTTTTTTCTATTCTTATTTATTTCTGTTTCAAGGAAACTTCACCTGTACTTCAAATTCTAGCACCATAAACACTATTTTGTTCAATATCAATTTTTTATTTTCCTGGAGTCATGAATTTGCCTATTTGGCTAGTTTTTCACATTTTAGATGACTTATTCCAGGCATACTTATTTCCCTTGCCCTGTCCAACATCCAAAACTTGCTCAATCATGTCTCCAGGCACACTCCTGAGTAAAGTTTTTAAGTTTGGTCGGTTTATTATCCATGCACATTTTTTAGTCTGTTCTTTGCATTTCTCACAAAAACAATTCCAACCCTGAATTAATTTTGGCTACACTCATCAAATGACATTGCCTTTAATTTTTGTACTAAAAATACTATTAATCATTTCTGCGAAATAGTTTACAAATGTAAATAGGTGGTGAGATATCAAATTTTGTGTTCTTTCTCCAATTTTTGCAGCTAGAATCTTACTTTATCAATTCTCTTTTGCTATGCTAGTGTTTCCCTTTACAAGTCTCTTCTTGAAATTATTGCCATGAAAATTAAACTTCAAAAACCAACATTAGTGAGTAGAAACACAGTTATTCAAAGTCTTCTGAAAGAGGCAGAATGTCACCTGCTGGGTTAAACTTAAGTGAAACGTAATTGAATGTATTAATAAATGTCATAAGGTGTGATACCCTGAAATTTGGGAAGGGTTGGTTACGCATGAAAGAAGAACAAAAGGCAAATCTCATCCATAATCATTAGCAATAGCCAACTAAATTCTTCAAGTATTATAAACCCATCTGCAAAACCATCTGACCACTTTAAGCCTTTTTTATTATAATTTGGCCTCCTCAAAAGATATGTAAGCAAGAGAAAATTGCAATAGACATTATGACAAAAAGATGTGTTATCCATGTAATAGTTATATTTTTTACTAAAAGTAAACAGCTTAGAACTCTAGATACATATGGATTTTTCTTTTAGTTGCATTCAGTATGCTATCCCTCTGAAGGGGATCCAGCCTTATTGTGTTAATAAAGTCTTGTTTAGGAATTTTCTATTGCAAGCCCTGGGTTTTGCAATTTTAGTAAAGAATCTCTCTCTCTCTCTCTCTCTCTCTCTCTCTCTCTCTCTCTCTCTCTCTCTCTATGGGTGTGTGTGTGTGTGTATGTATGTATGTATTAGGAGGTATGCTTCTTATATATTTTACTATGGTTTGAGCCTTTCCTCCGATCTTCTTAAAATACTTAAGCCACCCTTGCTATAGCAGATGAAGTCACATCCTACCTCCATGAGAAAACAGAAGCCATCTGAAAATAACTGCATTAAGTTCTTGCATTCTAAGAAACTTAATATGTCAAACTCTATTTTTGTCTTCTATATCAAAGGAAAAAATGTCAACCCACTTCTATCCAAAGCTGTAACTGTTACTGTCAGTTTTGTGCACAGAAGATCCTCTCAGATTCCCTTTCCTTTTTGTGCTCTTGTCCCACAGAAGCTTTACTCTTAACGTGGGCCCCTGAAACCATGGACTACTCAAAGTGCTCTCTCCTGGGATTTTATGCCTTCTCAGGGTAGCCTCTAGCCAACGACTTACAGGAGTGTGACAGTCCAGTCACCTTTCCAGAGGTAAGAGATATTCTGCTGTGTAATTTTCATTTTTGAGTTTCTTGCAGAATTAGGATGAGGCTGCAACTTCACTTGAAATCACAACCTTGTTGGACTTTTCTCCTGTCTTGCTTTTTTTACTCCCTGTACTGTTTCTCTAACAACATTTCCTTATTGAATCACTTGTGCATAAATCCTTATCCTAGCTTCTTGCTTCCAGAGAATCTGACCTCAGGTAAAAGCTAATTACAACTACCACCTGCATTTGGTGTCATAGTCCCTGTTGTATTACACAGAAAATTAATAAAATTCCTAGTATGCTTATTTCATTAACATTTCTCTTTCTCTGAACTTGTTCTTTGATCCACCAAATATCCTTCCCTAATTATCACATAACTTTCTTCTTTTCTTTATATTTGTGTCTCTGGAAACAGTAGTCTATGCTCATTTTTCCAGCTTATCACCTCTTCTTTACTATTTAAATTTAGGTTGTGTCTTTCTTCATTAAAATTATTTCACTAAGGTTAGCAAAAGCCTCCTAATTCACAAAACCTACAAGCTTTTTTGCAACATAAAACATTTTTATCCATTCTTTTCATTTTTTCAACTATTCCTTCCTTGACATTAAGATACCAGTATAATCATTTATGCCTTCATATTACACATGTTTACTGATGTGTTTTATTGAATGTCAGATACCAGACAAATAAATAATGGAGAATTGAGATAGTAATAATACACACAGTGTGACATGAAAGCAAATAATAAAGGAACATAACCTACTCTGTTAGAACAAGATCATTTTTTTCTGAAAGATACGATGTTTGGGCTGACTCCTATATGATTTTAGTGACTTAACTTGTGACATATTTTCCTGCACCTACAATCTCAGGTCTTGAGACCATTAACTACCTAAACAGGACAAGTAAAATTTGGAGTAGACAGAATTATCTTCACCTAAGACCAAGCTAACATCAGTGTTACCTCAGTGATGAGAAATAACTCCTTCCACCTGGTGTGCATGCAGCTTCTGATCTTAATATGTTTTTATTTTTTCTCTGCCAATGGAAGCCACTAGCTCTGTGACCTATTCATGCAATTCAGATGCCCTGATGACCTAGATGCTTTAAATGCCTACATAGCAGCTCTGTATCGGTCCTAGCTTCTTAGCAAGGCTTCCAATTGCTATCCTTATCTGTCATAACAATTGAGTGGAAAAGAATTCTATGAAAGGTGAGCTAAGATCTTGTGTCAATCTAAGACTTACAGATAGTGACTTCTACAGCTTGTCAACTGAGGCTAAATCTCTTCTCTGAAATGCTAGAACTGGGAAATGCAAAAGGGAGCAGAGAGAAACATTTGATTAAAAAACTCCACAAATGCCGGTTAAAACTGTAGCCCAGGGAGATACAAAAATCTATTCCTGAATTCATAAGTAACTGGTAGAAGCCCTTACACAGAAAGCATTGGAGAAAAACAATTTTATTTAAATTGTTGAATCTCTACATGTGAAGTCTCAACTTTGAAAAACAGAATACTGTTCATTTAATCACAATGGCATTGCTAGAAGAGAGCGACCACCCCAGCTCAGCTTTGTGAACAAGAATAATGCAGGGCAGCTGAAACTTCAGGATGAAAATGAGATATCTATACTATATGAGAAACGAATAGAGAAACTGTGTTTAACCTTATCTAAGCATGTCCAAGAGGAGGTTTCTGTACTCCACCTTAGTCTGTATGTCAACTGAACCTTTATTGCCTCTGTATGGCAGATCCTCTTTCTCAAGTCTAGAAAGTCCCCAGGGCTGGGGCAATAGCTTCTGGCATCACATGGTGTGAACCTAGAAGTCCATTTTCAGGGCCAGTGATTCAGTAAGTGAATTGTTCAAAAGTCAACATTCAAGCAAATTTGGCTTCCAATACCACAGATGTTTTTAGAACTTCCAGGAAGTGAAATTTATATCATCTATTTTTGTATTTAACAAATGTATATTCAAACTTACTATTTTTAAGAAAATATGATAACTACTATAAAATGCTATAAAAATTATTGGTACATAATATGAGTGTCTGTTATAGCAATTATTAATATTGGGGATATTTGACTACTGTATGTCTCACTGAAGTAGCTTTGAAAGGTCCTAGAATCGTAACATCTGCTCAGCTTACAAATCACTAGCATACTTCATGAAATTATTATCTTTATATATGTTAGAAAATCTAGGAAAGGGATTTCTGAAAGAGGCATTTCTAAAAACTGTCTATAATTCATAACACATGAACATTGTATATATAATCTGAAAAACACTTCTAACATTTTTGCCTAAGATCAGAGTTTTTTAAAAGGCAAAGACATATTTTAAAACACATTGAATTATTTTATTGTATATCTTCTTGTCGAAGAAAAAAATCCTTAAAAAGTTCTGAATTCATACAAAGTTTTTATCAAATCTTTATGAAGTTTGACATATTAATAATATTAACTTTGATCATGGCACATTTAAAATATTTACACACGTGATATGGCAATTACATATTTTTTGGTCTGGTTTATTTAAAGCCTGCATGGAAGTACAACAATATGCTCATTTTTAAATTTTATTCATCTAGATAAATCATATAAAATTAACAACTATTTACAATATAATGTACATAATTATTAATATAGCTTAGCATTGTGTGATTTTATTTTTATTATTTCAAACAGATAATTCCATTTAAAAGGCAACATACAAATTTCGGACCACAAAAAGGAAATACGAAAACCTTTAGACCAGCTGTTAGCTAGCCTTTGAAAAGCAAATTACGCAGATTTGTAATATAATGCAGCAGATGGAGAAAATGTGATCACCCAAGGAATAAATTTTCTTTATCTATCATTTTAAGGTAGGTCTGTCAGTGTGCCTCTCAGAAAGTCAGTGTTTTTCTCTCATAACATTCTTTACATTCTTGCAAAATAATGTTCTTTCACAGATATTTTCTGATCATATCTGCTCTGAGTTAAGGGTAAGGGAATGTTAATACAAGAAAATGACAACATCTTGTTTCATTTTAAAAAGTAGATGGTTATGTAATATTGTTTACTGCAAATAGGTATAGAATATGTAAGCAAAAATGGCACTTATCTAGAGAAACGTTACATTATTTATACTGGTCTAGACTTTGGCCCTAGATATATGTGTTTCTGATTTTTTAAAAAGACAGAATTTTGGTAGCAGGTGTTAATAATTTTAAGAAGCTAAATCAAGTGCACCTTTTAAGGAGATCAGAGATGATAGAAATCTGAGACAGACAGACCAGTGAAAACACTAATTCTACAAACTCCATGGGAAGCCAGGGCCATGAAATTACAAATAATCTGACGGAAATGGATAACTAGACAGAGGACAAAATAAGGAGCTATTTGAAAATTGTGTTGATAAATTGCTTTGCTATATGGCACTACATATATGATTAATAAAAAGATAGGCTCACACCTGTTATCTCAGCACTTTGGGAGGCTGAGGCAGGTGGATGATGAGGTCAGGAGTTCCAGACCAGCCTGACCCACATGGTGAAACTCTGTCTACTAAAAACACAAAATTAGCCAGTTGTGGTGGTGTGTTCCTGTAATCCCAGCTACTCAGGAGGCTGAGGCAGGAGAATCGCTTGAACCCGGGAGGTGGAGGTTTCAGTGAGCTGAGATCACACCACTGCACTCCAGCCTGGGCAGCAGAGTGAGACTCCATCTTCAAAAATAAAAGAAAAAATAGATACTAGAGATTTGAGTTTTAGTAAAGATAGTGACACTATTAGCTGAAATAAAGCACACAGCAAGAAAACAGAGTAAAAATAATGTATATTGTTTGGAATGTGTTCGTTATTTAGTGTATGTCATGCACAGAAGTAGATGCTCAGCAACCAGTTGCTATGTAAAATTGCTTTATCAGAGAAGGGATAGGACTGGAGATCAGTTATGATTCATCTGATATGGGCTGATAGTTGAAGCCATCAGAACAGGTAAAGCGTCTAGCAGAAACATGTAATAAGAGATAGAGGATTACATACAGAATTTTATTTAATGTGGCCACAAATTGGAAGGAAACTTTTTAAGATGACATCAGTTCGTATAATACATGCAAAAAAGCCATAACAAGCATGAAACATTTGATGAGTGCTTCAGGGCCACTGACAAAGAGATTCAAACAATATCCCAGAGAGATTTTTTATTTCCCTTTACCGACAATGAGAAATCTCTTCAACTCCTGTAGTAGCTGATATGGAGTTGACTTTCTTGGTGTTCTATTTGAAAGACCTGATATATACCCAAAATGATGCTCGCGGGAATGTTTCTCACAGCTTTCCTTCTGTCCTTGTTCCTAATCTTGTAGATAGTTTGGAACTGACCATGTGGTTAGTATCAATAGATAATGTTTTCACTGTTATTTTTGGGAGTGCAGTGGTTGTGGGCATTTGCATAGATGATTGGAGAAGAGAGTTATACAGATATTAGATGTGGGCTAAAATCCTTGCATTACTAGTAAGTGGTCTCTTTTGTTTAGTTGCATATGTGGATGTGGCTTTTCTACAATGTGGTGTAGAAAGAGAAGTATTTTATGATTCAACAGATTAACTTTTATTCCTGTCTTGGCTTGTTAATTCCAGAAGAGAAAGCAATGCTGACCTCTATAGGCTATTTAAAATTTCAGGCTTTCGAGGGGGGCGGAGCAAGATGGCTGAATAGGAACAGCTCCAGTCTCCAACTTCCAGCGCCAGCGACACAGAAGACACGTGACTTCTGCATTTTCAACTGAGGTACTGGGTTCATCTCACTAGGGAGTGCCAGACAATCTGTGCTGGTCAGCTGCTGCAGCCCGACCAGCGAGAGCTGAAGCAGGGCAAGGCATCGCCTCACCTGGGAAGCGCAAGGGGGAAGGGAATCCCTTTTCCTAGCCAGGGGAACTGAGACACACAACACCTGGAAAATTGGGTAACTCCCACCCCAATACTGCGCTTTAAGCAAACGGGCACACCAGGATATTATATCCCACACCTGGCCGGGAGGGTCCCACGCCCACGGAGCCTCCCTCATTGCTAGCACAGCAGTCTGAGATCTAACCGCAAGGCAGCAGCGAGGCTGGGGGAGGGGTGCCCACCATTGCTGAGGCTTAAGTAGGTAAACAAAGTCCCTAGGAAGCTCCAACTGGCTAGAGCTCACAGCAGCTCAAGGAAACCTGCCTGTCTCTGTAGACTTCACCTCTGGGGACAGGGCACAGCTAAACAACAACAACAAAAAGCAGCAGAAACCTCTGCAGACGCAAACGACTCTGTCTGACAGCTTTGAAGAGAGCGGTGGATCTCCCAACACGGAGGTTGAGATCTGAGAAGGGACAGACTGCCTGCTCAAGTGGGTCCCTGACCCCTGAGTACCCTAACTGGGAGACATCCCCCACTAGGGGCAGTCTGACACCCCACACCTCACAGGGTGGAGTACACCCCTGAAAGGAAGCTTCCAAAGTAAGAATCAGACAGGTACACTCGCTGTTCAGCAATATTCTATCTTCTGCAGCCTCTGCTGCTGATACCCAGGCAAACAGGGTCTGGAGTGGACCTCCAGCAATCTCCAACAGACCTACAGCTGAGGGTCCTGACTGTTAGAAGGAAAACTATCAAACAGGAAGGACACCTACACCAAAACCCCATCAGTACATCACCATCATCAAAGACCAGACACAGATAAAACCACAAAGATGGGGAAAAAGCAGGGCAGAAAAGCTGGAAATTCAAAAAATAAGAGCGTATCTCCCCCTGCAAAGGAGCACAGCTCGCCAGCAACAGATCAAAGCTGGACAGAGAATGACTTTGACGAGATGAGAGAAGAAGGCTTCAGTCCATCAAACTTCTCAGAGCTAAAGGAGGAATTACGTACCCAGCGCAAAGAAACTAAAAATCTTGAAAAAAGAGTGGAAGAATTGATAGCTAGAGTAATTAATGCAGAGAAGGTCATAAACAAATGGACAGAGATGAAAACCATGACACGAGAAATACGTGACAAATGCACAAGCTTCAGTAACTGACTCGATCAACTGGAAGAAAGAGTATCAGCGATTGAGGATCAAATGAATGAAATGAAGTGAGAAGAGAAACCAAAAGAAAAAAGAAGAAAAAGAAATGAACAAAGCCTGCAAGAAGTATGGGATTATGTAAAAAGACCAAATCTACGTCTGATTGGGGTGCCTGAAAGTGAGGGGGAAAATGGAACCAAGTTGGAAAACACTCTTCAGGGTATCATCCAGGAGGACTTCCCCAACCTAGTAGGGCAGGCCAACATTCAAATCCAGGAAATACAGAGAACGCCACAAAGATACTCCTCGAGAAGAGCAACTCCAAGACACGTAATTGCCAGATTCACCAAAGTTGAAATGAAGGAAAAAATCTTAAGGGCAGCCAGAGAGAAAGGTCGGGTTACCCACAAAGGGAAGCCCATCAGACTAACAGCAGATCTCTTGGCAGAAACTCTACAAGCCAGAAGAGAGTGGGGGCCGATATTCAACATTCTTAAAGAAAAGAATTTTAAACCTAAAATTTCATATCTAGCCAAACTAAGTTTCATAAGTGAAGGAGAAATAAAATCCTTTACAGATAAGCAAATGCTTAGAGATTTTGTCACCACCAGGCCTGCCATACAAGAGACCCTGAAGGAAGCACTAAACATGGAAAGGAACGACCGGTACCAGGCATTGCAAAAACATGCCAAAACGTAAAGACCATCGAGGCTAGGAAGAAACTGCATCAACTAACGAGCAAAATAACCAGTTAATATCATAATGACAGGATCAAGTTCACACATAACAATATTAACCTTAAATGTAAATGGACTAAATGCTCCAATTAAAAGACAAAGACTGGCAAATTGGATAAAGAGTCAAGACCCATCAGTCTGCTGTATTCAGGAGACCCATCTCACATGCAGAGACATACATAGGCTCAAAATAAAGGGATGGAGGAAGATCTACCAAGCAAATGGAGAACAAAAAAAAGCAGGGGTTGCAATACTAGTCTCTGATAAAACAGACTTTAAACCATCAAAGATCAAAAGAGACAAAGAAGGCCATTACATAATGGTAAAGAGATCAATTCAACAGGAAGAGCTAACTATCCTAAATATATATGCACCCAATACAGGAGCACACAGATTCATAAAGCAAGTCCTTAGAGACTTACAAAGAGACTTAGACTCCCATACAATAATAATGGGAGACTTCAACACTCCACTGTCAACATTAGACAGATCAACGAGACAGAAAGTTAACACGGATATCCAGGAATTGAACTCATCTCTGCAGCAAGCAGACCTAATAGACATCTATAGAACTCTCCACCCCAAATCAACAGAATATACATTCTTCTCAGCACCACATCGCACTTATTCCAAAATTGACCACATAATTGGAAGTAAAGCACTCCTCAGCAAATGTACAAGAACAGAAATTATAACAAACTGTCTCTCAGACCACAGTGCAATCAAACTAGAACTCAGGACTAAGAAACTCAATCAAAACCACTCAACTACATGGAAACTGAACAACCTGCTCCTGAATGACTACTGGGTACATAACGAAATGAAGGCAGAAATAAAGATGTTCTTTGAAACCAATGAGAACAAAGATACAACATACCAGAATCTCTGGGACACATTTAAAGCAGTGTGTAGAGGGAAATTTATAGCACTAAATGCCCACAAGAGAAAGCAGGAAAGATCTAAAATTGACACTTTAACATCACAATTAAAAGAACTAGAGAAGCAAGAGCAAACACATTCGAAAGCTAGCAGAAGGCAAGAAATAACTAAGATCAGAGCAGAACTGAAGGAGATAGACACGCAAAAAACCCTCCAAAAAATCAATGAATCCAGGAGTTGGTTTTTTGAAAAGATCAACAAAATTGACAGACCACTAGCAAGACTAATAAAGAAGAAAAGAGAGAAGAATCAAATAGACGCAATAAAAAATGATAAAGGGGATATCACCACCGACCCCACAGAAATACAAACTACCATCAGAGAATACTATAAACACCTCTATGCAAATAAACTAGAAAATCTAGAAGAAATGGATAATTTCCTGGACACTTACACTCTTCCAAGACTAAACCAGGAAGAAGTTGAATCCCTGAATAGACCAATAGCAGGCTCTGAAATTGAGGCAATAATTAATAGCCTACCAACCAAAAAAAGTCCAGGACCAGATGGATTCACAGCCGAATTCTACCAGAGATACAAGGAGGAGCTGGTACCATTCCTTCTGAAACTATTACAATCAATAGAAAAAGAGGGAATCCTCCCTAACTCATTTTATGAGGCCAACATCATCCTGATACCAAAGCCTGGCAGAGACACCACAAAAAAAGAGAATTTTAGACCAATATCCCTGATGAACATCGATGCAAAAATCCTCAATAAAACACTGGCAAACCGGATTCAGCAGCAAATCAAAAAGCTTATCCACCATGATCAAGTGGGCTTCATCCCTGGGATGCAAGGCTGGTTCAACATTCGCAAATCAATAAATATAATCCAGCATATAAACAGAACCAAAGACAAGAACCACATGATTATCTCAATAGATGCAGAAAAGGCTTTGACAAAATTCAACAGCCCTTCATGCTAAAAATGCTCAATAAATTCGGTATTGATGGAATGTACCTCAAAATAATAAGAGCTATTTATGACAAACCCACAGCCAATATCATACTGAATGGGCAAAAACTAGAAAAATTTCCTTTGAAAACTGGCACAAGACAGGCATGCCCTCTCTCACCACTCCTATTCAACATAGTGTTGGAAGTTCTGGCTAGGGCAATCAGGCAAGAGAAAGAAATAAAGGGTGTTCAGTTAGGAAAAGAAGAAGTCAAATTGTCCCTCTTTGCAGATGACATGATTGTATATTTAGAAAACCCCATTGTCTCAGCCCAAAATCTCCTTAAGCTGATAAGCAACTTCAGCAAAGTCTCAGGATACAAAATTAATGTGCAAAAATCACAAGCATTCTTATACACCAGTAACAGACAAACAGAGAGCCAAATCATGAATGAACTTCCATTCACAATTGCTTCAAAGAGAATAAAATACCTAGGAATCCAACTTACAAGGGATGTAAAGGAACTCTTCAAGGAGAACTACAAACCACTGCTCAGTGATATAAAAGAGGACACAAACAAATGGAAGAACATACCATGCTCATGGACAGGAAGAATCAATATCGTGAAAATGGCCATACTTCCCAAGGTTATTTATAGATTCAATGCCATCCCCATCAAGCTACCAATGAGTTTCTTCACAGAATTGGAAAAAACTGCTTTAAAGTTCATATGGAACCAAAAAAGACCCCGCATCTCCAAGACAATCCTAAAACAAAAGAACAAAGCTGGAGGCATCACACTACCTGACTTCAAACTATACTACAAGGCTACAGTAACCAAAACAGCATGGTACTGGTACCAAAACAGAGATATAGACCAATGGAACAGAACAGAGTCCTCAGAAATAATACCACACATCTACAGCCATCTGATCTTTGACAAACCTGACAAAACCAGAAATGGGGAAAGGATTCCCTATTTAATAAATGGTGCTGGGAAAATTGGCTAGCCATAAGTAGAAAGCTGAAACTGGATCCTTTCCTTACTCCTTATACGAAAATTAATTCAAGATGGATTAGAGACTTAAATGTTAGACCTAATACCATAAAAACCCTAGAAGAAAACCTAGGTAGTAGCATTCAGGACACAGGCATGGGCAAAGACTTCATGTCTAAAAAACAAAAATCAATGGCAGCAAAAGCCAAAATTGACAAATGGGATCTAATTAAACTAAAGAGCTTCTGCACAGCAAAAGAAACTACCATCAGAGTGAACAGGCAACCTACAGAATGGGAGAAAATTTTTGCAATCTACTCATCTGATAAAGGGCTAATATCCAGAACCTACAAAGAACTCAAACAAATTTACAAGAAAAAAACAACCAACCCCATCAAAAAGTGGGCAAAGGATATGAACAGACAGTTCTCAAAAGAAGACATTCATACAGCCAACAGACACATGAAAAAATGCTCATCATCACTGGCCATCAGAGAAATGCAAATCAAAACCACAATGAGATACCATCTCACACCAGTTAGAATGGCGATTATTAAAAAGTCAGGAAACAACAGGTGCTAGAGAGGATGTGGAGAAATAGGAACACTTTTACACTGTTGGTGGGATTGTAAACTAGTTCAACCATTATGGAAAACAGTATGGCGATTCCTTAAGGATCTAGAACTAGATGTACCATATGACCCATCCATCCCATTACTGGGTATATACCCAAAGGATTATAAATCATGCTGCTATAAGGACACATGCACACATGTTTATTGTGGCACTATTCACAATAGCAAAGACTTGGAATCAACCCAAATGTCCATCAGTGACAGACAGGATTAAGAAAATGTGGCACATATACACCATGGAATACTATGCAGCCATAAAAAAGGAGGAGTTCATGTCCTTTGTAGAGACATGGCTGCAGCTGGAAACCATCATTCTTAGCAAACTGTCACAAGAACAGAAAACCAAACACCGCATGTTCTCACTCATAGGTGGGAACTGAACAATGAGATCACTTGGACTCGGGAAGGGGAACATCACACACTGGGGCCTATCATGGGGAGGGGGGAGGGGGAAGGGATTGCATTGGGAGTTATACCTGATGTAAATGACGAGTTGATGGGTGCTGACGAGTTGATGGGTGCAGCACACCAACATGGCACAAATATACATATGTAACAAACCTGCATGTTATGCACATGTACCCTAGAACTTAAAGTATAATAATAATAATAAATAAATAAGTAAAAAAAAAAAAAAGTAGCAAATTTTGAAATATATTTACTTGCAATAAAATGTTATCTATAATATACATTCTTTAAATGTTAACCCTTAAGTTACTCAGAAATTCAAGAACAAAGTAAAAGCCACCATGAGTCACAATCATATATTCTTTACTATCATCTTTGCCACAGACCTTCTGCACTTGATCTTTCTTTAATTTTTCTGATAATTTGTGTTTGTTCCTCCCTAAATGGCTCCAAGTTAACTCTTATGAGAAAGTTTCAAACCCCCTTCTCTCATAATCATGCCCCAAACTTTGTCAAAAAAAAAAAAGTCTCAGAGGTATTATATTGAGTTATTTAGGCCAAAGTCAACAAATGGATCTTAGAATAAGACTTTGAAAAGAATGTAATACTCTATGCTAGGCATGGTGGCTCATGCCTGTAATTCCAGCACTTTAGGAGGTTATGGCAGAAAGATGACGTGAGGCCGGGAATTTGAGACCAGTCAGAGCAACATAGTCATACCATACTCTCAACAACAACAACAACAACAACAAATCGCATTTAAAAAACTAGCCAGGCATGGTGCCTTATGCTTGCAGCTCCAACTAGTTGGGAGACCAAGGCAAAAGGATGGATGGGACTCAGAGTTCATGGCGGTGGTGAATTATGACAAAATCACTGCACTTCTGCCTGGATGAGAGACAAAGACCATATCTGAAAAAAAACACAAAATAATCCTTAATAAGGATTCTAATGCCGTAAGCCTTTCCCTAGGCTGTAAATGTTTTATGCTCATTTGAATTGCATTTTAAAACATAAAATCCTCCTCAAGATGGCTTGTGGAGGCAACCAAGAAGCCCGCAGTGCCATACAAGCCCTGAGGCATGGACTGGAGCCCTAAAGCAAGCACACACCCTGCCACTGAGCCTGCTGCTCCTTTCCTCTGTCTGGCTCCATTTGCAGCACAGTTGTTGCACTGAGGCTTGTGCATACCTGGCAAGGCCAAGCTGGATCAAAGAGCAACGAGCCAAGTCTGCAAGGGTGTGCCAGGAGCCGGTGGACCAGCACACCAACCTCACTCGCTGCCGTTCAGGGTACATCATTCCTTCTATCCTAGAGGTAGGGCCTCAGTGCCATCTGCTTTTCCTTAGGCCTCTGCTCCAGCAGCCATCAGGTGGCAAGCCCTCAGGCTGTGGGAACCTGACCATCCCTACTTCCTTCAGTGGATGAGGTTGGTGACTGGTCCAACTGCTACATACACACCCTTGCCAAGATGGCAGGTTGCTCTTTAGGCCAGCTTGGCTTTGCCTGTCATGAACAGGCCCCAGCTACCCACATACTGCTCTGAGTGAGCTTGTCCTGCCTAAGGCCAAATTCTAAGTCTGGAAAGGGCCACAGAAAGCCTAGACCCCTGGATTGCAATCCTGGCTGCTTTCTTCACTTGAATGTAAAGTTCTCCTTCAGACGGCCTGTGGTCTGCCTCTTGGCAACAAAGAAGCCCGCAGTGCCATCTGAGCCCTGGGGAATTGACTGGAGCCCTAAAGGCAGTGAACACCCTGCTCCTGAGCCTGCTACTCCTTTCCTCTGTATGACTCCATTTGTAAGACAATTGTTGCACTGGGATTTGTGCACGCCAGGCAAGGCCAAGCTGGCTCGAAGAGCAACCAGCCACCTCTACAAGGGTGTGCCAGGAGCCGGTGGAGCAGCCACCAACCTCACTCACTGCCACTCATGGTACATCAGTTCTACCCTAGAGGTAGGGCCCCAGTGCCATCTGCTTTTCCTCAGGCCTCTGCTCCTTCAGCCATCAGGTGGCAGTCACACAGTCTGTTGGAATCCAGCCATCCCTGCTTCCTTAGTGGGTGAGGTTGGTGGCTGCTCCACCTGCTCTGGGTGAACCCTTGCAGAGGTGGCTGGTTGCTCTTTGAGGCAGCTTGGCCTTGCCTGGAATACACAGACTCCAGGTATGGACATTCTGCTCCGAGTGAACTTGTCCTGCCTGGGTCCAAATTCTACGCCTGGCCAGGGCCACAAAAACCCTGGGAACCTGGGTGGAAATCCTTCCTGCTTTCTGCACTTCAATATAAAGTCCTCCTCAAGACGGCCAGTGGTCTGCCTCTTGGCAACAAAGAAGCCCACGGTGCCATCTGAGCCCTGAGGAATTGACTGGAGCCCTAAAGGCAGCGCACACCCTGCTCCTGAGCCTCCTGCTCCTTTTCTCTGTGTGGCTCCATTTGTAAGACAATTGTTGCACTGAGGCTTGTGCATGCCAGGCAAGGCCAAGCTGGCTCAAAGAGCAACCAGCCAACTCTGCAAGGGTGTGCCAGGAGCCGGTGGATCAGCCACCAACCTCACTCGCTGCTGGTCAGGGTATATCATTTCCTCTACCCTAGAGGTAAGGCCTCAGTGTCATCTGCTTTTCCTCAGGCCTCTGCTACATCAGCCATCAGGAGGCAGCCACTCAGGCTGCGGGAACATGGCCATCCCTGCTTCGTTCAGTGGGTGACATTGAAGGCTGGTCCAACTGCTACAGACACACCATTGCAGACATGGCTCGTTCCCCTTTGAACCAGGTTGGCCTTACCTGGCATGCACATACCCCAGCTACCCACATGCTGCTCCGAGTGACCTTGTCCTGCCTGGGGCCAAATTCTAAGTCTGGCCAAGGCCACAGAAGGCCGAGTCCTTTGGGTTTCAATCCTGGCTGCTTTCTTCACTTGAACATAAAGCACAGGCCACCAACCTCGCTCACTGCCGCTCATGGTACATCAGTTCTACCCTAGAGGTAGGGCCCCAGTGCCATCTGCTTTTCCTCAGACCTCTGCTCCTTCAGCCATCAGGAGGCAGCCACTCAGGCTGTTGGAATCCCACCATCCCTGCTTCCTTGAGTGGGTGAGGTTTGTGGCTGCTCCTTCTGCTCCAGGGGCACCCTTGCAGAGGTGGCTGGTTGCTCTTTGAGCCAGCTTGGCCTTGCCTGGCATGCACAGAATGCAGGTACCAAAGTGCTGCTCTGAGTGATCTTGTCCTGCCTGAGGTCAAATTCTAAGTCTTGCCAGGGCCACAGAAGGCCTAGGCCCCTTGGTGGAAATTCTGGCTGCTTTCTGCACTTGAATATAAAGTCCTCCTCAAGACGGCCTGTGGTTTACCTCTTTACAATGAAGAAGCCTGCAGTGCCATCTGAGCCCCGAGGAATTGACTGGAGCCCTAAAGGCAGTGCACATCCTGCTCCTGAGCCTGCTGCTCATTTCCTCTATATGACTCCATTTGTAAGACAGTTGTTGCACTGAGGCTTGTGCATGCCAGGCAAGGCCAAGCTGGCTTGCAACCAGCCAACTCTGCAAGGGTGTGCCAGGAGCCGGTGGACCAGCCACCAACCTCACTCACTGATGGTCAGCGTACCTCATTTCTTCTACCCTAGAGGTAAGGCCTCAGTGCCATCTACTTTTCCTCAAGCCTCTGCTCTGTCAGCCATCAGGTGGCAGCCAGTCTGGCTGTTGGGACCTGGCCATCCCTACTTCCTTGAGTGGGTGAGGTTGGTGGCTGGTGCAACTGCTCCACGTGCACCCTTGCAGAGGTGGTTGGTTGGTCTTTGAGCCAGGATGGCCTTGCCTTGCATGCACATGCCGCAGCTGCTCCAAGTGATCTTGTCCTTCCCAGGGCCAAATTCTAAGTCTGACCAGGGCCACAGAAGGCCGAGTCCCTTGGGTTTAAATCCTGGCTGCTTTCTGCAATTGAACACAAAGTCCTCCTCAAGATGGCCTGTGTTCTCCTTATTTGCAACAAGAAGCCCGCAGTGCCATCTGAGCCCTGAGGAATTGACTGGAGCCCTAAAGGCAGTGAACACCCTGCTCCTGAGCCTGCTACTCCTTTCCTCTGTATGACTCCATTTGTAAGACAATTGTTGCACTGGGGTTTGTGCATGCCAGGCAAGCCCAAGCTGGCTCAAAGAGCAACCAGCCACCTCTACAAGGGTGTGCCAGGAGCCGTTGGAGCAGCCACCAACGTCACTCACTGCCACTCATGGTACATCAGTTCTACCCTAGAGGTAGGGCCCCAGTGCCATCTGCTTTTCCTCAGGCCTCTGCTCCTTCAGCCATCAGGTGGCAGCCACACAGGCTGTTGGAATCTGGCCATCCCTCCTTCCTTGAGTGGGTGAGGTTGGTGGCTGCTCCACCTGTTAGAAGGGCACCCTTGTAGAGGTGGCTGGTTGCTCTTTGAGCCAGCTTGGCCTTGCCTGGCATGCACAGACCACAGGTACCAAAGTGCGGCTCTGAGTGAGCTTGCCCTGCCTGAGGCCAAATTCTAAGTCTGGCCAGGGCCACAGAAAGCCTAGGCCCCTGGGTGGAAATCGTTTCTGCTTTCTGCACTTGAACATAAAGTCCTCCTCAAGACGGCCTCTGGTCTGCCTCTTGGCAATGAAGAAGCCCGCAGTGCCATATGAGCCCTGAGGAATTGACTGGAGCCTAAAGGCAGCGCACACCCTGCTCCTGAGCCTGCTGTTCATTTCCTGTATATGGCTCCATTTGTAAGACAATTGTTACACTGAGGCTTGTGCATGCCAGGCAAGGCCAAGCTGGCTCAAAGAGCAACCAGCCACCTCTGCAAGCGTGTGTCAGGAGCCAGTGGAGCAGTCACCAACCTCACTTACTGCCGCTCATGGTACATCAGTTCTATCCTAGAGGTAGGGCCCCAGTGCCATCTGCTTTTCCTCAGGCCTCTGCTCCTTCAGCCATCAGGTGGCAGTCACACAGTCTGTTGGAATCCGGCCATCCCTGCTTCCTTAGTGGGTGAGGTTGGTGGCTGCTCCACCTGCTCTGGGTGCACCCTTGCAGAGGTGGCTGGTTGCTCTTTGAGCCAGCTTGACCTTGCCTGGCATGCACAGACTCCAGGTACAGACATTCTGCTCCGAGTGAAATTGTCCTGCCTGGGTCCAAACTCTACCCCTGGCCAGGGCCACAGAAACCCTAGGAACCTGGGTGGAAATCCTGGCTGCTTTCTGCACTTGACCATGAAGTCCTCCTCAAGATGGCCTGTGGTCTGCCTCTTGGCAACAAAGAAGCCCGCGATGCCATCTGAGCCCTGAGGAATTGACTGGAGCCCTAAAGGCAGCACACACCCTGCTCCTGAGCCTCCTGCTCCTTTTCTCTGTGTGGCTCCGTTTGTAAGACAATTGTTGCACTGAGGCTTGTGCATGCCAGGCAAGGCCAAGCTGGCTCAAAGAGCAACCAGCCAACTCTGCAAGGGTGTGCCAGGAGCCGGTGGATCAGCCACCAACCTCACTCGCTGCCGGTCAAGGTACATAATTTCTTCTACCCTAGTGGCAAGGCTTCAGTGTCATCTGCTTTTCCTCGGGCCTCTGCTCCATCAGCCATCAAGTGGCAGCCACTCAGGCTGTTGGAATCTGGCCATTCCTGCTTCCTTCAGTAGGTGAGGTTGCTGGCTGGTCCACCGGTTCCAGGTGCACCATTGCAGTGGTGGCTGGTTGTTCTTTGAGCCAGCTTGGCCTTGACTGGCTTGCAGAGGCCCCAGCTACTGAAATGCTGCTCTGAGTGAGCTTGTCCTGCCTTGGGCCAGATTCTAAGTCTGGTCAAGGCCACTGAAGGCTCAGTCCCCTGGGTGGTAATCCTGGCTGCTTTCTGTTTTGGAACATGAAGTCCTTCTCAAAAAGGCCTGTGGTCTGCCTCTTTAAAACCAGAAGCACGCAGTGCCATATGAGCCCTGAGGCATGGACTGGAGCCCCAAAGGCAGTGCACACCCTGCTCCTGAGCCTGCTGCTCATTTCCTCTATATGGCTCCATTTGTAAGACAATTGTTGCACTGAGGCTTGTGCATGCCAGGCAAGGCCAAGCTGGCTCGAAGAGCAACCAGCCACCTTTGCAAGGGTGTGCCAGGAGCCACAGGCCTCTGCTCCATCAGCCATCAGGTGGCAGCCACTCAGTCTGTTGGAATCTGGCCATCCCTGCTTCCTTGACTGGGTGAGGTTGGTGGCTGCTCCACCTGCTCCAGGGGCACCCTTGCAGAGGTGGCTGGTTGCTCTTTGAGCCAGCTTGGCCTTGCCTGGCATGCACAGAATGCAGGTACCAAAGTGCTGCTCTGAGTGATCTTGTCCTGCCTGAGGCCAAATTCTAAGTCTTGCCAGGGCCACAGAAGGCCTAGGCCCCTTGGTGGAAATCCTGGCTGCTTTCTGCACTTGAATATAAAGTCCTCCTCAAGAGGGCCTGTGATCTACCTCTTCCGCAATGAAGAAGCCCGCAGTGCCATCTGAGCCCTGAGGAATTGACTGGAGCTCTAAAGGCAGCACACACCCTGCTCCTGAGCCTGCTGCTCTTTTCCTCAATATGGCTCCATTTGTAAGACAGTTGTTGCACTGAGGCTTGTGCATGCGGGGCAAACAGCAAACAGAGGAATATGACCTCCCCAAAAGGACAAAGCAAAAATTCAGAGAGTGACCCTATCTAGATGGCGACTTGTGAGCTCTCTGACCAGGAATTCAAAATAGCAGTTTTGGCTGGGCAAGTCGTGACTCACGCCTGTAATCCCTGTGCTTTGGGATGCCGAGGTGGGCGGATCACTTGAGGTCAGGAGTTCGAGATTAGCCTGGCCAACACAGCAAAAACCCATCTATGCCAAAAATACAATAATTCAGCTGGGGTGGTGGCTGGCGCCTGTAGGTGGCAGGATTGCTTGACCCCAGGAGGTTGAGGCTGCAGTGAACCATGATTGTGCCATGTGTTGTCCAGCCTGGATAACAGAGCAAAACTCTGCCTCAATAAAAGAAAGAAAGAAGATAGAGAGAATTACCTCCAAAGACCAAATCTAAGAATGATGTTCAAGAGGAAGCTGACCAAGAGCAAGGGGTAGAAATCTTCAAAGAAGTGATAACAGAAAATACCAAAAACAGGAGAAAGAGATAAATATCCAGGTGCAAGAAGGCATTAGAACATCAAACAGATTCAACCCAACAAGACTATCCCAAGGCATCTAATAAGCAAACTCTCAAGGGTCAAGGACAAAGAGAAGATCCTAAAACCAGTGAGAAATAAGAAACAACATATAAAAGACCTCCAATATGTCTGGCAACAGACTTCTCAATGGAAATCATACCAGACAGGAGGGACAGGAGGGAGTGGAATGACATTTTCAGTACTCAAAGAAATAAAAACTGTCATCCAAGGATATCGTATCCAACTGAACTGTCATTAAAATATTAAGGGGAGATAAAGTATTTCCCAGATAGAATTCACCACCACCAGACCCTTCTTGCAAGAAATGCTAAAGACAGTTCTTCAGCCTGAAAGAAAAAAACACTAACATGCAAAAGAAAACTTATTATTTTACATAAAAATGTATAAATTGGCTGGGAGCATTGGCTCATGCCTGTAATCCAAGCAGCTTGGGAGGTTGAGGCTGGCAGATCATCTGAAGTCACAAGTTTGAGACCAGCCTGGCCAACATGGCAAAACCCCGTCTCTACTAAAAGTACAAAAATTAGCTGAGTGTGGTGGCTGGCAACTGTAATCCCAGCTACTCAGGAGGCTGATGCAGGAATACTGCTCTAACCAGGGAGGCAGAGGTTGCAGTGAGCTGAGATCACACCACGGCACTCCAGCCTGGGAGACAGAGTGAGACTCCATCTCAAAAAAAAAGTATAAATTGAGACAACTAAAAGTTAAAATGTGGGGGTAGGAATTAAACTGTAAAACTTTTGTGGGGGTTTGGGCTTTGTTTGTTTCTGTTATTTGGGATCTAAGATAAGTTGTCATTTCTTTTAAATAACTCATATCTATAAAAAATGTTTTGTAAGCTTCATGGTAATCACAGCACAGTTTTTATAATAGATCCACTACAAGTAAAAAGCAACAAATTAAAACATGCCAAGAGATAATCACTTAATCACAAAGGAAGACAGTAAGAAAGGAAGAAAGAGACAAGTCTCAAAACAACCAGAAAACAAGCAACAAAATATCAGTAGTAAGTCCTTACTTATCAATAATAACACTGAATGTAAATGTTCTCACTTCTCCAGCTAGAAGACATGAGTGGCTGAATGGATAAAGAAGCGAAAACCAACTATATGCTACCTTCAGGAAACCCATTTCACCTCTAAAGACACATGTAGACTGAAAGTGAAGGGGTGGAAAAAGATATTCCATGCAAATGGAAAATTTTAAAAAGCAGGACTATCTATACTTACATAAAATAAAATATGCTACAAATCAAAGACTATAAAAAAGGAGGGTCACTATGTAATGATAAAGGCATCAATTCAGGAAGAGAATATAACAATTATAAATATCTGTGCACCTGGGCGGGCGCGGTGGCTCACACCTGTAATCCCAGCACTTTGGGAGGCCGAGGTGGGTGGATCACGAGGTCAGGAAATCCAGACCATCCTGGATAACACAGTGAAACCCCGTCTCTACTAAAAATACAAAAAATTAGCTGGGCATGGTAGTGGGTGCCTGTAGTCCCAGCTACTTGGGAGGCGGAGGTAGGAGAATGGTGTGAACCTGGGAGGCGGAGCTTGCAGTGAGCAGAGATGGCAGTGAGCAGAGATCGCACCACTGCACTCCAGCCTGGGCGACAGAGCAAGACTCCCATCTTGAAAAAAATAAAAATGAATAAATAAATAAATTTGTGCACCCAACACCAGAGCTCCCAAGTATATAAAGCAAACATTAATAGCTCCAAAGAGAAAGTTAGACTACAATACAATAATAGTAGAGGCTTTTAACACCTCACTCTCAGTAATGGACAGATCATCCACATGAAAAATTAACAAAGAAATGGCAGTTAAACTACACAACATCTAATAGGTCTAACTGACATTTAAAGAAAATTTTAACTGGGCATGGTGGCTCACACCTGTAATCTCAGCACTTCAGGAGGACAAGGTGGGAGGATCACCTCATGTCAGGAGTTCGAGACCAGCTTGGCCAAAATGGTGAAACCCCATCTCTACTAAAAATACAAAAAAAAAAATTAGCCAGGTGTAGTGGCACATGCCTGTAATACCAGCTATTCGGGAGGCTGAGGCAGGAGAATTGCTTGAACCCAGGAGGCAAAGGTTGCAGTGAGCTGAGATCATGCCATTGCACTCCAGCCTGGGTGACAAAAAAAAAAATTTCACCCAACTGCTATCAAATGCAGCAGTTTTACCAGTACATAGAACATTCTCCAGAGTAGACCATACCTTAAGCCACAAACCAAGTCTGCATCGAGTCTGATTTCTATTAAAAATAAACAAGTCTGACTTCTATTTGAAAAAAATAGAAATCATATCAAGTATATTTACTGACCAAAATGGAATAAAACTACAGAAATCAATAACAAGAGGAATCTCAGAAAAATACACAAACACATGGAAATTAAGCAACATGCTCCTGAATGACCAATGGGTCAAAGAAAAAATTAAGAAAGAGCCAGGTGCAGTGGCACATGCCTTTGTACAAGTTACTCAAGAGGCTGAGGCTGGAGGATCACTTGTATCTAGGAGTTCTGGGCTATAGTGTGGTATGTCAATTAAGTGTCCACACTAAGTTCAGCATCAATACAGTGACCTCCTGGGAGCAGGGGATCATCAAGCTGCCCAAAGAGACTGGGAAGTGACCCAAGTTGGAAACAGAGCAGGTCAAAACTTGCATGCTGATCAGTAATGAGCTATGCCCAGGCAACACAGAATAGGCAACATAGCAAGATCATCTCTTAAGAAAAAAATAAAAGAAGAAATTTTATTTTTCTCTTTTGAGACAGGGTCCTGCTCCATTGACCAGGCTGGAGTACAATGATGTGATCACTGCTCACTGCAGCCTCAAACTCTCAGGCTCAAGTGATCTCCCTGCCTTAGCCTCCTGAGTAGCTGGGACCACAGGCATGCGCCACCACACTTGGCTAATTTTTTAATTTTTATTTTTGTAAAGACTGTTTTTTGCCATGTTGTCCCAGCAGGTCTCGAAATCCTGGACTCAAGAGATTCACCTACCTCGGCCTCCCAAAGCACTGAGATTACAGGCGTGAATCACCACACCTGGCCTAGAAAAATGAAATTTTAAAATTTCTTGAAACAAATGAAAATGGAAATATGGCATACCAAAGTCTATGGGATACAGGAAAAGCAATACTAAGAGGGGAGTTTATAGCAACTAATGCCTATATCAAAAAAGAGGAAAAACAAATAAAACAACCTAACGATACACCTCAAGAAACTAGAAAAGCAAGAACAAACCAAACCCAAAATGAGTAGAAGGAAAGAAACAATAAAGATCAGAGCAGAAATAAATGAAAAGAAATCAACAAAATGAAAAGGTAGTTTGGTGGTTTGTTTTTTGTTTTGTTTTGTTTTTGTTTTTGTTTTTTGTTTTTTAGACAGGGTCTCACTCTATTGCCCAGGCTAGAGTACAGTGGCACCATCCCTGCTCAATGCAACCTCCACCTCCCAAACTCAAGCCATCCTCCCACCAAACTGCTGTGACTACAGGTGTGCACCTCTACACTCAGCTAATTTTTGCATTTTTTTATAGAGATGGGGTTTCACCATGTTGCCCAGGCTGGTCTTGAACTCATGAGCTCAAGTAATCTGCCCATTTCAACCTCCCAAAATGCTGGGATTACAGGCCTGAGCCGCTGTGCCTGACCTTGTTTTTTGAAAAGATAAACAAAATCAACAAACCTTTATCTAGACTAAGAGAAAAAGAGAAGATCCAAATAAATAAAATCAGAAATGAGAAAGGAGATACAACAACTGAGACCTTAGAAAGGATTATTAGATACTATTTGAAAGGAGTTATTTAGCTTGCCTTAGATAGATAACAAGGGAAGGGTGCCAGAGAGTCCCTGGCCCATGGGTCAGTGCCTCATTCTCACATAACATAAAAAGCAGCCTGAGAGGCCGGCGGTGGCTCACGCCTGTAATCCCAGCACTTTGGGAGGAGGAGATGGGTGGATCACCTGGTCAAGAAATCGAGACCATCCTGGCCAACATGGTGAAACCTCGTCTCCATTAAAATATAAAAATTAGCTGGGCGTGGTGGCACGCATCTGTAATCCCAGCTACTCTGGAGGCTGAGACAGGAGAACCGCTTGAACCTGGGAGGCAGAGGTTGCAGTGAGCTGAGATCGCGCCACTGCACTCCAGCCTGGCGACAGAGCAAGACTCCCAATCAAAAAAAAAAAAAAAAAAAAAAGCAAAAAAGCAGCCTGAGAAAAAATTTAGGCTGATAAAGGAACTAACACAGGGTGCTGTGCCTAGAGACATGCCCATGGTGGCACAGATAGTAAAACCTCTGGCCCTTTTGGATACAAACTTGTACAAACCTCCAGCTCATTCAGATAAGAGAACAAGGCCTGGCATAGAAATGCCTTTGTCCTTTGTATACTCAGCAGGTTCTGAGGAAAAGTTCCTTCTCCTTTTGTGGGCATGGGCACAGTGGGTTCCGGTGGGTTCTAGTGGGCACTCTATTTTCCTTTATTTGGACTGTAAGTCCGGCTTCTATGAATTATCACTTCAACCCCTGATTGGTCCCAGGCTAAGGTCCTGGGCCAAGCTTTCAATTCAGCTTCTGATAGGTCCTGGGCCACGCTGAGCAGCAGCTATGAATCATCATTTCAGTTCCTGACTGGTCGCGGCCACGGTCCCTGGGCCAAGATGAGTCACATGTTCTCCAAGACAGCCCAGGAACTAAGCACATTCCTTCCCCTTCCCAGTCCATAAAACCTGGGAGCCCAGCCTCATAGTGGGCACCCCACTTGAGCCCCTGTCTCTGCTGGCAAATAGGTTTCTTCTTTCGCTTATTAAACTTTTGCTCTAACCTCACCTTTGTGTCTGTACTCCTTAATCATCTTGGAGGTAGGACAAAGAACTCCAGGTGTTATCTCAGACAAGAAGAGACTGTTACATCTTCGTGCATTGCTGAGACTATAACACTATTATGAACAACTATACGACAAATCTCAAAACCTAAGAGAAATGGATAAAGTCCTGAACCTATAAAACCTACCAAGATTCAACCATGAAGAAATAGAAAACCTCAACAAACCAATAAGATCCAAGCCATCATAAAAAGTCTCCCATCAAAGAAAAGCCTTGAACCTGATGGATTTACTGCTGAATTGTACCATTAAAGAACTAATACCAATCCTACTCAAACTCCTCAAAAAAACCGAAGAGGAAGGAATACTTCCAAACTCATTCTACAAGGCCAGCGTAAGTTACCCCAATACCAAAATGAGAGGACACAACCAAAAAAGGAAAACTACATGCCAGTATCAATAATAAACATAATGTAAAAATCCTCAACAAAATACCAACAAACAAAATTCAACAACACATTGAAAAAGTCATTCCCCATGATCAAGTGGAATTTATTCCAGGGATACAAAGATGGTTCAACATATGCAAACCAAGAAACATGATACAATCACATTAACAAAGTCAATAACAAAAACCATTACTTCAATAGATGCCAAAAAAGTATTTGATAAAACTCAACATCCTATATGATTAAAAAAAAAAAAAAAACTCATCAAAATGGGTATAGGAGAAACTACCTCAAAATAATAAAGGCCATGTATGACAAACCCATAGCTAATAGCATACTCAACACAGATAAATTGAACGCCCCTCCTCTAAAGGCTATAACAAGACAAGGATGCCTACTTTTACTGCTATTATTCAGCATAATACCAGAAGTCCTGGCCAGAGCAATGAGGCAAGAGAAGAAATGAAGGGCATCCAAATTGGAAAGGAAGAAGTCAAACTAGCCTTGTTTCCAGATGACATGATCTTATAATTACAAAAACCTAAAGACTCCACCAAGAACACTATTAGAATTGATAAATGAATTTAGTAAAGTGGCAGGGTACATAACAACATACAAAAATCAGGAGCATTTATATATGTCAACAGTGACTGATCTGAAAAAGAAATCAAGAAAGCAGGGCCGGGCATGGTGGCTCATGCCTGTAATCCCAGCACTTTGGGAGGCCAAAGCGGGCAAATCACTTGAGGTCAGGAGTTCGAGACCAGCCTGACCAGCGTGGAGAAACCCTGTCTCTACTAAAGATACTAAATTAGCCAGGTATGGTGGCACATGCCTATAATTCCAGCTACTTGGGAGGCTGAGGCAGGAGAATCGCTTGAACTCAGGAGGCGTAGGTTGCAGTGAGCTGAAATTGGGCCACTGCACTCCAGTCTGGGCAGCAAGATCAAAACTCCATCTCAAAGGAAAAACAAAAGAAAGAAAGAAATCCCATTTACAATAGTTACAAAATACATAAGACACCTAGGAATCAATCTAACCAGAGAAGAAATATCTATACAAGGCCGGGCATAGTGGCTCACATCTGTAATCCCAGCACTTTGGGAGGTGGAGGTGGGTGGATCACAAGGTCTGGAGTTCGAGACCATCCTGGCCAACATGGTGAAACCCCGCCTCTACTAAAAATACAAAAAAAAAAAAAAAAAAAGAGCTGGGCATGCATGGTGGCATGTGCTTATAGTCCCAGCTGCTCAGGAGGCTGAGGCAGGAGAATCGCTTGAACCTGGGAGGTGGAGGTTGCAGTGAGCTGAGATCATGACACTGTACTCCAGCCTGGCAACAGCGTGAGACTCTGTCAAAAAAAAAAGAAAGGAAAGAAGGAAAGAAGGAAGGAAGGGAGGGAGGGAGGGAGGGAGGGAGGGAGGGAGGAAGGGTTCATACAAAGAACAAAGGAACATGATAAAATTCTGATGAAAGAAATAGAAGAAGACAAAAATGAAAAGATATTCCATGCTCATGGTTTGGAGGAATTAATATTGTTAAAATGACAATACTACTCAAAGCAATTTACACATTCAGTGCAATCCCTCTTAAAATACCAATGATATTCTTCACAGAAATAGGAAAAAAAATTCTAAAGTTTATATAGAACCACAAAAGATCCCAAATAGCCAAAGCAATCCTGGCAACAACAACGAACCTGGAGGCTTTACACTACCAGAATTCAAAACTTACTATAAAGCTATAGTAACTAAAACAGCATGGTACTCACATAAAAACAGACATGTAGATCAATGGAACAAAATAGAGCACTCAGATATATACCCACATATTTACAACCAACTCATCTTTGATAAAGGTGCCAAGACCATACAATTAAAAAAAGACAGTCTTTTCAGTAAATGATGCTGGGAAAACTGGATAACTATCTTACAGAAGAATGAAACAAGACCCCTATCTCTCAGCATACATGAAAATCAAATCAAAATGGATTCAAGACTGAAATCTAAGACCTGGAATGATGAAAGTACCAGGAGAAAACATTGAGGAAATGCTCCAGGACATTGGTCTGGGCAAAGAATTTTGTATATGACCTCAAAACACACAGGCAACCAAAGCAAAAATGAAGTCCTAGCTAGTCAGGAGGCTGAGGCAGTAGGATCACTTGGGCCCAAGAATTTGAGGTTATAGTGATTTATAATTGAGCCACTACATTCCACTCTGGGTGACAGAGTGAGGCCCTGTATCTAAAAAATTTAAAAAAAAAAAGTAAAAAGATTAAAAACAGACAAAAGATCTTAACAGACACATCCCAAAAGAAGACATACAAAATGACATTTTGACATATAAAGACATACAAAAAGATAATGTACAAGTGGTCAACAGGTATATGAAGTTATACTCAATATTACTAATCATTAGAGAAATTCAAATCAAAACCACAATGCAATATCATCAGTCTCATCCCAATTAAAGTAGTCTGCATCAAAAAGATAGACAATAACAAATTCTGGCAATGAGGTAGAGAAAAGGGAACCCCCATACACTGTTGGTGAGAATGTAAATTAGTACAGCTACAATGAAGAACAGTATGGAAGTTCCCCAAAAAAGTAAAAACAGAGCTATCATATGACCCAGCAATTCCACTACTGGGCATATTTTTAAAAAGAAGGAAAAAGGAAATAAACACACCAAGGAACTATCTGCTCTCCCACGTTTGCTGTAGAACTATTCAAAATAGCCCTAATACAGAATCAACTTAAGTGCTCATCAACAGATGAATAAAGAAAATGTGGTAAATATACACAATAAAAAATTATTCAGCCATAAAAATAATGAAATCCTGTTATTTATAGTAATATGGATGGAACTAGAGGCATTATGTCAAGCAAAATAAGCCAAGCACAGAAAGACAAATATCACATGTTCTCTAAAGCTCTTACATATGAGTAAGATACAGATTAGATTGGTTGTTACCAAAGACTGGGAAGAAGAAAGGCAAGTAGGAAGATAAATGGAAAAAATTATATAAATGTATTTATTACACTGAACTTGACACTTAAAATGGTAAAGATGGTAAATTATATACATATTATTTACCTTAATAAAGACAAAGGAAGAAAAAAATAGCAATTGGTAGACGCTCAGCATCTTATGCTGCCTGAAGTGATGAAGGAGAACCAAGTGCAGAGACCCAAGAAGAAATGACTTCACATGCTATAGAAAGATTATGGGCTTTGAATTCATGGGACTGAGTTCAAATCCGGGCTTGCATTCTTACTATGAGATATTAGATGAGTTATTTGGCCTCTCTAAATCTGCTTCCTCCTTGTATAAAGGAGATAAGTAAAAGAACTAAAGCATGGGTGGGCCATAAGTGCTCAGTGAATATCTGTTTCCTTCATGTTTCCTCTTTTAGCCATAAAAAAAAAAGAGAGAGACACATTCGGCTGGGCACAGTGGCTCACAACTGTAATCACAGCACTTTGGGAGGCCGAGGTGGGTGGATCACCTGAGGTAAGGGGTTCGAGAACAGCCTGGCCAACCTGGTGAAACCCCGTCTGTACCAAAAATACAAAAATTAGCTGGGTGTTGTGGTGGGCGCCTATAATCCCAGCTACTCATGAGGCTGAGGGAGGAGAATCACTTGAACCCAGGAGGTGGAGGTTGCAGTGAGCCAAGATCATACCATTGCACTTCAGCCTGGGCAACATGTCTCAAGAAAAAAGAAGGAAGGGAAGCAAAGCGAAGTGAAAGGAAGGAAGGGGAGGGGAGGGGAGGGGAGGGGAGGAGAGGGGAGGGAAGGGGCAGACTCCCAATGCCCTTTTGGGGAGAAATCTCTGCTTTTAGTTATGGGACCCCAAGAGTGTGAACAGACAAGTTTGTGTCGGCTCTTAAACTGCTTACTTTTATATTGTATTACCTGTTTCTTTTTTCTTTTTAAACTAAAATAGTTATTGCAACAGAGGCTACTCTTGGGTTTTTAAGGAAGAATGTAGTTTAGACGCTTAAAAATGTCTTTGTTTAAAAAAAAATTGTAAGTGCGCTGTAAAAGCATCACCTGCAATAACCTCATCATAACTCTCCCTTTTTGGAGACCTAGGATTTAGTGTGGGCTCTTCTCAGACCTCAGAGATCCAGTTAAAAAATACGTAGTCCCTATCTAAATAAAATTGGTCTCCTTGTACAATCCTATGATAAATTTCTATAATTTTATGTTTGATTTGGTATGCATCTTTAATCTCCCTCTAGCACCACCAGACTTTCTCTCTCTACCTTACGATGTAAATTTTGCTATTTGATTTTCACCTCAGTTGTTTCCTTCAATAGTAAAATTTAAGGCTATTTAGCTGACAACTGTCTAGGGTTGTGAAACAGGTTATCAAGAATCTGAAAGTCTAAGACAGAGGAAAAAAAACAGTTTTTATAAATCTGTAAGATATATTTTTATAGGCATGCCTAATACATCTATGTATTCATGTGCTGTGTATGAGTGTTTCACTACTGACAATATATAATAGAGCTCTAATTAATTGGCTTAAGAAAATAAAAGTGCTTGAATCAAATACACTATCAGGAAAAAAGAAAAGACTAGTCAAATGCTTTTTCAAGTTTACATAACTTAATTTAAATCTTTAATAAATAAGTTTGTTTTAAGATTGTTGGTAAAGTAATATTAGAAATGTCTTAAGAATTGCCAGCATACATTTTTGTTTGCATTTATTAATCAAGCAATTTCATACTTATCCCTGACAAATACTATTAGCTGTCAAAATTTGGTATAGGGGCTACAAAACTATAAACCCAACCAAAACAGAATAATCTTCGCTTATGTAATTTTTAATAAGGAAGACATTGATACTGGTTTTATCAAAATAGCTACATCTTGAATTCTTCAGTAAAATTACCCTAACTTCTAATCTTGTGGCTTTAGGCAATTCAGTCCACAAACAGTAGGGAGGTTTGCTTGGGAAAGGACAGTTACTGTCTTTGCTTCAAAGCTAAACTATAAACTAAGTTTCTCCCAAAGTTAGTTTAGCCTATGCTCAGGAATGAACAAGAACAGCTTGGAGGTAAGAAGCAAAATGCAGTCAGTTAGGTTAGAACTTTTTCACTGTTTCAGTTATAATTTTGCAATGGTGGTTTCATAACTTTAAACAATAACGATCATAGTCTCCATAAATAATCTAGGTAAACAATTAAAATAAAATAGGTAAATGTAATGGGATAAATACTTGTCAACAAACTTGTCACAATTTAGAGTCTAAAGTTATATTAAATTAAATAATAGATATTTCATTATTTGGGTATTTTCCAATTAAGATAAATGAAGGAGAACTTTTTTTTTTTTATACTTTAAGTTCTAGGGTACATGTGCACAACGTGCAGGTTTGTTACATATCTTGCCAGAAAAAAAAAAAGTGTCCTTTTTAAAAAAGGTGAACAATTTTTGTCTAATTCAAAGCTTATTTAAAGGTTACATATAAAACAAGGTAAAAGGGACCAAGAAATAAGAGAGGTGTAAAGAAAGCTATCAAAATAAAGAGGGTTGTTTTTAGTTAAATAAACAAATAAATAAAAAGAAATCATTTTATATGAGAAAGAATCTTGCATGGTAGATTTAGTCCTAGAATAAAATGACTGGTTGTTTAAGAAAGAGGGATGTTTAGGCCGGGCGCTGTGGCTCAAGTGCCTGTAGTCCCAGCTGCTCAGGAGGCTGAGGCAGGAGAATTGCTTGAACCTGGGAGGCAGAGGTTGCAGGAAGCCAAGATTACACCATTGCACTCCAGCCTGGGCGACAGAGCGAGACTCTGTTTCAAAAAAAAAATTTAAAGAAAGAGGGGTGTTTAGAACACACCAGAAAGTCCAAGTCATGAACAGTCTGTGTAAGTCACAACAAGAAGATTTATTTCCCAAAAAAAGAAAAAAAAAAAAAAAGAAAGAGGCCAGGCAAGTGGCTCATGCCTGTAATCCCAGCACTTCGGGAGGCCAAGGTAGGCAGATCACCTGAGGTCAGGAGTTGGAGACCAGCCTGGCCAATATGGCAAAACCCTGTCTCTATTAAAAATACAAAAATTAGCCAGGCATGGTGGTGCACACCTGTCATCCCACCTATTCAGGAGGCTGAGGCAGGAGAATCACTTGAACCTGGGAGGCAGATGTTGCAGTTGCAGTGAGCTGAGATCACATCACTGCACTTCAGCCTGGGCGACAGAACGACACTCTGTCAAAAAACAAACAAACAAACAAACAAAAAACCTTTTATATGATCAAGTTGTCTGTAATTAAAAAGAAATTATAGTGATCTTTCTAGAGATTGGGCTTGATGCAAAAAACAACACTTATATATTAAATAATTGCTTCGAACAATGAAATTTTCCTAAGGGATTGATTTACTCTTAATAGATTATAATATATTTTAATTTTTTTAACCCAAAGTTCAACTTTTATTGCACCTCACCATTTTTTTCTTTTCTCTCCCTTCTGAAATAGTAATGCCCTCCTTCAATTCATTTTCAGCTCATATATGTTTTTTTCAAGTTCTCTTTGTTGAGGTCTGATGCTAACAATATTTTCTTAAGGTCTAAACAAAATGTTTTCTTCCAACGTAATATTCAGTGCAGTGCAGAAGGTGTTTTCTTTTGCCTTTTGGTAACTGGCCTAACAGATTTTACGATTTATTGAAACAATTCCTATGCCATTATTACTAAGTTTTGCTTAGGAAAAAACTGAGATTAAAACAACTTTTTAAATTAAATTTATTACATCCATATATCTTTCTGTATGTGCTTTTACGGTCCTTGTGACATTGATTTATAAGACCTTGACTCCTGGTCTAAAAAGGACACCAAGTCCCGCTAAATCTTAAAAACTGACAGCAATTAAAGCCTCATCTTCAGGCCTGGTAAAAGATGCCAATCAAAATAAACTACATTTCAAACTACAGAAATGAAAGCTATTCAACTCCTCAAGACCAAGGGACTATCAAGGAAGAGGTGGGCATGTGAGATTGTATGGGCTGATTTTGAGAGATAAAATAGTTCAGTTTCTTTAATGTCAAAGGCACACAAATGCAAGACCAGCATATAGGCCCCTGTGTCAGATTAACAAGGTTTTCTTAAAGCATTGACTGACTCCCTAATAAAGGTTATAAATGGTATAAAAAGCTTATGGAAGTTATATCTTATGGTTAACATTAAAATTTTATAGATTGTTTATAAAATTTTGAAAAACAAATCTAATTGGCTTCATCCTGTTTTTATTAGGGCTTATTTGGAAAATTAAGTCTCCTCTCTGAAAGAAAGAAGGTTTTCACCCTTTTTTGAAATCCTTATGTTATCACTTCAGTTAAATGAATAACATATTTTACAATGACCTGTAATCTCATTTTGTAATATTGAGTGTTTAAACCTTTGATATTTGACAAACTTTCCAAAGTGAAATTATAAATTATGTCTTTTTCTGACCTAATGAATCCTTTAAGGTATAAAGTTCCCTAAAGTCCAAAAATGACAAATATGGGGTTTTTTTGGTATAAAAATTATACAGGAAACATTGTCAAATATGAAATGCTATTTGGTTTTCTTTGGGCTGTATTTGTATAAATATATTATCGATGTGTTCCAAAATTATGAAAAAATCCTATAATTCTGATAGGACTTAGTGTACGTTATCAGTAATAATTATAATTATGTTAAACTATTGTGTGCCACAGAGGTAACAAGTTTTCTTGTCAATTGCGTCTTTGACTATGACTACTCTAAAATTTTTTGTCATCCATGGACAATTGTTGTTTTGGTCCTCTTTAGAAGGCGGTTTTATAATCAGCTATAAAACTCTGAATAGGTGCTCCTCAATGCAAGTTTCTGATAACTTTGGAGGCTGTGACATCGGAATAGAGGAAAAACTTTCAGGACTCAAAGAGAGCTGAAATGTTCATGAATATCAAGCAAAACAAAAATTAACTGCATGGACTGAACTAATAGAAGACTGAAGTAATCTTTTTGACTTTTTACTTAAAATGTTGATGATCCTTTGTTCTGTTTTTTCAGTCAAAGAACCCTTTCTTTTGAGCTATTGACAGCTTTTAACAATTAAGTATACTCCTATGAACAAAATCTGGAACATATTTGTTTCTCTCTACCCGATTTCTCCAGAATTTGGAAGCTATTTGTGAATATTCTTAACTTATTGGCAATATAGCTATTGCATACGCAGAGTAAGAATCTGTTTTCATTTGTAACAGGACACAATTTGAGAATCTGGTTATTTTACCAAGGCTTTGACTTGAATGGTGTAACTTTCCTTTAAGGAACCAAACTTGACATACAGGGCCAATAAAAGCTCCTTGAGAAAACTGGCCCACACCTCATCTACACAGTCCCTGAACAGGGCTCCTGACCTGTAGTAAGTAGAGACTGTCATTTTCTGACAGGCTCAGGGCCCCAAGTTATCTTAAAGCCTCAAGAGGAGAATTCACACAATTCATGAATATTTGATGGTACAAATCCATGGCTGTGCTTGGCTTTAAAAAGTCTTATCTGAGATTCCTTCTATGAAAAAAAGTTCCATCAAAGCCAATTTTTAAAACCTATTGAAAAAATCATTATTCTTGCTGCACTTTATACAAATAATCTGGCCAAGTATAATAAACCAAATTGGTCCTATCATGATTTGTCTTTAGTAAAAATGCGAAACCAGGGAGAGAAAAATTATGTTTCAAAAACTATAGTACACCTGTTCTTAGATTCTAGTTTTGCTTGTTTTCAATTTTTATTATTTTCAACAGTTTGAACTGAATTCTAATTTTTTCTGGTTACTGGTCTCCAAAATAATGTTTTCAATACTTTTCTTCTTTCTTTTCCTTTTTTGCCACATTTTTCCTAATTTGAAATCACTGAAAACTAAGACGTGATTTTTTAAAGCCCTGCAAAATGAATCTGGACAACTTAATGTCAGAAGAAAGTAACAGCAACCTATTTACATACATAAGCCACTTTCATACCTGCCTACTGATGTATAGACTTCAGAGTAATGTGGTCTATATTGATTTTCCAGGATTGTTCTTTTGTTTGTTGTTGTTTTTCTCCCTTTTTCTCCTGGTTTTCTCTTCATAGAACATGAGAATTCTCAACCTGCTAAAAATGAGTTTTCTTAACTCAGGACCTACACATCTAGGAGTAAACCATCCTAACCGTGAATGATCAGAGAAAACCTGAGACCAGAGACTCACTTTCTTCTAAAATGCTTTCTCCAAAATATTTTTTAAAAAGAAAAGGGGGGAAATGTGAAAGGAAAATAAATCTTAGAGCCCCAAAAATCACTAAACTAAAGGGAAAAGTCAAGCTGAAAACTGTTTAGGGCAAGCTTGCCTCCCATTCGATTCAAAGTCATCCCTCCGCTCACTGAGATAAATGCATATCTGATTGCCTCCTTTGGAAAGGCTAATCAGAAACTCAAAAAAAATGCAACAATTTGTCTCTCACCTACCTGTGACCTGAAAGCACCCTCTGTGCTTGAGTGGTCCCACCTTTCCTGATGGAACCAATCAATTTATGTCTTACGTATATTGATTAATGGCTTATGTCTCCCTAAAATGTATAAAACTGGCCAGGTGTGGTGGCTTATGCCTGTAATCCCAGACTTTGGGAGGCTGAGGCGGGTGGATCACAAGGTCAGGAGTTCAAGATCAGCCTGGTAAAGATAGTGAAACCCTGTCTCTACTAAAGATACAAAAATTAGCCGGGCAAGTGGCGGGAGCCTGTAATCCAAGCTACTTGGGAGGCTGGGGCAGAGAACTGCTTGAACCTGGGAGGCGGAGGTTGTGGTGAACCAAGATTGCACCACTGCACTACAGCCTGGGCAACAGAGTGAGACTCTGTCTCAAAAAAAAAAAAAAAAAAAAAAAAAAGCTATGCCCCAACCACCTTGGACACATGTCATCAGGACCTCCTGAGGCTGTATCACAGGCACACATTTTCAACCTTTGCAAAATAAACTTTCTGAATTCACTGAGACCTGTCTCAGATTTTTGAGGTTGACACATGAAATCAGACATACCAGCAGAACAAAATAGAGCCCAGAACTAAACCAATACATTTATGGTCAATTGATTTTTGACAAAAGTGCCAAGAATACACAACGGGGAAAGGGCAGTCTCTTTAATACATGTTGCTGAGAAAACTGAATAACTACATACAGTAGAATGAAATCAGAACTTTGTCTCACACCATATCCAAACATCAACTCAAAATGTATTGCAAACTTAAATGTAAGACCTGAAACTAAAAAACTACTAAAAGAAAACTTAGGGGAAATGCTCCATGATATTGGCAAGGATTTTTTGGATATGACTCCAAAAGCACAGGTTACAAAAATATATAAATGGAATTACATCAAACTAAATAGCTTCTGCACAGGAAAACAAACAAACAAACAAACAAACAAACAATCAACAGAGTGAAGACATAACCAAAAGAATGGGAGAAAATATTTGTAAACCACATATCTGATAAGAGGTTAACATCCAAAGTATATAAGAAACTCAGGCTCATGCCTGTAAACCTAGCACTTTGGAAGGCTGAGGTGGGTGGATCACCTGAGGTCAGGAGTTCGAGACCAGCCAGGCTAACATGGTAAAACCCCATCTCTACTAAAAATACAAAAATTAGTGGGGCAAGGTGACATACACCTGTAGTCCCAGCTATTTGGGATGCTGAGGTACCAGAATCACTTGAACTCTGGAGGTGGAGGTTCTCAGTGAGGTGCCATCGTGCCTCTGCACTCCAGCCTGGGTGAGAGAGAAAGAAAAAAAAAAAAGAATATGACAAATAGCAGTTTCAGTATGGGAAAGACATATACTTTCTTATACTTTTGCCATTGTCCACTGCATGATTTATTCACATATTTTTGGAGTATAGGGAAGGCAGGAATCGGCTATTCTGAATAATGGAAACTGTGGCTAAGTATATAAAGACCAGGTAGCAGTTATTAGGTATTCTGATAATACTTTGACAACCTTGTTTGTCAGTTGGTATTAACTTGAATGTGTTCTTGTTTAGTTATTATTTAATTAGTGTCTTCTTATTTTCACTTCTGATTTCAACAAATACCTGGAAACTTATTCTGTATTTGGCACAGATCTATGCTGTGGAAGAACAATAAATATATTAGTGCTCTCAAAAACTTGCAATAAATGGGCCAGGTGCAGTGGTTCATGCCTGTAATCCTAGCACTTTGGGAGGCCAAGGCAGGCGGATAACTTGAGGTCAGGAGTTGAGATCACCCTGGCCAACATGGTGAAACCCCATCTCTACTAAAAATACAAAAATTAGCCAGGTGTGGTGGTGGGCGCCTGTAATCTCAACTACCCTTGAGGATGAGGCAGAAGAATCACTTGTGACTGGGAGGTGGAAGTTGCAGCGAACCAAGATGGCGCCAACACACTTCAGCTTGGGTAACAGAGCCAGACACCACTTAAAAGAAAAGGAAAAAACCTGCAATAAACACAGGATGATAGATGCAGGCTGGTAATTTGGGGATACTGTTGAAAACTAAAGAAATAAAGTGCTTGGGATCGTAGGATGTAAAAAATACTTCATGGAGAAAGTGGACCTCAAGAATGGCTGTGACTAGACCAGTAATTAAGGAAGCAGAGGCCTCCACATTTTATCCTCCTGCACTCACTCTTCGGTAATAAGGGGACAGAAAAGGAGTGGCATGAAAGGAAGTCTTTTTTCATCCTACTTCTAGGGAACCTGCCCCAAGAAAACTTTGGTTAGCAGCTTCTATAAATCATTGTGAATCTTGTGATCCATAACATGCAGAAGAAATTCCTCTGTTTACATTTTTAAGTCTCATAGTATTCCATCCTGCAGATACACCAAATTTTATTTTGTGGTCCCTGGAGCACCCAAGGGTGGTTTCCACCCTTTTGAATTTACAGTGCTGCAGGGAATGCTCTAGTATCTGTATCCTGTAAAAGTTGTGAAAGCATTTCCAAGGGTAAATTTCTAGCAGTGGGAATGATTGTTCAAGGGATAGATTATGCCAAATTATTTTCAAAGGAGGCTGCACCAATTTATATTCCCTCCACCAGTACACAATGGCCTGTTTTCCTACATGGTCACCAGCTCTGACTGTCAAACGTTAATCTTTTGCTTATCTCATATATGTAGGTGGCATCTTCTTATAGTTTGGATTTGCATTTCTTAAAATGTGAGTATGACTGACCACCTTTCCGGGACTAATTGGCTGTATTTACTTTTCTATCCTCTGGCCAAGCTAAGTGTTAAGAATCCAGGGAAGATACAATTTTGAGTCATCAGCATATACATAAAGATGGTATTTAAAGTCATAAAAGTGAATGAGATCCCCAAAGGAGTGAGTATGATTAAGCGGCCCTGAGGGAACTCCTATATCAGAAAGTCAGGGAAATGGGAGGAACCAGAAAAGAGACTACGAAGAGTAGTCAGTGAGCTGGGGAGAAAATGAAGGAAGTGTGATGTCCCAAAAGCCAAGTAAAGAAAGTTTATCAGCTGGGCACAGTGGCTCATGCTTGTAATCCCAGCACTTTGAGAGGCCAAGGTGGGTGGATCACTAGAGGTCAGGAGTTCGAGACCAGCCTAGGAAACATAGTGAAACCCCGTCTCTACTAAAAATACAAAAATTAGCTGGGCATGGTGGCACTCACCTGTAACCCCAGCTTCTCAGGAGGCTGAGGCAGGAAAATCGCTTGGACCCAGGAGGCAGAGGCTGCAGTGAGCCAGGATTGGACCACTGCATTGCAGTCTGGGCAACAGGCAACAGAGTGAGGCTCCGTTTCAAAAAGAAAAACAGAAAGAGAAAAAAAAAAGTTTATCTAGGAGAAAGCAGTGACTGGCTAGTTCAAATGCTACTGATAGGACAAATAAGAAGAGGCCAGGAAATGGCAATTGAAGAGCAAGGTGAAGGTCATTGGTGGCCTGACAAGAGTAGTTTCAGTGGAGCGGTGTCAGTGAAATGCTAAGTGGAGTGGATTCAAAGGGTGGGAGAACTTTGAAGATGCAAATCCAAGGAGGAAAGAATTACTGAAAGATGTCCCTCAGTAAGGATGGGATCCAGCGAACAACAGAAAGGGCTGGCGGTAGCTGGGTAGATGTGGGAGCCTAAGATTCTCTTCTGGTTGCTTCTGTTTCATCCCTATCAACCTGGCAATACCCTAATCTGAGAAAACTTTAAACCAGAAGGCACACTTGCTCTTGAGGCCGTTCAGCTGTAATAAACTTGCACAGGAGAGGTAGGTGGGAAGGGCCAGGGAACTTCCCCTAAGGTAGGAGACAGGTTCAATGCTGGGCATCAGCATCTGCACGACAATGGTGCCATTCTGCAGACGGAAGAATGCAGGAGAAACATCACTACAGTTTCATTTCCATTTGTTCCTAGATTAAGTCTTACAGTCACAAATCTTTTTTCTTTTTTCTTTTTTTTTCTTTTTTTTTTTTTTTTTTTTGAGGCAGGGTCTCATTGTCGCCGAGGCTAAAGTGCAGAGGCAGGACCACAGCTCATTGTAGCCTCAACCTCCTCAGCTCAAGCTATTCTCCCACCTCAGCCTCCCGAGCAGATGGGACCACAGGCACACACCACTACACTCAGCTAATTTTCAAATTTTTTGTAGATATGGGGTCTCGCCATGTTGCCCAGCCTGGTCTCAAACTCCTAGCCTAAAGCAATCTGACTGCCTCAGCCTCCCAAAGTGCTGAGGTTATAGGTATGAGCCATTGAGAACAGTGACTTACAAATCTTCTATTCGGACCTTGTTTCCTGCAAATTTAAAGATGTCCTCTAACTACTAGTGTTAATCTATCAAAATGGCAGTTTAAGTACTGTACTTAGCAAACTGAGGTCCATCTGGAATGAGTCTGTACATCTTGCCTCCTTAAAAATGCTACAGGAAGAATCATTCATCCACAAATATTAACTGTAACATCCTAAAGTTTCCAGACATTTAATTTGGAAGGAATTAAAGCTGTCAGGCAGGGTGTGCTGGCTCATGCCTATAATCCAAGCACTTTGGGAGGCTGAGGCAAGAGGATTTTTTGAGCCTGTGAGTTTGAGACCAGCCTAGGCAATATAGGGAGACCTCCTGTCTACAAAAAAAGAAGGCAAGAAATAACCAAGATCAGAGCAAAACTGAAGGAGATAGAGACACAAAAAAGCCTTCAAAAAAATCAATGAATCCAGGAGCTAGTTTTTTGAAAAGATCAACAAAATTGATAGACCACTAGCAAGACTAATAAAGAAGAGAAGAATCAAATAGATGCAATAAAAAATGATAAAGGGGATATCACCACTGATTCCACAGAAATACAAACTACCATCAGAGAATGCTATAAGCACCTCTATGCAAATAAACTAGAAAATCTACAAGAAATTGATAAATTCCTGGACACATACACCCTCCAAAGACTAAACCAGGAAGAAGTTGAATCCCTGAATAGACCAATAACAGGCTCTGATATTGAGGCAATAAATAATGGCCTACCAACCAAAAAAAGTTCAGGATCAGATGGATTTACAGCCTAATTCTACCATAGGTAAAAAGAGGAGCTGTTACCATTCCTTCTGAAACTATTCCAATCAATAGAAAAAGAGGGAATCCTCCCTAACTCATTTTATGAGGCCAGCATAATCCTGATACCAAAGCCTGGCAGAAACACAACAAAAAAAGAGAATTTTAGACCAATACCCCTGATGAACATCAATGCAAAAATCTTCACTGTAAAATAATGGCAAACTGAATCCGCCAGCATATCAAAAAGCTTATCCACTACAATCAAGTCGGCTTCATCCCTGGGATGCAAGGCTGGTTCAACAATCGCAAATCAATAAACACAATCCATCACATAAACAGAAACAATGACAAAAAACACATGATAATCTCAATAGATGCAGAAAAGGCCTTTGACAAAATTCAACAGTCCTTCATGCTAAAAACACTCAAAAAACTAGGGATTCGTGGAACGTATCTCAAAATAATAAGAGCTATTTATGAAGTTCTTATTATTTTATACAAACCCACAGCCAATATATTAAATGGGCAAAAACTGGAAGCATTTCCTTTGAAAACCAGCACAAGACAAGGATGCCCTCTCTCACCACTCCTATTCAACATAGTGTTGGACGTTCTGGCCAGGGCAATCAGCAAGAGAAAGAAATAAAGGGTATTCAATCAGGAAAAGAGGAAGTCAAATTGTCCCTGTTTGCAGATGACATGATTGAGTATTTAGAAAATCCCATCGTCTCAGCCCAAAATCTCCTTAAGCTGATAGGCAACTTCAGCAAAGTCTCAGGATACAAAATCAATGTGCAAAAATCACAAGCATTCCTATACACCAATAACAGACAAAAAGAGAGTCAAATCATGAGTGAACTTCCATTCACAATTGCTACACGGAGAATAAAATACCTAGGAATCCAACTAACAAGGGATTTGAAGGACCTCTTCAAGGAGAACTACAAACACTGCTCAACGAAACAAAAGAGGACACAAACAAACGGAAGAACATTCCATGCTCATGGATAGCAAGAATCAGTATTGTGAAAATAACCATACTGCCCAAGGTAATTTATAGATTCAATGCCATCCCCATCAAGCTACCAATGACTTTCTTCACAGAATTGGAAAAAAACTGCTTTAAAGTTCATATGGAACCAAATAAGAGCCCGCATAGCCAAGACAATCCTAAGCAAAAAGAACAAAGCTGGAGGCATCACACTACCTGACTTCAAATTATACTACAAGGTTACAGTAACAAAAACAGCATGGTACTTGTACCAAAGCAGGTATATAGAGCAATGGAACAGAACAGAGGCCTCAGAAATAATACCACACATCTATAACCATCTGATCTTTGACAAACCTGACAAAAACAAGAAATGGGGAAAGGATTCCCTATTTAATAAATGGTGCTGGGAAAACTGGCTAGCCATATGTAGAAAGCTGAAACTGGATCCCTTCCTTACACCTTATGCAAAAATTAATTCAAGATGGACTGGAGACTTAAATGTTAGAGCTAAAACCATAAAAACCCTAGAAGAAAACCTAGGCAATACCATTCAGGCCATAGGCATGGGCAAGGACTTCATGACTAAAACACCAAAAGCAATGCAACAAAAGCCAAAATAGACAAATGGGATCTAATAAAGAGTTTCTGCACAGCAAAAGAAACTACCATCAGAGTAAACAGGCAACCTAGAGAATGGAAGAAAATTTTTGCAATCTACCCATCTGACAAAGAGCTAATATCCGGAATCTACAAAGAACTTAAATAAATTTACAAGTAAAAAACAACCCCATCAAAAAGTGGGCAAAGGATATGAACAGACACTTCTCAAAACAGGGCATTTTTATGCAGCCAACAGACACATGAAAAATGCTCATCATCACTGGTCATTACAGAAATGCAAATCAAAACCACAATGAGATACCATCTCATGCCAGTTAGAATGGCAATCACTAAAAAGTCAGGAAACAACAGATGCTGGAGAGGATGTGGAGAAATATGAACACTTTTACACTGTTAGTGGGAGTGTAAATTAGTTCAACCATTGTGGAAGACAGTGTGGCGATTCCTCAAGGATCTAGAAACAGAAATACCATTTGACCCAGTGATCCCATTACTGGGTGGTATATACCCAAAGGATAATAAATCATGCTAGTATAAATACACACGCACATGTATGTTTATTGTGACACTATTCACAATAGCAAAGACTTGGAACCAACCCAAATGTCCATCAATGATTCACTGGATTAAGAAAATTGGTACATATATACTATGGAATACTATGCAGCCATAACAAAGAATGATTTCATGTCCTTTGCAGGGACATGCATGAAGCTGGAAACCATCATTCTCAGCAAACTATCACAAGGATAGAAAACCAAATACCACATGTTCTCACTCATAGGTGGGAACTGAAAAAAGAGAACACCTGGACACAGGGCGGGGAACATCACACACCAGGGCCTGTCGCGGGATGGGGGTCTGGGGGAGGGATAGCATTAGGAGAAATACTTACTGTAAATGACGAGTTGATGGGTGCAGCAAACCAACATGGCACATATATACCTATGTAACAAACCTGCACGTTGTGCACATGTACCCTAGAACTTAAAGTATAATAAAAAAAAAAAAAAGAAAGAAAAAAGAAAAGAAAACAGAGGTGAAAAGATCAGACCAGTGACATTTCTGCAAGAAGACCAATTCTGCCACAATTCCTTCCATCTATTAGTTACTATCTCACAATTATCTTGCCTTTTCTAATCAGCAGCAGGGTATTTGAGGCCCTTTCTTGAATACATTTATCATCTCCAATACTATGTGGAGAGAATCAATTTTATTTACTCAGCTAAGCCTACCACGATCTCATTTGTAATTAGAGAAGTATGTGTGAGGGAAAGGATTTGTTTTTGCTAAATTAGGTCCAATGTTCCCATCCTTGGCGTGTCTGGTGTGTTTATAACATGCTCTCCACGGCTGGCAGTAGGTGGACTCAGGGTGCCCAACAACGTTCTTCCCTAAATCAAAGTTCATCATGATTTTTCCTAACTAAGTTGCTTCAGGAAGTGTCCCAGCTGTCCCCAGCCTGTCCAAGGAGTTCCCTGCTGGAGAATGTTCCCAGTCCACTAGAGCTGAACCTGAAATTGATTTAGCCTAACTCTAGTAAGATCTGCAGACAAGGAAGAAACCAGGAAATGGTGGAAGAAACCAGGAAATGGTGAAAGACACCATGGCACCTCAAAAGTGACAAAACATTGAGAAGCAATATCCATCGTAATTCTCCACCTCTGTCCAAATGGGCACTTCCTGGGGAACCAAGAATGCACTTTTGATCAGCAAAAGGGTATCTTAGGAAGCACATTCACTGCCCATTCCTCACCCAACCCATGGCAGTTCCAGGCTTCACCTTGAACGGGCATCTCTCCTTCTCCTAATGGCAAACTCAAGAGCTCCAAAGAGCAAATACGTTTCCAGGTCAGGAATGACCCACAATATAACTCAATCTGTGTTATAACTCCCCTCTTTCTAACCTGTTTAACTTCCCAGTACAGAGCAGTCAGCTGTGCTCAGGAACCATGTCTCCCATGGGTCTTTATTTGTGGAATATGACAAGAAGGAAAAAACGGGACACACAATTTCAGGTGTCACAAGGGAGAGGATGATCCAGCAGCACTTTTCCCCCCCTCTTCCTGTTAAAGTCCTACCTGACAGCCTACCCCATGGAGAAGCTTCATGGGAATTAATATATTCCAGATATTCTTAGGAAAATGAAATATTGAAGAATGGCTTCCTAAGCCAATAATGGTGGTATATTTGAAAAACAGACCAGAGTGCCATGTTCAAAAGCCTAAAATCATAAAAGGTATTATGAATGGATGGATGGGGAACCTCTACAAGCAGACTTCATTGATGTCACTGTAAACGATGAATGCTGTCACTCTTTTTTATATATAACAAGAAGATATGCTGCTGCATCCAGACCTCATTGTAGAAGCTGTCAGCCTCACTGAAATGGCATTGCATAAGCTATTTATGATGATATGAGGGAAAATACAAGGTTAACAGATCTTTATCTGCTATCTATGGAAATGTGCTTCCACACAAAGGCAGTACATGAAATAACCTTCCAGATAACCCATGACACTGGGGGAACTGTAAAGTGAGATTAACTAGCAGAGACAAATCTGCATTCAAATTATGTTTGTGCTCAACCCTGATGCCTCAGCCTCATGAACACACAGTTGTTTTTCTAGCTTTCTCTATGTAAAATCCCACTCCTAATTTTACAGCACTCATTGGTGTGACAGATTCACAAATGATCCAACAAAAAATTCATGCCTCACCTTCCTGAAGATAGAGGGGCTGCTAGGAACAGCTGTCCAGCCACAAATGACATCTCCCAGCCACCCTTGCCTTTGTCATGGCCAAACCATAGGCTACAAGTGGAGGAGAGGTGGTCATGACCAGGCCAGGGTTCTTCAAAATCATGTGTGCTTCCCCGACGATCTCTCCAGGTTTCCAGTGCCCGGGGGGAAGAGGATTCCCAGGCTCTAGGAGATGGTAAAGCTATGACAAGAAAATCCCTGGGCCCTGCATCACCCCATGGAGAAATGACACCACCAACCCTGGACCAACCCACATCGCACTTTATATGAGAAGTGAACTTGTATTTCACTGCCCAGCCAACTAAAATTTGCAGTGTGTTACAACAGTTAGTGTTATGTTTCCTAGTTGATATGGTTTGGCTCTGTGTCCCCACTCAAATTTCACGTCGAATTGTAATCTCCAGTGTTGGAGGAGGGGCCTGGTGGGAGATGATTGAATCATGGGGGCAGACGTCCCCCTTGCTGTTCTCAAGATAGAGTTCTCATAAGATCTGGTTGTTTGAAAGTGTGTAGCACCTCCCCTCCTCCTCTCTCCTGCCAGCCATGTGAAGATATGTTTGCTTTCTCTTCACCTTCCACCATGATTGTTATAAGTTTCCTGAGGCCTCCCCAAAAGCAGAAGCCTGTATAGGTCAAAGAACCATGAGCCAATTAAACCTCTTTTCTTTGTAAATTAAAAAAAAAAAAAAAAATTAGCCAAGTGTGCTGCCACATGCTGGTGGTAGGACCACTTGAGCCCAGGAGACAGAGGTTGCAGTGAGCTGAGATTGCACCACTGCCCTCCAGCCTGGGCAACAGAACGAGATCCCGTCTCAAATAATATTAATTAAGAAAATAAAGCTGGCCGGGTGCAGTGGCTCACGCCCGTAATCCCAGCACTTTGGGAGGCCAAGGCAGGCGGATCAACTGAGGTCAGGGGTTTAAGACCAGCCTGGCCAACATGACGAAACCCCATCTCTACTAAAAATATGAAAATTAGCCAGGCATGGTGGCATGCACCTTTAATCCCAGCTACTAGAGACTGGGGCAGGAGAATCGCTTGAAGCTGGGAACCGAGATCATGCCACTGCACTCCAGTCTGGGCAACAGAGTGAGACTCTGTCTCAATCAATCAATCAATCAATCAAGGTGTCAGCCAGGCACAGAAGCTCATGCCCATAATCCCAGAACTTTGGGAGGCGGAGGTGGGTGGATCACCTGAGGTCAGGAGTTTGAGACCAGCCTGGCCAATAGAGCGAAACCCCGTCTCTATTAAAAATACAAAATTAGCCAGGCATAGTGGTGCATGCCTGTAGTCCCAGCTACTTGGGAGGTTGAGGCAGGAGAATTGTCTGAACCCAGGAGGTGGAGGATGCAGTGAGCTGAGATCATGCCATTGCCCTCCAGCCCGGGCAATAAGAGCGAAAATCCATCTCAAAAAAACAGTTAATAATAAAATTAAGCTGTCAGGTTTTACTGCATCTAGCCATTATTCAAGTAGCAAAGTTGCAAGGAGCTGACGACCCATGGGACATGACCAACTCAGCATTCCTCTGGAGGCTATATGATCAAACAGCAAACTGTTTATCATGAATGCAGGATGTGGGCAAATTCACACTGCCCTGCCACCAAAAGTTTTGCTGAAGGACATCACTTCCTGGTGCCAGGCTCCTTGAAGTTATCTATTGAGAAATCTAGTGCCTATTGTCCAAAGGATGCAGTTCGCAATCCTGCTGTGAACCAAATGGCCAACTATTACCCGACAGCCAAGCCCTTTCTCGCTATCTCTTTTGCCTAATATGGAGGGCTATGTAAAGCTCAGGCCCCTTGTCCACTAGAGGCAAGGTGCCCCCTGACCCCTTCTTTCAAATATACTTTTATCTCTTGTCTTTCATTCCCGTGTTCCCCTCCTTTGTTCAGTCCCCCTAGGTCCGTGCTGGTTATAGTGGAGCCTGGACAGGGACTGATAGCTGTAGGGTATCCTCTGTCCCTTTTCCTATCTATTGGGGAGGAGGCTTAGGTAAGACCTGTTTCCTCTTTGTTATTTTGGCCCAGCAATATTGGGGCTGAGAGAAGAGGAGGTGATAAGGGGATGACGTTTTCTCCTCCTTCCTCTTTTTAGGATCTTCTGTGTGTAACTGTGCCAGGGCTGCTCAAATTAAAGCCCGTAACATTAAAGACTTTATCAGGACCTGATGTCTTTGCGCCTGATGTTGTTTAAGGTTTCTCCCTACTTGTTCCCAGAGTTCTACGTCTAGCATTCCTTCCTCTGGGAACCATGGGCTTTGTACTCCATTATTGACCACACTAGTTTTTAATTCCTTCAAAAACTTAAATTCTTGTGGAGTGTGTTTATGAATAACCTACTGTGGATTATCTGGATCAGGCCTTACCGAAATAGGAAAAGCGCAAGGTCCTAAGGGCTCTCCAGCTATGACAGCAGAGCGTAAAATTCTTTGTATAGGGATTTTTGTTTCTACCACCGAAGGAGGCGGTACAGATGTTTCTGCAATTGGAGGAGGCAGTATAGGCCAATTTTTATCCTCCCTCTCCTGTTTTTTATTTTCAATTGGTGCTGTGGGTGGGACAACAGATTCAAATTTTTATGAACAGCAACAGAATAGGGTGATCTACACAAAGTTGGACAGGTCATGGAATGCCATTAGACAACGTGCCACAAAAGGAAATCTGTCAAACAACTCATCCACTTAAAAGGATTATACAGACTGCTCTGTCTCATCTAACCTTAGATTTGTGCCTAAATCAACAAACTCTGCATGCCAGTCAGAAAAAAAAAAGCTGCTCCAATCTTAAAAGCTTCGTGTGCCTATAGTTTTATGTAAAATTGATTCTCACATTTCAGGCAATTAAAAATAACTCCAATTAATGCATTCATAATTTTGGCTGATTGCTAATCTAAATGTCCACAATTGATAGGCTAGCCCTATACATCAACAAGGTAAGCATAGAAAGGAGTCATGGTTTTGAAGAATGCATATAGGTTTATTCTTCACCCCAGCAATGAGATGTCAACTGTGATTGTGCTCCATAAAATATAGAAACTGTAGGTAGTCTAACGCTGCAGAAGAAACTCCTATTAATATAAAGATAAACCAATTAATCTAACCTACTGAACATCAGTGATCTGTTAAGGGGTTCCACCAGCGAGGAGAGAGAGTGGCAATTTTTTTCTCTAAAGAGCTAAATAATGAATACTTTAGGATTTCCAGCCACGTGATCTCACTTGCAATTACTCTGCTTCTGTATGGCAAAAGCAGCCGCAGACGATACAGAAATGAATGAGTGTGCTGTGTTCTAATGCAACTATGGGCACTAAAATTTATTGATTTTCATATGTAACAAAATACTGTTATTTTTATTTTTTATCCATTTTTTAAAACCATTTACAAAGGTGAAAATCACCCTTAGCCAGGCTCCGTGGCTCACGCCTGTAATCCCAGCTCTTTGGAAGGCCAAGACTGGTGGATTACAAGGTCAGGAGTTCGAGACTAGCCTGGTCAACATGGTGAAACTCCGTCTCCACTAAAAATACAAAAATTAGCCCGGGGTGGTGACATGCGCCTGTAATCCCAGCTACTCAAGAGGCTGAAACAGGAGAATTGCTTGAACCCGGGAGGCGGAGGTTGCAGTGAGCGGAGATCACGCCACTGCACTCCAGCCTGGGTGACAGAGCAAGACTCCATCTCGAAAATAAAAATAAATTTAAAAATAAACCACTTAGCTAACTGGCTAAACAAAATCAGGTAATTGGCCTGTAGCTCTGTAATACCTGAAAGTCAATTTCTGGTCATTAAAGATGACCACATACCCAAATTACAGTAAAGTTACCCAAGAGAGACAAAGATTAGAGATTAGTGTCACGATCCCCGTTCTGCCAGCACTAGGAGGCAAGAGCTGCTACAACCCTTCCGCGGGTTTAACAGGCGGTCGACTTCCCTCAACCTCTTCTTGCTAAGCCTGAAAACAACCGAGTAAAAGGCATCCAAAAACCTGAGAACGCAAAGTTTCAGGAAAGCAATCAGGAAGGGCAAAACATGGGGCAGCCACTACACAGTCCCTTCGTCTTCGGGCACAGGTACTAAACGGGCTGTAAGAGACCCAAGTCACATCTTTCTTTCAAAAACGGGCTGGCACGGCCCCAAGCTGACAGGGATTCCACCCCGGTGAAGGCCGCAAACGGCGCGAGGTGGGAAGGCGCAGGCTCCACCTTCTGCCATCCCCGGATCGCCGACAGTGACCTGCACGCACAGCCAGGCTAGGACCGCGGGCGCTCACGGCCGACACGGGGCCCGCAGACGACTCCGCGCCGCCCGCCTGGCCACCCGGAGAGCCCGCTGCCTGGCGCCTGGCAGCGCGGACAACCTCCCTAGAGGCAGCGATGATGGTCCCTCGCGCCGGTGGGCCCAGGGAGGTAAGCAAAAAGCAGAAAGACACCAGGAAGAGGACCACGCTTCGGACCAACCCCAGTCACAGCCACTGAGAAGTCGCGAAACGCCGCCGCGCCCACGCACGCTTCCAGCACTCTTGAGAGACCGGACCCCGGGAGTCTGGGGGGATCTCACTTTTCTCGGCGGCGCAGGGAATGAACCGATCGCGGGAATTCCACCGCCGCCTGGAGAAGGTCTGGTGACCTCGCGGCTCCTCCCACGTTTCGCGGGGCAGCCCGCCTTGCGCATGTGCAGGCGGCGGCGGCGGGGCTACGGGTCGCGCGAGCGGCCGGCGCTATGGGGCTGAGCAGTGTGCGGGCCGTTTTCTTTGACTTGGATAACACTCTCATCGACACTGCCGGGGCGAGCAGAAGAGGCATGTTGGAGGTAACGTCCCCTCCCGTGGCGCTCCTCTGGGCGGCGTCAGTGCGGCCCCGCAGCGTCCTGCGCGCTCACCTCCCCGTGACCCCACTTCCACCCCGGCGCCGTGGGCCGCTCTTGCTGGTCGAGACCTCGGTAGCGTCCGGGTGCGGAGGTGGCTGGAGGTGCGCGGGCCCTGCGGGTCTGCTTTCCCTGACCTGGCGACCGCTGGCCACCCAACCTCGAGCCCCGGGGCGGCCGCTGGCGGGTGCCTCGGCGCTCGGGACGTGGAAGGGCTCCGTGACGGCTGCCACGGTGGCGGAGGTGCCCGTGGGCGTGGGAGGCGACAGCAAAGCCGCGAGACCAGGCGCTAGGCCCGCCCCCGGTCAGGGTGTCGGTGTGTGGGGTGCCGGGAGGAGACCTGATAGAGTTAGCCCCAGTGTTGCCCCAAGAAGGGACACGGCTGTCAGTACCGAGCCTGGACATAAGCCCTGCTTTAGAGAATTGTCCCCACAGAACTCCTTCTGGCCTCCGTGGCGGGGTGGTGGTCCCCGTGGCTTTCTGAGGTGACACAGCAAAAGCCCATGCTGCGAGGGCATGCCTTTCGCGAGGCGCTGCTCCGCGGCACCGCTCCTCTACACGCGCGGAGGCAGTTTCAGACCTTCCAGTGTTCCAGCCCGAGTCCACCCCGGCTTCCCTTTCTCTTTCTTCAGCATCAAGGGGAAAGCAAAGGATTTATCAGATGTGGAAAACCCACTTTCAAAAGCTAATTCGTCCAAACCTGAGCTCCCCGTCCTCTTCATGCTTCATCAGTTTTTCTTTTTAGCTGCATTCCACTCCTGCCGTATATTCATGTTTGCCCTATAGTTTTAAAAAAAGCTGTAAAAAGGATGCCTCCCTTTGGGCTGTTCTTCCTGCGCTAGATGTTACCTGTCTCTTTTGACAGCCATGTTTTCCCGGAGAAATCCGTACCCGTTATCTCCTTATCTCTACCTCCTATTTATTACTAAATCCATGGTAATGTTGCTTTATCTTCACCACTAGACTGAAATAGACTTGCTGGGTCACTAGGCAGTCCCAAATTGCCAGAATCCATGGACATTTTTAAAGTCTGTCTTCATGACTTTACTGAGGCATTCCCCGCTTTTAACTGCCCCTTCTATATAACATTGGCCTCCACCTCAGGGTTACCACCCTGTGCCATATTGCCTCCAGTATCTCTGGCTGCGGACGTTGCATATTTACCTGTGTGTTATTAGTAAGCTGAGCCCTGGGCATTCCAATTAAACTACTGCTTTAGGCCAATTCTTGCTGTAGTTCCAGAGTTTGGGTTTTAAAAATCAGACATTTGAATATGAATCACAGCTCTCCGAAAACCTAGCTGAAAGTGCCTCAAGGAATTAACCAGTCGGAGCCTTATATCTTCATAAAATGTGAATTGTATTAGTCCTCAATAAGCCTGTAATACTTGGGAAGCCCATGGGTGCAGTGTCCACTCAGCGAATTACAGCACCTTCCACCCTCGTATGCTGCCTGTCCACCACTGCACATTCCCCGTGCATGTCTCAGTTACAGCTGAACTCATCTCTCACCTAGACTGTTGCTGTGCGCTTGTCTCCAGGTTTACCACATCCAGTGTGTCCTCCACATTCTTGCCACAGCAATATTTTTAAAAGAAAGACTAAATCGTATGTCTCCCTGGTCTTTACACCCTCACTTATACTAGTGCTCTATTTTGTTCAGATATTTCTTAATGCATCTGTCAAAGGATATTACAATTAATTTTGAAAGTCAGGTGCCTACAACTAAATAGTGAGCTTCTTGGGAGGGAACAAGCTGTCTTAATTCTCCTCGTTTGACACATGGCAAATGTTAAATGCTGGATGGATGGATACAAGTTTTTACTTCGAGACTTGGTTCTATTACTGCCTCCTTTGTAATTAGCCTGTAATAATAAATTAGCAGGATAAGAAATTAGCCTAATAAATGAGCAGAATCGAACTGTGTGCTCTTGGCTATACAAGGAATACTTTATCACGTAAGGAAACAATAACATCCATAGATGTTGACCTGTTCAAAAGTAACATGCCAGCTTTCATAAATCATTGTAAATAATTTATGAATGGAGGAAGAGGGAAAAGTCCAGCCATTTATTGCCTTGGGCTTGGGGACAAGAGGTCAGATACTGACTGTATGTATCAACTTTAATTTTTTTTAATCACCTAGGGAAGTTATTTTTTTCCTCCCTCTTTAGACCTGTTTTTTTGTGGTAATTACTCAGGAACTTTTCTCCAGAAGCCTGGAGTTTCTCAGTGAACAAAGCAGAAGAGATTTTTGCATTTGTGAATTTACTTCTTAGTGGGTATGGCAATGAACATAATAAATATTTACAGATGTGGTTGAAAAAGCAGAGAGGGTAACAAATCAACATTTTAAATAGACTGGTCAGATTTGGCCTCATCGAGTAGGTGATGTTTGAGCACAGACTTGAAATAGAAATAACAGAAGGGCTGCTTGAATTGCTGGGCTGAGTGCAGGTCTCATTTTGTGAGTGTGTTTTTAAAGTATGAATAGTTTTATTTGGAATTCATCCCCTTCTGTCGTGCTGGATCCCTGTTGATTTCAGTAGGGATAGCACCATGTTCAAGAGGCTGAAGTTGAGACTCGAAGCCAGCAAATGAGAAAGGGTTTTTGCGGGAACTTATATACAAGATGGTCCATTGGCAGTGGGCTGGACAGAACTCTAGCCACTTGTAAAAAGAATGCAGTTTATATAGCATTTTCACTTAGCACCCTCCCTGCAGCAACCTCTTGGCCACCTTCGTTTAATGGAAAGAAAAAAAAAAAGGACCTCTATCCCCTCTGCAACCTGAGTTCCACAGAATGGGATGGGCCATGGTCCAGATCTTCCTCCTAAATAAGAAATTAATCTCTGGATTGGACACTCCTGAACTCCTTATCTTGGAACCCAAATACACATTCCTCATAGACCACAGAGTCATTCTAAGGTTGTGCGTAAGTTAGTGCTGTCAGGTGCACCTGCCATACACTTCATATCCAAATGATTAGTATTCAGAATACACTTTTCTTACAGTGTTGTAAAGTATTAGATGGTTCCCAAACTAAGCCCTCAAAAAGTCTTTTAAAATCAGTTAACTAAAGTATTGATGATACTAACTTTAGTTCTGGGTCTAGGGAGCAGACAGTAGAAGAATAGAGTTTCCTTTTTTGTATATGCTCAGAGCCTTAAGATAGAGTTTTGAAGTAAGTGAAGTTTGAGTTCATATTAGTCTACTAACTGATAGCCCATCTATCAGAGCAGGGCCCCTTTCTTCAGGCCAGCGAGCACCTGGTGGGCTCTTCATACCAAAATCTTTTTCAGCCCTGCCTTACCAGTCACACACAAAGTATCATCACACCTGCAAGTTAGAGAACTTTTTCCTTCACCTCCAGTTCAATCAGTACTCCCATTTTCAGTGCAGGTGTTAGGAGAGTTTGTAATAACGCGTACTAATTCAGGGTAGGTGTTAATTTCTGTTTGAACTAATAAATGAATGCTGATAAGCTTTTTTCCTAAAGATGTTAATATTGTTAAAATGCTACTTACTGTCCCACACCAACCTGTAATTACTTGCTGTGTAACAAAATGAGGAAGTTAATTGAAGGGATAGAATAGGAAGAGATTTTGAAACTTGGGAGTGGCATACCATGCCTTTACAAACATCTCCCTTTTAAGGTGAGCAAATCCTACTTTTTCAGAGCCCCCAGAATGTGCTTAATGAAGCACCAGTTGAAGTAACAGGAAATTGAGTCTGTATTGGGAGCTCTTTGTTTACTTGTTATGAGCCAGCCCCTATTTGAGCTCAAGCTCTGTGGAGTCCTAGAGGCGTGTGTCCTTGCACTGCTGTAGGGTTGCTGAAACTTTGGAGCTCCTGTCAGTCATAGCTTAAGAGTCCTTCAATTGATGTTGCTAGCAAAAATGGTGAGATAAACATGGAGATTGAAAATGTTTTATTAATAGAAATTTATAAAGCAAAATTTTACAGTGTTTTGCCTCTACCTAAAATTCCTAGGGCTGGTATATTTTTCTTGGGCAGATAAGATTTTTCTTAATGATTACATTTTCTTTTTTCTTTAAAAAAAATTTTTTTTTTCTGATATGGCCGAGTCTTCTGATACATTTTCCTATTAGCACAAATACCTCAAAAAAGATTTTCCTTTCAGCCAGGCACAGTGGCTCACACCTGTAATTCCCAGCACTTTGAAAGGCCAAGGCAGGAGGATTGCTTGAGGCCAGGAGTTAAAGACAATCCTGGGCAATACAGCCAGACCCCTGTCTCTACAAAAAAAACTTGTTAACTAGGTATGGTAGTGTGCACTTGTAGTCCTAGCTCCTCGGGGGACTGAAGGGAGATCAGCCCAGGAGTTTGAGGCCACAGTGAACTATAATCATTCCTCTACTGCACTCCATCCAGCCTCGTAACAGAGCGCGATCCTGTTTGGGGGGTGGGAGAAAGACCCTTTTCCTTTGTTGTGAATCTTTTACTCTGAGGGAAGAAAAAGAAGTGCGTTTTTCTCTCAGTAGGTGAGTTGAGTTTTTGGTGTGAGTAGCATACTGCTTATTCTCTAATCCTGTTACAACAGATATATTTTAGCCGTAGCTGGGTGCATTTCAAAGAGCCAGCATTGCCCCAGCCTGTTTGACTTTCCTCAGGTGCTTACCTGAACACAGGACTTCCAATGCAGGCAGTTTATGAGGTGATCCAAGATAGACGTTAAGGGGTCAGGGAGACAAGAAGGGGAAGGAGTTCAGTACAGGTTAGAGCAGCTTAATGAGCAGGTTACTGCTGTGAGCAGCTGGAGATCTCTGGGAGACAGTACACAGAACAGGGTTCAGTTGCGCTCCCCAAGGGCAAGGAAGCTGTGATATTTATTCACCAGTTTCTAACCTACATATGTTGAGGACTACCCCCAGGGCAATACTTTTTAGTCCCTTCCTATGTGTATAGATACCCTGTATGTGGCCAAGTAAAGCCCACAAGCAGAGAGGCCCACACTTGAGTGGGAAGCCACTGGCGAGTGAATATAGTGTGTGCCAAGGGGATTTAGGCAACACCTGCTATAGCATGGGGTTCAAGGCCCTTCACAAACTATCTGCAGACAGGTTCCCCAATTGCATCTCTTGGCATCCTCCCTCACATGCCTCCATTTGGGCTCAACTCAGCTTCTTGCTTTTTCCACAAAATTTTGAACTCTTGGCCTTTGTTCATGCTGTTCCTCTGTCTGGAATGATTTTCTTCTCTTCCCATACCCACTTTTTCTGCTTGTTCACTCCTTGGTCTCAATGTGACTTCCTATGCCAGCTACCCTGTGGAATGACTTCCGTATTATTCCCACAGCTTGTTCAAACTGTCATGGCATGCCCCCCCACCCCCCGCCCCATCATTTGTAGTGGTTGTATATTCCCCACCAGATAATGCCCCAAGGACAAAGGCCAGTCTCCAGCGCTTAAGACATAGTGCAAAGGCAAGCACGTGGGCTTTGGAAGTAAGCAGGTATGGATGCAGATCCCAGATGGGCAAGTTATTAAGAGTTCTGCACTTCCCTGCCTCGTTTGGAACATGGAACTGTCTTGCAGGATTGTAGAAAAGGTTAGAAATAATGTATGTAAGTATGTAGTACAATGCTTGCCACATTAGGGGTTTTAGGAAAAGTTAGAAGACAGTCCAAATGGATTAGTGTTATAAAAGCACACATAAAGAGCCTTGGGAATACGGGAGAGGGAGTATTTAACTCAAAAGTACAGAATTGGGGCCCGGCACAGTGGCTCGTGCCTGTATTCCCAACACTTTGACAGGCAGAGGCAGGAAGATCACTTGCGGTCAAGAGTTCGAGGCTAGCCTGGCCAACATGGTGAAACCCCGCCTCTACTAAAAATACAAAAATTAGCCAGGCTTGGTGGCGGTCACCTATAGTCCCAGCTATTCGGGAGGCTGAAGCAGGAGTATCACTTGAACCCAGGAGGCAGAGGTTGCAGTAAGCTGAGATTGTGCCAATGCACTCCAGTGTGGGCAAGAGAGGGAGCCTCTGTATCCAAAAACAAAAAGGTACAGAATTGGGCCAGACACAGTGGCTCACACCTGTAATCCCAGTAATTTGGAGGCCAAGGCGGGCAGATCACTTGAGGTCAGGAGTTCGAGACCAGCCTGGCCAACATGGTGAAACCCTGTCTCTACTAAAAATACAAAAATTAACCGGGCGTCGTGGCGGGCACCTGTAATCCCAGCTACACAGGAGGCTAAAGCAGGAGAATCCCTTGAGCCTGGGAGGTGGAGGTTACAGTGAGCTGAGCTGGTGCCATTGCACTTGAGCGTAAGCTACAGAATGAGACTCTGTCTCAAAAAAAATAAAAGTGTAGAATTCAATCCCATTATAGGTGATAGTCAATTTAGGTCTTCAAAATATGAAATGGATGTAGATGAGAAAAAATTAGATGAACTAGGTGTTTTTTTTTCTGATAATAGTCTAAATAGTGGTTGTCAGAAATTTTAAATGTTTTACCAAAAATAAGTACAAGGATTTTTTGTTTTGTTTTTGAGATGGGGTCTCGCTATGTTGCCGACACTGGTCCTGAACTCCTAGGCTCAAGTGATCCTGCCACCTCGGCCTTCCAAAGTGCTGGGATTACAGACATGAGCCACCACACCCGGCCCAATAAGCACAAGTTTTATTTTCATGTCTTCATGACCAGAATGAAAGATGTTGGACTCTAAACTACCAAACAAAGGATTGTTATTAGCTATATATGAAGAAGTTGGTTTTAAAAAATGAGTGAGTTCTAGAGAGATTGGGAGAGCCTCACTTTGTTGTCTCTAAAAATAAGGCCAATTCCCACCAGAAATAGCTGCTTTAAAGCAGAGGAGTGGAGTTGGAATCTCTCAGCCACTTGTAGGATCACAGCTTCCTAGGGCATGACTATTAAAGACATGCAATGTGTTAATGGAGTTATTTTCCATTATTTAGGTGATAAAACTCTTACAATCAAAATACCATTATAAAGAAGAGGCTGAAATCATCTGTGATAAAGTTCAAGTTAAACTCAGCAAGGAATGTTTTCATCCTTACAATACGTGCATTACTGATTTAAGGACTTCACATTGGGAAGAAGCAATCCAGGAAACAAAAGGTGGTGCAGCCAATAGAAAATTGGCTGAAGAATGTTATTTCCTTTGGAAATCTACACGTTTACAGCATATGACACTAGCAGAAGATGTCAAAGCCATGCTTACTGAACTTCGAAAGGAGGTCCGCCTACTTCTCTTAACGAATGGGGACAGACAGACCCAGAGAGAGAAGATTGAGGCTTGTGCCTGTCAGTCTTATTTTGATGCTGTTGTTGTAGGTGGAGAGCAGAGAGAGGAGAAACCAGCACCGTCCATATTTTATTACTGCTGCAATCTTCTTGGAGTACAACCTGGGGACTGTGTGATGGTCGGTGACACATTAGAAACCGACATCCAAGGAGGCCTCAATGCAGGATTGAAAGCAACAGTCTGGATCAATAAAAATGGAATAGTGCCACTGAAGTCCTCCCCAGTTCCACATTACATAGTTTCTTCTGTGCTAGAGTTACCTGCTCTCTTACAAAGTATAGACCGCAAAGTCAGTATGTCCACTTAAAGCACATAAAAGGGCATGATTATGAATGTTAGAGTCAATTTGCAGAGTATGAAATAAGAAAAGTTAAGTGGAGTCACTTACGATAATCCAGCTCTAAGAATAATTTTACTTATGATTTAATGGCCAATATTTTGAAGGTCTTCCCAACCCTATTGCTTCTAAGTTGTAACAACCAACCATTGAGTGGTACTTCTATCTAAAAATTCAGATTGCATTAATACAGGTCAGTAGTGTAGCCCAGAAAATTTGAGGAAATATATTATTTGTTAGTCCGTAACTGGAGCTTTTTAAAATTATGTTATTAATCTTTTAGTATCTTGGCTGCATAACGCCAAGCAGGATTGCTTTACATGTGGATGCACAAATGTAAGGTTTATCTTTTGGCTTAAAAATAGATATTCTAAAACAGATTTATCAAAGCAGCTGAATCTGGTTAATATGAAATAACTACTAAGTCACATGCAAATCAAAGTATTTTATAGTGAAATTATTTTGCATATTTTGAAAGCATAAACCATAGTTTTTGCCTACTTTGGATGTATACTTTTATGAATCTGATTTTTCTGTATGACATTTTTTTTTCAGAGGGCAGGGAGCAATTTTTCTATGGCATGTGACACCCGTTAGAAAAAGCTATTAAAATCAACACGTGGTGCTCCTTTACCATGACGTTTTCTCACCTGTGCACAATGAGCTGGTAGCTTCCTTGTAGTCTTCACCTCTCCAGGAAATGTTTTCACTATCTTTTCCTGGACACACAGTGGAGTTGAGGGAGCTAGACTGTTTTGCTATAGATAATTGCAAGGCACATGGCACTAAAAGTCATTTTTCTTTTGTGAATCCATAAGAGGAACATTTCCTCAGTGTAGCCTAGCCATGCAGCCCCAATCTGTTCCTTTTTTTTTTTTTTTTTTTATGAAATGGGATCTCTGTCACCCAGGTTGGAGTGCCGTGGCGCCATCTCAGCTGACTGCAACTTCTGCCTCCTGAGCTCAAGTGATCCTCCCACCTCAGCCTCCCAAGTAGCTGGGACTACAGGCACACACTACCACACCAGCTAATGTTTTGTTTTGTTTTTTTGTAGAGATGGATTTTGCTATGTTACCCAGGCTGATCTCAAATTCCTGGACTCAAGTGATCCTCCCACCTCAGCCTCTTAAAGTGCTGAGCTTACAGGCATGAGCCACTGTGTCCGGCCCCCTCATCTGATAGAAAATTAGATTTTGCTATGAGCCATTTCCAGCGTGCCAATTTAATACTCGTGTGACTCTTCTTAGAGTTACCATCTGCCTTAAATTTCCTCTGTTTTTCACATTCTTGGAAATACTGTTTTGCAAATTTCTATATCTAATTCAGGGTTTACTAGGAGCTTAATAATTAATGGCTACATAGCAAGGCATCATCTTGGAACCGGAGAATTTTCTCTATTAGGCTAGACAGTCTTGTGATTATACTAACCAAACCTGGAGTAAAGTGGTTGAAAAAAAGAAAGTATAAAGGAGTTTATTAAAGTGGTTAATATGATTTAGGTTGGTTTTTGATACGTTTTTTCTTCCAACTGTTATATAAGAAACTACTAATGTAAAATAGTAGGCTGTATGTTGGGATGTGTATAGCTATGTCTTCAAGACTAATACTCAGAATCAAATTGTAGATTGTACGTATCTGTGAGCCTATTTCTTTAGCCAGTTTTCTGTCTACTGCCAAGAAACAGGATTCTCTGCCTCATGCAAATGCCCTTTTGTGTTTACTTTTTGCTCTTGATTTTTAAAAATGTGATTGTGCCCTTGATTGTCCCAAAGTGCTATTGCTATAACAGTGAACATTTGTGAACAGACGATGTTTGTAGTTTCAAGTGCAGTACCCATATGACCTTGATCATATTTTAGCTATTTAAAAATTAAGTTGGAGGATTTTGGCAGAAGTCATGTGCATGATTGCTCTGATAGATTGGTTGGCGTGTGCTGCAGGGGGGTTGTCCTTTTAACTCTCACACAGGATGGATGTAGGCAGTGTCACATTCATTATGCTGAGAATGAAGGTTCATCACTCCTATATCGTGGTAGCAAATCTCAACAAGATAGCTTCTGGGATGTTGAGTGAGCAGTTCTCCAGCAGAAATGGTGTAGGAAGAGAAAATTGAATAATTGAATTTCCTTGTCTTCACAGTTTGTATTCTACAGAGTACAGTAATATATTACATTCCATTTGCACCCTTCCTTAGGGAAGAGCTTTGTGGTTATCTACCTTCTGAGTGGAATGTTACAGAAAATATTTTAAAATATTGGAATAAACCTATGATTTTATTAATAATATTTTTTGTTTTAGAATAATATTCCTTAAAATTGTAACAGTGATGTTTTGTCATCTTTATTTTTTTTCAAAGTTTCCCTGTAGTGACCTTCTCACACATAGCCAGAGGCCCTCCCTAACACTGTTTACAGAGGTGGGCCTAGAACAGACATGAATGGACACTGCACCTGGAATTCCAGCACCAGGTGGGGATGTTTGGTTCCATGTGCACCTCCACATACAAGGGCACAAACATCTCAGATCTGGGAGTTCCCGGGACCTAGTGGATGCTCAGTATTGTAGGAAAGCAGGTCTCTACCAGAGTACTTGGTTTATTGTTTTCAAAGTTCTTTGCAACCTTCAGTAAGAAACATTTTCTATCATAACCTCTTTAACACATTTATAGTGTTAGATAACATTATAAACATATAAAAATAAATATAAATATAACATTTATATAAAAATATTTAAATATAACATTTATATTTATAGTATAGCACAATATGTATATGGAATCTAGTTTTATATGTCTCATTTTCATAAAACATTCTTGTTAAGTATAGTGATCAGATATTTTTCATTCCATTCTTTTTTGAATTAGGGAATATATTCATTGTTGAACAAGTACTACTTGTTTTTTTGACACAAGTCAAAAAAAAATAAAAGGGTGAATGGTGAAAAGTCATTCTCCTCATCTCTTTGCTAGGGGCCCACAACCCACTTGCCCTAAAGGCCACTACTGTTTAGTTTTTGTTTTATTTTAAAAAATAGAGACAGGGTCTCACTATGTTGCCCAGGCTAGTCTCAAACTCCTGAGCTCAAGCAGTCCACCTGCCTTGGCCTCCAAAAATGCTAGGATTATAGGCGTGAGCCATGTCACTCAGCCAAGGCCACTGCTGTTACCAACTTCATGTACACTTGCATATAGAAGTATATAAGACTATATAGAATCAATTGAATTCAGGTAGATTTTTAATTTCTGTATTTCAATTTAGGAAACAGTGCTCTTGCTCAGATAATCTAAGAGTCATGCAGCTTGTGTTTAAGCCATTTGTGTTAGAAACATAATACCTTCATGGTCTCAGCCATGAGCAAGATCTCTGTAGTTCCATTGACTTTCGCATACCACCACCCTGGTGATTCCCTTTGCCTCTTATGTTAAATTTCCTATTTTCTGTGGCCTGTATATTCCTATTTTGACTTATTCCATCTTTTTGGTGGCATGCATCCTTGAATAGATTCCCTGTAAACATGTGTAGGAGGTAAAACTTTTGAGATCTGAAATGTCTGAAAATGTCTTTATTCTCTTCTCCCATCATTGATAGTTTTAACAGCGTGTATTTAGATAACATTTTTACTTGAAATTTTGAAGGCATTGGTCTGTGGTCTAGCAGCCATTTGTATGTGACCACTTTCTTTCTCTCTTGTAACTCTTAGAACCTTATTTTCCTCCAGTGGTCCATGATCACATGCCTTGGAGAGGGTGTTTCCATCCTCTGTGCTTGGCACGCTGAACCCTTTCAGTCAAAATCATATTTTCTTAGTCGTGGGGAATTTAATGACTTCATTTTTAATTGCCTCCCTTTTTTTGTGTGTGTGTGGTTTTTTTTGGTTTCTCTTACTGTTACTCAGATGTTGGAACTGCTTTACCGACCTTCCACTTTGTTTTATCTTTTCACTCCCATTTTTCCATCTCTGTTACTCTGCTTCTTCAACTTTACCTTCCAATCCTTCTTTTATTTTTTTCCTCTATTATCATACCTTTTAAAGATTTCCAAGAGCTTGATTTTCTTTTTTTTTTTTTTTTAGACAGGGTCTTTACTTGGTCACCCAGTGAGGAATGTGGTAGCACAGTCATGGCTTACTGCAGCGTTTAATTCCTGGGCTCAAGCGATTCTCCGACCTCAGCCTCCAGAGTAGCTGAGACTACAGGCACATGCTATGATACCCAACTAATTTTTTTGTATTTTTTGTAGAGAAAGGGTTTCACCATGTTGCCCAGGCTGGTCTCAAATTCCTGGCCTCAAGCAATTCACTCACCTGGGCCTCCCAAAAGTGCTAAAATTACAGACATGAGCCACCATGCCCAGCCCCAGTGCATTTTTCAATCACTTGAGTTCAGGTGTTCATGACCAGCCTGGCCAACATGGTGAAACCCCATCTACTGAAAACACAAAAATTAGCTGAGCATGGTGGCACACACCTTAAGTCCCAGCTACTTGGGAGGCTAAGGCAGGAGAATCACTTGAAGACAGGAGGCAGAGGTTGCAGTGGGCCGAGATCACGCCACTGCACTCCAGCCTAGGCAACATAGTGAGACTCAGTCTTTAAAAAAAAAAAAAAAAAAAAAAAAAAAAAGGCTTTAGTTTTATTTTAAGGAAAAAAAAAACAAAAGAACAACAAGAAATATATATATATAGTATATAATAATTAGCTGCCACGAAGTAGGTGGCAGGGCCTTAACCATATGTGTGTTGTGAGGCCCAAGGACCTCCTGAGATCTTTTTTTTTTTTTGAGAGGGAATCTCGCTCTGTCGCCAGGCTGGAGTGCAGTGGCGCAGTCTTGGCTCACTGCAGCCTCCACCTACCAGGTTCAAACGATTCTCCTGCCTCAGCCTCCCAAGTAGCTGGGACTACAGGCGTGCACCACCACGCCCAGCTAATTTTTGTGTTTTTAATAGAGACAAGGTTTCACCATGTTGGCCAGGATGATCTCGATCTCTTGACCTCGTGATCCACCTGCCTCAGCCTCCCAAAGTGCTGAGATTACAGGCGTGAGCCACCACGCCTGGCCCCAAGAGCTTTTTTTAAAAAATTTCTAAACATTCTGGGATTTTTTTGTTTGTTTTTTGTTTTGTTTTTGAGTGGAGTATCATCTCTGGGAAAAAAAAAATTAAGTTTTAAAAGAATCCACAGCATATATACCATTCTAAGTTTCCCTAATCTGTTTATTTGGGTTTATTTGTTCATACTAGAGGCTTTCCTCAAGTGCCCATTAACCCTTGGTTATTTATGATAAAGAGAGGAGAGATGGAAATGCTGATTGGAAGTTCCACACAAATGCATGGGCCTTCTCAAATCAGAGGTTCTTTTATTGTGGGGTATCTGGATGGGCTGTTAGTTGAGGGATCCCTGAGGTCAGTGTGTTAAAGTCTTTTCACTTGGTTAGTCTGCTTTCCTAGAGATGAATCTTCAGACTGGAGAGTAGAGGTCTGATGTCAATATTAGGAGCTGAGTGGGAAGGGTGTGTGTGCATATAGTCACCTGCTCTCTGTTTCTGGTTGCACCTGAGTCCAGCTGTGCTTGGTATTCCCCAGGCTAGAGACCCCTCTGTCTTACCCTCCACAGAGAAGCATCCCAAAGTCTGCTGAGAGAGAACAAGTTGGAGTGAGGACAGGGATCTAGGGGTTCGTTTGTACCTTGAGCACCTTTTTACCCCAGCCTCCTTAATTCAGCTGCTTCTTTCCTCTCCTTCAGGACCGCAGCATCTGGGGATGTCAGTGCCCGCATCTTCGGAGGAGTCTGCTGCGTACCTCATTATTTCTCAACCTTCCCCATTGCTGGTCAGGACTCGCTTTCTTTAGTCTACCAGATCCTTTGCCACTTGTCCATATGCTTTGCAGCTTCCAAACTTGTGTTGTGGTTGATGCCTGTCTTCCTGGTTCTTGTGGGTTTGTGTGTGTATGCTTGTGTGTGTGAATTCCTTTACTGTAGTTTTAGCTGAGTTTGGGGTACAAGCTATCAGATGTGTATTCCCATCTCCCATCTTGATGTGGAAGTTCTTTTTCCACTTTGTGTTCAATGTTGGTCAAGACCCACGAAACTGACCCCATGCCCGATAGTCACTACTCACAGGTCAAAAATGCTCATTTGAGGTGGAGATTTACAGCATGCCTGCAGCTTTTTTCTTCTTTTAATTTATTGTTTTGAATTACCTAGTTTCCTTTTTCTCTGTGTCCTTGTATGTGACACTCTTTGACACAACTCTTATTGTGATGGGAGTCTCCTTGTTGTCCTGTGTTTGTGAACTTTTGCCATTGCTTGGACATAGATGTTTATTGACATGCTTGCACAGTCTGACTGGGTCTTTGGCCAACATCAGCAACCCTATTCCCAAATCACTTCTAAAACAGTTACACTCTCTTAGATTTCTTTAAAATTAAAATCCTTCTTACTGGGATACATTAGATTTGTACTTTGTTTCTTTTTTTCTTAGATTTAGACTTTTAAAAAATTAACTTATTCCTAGCAATAGGACTAAAATTTAGCCAGATAAAACCATAAATTTTTTAAACCAGTCTTCGTTCATATATGATAATACAGTTATTTCCAGTGGATTTCTTAGAAGATGTCATTGTGATCAACCTGACCTTCAGATAAGATCTTCAGGCTGGGTGCGGTGGCTCATGCCTGTAATCTCAGCACTTTGGGACGCCAAGGTGGGAGTATTGCTTGAGCCCAGGAGTTCAAGACCAGCCTAGGCAACAAGGAGAGATACTGTGTCTACACAAAATTTAAAAAAGCCACATGGTGACGTGTGCCTGTGGTCCCAGCTATACAGGAGCTTGAGGCAGGAAGATTGCTTGAGCCCAGGAGGTCGAGGCTGCAGTGAGCTGTGTTTCCACTACTGTATACTGTGTTTTTGTCAGTGTCTGCCTGGGTGACAGAGCAAGATTCTGTCTTTAAAAAAAAAAAGATTTCCAATACTCAATTTTTTTTTTTTTTTTTTTCCAGACAGAGTCATGCTCTGTCGCCCAAGCGGGAGTACAGTGGTGCAATCTTGGCTTACTAACCTCTGCCTCTCTGGTTCAAACAAGTCTCCTGCCTCAGTCTCCAAAGTAGCTGGGATTACAGGTGCCTGCCACCACGCCTGGCTAATTTTTCTATTTTTAGTAAAGACGGGGTTTCCCCATGTTGGCCAGGCTGGTCTCGAATTCCTGACCTCAAGTGATCCATCCGCCTTGGCTTCCCAAAATGCTGGGATTACAGGTGCGAGCCACTGCGCCTGGCCAATACTCAAATTTTAGAAGTCATGGAAGATAACCAGGCATGGTGGCTCACACCTGTAATATCAGCACTTTGGGAGGCCAAGACAGGAAGATCACTGAAACCCAGGAGTTGAAGACCAACCTGGTCTTGACCACATCTCTATTTTTTAAACAAAATTAATAAAAAGTAAAATGTTTTAAAAAGTCACAGAAGATAAAGTGGTTTTAACCACCAGACAACTAAAGAAATAAAATAGTTCCTGTTTAAAATTACATTTTTTAATAATTTTTTTTTTTTTTTTGGGGGGACGGAGCCTCACTCTGTCGCCCAGGCTGGAGTGCAGTGGCCGGATCTCAGCTCGCTGCAAGCTCCGCCTCCCAGGTTCCTGCCATTCTCCTGCCTTAGCCTCCTGAGTACCTGGGACTACAGGCGCCGCCACCACGCCCGGCTAGTTTTTTTTGTATTTTTTTTAGTAGAGACGGGGTTTCACCGTGTTAGCCAGGATGGTCTCAATCTCCTGACCTTGTGATCCGCCCGTCTCGGCCTCCCAAAGTGCTAGGATTACAGGTTTGAGCCACCGTGCCCGGCCCATTTTTTAATTCTTAAAGGAGCTATATTGACCATTTTATTGAAGCTTAGAGGTTAAGCAAATCAGCCAATTTGGATTCTCAGATATGTGTCCTCAGCCCACTTGGCATCTCTGTGTAGATGTGTAATGGACATTACCAGAATAACTCCCCTCCAACCAAACTCCTGGATTTCTCTCACAAATCTGCTCTTCCTACTGTCTTCCACATCTCAGTAATGGCAATGCCACTTTTTTTTCAGGATATGGCTTTATCTTGCACTTAGGAATATTCCTGACCCATGGTTGGCACTCAGTGAATATCTGTTAAATGAAGCACTTATTGGCTATTTCTATGAAAATTAATTGAAATTAAACAAATTTTAGCAACAAAGGGTAACTCATCAACTCGTTTTTGTTAAAATTTTACTTTTCCTTCCTTTCACATGCAGAATTGTCCTTTGCACCATGATAAAGCAGAACGGGAATTCTGTGTTGAGGACTGCAGTGATGATGCTAGTTCACTTCCTGTAATGTGCCTTTTTCCAAGCAGCAGCTAATAACCTGTACCACACTTGAGCTGATACAGAAATGACAGTTGTCGGAATGGTCACAAATCTCCATTTATTTGACATATGTATTTAATGAAGAAAATCTTTCTAAAGTACATTTACTCCAGCAGCGACTGTCATTATGATGGAAAATATTCATAATATTCATGTTCTGTTCCTGTTTTTGTTTGTTTGTTTGTTTTGAGACAAGGTCTCATTTTGTCACCCTGGGGTGCAGTGGTATGAACATGGCTCACTGCAGCCTCGCCTCCCAGGCTCAAGCGATCCTTCCACTGCAGCTTTCCGAGTAGCTGGGACTACAGGTGAGCGCCACCACGCCCGGCTAATTTTTGTATTTTTTGTAGAGATGAGGTTTTGCCATGTTGACCAGGCTGGTCTCAAACTCCTGAGCTCAAGGGATCTGCCCACCTTGGCCTCCCAAAGGTGCTGGGATTACAGTTATGAGCCACCATACCCAGCCAGAAAATATTGTTAATACAGTTTGAAATATGCCTTTACTTGGAAGGGCTTTTTTTAAAAAAGGATGCTACAGGCTATTTACTGAATACAGTGCTGAAAGCTTCTATCACACAATGGAAAAAATGGCAAAAGTAGCTGGAGTCAGTAGAAGAGGGACTAGAAGACAGCAATAGAAAATCAATTACTTATTGGGTCGGGCACAGTGGCTCATGCCTGTAATCCCAGCACTTTGGGAGGCTGAGATGGGAGGATCACTTGAGTACAGGAGTTCGAGACCAACCTGGTCAACATAATGAGACCCCCATCTCTTTAAAAAGAAAGAGAGAGGGAGGGAGGGAGGGAGGGAAGGAAGGAAGGAAGGAAAGGAAGGAAAAGAAAACAAAAGAAAGAAAAAATCAATTACTTATTGTTTCAGTAATCTATTGCTGAAAAAAATACACCCCAAAATTCAGTGGATTAAAACAAAAAATCACTTACTGTGGCATCACCTGGAGTACTGGCTTGTCTGAACTATCCAAAATGGCCTCACTCACATGGCTGGCAGTTCATTCCGGCTGTTGACATGGGTCAATGTGGATGCTTGCACAGGATGACTATAACAACTGGACCACTCTCCATGTGGTCCCAGAGCCTGTCCATGGGACTGGCCTCTACATGGTGACTGGCCTCCAATAAGGAGCATTCCAAGTGGGCAACCCCCAGCATATAAATACTCTGAAGCCTCAGTTTGCATCATGCTTTCTAATATCTTAGCAAGAGCTACTCAAATTATTACACTTGTGAATGAGGTAGGTACTGTTTTGGTTATATAACTGGGCAGGGAACAGTCCCAAGAGAGACAGGAGGTGAGGTGAAGATAAGAAGGGAAATGTTCCCTCAAAGTGAACAAGCAAGAGGCATTCTGGTACATCCTGAGCTATCCCTTTATTATTTATTTATGTTTCCACTGATATTTATGATAACGAAATAAACCACTGAGCTCATTTTCTTGTCTAAAAGAACAGCTGCTACATTTGATGTACTCAACCACTAGCTCTACAGTTCAGTTACTTTTTTTTTTTGAGATGGAATCTCACCCTGTAACCCAGGGTGGAGTGCAGTGGTATCAACATGGGTCCAGGCAGCCTAGACCTCCCTGGCTCAAGTATCCTCCCACCTCAACCCCCCAAGAAGCTGGCACTACAGGTGTGCACCACTGCCTCTCACTGATTTTTGCATTTTTTGTAGAGACAGGGCTTTGCCATGTTGCCCAGGCTGATCTCAAACTCCTGGGCTTCAAACGATCCTCCTGCCTCCCTCCCAAAGTTCTGGGATTACAGGTGAAAGTGTGAGCTACTGAACCTGGCCTCCTTACTTCTTTTATTTTTATTTATCTTTTTTTTTTTTTTTTTTTTTTTGAGACGGAGTTTCACTGTGTTGCCAGGCTGCAGTGCAATGGCACAATCTTGATTCACTGCAACCTCTGCCTCCCAGGTTCAAGTGATTCTCCTGCCTCAGCCTCCCAAGTAGCTGGGACTACAGGCACCCGCCACCACGCCCAGCTAATTTTTGTATTTTTAGTAGAGATGGGCTTTCATCATGTTGGCCAGGATGGGTCTCAATCTCTTGACCTCATGATCCGCCCACCTCAGCCTCCCAAAGTGCTGGGATTACAGGAGTGAGCCACCATGCCCAGCCCTCATTGCTTCGTTTTATACTGGTGATTTTTTTTTTTTCAGTCGCTGCTAAATCAAGAAATCTAGGAAAAGTTATGGACCTTCTTCTGCCCAAAATTATTCAGATAACATTAAACATTTACATATTATTTTAGGGGTCCACCGAATCCCCCTTAACCCCACACCCCCACACAAGTCCATCCATAGACACCTCTATGAAATACAACCCTAGTTTATTCCTTGGTGTCTACCACCTTGTTATACTTGCCAAGTTCTTAATAATTAGGGATGTCTCTGTCATCTTTTTGTACATCTCCCAAGCTTGAAATATGTGCTTAAAAATGTAATAAATAATAAAATACACTTTGAAAACCACACAGACAGTGCTTTACTGAGTGTCCAACAGATGCCACTGAAATAAGATATTGATGCTGCTCCTCCAGAAACAGCTCTTTTGTTTCTGGGAATTCCTGGGCAAGCCCCTCCCTCTGGGAAGGATGAACACAGCTCAGATGCTCAGTGCATACTGAGGCCAGCATCCATCCAGGGTTTTTTTAATGTGTGTAGGTTTTTTGTTTATTTATTTTTTTGAGACAGAGTGTTGCTCTGTCACCCAGGCTGGAGTGCAATGGTGTGATCTCTGCTCATTGCAACCTCCGCCTCCTGGGTTCCAGCAATTCTCCTGCCTCAGCCTCCTGAGTAAAGTAGCTGGTATTATAAGTGCCTGCCACCACGCCCAGGTAATTTTGTATTTTTACTAGAGATGGGGTTTTACCATGTTTGCCAGGCTGGTCTCGAACTCCTGACCTCAAGTGATCTGCCCGCCTCAGCCTCCCAAAGTGCTGGGATTACAGGCGCGAGCCACTTCCCCTGGCTGAGTTTTTTTGACTAAAAATGTTAGTGTCCACAGTGTTTTTAACAGTTTTCTAAAACCTTCACTGCAATGAGGAAAGTGAAGCCCAGACTGGTGAAACAACTGGCACATGTTCCTGCCATGGTGGATCAGCACTGCCGGCCCTGCTCCCTCCTGGTCTGCCAAATGCTATGCTTGCTCTTGCCCATGGGAACTCCCTAGGCAGCATAGATAGTGTGGTAGGTATTTAAATTTTGAGGGTCACATTTGGAACACCAGATACAAAAACTAGAGAACAATGTACTAGAAACACGAGTGTAACCAGTGTGCTGAACAAGGATGCCATGAGGTGCGGTGGCTCACGCCTGTAATCCCAGCACTTTGGGAGGCACTTTGGCAGGTGCATCACCTGACGTCAGGAGTTTGAGACCAGCTTGGCCAACATGGTGAAACCTCATCTCTGCTAAAAATACAAAATTATGGGTGTGGTGGCACATGCCTATAATCCTAGCTACGCGAGAGGCTGGGGCAGGAGAATCACTTGAACCCGGGAGGCGGAGGTTGTAGTGAGCTGAGAACTTGCCACTGCACTCCAGCCTGGGTGACAGAGCAAGACTCTGTCTCTAAATAAATAAGCCACTGGAATTTAGTGGAAGTGAACTTTTCAGTCACCTGCTGTCCCTTTCACATCTACTCAGAGTGGGAAGTTTTCTCCTGGCAGTGGACTGAAGGGAGATGTGGACGCCAGCCTTTTCTGCTCAGTCCTAGGAAATCGTCCTGTGATGACTTGACATTACAAACACAACCCTGGTGTAGACTCATGGAGGGTTCAGCCCAGTGGGGGCGGTCACACTTCAGGCTTTGCTCCAAGAAGAACTGGCTGCACCTGTCTGCTCCCTCAAGGCCTGCCTGACGCAGCCACCCTGTAGGGTGTGGGATGGTTGGAGTCTTTCTACCCCACTCATCTCCTCTTTGCAAGTTGGGGGTGAGGTGGGAGTCTGGGCAGGAAAGTAAGTTCTCACTTGGGACTTCCTTACCAAAGCCTGGTTTTGTCCTGAGTTGGCTCCATATCCTCCAGGCCCAACCTTCCTACCCAGTGGGCACTTTCAGGGGCTCTTCTGTTTTTTTTTTTTTTTTTTTTTTTTTTTGGAAATGGGGTCTCACTATGTTGCCCAAGCTGGTCTTGAGCTCCTGGCCTCAAGTGATCCTCCTGTATTGGCTTCCCAAGGAGCTGGAAGTCTGTGCATGAGCCATTAGGCTTGGCTTCAGGGGCTCTTTAAAGACCTCTGGCAGACCCCCTCCAGCTGCAGCTTAGCTTGTGCCTCTTCTCCATGGGCTGTCTTCTGGCCCTAGGCCTCAGGCAGGACCCTCCACCACTGGTTCTCACCAGTGGACTCCCCTTTGCCTTCTGGAAGGAACCCCCGGAACTTTCATGCTTTCTGCAGGAAAGGCATGCCAACCTCTCTCTGGATTTCACCACTGGGTCGTCCCATTCTCTGGGTTTGGGTGAAGGAAGGAGATCCTGTCTCACCCCCTGAGGGAACAGCAGCCGCAGGCTGCAGTAGCTCACTCTCCAAAAAAATCCTGTAAATTCCCTTTCTCTTCCATCTGCACTTTCTCCACTGCAATATTCTTGAAATGGGTAAGGGACTTCAAAAGTCAGGAAGCAAGTTCTTGACTGATTAATTTGAAAACTCCAGCAAGTGTCACACTAACTTTGGTGCCTAATGTCTACTGGCTTAAGTCAAAGTTTGCATTCTGAGGCTGCGCCTGTGATCCACCAGAGCACATGTGTCCTGAATTGCAATTCCTTGCCATTCCTCAGTCAACCCTTTGTTTCAGAGGAGAAAAAGTTACAATTTTGATACCCTGGTACATAAGCAAGAAGGAATACAGTCCAATATAGATGCACACCTCCTGAAAGAAAGTCTCATAAGGGAGCTACTATGCGGTGGCTTGACTGGGGAATGTGAATCTAAGCTGAGGACTGAAGGAAGTGAAACATTTAATTGGGACAAAGAAGGCAGAGAATTCATTCAGTTCGACACAAGCATAGAGGGCCCCTCCTTAGTGCCAGGCGCTGAGTACCAAGCAACCAGGAGTTTACGATCTCCACAGAGAGGGATCTGAGTAGGGGGGTGAGAAGTGAAATTTGGACAGGTAGGATGGACCATCAAAAGTGGGCTGTGGACATAGGCCTGGAGTCAGAGCGCACTGTCCTCTGCATTTTAAGAAAGTGGGGAAACCTGTGTGCATGTGTTTGTGAGTCTGTGTGGAACGGGATGTGCAGTGTGGAGGTGTGTGAATAGTGAAGGCAAAGGAGGGTGTGTGGAGAGGTGTGTGTGACATAGTTGTGTGCATGTATGTAGGTATGTGGAGAGGTATGAGATTGTGTGTGTACATAGGTATGTGGAGAGCTGTGTGTGTGAGATGGTTGTGTGCGTGTATGCAGGTGTGTGGAGAGGCGTGTGTGTGAGATGGTTGTGTGTGTGTGTAGGTGTGTGGAGAGGTGTGTGAGATGGCTGTGTGCACGTATGTAGGTGCATGGAGAGGTGTGTGTGAGATGGCTGTGTGTATGTATGTAGGTGCATGGAGAGGTGTGTGTGAGATGGTTGTGTATGTGTGTGGAGAGGTGTGTGAGATGGTCATGTGTGTATGTAGGTGTGTGAAGTGTGTGTGAGATGGTTGTGTGCATGAATGTAGGTGTGTGGAGAGGTGTGTGTGAGATGGAGAGGTGTGCGTGTAGGTGTGTGGAGCGGTGTGTGTGAAATGGCTGTGTGCATGTATGTAGGTGTGTGGAGAGGTGTGTGAGATGGTCGTGTGTGTATGTAGGTGCGTGGAGAAGTGTGTATGTGAGATGGTTGTGTATGTAGGTGTGTGGGGAGGTGTGTGAGATGGTTGTGTGTGTGTATGTAGAAGTGTGGAGAGGTGTGTGTGTGACATGGTTGTGTGCGTGTATGTAGAAGTGGTGCATATATATGTACATCGGGAGGCCCTATGTGTGGGGTGTGAGTGAGTGGCAGGTTTAGAGTGCGGGTGTGTGTGCAGGAAGTGCAGGTGTGTGCATGTGTGTATGTGGGTAGTGGGGCGTGTGTATGTGGTGGCGTGTTTAGCAGCATTGAGTGGGTGTGTGTGTATCATGCTGTGTTTGTATAGCACAGCCGTGTGTAGTAGAGTTGTATGAACATATGGGGGACTGTGGTTGTGTGGGACTGTGTGTGTGTGTGTGTGTGTGTGTGAGTGGTCTGTGTTGAGTGATGCAGTATATGTGTGAAGTGTGTACAGTGGGTGCTTATTAGTGGGGTGTGTGTGATTAATGAGTGCTGTGAGTAGAGAGTTGTGTATGTAGTGGCAGGCATTTAGTGGAACTATGTGTGAGTGATGGAGTATGTAGTAGTGGGTTGTATGTGTGTAGGGGTGTATGTTTTTAGTAACACGTATTTGTAAGAAGTGGGGAGTGTGTGAGTGGTGGGTATGTGTGCTGAGTGGGGTGTCTGTATAGTGGGATTGTGTGTAGGGGGTGTGCATGTCACATTGAGTGTGTCTAGAAGGGTTGTGTGTGTGCGCCTAGTGGGTGTAAGCAGTGGTGTGGTGAATGTGAGTTATATAGTTGTGTTTGTGTACATTGTGTGTGTGAGAGTGGTATGTGTAGCAGTGTTGTGTTAGGGGTGTGTGTGTGTGTATGTGTGTGTGTGTCGTGGTTACTGAATAAGAACTATGTGAAGGACAGATGCTTGCTTTATTGAATTAAAACATGCCTGGGTGAGAGAGACAGAGCAGCAGAGAGACAGAGGCAGAGACAGACAGGGAGACAGGGACAGAGGTGGAGACAGGGACATAGGCAGAGAGAGAGACAGGGAAAGACAGAGACAGTGGCAGAGAGGCAGACAGAGACAGAGTGGCATGGAGAGATGAGACAGAGATAGTGGCAGAGAGGCAGACAGAGTCAGAGACAGAGAAGCAGAGAGAGATGAAGAGAGACAGAGAGAGACCTAGAATTTCCTGTGTGATGCTGGCCAGGGGTGCCTGTTGTTTCTCCTGCAGTCAATTCCTCTAAAGCCCCAGCCTCCTTCTTAGAGAACCTATCCTTGGCCTCTTCTCAAACTGAACTTCTCCAGTGAGTGGGCGGCCGCCTCCAACTGAGCCCAACTGTGCAGGGCAGGTTCTTCTGGGAATTCAGGACTCACAGGCTCTGCTTTGGGAGTGCCATTCACGAATGTCCAGAGGGGCCAGGGCAGCCTATAGGCGAGCCACATAGGCTGGAGGAGCATACAGAAGTGGTGTGGGCTGTGGCAGACCCACGAGGGGATGACCCAAAGGATGCCTGGGCACCAGGCCAAGCCAATCAGGTCTGCAAGCAATACCGTGGGGCTCCTGGTCTGTGCGCTCAGCACATTCCTTTCTGTTGCATGAACCCTTGAAAGGGCAAGTGAGGTAAAGCCATGGTCACAGAGAAAGGGAGTCTGTGGAGACAGATGAGTAAGTGGGTCTGCGAGGCAAGGGAGAGAGAGGGACCTGTGAGTCAGGATAGGTACAGTGGACTGAACTGTGTCCCTCCAAAACTCATGCGCTGAAGCCCCAACCCCTAATGTCACTGTATCTGAACATGGGGTCTTTAAGAAGGTAAATAAGGATAAACGAGGTCCTAAGGGTGAAGCCCCAATCCGATAGGAATGATGTCCTTATAGGAAGAGGAAGGGATGCCAGGAATGGGTGTGCACAGAGAAAGACCAAGTGGGGAAAGGGTGAGAAGTCAGCTGCCCGCAAACCAAGGGGAGAGGGTCAGAGAAACCTTGATTTTGAGTGCCCACACCTTGATCTTGAACTCCCAGCCTCCAGCACTGTGAGAAATACATTTCTGTTATTTAAGCCACCCAAACCTTGATTTTGAGTGCCCACACCTTGATCTTGAACTCCCAGCCTCCAGCACTGTGAGAAATACATTTCTGTTATTTAAGCCACCCAGGCTGTGTATTTTGTCCTGGCAGCCCAAACAGACTCAAACAAGAAGTAATGGTTGTGATGTCTTTGCAGGCCCTGGTTCAGTTGTACCATTCAGTCAAACATTTGAGCAGTATTGAGTGTTATAGGGTGTCCTAGGCTCTGAGTCTACCGCAGGGAAACAAAGGGGCCCAGACCTGCTATCTTGGAGCTCACAGGCTCAAAGGATGTAGCCGTATCATAGGACCTTTCAGTGGGGTGTCTGTGCTGTTAAAGCTCCCGTGTGTGAATGGGATTCAGGCTCCCACAATTCCTGGCCAAGGCAACAGCACAGAGGCCCTGGACCTCTGGGTGTTCTGTACAGCAGGCCCTTGGGGGCTGGTCTTTCACCCACTGGGGTGCAATATAAACCCTCTTCAGATGCCAGAACCAAATGAGGGTTCTGGGCCCTCAAGAGCCTTGACCACAGGCAATCATACCTCCTTTTTTTTTTTTTTTTTTTTTTTTTGAGGCAGAGTCTCACTCTATCACCCAAGCTGGAGTGCAGTGGCACCATCTTGGCACACTGCAACCTCCGCCTCCTAGGTTCTAGCAATTCTCATGCCTCAGCTTCCCAAGTAGCTGGGACTACAGGCGTGTGCCACCACACCCGGCTAATTTTTGTATTTTTAGAAGAGACAGAGTTTCACCATGTTGCCCAGGCTAGTCTCAAACTCCTGGCCTCAAGTGATTCACCTGCCTTGGCCTCCCAAAGTGCTGGGATTACAGGTGCAAGCCACTGTGCCCAGCCCCATACCTGCTTTTAAAGGGGAATTTTATTCTAAGTCAGAAAATTCCAGTGTAGAAGGAAATAAATCCCATAGCAAGAACATCATATTTTCTTTTATTTCTCAATTACCTCTTCTACCATTTTCTCTAGAAATGAAAGACCCTTAGATTAGAGTAATTTTCAAAATGAACTTTCTTCTGTCAACAGCATTTTGACTGAAGATGGTAAGGATGATCTCTACTTTGGCTTACAGTAAAAACCCTCAGCTAACTTCTGTTAGCTAGCTGAATTTTAATACCTTATATTTTCACCAAAACAAGACTGCCCTCAAAAAGAAAATAGACTCTACTGTAAAATAAATCAAATTAAATAAAGTGACACCATCAAATGCTGACAAGGATGCAGAGGACAGAAGTTCACTGGTTGCTGGTGGGGAATGCAAAATGGTGTAGCCACTTTGGAAAACCATTTGACACTGTCTTCTCTGGTTACACAGATACTTCCCCTATAACCCAGAGATGCCAGTGACCCACTCATAGGTATTTACCAATGTGAATAGAAAACTTATATTCAAACAAACAAAAACCTGTATGGAAATGCTTCTAGGAACTCTATTCATTTTTTTTTTTCTTTTTTTTTTTTTAGTGACAAGATCTCACTCTGTCACCCAGGCTGCAGTGCAATGGTACGATCACAGCTCACTGCAGCCTCGACCTCCTGGGGTCAAGCCATCCTCCCACTTCAACCTCCTGAGTAGAGTAGCTGGCACCTCAAGTACATGACACCATGCCTGGCTAATTTTTTAACTTTTATTGTAGAGATAAGGTCTTGCTGTGTTGCCCAGGCTGGTCTCAAACACCTTGGCTCAAGCAATCCTCCCATCTCAGCCTCCCAAAGTGTTGGGATTATACGTGTGAGCCACCAACTAGAAGTTCTATTCATAATTACCAAAAGGAACGAGCTACTACTGATACGCATGACAACATGGATGAATCTTAGACTCATTTTGCTAAGTGAAAAAAGCCAAACGCCACACTGGGGATGGTTGCTCACGCCTGTAATCCCAGCACTTTGGGAGGCCGAGGCAGGCGGATCACGAGGTCAGGAGATCCAGACCATCCTGGCCAACATGGTGAAACCCCACTTCTACTAAAAGTACAAAAATTAGTTAGGCATGGCAGCACACACCTGTAGTCCCAGCTACTCGGGAGGCTGAGGCAGGAGAATCACTTGAACCAAGAGGCGGAGGTTGCAGTGAGCCAAGATTGCACCACTGCACTCCAGCCTCGCAACAGAGCATGACTCCTTCTCAAAAAAAAAAAAAAAAAAAAAAAAAAGAAGCCAAACTCCGAAGTCTACATGTGTAATTCCATTCATATGACATTTTAGAAAAGGGAAAACTACAAGGACAGAAGACACATCAATGGTTGCCAGGGACTTGGGGAAGGGGAGCAATTAATTGCACAGGGACACATAGGGCGACTGTATTAGTCCATTTTCACACTGCTGATAAAGACATACCCGAGATTGGGAAGAAAAAGAGGTTTAGTTGGACTTACAGATCCACATGGCTGCGGAGGCCTGAGAATCATGGCAGGAGGTGCAATGCACTTCTTACATGGTGGCAGCAAGAAAAAATGAGGAAGATGCAAAAGCAGAAACGCCTGATAAAATAATCAGATCTCATGAGACTTATTCACTACCACGAGAACAGTATAGGGGAAACCACCCCTGTGATTCAAATTATCTCCCACCAGGTCCCTCCCACAACACATGGGAATTATGGTAATACAATTCAAGGTGAGGTTTGGATGGGGACATAGAGCCAAACCATACCAGCGACTTTCACAGTGATGAAACTTTACCTATGGTACCAGGATAGTGGATATATGGTGATCTACACAATTGTCAATTTCATACTTTATGTTTTCATACCGCATGAACTTTATTGCATGCATATTAAAAAATAATCAAACAGCATGTTAAAGACCTAATATGGAAAACACACTGTGATAAATGAATCTAACCTTGTTCTAAATGTATGATATAACCTCATTGAAGGGGCTGAGGGAAAAGGAGCTCACCTAAGTAATTTTGAAAGCTTGTGTTTTAACCAGAAACTGTAAGGCTAAAGAACTATATTAAGCACTGTACTCTAGTTTATAAATTTGTTTCTCACAGGCTATGGGTTAAAAATTCTGAAAGTAGACTGGGCACAGTGGCTCACGCCTGTAATCCCAGCACTTTGGGAGGCTGAGGTGGGTGGATTGCTTGACCCCAGGAGTTTGAGACCAGCTTGGGCAACATGTGGAATCCCATCTCTACAAAAAATATGAAAATTAGCTGGGTGTGGTGGCAAATGCATGTGGTCCCAGCTACTTGGGAGGCTAAGGTGGAAGGATCACTTGATTCTGGGGAGGTTGAGGCTGCAGTGAGCCAGGACTGTGCAACTGCACTCCAGCCTGGGTGATAGAGTAAGGCTCTGTCTCGAAAAAAGAAAAAAAAATCTGAAAGCGTTATAAAGAAGTAAGGGGGGAATGCTAGCATGAAGCCTAGAGTATTGGACTTATTTTGGAGACATCAGCATGAACTCAAGTTTAATTTAATTGGTAGATAGGTAGGTTGGTAGATAGATGATAGAGAATAGACAGATAAAGAGGCCAGGAGTTTGAGTCCAGGCTGGGTAACACAGCAAAACCCCATCTCTACAAAAAATACAAATGTTAGCCAGGCATGGTGCCAACCCCCTGTAATCTCAGCTACTTGGGAGACTAAGGTGGGAGGATCACCTGAGCCTGGGAAGTCAAGGCTTCAGTGAGCCAAGATTGCGCCACTGCACTCCAGCCTGGGTGATAGAGGAGGCCCTATCTAAAACAAACAAAACAGAATATGAAGACGAAAATTCGAAACTGCAGTGAGGAGGCCTGGCAGACAACACGTGAACCAAGTGATCAAGATTAACATGCCATGTGGATGTCAGGCACCCCTTATGTGATGGGATGACAAGGGCACTTCACTTCTGTGTGTTCTTCCTAAAAGCCCCTAACACCAGTCTAATCATGAGAAAACATCAGACAAACCCAAAGTAAGGGACATCCTATGAAATGCCTAGTTGTGAAGGTCATGAAAAACAGGAAAAGTTGAAACTGTCACAGACCAGGGGAAACTAAGGAGACACACTGAGTAAATGCCACATGGGATCCAGGAACACTGGTGAAATCCAGCCGATGTCTGGAGCTTAGCTGATAGGTTGTGTCATTAGTGGTTAATTCCCTGGTTCTGGTCATGGTACCATTGTTACGTAGGATTTTAGCATTAAGGGATAGTGGGCAAGGGGAGTACATGGAGCTTTCTGTACTATCTTGACACCTACTCTATGCATCTAAAAATGTTCAAATAAAACTTATTACGAGGAAAAGAACATGGAATTTATTGAAAGAATCAGATATGCTCAGCTGGGCACGGTGGCTCACGCCTGTAATCCCAGCACTTTGGGAGGCCAAGGCGGGTGGATCACCTGAGGTCAAGAGTTTGAGACCAGCCTGGCCAACATGACAAAACCCCATCTCTTCTGAAAATACAAAAATTAGCCAGGCATGGTGGCACGTGCCTGTAGTCCCAGCTACTCAGGAGGCTGAGGCAGGAGAATCACTTGAACCCGGGAGGCGGAGGTTGCAGTGAGCTGAGATCGCGCCACTGCACTCCAGCCTGGGCAACAGAGTGAGACTCTGTTTCAAAAAAAGAAGAATCAGATATACTCAGACTGAGTTAAACTGGGTATATCTGAGTTATCAAAGCTTTTTAAAGGCTAATGAAGCAACAATATCCACAAATGAATATATTTTTGAAATGTTCTGAAATGAGCACTTAGCAGTGACTCCTAAGGAAGTTATAAGAACTTGAATGTGGCAAATCTTTCCTCTAAAGGCTGATGTTCTCTGTTAAGTCACCTGATTGTTGTTATTTTGATTGAACTGTGGGAGATCAATGTGAACTAACAACACTGTAAAACAAATGCAGGATCTTGTGGCCACTTGTCAAAACACAGCCGTCTGAGGGCTGCTGGCATTTCTCAACTTCCAGCATCACATTGGAATTCACCGATGGCAATTTCATAATGGGTTATTTAAGAAAAATTAAGATGTCTATATCATAGAGTAAAAGCTATGTGGGCTGGGCGCGGTGGCTCACGCCTGTAATCCCAGCACTTTGGGAGGCCGAGGTAGGTGGATCACCTGAAGTCAGGAGTTCAAGACCAGCCTGACCAACATAGAGAAACCCTGTCTCTACTAAAAATACAAAATTAGCCAGGCGTGGTGGCACATGCCTGTAATCCCAGCTACTCGGGAGGCTGAGGCAGGAAAATCGCTTGAACCCTGGAAGTGGAGGTTGCAGTGAGCTGAGATCACGCCATTGCACTCCAGCCTGGGCAACAAGAGCGAAACTTCATCTCAAAAAAAGAAAAAAAGCTATGCCCCCACTAATTGAAACCATCGCCAGAAACATAAAATCAACACTAGAATTCAATAAAATAAGGAACCCTTACTGTTTATCAGGCTTTCTATAATACTAGGTATTGTTGGGGATGTAAAGATAAAAAACTCACCATTCCTGACTGTGGCAGTTTACAATCTTGTTGGGACTCAAACAAGTAGGACCTACCAGTGGAACCTTAGTGTCATAGGACTTAACAGACCAGGACACCAGAATGAATGGTCCAAGGCAGAACAGGACTCCTTATTCAATGCATGGGGTGGAGGACTGCAGTTGCTTTGGAGGTCTTCTCAGAAAAAGACAGATTTGAGCACAACCTGATGAATGGACAGATTCGAGTTGATGGAAAGGAGGCATGGTGTGCTTAAAAAACACGAGGCAATAGTGCCAGGGGCACTCCCCAGAGTCAGCAAGTACTGGTTTTCCTGGAGGCAGGGCTCATGGGATGTGATGGGAGAAGTTGGAAACAGGGTCTGGGATTTCTGTGAAGGAGGCTGGATGAGGGTTTGTGAATCTGGATTTCTCTGTCTAGTTAGTGTGGAGTCACCAAAGGCCTTGGAGAAAGGAGGAGTGATCAAAGCAGGTTTTCAGGAAGATGAAGCTCATTTTATCACAGCAGATAGAGAGACTAGAGGAGAAACGCTGGGGAGGCAGCAAGGCTCTAACCTGGTAAGGCACAGCACTCCTGTTGCCCAGGCTGGGAGTGCAGTGGTGCAATCTCAGCTCACTGAAGCCTGGACTTCCCATGCTCATGTGATCCTCCCTCCTCAGCCTCCCAAGTAGTTGGGACTACAGGTGGTCACCACCATGCCCAGCTAATTTTTGTATTTTTCGTAGAAACAGGGTTTTGCCACGTTACACAGGCTGGACTCAAACTCCTGGCTTCAAGTGATTTGCCCACCTCAGCCTCCCAAAGTGCTGGGATTACAGGCATGTGTCACTGTGCCCAGCCCTTGGGAGGCATTTCTTTCTTTTTTTTTTTTTTTTTTTTCCCTTGCAATGGAGTTTTGCTCTTGTTGCCCAGGCTAGAGTGCAGTGGCACAATCCCGGCTCACCACAACCTCCACATCCCAGGTTCAAGCAATTCTCCTGCCTCCCGAGTAGCTGGGATTATAGGCATACACCACCCTGCCCGACTACTTTTGTATTTTTAGTAGAGATGGGGTTTCTCCATGTTGGTCAGGCTGGTCTCGAACTCCCGACCTCAGGTGATACACCTACCTTGACCTCCCAAAGTACTAGGATTACAGGTGTGAGCCACCGCGCCTGGCGGGTGGCATTTCTGATGTTCATTTCTCTTTGCCTCTTACTTCACCATTTAGTTTGTAGCTAAATTCTACTACTTCTTTTTACATGTGAGCTGTACCTGATCCATGGGCTACTTTTCCCACTAGCTCTGGTCCCTTCCTGCCTGTTTTTCCAGCTGAGTTTCCTGCAGGCATCTTAACCTGCCATTGCCTTCTCTGTCTTCATTATTTGATGTGTCTGGCCCCAGCCACACAGCTCCCACTTCTCTCCGGCCTCTAAGACCTTCTGAAGGATTTAGAACAATGCCCCACATCTCAAAAGTGAACAGTGCTGGTTCTCACATTCGGGGAGGAGGCTCAGTTTTATAGGCAGTTAGAACTGTGCAGTTCCCCCAGGACAGCAGCAGGCAAGGAGCAAGATGGGCCTCCTTGGAAACCTGCTTTAAACCACCTGAGGAAAAGGCATTTATTACTGTAAGGCTTAAAATAAAATAAGGACAGAGTATTCTTTTTTTTTTCTTAATTATGCATTTTAAATACCAACATGTGCATTTGCTTTTATAGTTATAAATGTTCGCATCTGTTTTAGACAACAGCTAGTAATAGTTTTGAATCCACTGAGATGTTACTTTCAATTTGAAATATTTTGTGTATACATGTATATAAAAAATAACCCAATGTATGACTCATGTGACAGATGTTTAAGATAAATAAAGGCTTATTTTTCGACATGCAGTTAGGAAGAGAGGGAAGCAAGCCAACCTCTCTACACTGTCTTTTGGCTGGCTTGTTTTTGCAGCGGTACCAAGAGTGGTTTCTGGAGGGAACCATGTGCCTTTCAGCCTATCTAGTTAAGATCACATACCACAATCAACAAAGACAGAGCATTCTTTTTTTTTTTTTTTTTCCTTTTTTTGAGACAGGGTCTTGTTCTGTCGCCCAGGCTGGAGGGTAGTGGCCCAATCATAGCTCACTGTAGCCTCAGACTCTTGGGCTCAAGTGATCCTCTAGCCTCAGCCTCCTAAAGTGCTGGGATTATAGGCGTGAGCCACCATATCCGGCCTCCAATATCTTAAGAATATAATATAGTTCGTGAACAGGAGCTCCAGGACAGACAAAACAACAGCATGGGATGAAAGGAAAGCTGCGGACCTGAGGAAAGAAACTGAAGACCAAAGCTAGATTATTACAAGAGGAGTCAGTAATTAAAAACAGCAATGCTTAAATGGAAAGCTGAGAGGCAAAAGTAGAAGCAAGAGGAGGCCCAGGAGACTATTACATGGACTAAAGGTGGGGGTGAGTGGGTTGGAATGATCGTGATGGGATGCTGGAAGGATCCGGCACTGACAAGAAAAGGGGAGGGACATTAGTGGGAAAACTGGTAAAACCTGAATAAAGTCTTTAGTTAATAGTAAATTACTGATGTGAAATTCCTGGTTTTGATAACTACACCGTTATAAAAAAACATGGCTGGGCAACCCCCTTTGGGTCCCCTCCCTTTGTATGGGAGCTCCGTTTTCACTCTATTGAATCTTGCAACTGCACTCTTCTGGTCCATGTTTGTTATGGCTGGAGCTGAGCTTTCCCTCAGGGTCCACCACTGCTGTTTGCTGCCAGACCTGCGGCTGACTTCCATCCCTCCGGATCCAGCAGGGTGTCCGCTGTGCTCCTGATCCAGCAAGGCGCCCATTGCCGCTCCCCATTGGGCTAAAGGCTTGCCATTGTTCCTGCATGGCTAAGTGCCTGGGTTCATCCTAATCGAGCTGGACACTAGTCACTGGGTTCCACGGTTCTCTTCCATGACCCACAGCTTCTAATAGAGCTATAACACTCACCCATGGCCCAAGATTCCATTCGTTGGAATCCGTGAGGCCAAGAATCCCAGGTTAGAGAACAGGAGGCTTGCCACCATCTTGGAAGGGGCCCCCCGCCATCCTGGGAGCTCTGTGAGCACGAACCCCCCAGTAACATTTATACAATGGAAATTTTCTACAGCAGTAAAATGGACTATAGATGCAGGTTCTGAACACATAACCATGGAAATATTTCAGAAACATATTGAGTGGCTACTCCCACTAGAACAACCACCCCTGTTGCCTCTGGAGACCAGAAGCAGCTGCCAGCTCAAGGCAGCCAGGGAAAACAATTCTCTGCTACTTCCAAATCCTCTTGTGGTAAGCAAGGTTTAGATTATGAGGTAGAAAATTTCCAAACTATAGAAAGGGGGATGAGAAAGGGGACAACTGAAAAGAATATCAAACATGGCTATGGACCCCTACAAAAAGACAGGAGATATAGGAAGCAGATGAGCCAGGAAAGTGGTTAATCTAAATAAGCTGTTCTTAAAAGTAGTAACAATAGAGAATTGAATTCTCCGATAATATTTTATGGGAGATGAAGAAGAGATAGAGAATTAAAAGCATTCTGCCCTTTGTCCAGTTTTGAAGATTAATATAGATAATGATTAGTTCTAGGCATTGAAAGAAATATATCTAAATATTCCATTAAAATGAAAAGATAATCCCTTTGGGACAGTAGTGTTGGAATGGGAGGGAAGAAGGGTTTCAGGGGCACTGGTAATGTTCTTTTGCTAGTTACATCGGTGTGAAAATTTATCAAACTGTACACTTATGATATGTGCACTTTTCTTGTCTACGTTATACTTAATAAAGTATACTTTATTTAAAAGTATTTGTTTTTACTTAAAAAAAAAAAAAAAACATGGCTATGTAAGATGCTGATATTTACAGGACCTGAGTGAGAAGTATATGGAACCTCTCTTTTCTACGTTTCCAAGTTTTATGTAAAGATGACATTAATTCAAAAGAAAAAGTTTTTTGTTGTTGTTGTTGTTTCTTTTTTTGTGAGACAGAGTTTCGCTCTTGTTGCCCAGGCTGGAGTGCAATGGCGCTATCTTGGCTCACTGCAACCTCTGCCTCCCAGGTACAAGCGATTCTCCTGTCTCAGCCTCCCAAGTAGCTCAGATTATAGGCATGCACCACCACGCCCGGCTGTTTTCCTTTTGTATTTAGTAGAGATGGGGTTTCACCATGTTAGTCAGGCTGGTCATGAACTCCTGACTTCAGGTGACTCACACCCACCTCGGCCTCTCCTGCGCCTGGCCAAGAAAAAGTTTTTAAAAAGAGCGATCAGGATGTGATGATGTCACTGTGGGGTATAAGAGAGAGAGTCAAGACTGACTCGAAGGTTCTTTCCTGAACAATTGTGGTGTTAGGATATCCATTGATTTTCATCCAGTTACTGGCACATAACTCCCATAGCCCTTGTCCTTTGTTATAATGTTGTGTTGGGCCTCAGGGGTAGACCCCTGACCCTGGCTTTCTGATTGTGGGTCTTTTTTTTAAATTTTTAAATGGAGTTTCACTCTGTTGCCCAGGCTGGAGTGCAGTGGTGTGACCTTGGCTCACTGTAACCTCTACGCCTCGTGGGTTCAAGCGATTCTCCTGCCTCAGTCTCCCAAGTAGCTGGGACTATAAGCATGTGCCACCACGCCCGGCTAATTTTAGTATTTTTAGTAAATATGGGGTTTCACCATGTTGGCCAGGATGGTCTCGATCTCCTGACCTTGTGATCCGCCCACCTCGGCCTCCCAAAGTGCTGGGATTACAGGAGTGAGCCAACGTGCCCTGCCATCAATTGCGGGTCTTAAGACTCTCCCATGAGGGTCTTACCCTACTCCCTGGGAGAAGGAATGCTGATGTCACGAAGCTTCTATAAAACCCCAAGAGGACAGGGTTCAGTGAACTTCTGGGTAGCTGAACAGTGGAGGTTCCTGGACGGTGGCACCCAGGGAGGTATGGAAGCTCTCCCCCTTCCTCCAAACCTTGCCCTATGCATCTCTTCACCTGTGTCCTTTACAATATCCATTATAATAAACTAGCGGGCCAGGCATGGTGGCTCACGCCTGTAATCCCAGCACTTTGGGAGGCCGAGGCAGGCAGATCACCTGAGGTCAGGAGTTCGAGACCAGCTTGGCCAACATGACGAAACCCTGTTTCTACTAAAAATATAAAATCTAGCCAGGTATGGTGGCACATGCCCGTAGTGCCAGCTTCTTGGGAGGCTGAGGCACAACAATCACTTGAACCTGGTAGGCGGAGGTTGCAGTGAGCTGAGATCACACCACTGCACTCCAGCCTGGGCGACAGAGCAACACTCCGTCTCAAAAACAAAGAAATAAAAGTAAACCAGTGAGCAAAAGCGTTTCTCTGAGTTCTGTGAGCCACTCCAGGAAATTAATTGAAACCAAACAGGGGGTCAGAGGGTCATGGGAACCTCAACTTGAAGCGGATCTGTCAGACGTTCTGTGGAGGCCCAGACTTGCGACTGGTGTGTGTGAGGAGTCTTGGGGACTGAGTCCTTACCCTGTGGGATCTGATACTCTCTCCAGGTAGTGACAGAATTGAATTAGAGGACCCCCAGCTGGTGTCTGCTGCTTGGTGTGTGGAGAAAACCCCACACACACTTAGTCATAGGTCTTCTGTGTTGACTGTTGGTGTGGTGTGGGAGTAGAGAGTTTTCCCTATACAACAATAAAATTGGAATGTCTGGAGGTAGGATGCAGGCACTGGTGTTTTTAATTTTTAAGTAGTCAAAGTGGAGAACTCCTAGTCATTTAAATTCGGTATGCTCAACTGGGCATGGTGCCTCATGCCTGCAATCTCAGTACTTTGGGAGGCCAAGGTGGGAGGATCATTTGAACCCAGGAGTTCAAGACCAGCCTGGGCAACATACATCCCATCTCTACAAAAAATTAGTAAGCTAGCCAGGTGTGGGGGTGCATCTGTAGTGCAGCTGCTTGGGAGGCTGAGGTGGGAAGATCACTTGAGCCCAGGAGATCAAAGCTGTAGTGAGCTGTGATCACACCACCACACTCCAGCCTGGGTAACAGACTGAGATCCTGTCTCAAGAAATAAAATAACAAATAAATTCAGTACACTCCTGTGCAATGGGTAATTTTTTTTTTTTTTTTTTTTTTTTTTTTTTTTTTTGAGACGGAGTCTCGCTCTGTCGCCCAGGCTGGAGTGTAGTGGCCGGATCTCAGCTCACTGCAAGCTCCGCCTCCCGGGTTTACACCATTCTCCTGCCTCAGCCTCCCGAGTAGCTGGGACTACAGGCGCCCGCCACCTCGCCCGGCTAGTTTTTTGTATTTTTTAGTAGAGACGGGGTTTCACTGTGTTAGCCAGGATGGTTTCGATCTCCTGACCTCGTGATCCGCCTGTCTCGGCCTCCCAAAGTGCTGGGATTACAGGCTTGAGCCACCGCGCCCGGCCGCAATGGGTAATTTTTACATTTCTATTTTGCAAATGACACTGAGATTACAGATGTTACATGACTGGGTGATCCACAGCTAGTAAGTGGCACTATCCATATCTTCTGACACCAAATTCATTCTCCAGCCAGTGAGTGGGAGCCCATGCAGAGCATCAGGAGCACTGAAGAGAAGACATTTTTCACAATGGCAACCCCCATGGCTCTGAGCACCCCTGGGAATCCAGGGTTATAAACTGGAGTCATCAGGGTCTTGGCTGCGCATCCCACAGGGACCACCTTTGCACGGTGTGCCCTGCTATCATACCCCACACTGGTTGGGACAGGTCATAGGCATAGCAAAAGGTATCTGGGCACACTCAGCAGGTCAGAGAAACCTCCCAGTCTAGAAGACACTGTGAGCGCCTCCCTGTGCTTGCCTTCAGAGCCTGTCTTTCATCCTGGTTCCTTCTCACCCCAGTAATTTTGCCTCTGATCCTCACATCCTCTAAAGTGGAGTTCCTACAAAATATATGCACCTTTCTCATGCTAGAGTGTACTGTACTAGAGTGTAGAGCTCATTTTGTAATTTTGATATATTTATAACTCTCTGACATTTTTGTATATTTATGTTTTTATTTTTTGGAGACAGAGTCTTGATCTGTCACCCAAGCTGGAGTCTAGTGGCAAGATCTAAGCTCACTGCAACCTCTGACTCCTGGGTTCATGCAATTCTTGTGCCTCAGCCTCCTGAGTAGCTGGGACTACAGGCGCGTGTTAACCACAACTGGCTAATTTTTTTGTATTTCAGTAGACACTGGGTTTCACCATGTTGGCCAGGCTGGTCTTGAACTCCTGTCCTCAGGCAATCTGCCCACAGTGGCCTCCCAAAGTGCTGGGATTACAGGCGTGAGTCACCGTGCCTGGCTGTATTTACTTTTTTTTTTTTGAGACAGAGTCTCGCTCTGTCGCCCAAGTTGGAATACAGTGGTATGATCTCAGCTCACTACAACCTCTGCCTGCGAGGTTCAAGCGATTCTCCTGCTTCAGTCTCCTGAGTAGCTGGGATTACAGGCATGTGCCATCACGCCCGGCTAATTTTGTATTTTTAGTAGAGACAGGGTTTCTCCATGTTGGTCAGGTTGGTCTCGAACTCCTGGCCTCAGGTGATCTATCTGCCTGCATCCGCATCCCAAAGTGCTGGGATTACAGGCATGAGCCACTATGCCTGGCCGGGTATTTACGTTTTTAAATTGTTTTCCGTGTAAACTCTATAAGGGGCAGGGATTTTTTGCCCCCCTGTTGGCAGCCCCTAGAACGATGCCTGACCCTAGTAGGTGCTCGATAAATACATACAGGTTGAATATCCCTTAACAGAGATGCTTGGCACCGGCAGCATTTAGGATTTCAGATTTTGGAATATTTGCATTATACCAATTGAACATCCCTAATCTGAAAATCCCAAATTAGAAATGCTCCAATGAGGCCAGGCGTGGTGTCTCATGCCAGTAATCCCAGCACTATGGGAGGCCAAGGTGGGAGGATCATTTGAGGCCAGAAATTCCAGACGAGCCTGGGCAACATGGTGAAGCCTCCTTTCTTACAAAAAATACAAAAATTAGCCAGAGCCTGGGCCTGGTTGTTCATGCCTGCAATCTCAGCACTTTGGGAGGCCAAGGCGGTGGATCCCTTGAGCCTAGGAGTTCGAGACCAGCCGGGGCAACACAGTGAGACTGTGCTAAAAATACAAAAATTAGCGGACATGGTAGCAGGTGCCTGCAGTCCCAGCTACTGAGGGCTGGGACGCTGAGGCGGGAGGATCGCCATAGCCGGAAAAGTCGAGGCTGTAGTGAGCCATGACCGCTCCACTGCATCCCAGCCTGGGCAACAGAAGTGACAGCCTTTCTCAAAAGAAAAGAAAGTTAAAAGAAGAAAAAAGAAGTGCTCCAATGTGCATTTCTTTTGAGCATCAGGTCAGCGCTCAGAAACTTTCAGCTTTTGAAGCATTTCGGATTTCAGATGCTTGGATTGGGGTGCTCAACCTGTATTGATTTAATATGCGGTGGAAACGAGACAATCTAGGTTTTAAATCGCGGTTTCCTCAGTGGTGGGTTTGGGGTATTATCCCTGCCTGGCCGGCCTCCGGGCTTGTTACAGAAGATGCTACCCCCAGAGCTGCGAACCGCCAAGCTCCGCAGCGCGCAGGGCCCCGACAGGGACCAGCGAGGTCAGCTCCAAGGATCACCCCAGGCTCCAAACTGGCCTGAGCCGCTCTGAGATTTGCGGAGGCCGCCTTGCCCCCACCCCGCCCCGCAATCCCGGACCCGCCCCGCCCCCCCTCCCGTTCGCCCGCCCCGCCCCCCGTTCGCCCGCCGCGCCAGGACGCCGAGGGGGCGGCGCCTCGACGCCCGGAGGAGTGTTGCGTCGCGGCCTCCAGACACAAAGAGCTGCCGGCTGGACTGGGGTGGTGCCGCGCTCCTGGCCCAGGCGCCTCGCAGGTGAGACGGGCCAGGGCTTCCGGCAGGCCGTTCGGGCGGCGGGTGGGGTTAAAAGTCCGGGGCCGCCCCTGCCTCGCGACCCGCGCCTCAGTCACCAGACCCGGTTCCGGGAGCGCGGCCTCGGGTGCTCCTCGCAGTGCGGGGCGCAGATTCGGCCCATCAGCAGTGGTGCCTGCTCTTCCGGTCGCCCTCGAGGGCTGGGCGGGGGTCACGCCCTAAAATACCGCGCCCGCTGGGCCGAAGGCTTGAAAACCTGGTTTCCCGACGGCGGCGGCGCGGGCGCCATGGGAACGAGGGCCGGGTCCAGCACAGCCCCGAGGCTCGGCGGGGGGCGGGCGGCCTTGGCCGGGGCTCCCCGCGGTCCTGAGCGCAGCGGTGCCCACCGTCTGCCCAGCGCGGGCCGTTTCTCCTGGCGCCGGTGGAGGCCCAGGATTTCCTCCCGCCAGTGTGGCTGCGGCCCCCTACGGAGCGTGTCCCGCATTGTGGCGTTTGGGTCGGTTGATTGAAAGGGTGGAGAAGTCTGTTGCGAGTTTTATCTGTTGTACTCGTTTTACAGATTCGCTCCTTTCCTCTCGCCTGTGCGCACAAGTCACACACACGACATGGGAGTTTCTGATCGCGTTGCATTCATACTCATCCATCCTGACTGGGTACTGATGCTCCATTGTTAGGAGCTCTGTGTAGGGCTGTATGTTTGCACGGGACTCAGGTGAGGAAGGGTGGCCACGTTTCTTTCTGCTCCGTGAGACTTAGGCCAAGCCCTGGAACTAGGGAGGAGGTTCAGACCCATGAAGCTGGCGGGGCCTTGGAGAAGGGCAAGTGATTTTCAAGGTCAGTAGTAAGAGGGGTCATGAGTGATGGTAAGTTTCTTCTTAGAGGCCTTTGCTGTGACTTCCAGGTTTTTCATACTGGACTTAAAATACTTTTAAAAGCAGAGTTGTTGTTGTTGTTCTTGTTGTTGCTGTTTTTGACAACGAAGTTTCACTCTTGTTGCCCAGGCTGGAGTGCAATGGCGTGATCTCTGCTCACTGTAACCCCCGCCTCCCGGATTCAAGCAGTTCTCCTGCCTCAACCTCCCGAGTAGCTGGGATTACCGGCGCCTGTTACCACGCCCAGCTAATGTTTTGTATTTTTAGTGGAGTTGGGGGTTTCACCATGTTGGCCAGGCTGGTCTCGAACTCCTGACCTTCAGGTGATCCAGCTGCCTCGGCCTCCCAAAGTTCTGGGATTACAGGCTTGAGCCATTGTGCCCGGCCAGGTTTTTGTTTTGTTTTGTTTTTGTTTTTAAATTTTATTTTACTTGAAGTTCTGGGATACATGTGCAGAACGTTCAGGTTTGTTACATGGGTATACATGTGCCATGATATTTTGCTGCACCTATCAACCCGGCATCTAGATTTTAAGGCCCACATGCATTAGGTATTTGTCCTAATGCTCTCCCTCCCCTTCCCCCCACCCACAGGTCCCGGTGTGTGAGGTGTGTGATGTTCCCCTCCCTGTGCCCATGTGTTCTCGTTGTCAGCTCCCACTTATGAGTGAGAGCATACAGTGTTTGGTTTACTGTTCTTGTGTTAGTTTGCTGAGAATGATGGCTTCCCACTTCATACATGTTCCTGCAAAGGACATGAACTCATTCTATTTTATGGCTACATAGTATTCCACAGTGTATATGTACCACATTTTCTTTATTCAATCTATCATTGATGGCCTTTTGGGTTGGTTCCAGGTCTTTGCTATTGTAAATAGTGCTGCAATAAACATACACGTTTATGCGTCTTTATAGTAGAATGATTTATAGTTCTTTGGGTATATACCCAGTAATGGGATCGCCGGGTCAAATGGTATTTCTGGTTCTGGATCCTTGAGGAATCGCCACACTGTCTTCCACAATGGTTGAACTAATTTACACTCCCACCGACAGTGTAAAAGCTTTCCTGTTTCTCCCCAGCCTCTCCAGCATCCGTTGTTTCCTGACTTTTTAATAATTACCATTCTAATTGGTGTGAGATGTTATCTCATTGTGGTTTTGATTTGCATTTCTCTAATGACCAGTGATGATGAGCTTTTTTTTTTTTATATGTTTGTTGACTGCGTAAATGTCTTCTTTTGAGAAGTGTCTGTTCATAACCTTTGCCCACTTTTTGATGGGGTTGTTTTTTTCTTGTAAATTTGTTTAAGTTCCTTGTAGATTCTGTATATTAGACTTTTGTCAGAAGGGTAGATTGCAAAAGTTTTCTCCCATTCTGTAGGTTGCCTGTTAACTCTGAAGATAGTTTCTTTTGTTGTGGAGAAGCTCTTAGGTTAGATTCCATTTGTCAGTTTTGGCTTTTGTTGCCATTGCTTTTGGTGTTTTAGTCATGAAGTCTTTGCGCATGCCTATGTCCTGAATAGTATTGCCTAGGTTTTCTTTTAGGTTTTTTATGGTTTTGGGTTTTACATTTAAGTCTTTAATCCATCTTGAGTTTATTTTTGCACAAGGTGTAAGGAAGGGGTCCAGTTTCTGTTTTCTGCATATGGCTAGCCAGTTTTCCCAGCACCATTTATTAAATAGGAAATCCTTTCCCCATTGCTTGTTTTTGTCAGGTTTGTCAAAGATGAGATAGTTGTAGAAAGCAGTTTTGTTTTGTTTTTAAGTAGTTAAAACTCATCTGTTAAACAGAACACTGAATCAGCAGTCTAGCAGTTTTATGAACTGTGTGCAAGAATACTTTTATATTAAAAGGAAAATGCTCAGGTGTTAGAGAAGCAGTCTACTTTCACGCTTGTCGCTTTCATTTCACTTATACATCATCCATTCGTGGTTTAAATGATGACAGATTAAACCGATCTGTATTGTCAAATAAAAGTGGAATGTGTTCAGGTGCAATAAATATTAGTTCAGGTGCATGAATATGAAGTTCAGGTGCAATAAGTATTAGAGGATAACTCTTTTTTGTAGAATGAGAAAATAGCAAGCCTTCTCCGAGGAACTTGGACTTCAGAATTTTTTTTTTTTTCTTTTTTTAAAATGTAGAGCCAGGAGTCTTACCCAGGGTGGTCTCCAACTCCTGGACTGAAGTGATCCACCTGCCTCAGCCTATCAAAGTGCTGGCATTACAGGTATGAGCCACCACACCTGGCCTCAGATAACATTTAACTCCATCAAATTAGAAAGAAAGCACTTTATAGAGGAATAACTAGGACTTAAGCAAAAAGTTTTTTTCTTTTTCTTTTTTGAGATGGAGTCTCGCTCTTTCGCCAGGTGCCATGATCTTGGGTCACTGCTATCTCTGTCTCCCAGGTTCAAGCGATTCCCCTGCCTCAGCCTTCTGAGTAGCTAGGATTACAGGTGTGCACCACCACGCCCGGCTAAATGTTTGTATTTTAGTAGAAACGGGGTTTCACCATGTTGGCCAGGATGGTCTCCATCTCCTGACCTCGTGATCCACCTGCTTCAGCCTCCCAAAGTGCTGAGATTACAGGCATGAGCCACCACGCCTGGCCGGACTTAAGCAAAATTTAATTGAGCGGTTTATATTAACTTGGATGGAAACTTTTTTGCTAACTCATACTTACCCCATACGTTGTGATTTATAGGACTGCTCTGAGGTGGGTGAATTGATACGGTCATTTGCTAAGAGCATGTTGTAAGTCTTTTTTTTTTTTTTGAGATGGAGTCTCGCTCTGTCGCCCGGGCTGGAGTGCAGTGGCATGATCTTGGCTCACTGCAATCTCTGCCTCCCGGGTTCAAGCGATTCTCCTGCCTTAGCCTCCTGAGTGGCTGGGATTATAGGTGCCTGACACCATGCCCAGCTAATTTTTGTATTTTTAGTAGAGACAGTTTCACCATGTTGGCCAGGCTGGTCTCAAACTCCTGACCTCAAATGACCCACCTGCCTTGGCCTCCCAAAGTGGTGGGATTACGGGTGTGAGCCACTGCGCCTAGCCTACTTTTGGATCTTGCCACGAGCAGGTAGCTACTAGATAGCTTTCCTCTTTCCTGGCACAAGACAGATTTGGAAGCAGGAAGCAAAAACAGAAGCAGTGTCTTGGCCTCACACCTGAACTGGTGTGGCTTCCTAGCTGCAGGTAATAGTGTCCTCTGCCCTGGAAGGCATTTCCAGCGCTGTGGCCACTTTACTGTTCCATTCCTTGGTTATTGCACAGGTAGTTGAGCAGCGGTGATTGTAACTGGAATCTAGGTTTGAGTTTAGCTTAGTCCTTGGCTTCAAGTGCAGATTAGGAATTCAGGCTTAAGGCAAAGACATTTGGTTACTCACAAGCGGAGACCAAAAGTTTGGGTCATAACTCTACCTGGAACTATTTGGAGGTAGGCTTTCCTTCTCCCACCTTGGGGTAACTTTGAGCCTCCTAGATTATGATTATTGTTGTTTGTGAATTGATGGACAGTTTTCTCTCTTTTTTTTTTTTTTTGAGATGGAATCTCGCTCTGTCGCCCAGGCTGGAGTGCAGTGGCCAGATCTCAGCTCACTGCAAGCTCCGCCTCCCAGGTTCACGGCATTCTCCTGCCTCAGCCTCCCAAGTAGCTGGGACTATAGGCGCCCGCCACCTCGCCCGGCTAGTTTTTTGTATTTTTTAGTAGGGACGGGGTTTCACCGTGTTAGCCAGGATGGCCTCGATCTCCTGACCTCGTGATCCGCCTGTCTCGGCCTCCCAAAGTGCTGGGATTACAGGCTTGAGCCACTGTGCCTGGCCTGATGGACAGTTTTCTGGGACAGAGGAGTCTTTTGGAGCATGGCTTGTATTTTTATCCTTTTTTGACCTAGGTTCAAGCATGCATCTGGCGCTGCCTGGTTGTACTCCCCTCTCTGAACCCGGATTGTCTTTCCTCGGACTTCAGAAAGATAATAGAGCCTTCCATCATCCTCCAAGTGAGGTGACCCGTTTTCCCCAAGACTGCTGTATAGTCTCCCTGGAGTAAAAGTCATTTGTTAGTTTCTGAAACAGCAGAACTCTCTAGGTACCTCTGAGGCAATCAAGTTTGAGAAGCTCTAGGATATACTAATTTTTGTGCATTGATTGTTACTTTGTACTTCATAAGGGGCAATTGGCACAATTTTTTTTTTTTTTTTTTGAGATGGAGTCTCTCTCACTCTGTCACCTAGGCTGGAGTGCCATGGTGCAATCTGGGCTCACTGCAACCTCTGTCTGCTAGGTTCAAGTGATTCTCCTGTCTTAGCGTCCTGAATAGCTGGGATTACAGGCGTCCACCTCCATGCCCAGCTAATTTTTGTATTTTTTAGTAGGGACGGGGTTTCACCACGTTGGCTAGGCTGGTCTCGAACGCCTGACCTCAGGTGATCCGCCTGCCTCGGCCTCCCAAAGTGCTGGGATTACAGGCTTGAGCCACTGTGTCTGGCCCACACATCCTCTTATAACCTTATTTTTGGATCTACTTTGTTGAGTAAAGTAATGATTTTGGTTTGTTGGAGTTTCTAAGAGTGGTCAGAGACCTGAGGGTCAGTCACTCTTCAAAATCTCTCAGTTTTTAAGCCTTTGGTAAAGAATTTTACATTTGTAGAGTTTATCAGTTAGGATATTTTAGCCACTAGTGATGGAAAACCCAACTCAGTCTGGCTTAAATACACAGGGAGTTCACAGAAGACCTCAGGATGGGCTGCTCCATGGTTGAAGTGGCCCTGAGGGACCCAGATGGCTCCTCTTCTGCACACAGCCTCTGACATCGGTGAGGAGAGGGAGCTTGGCTTCTGTGGCTTCTGTGCCTTTCTGAAGAGGGAGGAGTGATAGCTGGTGCCCCCAGCCAGGGTAGTGGAGTCCTGGGCCGTTTGAACCAGTCACCAGGAGGCCTCCCCTGGGCTGTCTCCAGAGGCAGGGTGCCATGGGGGTGTGGGGACAGGAAGGACAGGCTTTCGGGTGCCCAGTCCATGGGGGCTGTGTGAGCCTCACCATGCAGGTAGCGTGTCACCTGTGCCCAGTCCCCGTGCATGACTTGTGTACTGGTTGTGGCTGCCAGAAATGGAGCTCAGGTCTCTTGGGGTTTTGTTTTTAAATTTTGAATGAGCATTCAGTAGGTGCTAGGTACTGTTCTCAGTGTTTTTGTTAAATTCTTTCACGGAGTACTCACAGCAGGAGGCTGAGCTGGGCATGCTGTTGCCCCCATCTCAAGCACAGAGTGCGAGGGTCAGGGAGGATAATAACATGCTCAAGGTCACATGGAGGTCAGGGTGCTCGGGTCTGGGCAGGCTCTGCAAATTCCATGTCCCCCACTGTGCCTCCCAACACAATGGGGTTTCCAGCATACCTTACTGCCTATGACTGTATCATTTCTTTACCTTAACAAGAAAACGGGGTGTTTTCAGTGCTAGAGAAAAGCTGTGACTTATGTGATCCTGTCTACTCATGCTGGTTGAGAAGCAGTATGAGGATTGTTAGCTCAAAGTCCCATTTTTATTTTATTTATTTATGTTTTAGAGACAGAGTTTCACTGTGTTGCCTGGCTTGACTTGAACTCCTAGGTTCAAGCATTCTCCCACCTCAGCCTCCCAAGTAGCTGGGACTACAGGTATGTGCATGACTCCATTTAATTTAATTTAATTTAATTTAATTTAATTTAATTTAATTTAAGTTTGCTTGAGCTTTACTGCTTGATTAAATTCCTTTTTTTTTTTTTTTTTTGAGATGGAGTGTCGCTCTGTCACCCAGGCTGGAGTGCAGTGGCCAGATCTCAGCTCACTGCAAGCTCCACCTCCCGGGTTTACGCCATTCTCCTGCCTCAGCCTCCCGAGTAGTTGGGACTACAGGCGTCCGCCACCTTGCCCGGCTAATTTTTTGTATTTTTAGTAGAAACAGGGTTTCACTGTGTTAGCCGAAATGGTCTCAATCTCCTGACCTCATGATCCGCCTGCCTCAGCCTCCCAAAGTGCTGGCATTACAGGTGTGAGCCACCAAGCCTGGCCGATCAAATTCCATTTTTAAGCAAGAGTATTGAGGACTTAATGAATTGTGCTTTGCCTTTTGTGGGCTTTGTGTGAGTGTGTGCGCCCATGGAAATAACATTTCTGGGCTGGGTGAGGTGGCTTATACCTGTAATCCCAGCACTTTGGGAGACTGAGGTGGGCAGATCACTTGAGGTCAGGAATTTGAGACCAGCCTGATCAACATGGTGAAACCCCATCTCTACCAAAAATAGAAAAATTAGCCAGGTGTGATGGGGCACGCCTATAATCCCAGCTACTCCAGAGACTGATGTGGGAGAATCGCTTGATCCCGGGAGGCAGAGGTAGCAGTGAGCCAAGATTTCACCACTGCTCTCCAGCCTGGTGACAGAGTGAGATTCCATCTCAAAAAAAAAAAAAAAAAAAAGTCACACGTGTAATCCCAGCACTTTGGCAGGCTGAGGCAGGCAGGTCACTTGAGGTTGGGAGTTCGAGACCAGTCTGACCAACACAGAGAAACCCCATCTCTACTAAAAATACAAAATTAGCCACGTGTGGTGGTACATGCCTGTAATCCCAGCTACTCGGTAGGCTGAGGCAGGAGAATCTCTTGAACCCGGGAGGCAGAGGTTGCGGTGAGCTGAGATTGTGCCATTGCATTCCAGCCTGGGCCACAAGAGTGAAACTTTGTCTCAAAAAGAAAAAAAAAAAAAAAGGAAAAGAAAATATTTCAGAAAAATGAGTCTGTTCCTGGGACTGGTAGATAACAAGGCCCGATCTTCTGCTGGCCCCGCACAAAGAGGGGTGGTGGGCTTTCCCTGCCAGGATGGACCTCACAGGAGCTCCATTCACACTGAGGGCCTCCAGGTTCCCCTTAGAGTCACGGGTGGTGTCAGACCCTAAACATGAGAACCAGCGTCAGTCAATGTAGTGAAATATTCACTGACTTGGAGTTTTCATTTCAAGGGCATTGGAATGTAGTAAACAGCTTATTAATTATTTAAAAATCAACAGGGAGAGTCTGCTCGGTGCAGATTTTGAGCAGGTTGTCCCAACCCCAGGGTGAGCTCCTTGTATCTGGAAGGCCTCTGCCTGTCCTGTACTCAGGTGACCTGAGGAAGGATGTGCTGGACTGTTTGGCCACGTGGCCTTGGGGCTTCCAGCTGTGCTCGGGATGAGGACAAAACCAGGCAGGCAGAGGTGGGTAGCGTGACAGGTCTCCAACACAGGAGAGGGGGCAGGGCCTTGAACAGACTTGGGGACACATATCTTCATGTGGACCGGTGAGTAAAACTGAGTACCCACAGTCCTGCAATGACCAGCAAGGACTCCGGAGGGCGGGCGGTAGCCCAGCCAGTTTAGCTTCCTGCTTCAGGTGATGGTGTCCCTGCTCTCCAAGGCCCCAAATGAAAGTAAGCAACAGGCTGAGATTTTCCCCGACTCTGGTTAGGGACAGAAACGTGGATGCCCAATTTCAGAACCCCAGAATCTACATTAATGACCTGTACTGATTTCTGGTAGGGTTCCTCAGGAAACTGTGTCAAGCAGGACGTTTGCAGGGGCGGGTCCGAAGTGGACACAGTCCACAGCCTGCATAGTTCAAGACCAGCCAGGCCTTGCTCTGTGGCAAAAGTTTTAAACTGTAGTTGATAGTGTACACTGTTGCACAGCTTTAAAACTAAGCAATTCTTGATACATTTTAAATTCTTACTGAATTTTTATTATTTCCAACTGTGCACATAAAGTAAGACTCTTAGAATTGTAGATTTTTACCACTTAAAATTCTCAGGCTGGGCACGGTGGCTCATGCCTGTCATCCCAGAACTTTGGGAGGCTGAGGTGAGAGGATCCCTTGAGCTCAGGAGTTCGAGACCAACCTGGGCAATGTACTGAAACCCCATCTCTACAAAAAAAAAAAAAAAAAAGGAAAAATTAGCTAGGCACAAAGGCGTGTGCCTGTGGTCCAAGCTACTTGAGAAGCTGAGGTAGGAGGATTACTTGAGCACGGGAAGTGGAGGCTGTAGTGAGTGGAGATGCACCACCCCACTCCAGCCTGGGTAACAGAGCAAGATCTTGTCTCAAAAAAGTTAAATAAAATAAAAATGAATAAACTTCTCATAATTCAAACTCACGTAAAGGTGACTACCCTGCTGGAGTCACCATGCTAACCAAGCAATTGCAGTTACTGTCACCAGTAACGAGACATGTGTGCCCCCCATGAGATGTGCCAAGGACACACCTGACCCAGGTGTTCCTGCCACCCCTGAATCTAATTGTGCAGACACCAGACAGACTCTGTGGGACATTCTACAAAACGCCCTGCCTGTGTGTACTTCAAAAATTTCAAAGTTAGGAAACACAGAGACTGAGAAAATGTTCTGGTTTAAAGGAACAGGAAAACTGTGTACAGTGCTTGACTCTGAATTGGAACCTGGACTGGGGTGAAAAAGACAGCTGTAAAGGACATTGTTGGCACCATGGACAGAATTTGAATCTGAATGGTGGATTGTATAAATGTCAAATTTCCCTAGTTTGTTGTACCGTGACTGTCTCCTTGAGCTTAGTGAATACATTTTGAACTACTTTGGGACACAGGGACACAAAGTCTGATACCCAGTTTCGAATGGAGAAGGAGAGGAGCGGGGGTAGATACATGATATGGAGGGAGGGAGAAAGTGAGGGAGAGAAAATGACAAAATGGTCATGATAAAGGGGGAAAGTAGAAACAGGTGTTGAAGCCAGCCGGGTGAGGGAGTATTAGATAATTTTTTGTACTATTCTAACAATTTTTTTTTTTTTTTTGACACGGACTCTTGCTTGTCACCCAGGCTGGATGATGCGATCTCAGCTCCCTTTGCCTCCTGGGTTCCAACGATTCTCCTGCCTCAGGCTCCCGAGTAACTGGGATTACAGACGCACACCACCACACCCGGCTAATTTTTTATTTTTTAGTAGAGACGGGGTTTCACCATGTTGGCCAAGCTGGTCTCGAATTCCTGACCTCATGATCCACCCGCCTCGGCCTCCCAAAGTGCTGGGATTACAGGCGTGAGCCACCATGCCGGGCCTATTCTTTCTTTTTTTTTGAGATGGAGTCTCGCTGTGTCGCCCAGGCTGGAGTGCAGTGGCGTGATCTCAGCTCACGGCAAGCTCTGCCTCCTGGGTTCATGCCATTCTGCCTCAGTGTCAGGAGTAGCTGGGACTACAGGCACCCGCCACCACACCCAGCTAATTTTTGTATTTTTAGTAGAGACAGGGTTTCACTGTGTTATCCAGGATGGTCTCGATCTCCTGACCTCGTGATCCGCCCGCCTCGGCCTCCCAAAGTGCTGGGATTACAGGTGTGAGCCATCGAGCCCAGCCTATTCTTTTAAATTTTCTATACGTTTGAAATTTTTTCAGAATAACAAGTTAAAAAGTCAGTCCTATCTTCACTGCCATCTAAAGACCTACCAATAAAAAGTTTACTATATTTCATCTATTCTAAGATAAACCTTTTTTTTCTTTACATGATAATATGTTTGATTTGGGGGTACATTTAAAAACTGATGCCATCTTAGCACTGGGTCACATTTTGACAGCAGTCTTTCGTCGTCATTTGTCTTAGAATTAGTGGCATCTCAAATTTGATGAAATACTGTATTTTTTTCTGGCTCTGTTATGTGAAGAGGTGGGAAAAAAGAAGACTCCTAGGAGCTTTGCATGTGACGTTTTTTCAGACCTTCATGCCCACATCTACACTCCAGGATTCCACTCTCATGCCATGTAGCTACAGTAAACTCAACATATTCCAGACTGGATTTCTGTCTGCACCTCTATCTACCATGCCAATCTGTGCTTCCTCTGTTTCCTCCCTCAAGGAACAGAAACCTGATTTTTAGCCACCGATGGTCCCAGAAGGTCCAATGGGAGGAGCTCCATGGCCTGTCTAGGAGGGGAGATGCGAACACTTCCTGTAAAGTGGGGCATGCATAAGGAGGAGATGGCCTAGATCCTTCCTTTTCTGGGTAAAGGGTGGAAGTGGTGTGGATTCTTTACTTTGAGTGTTCTGATAGCCATGTGTCACTATGTACTTGTTCTTTGTGTCTCACATCTCCTCCTATTGCATTTTAAAGCATTTTAATGGCATTTTTATGCCTAATAAAGCATTCTCATAGAAAAAAAAAAAAAGACGGTGGCGGGCACAAGGCCCTTGCCCAGCCATGCCATGGCACAGACACTAGCTTTGTTTCTTGAAATGACTTTGGGATCCAGATGTCTGTGCTTCATTTTCTCCATGGTCAAGTGAGAGTAGTTTCCCCGAGTTAGTTAAGATAATGGACAAGGGAATTAAAGGTGCCATAAAGCTCTAAAATTCTGTGATTTAAAATAGGGGACTTTTGAAACAGTCATTTATACTAGAATCATTCAAATAACAGATACACTTTAGGCAAACAGCTCTGAGCACAGACGTCAGTGAAAGGCAGGTGTGTGGCTGGTTTCTTTGCTTCCTGACTCCCCACACTCCTTCCCAGGTTACTTTCCCTTACTGGTTCCTGTTTCTGGGTGATTTTTACACTGGATGTTCGCAGGGAATTCATTTCCGACCACCAGGAACAGGTGTGCTGTATGGAACAGGCTATGTGGCCTGACGCTCTGGGCTCTTGTCTGCTCCAGGGTCCCTAGTCACCACCATGTTGGAAACTTTCCAGGTCTCCTCAGACCTTGAACTCCATGTGTGTCAGACTCAGAAATGGTTCCATGCAAAGTCTTTTTAGTTGACTCGGGAAACTTTACATCAACCCAGGATTGTAGCATTTTATTTTAGTTTGTTTGGCATGGACTTCAAGTAGTTGCAATAGTAAAATGTGGTAATTTTCCCATCAGTGGGCTCCTCAGACTACTGTGTTTTATCTACATTTAGGGGGATGGGCAATTCTGAATCCTCTTTTAGGGCCTTTGAATTGTTGGTATTGACACTGACATTCACAGCAGGCTTATTCTTTAGAAATAGAAGCCCCAAATATTCAGACCTTTGTTAGATTCTGTGCACCTCAGGGTATGTGTAGAGGGCGTAGAAGAGCATCAGTGTTGTGTGCTATGCCTCTAGACTCCTATTTGCATGGCTGGAATTTCAGATATGAAAGTTGGAATAATCATGAGAAAAGGGGGTAGACTGTTCTTAGGATTTTTCAACATAGATTTTATAGGCTGTGCTATTTTATTCTTTAATTTTTTTTTTTTTTTTTTTTTTGAGATGGAGTTTTGCTCTTGGCACCCAGGCGGGAGTGCAAATGGCATGATCTCGGCTCACTGCAGCCTCCACCTCCCGGGTTCCCAGGTTCAGGCAATTCTCCTGCCTCAGCCTCCCGGGTAGCTGGCACTACAGGCACGTGCCACCATGCCCAGCTAATTTTTGTATTTTTAGTAGAGACAGGGTTTCACCATGTTGGCCAGGCTGGTCTGGAACTTCAGACCTCAGGTGATCCGCCCGCCTCGGCCTCCCAAAGTGCTGGGATTACAGGCGTGAGCCACCGCGCCTGGCCCTTTCTTTTATTTCTTTATAGTCAACATGAAACTAGAAAGGTTACACCCAGGTTCTGGGGAAGAGAAAGTGTCTCTGTTTTATAACAGATGGATAGAATGGATCGGGACGTGGAATGTTTGGTTGAAGTATTGCTTTTTTGTTCTGGGGAGGAAGCAAATTAATACTGTTTCCTTATAATTCAGTTTACTAATACAGATTCTTACCTGACACTAGGACTTTTCAGGTTGATTTAGAGCTGGAAGGGACATTTTCCGTGTATTTTGGATATCAAATTCCTGTACTTATTTCATGGAAAAACTGCTAGAAAACTATTCAAAACTATCTTATATGCTTGTGTGCTGTTAGTACATACTGTATGGGGCAGTATGTAAAGGTTTGTGTTCCAACTCTGGAGTTATAACTCACTGTGAGTTCACTTACCAGATCTGTGACCTTGGGCAAATTGCATAGCTTCTTCTGTGGCTCAATTTCCTCACCTGTAAAATGGGTAATAATAGTCCCTCCTTCAAAAGGATAAATTCCAAAGTGCTTAGGAATGTGTCTGGTACCTGATGAGCACTCAAGAAATATATTTTTTGTATCATCAAAAGATAATTACAAAAGCAAGCACCCTAGTGAGGGGTCAGTGGTAGACACCTCTCCAGCGGCTCTGACAGCTCAGAGAGTGGTCCCCAGGACTGCATTCCCAGGGAGTGAGTGTTAAAATCTCCTGGGGTCCTTTTTTTTCCCCTCAACCTTTAAGGTCACTTGACTGAAAGAAAAATAAATTGCAACAATTGTCTCATTAAAATAAAAAAAAAAAACTACTCAGAATGGCAAAATGTGCAAATACTTCAAACATGTATAAAGTTAGGCAACTTAAAGGAACAGAATGTATTACTAAGACCCTGTGGTGACCCTGCAGGTTATACCCTCATGTCCTCCGGTGTCCGCATGTGCATTCTGCAGAGTTGAAAGCTGTGTGTGCTAGGCTTCTGCTGAGTTCTCTTGATTAGTGTTTTTATAGACAGGTGTTTGCATGTTGACAGAGTACATGGCCTGTTAGCTTCAGTGCTGTTGAAAATATATACCGTGATGTTCTGTGTTTCCCTTTTGTTAGGATTTTGATTTTTACTGAGCTAAAGCAACTTTTTTTTTTTTTGAGACAGAGTCTTAATCTGTTGACCAGGCTGTAGTGCAGTGGTGTGATCTTGGTTCACTGCAACCTTTGCCTCCCAGGGTTCAAGTGATTCTCCTGCCTCAGCCTCCTGAGTAACTGGGATTACAGGTGTGTGCCACCAAGCCCAGCTAATTTTGTATTTTTAGTAGAGACGGAGTTTCACCATGTTGGCCACGCTGGTCTGAAACTCCTGACCTCAAGTGATCCACCCGCCTCAACCTCCCAAAGTGCTGGGATTACAGGCGTGAGCCACCACACCCAGCCTAAAGCAACTTTTAAAGAGCATTCCATGAAGAGTTTCCAAGTCTTCCTGTTTTCCTTCTCTCTGGACTGAAATGTCTCCACCTTCCTTCCTCCCTGCAGTCCTGTCACTGAGTACTCAGGCTGCTGCTGGGGCAGGTGTGCACTGAGTTCTCTCATCAGAACCTCCCAGCAGGCTCCTTCGAGGAGTGCTAGAGGGTCTGGGCTGGCCAGGCTCACACATGCCCACTCCTTGGCCCTGGCGTGCCAGACACATGGAGTCATCTCACCTTGCCCCTGGTGAAAAAGGGAGGGAAACCCTTTCTTAAGTTGTTTTAATTTATGTTTACTTAATGATGAGCAGTACTGTGCTTATGAAACATGCTTATTATAATGAAAAGCAAGATTATGCCCTTACATGATCAGCCTTCCTTTTTCTGGATATTTTGACATGGTTCTTATAGGAGTAAAGACATCATAGTCATAGCAAGCTGTGGCATCCTCACCCAGCCAGCTGTCGGGGCTTACTCATTAATGAGTGAGAACGGGGAGCTTTCATGGTGACAATACCTACTTATAGAGCGGTCATCAGTGTTTTTCAGAATAATAACATCTACTTGCCCAGGATTTGGCTGGGCGTGGTGGCTCACACCTGTAATCCCAGTACTTTGGGAGGCCGAGGTGGATGGATCACTTGAGGCCAGGAGTTCGAGACCAGCCTGGCCAACATGGTGAAACCCCGTATTTGCAAAAAATACAAAAATTAGCCAGGCATGGTGGCGCATGTCTGCAGTCCCAGCTACTTGGGAGGCTGAGGAGGAGAATCGCATGAGCCTGGGAGGTGGAGGTTGCAGTGAGCTGAGATTGCACCACTGCACTCCAGCCTGTGTGACAGAGTGAGACTTCTTTTCAAACAAACAAACAAACAAAAATCTACTTGCCCAGGATCTCTGACATTTTGGAAAAGGAAAAAAAAAAAAAAAAAAAAGGTGTGTGTATTAGTTCATTCTTGCACTGCTATGAATAAATACCTTAGACTGGGTAATTTATAAAGAAGAGAGGTTTAACTGGCTCAGGGTTCTGCAAGCTATATAGGAAGCATAGCAGCTTCTGCTGCTGGGGAGGCCTCAGGGAGCTTCCAATCATGGCAGAAGGCAAAGGGGGAGCGAGGTGGCTCACACAGTGGGAGCAGGAGCACGAGAGAGCAAGCGAGGAGGTGCCACACCCCTTTAAACAACCAAATCTCACGAGAACTCACTATCCTGACAACAGCACCAGGGGAATGGTGCTTACCCATGAGAAACTGCCCCCACAATCCAGTTGCCTCCCACCAGGACCCACCTTCGGCATTGAGGATTACAGTTGAACATGAGATTTGGTCAAGGACACAGATGCAAACCATATCGGTGTCTATATGAATTCTTCTCTGCAATTCCTAGCTTTTGTTTTGAGACAAAGTTTTGCTCTGTCACCCAGGCTGGAATGCAATGGCCCAATCTCATTTCACTGCAACCTCTGCCTCCTCCATTAGAACGATTCTCCTGCCTCAGCCTCCCAAGTAGCTGGGACTACAGGTGCCCACCATGCACAGCTAATTTTTTTTTTTTTTTTTTTTTTTTAGGGGAGACAGGGTTTCACCATGTTAGCCAGGCTGGCCTCCATCTTCTAAGTGATCCTCCTACCTTGGCCTCCCAAAGTGCTGGGATTACAAGTGTGAGCCACTGTGCCTGGCTGCAGTACCTAGCTTTGATGGAGAATCAGATGTGCCAGGGAGGCTCCTGAAAAAGCTCTGGGTGGTTCCATGACAGTCGTGACATTTCCATAGTGACAAGGGTAGTGGGGCTCAGTTGTGGCCCTGCTGCATTCAGGAGGGACTGCTCTTCCTGTGGCTGCTTCCCCCGCCTCCATGCTTGCTCCGCACCAGGCCATGCCTTCTACCTCAGAGGGAATCTGGGTTACCAGTCCTCGGCCTCTCAGGTGTCGCTCAGAACATATCTGCGCCCACATCTCTCCTGCCTCCTGCAGGGCCTCCCAGGAGGGGGTGACCTGCTCACTTCCGTTCATCGCTGTCTTGCCCTCCGGGCTCTGAGACGTGGGCTGCTGGCTGCTGTGGAAGAGCTGCAGGCGCGCAGTGGCTTCTGCACCAGCATCCCACCCCGCTGCTGCTCCAACCCAGCACTGTGGAGCTCCCTTGGGAAGCATTATCACAGACCCTCCCAGGTAAATGTAAATTATCTTGTTTAATAAAAACAGGTATAAACTCCTTAGCATGTATACACCTGCAGCAGGATAAGTTATTCAAACTTGTTTGATTTTCAAGTGTATGGAGATTTTCCTGTTGTATCTTTCTATTACTAATTTAATTTATATAATTTATTTCTAATTTAATTTTTTCTTTTTTTTGAGACAGAGTCTCACTCTGTCACCCAGGCTGGTGTGTAGTGGTGCCATCCTGGCTCACTGCAACCTCTGCCTCCCGGGTTCAAGTGATTCTCCTGTCTCAGCCCCCCTAGTAGCTGGGATTACAGGCATGCACCACCATGCCCGGCTAATATTTTTTTGGTAGAAATGGGGTTTCACCATGTTGGCCAGGCTGGTCTCGAACTCCTGACCTCAAGTGATCTGCCCACCTGGGCCTTCCGAAGTGCTGGGATTACAGGCGTGAGCCACTACACCCAGCAGAAAAAAAAAAAAATTGTTCTGTAGAGACAGGGAGGGGTCTCAACATGTTGCCCAGGCTGGTCTCAAACTCCTGGCCTCCAGTGATCCCCCTGCCTCAGCCTCCCAAAGCACTGGGATTATAGGGATGAGCCACCACACTCAATTCCAAATTCAATTTCTTTCTTCAATTTCAGGGCTGCTATTCAGATCATCTGTTTCATCGTGGAAAAGTTCTGATTGTGATTTTTAAGAAATTGGTGGCCGGGTATGGTGGTTAACTCCTGTAATCCCAGAACTTTGGGAGTCTGAGGCAGCAGGATCACTTGAGCACAGGAGTTTGAGACCAGTCTGGGAAACATAGCGAGATGCTGTCTCTACAAAAAATTTAAAAAATAAGCCAGGCGTGGTGGCCTGTGACTGTAGTCACATACTCAGGAGGCTGAGGTAGGAGGATCACTTGAGCTGAGGAGGTTGAGGCTGCTGTGAGCCGTGATGATGCCACTACTCTTCCAGACCAGGTGACAGAGTGAGACCCTGTCTTTAAAAAAAAAGTAAGAAAGAAATTGGTCCTTTTAATCTAAACTGTTGAATTTATGTGTGTGGAGTTTATAGTATTCCTTTATTATACCATTATGTCTACAGACTCTGTAAAGAACAATTCTCTGTTTTATTGATAATAATGGCAGTTTGTCTTTTTTTTTTTTTTTTTTTTTTTTTTGAGACAGAGTCTCACTCTGTTGCTCAGGCTGGAGTGCAGTGGCTAGATCTCAGCTCACTGCAAGCTCTGCCTCCCGGGTTTACGCCATTCTGCTGCCTCAGCTTCCTGAGTAGCTGGGACTACAGGCGCCCGCCACCACATCCGGCTAGTTTTTTGTATTTTTTAGTAGAGACGGGGTTTTACCGTGTTAGCCAGGATGGTCTCGATCTCCTGACCTCGTGATCCGCCCGTCTCGGCCTCCCAAAGTGCTGGGATTACAGGCGTGAGCCACTGTGCCCGGCCATCTTTTTTTTTTTTTTTTTGAGATCTGACAAATGAAAATTTGTGTCTTCTTTCTCTTTTTTTCCCTTCGTTAGTTTTGCTGGAGGTTTATCAATTTTATTGAACTTCAGAAATCAGCTTTGGGTTTTATTGATTTTTTTTCTATTACTTTTCTGCATTCAGTTTTATTGATTTCCCCTCTGTTATTTTCATTCTTCTGTTTGCTTCAGTTTATTTTGCTCTTTTTTCCTAGTTACTTGAGCTGAGATTATTGATTTGAGCCCTTCTTTTCTAATATAAGCATTTAATAATAAATTTTCCTCTGAGAACTGCTTTATTTGTATCACACAGATTTTTGTATGTTGCATTTTCATTTCGTTCAGTTTAATATATTTAAATTTTTTTCTTGCAATGTCGTCTTTGACCCATGGATTATTGAGAAATGTGTTAGTTTTCAAGTGTATGGAGATTTTCAGTTGCATCTTTCTGTTACTGAATTCTGATTTAATTTTATTATGGTTTGATAGCATATTTTATATTGTTTCTATTCTTTTAAATGTATTGATACATGTTTTTGGCCCAAAATATAGAATATCTTTTTCTTGGCTTCATGGTGTCTGAGAAGTCTGATGTAATACTTAACTTTGCTCCTAAGATTTTTTTTTTTCTTCTGGCTTCTTTCAGGATTTCTCTTTGTTTGGGTTCCTGCAGTTTGAATATGATAGGCCTCCGCCTCGATTTTTTGTTATTATCCTGTGTGGTACTCTCTGAGCTTCCTGAGTCTATGGTGTGGGGAAATCCTCAGCCATTATTGCTTCAAACATTTCTTCTGCTTCTCCCTCTTTTTCTACTTCTAATGTTCCCATTATGCACGTGTTACACCTTTGATAATTGTCTCATAGCTGTTGAAGATTCTGTTTTTCCCCTACTCCACCATCCCTATTCTTTGTTCTCTTTGCTTTTCAGTTTGTGAAGTTTCTATTGAAATATTTTCAAGCTCGTTGATTCTTTCCTCTACCATAAGCAGTCTACTGATGAGCTCATCAAAGGTATTCTTTTTTAAAAAAAATTTTTTTCGAGACAGGGTCTCACTCTGCTGCCAAGGTTGGCGTGTAGTTCACTGCAGCCTCAAACTCCTGGTACTGTAGGTATGCACCACCATGCCTGGCTAATTTTTAGATTTTTTTTGTCTCACTGTGTTGCCCAGGCTGGTCTCAAACTCCTGACCTCAAGTGACCCTCTTGCCTCCCAAAGTGATAGGATTATAGGTGTGAGCCACCGCACCCAGCCAGCATTCTTCATTTCTGTTACAATTGTGTTTGCTTTGTTTTCGTTTTTTTGGTGGTGGTGGTTTGTTTTTTTTAGAGATGGGTCTTGCCGTGTCACCTAGGTTGAAGTGCAGTGGTATAATAATAGCTCACTGCAGCCTCAAACTCCTGGGCTCCAGCAAGCCTCCTGCCTTGGGCCACCCAAAGCACTGGGATTACAGGCATGAGCTACCATGCCAGGCCTGTTACAATGTTTTTGATCTCTAGCATTTTCTTCTGATTCTTTCTCAGAGTTTGCATTTTTTTATGAACCTTACTCATCTTTTTGTATGTTGTTCACTTTTTCCCATTACAGCCCCTAGAATGTTAATCATAGTTATCTGATAGTCTCAGTCTGATAATTGCAAAATCTTTGTCAGATCTGAGGTGGGTTCTGATGCTTGCTTTGTGTATTCAGACTTTTTTTTTCTTGACTTTAATATATCTTATAATTGTTTGTTGAAAGCTGGACATGGTATATTGATTGGGCTATAGGAACTTAAGTAAATGGATCTTTAGTGTGAGGTTTTGTGTTTCTCTGGTGGGCAGTTAGGCCGTGTTTAATGTTTGCTGTAGCTGTAGCTGGCAAAGGCTTCACATTCCTCCTGTGTCCATTTTTGTTTCCCAACTGTCTTTGGGTTTTCTAGAAACTCTTTCTTTTTTTTTTTTTTTGAGATGGAGTCTGGCTCTGTTGCCCAAGCTGGAGTGCAGTGGCCGGATCTCAGCTCACTGCAAGCCCCGCCTCCCGGGTTCACGCCATTCTCCTGCCTCAGCCTCCCAAGTAGCTGGGAGTACAGGCGCCCGCCACCTTGCCCGGCTAATTTTTTTTGTATTTTAGTACAGACGGGGTTTCACCGTGTTAGCCAGGATGGTCTCGATCTCCTGACCTCGTGATCCACCCGTCTCGGCCTCCCAAAGTGCTGGGATTACAGGCTTGAGCCACCGCACCCGGCCACCTAGAAACTCCTTCTTAAGTGGTGTATGAGGGTTCTCCAGACAGACCAACAGGGTATCTGTGTATCTATGGATAATAGGTGTGTGAGAAGGGATGTGTTAGGAGAACTGGCTCATGTGACTATGGAGGCTGAGACGTCCAGTGTCCAGCTGGCTGCCAACTGGAGGTCCGAGGATGCTAATAGCATGGCTGAGGCCAGGTCTGAAGGCCACAGAGCCAGGGAAACCAATGGTGTAACTCTCAGTTTGAAGCCAAAGCTCGGAGAGCCTCGGGGGGCGCCAGTGTAAGTCCTAGACTCCAAATGCTGGGAGTCTGGAGTTGTTGTCCCAGAGAGAGGAAGAGTGCACGGCAGTTCAGTAGATAGCTTTGCCTTTTCTCTGTTTTTGTTCTCTCTAGGCCCCCAGCAGATTAGATGGTGCCTGCCCATATTAAGAGTAAATCTTCCCCACCTAGTCCACTCAGACTCCCTTGCTAATCTGCCCTGGAAACACCTTCACAGACACACCCAAAAATAATGCTCTAGCGCATTTCTGGGTATTTCTTAATTCAGTCAAGTTGACACCTAAAATTAACCATTACAAGTGGAGTCTTTATCTTGCCCCTCCATTGTAATTCATGTGATTATACTACAGCCCTGTTGATGTGGTGGTAAGGTATTGGGGAAGGAAAATGTCCTGTAATCCTGTGATTCAGTCTCAGTTTTTTAGTAAATCTGAGTCCCTGGACTGTGAACTTCAGAAGTTTCTTTGTCTCCCTGCCTGTCTTCCTCCCTCCCTCCCTGCCTCTCCCTCTCCCTCCTCCTCCTCTTCCCTCCTTTCTTTCTGTCTTCTTCCCCTGACCACCTACCCCATTAAGTTATCCAGAAAGCTACTGGAGGTTTCATTTTTCAAGTTTTCCTTTCCCTTGGCCAGATAAGGTTCTGATAAAGTAGTTTTCCTTGATGGAAGGCCTTTGTTATGGAAAACAGAATGTTCTGGGCATTTTTCAAAATGGTTACTTTTCTTTGAGTGCATTTCAAAATGGTATTTTTTTTTTCTCTCCCCCTGTCCGAAGAGTGGGGGATTTATTTTTTCCTCCAGTCTTCATCATGAGAATCTGGTGAGGCTTTTGGAGATATAACAAAACTTATGAAAGTATGTCACTTCCTGCCCCTACCCTGAAAGATTGGGCCTCAGGAATTTTGAACTCATGCTTGTCTATAATCAGCTTCCAGCAATCATCAGTTGCCATGTGTTTTTACCAATTATGGCTTACCCGGCTTTTGCTTCAGTAAAACTGTGATCTCTGTATTTGCCCGCTATCTCTTCAGTTTTTAGGTAGGAGTTTACCTTGTGACCTCATTCTCTGATAGATATGAGAAGTTTTATTTCATTCAACTTTTTTTTTTTTTTAATTGTGAGGAGGACTTAAATGGCACCTTTCAAGCTCTTTACATGTTAGAACAGAAATGGGGCAGTGGCTTACACCTGTAATCCTAGAACTTTGGGAGGCTGAGGCGGATGGGTCACTTGAGGTCAGGAGTTCAAGACCAGCCTGGCCGACATGGTGAAACCCATGTCTACTAAAAATACAAAAATTGGCTGGGTGCAGTGGCTCACGCCTGTAATCCCTGCACTTTGGGAGGCTGAGGCGGACAGATCACCTGAGGTCAGGAGTTCAAGACCAGCCTGACCAACATGGTGAAACCCTATCTCTACTAAAAATACAAAAATTAGTTGGGCCTGGTGGCAAGTGCCTGTAATCTCAGCTACACAGGAGGCTGAGGCAGGAGAATGGGTTGAACCCAGGAGGCAGAGGTTGCAATGAGCTGAGATCGTGCCATTGCACTCCAACCTGGGCAAAAAGAGCAAAACTCTGTCTCAAAAAAAAAAAAATTTAATTAGCTGGGCGTGGTAGCATGCACCTGTAAATCTCAGCTACTTGGGAGGCTGAGGCAGGAGAATTGCTTGAACCTGGGAGGCAGAGGTTGCAGTGAGCTGATATTGCACCACTGCACTCCAGCCTGGGTGACAGAGCAAGACTCTGTCTCCAAAAAAAAAAAAAAAAAGAAGAAGAAGAAGAAGAAAAAGCCACCTCAGCCTCCCAAGTAGCTGAAACCACAGGTATATGCCACCATACCCAGCTACCATGACAGGCTAATATTTTGATTTGTTTGTAGAGATGAGGTCTTGCTTTGTTGCCCAGATTGTTCTCCTGGGCTCAAGCAATCCAAAGAGCTGGAATTACAGGTGTGAGCCACCACACCCAGCCAGTTCTATCCATTTTTGCTTTATGTATTTTGTTGGTCTAATTATTTGTTTCTTCTTCTCCTTCTTCTCTTTTTTCATTTCTTGACACTAAGGACAAGTATACATTTAGGATTTCTGTGTCTTCTTGGCAAATGGACTTATAAAAATCATTATTTAATGTCGTGCTTTATTTCTGGTAATTTTCTTTACTCTGTAGTCTCTTTCTTTTCCTATTAACATGGCTGTCTCACATTAAAAAATATTATTTGCGTGGTATATTTTCTCCATCCTTCTACTTGTATTTGAAGAAGATTTCTTATAGGTAGCATATATTTGGGTCTGTTTGAAAGAACATTCAATCTGATAGTCCTTCTCTTTAATTGGTGTGTTTAGACCATTTATACTTAACGTAACTATTAATATGTTTGAATGTAGATGTATCATTTTGTTATTTTCTTTTAGTTCATTAGGTTTTATTTCTCTCTCTTTCTGGGATTTCTTGAACGTTCCTCAGTATTCCCTTTAATCAGTTTATTGCGGTTTAGACTATATATCTTTGTATAGGTATTTTAGTGGTGACTGCAGGGATTATAGTATTCATATTTAACTTTGTTTACTTAGAAATAATATTGTGCCACTTGAAGTGGAATGTAGAAACCATACTACCATACAAATTCCTTTACCCACCACATTATGTTGTAGATCTATGTGTGTTGAAAATTGCTTCAGACAGTGTTACAAATTTTGCCTTCAGCTAGCATAAGAAGAGGAAAATAGTCTATTTATATAGCTCTTTGTTATTTTGAGATGGAGTCTTGCTCTGTCACCGAGGCTGGAGTGCAGTGGCGCCATCTCGGCTCACTCCAAGCTCCGCCTCCTAGGTTCAGGCCATTCTCCTGCCTCAGCCTCCCGAGTAGCTGGGATTACAGATGCCTGCTACCACGCCTCGCTAATTTTTTGTATTTTTAGTAGAGATGGGATTTCACTGTGTTAGCCAGGATAGTCTCGATCTCCTGACCTCATGATCTGCCTGCCTCAGCCTCCCAAAGTGCTAGGATTACAGGTGTGAGCCACTGCGCCTGGCCTGCTCTTTGTCATTTCTGGTGCTGTTCCTTTATTCCTGAAACTCCAGTTTTCCCTCTGGTATTACTTCCCTTCTATCTGAAGATCTTTGTTTAGCGTTTCTTTTAGAGCAGGTCTGTTGGTGGCAAATTTTCTTGGTTTTTCTTCATCTAAGAATGTCTTTCTTTCACCTTAATTCGTGAAAGATATTTTTACTGTCTTTGTTGTTGTTGTCATTTACTTCTCAGAGCCCTCAGATCCTGCCTCCTTCCTTGTCTTTCATCGTAGGGCTCTTAGGTTCCTTTGAGGGGTCATGGTTAGAGAGAGGAGACAGTGAATACCTTGCAAGGGGACATTAAACTCCATGAGAGAGATCCCCCCAAACCAGCAAAGGTACAGGGGGCTATAAATTCCTGGAGAAAAAGAGATCTTCCGCCCACTCCTTGAAGATCCTGGTGAGGTGACAGAAACCCGAGTGAGGCGGTTACCGGCTGATGCAGCACTCAGGGCTGCTGGGCTCCTGGCCTGTGCTCATCGCAGCACAGATATATTAGGGCCACCTGACTTCTAGGATAATGCGTGCTTACTGACCTCAGCCAGTTTGATCATTTACAAATTTTAGGTTCCTTTTGCTAGAGGAGATTAGCCACATAGGAAGTTGGAAATGAATGAAAGGTAGTACTCCCCCTCATTATAACCTTGCTCTCTGGTTATGATGAAAGGGAGTCTCAGACCAACTTCTGTCAGTTACATACATAGGCATTAAACAATATTTAATAGGCCAGGCGCGGTGGCTTATATCTGTAATCCCAGCACTTTGGGAGGCTAAGGTGAAGAATTGCCTAAGACCAAGAGTTGGAGACCAGCCTGGGCAACAAGGCGAGACCTGTCTATAAAAATTTTAAAAAGTAGCTGAGTATTGTGACATATGGCTGTAGTCCCAGCTACTTAGGAGTCTGAGGTGGAAGATCGCTTGAGCCCAGGAGGCTGAGGCTGTGGTGAGTCATGTTCACACCACTACACTCCAGCCTGGCTGACAGAGCAAGACCCTGTTTCAATCAGTCAATCAATCAGTCAATCAATGTAAACCGTTGGCATCAAAGCACCACACAAGGCCAGGCATGCTGGCTCACACCTGTAATCCCAACAATTTGGGAGCCTAAAGGGGGAAGATTGCGTGAGGCTAGGAGTTTGAGACCAACATGGGCAACACAGTGAGATCCCATCTTTACAAGAAATGAAAAAAAATTAGTTGGGCGTGGTGGTATGTGCCTGTTGTCGCAGCTGCTTGGGAGGCTGCATCAGGAGGATCACTTGAGCTCAGGAGTTCGAGGCTGCAATTAGCTGTGATCGGGCCACTGCACTCCAGCCTGGGTGACAGACTAAGATTCTGTCTCAAAACCAAAACAAAACACCTGGCAAGATAGAAAATGGATTAGTGGTGACCAAGCAGACGGAAGATGAAACAGGCCTTCCTGGCTGGGTGTGGTGGCTCACACCTGTAATCCCAGCACTTTGGGAGGCCGAGGCGGGAAGATTACGAGGTCAAGAAATCCAGACCATCCTGGCCAACATGGTGAAACCCCGTCTCTAATAAAAATACAAAAATTAGCTGGGTGTGGCGGCACACACCTGCAGTCCCAGCTATTTGGGAGGCTGGGGCAGGAGAATCACTTGAACCCAGGAGGTGGAGGTTGCAGTGAGCTGAGATCGCACCACTGCATTCCAGCCTGGCGACAGAGCGAGACTCCATCTCAAAGAAAAAAGAAAAAGGCCTTCCTCTGCTCCTCCAGCTGAGCACACTGCCTCATCCCAAGCCAATGACGGCTTCATTTACAGGAAGGAGGCTTTCTGGGTGAGCAGATACCTTACCTTATGTGGCCCTATTTTAGGCTCTGTGCAGGTCATCACGTGATAATCACATAGGTTGAGCAAAGTTGTGCAAGTAAGTCTCTTGAGACTGAAGCTCACAGGTAATTGCTGAAAAGTAAAAGTGTTACAAAACGTGAAACTCTGGAGAATATCAGAAGATCTTGGAAGCAAAGCAACCTGGCTGGGAAAAGCAGAAGGTGCAAGCCTGTGTCTCACTTCTGCAGCTTGATACTGCGAAATGAACAGTTGAATCTGCAAGTGTCTGTTGCTGTGGGTGTGAAATGGGACAGGCCGTCTCCGCTTTTTACTGCTCTGTGTTTGCAGTTCTCAGAATATACCTATTCTCAGATACTCTGTGCCTCTGCCTGCCTGCTTGCTCTTGGCCTAAACACAATCTGAAGGGAACCAGGACCTCTTGTCCCTTGGTGCTGGGGAGTAAGAATATTAAAATGTAAGAGCAAAGAACAACCTGACTGCATGTTGAGGACAATGGAATATATTTGAATGAGTCTTCATACTCAGAAAATTTGGTCAAGAAGGAAAAAGGCATCATTGCAAATTACCTTGGTCAGTTTCATTGGGAAGACAAGACCATTTGAAAAATCATTATAAGTTCCAAGGAGATTAAATAAATTATTATTAAATGAAGGGTTGGGCCGGGTGCGATGGCTCATGCCAGCACTTTGGGAGGCTGAGGTGAGCGAATCACCTAAGGTCAGGAGTTTGAGACTAGCCTGGCCAACATGGCGAAACCCTGTCTCTACTAAAAATACAAAAAATTAGCCGATGTGGTGGTGGGTGTGTGTCATCCCAGCTACTTGGGAGGCTGAGGCAGGAGAATCACTTGAATCCAGGAGACAGAGGTGGCAGTGAGCTGAGATCATGCCACTGCACTCTGGCTTGGGCTGCAGAGCAAGACTCCGTCTCAAAACAAACAAATAAATAAATAAATAAAGGCTTAATTACTGCCTATTCTACTCAGCAAGTTTATCTTTGTTTTTTGTTTGTTTTTGGGATAGAGTCTTGCTCTTTCACACAGGTTATAGTGTAATGGTATGATCTCGGCTCACTGCAGCCTCCACCTCTTGTCTTCAAGTGATTCTTATGCTTCAGCCTCCCAAGTAGCTGTGATTACAGACACATGCCACCATACCTGGCTTTTTTTTTTTTTTTTTTTTTTTTTGTATTTTTAGTAGAGACAGGGTTTCACCATGTTGGCCAGGCTGGTCTCGAACCCTTGGCCTCAAGTGATCTGCCCGCCTCGGCCTCCCAAAGTGCTAGGATTACAGGTGTGAGCCACCACACTTGATCAATACTGTACCTCTTGAAGTCTATTAATATGGTGTCTCCAATATTCTTGTTTACAGTATGCATGGCAGAGGTTATAGCCACTTTTCAAAAATAATGGCTTTAATTGAGATATAATTCAAATACCATGTAATTCATCTGTTTAAAGTATGCAGTTCAGTATACAATAAAATACATGCACAGAGTTGTGCAACGCAGTTTCATCACACCCAAAAGAAACCTTGTACCCGTTAGCAATCACTCCCCACTTCCTTCCAGCTGCGAGTGGGAGCTGTGGAGGTGGGAAACTCCCCTGGTGCCCATAGCTCCCTTCCAGAGTCCTCCTGTTTTTGGTTGCTCTCAGGTATCTGCCCTTAATAGTTGTGTTCTGTATTATATCCAAAGCTTATCATTTTTATTTGGGGAAAGGTCAGTTTGGTAGGATTATTGGCCCTTATATATGTATCCATGCATGAGACAGAGTCTCGCCATCACCCAGGCTGAAGTGCGATCTCAGCTCCCTGCAGCCTCAATCTCCTAGGCCCTAGTGATCTTCCCACCTCAACCTCCTGAGTAGTTGGGATCATAGGCACATACCACCACACCTGTCTAATTTTGTTTATTTAATTACTAATTAATTTATTTAGAGACAGAATCTCATCCTGTCGCCTAGACTGGAGTACAGTGGCATGATCATGGCTCACTGCAACCTTGACCTCCCAGACTCAAGTGATCCTCCCACCTCAGTCTCCCAAGTAGCTGGGAATACAGTTGCACACGACCATGCCTGGCTAATTTTGGTATTTTTCTTTAGAGACAGGGTTTCATTATGTTGCCCAGCCTGGTCTCAAACTCGTAGGCTCAAGTGATCCTCCCCACTTTTTGACTTCACAAAGTGCTGGGATTACAGGCATGATCCACTGTACCTGGCCTTGATTTTAAATAGATAAAAGTTTTTTGTGTTACATGAAACTTTTTTTTTTTTTTTTTGAGACAAGGTCTTGGAGACAGGGTCTTGCTCTGTCACCCAGGCTGGAGTGCAGTGGCATAATCATGGCTCGCTGTAGCCTTGACCTGCTAGGCCCAAGCAGTCCTCCCACCTCACCCTCCTGAATATCTGGTACTACAAGCATCTGCCACCTCGCTTGGCTAATTTTTTGCTTTTTGGTAGAAATGAAGTCTTACTATGTTTGCCCAAGGTAGTCTTGAACTTCTGGGCTCAAGCAATCCCCTTGCCTTGGCATCTCAAAGTGTTGGGATTATAGGCATGAGGCACCATGTCCAGCCAGTTTTTGTTTTGTTTTGTTTTTAATTGAAAATAGGCTGGACGTGGTGTCTCATGCCTATAATCCCAGCACTTTGGGAGGCCGAGGTGGGTGGATTACTTGAGGTCAGGAGTTCGAGACCAGCCTGGCCAACATGGTGAAACCCCGTCTCTACTAAAAATACAAAAATTACCCAAGTGTGGTGGTGCATGCCTGTAATCCTACCTACTTGGGAGGCTGAGGCAGGAGAATCACTTGAAACCAGGAGGTGGAAGTTGCAGTGAGCCGAGATTGTACCATTGCACGCCAGCCTGGGCAACAGGGAAAATAGAGACGGAGGCCTCACTGTGTTGCCCAGGCTGGTCTCAAACTCCTGGACTCAAGCGATCCTCCTACCTTGGCCTCCCAAAGTGCTGGGATTGCAGGCAGAAACCACCACGTCTGGCCTGATGTGTCTTTCTTGTTCTGAATGGTAGTTACATGAGTGTGTTCTCTTTGTAAGTATTCTTTGAGCCATATGCTCATGATTTGTGTACATTTACTTTTGAATATTTATTTTTCAGTACAAATTTGACTTAGAGTAAATGTGTTACAATTCTCATTTATCTACCTGGAACATTATCCATGATGTATTGTGTAAATAGATACCGCCTCTATGGAGAGCAGTTTGGCTATATCCATCAAAATAGTGAGTAGGAAGAGGTAGGAGCCTCAACAGGTGTATGTGGCATGGGCTGCTTTGCTGTGGGGCCTGTCCGTACATTCCGGAAGAGGTGCGTGAGAGTCACATCTGACGGTGTCACAGGGTTGGGTAGACACAAGTTGATGTCCAGGCCTCACCAAGGTAGACGCCTGATAGACTGCCTACATTTTGGGTCAGGACCATGAGGAAGATTATTCCCTAGGAACAGGAGTGAACTGGAAGCAAACTGGCCTTCTCAGAAACCAAACGCTGTTTGTGTTCATCTCATCCTGTGATCTCGACTCAGGTTGTTACAGGGGTGCTGATGGCCATTGCTCTGTAGAGAAAAAAAATATCATCCCAGGGCACATATTTTTTCTAGTTTTAAACATATTGGCACACAATGAAGATATTCAGGCCTGTGGAGCTATGATGATATGAATGAAAGACCTGAGTGGCACATAGTGCCAAAGCGGGCTCCCCAGGGTCCCCGATGCTGCAGTTGCCAGACACAGGTTGGTTGTTTGTTTGTTTTTAAGATGGTTTTGCTTTAACCCCAAGCTGGAGTGCAAAGGTGCAATCACAGCTTACTTCAGCCTTGACCTCCTGGGCCCAAGTGATCCTCCTGCCTCAGCCTCCTGAATAGCTAGGACTACAGACCCCCATCGCCACACCTAGCTAATTTTTTTTTTTTTTTTTTTTTTTTGGTAAAGAATGGGAGTCTCACTGTGTTTCTCAGGCTGGTCTTGAACTCCTGGTCTCAAGCAGTCCACCCACTCTGGCCTCCCAAAGTGCTGGGATTACAGGCGTGAGTCACCGCGCCTGGCTGGAGCCATAGGTGTTGTATAAATTGTCATCCTGAAACTCCAGTGTGCAGATTGCCATTCTGTTGTCTGAGATGCACTGTGTTCTCCTCCATGAGCCCATACCCTTCCAGGTGGCAGAAAGTTCATTTTTATCCATCCAGAGGTCACCCAGGGCTACGTCTACCTGGCAGGTGTTCCATGTTCTTTCCACTCTGGCACTCGCTGGGCTGGCCTTCTGTCTGTCTTTGGGCCTTGGTTCCCATGGGTCCCCTGTACACAGACCTTTCTCCTGACCCCGTGCTCTGCAGAGTGCAGCACTCCTGCTGTGTGGCTCCTTGTTTAGCTTCTGCTCCTTGTTGCCTGGACACACCTCGCTGCCCTTCCTTGGCTGGGCTCCTGCCCCTTCCTAAATGTTGCCTGAAAGAGTGAATTCACTCCCACTTCCCCCACATCTACCTGCAAGTTAGGTTAGAAGGCCTTGTCCTTCTGCCCTGATCCATGCCCTGCCTGCCAGGCCCAGCCATAGCTGCCTGGAAGGCTTGCATGTTTATTATTTGTAACTGTTGGCTGCTGTCTGGGAACTGAGCATCTGAACCTCAGACAGCAAGAAGAGCCTCCCAGTTTGTGTTGTTCTGCTCTGTCTCCCTCCTGGAGGCAGCAAGTGCAGAATATCCTCCTGCTGCCCGAGTGGGGCAGAGTGATCAGGGAGCAGGAAATGGGGTCACCTCCATGGGCCACTGTTTCAGAACCTCTTCCCATCGTGCCTGTTGAACTGAGATGCTCTTTCCTTCCTCTTTAGCTTCCCTGGGGAGAAGGACACGTGAAGGACACTGTTTTTCGACTCAAGTTCATGTAATTGTGTGCATGTTTAAAGGAATGAGATTTTATTTGGGCTTTACTTGTGACGTTCATGCTAACCTAACTGTATTTATTTCAGCCTAATATGCATCTGTGTTACACATTGGAGGAAAATACCTTTTCCATGGGAATGATACTTATTTTTCTTAAAATTGTTTCTAATGTTAAAGAAAATCATAAAGTCCCTTTCCCAATGTGGCCCACAAGCCATTGGTTAGAGAAGTGGAAACACTGGGGCCAGTATTGTGTGTGTCCTCGGCACTGGCAGGGACCAGTGAGTGGCTCTGTTTAAAATGCCATTTCCCCAACCTTTGGATTTTTGTTTTTGTTTTCGTTTTCGTTTTTTTTCTGAGGCAGGGTCTCATGCTGTCACCCAGGCTGGAGTCTCAGCTCACTGCAACCCCACTTTCTGGGCTCAAGCAATTCTCCCACCTCAGCCTCCCAGGTAGCTGGGACCACAGGTATGTGCCACCACACCTGGCTAATTTTTTTTTTTTGTATTTTTGGTAGAGATGGGGTTTTACCATGTTGCTCAGGCTGGTCTCAAACTCCTGAGCTCAAGCAGTCTGCCCACCTCCACATCCCAAAGTGCTGCAGTTACAGGCATGAGCCACTGAGCTCCCCAACCTTTGCCTTAGATCACACATTTCTTTTGTAACAGTGTGTCTGAGGCCAATTACGATTCCAATAAGCTGCACATGGTGGCAGGTACCTGTAGTCCCACCTACTTGGGCAGCTGAGGTGGGAGGATCATGAGCACAGGAGTGTGAGGCTGCGTTGAGCTTTGATCATACCTGTGAATAGCAGTCTGGGCCACATAGCAAGACCCCATCTCCAAACAAAAAAACAAACAAAAAAAACCACACCCAAAACCCAACAAGGGTGAGAAATAACGTCCAGGCATAGTGGGGTCTGGAGTGGAGGGCCACAGTGAGCAAGGCCCCTGCACCAGTGCCATTGTGTAGGGAAGCAAAAGGTGAGCTGAGACCCCCGCTCCATGAGTGTTTCACCAGACCAGTGCTTTCCGTGGGTGTCTCACTCAGCCTTTCTTTGACTCTAGCCAGACCCTGATTCTCCAGAGAGGCCTGAGTAACCCGGTGTGTTTGGCCTTCGCAGATAGGCTCAGCTCTTCCCAAACTTGTGCTCCAAGCTGTAAGAGCCACCTGGAGCTACTCTGAATTACTTTCTGTGTCTCCTTTCTTCTCCCGTCCCTGCTCAGCACCTCTATTTTTCTCTCTTGGATGTAGCCCGGGATGTGGTTCTTTCCAGGACCTCTCAGTCTTGCAAGGAGGTGTGTCTAGACCTGACTGAGTTGACTTCAAATTTGAGGGCCTGACCAAATGCTGGTGGCTTGTGGCCCCTCCGTGATTTAGACAGAAGGGTGGGCAAGCATGCCTCTGTCTGTATAGTGCCAGCATGGCTTGGAACAAAAGCTCTGGAATCCACTTCACTGTTTGATTAATAGGATAAACATGCAATTGGCCTTACAAATCCAGAGGATTAGGTTACTTTTTTTTTTTTTTTTTTTTTTTTTTTTAGTAGATTTATTTTTTTCTTTCATAGCTCTTTCAGACAAGTGGTTTAACCTATTTATATGGTTAGTTTGTCAGGGTTCTTTTTGAGGTGGAGAGGGTCTGGCTATGTTGCTCAGGCTAGTCTTGAACTCCTGGGCTCAAATGGTCCTCCCACCTTAGCCTCCCATGTAGCTGGGATTACAGCCACACACCACCATGCCTAGCTCTTTTAGTAGATTTTTAACTTGAGTTGGAAGAACAAAAATGGTAAAAGGCTTGAGGGAAATAGCTTCTGTAAAAGAAAATGAAATTTTGGTACCTCCCCATCCCCACCTTTGACTAGTTATGCCAAAGGGAGAGTTAAGCCTGGGAATGGAGTCATGCAACTGCCATTCTTTTTCCCTAAACAGAACTGTAACTTCACAACCCTGGGTCATAGTGTTAGACATAAGCCAGGTCCCAGGATGGCAAAAGGGCGTATACCTCCCGATGGCCTCCCTCACAAATTGCTCACAAGGACATCCTTTGCTAGCGCCTAAACCTTTCAGGATACATATCTCCTATAAAACCAGTACATGCCAATTGTAACCTTGGGTCTGCAAGCCAAGTTTAACTCCTCAAACTGAGTTCTGTTAAATCTCACACTGACAATATTGATGACAAGCTTACCTTCCGAAGTGCAGAACACGCACAAGACAGGATCAGTCACTCTTCCTGCTTGACTCTCCTCCGTTCCCTCTTTTCAAACATTTACCTTATGTGATATAAAACATACAGGTGCTGAGCAGTGTTAGAACCTCATAAGAATAACCACCTGCCTCCCTGCCCCCGCCCTTGTGTCCCTCCTGCCTGCCCCCACCTCACACGCTCACTAAGTTCCCAGCATCCTCTTTGGAAAAGCACAGGTCACAGATGCTTCACTGGCTTGTGTTTTTCCTGGGTGAGTCCTCAGACTTGGCTTAATAAACCTCTGCTGATCGAGACACTTGCCTCAGTGACCATTTTTGTTGAACACGCTATCTTCTTTTTTCTATATCTGTTAGGGGCAGTTTCATATTTCTTTTCTTTCTTTCTTTTCTTTTTTTTTTAAATTTATTTGAGACAGAGTCTCACCCTTGTTGCCCAGGCTGGAATGTGTGGGGGAAAGAAAGAGAGATCAGACTGTTACTGTATCTTTGTAGAAAAAGGAAGACATAAGAAACTCTGTTTTGATCTGACCTAAGAAAAACTCCTCTGCCTTGAGATGCTGTTAATCTGTAACCCTAGCCCCAACCCTGTGCTCGCAGAAACACGTGCTGTGTTGACTCCAGGTTTAATGGATTTAGGGCTGTGCAGGATGTGCTTTGTTAAAAATGTGTTTGCAGGCAGTATGCTTTGTAAAAGTCATCGCCATTCTCCATTCTCAAGTACCCAGGGACACAATGCACTGCGGAAGGCCTCAGGGACCTCTGCCCAAGAAAGCCTGGGTATTGTCCAAGGTTTCCCCACACTGAGAAAACCTGAGATATGGCTTTGTGGGAAGGGAAAGAACTTACCATTCCCCAGCCTGACACCCATAAAGGGTCTGTGCTGAGGAGGATTAGTGAAAGAGGAAGGCCTCTTAGCGGTTGAGATAAGAGGAAGGCATCTGTCTCCTGCTCGTCCCTGGGAATGGAATGTCTCAGTGTAAAATCTGATCATACATTCTATTTACTGAGATAGGAAAAAACCGCCTTATGGTTGGAGGTGAGACATGCTGGCAGCAATACTGCTCTTTACTGCACTGAGATGTTTGTGTAAAGTCGAACACAAATCTGGCCTATGTGCACATCCAGGCGCAGCACCTTTCCTTAAACTTATTTGTGACACACAGTCCTTTGCTCACATGTTTTCCTGCTGACCCTCTCCCTACCATTACCCTATAGTCCTGTCACATCCCCCTCGCTGAGATAGTAGAGATGGTGACAATAAATACTGAGGGAACTCAGAGACAGTGCCGGTGCAGGTCCTCGCTTGCTGAGCGCTGGTCCCCTGGACCCACTTTTCCTCTGTGTCTTATTTCTTTTCTCAGTCTCTCGTCTCCACCTTGGAAGAAATACTCACAGGTGTGGAGGGGCAGGCCCCCTTCATCATGCAGTGGCACAGTCATGGGTCACCACAGCCTTAACCTCTCGGGCTCAAGTGGTCCTCCCACCTCAGCCTCCCAAGTAGGTGGGAATACAGGCACGTGCCACCATGCCTGGCTAATTTTTCTGTTTTCTAGACAGTCTCACTATGTTGCTCAGGCTGTTCCTGAACTCCTGGCCTCAAGTGATCTTCCTACCACAGCCTCCCAAAGTCCTGGGATTACAGGCATGAGCCACTGTATCCACCCCCTTTTTTCTTTAAGTAAACATGATGTGAGCCAGTGTTTGGAGAGACAAATTCCTTTTGATAAATAGATGCCAGGTGTTTCATGTGTTCTTTTCACTGCCCTGTCAGTGTTGAATTTACTTCTGATCCACTTTATTTTGTTCTTTTGGCTCTAAAAGTTTTCCTCTTTTAGAAGCATGTTAGCAGACATGTGTATGGCTAGCTTAGCTAGAACCTTGTAAATATTATAGCTGGAGTTCTGCAATTTTCCTAACTTTTGACTTTTCCTGTGTGGAAACATTTTTTTAAAAACACATTAGGGACATTGTGGAGTTGGTGGGAAAGAGTGGCCCAGACAGGGCTGAATGGGCGTGCTGGGGCTCCGAGGTCCGAGTGGGCTTTCCCTGCTGAGGCTGCTCAGCTGATCACGTTGTGCTGCACGGCCTCAGGCCACAAAACTAATTTGCTTCTGCTCGTCCATGATGAGCGGCCAGCTTTTGTTTGGATGTAAAAGAAAAACTCACATTGCCTTTTTCCTAGCACAGAGCAGGAGAGGGAGAGAGGAAGTGAGACTCAGCAGACCTCGATGGAGGGTTCATTAAGAGCCAGGTCCATGCTGAGCCATGGCCAGAGAGATAGTGTCCGCGGCGAGCTTGGATTCTAGATGAGGCTGGGTATAGGAGCTGTGGCCATGGGTGCCGGGGCCAGCCCTGGGTGAGGCTGGGTGTGGAAGCTGTGGCCGTGGGTGCTGGGGTCAGACCTAGATGAGGCTGGGTGTGGGAGGTGTGGCCGTGGGTGCTGGGGTCAGCCCTGGGTGAGGCTGGGTGTGGGAGCTGTGGCCGTGGGTGCTGGGGTCAGGCCTGGGTGAGGCTGGGTGTGGGAGGTGTGGCCGTGGGTGCTGGGGTCAGGCCTGGGTGAGGCTGGGTGTGGGAGCTGTGGCCATGGGTGCTGGGGTCAGCCCTGGGTGAGGCTGGGTGTGGGAGCTGTGACCGTGGGTGCCTAGGGCCAGCCCATAATCTGGCACACTCAGGTAATGGCCATCTCCAGAACACCCTGTTCAAGACCAGGCTGCTTGGTGTCCTCTGATTTCCCCCTCAGGACTCTTGTGGAGCTCAGTGGTGAGGGGAGCCCAGGAGGCATTGTGCTGGGCCCAAGAGAATGAGAATTTTGGAGCACAAAGGGGCCTGGGGTCAGGTTTGGCTTCCTCATTTGGTATCTCAGAAAGCTCAGGCCCAGAAAGCATAAGCAGCTTGACTCAGGCCACACAGCTGCCCAGGAGTGCAGCAGAACTCCCCAGACCAAGCTGCACTAGACTGGCGTGAGTGGCAGTGGCCCTCCTTAAATGTGCCCCCATGGCAAGGAGGGACAGGGCAGGAACCCTGGGGAGGACCAGCATTGCAGTGCATCTGCCCAGTCAATCCCAGGAGCATAGCTATCCCAGGCAGTGTGCAGCATGATCTCATTAGTTTGATTTGCATTTCCCTAATGACTTATACTGTTTGAGCATCTTTCTGTGCACTTACTGCCCATTAATGAATCTTCTTTTGTGAAATACACATTAAAATTTTGATGCTGACAAGTTGCTATCCTTAGAGGTTGCCCCGGTTTATTTCCCATCAGTGTGTATGAGGCCCTAACCTCCAGTACCTCAGAATGTGATTGTATTTGGAGACAGGTTCTTTAAAGAGGTAATCGAGTGAAAAGTAAAATGGAAAACATGGTTTCTCTACTCAACAGAACACTTCTAACACCAAACATGTGGTCTTTCCACACCACGCAATTCTCCAGTTCTCTTCAGAGACCACTGAATGTCCTAGAATTTAACCCAGTTCTACACTACCTGGAGTTAGTGCAGACCCCATAGGTTAAGGACTCAGTTCCATTTGGCTTCCCCCAGTTCAGAAGCCAGTCACAAGTCCCAGGTTGTGACCTGTGCATCTGAACAACTGACTTTAAATCAGGAGTCCCCAAGACCATCTCTGGGGATTGATCATCTGATTGGGTGGCTTGCAAAGCTCAAGGAAACATTTACAAATGTTTACCGGTTTGTTATGAAGCTGTGACCAAGAATGTGGATGAACAGCAGATGAAGAGGTGGATGGGGTTTAGCTGCAGCCCCGCCCACCCTGGAGGCTGCCGTGGGATTATCCTAATCCCAGTGTTGGTCCATCTGGTAACCAGCCCTTTTCTCCTAGAGTCACTGAGTTGTATAAACACTGGTGTAGTTGAAAGGGGCTTATTATGAATAACAGAAGATGCCCCTCTCACCCGTATTAGTCAGGAAATTCCGAGGGTTTTGGGAGCTGTATGTCAGGAATTTAGGACTAAGACTAAACATACACTTCTTACTACACCACAGTATCACATGAGGCCATAAGGGTGGCCCTGGTTCTGTATGACTGGTGTCCTTATAAGAAGAGATGAGGACACAGGCACATGCAGGGGAGACATCTGGAAGCCGAGGAGAGGTCAAAAAAGAAACCACACCTGCTTCTTGATGAGATGCCTCATCTGGGAGTTCCAGGCTGTGGAACAGAGGGAAGTACGTTCTGTTTCAGCCACCCGGCCACTGCCTTGTCACAGCAGCCCAGCCGACCTGAGGCACAGTCTGACAGGCGAAAAGTCCTCTCTCTCTCAGTGGGCTTGGTATCTCTCCCGATGAGCACAGTGGAGCATCTCTCCACAGGTTCAAGAGCCATTTGTTTTTCCGTCTTTGTAATCTAGATCCTTTGCTTTTGGAGGGTGGGGCAGGGTAAGTTGTTTCAGTACTGATTTTAGGAGCTCTTTATTAAGGGGATTAACCTTTGGCCTGTGATTTACATTAAAATTTTCTTCTCGTTTGTCATTTATCTTCTGATTTTATTTTTTCCTATTTAGAAATTTTGACTTTTATTAGTCAAATTTCCCACTCTTTTAGGGGTGAAGCAAAAGCTGCATTTTATTCTAGATCTTTTTTGGGTTAAATTTTTCTTGGTTCTGAGTACCTTCTGACTCTGATGTTCTGTAACATTATCCTCTGAGGGGCACAGGCAAGTAAGAAAGCACTTACCCAGGAAAGCTTGGACTGAATAACAGGGATAGAGAAATGACTCGTAAACTGTTCAGTCAGAATCCACCTGGGGGAAACCTGCTGGACCTGCTCAAATTTAAAAACTCAAGTTTATGCTGTGAAGGTGTTAATGGAAAACCCAAACTGTAAAATGTCTTAAGGAGGTTTATTCTGAACCAATATGATTGACCGTGGCCTGGGGAAAACACAAACCCAGGAAGCGTTGATAAGTGGTCCCGAGGCAGTTAGGGCACGACTCTGTCTTATGCATTTTAGGGAAGCAAAAGTCACAGGCAAAGTCATATGTCAGTATGTGGAGGCCAGACATTAGTTTGGCCCCAAAAGGTGGGATATATCTTGAAGTGGGGGGCTTGCAGGTCATGAGTGGATTTAGAGATTCTTTAATTTGCAGTTGGTTAAAGGAGTGAAGCATTGTCTAAAGTTTTGGACTCAGCAGAAGGGAAAGCTGGAATTAAGAAAGTCGCTACCTGGGACATGGGGTCAGGGCAACCTGCAGGGGTGCATGACGTAAGCTTTGTCTGGCATGGCCTTGTGTCCTGTTTATAACTTGATATCTTCTTGTCACAGAGGGTCTGTTCTGTCAGTCTTAGGATCTCTTGTTTAACATTAATGCTGGTCACTTGTGCCTAAACTCCAAAAGGAGCGGGATATAATGTCTGACTTTCCCATCATGACTGGAAATTCAGTTTTTAAGTTTTTTCTGGAGTCCCCTTGGTTCACTGAGTGGGGGCTTAAGATTTTATTTTTAGTTTTTAAAGGCCAATTAGAAATCTCAGGACTCCAAAACTTGTTATGCAAAAGGGAAGGTTAAGCCCAGAGGCTGAGTCATGTGAGGTGTTGTTTCCAAATGAACAACTATTACTAAGGAAAGGTCACAGACCTCGGGTATCTGTAAAGGTCTGCCCCCACAGATTTTTCACTGGTCAATTCTTTGCTGGTCTCTGTTGTTAAAAAGAGTCAAACTCTGAAAAATATTTGAAGAGATTTATTCTGAGCCAAATACAAGAGCCTCAGGAGATCCTAAGAACGTGTGCCCAAGGTGGTCAGGTGAGAGGTTGGTTTTATACATTTTAGGGAGACATAAAACATCAATCACTGTATGTAAAATGTACATTGGTCTGTCCGGAAAGGTGGGACAATTCAAAGGGGTAGGGTGGGGGCTTCCAGGTCATAGGTAGATTCAAAGATGTTCCAATTGGCAATTGGTTGAAAAAGTTGTTATTGTCTAAAAACAGAGAATCAGTGGAAGGGAATGTCTAGGTTAAGATAAGGGGCTGTGAGGCCAGGCACACAGGTGGCTCACGCCTGTAATCCCAGCACTTTGGGAGGCCAAGGTGGGCAGATCACCCGAGGCCTGGAGTTCAAGACCAGCCTGGCCAACATGGTGAAACCCTGTCTCTACTAAAAATACAAAAAATTAGCCAGGTGTGGTGGCATGCACCTGTGGTCCCAGCTACTCAGGAGGCTGAGGCAGAACTGCTTGGACCTGGGAGGTGGAGGTTGCCTTGAGCTGAGATTGCGCCACTGCACTCCAGCCTGGGCAACAGAGCAAGACTCTGTCTCAAAAAACAAAAAAACAACAAAGAAAAAAAAGGGATTATGGAGACCAGTGTTCCCATTATACTTAGGGAGCCTCCAGGTAGCAGGCTTCAGAGAGAATCCATTGTAAATGTGTCTTATCAGAGCTGATTCTCTCCTGGATCAAGAAGAAGGCCTGGAAAAGGAAGGAGATTCTCTTCAGAATGTAGATTTTCCCCACAAGAGACAGCTTTGCAGGACTACTTCAAGATATGGCAAAGCAATGTAGTGTGTAATAAAGTACTTCCAGGGCTTGCTATCTGTCTTATGATGCTGTACTAGAGTCAAGCTGGTATCTGGTATCTTATTGCTATAGGAGTTGGCTTTGTCAGTCTTGAGATCTGTTTTAATGTTAATGCTGGTCAGTGGGGCCTGAATTCTCCTAAAGGGAGGAGGGTATAATGGGACAGTCCAACCCCCCATCCCATCATGCCTGAACTGGTTCTTTAGGTTAACTTTGGAATGCCCTTGGCTGAGAGGAGGGGAGCATTCAGATGATTGGGGGGGCTCAGAATTTTATTTTTGGTTTTCACCTCCCATACATGAGGACATGCCAATGTATGGAAAAGGGGAGACTTTAGGTCTACAGTCTAAGTCTGGCTCCTGAAACTCCACACTGATAGTGTTGATTACAAGCTTATCTTCCCATGTGCAGAGCAAAGACAAGACTCCCTTCTCTACCTACCTGGGAGATGTCTGTGGAACTGACTTCTTTAGTCCTTCCTCCTCGTCAGACATTCACCTTATCTTTTGTAAAATGTAGATTTACTGGGCACCAGCTCAAGGCCCATGGGAATAGAACCATTTGCCTTACTGCCTACCTGTCCCTCTTCCCACATGCCTTCCCCACTTTAAAGGAATATGTAAATACTAAACCTCCAGAAAACCTCTTCAGGAAAACAGCCACATATGTAGCTGTCGCTCCGGGTTTTCCTGGATCCTCCCTAAAGCTGCTTAATAGGCCCTGAGGGTTGAGACATCTGCCTCAGTCCCTCATCTCGCTTGTCATTACTTACTGAGATAAAGAGCTCTGTTCCTCCTCAGCTCAGTTAAATCTCCATCTGCTGTTTTAACAAATGCAGCTTGAAGACAGATTTATTTAAGAATTCATCCTGTCAAGGGAGATTGGCCAGCAATGATTAGACCAAGTAAAAGTTGTTTGGGGTGCTCAGGAACCAGAAGTTTATTTTAGCAAATGTCTTTTCCCTGCACCCAGCTTGGTTCCTGCCAGAGGAAAAACCTTTTTGTGGCTGCTTATTTCATGCCAGTGCTAGCTTTTGGAGAGAGCTGAGTTTAGGAATCGTAATGTGAAAAATACAGACTCCAGCATTGTGGGGCTCAGACCAGCCAGACTTCTCACAAGGACCCATGCATCTGAAACAAAGATTTGGCCCCTGGGACTGAGCGTGGCTTCTGAAGTTTCCAAAGATTCCACTTCCTGTTCTCCTAAGCACCTCAAATATTTTATGCCAGAGTGGCCTTTCAGCGTGGTCAGGTCACGTGCAAATCTGTTTTTTAATCTGTCTGCATCCTGCTCCTTCCTTGAAAGTAATTCATACTTTTACTACAAGTTGAGAAATAGGAGATGCAGGGTAGAACTAATGAAAGATCCCTTCCTGTGCCTTCACTGTCTTTGGTCTAAAGATAGATGGTTTTGTGGGCCCATCAGCCCTGTGCGCCTCCTTTATCCTGTTATGTGGGTGCTGGTGAGGCCAGAGCCAGGAGTTGCCTGGGGCCACTCAGCATCACTGTTTTCCCGTCCAGATTCCACGTGTCAAATTGTGGGCTGTGAACAGAGGTGAGAATATGTGTGAGTGAGGCTAGGTGAGTGTGGGTTCGTCACCACTGCTGAACAAGGTTCCTCTTACACCTTCCATTCTAACACTTGCCTGTTGTGGTGTCTGGAACCAAATTATGGTTCTAGGCTGGGGCAAGGGCAGCAGTGTCGTAAGGCTCCAGCACTGAATGCAGCCCCGTGCCCAGAGTCAGGAGGGTGGGGACACAGTGCCGTCGTCACACCCTGCTGGCCAACATGGGTTATTTGCAAAGAACCCAGATTTAAAATGAGTTCAACTATGTTCTATTCAATATAGAATTTCAAAAATGGAAGGGATCTTGGGATTCATCTGATTTCATGCCCTGATTTTACATAAGAAGAAACTGAGGCCCAGCAGGTGTTGATGGAGACAGCCTGAGGTGCTTGCTACTGCGTCCCCTCTCCCTTTTGACCAGACATGCTGCTTCATGTTCCTAACTGGTGTTGTGTGCGTATTCCGTCAGTCACACCTGACTTCGGGCTTGCGAGCTGAGAACGTTTCTTTTATATCTTTTGTATTCCATCAGATTATCTGAGATTTACCTAAAGCAGATATTGAGTAATTGCTTATTCCTTCAAAAAGCTGTTTGTCAATGAAACCTATAGGAAGATGTGATTTTTTTTTAACCTATCAGATTGTAAAAAATATCTGAAAGTTGGATAATGTGCTGTGTTGCCAAGGGACAGAGAGGCAGCCTCATCTGTTGCTCATGGGACTGTGCATTGGTGTAACTTCTGTGGAAGACATTTTAGCGATAGCTTTCCATATGGAAAAGATGCACACTCATGGCCCAAGGGCTCCACTTCTAGGAATTTATCCCTCAGAGGTTGTTTATATTAGCAAAAGATTGTGTGTTAGGCTGCTCTTGCATTGCTATAAAGAAATATCTGAGACTGGGTAATTTATAAAGGAAAGAGGTTTAATTGGCTCATAGTTCTGCAGGCTGTACAAGTGTGGCACAGTCATCTGCCCTGCTTCTGATGAGGCCTCAGGAAGCTTCCAGTCATGGTGGAAGGTGAAGGGAGAGCAGGTACTGAGAGGGGGAGCGAGGGAGGCAGGGAGATCCACACATTTTTAAACTACCAGATCTCTCATGGACTCAGAGCAAGAGCTCAGTCATTATTGTGAGGACAACATCAAGCCATTCATGCCAGGTTTGCCCCCGGGACCTAAACATCTCCCATCAGGCCTTACCTCCAACATGGGATCACATTTCAACATGAGATTTGGAGGGGACGGACATCCAAACCACAGCAGATTGGAAACAACCTAAGTGTCTATTGATAGGAGGCTGGTTAAGCTGCCACACACTCATTGCTGGGGTCGTGTGTGCCCACAGCGGGTGGTGTGGCAGGATCAGGACTGAGCGAGGCTGGGATCTCACAGATGTTGTGGCAGAGGGACCAGAGGGTTCAACCCTGAGAGCAGGAGAACAGTCACTAGACTGATTCCAGACCCCACATGGGTGTTGATGGATTTCTTGTATCGGCAGAGCCTGGCAGGGCAACCCAGCCGTGGGGAAGATGACAGACTTCCTAGTCAGGCTGACTTGGGCTTCACGTCAGCTCCAGTATCTGCATCTGAGACCTCAAGTTCCCCAATGTTAAAACAAAATTGCTTATTCCTCCAAAAAGCTGTTTGTCAATGAAACCTATAGGAAGATGTGATTTTTTATTTAACTTATCAGATTGTAAAAAATATCTGAAAGTTGGATAATGTGCTGTGGATGAAACCAACATATATGTATATCTTATAATATCACAATAGTATGCAAAAACTTTCCTTCTGGATAACTCTGTTCCTCCCCTCTTTATGCTGTTATTATCACAAATTACATCTTTAAACATTTTGTACTCATCAAGATACATATATAATTATCGTATTGTGCAAATTATGTATAATTGGTCTTTTATACCAAATGAAGGGGAATGAAGTTAAATACAAAAATTGATTAATATTAACTTTTGTATTTACTGATACGGTTACCATTATTGGTACTTTTTATTCATATTGATTTTAGTCTAGCATCCTTTTGTTTTAGCCTGAAGGACTCTCTTTAGTATTTCTTGTTGGTTAGATCTGCTACTGAAGAACTCTCCCAGTTTTTGTTTACTTGAAAATGTCTTAATTTCCCCTTTACTTAAAAAGATGACTTTATTGGCCAGGCACGGTGGCTCACGCCTGTAATCCCAGCACTTTGGGAGGCTGAGGCGGGCAGATCACAAGGTCAGGAGATTGAGACCATCCTGGCCAACATGGTGAAACCCCGCCTCTACTAAAAAAAATATAAAAAATTAGCCGGACGTGGTAGTTGGCGCCTGTAGACCCAGCTACTCAGGAGGCTGAGGCAGGAGAATGGTGTGAACCTGGGAGGCGGAGCTTGCAGTGAGCCGAGATCATACCACTGCACTCTAGCTTGGGTGACAGAGTGAGACTGTGTCTCAAAAGAAAAAAAAGACTTTATTTTCTAGAGCCGGTTTTGGTTCATGGCAATATTGAGCAGGATAGAAGAGAGATCCCACACGCCCTCCGCTTCTGCCGTGCACAGCCTCCTTCACCATCAGTGTCCTGCCCCAGCTTGGTCCTTTCATTGTACTTGTTGAACCCACATCGACATGTCATCCCCCTCCAGAGACCAAGGTTTATATTAGGGTTTATTCTTGGTGTTGTACATTCTGTGGGTTTTAACAAATGTAAAATGACATGCATCCGCTATTATAGTATAGTACGGAAAAGTTCTACTAACCTAAAATTCCTCTGTACTCCCCCTGTTCATCCCTGCTTTCCCTCCACTCCTGGCAACCACTGATCTTTTTACCATCTCCACACTTTTCGCTTTTACAAAGTCATATAGTTGGAATTGTATAGAATGTAGCCTTTCACATTGCCTTCTGTCACTTAGCAATATGCATCTAAGATTCCTTCATGTATTTTCATGCCTTCATAGTTCAGAAATTTTCTTTTTTCTTTTTCTTCTTTTCATGTCAGATGAGCAATGCACCCATCATCATAACAAGGTTTCAGGGTAGCACATCTCACACATGCATATGAACACCCAGCTATCACACTTACGAACTACGAGAGGATCACTCAGTTCTTCTTAGTGCTGAATAATAGTCCATTATCTGATGTACCAGTTTATCTATTCAACTACTGAAAGACATCTTAGTTGGACCCAACTTTTGGCAGTTCTGAATGAAGCTGCGATAAATATCCAGGTACACTTTTTGTGTGGACATAAGTTTTCAGCTTATTTAAGGAAATACCAAGGAGTACAATTGTTGGATTGCATTGTAAGAATATGTTTCGTTTTGTAAGAAACTGCCAAACTGTCTTCCAGAGAGGCTGTCCCATTTACATTCCCAGCAGCAGTGAACATGAGTTTCAGTTGCTCCTGATTCTTGTCAGTATTTGGTGGTATTAGTATTTTGCATTTTGGCTTTGCTAATGGGTGTGTCATGGTGTCTCTTTGTTTTGTTTGTGGTTCCCGTGGGGCATATCATGTTGAGCATCTTCATGTGCATATTTGCCATTTGTATATGTTCTTAGGTGAGATGTTCACATCTTCTGCCCATTGTTCAATTGAGGCTTTTTTCTTATTGTTGAGTTTTTGTTGTTGTTATTGTTTTTTGAGACAGAGTCTTGCTCTTGTTGCCCAGGCTGGAGTGCAGTGGCGCGATCTCGGCTCACTGCAACCTTGCCTCCTGGGTTCAAGTGATTCTTCTGCCTCAGCCTCCTGAGTAGCTGGGATTACAGCCGTGTGCCACCACGCCTGGCTAGTTTTGTATTTTTAGTAGAGATGAAGTTTCACCGTGTTGGTCAGGCTGGTCTTGAACTCCTCACCTCAGGTGATCCACCCACCTTGGCCTCCCAAAGTACTGGCATTATAGGTGTGAGCCACCATGCCTGGCCTTGTTGAGTTTTAAGAGTTCTTTGGGCCAGGTTCTCACACCTGTAATCCCAGCACTGTGGGAGACTGAGGCAGGTAGATCACATGAGGTCAGGAGTTTGAGACCAGCCTGGCCAACATGGTGAAACCCTGTCTCTACTAAAAATACAAAAATTAGCTGGGCGTGGTGGTGCATGCCTGTAATCCCAGCTACTTGGGAGGGTGAGGCAGGAGAATTGCTTTAATCTGGGAGGCGGAGGTTGCAGCGAGTTGAGATGGCGCCATTGCACTCTAGCCTGGCAAGAGAGCGAGACTCCGTCTCAGAAAAAAAAAAAAAAAAGAAAAAGAAAATCAATGGATTGTAAATCCAAGGGTTTATTTCTGGGCCGTCAATGCTATTCCATTTGTCTTTGTGTCTGTCTTTATGCTAGTACCATACTGCACTGTACCTTTGTAGTAAGTTTTGCAATTGAGTGGGAATATCTAGCTCTTCTTTTCCAGGATTGTTTTGGTGATTCTTGGTCCCTTGAATTTCCATCTGAATTTTATTTTATTTTATTTTTTTTTGAGACGGAGTCTCGCTCTGTCGCCTAGGCTGGAGTGCAGTGGCCAGATCTCAGCTCACTGCAAGGTCCGCCTCCCAGGTTCACGCCATTCTCCTGCCTCAGCCTCCCGAGTAGCTGGGACTACAGGCGCCCGCCACCTCGCCCGGCTAGTTTTTTTTTTTTTATTTTTTTTTTAGTAGAGACGGGGTTTCACCGTGTTAGCCAGGATGGTCTCGATCTCCTGACCTCGTGATCCGCCCGTCTCAGCCTCCCAAAGTGCTGGGATTACAGGCTTGAGCCACCGCGCCCGGCCCCATCTGAATTTTAAGGTCAACTAGTTAATTTCTCTAAAGAAGCCAGCTGGGATTTGGGTAGAGAATGCATCAACTCTGTGATGGGTGAGGGAGTTACAGCCGTCTTAACAACACTGAGACTTGGGATGTTGTATTAGTTACTAGGGCTGCTGTACCAAATTACAACAAATTGAGTTATGGTTAAACAACAGAAATCTATCCTGTGACAGTCATGGAGGCCAGAAGTCTAAACACAAGGTGTTGGCAGGGCTGCTTGCTCTCTCTAGATTCCAGGGAAGAATTTGTGCCTTGGCTTGTTAAGCTTCTGGGGGCTGCAGGCATTCCTTGGCTTATGGCTGCGTCACTCCAGCCTCTGCGTCTTGTCACACTGCCCTCTCCTCTTCTCTCTCAAAACTCTTTCTGCCTTTCATGAGGCTATATGTAATTACATCAGGTCCCACCTGGATAATCTTGGATAAACTCCTCCTCTCAAGGTCCTTAATCTACTTAACTTTCTTTGCTATTAATATATAAGATAATATTCACAGGTTCCAGATATTAAGAAGTGAATATATCTTTGAGGAACTACCACAGATGTGTCTCCATTTATTTAGTTACTTTTAAAGTTTTTTTTTTTTTTAGAGACATAGCCTTGCCCTATTGCCCAGGGTCCAGGCTGGAGTGCAGTGGTGCAGTCTTGGCTCACTGCAGCCTCAACCGCTCAAGCTCAAGAGATCCTCCAACTTCAGCCTCCCAAGTAGCTGGGACTATAGGTACACGCTACTATGCCCGGCTGATTTTTTTCATTTTTTGTAAAGATGAGGTCTCACTATGTTACCAAGGCTAGTCTTGAAATCCTGGGCTAAAGCAGTCTGCCTGCCTTGGCTTCCCGAAGTGCTAGGATTACAGATGTGAGCCACCACACCTGGCTTAAGTTTCTTTCAACTATGTTTGTTTCCAGAGTATAGGTTTTACATTTTTAAATTAAATTTATACCAAGTATTTTATTCTTTTTGATGCTCTAGTAGGATTGTTCATTGCATGTATATAGAAATAAAATTGAATTTTTTTTTTTTTTTTGAGACAGAGGATCTCTCTGTAGCCTAGGCTAGAGTGCAGTGGCATGATCTTGGCTCACTGCAACCTCTGCCTCCTGGGTTCAAGTGATTCTCTTGCCTCAGCCTCCTGAGTCGCTGGGATTACAGGTGTTCACCATCACAACTAATTGTTTTGTATTAGTAGAGATGGGATTTCACCATGTTGGCCAGGCTGGTCTTGAACTCATGGCCTCAAGTAATACACCCCCCTCAGCCTCCCAAAGTGCTGGGATTATAGGCATGAGCCACCATGCCCGTCCTACAATTGAATTTTTTATATCTGCCTTTTTTTTTTTGAGACAGGGCTCTGTCACCCAGACTGGACTGCCCTGGCACAATCTTGCTCACTACAACCTCTGCCTCCTAGGTTCAAGTGATTCTTCTGCCTCAGCCTCCCGAGTAGCTGAGATTATAGGCAGCCGCCACCCCACCTGGCTAATTTTTATAATTTTGGTAGAGATGGGGTTTCACCATGTTGGCCAGGCTGGTCGCAAACTCCTGACCTCAAGTGATCCACCTGCCTTGGCCTTCCAAAGTGCTGGGACCACAGGTGTGAGCTACCACACCCCTGTGCTCATTTTTGAACTGGGTTTTTGTTGTTGACTTGTAGTGTTTTTTATTCTGGATATTAATTCTTTATCGGGTATTTTCTATTGCATAGATTCTCTCTCTTCTTAAGAGACAAGGTCTTGCTATTTGCCTGAGCTGGACTTGAAGCACCTGGACTCAAGCAATTCTACTGCCTCAGCCTCCCAAGTAGCTGGTACTACAGGCACACACCACTGTGTGTCCATCTGTGTTTCCCTCTCTTAGTAGTGTCTTTAAAAAGTGTTTTTTGGCCAGGCGCGGTGGCTCACGCCTGTAATCCCAGCACTTTGGAAGCCCAAGGCAGGTGGGTCGCTTGAGGTCAGGAGTCTGAGACCAGTCTCACTAACATGGTGAAACCCTGTCTCTACTAAAAAAAAAAAAATACAAAATTAGCTGGGTGTGGTGGCACACGCCTGTAATCCCAGCTACTGAGGAGGCTGAGGCAGGAGAATCGCTTGAACTTGGGAAGCAAGAGGTTGCAGTGAGCTGAGATTGTGCAGTTGCACTCCAGCCTGGGCAACAAGAGCAAAACTCTGTCTCAAAAAAAAAAAAAAAGTTTTTTTGGCTGCGCGCGCTGGCTCATGCCTGTTACCCCAGCACTTTGGGAGGCCAAGGCAAAAGGATTGCTGGAACACGGGAGTTCGAGAGCAGCCTAGGCAATATAATGAGACCCCCATGTCAACAAAAAAAAATAAAAAATAAAAAAATAGCCAGGAGTGATGGTGTACATCTGTACTCCCAGCTATTCAGGAGCCTGAGGTGGGAGGATCACTTGAACCCTGGAGGTTGAGGATACAGTGAAACATGATTGTGCTGCTGCACTCCAACCTGGGCCATAGGCAAGATTCTATCTCAAAAAAAGAAAAATATTTTTAATTATTATGGACACATAATAGTTATGCATATTTATGAGGTACATGTGATGTTTCGATACAGGCATATGATGTATAATAGTCAAATCAAGGTATTTGGAGTATCTGTTCTCTTGGTAGTGTCTTTTGATGCACAAAATTTTTAATTTTGATGAAAATTTATCTGATTTTATTTTTCCTGTTGTTACCTGTGCTTTTGGTGCCATCCAGAAATGCTTGCCAAATCCAGTGTCCTGAATCTTTTCTCCTATGTTTTAAGAGTTTTATAGTTTTAGCCTTTACCTTTTTGTTTAACCCATTTTTATTTATTGTTTATTTTTTTAGATGGAGTTTCGCTCTTGTCACCCAGGCTGGAGTGCAGTGGTGCGATCTCAGTTCACTGCAAGCTCTGCCTTCTGGGTTCTAGTGATTCTCCTGCCTAAGCCTCCCGAGTAGCTGGGATTACAGGTGCCTGCCACCAGGCCCGGCTAATTTTTTGTATGTTTAGTAGAGACAGGGTTTTGCCATGTTGGGCAGGCTGGTCTTGAACTCCTGACCTGAGGTGATCCACCCACCTTGGCCTCCCGAAGTGCTGGGATTACAGGCCTGAACCACCACACCTGGCCTAATCTTTATATATGATGTAAGGTAAGAGTCCAGCTTCATGTGGCCTTGTAGTGAGCTCCAGAACTGGGAAGTTTGAGTGCTCCAACTTGGTTCTTCTTTTTCAAGATTGTTTTGGCTATTAGGGGTCACTCAATATTTTATATAAATTCAAGGATGGGCTTTTTCATTTCTCCAAAATGTGACTTCGGGATTTTGTTGGGGATTGCATTGAATTTGTTTGAAAGTATTTTATTCCTTTTGATGCTATTATGAATGGAGTTGTTTTCCTAATTTCCTTTTCAGGTTGTTCATTGCTGGTATATAGAATTGCAACTGATTTTTTGTTTGTTTGTTTGTTTTTGAAACACAGTCTCACTCTGTTGCTGTGGCTGGAGTGCAGTGGCGTAGTCTTCGCTCACTGCAGTCTCTGCCTCCTGGGCTCAATTGATCCACCTGTTACTGGTGGAGGGTGTTGACTCCAAGTTGTCCAGCTTCTTGGCATTTTGAACAAAGAATTGGACAAAACACCCAGCAAAGCAAAGAAAGAATGAAGCCATGAAAGAGCCAAAGCAAGGATTTATTGAAAACGAAGGTACACTCCACGGTGTGGGGCGGGAGCGGGCTGAGCAGCGCCTCAAGGGCCTGCCTACAGAATATTCTGTCCAAAATTCTCCAACTAGAGGTTTGCCATTGGCCACTTCATGCTCACCTCATGGAAATGAAGTAGTGGCCTGCAGTTGGTTGCTTTCAGCATCAATCAGAGGCTGAAATGGAGTTACAAATGTTACACTCTTGTGCAACATCTGATTGGTTGCATTTTGCAGCCAATCAGAGGCTAAGGTAAAGTTACGAAGTTGCAAAAGAGGACTCCACCCGCAATCAGTATGATTGGTTGGGGACAGCCAATTTCCCATCTACCACGCAGAAAAGGTTGGGGGTTTGCAAAGGGAGTAGCCTCTGGTCCTTTTGTTACTTAGGCGTCGAAAGTTAGGGTTTTCCTTTCAATTTAGTTGGGCATGAAACAGCCATAGGTTCCCTCCCCCAGACCCTATTCTCCTGCCTCACTCCTACCTCAGTCTCCTGAGTAGCTGGGACTAGGGGCACAGAGCACCACGCCCCCACGCCTGGCTAAGTTTTGTATATTTTGTAGAAATGGGGTTTCGCCATGTTGCCCAGGCTAGTCTGGGTCTCCAGAGCACAAGCTGTCTGTGTGCCTTAGCCTCCCGAAGTGCTGGGATTACAGGCATGGGCCACCACACCCGGCTGCAACTGATTTTTAAGTGCTCATTTTGTATCCTGCAATTTTGCTGAATTCACTTATTGTTTCTAACAGGCAGTTGGGTATTTGGGAGGGGGGGTGTGTGTGTCTGTGTAATCTATAGGATTTTCTACAGCCATATTTCTTTTTCTTTCTTTCTTTCTTTCTTTCTTTCTTTTTTTTTTTTTTTTTTTGAAGACAGAGTCTTGCTCTGTTGCCCAGGCTGGAGTGCAATGGCGTGATCTTGGCTCACTGCAGCCTCCACCTCCCAGGTTCAAGCAGTTCTCCTCTCCTCTCCTCTCTGCCTTGGCCTCCCAAGTAACTGGGATTACAGGCAAGTAGTGCCTGCCACTACCCCTGGCTAACTTTTGTATTTTTAGTAGAGGGGGGGTTTCACCATGTTGACCAGGTTGGTCTTGAACTCCTGACCTCAAGTGATCTGCCTGCCTCAGCCTCCAAAAGTGCTGGGATTACAGGCTTGAGCCACCATGCCTGGGCAATTTTTTTTTTTTTTTTTTTTTTTTTTTTTTTAGTGAAAGCAAGTTTATTAGAGAAGTGAAGAAACAAAAGAATGGCTATTCCATAGAGCAGCTCCGAGGGCTGCTGGTTGGCTGCTTTCAGAATTCTCTATTTACCTTTAGGGTTTGACCATATGGCTATAGTGAGTCTCAGTGTGGGTCTCTTTAAGACTATTCTTCTTGGGTTTCTTACCTTTTGGATCAAAATATGCATGTCTTTCATCAGATTTGAGAAGTTTTGGGCCATTTTTTCTGTGAATGTTTTTTTCTGCCCCATTCTAGTCTCCTCTGATGTGTATGATTGTTCACTTGACCTTTAGACTGTGTTCATTTTTCTTCATTCTTTTTCTTCATTCTTCAAATTGTATAATCTTTCTTGTGTGCAGTGACTGAAGTTTTTGTTCTTCACAGTCAGCCAGTGACCTGACAAAGTTTCTTCCTTCCCAAAAGGTACTCCCATCCCTTTGTATCTTCTGATAGATGCTTTTGAGGGAAGCTTCTGTAGACCAGGAAGGCTGAATGCAAGGCAAGGTCTGCTTCATTCCCTAAAGGAACCACTAGACCAACCAAAACCCTGAACCCACGCTTTGGAGGACAGGGTCCCCACTGCCCACTCTGGCACCAGCCAGATATCCCAGGAGTGCAGGCTGCTGTCCTCCAGCTCTAGGGCAGCAGGAACAGGGTTGGTAGCAGGCCCGTAAGGATCTGAAATGATTCCAGAGTTTTGAAATAGTTGATTGAAGTTGCTCAGTAGTTTCTGTGGGAGCGTCTGACCCCCTAGAGCTTCCCGCTCCCCTGTTGTGCACAATGTCACTCCTCCCAGTGTTTTTGATCATACACAGATGATTCTGGTCTTATTACAGCTATTATAGTGGTAGCTGCAAATGTACTCTTCTTGTTCTCTCATTTCTTCTATTTCTGTTATTGGCTATTTCCAGTAAAAAAGAGGAACTGTTGCTTTCTTTACAGTAGATTTATGTTAGAAGTTGATATTGATGCTGAGAATAAAGTTTCCTATTTTTGTAATGATATATATAGAGAGAGCTCATTTTATATACATAGAAGTGTTTGTGGATAATCTCATGTCTATAACTAATTGTATGGGTATTTTGTAATTATATGGATACACATATAAATTTGCTATAGTCCTAGCATGAATATAAGTATGTATGGATATAAAAGTCTTTACATATATTGACATACAGTAGGAACTTACAGGATTAGCTGTATATGATTATTTATCTTGGAAGCTATAAATGCCCACCCAGCTTGTAGATGGTTAGAGATATGTGTACAGTCCCAGACACAGTTGCCTGTTTAATGGGGCATGGTAACATTTATTCAGTACTTGCCATCTATTAGACACAGGTCTCAGTACCTAACATGTTAGCATGCTTAGCATTAGCTCTTTTAATGCTCATAATGTCCTTATCGGGTTGTTCAGATCAGGAAACTGAGGTTCAGGGAGGTGAAGTAACGTGTCCAAGGCCACAGAGCTAGAAAGTGGCAGAACCCACATTAAAACCAGAGACTTTGACAGCACAGTCTGGCATTGATAGGTACTGAGATGTCTTTTTTTAGGAGACCGTAGAAAGATAGGTGTTCTAGGACAGTTTTAACATTTGGTATCTTTATAGTTTTTAGTCTGAAAATCTACTTTGTAGGGAAAGTAAGTATTATACTGATTAACACTTAAATGAGGTATAAGCTTATTTTTATATTTTTGGGACTGGAACAATAAAAAAGCTTCTTAAACCTTATTTGATTAAAAAAAAAAAAAAAAAAAGGATAGCCTTTCAAACTTGATTGTCGAGATATTTCAGGCCTGTGCCTGCAAAATGAATAAATAGCAAAAATTTTGAAAAATTAGCAAAAACCATGAAAACAGTTAAAGCAGAAGTTAATCCTAATAGCGCAGAACTGCCGGAGTGTGAAACTTGATTCCCGCTGGCAAGGCCGTTTGAAGTGGCACTGAGGTCCGCTCAGCTGGAAGGTAGGCACCGGCTTCAGTGTTTTATTGGGGTTATAACATCTTTCCAGATAAAAAAGGAGCACCCTCAAACGGCTGCCTCAGCCCTGTTCTTTCTGGGTGAGCAGGATTTACAGAGAGCCGTGTTGGGAATGGCTTCTTGTTATGGACACTCTGGGTCCCTAGGTAATCGGCACACCTAGGCTGCCTGCGAGTGGTCATGAATCCCTTCTCTTCCCTTAATGCCCAGTGGATTCTGGGGGTCATAGCTTAAATTCCCTCGTCACTGTGCATAAATTAACTAAATTAAATGCAAACCAACACCTTGCTCCTCCGGCCTCCAGAGGGCTGCACGGTCCTGCAGAGCGATGGCCACATTGTCTATCTTTGGGGCAGTGTCCAGTTTGTTGGAGGACGGGCTTTTCGCCTCTGGATGAAAACAGGATTTTCTTTCACTTGCTGGCAAAGTTTATGTTTGTATCTTAAATTAAGCTTTATAGCATTAGGATTATTGAGAGCCTACTCATTCCAGTTTCCAAAAATGGAACTAAGAGAAACTGTGTTGCTTTTTATCAATTTTGTAGTCAGCTGCTGAATGCTGGCCAGGTTTTCCAGTGATTTTGATGTGCAAACATTTTATGCACATGTGGAATACTGAGTATTAATAATTCAGTTTGCATGAAGAAGAAACTGAAGAGGCCTCGGAACTGCTCAGGTAAACAGTGTGTGTTATTATAGTGAGCTGCTTGTTGTGAGACTGCACCGAGGTGCCTGCACAGGCTTGGGAGCCCCCAGGAACCCGCAGGGGTGTGCAGTGGCAGTGCTGAATGAATGTCTTGGTCCTGAGAGTTCAGGGAAAGCTCCCTGTTTCTTTCCTCCTCCGCGTGGTCTGTGGAAGGATGATAGAGAAGGGGTGTCCTTGCCTCTGCCCTCACGCAGAAGCTTTGGGAAGTCTAAACAGAGGGCTGTGGGTGGGCAGCTCACGCGCTGTGGCCTCCCTGGGGAGAATTAGGGCGGCTGTCTTTCTCCCGTCAGTGTTCTGTCATTTGCGTTGGTTGTATTTCCAAGTAGGGAGGGAGGGGAAGGCTGATTTGCAGCAGGGCACCCCTGGAAATAGGGTTTGAGCAGCATGAGGCTCGGATTCTGGGCACCTGTACATACGTGGGATGGTAGTTCTGGTGTCCCTGGTGGCAGTATTACAGTGTGTAGTAAGTAAGCAGCAGTCTCTGTATGGAGCCACCTGGCCCTTTCAGTCATCGCCTCCTTAGTAGCAGGTTTTTAGTCCACCCTGTAGACCATGAGGCCGCAAGTGGCAGGAGCTGGGACTTGCCCAGAGCTGAGCTGCCTGCCTTGGCCACGCAGGGGCCCTGCGGCCTCACAGCGAGGTGTGGGCCAGGTTGCTGGTTCTCCGTGGCTATGGAGTCAGCATTGCCAATCTCTGTTTATCCAGGGTTGTCTTTGCATGGGTCAGGAAGATCCCACTGCTATGAACCCTGTCATGTGACCTTGGCCTCTCTCCGTTGACCCTGGCAGCAGGAGCATGGCTGTTTGTTGACTCCTTACCCCTGCTGTCCCAGCTGATTCCATGAGTGTGCACACAGCTGTGCTGTAGGGAAATCGGACACTGGATTCTGGGCATCAGCACTGCTAGGGCTAGCTGACCCCAGTCCTGCCCATGTTAGTGTACGTTTTGGTAACATTTATCAAGTGCCTGCCGGTCACTAAGGGCAACACTCATGTCATTTGATCAAACACTACAGGTCAGTGGGCAGGGCCTCTCCAGCAGCAGCTGACAGCCCAAGAGCCCTGGCTGGCAAGTGTCTTCTGCTGCCACCCTGAAGCCCAGCTCTGTTCTCCCTAACCCTGTGTTCCCCAGCCCTGTGCTCCCAGGTTCTGTGCTTCCCCACCCCTGTGCTCTCCAGTTCTGTGCTCTCCCCAGTTCTGTGCTACCCACCCCTATGCTCCCCAGTTCTGTGCTCCCCAGCCCTACCCATCACTGTGACCTTGGGCCCAGGCCGTGTCCGTGCCTGGAAGCAGAGGCCATGCCATGGTTGGCCAGCCACACATGGCAGCCTAGGACCACGTCTGCCCTGGCTGTGCCCCTGAGGGCTGCCCACCATCTACATCAGGTCCAGGGCGTCAAAGGATTCCTTACCCAGAGGAAGCTGGGGTGAGCTGAGAGAACTCTGGAAAGCAAATGTGGGTGTAATTTGTGTTGTGGGGGAAGAAAGAAAATATATCACACAGTATTTTTACAGGACCTGGCAGACTCCTCCCTTCCATGGTGGTCCACTGTCCAGGAGCGAGGCCTTTTCATAGGACCACAGGCCACAGCAGAGGTAGGGGAGCCCACCCCTCTCAGCCCCTGCTTTCCGAGGAAGAAGCTGGACAGAAACAGAGCTCCCCTCACCTGGCAACCACAGGAGTCCCCTCTCAGGACAGGGCCAGAGGTGCACAGTCCACGCCCATGCCTCCCTGCCCTTCATTCGGTGACTGGATGTTCATCTTCCAGTGGCATTGCGGGGTTGGGATGGGCCAGGGGCGGCCACCAACATCTCATGCCAAGGTGTCTTTCACCCAGATAAGCCAAGCTCCAACCCCAGGGGAGGCTCCAGCCTGGGCAGGGCACCATGTTAGTCCCGTGAATGCTGCTGGGGCGGGTAGAGGCTGGGTCCCTGAGAAAGGGGGAGGGAGAGAGACCAAGCGGCAAGCATGCGAGTGTAGATGTGCAATTAACGTGATGTGCATTTCAACTCTTGTCAGGAGCCCCGTTAATGGTGGCCTGTGGTGCCACCGTGGGCCTGAAGGAGACAGTGTCCTGAGGTAGCTGCGCCCCACACAATGGGACGGTGAAGGCACAAAGCTCGTTTCTGGGTTCCTCCTCCCCAGAACCACCCTCCACCGGCAGCAGCCCAGGGCCGTCCCTCCAGGGGGCCTCCCAGTGGCGGGCCTCTGTCCCCTGCAGAGGGTGGTGCTACCTGACAGCCACGCTGCTGTGCATGTGCGGTGCTGCATCTGTGAAGTTCAGTGTTTACTCCGGTATTCTGTACTCTGTTTTACTTTTGTGTGTGGGGAGGACTGGCTCCATAATGAACTTCACGCCTCCCCAGGAGCACTGCTGTGTTGTATGTGCAGAGCCAGCAGGTGCGCGGCTCTTTGACGTCAGTTTTTGTTTTGTCAAATAACATACTCACATGGCTTAAAAATGAAAACATTCAGGCCAGGTGTGGTGACTCACACCTGTAATCCCAGCCCTCTGGGAGGCCAAGGTAGAAGAATCACTTGAGCCCAGGAGTTTGAGACCAGCCCGGGTAACATAGGGAGGCCCCATCTGTACAGAAAAATTTAAAAGTAGCCGGGCAGGGTGGTACGCACCTGTAGTCCCAGCTACTTGGGGGCTGAGGTGAGAGGATCGCTTGAGCCCAGGAGGTTGAGGCTGCAGTGAGCTGTGATCAACACCACCGCACCGCAGCCGACTCCGGGGAGACTCTGTTTCAAAAACAAAGAAAGGCAGAAAGTTTAAAAAAGTGTATGTTGACATCAGCTACCCTGCTCTGTTGCCTTCATCTCTCCATGTGTCTCCTTAGAGGCAACCACGTTTCAGTTTTAGACATTTCTCCTGATACTCATGTCCATACCCTAACTATACTGTTTTATGGCATACAGAGTATGGACATGGTAATTGAAGCTCATTCTGCTGTTATTTCTTATACTCTTTAGGCTCCCCAGTGGCCACTGTGCATTTTTGCTGTTGTCACTGCATAACATTGTCCACTGCAGAACCAACAGGTTGGCCGTGATTATACTTCTACTCTTTTGCTGGGTTTGGCTTTATAGAGGCTGATGTTGTCTGGGATTTTACTGGCTTATCATTTTGGTTTTTTTTTTTTTTTTTTTTTTTTTGGAGACAGTCTCACTCTATTGCCCAGCCTGGACCATGCAGTGGCATGATCTCAGCTTACTGCAACCTCCGCCCCCTAGGCTCAAGCGATTCTCTTGCCTCAGCCTCCTGAGTAGCTGGGATTTCAGGCGCCCGCCACCATGCCTAGCTAATTTTTGTATTTTTTTGTATTTTTGTAGAGACAGGATTTCACCATATTGGCCAGGGTGGTCTCAAACTCCTGACCTCAAGTGATCCACCTGCCTGGGCCTCCCAAAGTGCTGTGTTTATAGGCGTGAGCCACTGCACCCGGCCCTGGCTCGCTTTTTAATGAACTTATTCTTATTTTTTCCAAATGCTCCATCGGCCCTGTCAAAAGCCTATCCCTATTTTTCCCAAATGCTCAGTGGGCAGTACACAGCAGTCTGTTTGGGGTCGGTCACCTCCCATCCCTGGCCTGGCTGAGCTCCTACACCAAAGCCTCCCATCTTGGATGGAGCCCAGATCGTGAGCCTTTGTCTTCAGCTTTCTTGGTTCACCCCTTGTTTTGCTGAAGTGTGTGCTCAGCGTGGATTTTATAGCCTCTTGGGTAGATGGAAAGTCATCTACTACCCTGAGCACGTGGAAGGCCCTGGGTTGGCTCTGAACTTTCAGCCTTGCTGCTGCAGGCATGGTGCTGTTCTGATCCCTGCTGCTGTGATGTGGGGCTGCTCCTTCTCTCTGGACATCTGTCGGGCTCACTCGCTAGTTTGCTCTGAGGTTCCCGAGGGTGTGCTTGGCGCGGGTGCTTTTCATTTGTTTTCTCAAGCGGAATGACTTTTCCATCTGTGTGCTTGGAAAAGTGTTGTATTATTCTAATCACTTCCCCTTTGCTTTCCCTTGGCTCCCTTTTCTGGGCTTTTCGAGGATGTGTAGAGCTTCGGGATTGATTATTTTGCGGGAGAGGGAGGCAAGGAGAAAATCCAGATAGAAGTGCTACAGGAGAACAGAGTTGAGCAGTTTCAGAAAGCAGGCCACCATATTTTGAACATTTTTCTTTCTTTCTTTTTAAAAAATATATTTTACTTTAATGGTGGTAAAAAACACAACATGAAGTTTACCCTCTTAACCGTTGTTAAGTGTACAGTTCTGTAATGTTAACTAGATTCGCTTAGGTTTGTAACAGATCTCTAGAACTTCTCCCTCACCCCAGTTTATAAAGGTATAACTGACAAATAAAAATGGCATGTATTTATGGTGTACAAAATGATGTTTTGATACATGTATACATTATAAAATTGTTAAATCTAGCTAATTAACATATCTGTCCTCTCTCATACTTAATACTTTTTGTGGTGACATTTAAGATCTACTCTCGTAGCAATTTTCGAGTATAAAATATGTTATTATTAACTATAGTCACCACGTTGTACAGTAGATCGCCAGAACTTATTCATGTCTTACCCGAAACTTTGCACCCCTACCCAACACCTGCACGTCCCCGACACCAGCCCCTGGTCACTCCTGTTCACTCTTAGCTTCTCTGCAGCCAGCTGCTCTAGAGTCCACATCTGAGTAAGGTCTGTGGTGTTTGTCTCTCTGTGCCAGCCTTATTTCACTTAGCATTAATGTCCTCTAGGCGCATCCATGTTGTTGCCAATGACAAGATTTTCCTCCTTTTTGAGGTGTAATAATATTCTATTGTACACAGAAGTACAGTGAGTCTTTTGTATCTATGGGTTCCACATCTGTGGATTTAACTAACCATGAATAAAAAATGTAGTAAGGCCTGTGATGGTTGCCTCTATACTGAACATGTAGAAGCTTTTTGTTTTCTTGTCATTGTTCCCTAAATAATATGGTATAATAACTACTTACACAGCATTTACCTTGTCTTAAGTATTATATGTAATCTAGAGGCGATTTAAAGTATACAGGAGGATATGCGTAGGTTATAGGCAAATACTATGTAATTTTAGAGAGGGACTTGAGCATCTATGATTTTGGTTTCCACGAGGGGTCCTGGAACCACCCCCTATGGATATTGAGGGATGACTGTATGTATGGTCACACACCACGTAACAATGTTTCAGTCAGCAGTGGACTGTATATACAGTGGTGGTCTCATAAGATTATAATACTGTAGTTCTGTACCTTTTCTGTGTTTAGATATGTTTAGATTACCATTGTGTTACAATTGCCTCCAGTATTCAGTAAACGAACCTGCTTGTAGCCTAGGTTTGTGGTAGGCCATGCCTACCACACTCTGTGATGTTTGCACAACAACGAAATCACCTAACAACACGTTTTCAGAACTTATCACCATTGTTAAGTGATACATGACTGTATCTCTTTGAGATGCTGTTTTGAATTCTTTTGGTTATTGTCACAGTTGAGCGGCAACTATCTGGGGCTGGCAGCGCAGGGGTAAGAATAATTTACCAAGAAAGGCAGAGAGAAAATAGAAAAATACCATACAGGTAGGTAAGGTATTTTTACCTACCTGTAAGAAGGGCGGAAAGAAAGTAGAAAAATACGTTGCAAGGGGGCAACAGGCACAGCAGGAAGAGAGGAGCTGACTGCAAAGAGACAAAGCTTTGTTGGGGATTTTATAGAATAGTGTTTATGCTGCATGCTGAAGAGGGCTTTGTGCAGTACTGACAAGGCCAAGGTTGCAGTGAGCTAACGTGCAGGTGTCTGGTGAGAAGCTGGGCACAGGAGGACTGTGTATCCTGGGCCAGGAAGAAGGACAGACTTAGAGCTTACCTACTTTTCTTTTGGCTTCCCCTGCTCCCACCAGCCTGGCCCTGCAGTGCTTTCAAGTTTTCAAGTTTGGTGTAGTTCCCTTTGTGTATCTTTGCTTTTGTTGCCTGTGCTCTTACTGACATATCTAAGAAATCACTGCCAAATCCAACATCATGAAGCTTTCTGTTTATAAAACTATTACACTATTTTAGTTAAAACTATAAAAAGTTTTTTTTTTTTGAGACGGAGTCTCGCTCTTTCGCCCAGGCTAGAGTACAGTGGCCGGATCTCAGCTCACTGCAAGCTCCGCCTCCCGGCTTTACGCCATTCTCCTGCCCCAGCCTCCCGAGTAGCTGGGAGCTACAGGCGCCCACCACCTCACCCGGCTAATTTTTTGTATTTTTTTGGTAGAGACGGGGTTTCACTGTGTTAGCCGGGATGGTCTCGATCTCCTGACCTCGTGATCCGCTCGTCTCGGCCTCCCAAAGTGCTGGGATTACAGGCTTGAGCCACCGCGCCCGGCTTAAAAAGTTTTATAGTTTTTGGTCTTACATTTAGGTCTTTGATCCATTTTTGGTAAATTATACAAAAGGTAATTTTTGTATGTGGTAGAAGGGAAGGGTTAAACTGAGTTCTTTTGCTTGTGGATATCTGTAGTTTTCCCTACCGCATTTATTGGAGAGACAGTATTTTTACCGTTTTGTGGTCTTGACACCCTTGTTGAAGATCATTTGATGGTATGCATAGGGGTTGATTTCTGGGGTCTGTTTTCTTTTCCATGGGTCTATGTCTGCTTGTGCTGGGACCACACTGATTTGACTAATGTATGGAATTGATTTTTAATTTCCCTTTTTTTCTCTCTCATTTTTTATCTTTATTGTTTAGATACACTTGATAGGAGCTTTCCTTGTCTTCTGATCCTGCGGTCGACGTCTGTTTTGCCACTGTAACATGTCAGTGTCCAGGAAACCTCCCTTGGTATCGGATCGTTCTTTTTGCCCAGCAGTCTTGTTTCCTGGCTGAAGTGGCTTTCCTCTCTCCTTCTGTGGGTAGTGCAGTTTCTCTGAGTGCACTTGTGTGTGTGTTGGGCTCAGCCCCTTCATTATTCTCCTCTCCCACATCCTCCTTGCATCACCGGCTCCAGACTCCAGGGAGTGGAGTGTGTGTGAATGCTGGAATTCTGAGCCCCACCTTTAGGCTGCTCCACTGCTTCTGAGACACTCCACAGTTCCGCGGGGTTCATGGCTTGTCTGCTGTCTTGTCGCCTGGGCTGTGTTCTGGGGCTCTTGGATCCCAGGGCAGCCTCTTGAAGTGGCCAGCCTCTTTGCAGCGGGGTTCCTATGTGGCTGAGCCAGGCCGCTTTCCAGGTGAATGCAGTCTTCTGTGGAGCCTTGGGGTTTTTCTAAGCTTTCCTGGCCAGGGTTTCCAACTGCCTCATTTGCTAAAGTTGGTCATAGGGTATTTCAGAGACTACAGAAAGACGCTTCGGCCCTCTTCCTGGGGTGAGGGGAGGACAAGTTCTATTGGGTGTATGCAAATAGAGACAGTACCTCCTCGTTTCCTTTATTTTGAAAATGTGGCTGGATGTTATCTAGGATGGGGATTAGGCCATGTGCTGGTGAATTGTCACAGAAAGGTCTTCGACTGGCTTGTAGACCTGCTGTGTCTGACTCGCCTGCCCACACCTGACTCACCAGTAGGTGAAGCATCTGCTCTCTGGGCAGAGTCTGAGATGCAGGAGTGAGGGAGAGGAGAGGAGAGGGGCAGCTCTGAATGCTCAGTAACTCATGGGCTTGAGAAGGCTCGGTGCAGCCTTGAGAAGGGGCAGGGGCTGCCTGTACTTCCCTGCTCACGTGGGGATGGTGGGGCAGAGCTGCAGGTCCCCTTGGGGGCTGGCTGGTCAGATGGGTGGGCTTGCCCTACTGCCTGTGCCATGAGCCCGCGAAGACAGGGCCAGAGGGGACCGCTCTTTCCCACGCGCCGGCCCTGCTGGCCAGCCCTCCTGTGGATGCCTGACTCATAGTCATAAGGGAATTGAAGCTCCTTTCCTCTTCTGGAAATCCCAACCCAGCCTCAGAAACGTGAATCTGGGGCTCTGGGAGGAAGGGAAGCGTTGTGGCTGGGGCCTCCTGAGAGCCCCACACATGGAAGGGACCGGCGGGCCCAGCTGCTGTAGGTGGCGGGGAAGGAGCTCATTCTCCAGCCTTGCTGCCCCTGCAGTCCCAGCCGTGGCAGGGTCTTTTCTTTTTTGTGCCTCTCTTAGTTCCACAGAGGGTTTGCAGTGCCATGGGCCAGGCCTGGCCGCACATAGAGCTGTCCTTCTAGGGGCAGCCAGGGCTCTGCAGGCCCCAATTTGAGACTTTCCCCATCTTGTTTAGAAAGGGAAAGATGCCCATGAGAAAGAACTTTGAGTCCCCATTTTGTGCCTTCTCCTGTGTAGTACAAATAGCCGTGGTATAGGGAGAGCTGAGAGCCAAGGCCAGGCACCCCCGGCTGGCTTAGGTGCAGGACTTGCCCACAGCCAGGAGATGAAGAGATCCCTTTTTTACCCTCTGACGCTGGGAAAACAGCCCAGCCGCATGTTTCCTCCAAGCCTCGCTGTTTGGGACGCACTCCTGGACCTTCCCAAAGGCATGGCTTGTGGGGCACGGTCAGGAGGAAACAGTGGTTGGTTCACGCCTTTCAGAGCTCACGAAGAGGAAGGTGCAGGAGTGTTTGATGCAGGAGGTTTTGTCTTCTTCCCTGCCCCTCAGATTACATATGCCCATACAAGCAGGAGGTGATGTAAGAGGAAACCCTGGATTTACCCGTCTCTCTCTGAGAATACTTAGTTAGATACATCGTGTTACAGCCCTGCACACAAGAGCGCATTGCATTTTTTTAAATGGGGGAGACAGGGAACGCTCTCTCAGTGCAAGTTTCAAAAGAAGTTGGAAAATAATGTATTCAGTGTTATACTTATTATACATAAGTATGTATATACATGTGTGTCTGTATGTTATGTACGTGCATGCGCCTCACCACCCATCTCTTCTAGTCTTAGAAATGATCTCAAAGCCTGCGTTCCAAGCAGTGATTCTTCTGGGAAGCAGGGAGGGTAGAGGGACAGGCTTATTTTGTTTTCTTTATTTTATATACTTTAAATGGTTGAATTGGTTACAACTAAACATAAAATAGAAAAAAAGTGGAGGAATTTTCAAAACAGATTTTTTTGTGATTCCTGGAGACACAGGAAAGGGCTGGAAATTGGGCCCTGGTGGGCTGGGTGAACCCTGGAGGCATCCAGCTCACCTTCGCCTGGGGTCCTTCCACCAGCCACTCTGCCCTCTCTCCCCGTTCTCTGCCTTTCACATTCTGGATTTTACCACTTGTCTTTCTTTTTCATTTCTTTCTTTTTCTTTTTTTTTTTTTGAGACAAGGTCTGGCTCTGTTGCTGAGGCTGGAGTGCAGTGGCACTATCACAGCTCACTGCAGCCTCAACTTCCTGGCCTCTAGGTGATCCTCCTACCTAAGTCTCCCAAGTAGCTGGGACTACAGGCATGCACCACCACGCCCGGCTAGTTCTATTTTTTGTAGAGACGGGGTCTCACCATATTGCCCAGGCTTAGTTTGCTTTCCGATTTATCGTTGATGGTTTTCTGTCCATTTTCTTTGTTGCCATCTCAAAACAGTCTGAAAGAGGAGGCAGATGTTCACAGTTCACTCCTCTTCGCCCTGTCTGGACTTCTGTGTACTCCTGTCTGAGAAGGGTTGAGTAATTTGGTTAGCAAATAGGGCAGGCCCTTGCAGATGCTGAGCAGGTTATCGTTTTCACCTGCACGTCCTCTGAGACTATGAACCGGTTTGTTCATTCTCAGTGTAGATACTGGCTGTTTTTACAGCTTATCAACAGGTGTTTAATTAAAAGGTCAGCTGTGTTCACTTTCTACAGTCAATTTAATGTCACCGTGAAGATTCTAATTAATTTTTTTTTTTAAGAGACAGGATCTTGCTCTGTCACCCAGACTAGAGTGCAGTGGTGTGATCACGGCTCACTGCGGCCTTGAATCCTGGGCTCAAGTTATCCTCCTGCCTCAGCCTCCTGAGAAGCTGAGACTACAGGCTCACACCACCGTACCTGGCCAACGTTAATTTTTATATCGTTGATTATATTATTTTCCTGAGTAAGATGAGGAGCATGCACATTTTACACTGGGGAGCTGATCTGCACAGATTTCAACTCCTCATACATTCTTCTTCTGACTCCGACCTCCCTACTCCATGTGGATGATGGCAAGTAAATGCCACCCACCACATTAAAGTGACATCTATATAGAACTGGCATTTACTGTGCTGTGCCTTACTGGAAAGGGATGTTGCTTCATTGTTTCATGTTTACGAATTACTTGTTTATGAATGAGCTTGATTGACTTTTCATCTTGTTGTTTCCTTTTATTTTCAGTTTTTTAGAATTGTTCCTTAGTTCTTGTGCCTACCTTATAGGCTGAACCGTATGAAATTGCCATTTTTGTGGGTCAGAATGATGGCCTAATATTGGTGGTTTTATGTGGTTTATCTGAATATCTTTAGGGCCTTAATGTTTTTTATGTTTTAGTAACACTTTCTAGTTACTAAAGTGTTCTACTTGTTCTAAAATTTTTGAGAGATATAAAAATATACAACATAGGAAATATAAATGTGTAATACCATTAAAGCATTTCTTATTTTTATTTATTTATTTATTTTGAGATGGCGTCTCGCTCTGTTGCCCAGGCTGGAGTGCAGTGGTGCAATCTTGGCTCGCTGCGAGCTCCGCCTCCTGGGTTCACACCATTCTCCTGCCTCAGCCTCCTGAGTAGCTGGGACTACAGGCGCCTGCCACCATGCCCAGCTAAATTGTTTTTGTATTTTTAGTAGAAACGGAGTTTCACCATGTTGGCCAGGATGGTCTCGATCTCCTGACCTCGTGATCCACCTGCCTCAGCCTCCCAAAGTGCTGGGATTACAGACGTGAGCTACCGCGCCCAGGCCAATGAAAGCATTTCTTACCATTTTGGTGTGTTTGTTTCTTTTTTCCCCTTTTTTAAAATATATTTTCCTCCAGAAAGTTGCAGAAACTTCTTGGTAGAATTGTTATAAGGCATAAATGGATTATTATATGTAAAGTGACCAGTAAGTGTATTAGTTATTATTATTATTATAAAGTTTTTATTCTTCTACACTGCCCATGCTATTAAATATTTTTCAGAAATGTAATTTTCGGCTAGGTGCAGTGGCTACACTTTGTAATCCCAGCACTTTGGGAGGCCACAGCAAGGGATCACTTCAGTCCAGGAGTTTGAGACCAGCCTGGGTAACATAGTGAGACTCCCATCTTGGTAAAAAAAATTTTAAATAAATTAGCTGGGCACGGTGGTATGCATCCATAGTCCCAGCTACTTGAGAGGCTGAGGCAAAAGGATCTCTTGGGCCCAGGAGTTCAAGGTTACAGTGAGCTATGATTGTGCCACTGCACTCCAGGCTTGGGTGACAGAGTGAGACCCTGTCTCTAAACAATCAAAAATAAATAAATGTGAATTTCAAGACTGTTTAATATTCTGTCATATAAATACATAATAATTTGACAAACTATTCTTCTGTTGGATATTTTAGGTTATTTTCTTTCCTGTTCTTATATAAATAATATTCTGATGAACTCACATTTTTGTCTGTAGCTCTATTTTCTTAAATATAAGGAATTTCATGTAAGTGAGACACTAGGACAGTTAATATTTTAAGTATTCTTCATATACAGACAAAGTACCCCCCAGAAATGTTTGCCAATTCCTTCCACCAGCAGTGGGTGAGATCCCTGCTTACAATAGGCATCCAGGATTTTTAGTCTTGATAATTTGACAGTTACACATAGCATATCTTGGTTTTAATTTGAGCATTTTTAGATGGTTATTAATTATATATATTTCTTCTGTGATTTATTAACATCCTCTGTATATTTTTATTGGAGTTTCCTTTTTTTTTCCTTATTGTAAGCACTTTTATTTAGTACAATTTAGTAAAATTTTTACTGCCTTTTTACTACAAGAAAGAAAACCTTGTAAGGAAAAAAACTACATTTGTACATGTATACAGAAAAATTAATCTGGGCTGCATGTGGTGGCTCACACCTGTAATCCCAGCACTTTGGGAGGCCAAGGCAGGTGATCACTTGAGGTCAAGAGTTCAAGACCAACCTGTCCAACATGGTGAAACCTCGTCTTTGGTAAAAATACAAAAATTAGCCAGGAGTGGTGGCATGCACCTGTAGTCACAGCTACTTGTGAGGCTGTGGCAGGAGAATCACTTCAACCCAGGAGGCAGAGGTTGCAGTGAGCTGAGATTGCACCACTGCACTCCAGCCTGGGCAATAGAGCAAGACCCTGTCTCCCCCCTCCCCACAAAAAAATTAGATTGTATGGTGGTCAAAATATTAATAGTAGTGTTTTTGTATGGTAGTGGAATTTTTGATGGTTTTAGTTTTCTTTATACTACATACCTCTACTTTCTAATTATTCTATAATAGTTTCCTTTTTGAGATGGGGTTTCGCTCTGCTGCCCAGGCTGGAGAACAGTGGCACTGTCACAGTCCACTGCACCTTTGAACTCCTGGGTTCAAGCAGTCCTCCCGCCTTTGTCTACCAAAGTGTTGGGATTATAAGTGTGAGTCACCATACCTGGCCTAATGGATATTTTTCATACAATAAAGGAATTCTAGTTCTTGTGACTGATGACTGAAGGACTATTTATCCTCACTCCCTGTTAACCTGCTCTGGCCTCTCCTGCAAGGGTGGAGCTCAGTCCTCCCACCGTGCTTGGCCCTGCAAGGGTCCCTGATGCCTTCCCCACATGCCAGCTCCTGCCCCTGCCTGTACCACGTAGCTTGAACTCACCGGCAGTGTGGGAATGAGAGGGGAGGCGGGAAAGTGTCCTGATGTTTTCTTCTTCCCTTGCACACTGCCAGCTTGCTATGGGATGGATGAAGAAGAGAACCACTATGTCTCGCAGCTCAGGGAAGTCTATAGCAGCTGTGACACCACAGGGACCGGCTTTCTGGACCGCCAGGAGCTGACCCAGCTCTGCCTGAAGCTTCACCTGGAGCAGCAGCTGCCTGTCCTACTGCAGACGCTTCTCGGAAACGACCATTTCGCCAGGGTGAGTGTCGGTCTTCATTGTCATAAAGGAAAGCACAGGGGTCTGTAGTTGGCTCCTATGGGCATTTGATAAGTATCAGCTGAATAAGGATACAAATGTCAAAGGAAAGTTATTAGCAAACGGAACAGTGTCCTAGTTTTTCCCTCTATGGAAATTCTACATTGTAGAAAGTGGTTTCTTAAGATTACATGTTTTCAATGTGGTAACTTCCAGAGGTTTGGTTTTGTTTTTCCAGAAAGATATTTTAGTGGTTTGTCACAGGGGCAGAATGGTGAAGGGGTTTGGTATGGGCCAGTGGTGTGTGGCTCACAAAGACCACATGGGTTGGGCTTGCGAGCAGCTCACACTGGTAATCAGAGAGAGTGTCACAGTCTCTTGAAGGCAGATTGTCTTATACAGTTTCACAGTTTGAAGTGCATCTAGGAGTTGAACAAAACAATTGCAAGCTGCTGTTGAAAGAATGAAGGATACCCATGTCCAAAAGTATCCCATAATTTCATCTAGGCCAGATAGAAAATGTGAAATTGGAGGGTTCTTTTCTATCAGAAGGTCAAGATCATCTAGAATGGGGATCTTGGTCCTAGACTGCAACCTGCTTTCATGATCAAAACGCTAAAAAGCTCCTCCCCGTTCCTACTTCTTAAACGTGCCTGGATGTTAGTGCTAACAGCAGTGCCTTATCTTGTTGGTCATCTTAACTTTGAAGGAATAATACTTTTTCTACAAGACTCAGTATTTTCTTTTTGTTTGTTTTTTTGAGACAGTCTCACTTTGTCATCCAGGCTGGAGTGTAGTGGAGCCATCTCGGCTCACTGCAACCTTCACCTCCCAGGCTCCAGCGATCCTCCTGCCTCAGTCCCCCAAGTAGCTGGGACCACAGGCCTGCGCCACCACACCTGGCTAATTTTTGTATTTTTTTTATAGAGATGGGGTTTTGCCGTGCTGCACAGACTGGTCTCAAACGTCTGAGCTCTAGCGATCCACCTGCCTTGGCCTTCCAAAGTGCTATGATACAAGTGTGAGCCACCGCACCGACCAGTATTTTTATATTGAATGGGGGAAAAAAAACAGCCAGTAAATTTTCCTGAAATGGCCCTTGGGCCAAAACAAATGAAGAAAAGAACCACTCACTGCTGGCCTAGTAGAGAGTCCGGGTGAATCCGACCTCTTGTTAGTTCCTCGAAGAAGCCTCACCTGCCCTGTCAGCAGGCCACTGTGCCTCCCTCATAGGGAACTCTCCTCAGGCAAATTCATGTCCTTTCTCTGACTTCGTTTTCTATTCCTGCCTTTTTAAATGCACTTAAGAAGGCAAATGTGTTATTGATAGACAATGATCTAGCCTCTCTTGATATCACCTGGAAGTGTGTTTGGGACATAGATGAGCAAAAGGCACATTGGTGAAAAATCAACGCTCTGGTTATTTAAGTAATACAGACAGATGGTCCAGTTTTTATAGATATATATTTTTTAATTTGAGTCTGTGTCTTGCTGAATTGATATTTTTGAAAAATCAAGAATTTGGAAATCAAACTTTGGAGAATTCAAAACCAAAAGAGTAACTTTTGGGTTCACGTTCAGAGTGCAGGCTCTGCTGATTGAATAAGCCATGTCATTCCCAAGGCTTTCTTCATTTTATATTTATAGGAATGATACAAGACAGAAACATCCAATTATGATAGAATAACCATGATTAGTATTAGAGCATCAGCAAGGAGAAAAATTCGCTTGGGTTATGTGAGATTTCTGACTTGAACCCTGTCACATGCGTCCTGAAAAGCGGCTCATCTGAGACGGAATTTCCTTCAGGAGGCTTGAGGCTTCTCATATGTTTGTGAGGAGGGGATGAGAAGAAAGTTGAGTACCACAGAGGTGACAGGAGCCGGGCCCTTTCTGACACAGCTCCCCCTGGGACAGCCATGCATGTCCAGCCATCGTCCGTCTGTCTGTCCCAGCTCCATCCCCTCCTACAGCCATAATTTTCTGTTCCCAGAAAGCAAGTCAGATGTTAGATAAATTAAGAAGTAACTTTGTTTGCACTAGTGCTCTTGACTGTGCTCTGACGTTATCTTTCTCTTCTCTGTGTAACATTTTGAGAGCACCCTGCCAGCGCTGCAGGTGCCTAGCGCTCACCTCTCCCTGCCTGTCCCTTGATCCTATCTCCTCAGAGATGGCTGGTCATGGTGAATGATTTTTCTTTTCAGACTCTGCTTGCTTCTCTGTTTTGTCCCACAGACAGGGCAGAGCTCCCACAGCCCCGGTGGGTGGAACATCATACAGAGATTTAAGGGAAGCCAGAAATATCCATATAGGTGTCCCCACTTTTCTACAAGAAACCCAATGGTAGAGATTTCAGGGAGTCTCAAAGAAAACCAAGATAAACTCTTTATCCAGGAGAATGGATTGGCTTTTCAGTTCAAATACTACATATGCAGGTCAAGTGCAGTGGCTCACGCCTGTCATCCCAGCACTTTGGGAGGCCAAGGCGGGCGGATCACGAGTTCGGGAGTTGGAGACCAGCCTGACCGATGTGGTGAAACCCCGTGTCTACTGAAAATACAAAATTAGCTGGGCATGGTGGCGCACACCTGTAATCCCAGCTACTCAGGAGGCTGAGGCAGGAGAATCGCTTGAACCTGGGAGGTAGAGGTTGCGGTGAACCAGGATCACGCTATTGCACTCCAGCCTGGGTGACACAGCAAGACTCCATCTCAAAAAGCAAACAAACAAACAAATACTACATATCCAGTCCTTGTAGTAATTAACATATATGATATTATATAAATGTTACTGATACAGAAATCTCATAAAAATGAAACAGGCCAGGTGCGATAGCTCACACATATAATCCCAGCACTTTGGGAGGCCAATGTGAGAGGATTGCTTCAGTCTAGGAGTTCAAGACTAGCTTGGGCAACAGAGTGAGACCTCGTCTCTACAGAAAAATCTTAAAGCTAGCTGGGTGTGGTGGCACGCACCTGTAATTCCAGTGACTGTGAGTCTGAGCTGGGAGGATTGCTTGAGCCCAGGAGTTTGAGGCTGTAGTGAGGTGTGATTGTGTCTCTGCACTCCAGCCTGGGCAGCAGCATGAGACCCTGTCTCATATATATATATATATGTATATATATAATGTTGTCTCATATATATATATATATATTCAGAGAAAAAAAAAGATGGTCATATCTGTATTGAACAGGTACAAACCTTTTTCTTCTCACTATTTCCTAAACAATGCAACCTAACAACTATTTACATAGTATTTACATTGTACTGGCTATTGTAAGTAATCTAGAGCTAATTTAAAATATACAGGAGGATGTGCGTAGGTTATATGCAAATACTACATTTTATACAAGGGACTTGAGCATCTGTGGAGTTTGGTATCCACCAAGGGTCCTGGAACCAATCCCCCAGGGATACTGAGGGACAATTGTAATTTGAAGATGAAAGTACCTCTAGATCACACATTCCAGCCCCTTTACTTTGTGGTGAATGAGTCTGAGATCATGCGGAGATGGGATGGTGTATCTTGTTGGTAAAATACTTGAATATATGGAGTTGCTGCTCGCCTTTTGTGAACTGTAAAGAAGGACATAAGAAAACAAACAAGTGTGGTCAAGATGGTGTCAGACTGAAGTGACACCAGACTGGGCCATCTGATCCCACTGCTCTTTGATGGATAGAAGAAAGTCAGCTGGTAATTATTATCAACAACACAAAAGAATCTGTGATTAGAATGAGCAAAATTGCAATTTCATTATTTGTGTAGTATTTGAGAGCTATTTTTGGGGGACTTCCTATGTGCTAGGCAACACCAGATGCTAAGGATGCAAGGAGGAAAGACCCACAGTTTCTATCTTCCTGTGAAATGACATGCATTCAAGGGATGCATTCTAGCATTCATTCAGACAGGAAAAATTTGGAAACAGCTTTTTCAGTATGGGATCGTTTACATAATCCTGGTAGCTCCATTTGTTGAAATCTTTTGCAGCCCTAAAAAAAGGAAGAAGAAGTTCAGATGTTCTAATAGTGGCAAGTGAGCTAACTCAGGCCAAGCTTTCAAGGAGGACTACTAGAAAAACTGAACAAAATAATAAAAACAAATACTTTGAAAACAGTAAAGAGCAAATAAATCAGTGAGAAATTGCCAGTCAAAAAGTCTGTAATAGGCTGGGCATGGTGGCTCAAGTCTATAATTCCAGTACTTTGGCAGGCCAGGGCAGGAGAATCACTTGAGCTCAGGAGTTCAAGACCAGTCTGGCCATGTTTTATTTTTGTCTCTACTAAAAATAAAAAACAATTAGCTGGGGGGCGGGGTGGTACACACATGTAGACCCAGCTACTCAGGCGGCCAAGGTGGAAGATCACTTGAGCTTGGGAGACTGAGGCTGCAGTGAGCTATGATCGTGCCATTGCCCTCCAGCTTGGTGATAGAGTGAGATCTTGTCACAGAAACAGACAAAAAAAAGGTGTAGTAAATTAAGTACCCAGAGAGGTAAGGTTAGCACACAAAAGCCCATTTTCCTTGAGAATATTTTGTGATTTTAAGTAAGCGACTGAGAAATTGATCTGTGGCTTTGAGGACCTCAAAGGGCCCCAGAAACATATGTCAAAACCTGGACTCATTTAAGGTAGAAACCCAGGGTTGGCAAACGAATCCCAAATTTAAGGAAGAATCCTGAAGGGTAAGACCTGTATGGTAAAGATGAATTGCAGTCAGTCATTATACTGCTTTGTGGTCTGATCTTATATCCCTCAGTACACTAGATAATCTTAAATCCTGCACTTAGATTACTGGCACTGCATGGATAGGCACCTAGCCAAAGCAAACAATAAAAGTGCCATCATCCCAAATCTGAAATTATTCCTAAATAATAGCCAAATACAATGACCAGCATATGATAAAGGATAACTGGGCAAAGAAACAAGACAGGATGAGCAAGAACCAGCAGAACTGACAATGGAAGCAGACCCACAAAGATGTGAGATATTAGAATTGTTGGACACAAAATATAAAACAACTATGGTTACTATATTAGAGATTTTTTTTAAAGCTTAAAAAATATCTATAAGAACTCTAAAAAGTGAAGTAACAAATCTGAACAATGAACCAAATAAAATGTCTAGAATTGAAAAGTATGACCACCAAAATTTAAATAGAAGCATTTAAGAGCAGATTAGACACAGCTGAAGAAACCATTCATTAACTGGAGTCATCCAGAATGCAGCATGAAGATATAAAAAGAGGTGGTAGAGATGGCGTGAGAAAGTCCAGCATCCCTTTAACTGGAGTCCTGGGAGGAAACAAGTGAATGCTGGAGGGGCATTATGTGAAGATGTAATAGCTAAAACATTTTCAGGACAGATGAAACATACTTCTTGGGATTCTAAAAGCCCGTGGAATTCCAAGCAGGATAAAGAGACATCTATATCTGGCGTACTATGTGAAACTGAAGGAAAACAAAGCCAGACAGAATATCTTAAAAACAGCCAGAAGTGGGTACACAGGATCTCTTTGCATTTTTCTTACAACTGCATATGGATCTATAATGATCTCAAGGTGAAAAGTTTAATAATTTTAAAAGGGAAGCTAGAGAAAAGACATATCCTAAAAGTGAGCCATAGTTAGGTTGACCATTGCTTTCTCTAACGTAACAGTAGAAGTCAGAAGACAGTGGAAAGATATCTCCAATATACTAGAAGAAAATAACTGCGAACCTGAATTTCGTACCGAGTAAAAATAACCTTTAAGAATAAAGGTGAAAGAATGCCTCTGTGAGAAGAAGAGTTCTGCTTAGCAGTGAAAGGATATAGAGGCAAAGACACCCAATAAATATTTGTTGAGTCCCTACTATGTGCTACTAAAGTGAGCTCACATTTTAACTGGGGGGCAGAAAATAAGCAAATGCATGTATAATTTAATTCAGATAGTAATACATGTGTGTCCCAGGCAGAGGTGTCTGCAAAGAAACAGCCACATTTTGCATTCAATGGCAGCAACAGAGATGTGCTCATGCAAATTCTTGGCCAGATTTTGGAAGCCTACTTGGACCTATGGCCCCAAACTTTCTTCTCCAACACTTAGTGGTGATATTTTGACCAACCTAATAGCCCTTCTGTTGATTTCCTGTGTGACTTTCACTGAAGTGTACCTACAGAAAAGAGCATGTTTCCAAGTGTACAAGGTCAGTGAATATTCCAAACTGAGTGCACCTTTGTAACCGTCACACCCTTATCCCTCATCATGTCTTTTTGGTTCTTCTGCTACCAAAGGTTAACCACTGTCTGGACACCAACACCATAGATTTTTTTTTTTTTTTGCCTGTTTCTGAATTTTATATAAATTCTGTATTTTAATACAGCACATACTCAGTACGTACTCTCTGACTTTTTTTTCTTTTTTTTTTTCTTTTTTTTTTTGAGACAGGGTCTCACTTTGTCACCCAGGCATGATCTTGGCTCACTGTAGCCTTGACCTCCTGGGCTCAAGCAATCCTCCTCCCTCAGCCCCCCAGGTAGCTGGGTCTACAGGCATGTGCCACCATGCCTGGCTAATTATTGTGTTTTTTTGTAGAGATGAGGTTTCACTATGTTGCCCAGGCTGGTCTCCAACTCCTGAGCTCAAGCAATCACCCTGCCTCTGCCTCCCAAAGTGCTGGGATTACAGTGGGATTACAGGCATGAGCCACCGCACCCGGCCGTTCTCTGGCTTCTTTACTCAATAGTATGTCTCTGAGATACATTCATGTTACTGTGTCTATTAGTGGTTTGTTCTTTTTCATTGTCATGTATTTCATTGTATGACTATGCCTGTATCAATTTGTTTATCCATTCTGTTTGAATGAACAGCAGAGTCATTTCCACTATTCTAAAAGGATAATTTACGTTATAAATGATTTCTTTGTTACAAAAATAATGTAAAATAAAAACATGTTAGATAAAAAAATTGGCACTGGCATATTCAAGAAAAACAAAGTTCTAAAGGATGTATTTTAAATAGTTGGAAAATTATTCCAGGTGGAAAGTCAGAAATGCAAGAAGAAAAAGAGAATAAGTATGTGGATAATTCTAAATGAACATTATATAAAACCAAAAATAGTATTTTGTGAGGGTTTAAAACATATAGAAATAAAATATGTGATAACAAAGACATTGAAGTCAGGAGTGTGGTAACTGGAGCTAATATATTTCACTGGCTTTCTATTGTCATAGAAGAGGGTAAAAGGATTGATTAATAGTCAACTTTGGTAAACTAAGAATGGATGTTGTAATTTTAGGGTAATCAGTAGATAAGTGGAAATAGACTATATAACTTTTTTTTTTTTTTTTTTTTTTTTGAGATAGTCTCACTCTGTTGTCCAGGTTGGAGTGCAATGGCGCTATCTTGGCTCACTGCAACCTCCGCCTTCTGGGTTCAAGTGATTCTTCTGCCTCAGCCTCCCAAGTAGCTAGGATTACAGGCACACGCCAGCATGCCCGGCTAATTTTTGTATTTTTAGTAGAGATGGGGTCTCATCATATTGGCCAGGCTGGTCTTGAACTCGTGACCTCACGTGATCCACCTGCCTTAGCACTCGTGACCTCACGTAATCCACCTGCCTTAGCCTCCCAAAGTGCTGGGGTTACAGGCATGAGCCACCATGCCTGGCCATAACATCTAAATTAATAAGAGAAAAGTGAAATCCTAAAATAGTGAATCCAAAGGCGGGGTGGGGGAAGGGAGAGAAAAAGCAAGCAAGTCAAATTGAAAACAGAAAGCAAAATAGTCAATTTAAATCTAGTAAATCAGTAATCACGTTAAATGTAATTAGATTACATATTTAAGTTGAAGGATAAAGTTTGTCAGATTGGACAAAATCCAACTGTTACCATTCATAAGAGACATATCTAAAACATAAGGATATAAAAAATTGGAATTAAAAGTTCAATAAAAAGATATCATGTAAATACTGACCTAAAGAAAGCTGGGGTAGTTTCTCGATAAAAGAGAAAATGGACTTTATGGTGAAAAGCTTTACTGAATTAAAGACTGTGAGCATTTTATTATAATAAAAGGTTCAGTTCACCAAGGGGATATGCCCTATTGGCACATTCTATGGCCCAGCACTCCCCTCCTCAGGTGGGTACCATAGCAAAGCCTCTGAGGACACAGAGAAGCTAACTGAAACCAAGCTTTAGGCATGCACGCAAATGAGGTCTAGAACAGCAAGGAAGCTGTCACCATAAAAGTCAGGGTAAGGTTCAGGAGATGTAGGGGAAGGGTCATGGTGGAGAGGCCTTCTGCAGTGCTTGGTGGTGTCGGGGACACCATGGGCGTTCACCTTATGTGTAACGTTTCGTGGTCATTGGATCCCTCTTTCCTAATTATGTTGTTTGATTTACAAAATTGTTGATAGTATTTATTTGGTGGTAGGATTATGGTCCACTTTTACTTTCCTCATCATGCTCTTCTATTTTTAAAAATCTTAAGTAAATATTTGAAAACATGACTGTTCTCGTTCTAAAAGGCAATAATAATATGTTTCTATCTGAGAGAAAATCCAAAAGATTTGCTTATGAAATGTGTGATCTGTTGAAAGTGACATTGTCCTCTCTCACCTTCAATTCACCCAGGTTAACTTTGAGGAATTTAAGGAAGGTTTTGTGGCTGTGTTGTCATCAAATGCTGGTGTTCGCCCCTCAAATGAAGACAGTAGTTCTTTGGAATCAGGTAAGAGGATTTAATCCTGTTGGCCATATTTTCTTTTCATTATTTGTTTGTTAACTTTTGGAGTGTAATATTCTAATGAAAGAATCCAGCAGTTCTGAAAACTGAATTCTACCTTGCTTTCTGTCACCCACAAGGTATATGGACTTGGAAAAAACACTTGATGTTTTTTCTTCCTTTGTTTATTTGTGAAGTGGTGTCATATAATAATGCGTGCTGTGCCTGCTGTGGATGACACTGCACTGTGCTGATATAAGTGATCAGAATCCTGTTACAGGGACAGGGCTGCTGGGACACAGGCTACATCCCTAAGTGGAAGTGGCATCCTTGGGGAAAGCCACCTGGCCTTGGTTCCAGCCTCAAGGTGCCAGGATGGTAACAGGCTGTGGGCGAGGTCAGAGGGAGGCTGCCCAGGCCTGGAGTATTGAGGTCGTGGTGGCCTGCTTCTTGGTTGCAGATAGCCCCATGTCAGGAGGGTGTGAAATGGGGGTGGCTCTTTCCCTTTTGCAGGGGTGTTGTGTTTGTGGTATTGATTAGTGTGTCACAGAGGGAGTGCTTCCCTCGTGTCTCACAGCAGGATGTCCTGGTCAGGAGGGGTGTGCGGCAGTAGATAAGGCTGTCACAGGGTTTGGGGCAGAGGACAGGAAAGCGGAAGGGACCAGGCTCACACAGAGGTTTTCTGTGTGAGCATATGGCATTGAGCTTTGTGTATGTTTACAAAGAGTCCAATTAACCCTCATAGAAATCCTGTGGCATTACTTACCATACCAGTTATTCAGATGAGGAAACTGAGGCCCCAGGTGAGAAGAGAAGTTGGCTTGAGTTCCTTCCTCCCCTGAAAATGGATTTTTCTTTTCTACTCCACATGGCCAGGCTGCAAATTTTCCAAATTTTCACACTTTGCTTCCCTTTTAAATATAAATTTTAGTTTCAGATCGTCTCTTTGCTCATGAATATAAGCATATGCTGTTAGAAGTAGCCAGGGCACATCTTCAATGCCTTGCTGCTTAGAAATTTCTTCCACCAGATGCTCTAAATCATTTCTCTCAAGGTCAAAGTTTCACAGATCTCTAGGGCAGAGGCAAAATGCCACTAGGCTCTTCGCTAAAGCATAGCAAGTGTGACCTTTTTCCAGTTCCCAGTATGCTCCTTATCTCTATTTGAGACTGCTGCAGTCAGGACTTCATTGTCCATATCACTATTAGCATTTTGGTCACATCAGTTTAACATGTCTCTAGAAGGTTACAAACTTTCCCACATCTTCCTGTCTTCTTCTAAGCCCTCCAAACTGTCCCGACTTCTGCCTGTTATCCAATTCCAAAGCTGCTTTCACATTTTCATGTATCTTTGTAGCAATGCTCCACTCCTGGTGCCAATTTTCTGTATTAGTCTGTTTTCACATTGCTATAAGGAACTACCTGAGACTGGGTAATTTGTTTTTAAAGAAGAGTTTTAATTGACTCACAGTTCCTCAGACTGTACAGGAGGCCTGGCTAGGGATGCCTCAGGAAATTCACAATCATGGCAGAAGGTGAAGGGGAAGCAGGCATGTCTTACATGAATGGAGAAGGAGGAAGAGAGCAGGGGAAGGTGCTACACACTTTTAAACAACCAGATCTCATGAGAACTCACTATCATGAGAACAGCAATTGGAAAAATCCACCTGCATGATCCAATCACCTCCCACCAGACCCCTCCTCCAACGCTGACGATTACAATTTGACATGAGATTTGGGTGGGGACACAGAGCCAAACCATATTAACCTCCCATATGCTCAGACCTTTCTGGTGAGAGTGTACTAGGCCAGTCCTTGATGGTGCCTGCTGTCTTGGGGTGATTGTTAATCAGGCCCATCATGACTCTGTCCCAGTGGGGTGAGAGATATTCTAGTCACCCTGCTTATTGTCAGCTGACATTTATCGTGTTCAGTCAGGTTACTGAGAGTCAGGTGTATATGTTCTTGGATTTTTGGAGGTTTTATTACTCCTTTGCATAGATAGCTAGATTTCCTATTAGTTTTTCATTACATAAAAGCAAAACATGCTTGAAAAAGTGTAAATAGCAGATAGAGTTTAGGGGAAAGTCCTCCTCTCCCCACCCTTGCTTTCACAATCTCCCAAACAAGGTCATAGAATTGCCATTGTTCACTGCTTCTCGGGTCTTTCCAGATGCTTCTGTGTGCAGAGCAGTGCGTGTTTGGGAGGCGCACTCGGCGCTGAGTGTGCATCTTCTCAGAGCGTACCTGCTGGCCTGCACGGGCCCATAACTGCTATAAAGGACCCCCACCAAATTTCCTGTTTTCTTTCCAGCTGCCTCCAGTGCCATCCCTCCAAAGTATGTGAATGGTTCTAAGTGGTACGGCCGTCGGAGCCGGCCCGAGCTATGTGACACTGCCACAGAAGCCAGACACGTGCCCGAGCAGCAAACCCAGGCCAGCCTGAAAAGTCCGCTCTGGCGCTCAGCATCTCTGGAGAGCGTGGAGGTGGGTCAGGCCCCTCTCCCACCCCAGCTGCCCAGTGTTGGGAATAACAAATGCTTCCTTTCATCCCTGTTTGTAGCACTTGATCACAAGATGTGGGGAGGGCAGGGCACTCTCAGGCACCTTGAGTCACCAGAAGCTTGGTCACTTTGGGGAATACCATTTCATTTAAATTGGGTCTGGTTGTCTTCAGGACAGTCCTGGCCATAGGATTCTCTCCTGAATTGGTGCAATAGAGAATTTGTGCTTCAGTCCTTTGTGTATAATATCTCTTTTTCCCTGATACCACTACTAACTCTAGAAGGCAATGTTTGTGTCTTCATGGAGTGAAGGGTCAACGTGCTAAGAGTAGAAAAGGGAAGATGCTTTTTTGAAACAGCCTCGAGGTCAGGAGTGTGAGTGTGTCAACCCCCAGCCCTGCCTATCTTGAACACTTAGTTATACTGAGGCCCAGCACTTACAACTGGCCTGTATGAGCCAATGCCTCCTGGAGCCTTGGAAGTTGCTTCCCTGTCCCCCAGGCTCCCTGAGTCATTTGCTGCAGGTGGCTGGTATGCAGGGATCACCCATTGAGAGGGGGATGGGCCCAGGAGATGGCTGCCAGAGTCTCGTGGGGCTTCATGTTAAGAAATATGTCCATGGGGCAGGTCCACAGCTTGTAAGTTAATCATGGACTGGGTTGAACCATTTTCAAGGATTCCAAAAGGTTCCTGGTTCCTGCTCTCTGTACTGTCAGCTTCTGCCAGGTGGGTCTCCATCAGGAGCACCTCCTTCTTAGGTCGGGGCCCCAGGTGGACTTGTTTACCATTTGTTTTCACCATTTGTGGAGGCAAAGAGGAAAAACAACCAAAATGTATTTAAATCTTAGAGTCTCTTTTCTCAGGGGCATGTGACATCTAGGCGATGCCAGTAAATCCAGAATATTCCTTTTTCATTCTGTTTTAAAAATTTGGACCTCAGGGATGGAGAGATAGTGAATGTACTCTCTGTGGTGGATCTTCATTGGTGCCATTCTGCTTCTTAAATCATCTTTGATTCCCAAAACCTGAAGACAGGGAAAGCCACCTTTAGGGTTGTCAGTGCAGTTAAACTCAAAAAATGGGGTTGACTATTTATCACCAACTCACAGATTCTCCCCAGTCAGAGCCAGTGCCAGCTTTGAAGCATACAGAGTCTTGGTCACCAGGCATCCATTCCACAGTCAGTTGTGGGGACACACAACACCCGGACAAAAGCAGACTTTGACTCTGGTTGGCTGACGCAGTCACTGCAGCACGAGGTTTTTACTTAAGTCGCATGTTTCTTGATGGCCCCGGCTCTTGTCTTGGGTGCAGGTTTGCAAAGGCTGCTGGGGTGTGAGGTGATTACCAGGTGCTGTGCTATCCCGAGCCCTTGAAGGGATACAGAAACCTGCTCTCTCACCTTGGGACTGTGCTGAACTGATGTGGTTGATGAGGGAGAGGTGCAGAGAGGCGTGCTGCAAGCCTCGTATGGAGAGTGTGTCCCAAGACGGAATGATTGACTGTGGCTGCAGGGCTGGCTTCTTTCACGTGCTGGGTCTGAAGCCATCACCATCATCACCGTGCAGAGGCGGACAGGCTTCTCTGCTGCTGGGACACAAGTGTTTGATTGTATTTGCAGGGTCGACTGTTGACGAATGGGTTTATGTTGAGCCCGAGCGTGCGGAACAAGGCGTGTCCCGTCTCCCTGGCCCAGCCCCTTGCTGCTGCTAGGCGGGGCTCACCTGGGGCTGCTAGCTGGCATGCAGGGCAGCCCCACGGTGGGGGTGGGCTTCTCCTCTGAGGGATTGACTCCATACTCAGCCATCTGCCACTTCCCCAAACATCCTGCTCTATTTGTTCCCGGTACTCCGTCCCCAGCAGCACCCCCTGGAACTCACAGCCTTCTCTCTGCGTCTTTCTGCAGAGTCTCAAGTCAGATGAAGAGGCCGAGAGCACTAAAGAAGCTCAGAATGAATTATTCGAAGCACAAGGTAAAGCCTCAGCCTCACATTTGGTGCTCTCTGCCTTTGCCCAGAGCTTTGAAAGCTGAAGAGCCGGGTCACTGGGCAGTACACACCACAAGTTTAATTTCCTGGTAAATGCGTGGGGTGGGTTGTGTCCCGCTGGATTCCTCCTTCTCCAGGAGTGGTCAGAATGTCATCATCTCAGCAGTGAGGCCGTCACTCGGTCCTCATCCTCCCAAGGTCAGACCCTGGGGCAGAGGCCCGTGGCCGAGGGAGCAGTGTGGTTCGTCACACTTTATGGTCTGCAAGTACCGATGTGACCCTAGCTGGCAGGTATGGCCCTGTGGTTTCAGGCAGGAGGGCCTTGCTTGGCCCCGTCACCTCGGACTGCCCCTACACCTCCTTTCTGGCACGCTGGGCTAGGTACAGCCTCTCCCTTCCTGTGCAGGGGCATTCTTAGCACCCACCAGGGTTTCATCTGTCCCACAAATGGAGTGTAATACCTGGTCCTGGAGCTTAGAGCCTTACATAGCAGCCAGAAGGCCAGCAGCTGGGACACAGAAGCAAATCACAGGGTGCAGCCTCACAGCGCTGTGCAGCGTGCAGGGGAGGCTCACCATCCATGCTGCCGTGGTGCCCTCTGCAAGATCTGGCATTTTGGGAAGAGAAGCTACGTGCAGGGGCATGATCGAGACTTCATCTCCCTCACCACGTTTCTGGAGTGACATGCATTACATGTGTTCTGGGGACAGAAAGCTAGACAAAAAAACTTCCCAGTGGATCCCCCTGGGGAGAGGAACAAAGGCTCTGGGAGAGGAGGACTTCTTTTTAACTAATTATCTTGTGCTTGCCTATAATACTTCTTTGACATTAAAAAGCAAACAAAAATATTAATTGTGAATCCTAGAGTATTTTGGATAGAAAAGACCAACACCTATGCAAACAATGCAAAAACAGAAGACTCCATAGAAGTGACTGCTGACTTACCTGATGCCTGCAGGAGTGAAGAAAGGGGCCCCACAGAGAGGTGGGTGTGAGAGGATCAGCGTGGTGGCCAGACGCTGAGCTCTGAGGAACTACCCAGATGTGAAGCCGGCAACCTGGCTAACCCTTGCAGCAGGCTTGGCATAATCCGAGCATCCCTCCTCTCAGAGCAGCTTGGGGCTCAGGGGTGACGTCTTGCTGAGCTTGGGAACAAGAGCTGAGGTTCACACCAGGCCCTTATGATCACAGCACTTTACATCGATCAAGCTTTTACATCGCTGCTGCAGGCTTCTCTGAGGAGCAGGGCTGCAGTGCTCAAGGAAGGATTGGAGAAGGTGAGAGACTTAGGATGGACTCCATTGCATCTAGGGCCTCTGTTGGGACACTTGAAGACTGGGTCTGAAATCATATGACGCGTCACTGATGCGTCTAGGCTGGAGGAGCTCAACTGAGGACAGCCTCGGAGGGGTTGCAGCGGGCCTCAGCGTGGCTGGGCTTCCTTACGGCATGGTGACTCTGGGTGGTCAACTGCCCCACCTGGTTGCTCAGGGCCCTAAGGACACGTCCCAAAAACAGGACTGGGATTTCCTCACTGAGTTCAGGCCAGCCTCAAAGTCACAAAGCATCCCTTCCACCACGTTCTGTCGATCAAAGCTGTCACAAGGCTACCAGATTCAAGGAGAGGGGACACAGACCTGAAGCGAAGAGTGTCAAAGAAATTTGAAGCCGCATTTCCAAACTGCCTCACATGGGCAGGCTGAAAGCAAGAAGGAAGGCAAAGAGGGGAGAAGTTAGAATGGGGGTGTCATGTGCTTCAGGAAACAGGAAGGCTGGAGGCATTGATGGATGTGTAGGGAGCAAACTGCAGGATCCTTAGCAGGCAGGCATGTAAGGTGCAGGTATAGGGGAGTGCAGGAGGCTGCCATGGCCTTTGAGGAGGCAGTGATGAGAGGAGCTAGTATTTCAGGTTGCAGGGATGCAGGTGACTGGGGAGGGGAGGCTGGAGCCCGGCTGAACGCTGAGAGACCTCTTCAGGCTGCTAGTGCCCCCCGTCTCCCCCTGTTGCAGAAGGATCAGGGTGGCAGCGTTGGGTGTGTCCCCTTGCAGGAGGCATGAGGCCATCCCAGGAAGTCATCAGGCTGCAGGCTGCACTGGATCCCACTGGTGAGGCGTGGGCAGGGTCAGTGGCTCCCAGTCAGTGCCCTGTACCCCAGGAACCCCCAACCCCAGACAGGGTGCCCCGCCATTCTCTTTGCCCTGGGCTGGGCTGCAGGCCAGGCAGGCCGCTGACCATGCAGGGCAGGGAGTAGCACTGGTCTGTGTTCCTTAGTCCTGTGAGCAGTTTCACTGTCTTTCCAGGCTTTTCCACGTGAGTCAGTGGATGCCCTAATGAGGCCTCCCCACACAGGTGGTCACATGGGCTGACTGTGCAGAAACAGCTTGGATAGAGGGCATTGCCCTGGGATTTCTGCCAGTTAGCACCCCTTGGACCATGGTCCTTGAATGCCTGCGCCATGTTTTGTTCAACTTTTTTTTTTGAGGCGGAGTCTCACTCTGTTGCCCAGGCTGGAGTGCAGTGGCGTGATCTCGGCTCACTGCAAGCTCCGCCTCCCGCATTCACACCATTCTCCTGCCTCAGCCTCCCGAGTAGCTGGGACTACAGGCGCCCGCCACCATGCCCAGCTAATTTTTTGTATTTTTAGTAAAGACAGGGTTTCACCGTGTTAGCCAGGATGATCTTGATCTCCTGACCTTGTGATCCGCCCGCCTCAGCCTCCCAAAGTGCAGGGATTACAGGCGTGAGCCACCGCGCCCGGCCTTTGTTCAACTTTTATCTCAGTAAATGTCAGAGGAACTGACCTGAGCTGCTAGCTGTGGTGCTGGACAAAGCAGGCAGACTCCTATGTGCTGAGAAAAGTCAGCCAAGCCGCTGTGTCTTCCATCCTTGACTTGATGTCTAGATCTAGGGCAGCAAAGGGAGAGGGGCTCGCAGGAGGAGGCTGTTTTTCACCCAGTGATTTCAGTGCTCAGCCTGGAGAGCAGGTCGGGGTTCCTCCCAGCAGTTTACAGAAAGCTTTGTGCAGGATCAGAGCTGACAGACGGTAGTGCACACACACTCATGTCAAGCTCAGAGGACTTGCCCGACCTCTTCTGCCAGCCTGAGAAATAACCCAGTATCAGGATTGCTTTCACATTTTTTCCTTGGAGATTTCAGGCACCTTAGGCTGGAAGGGACCTCGGAGGTGTCCTTTTCTTACCCATCGCTTTCCTCTTGTTTTCCTCAACCCAACCCACAGTGTCATTTGTGAGCACACAGTCTGCCTTCCTTTGGGGGATGGTGGCTTTCCTGTTACCAGCGGGATTATCAGTAATTCATGCCCACATGGCTCATCTACCTGAAGGATCCAGACTGCTGAAGCAGAACTGCAACACTAAAGTCTGTGTTGGGTGGAAGCAGACATGTCCCTGCTCTGGGCTAGGTGGTGTGGACGAGGCATGGAGGAACATGTCTGGCTGGACACATAGGTCACTGTAGGAACACGTCTGGCTGGACAGCTGGCTCACCACAGACACTTTCTCTTGGACACCCAGTGTCTGTCCTCATTCTCAAGCTGTTTCCACAGCTTCAAACACATCAAGAAGACAAGCGACTGAAGACAAAGGTTAGGAAAAGTGACCTTCCACCACTCGAGCCCACTGATGAGTCCTAAAGACACCAGTGCCTCCTGAGTGAGGCGCAGAGGACACAGTGCCACCTGCAAAGCATTTATGCCAAACAAACAAATGAACTTGAGCCTGCAGCCAAACTAGACTTTGATGCTAACTCAGGTTTTCTGGAAATGTTAAGGATGGAGGAGCTTGTTAGATGACAACACGGGGAAGCAGGCAGATAGATCCAGATGTGGAACATTCCACAGAACAGTGGGTCTGATTTCTTTAAAAAGGTATGAGCTGTGGGGATTTGGGAGAGGTGCTTGTGACTGAAAGATGTGAGAGGAATAACAGCCAAGGGCACCCTGAGGAGTTTGGATGCTGGTTCAAACAAATCAACTGTAAGAATATATTTTTGAGACGCTTGGGAAAATCCTGTTGATTTTGTTAGGTGTGATAGTGGCATTGTGGTGATGTAAGAATATATATATTTTTTCTAGAGATATGGATCAAATATGTGGGGGAGAAGTAACATGAGATCTGTGATTTCAAATAACCGAGATGGATCCCGACTCATGGTGTTTTCACTCAACGATTTTTCAACTTTGTGATGGTGTGAGGTCGATATGCATTCAGTAGAAGCCGTCCTTCAGTGTCCATGCGACCGTTCTGATCTTCACTTTCAGTACAGGGTTCAGTAGATTACATGAGACATTGAACATATTAGTCTAAAATAGGCTTTGTGTTAGAGGATTTTGCCCCACTGTTGGTTAGTGTGTTCTGAGATGTGTAAGGTAGGCCAGGCCCCAGCTACGATGTCGGTGGGTTAGGTATATTCAGTACATCTTTGACTTGACGTTTTCAGCTTATTGTGGAGTTGTTGGGCTGTAGCTCCATCGTAAGTCAGGGAGCATCTGTACTTCTAAATACTTCAGTCGTAAGGAAAGCGGGTAGGGAAGAAGCCTGTGGCAGGGTGTTGTCATAGTGGAGCCTGAGTAGCAGGTGCTCTGGGCTTCACTTTACTCTTTGCTCTGTGTAAGTTAGAAAGTTTTCAAAAATTAACTTATTAAAAGACTGGTCTTTTTATTGTAAATACAAATAATAGAGTCCTCTCCCTCTTTTTTGTTTTTTTTTTTTTTTTTGAGACGGAGTCTTTTTCTGTAGCCCAAGCTGGAGTGCAGTGGTGCGATCTCGGCTCACTGCAGTGTCCGCCTCCTGGGTTCAAGCAGTTCTCTGCCTCAGCCTCCCGAGTAGCTGGGATTACAGGCGGCCGCCATCACACCCAGCTAATTTTTGTATTTTTAGTAGAGATGGGGTTTCACCGTCTTGGCCAGGCTGGTCTTGAACTCCTGACCTCGTGATCTACCCACCTCGGTCTCCCAAAGTGCTGGGATTACAGGTGTGAGCCAGCGTGCCCAGCCCCTCTGCCTCTTTTAAATGCTCACACAGCTGACCGTAGAAGGTTCTCTTCAGAAAGAATTTCCCCATTAGAGGCAGATCTTTTCCCCCAACAATTTATTTTGAAAATTTGTAAACAGAGTGAAGTGCAAACAACTGTGTCATGAAAACCCATGTACCAACCACCTAATTCCACCTTTGGTGCTTTGCAGCTCCCCTTTGTCGGTCCGTCCATCCCTCTGTCCGTCCATCCAGCCCTCTGTTGGTCCGTCCATCCAGCCCTCTATCCATCGGTCCATCTGATTTCAGAGTCACTGACTAGCATTGCTCTGCGTCCCCCACATGCTTCAGCCTGGAGCACAGGACTTAACTGTTGCTGGTTTTTCTCCCCAGCCTTATTGGGGTGTGATTGACAAATAAAAATTGTATATATTTTAGGTGTACAGTGTTGATCTGAGACATGTGTACATTGTGAAATGATGACCACAGTCCAGCCAGTTAACACATCCATCTCACTTAGTTATGTGTGTGTGCTGAGAACACTTGAGATAGACTCTTTTAGCAAACTTCGAGGAAGCAATTGGGTCTTATTAACTGTAGTCACCGTGCTGTACATTGGGGCTCCAGAAATTACTCATCTTGTAACTGAAAGTGACCCCCCTCCACCAGCATCTCCCCCACCACCCAGCTCTGTAACCACCCTTCTACACCCTGCTCCCGTGAGTTCCTCTTTCCTTAGATCTCACATGTGAGTGAGATCTCATGGTGTTTGTCTTTCGTGTCTGCTTATTTCACCTAGTGTAATGTCTTCCACATTCATCCATGCTGTTGGAAAGGGCAGAACGTCCTTCTTTTTAAGGCTGAGTTTGGCTCCATTGTGTATGTATCAGGGTCTAACTGTGACTCCCCCCTTGCTTCAGGACAGCTGCAGACCTGGGATACCGAGGACTTTGGGAGCCCCCAGAAGTCCTGCAGCCCCTCCTTTGACACCCCAGAGAGCCAGATCCGGGGCATGTGGGAAGAGCTGGGGGTGGGCAGCCACGGGCACCTGAGCGAGCAGGAGCTGGCTGTGGTCTGCCAGAGCATCGGGCTCCAGGGACTCGAGAAAGAGGTGAGGGCACAGAAGGCCACCCAGCCACGTGTTCCTGGCCATGGTCATGGTTTAGTGTTGGGTCTGGAAACCCCTCTACCCTTCAGCCACTCATTTAGGTGCATCACTTTCTAATCTAAAATCCTTTGGTGGCTCTTGGCGTTCCTGCCAAAAGCTAAAAACTCCAGACACCTTTGAAAACCCATCTCTGATGGAGTTGCCCAGTCCCACCAACTCCCTGCCACGCTCAGGTGTAGCAGGCACTTCCCGTTCCTTCACTCACATCCTTCCTCTGCCTGGATGCCTTTCCCTCTTCTCTGTGTGACCAGGTTCCACTGCACAGCCAAGACAAGACCCCCAAGCCTGTCTGCATTCCCCAGTGGCCATGTTCCTTCTCCTCCTGGGTGGGAGGCCAGTCTGCCTTGCTGGAGTTCTTCTCAGCCCTGTGTCCTTGCTGGGCCTCACACTGCAGGACCTGGCCTTGCTCAGCATCCGCAGGCCCCAGCAGACAATAAGCATTTGTAGAACTGAGAAGTTCAGGTGACACCCACTCACAGTGAAATGGAAACCAAGGCCTGTGGGTTTTGCAAGATAGAGGGAGGGGGTGCCTTGGGAAAATACAGCCCTCAGGGTCTACACAGTTTTAAGGCTGGATAAGACAAGGAAGCGGCCCTTGTTGGGTACCTGGAACCAGAGGGAGGGAGGGAGGGAGGCCCCGGTGAGGGCAGCTGGGTGGAGCTCTTATGGGTGGGCCTGAGGTATGAGGGCTTTTGTTTAGGAACTTGAAGACCTGTTTAACAAACTGGATCAAGACGGAGACGGCAAAGTGAGTCTTGAGGAATTCCAGCTTGGCCTCTTCAGTCATGAGCCCGCGCTACTTCTGGAGTCTTCCACTCAAGTTAAACTGAGCAAGCCTTGGTCTCATTACCAGGTAAAATGCAACAGTTAAATCCTGAACCCAGCAACCACTGATGTCATTCTCTGGTGACTAAAACTGCTGACTCCCTCCCTGCTTGTGTCACCACACAACGAGCTGTCCAAGAACTGGACAGGCCATACACACACGCATGTATGTGGGAGGCCACACGACATAGATTCTGGAGCCACATAGATTTGAGGTGGGTCCAGTGTTGCTCTTCCCTGACTGTGTGTCACTAGGGGAGTTACATTCTCCAAGCCTCAGGCTCACATGTAAGCCGGGGGTGGTTTGGGTGCCCACTTCCCGGGGCTACAGAAGGCAGTGCTTAGGTGAGGAACATGGCTGCTCAGGTGCCAACCTCCCGAGGCTATAGAAGGCAGTGCTTAGGTGAGGAACATGGCTGCTCAGGTGCCAACCTCCCGGGGCTACAGAAGGCAGTGCTTAGGTGAGGAACGTGCTGCTTAGGTGCCAACCTCCTGGGACTACAGAAGGCAGTGCTTAGGTGAGGAATTTCCTGCTCAGGTGCCCACCTCCCGGGGCTACAGAAGGCAGTGCTTAGGTGAGGAACGGGCTGTCAGGTGCCCACCTCCCGGAGCTACACAAGGCAGTGCTCAGGTGAGGAATGTGGCAGCTCCTCAGCCTGTGGTGTGATATGCCCCAGCAAGAAAACTCCCTCCCATCCTCCCCATTGTGGAATAGCAAGGGCAATATTTCTGTGTTAGTCTGTTCTCACATTGCTAAAGGAATACTTGAGACTAGGCAATTTATAAAGAAAAGAGGTTTAGTGAGCTCACGGTTCTGCAGGCTGTGCAGGAAGCATGGTGCCAGTGTCTGCTCGGCTGCTTCTGGGGAGGCCTCAGGAAGCTTACAATCATGGCAGAAGGTGAAGGGGTGCAGGCAGGTCACATGACCAGAGCAGGAGCAAGAAAGCAAGGGGAGAGGTGCCACACACTTTTAAACAACCAGGTCTCATGAGAACTCACTATCACGAGGACAGTACCAAGAGGGATGATGCTAAACCATTTGTGAGATATCCACCTCCAAGATCCAGTCACTTCCCACCAGGCCCCACCTTCAACATCAGGGATTACATTTTAATATGAGATTTGAGCGGGAACACAGATCTAAGCCATATCAGTTGCCAGAGGATCCAGTGAGTCTGTCTAGGATTGGTCCTGATAGTGTCCCTTAACCCATGCTCTATCTCTTGCACAAATACTGGGTCTCTCTGTAGTTTGAGGAGACCGGGGCATGGCTGCTGAGGGGCTGGATACTTCTTTGCTGCTGCAATTGGTCCTGAATTTGGTGAGTGGTGTTGCAGGACCTGTAGTGCTATTCTGTACCGGGGGTAGGTATGCCTGAGAATCTAGGTTTCTGACTCTAAAGTCAATGAGGGCCGGGCATGGTAACTCACGTCTGTAATCCCAGCACTTTGGGAGGCCGAGGCAGGTGGATCATTTGAGGTCAGGAGTTTGAGACCAGCCTGGTTAACATGGTGAAACCCTGTCTCTAGTAAAAATACAAAAATTAGCCAGGTGTGGTGGTGCACATGTATAATCCTAGCTACTCAGGAGGCTGAGGCAGGAGAATCGCTTGAACCCAGGAGGCAGAAGTTGCAGTGAGCTGAGATCACATCATTGCACTCCAGCGTGGGCGACAGAGTGAGACTCCATCTCAAATAAATAAATTAATTTAATTTAATTTAATTTAAAAACCTAAATAATTTAGAAACCTGGTGAAAAAAAATCAATGAGGACCCGGCACAGTGGGTCATGCCTATAGTCCCAGCAGTCTGGGAGGCCAAGGCAGGCAGATCACTTGAGCCCAGGAGTTTGAGAGAAGGTGAGACAACATAGTGAGACCCCATCTCAAAGATTTAAAAATTATCTAGGTGCGGTGGCACATGCCTGTGGTCCCAGCTACTTGGGAGACTGAGCAGGAGGATCACTTGAGTCCAGGAGGTCGAGGCTGCAGTGAGGCTAACATCAGTGAGAACGACAAAGAAGAAACTCAGGAGCCAGCACTGAGGAAAGGGGTCAGGCGGCCATGTAAGGCCAGAATGATCAACATGAGGTCCCACAGGTCGTCCTTAGTGTGGGCTGGGGAGATGCCTCCTGAACTGGCTTGCCTTCATTGTCGAACGCCAAGTCAACTTGGCCATGAGCCACCCATGCTGCATTCTGAGGGTCTGGGGGTGTGTGCGCCTCTGCCTGGGTCAGCGCACTTCTGCCCTTCCAACCTGCCTTGGGTTTCTTTTCACAGCTGAGACTTTCCTGGTGCTGGCATGGACTCTCTGGGCCCCTGCCTCTGTGAGGCCAGGTTCCCACCTCTGTGAATTCAAGGGTGGAACGTCAAAACTCCTTTGTCGTCCCTCTCCAAGTGATGATGAGTGTGCTGACTGGGGCTGGCCAGTTGGGCCACGTGGGTACAAGGCCTGAGTCCTGGGTGTCGGGGGCCTTGGTTGCATGTCCCGGCTTTCTCACCTGCACAGCCATGTGACCTTGGAGAGGTCATGTGATGGGGCTGCACCTCTGACCTGTCCTCTGAGAGCTGAGGATGGTCTCATGAGCTGTTCCTGTGAGGCCCTCTGAGCACAGGCTGGGGAGGATGGAGAACACATCAGCAGCGCACAGGCGTGAGGCTTTGGACGCTGGGCGCTATGGGAGTCTTCCTGACATGCAGGTCCCAGAGGAGAGCGGCTGCCACACCACCACGACCTCATCCCTCGTGTCCCTGTGCTCCAGCCTGCGCCTCTTCTCCAGCATTGACGATGGTTCTGGCTTCGCTTTTCCTGATCAGGTCCTGGCCATGTGGACCCAAGAGGGGATTCAGAATGGCAGGGAAATCTTGCAGGTTTGGAACTGGGTGATGCCTGAGCTGGACAGGGAACCTGGGGGGCCCATCTGCTGCAGAGGAGGATGGATGGAGCACCCCAAGCCAGGGACCCAGCAGGGGTTTGTGCTCTGTGCAGAGGATGCCATGCAAGGAAGTCCAGGTAGAAACCTATATCTTTTAATTTTTGCTACTAAAATATAGGACATTATAATTTAAAAGGATAAGAAATAAAATACAAAGATAGTGTGAAAAAGTCAATTTGAAGGTAGCCTTTAGTGGCTTAGACATTTTCCCTGAATGTTGGGCCAAGGAGGTTAGATGAATGGAAAGAAATTGCCTGTTGTGATGTCGATGTCTGTTGGGCACCACTGTCACTGCAGTTACTGATGAGCTCAGAGTGAGCCCGAACTCTCCTGGAGCCCCTGCCTGGCTGGTTGAGCTATTCTCCCCCATGGCACCCACTTACCCCAGGCCCTTCCCACCATGGGCCGGGTGTCAGGAGGCACACCCTTCCCTCCGTGTTCTGCTGGGGCTGCCTGGGAGGGAAGATGTGGTCCTCGCATGGGACACAGCTCCTCACAGGCTCAGGCTTCCCAGAGGGACGCAGGCCAGCCCTGGAGATTTGGAAGGAGCTCTGCCCTGGGCACAATTTGGTGACAACTGTGCAGGGGCAGAGGTGTGCAGGGGCCCAGCATGGGTGAGGAAAGACAGTCTCACGAGGTACAGTGGACTAGACTTACTATTTTCATTACTTTCCACTGTTAGAAAGGATGTCAACGGAACAAAAACCTATTAAATAAGAAAGAAAGCCTACCTGCCCCTCCCCGAATGGGGTGGGTGACAGCTGTTGGTGTGGTGGGCGTCCTGCAGAACTTTTCCCTGGCACATGAGAGATGCATATTATTTATACATTCTGACGAAATTTTTTTTTTTTTTCAAAATTGGTATCATACCGTTTGTCTTGCAAATTTGTGCAGCCCTTCGCTTTTCCTGTGAAAAATCGGAGCATTTATATGCATCGATGTCCTTGCTGCTGTGCTGGCATTTCTCTGAGGCTGGACTCCTGAAGTTGCACCCTGTAACTCTTGGAGGCGCTGTCATATTCCTTCAGAAAATGTCCTGTTGGCACAGACAGACAATACAGGAAGGAGCCCACACAGCCCTTGAAACAGTCCACCCAACTCCACGGACCAAGACCCTCATAGGCCCAACCTCATCTGTTACCGAGTCCCCCAAGATGGCAAAGCCAGACCTGCACAGCTGGCCTCACACCTGTCCTGAGAGCCAGAGGCAGAGGCAGGATCACCAAAAATCGCTTGCAGGAAGGGCAGAGAGCACGGGTCTCTCAGTTCCAAGATGCCCAACACCTGACTCCACAGCTCTGGGAGTTCCCTGGCTGCTGTTGCGCCCTGGCTCTGATGAGTGCATCTTGCCTCTGCCCTTTCAGAACTTATTCTCTTTCCCATTTGCACTAGAGCTGCTGGTGCTGCTCTGCAAAGACACCCTGGGTGGCTTCTCCCTCACTTCATAATAGATTGCTGCCAAATTCTGCCTTGCAACTCAGTATCATTTCTGACCTCGGGCTGCTGTGGTGGCTCTGTCCCTCTACGCCACCCAGTGACGTGGCGGGGAGCGTGTGCTTGTGTAGGGACAGCTTTCCAGGCAGCTCCCCAGCCTCTCCCAAGATGCCGTTGCTCCTCAGGAGCTGCTGGGAAGTGGGCAGCGTGGAAAGTCAGCCCCTGCTTCACAGGAGACTCTGGGCCGGGCTTGTCCTGGCACCCGCTTCAGCCGCCCTGCCATGGTGCCTGCCGCTGGCCTGAGCAGGGCGTTTGTAGCCACAAGTGGAAAGCAGAGCCAGGAATACCCGAGGCGGAAAAGGCAGAGGCAGAAAAAGCAAACACGACAGAACGTTAGCTGCCGCTCCCTTGAGCTGAGGGGCTTAGGGTGTGTGTGGCTCTATTTTTTGTTGTTTCAGTAGAATGCCAGTTGTTCTGTGCTTTGAAGTTTGTGAGGTGTATTCTTCACACTTCTGAGGGGAAGAACAGTCCGCTCTGGAAAGCTTTTTGGCTCTAAGCCTGAGGGCTGCTGTGGGGACCCTCTCCATCTCTCTACACTCTTCCTGGTGGCATGAGCTGCAGGGCAGGCCTCATCACAGGAAATCCCAAGGCTCATATCCTTAAAACAGATTATTTCAGAGGGAAAAGGGCCTTGTGCCCTGGCCTCCACAGCAGTCACCATGAAGGGCCTGCAGGGGACTTGCCCCTGCCTGTGTCTGACAGTTTGTCCAGGAAGAGGGATTCTGTCTAGCCTGGGCCTATGTACCCCTGAGGCAGAGGCAGGAGGACCAGGCCATTGACAGCCCACCAGAGTTGCGAGGGATGGAGGAGGAGCACCCCTCAAGATGCAGAGACCTTGGCAGACAGGAGGGGCAGGTGCTGCCTGGGACAGTCATGCTGGGCTAGGCCCTGGACCAGGGAGGGAGCAGAGAGGTGTCTGCTTGGGGAAGTCCCTCAGCCTCTCCTGCTTACCAGGCTTGCTGCTTCCAGAGCCTGGACTTCAGTGTGGACGAGAAGGTGAACCTTCTGGAGCTGACCTGGGCCCTTGACAACGAGCTCATGACAGTGGACAGTGCCGTCCAGCAGGCAGCCCTGGCCTGCTACCACCAGCAGCTGAGCTACCAGCAGTAAGAGGCCGCAGGGGACTGGGGAACGTGGCAGTGTGGCTGGCCAGGTGGGCCTGGAGGGGGGTCTGGGACACACAGGATACCAGTTGGCTCTTGTCCACACCACATGATCAGTCCTAGGGCAGGGCTCTGCACACCGTCTGTCCCGTGCTCTCTGGTCCCTGAAGCTGGCGCTCGCAGAGGGACAGGAGTAGAATCTTGCCACGGAGCATGGACAGGTGAATAGCAGCCGCTCATTCATGTGTCTCGGCTGGGTGGGGCCTGAGGACCTGGGCTGTCTGAGTCCACACAATTTAAGGCTCGCTGGCTTTCCTCCCACTTGTTGAGGTGTTTGGGATCTGTATGTTGGGGGCCCCCACTGAGCCCTTTTTATTGAGGTTTCTAAAGGACAGACCTGAGGCCCCGCCTCATCCTGCTGGTGCAGGCGCTCACCAGTGCCAGGTGGGGTCCTGCCGCTGCCTCTAGCGCCAGGGAGCTCCCAGACTGGGCTGTCAACAGGAGGAAGAAAAGGTGCTTTTCAAACGTGGTCACAAAGTACCCTGTGAGGGGCCGAGAACCCATTCCCTTTTAATTGTGTCTGTTTGCTGTGGCTGACCATTCAGGCCATCCGTCTGCTAAGCAGATTTGCAAAACGATTGTTATGTTTTTGTCAATGTTCTGAAGCTGCAGAAAAGATTGACAGAAACCACAATCTCAATCCTAAAGACTGCATCTGTCCACGTGCTGACAGCGGAGCCTCTCACCTCAGGCAGCTCTGCAGATAGAACCAGAGAAAGGCTTGACCAGGTCCCTCCCTTGGCCTTGGGACAGGAAGGGAGAAAAGCTCCTTCCGCGGGGAAACAGTCACTGGAATAGCAGGTGCCACCAGTGATTTACACAGTGCCTCAGCCGGGTCAGGGTGGCCAGAGCTGAGACCACACACACCCACTGCGTTGGGCTCTGGTGACTCACTGTGTGCTCACTAGGGTGCTGGGATGCCCATGGAGGGCTAACAGGTGGCCAGCCTCCTCCCCACCATGTGCCCGTTACTGAATTAGGCACTTGTGATCCACACCCAGCTGCCGATGAGAGGGCTCAAAGACCAACTCCCACACACCCTGGGGCTACGTAAGCGACGTGGCATGCTGTGGAACTCCAGGCTTAGTCTTCCTGGGTTAGAAACCACCAAGAAACTTTCCTTGCCAAGTCATGTGGCCCCTGTCTTTCAGTGTACAGATCTGGAAAATGGGCATAGCAGTTGTAGAAACTGCCTCAGGAGCAGGCTGCTGGAGCAGTGCCTGCTGTACAGTTGGTGTGCTGGTTTCTATCACTGATGCAGATACAGGGCCCAGAGCCACCTGGCATGGTGGGTCAGGCCAGCAGTGGGGTCCCATCTGACCCTGTCTCCTTCCTGTGGCAGAGGGCAGGTGGAGCAGCTGGTGAGGGAGCGTGACAAGGCAAGGCAGGACCTGGAGAGGGCCGAGAAGAGGAACCTGGAGTTTGTGAAAGAGATGGATGACTGCCACTCTGCCCTGGAGCAGCTCACCGAGAAGAAAATCAAGTGGGTTCTGGGCCCAGGATTCTTACCCGGGCCTCCCCAGCCCCTTTGAGGGCAGGTAGTGGACACAGGGCTGCCAGGGGCCAGAGCTACGAGTGTGGCTGAGTGGAGACCCCCCTATTTCACCTGAGCCAGGGGGAATCCCGGGGGCAAAACCTTGAGAAAGTGGAGTCCTGCTCTTCTGGGGGTTGGTGTAGTACCTGGCCCTGGCTGCATCCCCGTGGGCTGAGGAGGTCCTGCCTCCTGCCCTTGCTTTGCTGGTCCCTTTCTCATGCAAGCCAAGCCTTTCTGCCCCTAGCTGCATGCCTGTGATGCAAGAGGCAGGTGACTGTGTTGCAAGGGCTGGCAATGACTTCCTTTTGGTCCAGTAGGTAGAAGGAGCCCAGAGAAGGAACCCAACTCCAGGTATCACAGCTGTAGTGACCCCAGTGTGGGGACAGTTATGTGGAACAGTGGCTGGATAGACCAGAGAAAAGGATGTCTGATTTGTTTTTGTTTTTGTTTTTGAGATGGAATCTCCCTCTGTAGCCCAGGCTGGAGTGTAGTGGCGCGATCTTGGCTCACTGCAACCTCCGCCTCCCAGGTTCAAGCAATTCTGCCTCAGCCTCCCAAGTAGCTGGGATTACAGGCGCCTGCCACCACATCCGGCTAATTTTTGTATTTTTAGTAGAGATGGGGTTTCACCATGTTGGCTAGGCTGACCAACTCCTGACTTCAAGTGATCCGCCCCCATCGGCCTCCCAAAATGCTGGGATTACAGGTGTGAGCCACCACGCCTGGCCTTAGATTTCTGATTTGTTTAAGGATACAACCACTGCACTGCTTCATGAACAGAACATCTGAGGAAATCCCACCCAAGAGGGTGCCCCAGGCTGAGGCAGGGAGAGGGGCTTCTCTGTGTTATTGGTGGGGCACATGTCTGCCAGGGCTCAGCTGCTGTTCACCTGAAGTTTGCACATGCCTGGGGGGTCCTCCAGGGGTAGCTCAGGACAGGCTTTCCTGGCTCTGAGTCACAGCTCTTGGGCAGGGGCAGCAAGATATGGCTGGCCTCCCTGCCATTCTCCCTTGTCAGTGGGTCCTCTGGTGGCTTGGGAGGTCTGCCCAAGGCCACAGTCCTGGCCCTGTTGTCCCCACGCCCTTGGGTTCTTGGTCTGCAGGTTGGCCCACCCTTTGCATTGCACAACACAGACACAGCACTCACTGCCATGGCCCTGGTGGCGGTGGCTCAACTGAGCGTGGCTCGCAGAGAAGAGCTATGTGCGGTGGAGCCATGTGGTGTGGCACTCTCCAGGGATGCGGGCAGTTTGCCTAGGGTGCTGCAGGGTCCCCAGGGTGAGCCTGCAGATGGGAGCCCGGCCGCTGGCCACATCGCATGTTGGAATTGTGCCAGCTGCACCGCGGGCTGAAGCCTAAAGCTGCTTCTCCTTCACCAAAGAAACCCTGAGCATCTTTGTTGTGCACCTGGGGGTCCAGGGGTTGAGGGGCTACTGATGGGTCCATGGCCTCTGGGGAAGTGATTTTGGTTGGTAAGGCGGCTGTGATGTGTCTCCTGTGTGCACCAGGGGTTGTCTCACTTAACAGCCACTGGGACCAAATAGGCCATTTATTCCCATTGTTCAGCCAAACAAACTGAGTCCTAGAGCAGCTCAGTAACCGGCCCAGTCCTGCAGCAGTGAGCGTGGGTGTGTGAAGCTGACACCCAGGTCTCCCTTCTCCTGGCCTTACACTGTTTCTGGGACAGCTGAAGGCCACTGGTCAGCTTTCTGGGGAGCAAGAATCTCAGGTGGGAGAAGCTTGCGGGCAGAGCCCAGCCACTCTCCTTCAGGCCTCCCAGAGCCAGGCACAGTCTGGGGCCAGCTCTAAGACCATTGGACCCCCCATCTCCATAACCCATATCCTCAGGGTTTCCACGGATCTGTTCTGGGCAGAAGGGCATCCCTGCTGCACCTCCTGCAGCCGCCACCTCCATGTGGTTCAGTCCATAGCGAGTGGCTGGGACAGGGCGGGGCTTCACCCCACCTCTGTTCACCTGCACCTCCCAACTCCTCTTTCCTTCCAGTGCTGGCTGGGGACGGCCGTACACAGCAGGTCCAGATCTACATGCACCTCTACGTGGTGTAAGGAGTTAGTGTGAGTGCGTGGGGCCTGTGGAGTGCAAGGGCATGTGGGGTGCAGTGAAGGTGCTGTGAGCATGCATGGGGCCTCAGGTATGTGGGGTGCAGCGGTGGTGCAGTGCGAGTGCGTGGGGCCCATGGGGTGCACTGGGCGTGCAGTGCGAGTGCGTGGGGCCCATGGGGTGCACTGGGGGTGCTGTGAGTGTGCGTGGGGCCCATGGGGTGCACTGGGGGTGCAGTGCGAGTGCGTGGGGCCCATGGGGTGCACTGGGGGTGCTGTGAGTGTGCGTGGGGCCCATGGGGTGCACTAGGGGTGCTGTGAGTGTATGTGGGGCCCGTATGGTGCCATGTGGGTGCTTTGAGCGTGCTTGGGGCCTGTGGGGTGCAGTGGGAGTGCTGTGTGCGTGGGGTGCAGTGGGGGGTGCTGTGTGAGTGCATGGGGCCTCTGCGGCCTGCAGGCCCCCTGGAGTGTACGTTCTTGGTGCCACTGGCTCCTGTGGCTATGGTGGTGGTGAGAAGCTCCTATAGGACAGTGGTCATTTTCAGGGAAGCTAAAAGTTAAGTCTCCTTTCACCAAACATAAGGAGGTGTCTGGTGAGGCCAAAAACCAGGTACAGGGACAGGTACAGGCAGTGGTTGGGGCCCTTGCCCTCCACGTGGAAGAGCTGGGCCAGGCCTCAAGGCCTGAGTTCCCTGCCCTGAGCATGGAAGGCATTTCATTAGGAAGCTGTATATCCCTGCTCCTGTGGGCAGGAAGAGTCTCTGTGGTCTCCATCAGCTGAGCTATTCTGGGCCAGCCTTGCAGCGTCATCGTTCCCACCTGGCTGAGGAATTCCTAGAGGAGGGACCAAAAGATGCCCCCCGACCCCTAGGGGAGGTGACCTTGGCTTTGTTGCTTAAGACGTTCTCATAGCTCCCTGCCTTCCAGGGCACACATGAGGCCAGTTTGGATCTCCACAGAGGAGACAATTGCTAACATTTAGGAGCTGAAAGTATGTCATGGAGACCCACGGGGAGCTCCAGGAACTCATTTCTTCTCCCTGGACGCCCCCTCCTTTCTCCTGACGACTGTTATAAGCTCGGTTCGTCTGTCTCTCACTGTCATCCTGAGTGTCGGGATCCAGCTATCCCTGTTGGTGCCACAGGGATCTTGGTGCTGCCTCTCAGGACCTGAGGGGCTGGGCTCTGACCTCCAGCAACCTCTCTCTCCCAAGCACAGCCTCATCCCAGCCTGGGGGTTAGCAGAGCTCCTAGACAAGGGTGCTCCTTGTGAGACACTTGTGTTCAAAGCTGGAAGTAAGTTGACTTTCATACTCAGTTTGAATAACTGAGAACTGATTTGCTTCTGTCCACACATGTATAGCTTGATTCTCTCCCAACCATTTGGAAAGACTTGTGTGAATTGTCTTTCCCAGGATTAGAGGATTGGAAACACGAAGGCAGCACCTCTGTCCTTGAACCTGGTGAAGGGATGCATTAGAGGTGCTAAGCTGCAGCCTCAGAACCCATGTGGCCCTGAGAGCTTGGGTTTTGTCCCATGAGCAATGGGAGTTATGAGTAGGTTTCTGTAAGTAGCTTTTATTATTGCATTAGGTTTTCCTTATTATAAATGTAATGAGTGATATGTGTTTATTGCACACATTTTAGAAAATACAATTAAAGGAAAGATAAACTCAGAAATCTCATTTTCCGGGGGTATCACTGTTTACATTTTCTATATGTCTTTCACCTTTTTTCTATGCACATAATTCTTAAAAAATGATACCATGGGCTGGGCGCGGTGGCTCAAGCCTGTAATCCCAGCACTTTGGGAGGCAGAGACGGGCGGATCACGAGGTCAGGAGATCGAGACCATTCTGGCTAACACGGTGAAACCCCGTCTCTACTAAAAAATACAAAAAATTAGCCGGGTGTGGTGGCGGGCGCCTGTAGTCCCAGCTACTCGGGAGGCTGAGGCAGGAGAATGGCATAAACCCGGGAGGCAGAGCTTGCAGTGAGCTGAGATCCGGCCACTGCACTCCAGGCTGGGAGACAGAGCGAGACTCCGTCTCAAAAAAAAAAAAAAAATTGATATCATGTTGTATATGCTTTTCTGATGGCCACAGAGCATCTCACATGGGTCTTTGTGTGGATCTGCTGTAATTTATTTGACCATTTCCCTATTGTTGTATATTCCAAAAGTTTTTAAAGAGTAGGCTGATAGGAAATATGTAGCTTTAACACTACCCCAAAAGATTTGTGGAGTATTATATTACTCATTATTGTACTTCCTTCATACTCTTCCCTTTAGAGTGTTGTTTCTTTAAAGTTCTGAGCCAAGATTAAAAGCCCGGGCTGTGGGGCCCAGGTGTCTCGGACTTGGTTATGGGTGTCACCAGGCTTCTGCAGAATCAGAGCCTCACTGGTCTTCAGTCTAGGTAGACGTGGTCTGAGAATTCCTGTGAAGCTGCTGTTTCAGAGATGAGACTGAGCGTTGAACACTGTTTGTCCTGGTAATAGAAGTGGTTATTGCAAAAGATGAATGTAGCATCTGAGAAAAAAATACCCCCCACCTCTTCCTCGGATTGCTTTGGGAATTCACTGTCCATGGGTTTCATGCTGCCTCCCTCTTTGGGAGGGAGGTGATTTTCATGTGCATTTGGTATCAAAAGTCTTTAAAGGGCTGTTGCCTGCCATGCACACCGGGTGGAGGGGCCACCTTGGGACTCAGCCCAGGGAGCCGTGCTCCTCGCTGTGAGGGGGCAGCTGGTGGCATTTGCCATGTGACCCACCAGATCCCCTTGTCTGGGGTCACCTCCACCAGCCCATGAGGAAGGAGCACCAACCCTCAGATTTGCCTCCCAGCATGGGCAGCTCAGCCAAGGCAGGACGGCCCTGCACGTGCTGAGGACAGGGGCGTTTCTGAGAGGGAGGAGGCTAGGAAGGTGGTGACGTGGCCCTGGGTGGCCCTGAGATGACATGTCTGACGTGTGATGTGTGACATGTTACAGGCACCTGGAGCAGGGGTACCGGGAAAGGCTGAGCCTCCTGCGGTCTGAGGTGGAGGCAGAGCGAGAGCTGTTCTGGGAGCAGGCCCACAGGCAGAGGGCCGCGCTAGAGTGGGACGTGGGGCGCCTGCAGGCTGAGGAGGCTGGCCTCCGTGAGAAGCTGACCCTGGCCCTGAAGGTAGGGGCATCCCCAGCGCATCCAAGAAGCTGGGGGGAGCCTGAGCGTTCCCTATACCCATGTCATCCTGGGTGAGGATCCAGATCACACCTGCCAGTGGCCTTAAGCTTATGTTTCAGGGCAGGGCCTGAAGGAGCACCTGCCGCAGTGAGGAGGTGTCCCACGCGCTGCAGAGCAGAAGGGGTCCTGGCTTGCCAGCAGGACGTTGCCCCTCCTTCCCCACCACTCCCACTCTCTGCCCTGGGCCAGGTGGACTTGAGGTCAGGGAGGACCAGCACCTGCAGCCAGCAGTGCTTCAACCCCAGAAACCAGGAACACCTGTGGGGGCAGCAAAGCGACCAGAACCTAAAGCCCAGCCTGCCTGAGGCTGGGTTTGTGGCCTGGAGCTGATAGGGTTTGATGGGCTTTGGTGAGTGTCACACCTGTCGCCGGATGTTGACTCCAGTGAGGCATTGCAGTGGGACAGAGGTGCTGGCCCTTCCTGTGCTAGTTCCTGCTCTGCTCCCACCTGTGTCCTCTCCTAACTCCCCACACCTGCCTCACCTCCCAGAAGGAGGGGCTGAGCAGCCTGAGCTCCCAAACAGCCTTGCTCTCTACCCTTCTCACCGTAGTCCCCCACCGTCTGCAGATGCTGCCTCCTCCCCCAGCGACGGCCATCTGAGCTGTCCTGGTGCAATATCAGATCGATGGTTTAGGAATGGCTCTGAAAGAATGCCTTTTCTGTAATACTTTTGCAATGCTTTTGTATGCCCCACCCTTTCTTTTTTTTTTTTTTTTTTTTTTTTTTGGTGGAGTCTTGCTCTGTCGCCCAGGCTGGAGTGCAGTGGCATGATCTCCACTCACTGCAAGCTCCACCTCCCAGGTTCACACCATTCTCCTGCCTCAGCCTCCTGAGTAGCAAGGACTACAGGCTCCTGCCACCACGCCTGGCTAATTTTTTGTATTTTTAGTAGAGTCGGGGTTTCACCATGTTAGCCAGGATGGTCTTGATTTCCTGACCTTGTGATCTGCCCGCCTCGGCCTCCCCAAGTGCTGGGATTACAGGCGTGAGCCACTGCACCCAGCTCCCCCACCCTTTCTTGTATGACTCATGGCCTTTCTGAGCACAGAGTAATGGAGGGGACAAGAGAAGTGAAGATGATGGGGTAGCCACAGTCTGGGTGTGCTCTGGGGTCTGTCCTGGGAGGCTGGGGGCCATCCCCGGCACAGCCGCCCGCACAGCACCAGGTGCCTCGCGAGCGGCGGGTGGGCATTCTTTCCTGATGCCCAGTGCTGTGGGGAGCAAGCCTCTCACCTACATCCTGCACACATCCCCTCCGTCCTGCAGGAGCCTGATGAGCCACTGGCCTGTGTCTCCTAGGAAAACAGTCGCCTACAGAAGGAGATTGTGGAAGTGGCAGAAAAGCTTTCAGATTCGGAGAGGCTGGCCCTGAAGCTGCAGAAGGACCTGGAGTTTGTGCTGAAGGACAAGGCGCGTCCCTTTGCTGACAGTGCGCCTCCAGAGGGAAGGGCCTGCTGGGCAGAGTGGGGGTGGCGGGGGAGAGATGCAGCAGGTAACGGAATTCGGTATTCTCCTAAAATTTTGAATGAAGAGAAAGTCAGTGTGAGGCCTTCCCTCTGCTTCCTCTGCGTGACGATGTGGGGGGCTGTCTGCCCGCGCAGCACAACTGCTCACTAGCGACAGCTTCAGTGGTGGGGGGCGTGGAGGGAGAGCAGGGCCCTCCCTGGCTGTCACCTCGGGAGGAGGACGGGAAGAGGGGCTGCCCAGGGCCAGGATCTGGGCTCCAGGGATGAGTGTGGCCACCTTAGGTAAATCTGGAAAATCCTTCTGCCTTGTGACCTTCTAGACAGGGGAGTAGGGAGAAGGAGGGGGGATGGTGGCTGTACCTGGAGATGCAGCGCCTGGTGTTGGCGGAAGCTGGGCAGGTTCTTGGAACCCAGGGGCTGGAGAAGCAGGTCTCCCCTCTGTCTGAGGCCCACCTGTGACTTCCTGCGTGTCTGACTTTCAGCTGGAGCCACAGAGTGCAGAGCTCCTGGCCCAGGAGGAGCGGTTCGCAGCAGTCCTAAAGGAATACGAGCTCAAGTGCCGGGTACGTGCCCCGCTCTGTCTGCCTTGTAGTCTCATGTCCAGGCTCTGGGTCTCCACACGCAGGTGGTTCACAAGAACACAGGAGTGTCTGCTCCAGGGAGAGCCTCTGCTTGCGGCCGTTCTCGACCATGGCCTTGCCACACTCCTAGACTTAGGGTTCCCTGGCTCTCATTGCCACCTATCCTGAAGGCCACCTCTGTGTGTCCAGGCACCATGCAGGGCATTGTTGTCTTCTGTTGTTCATGTTTAGCTTTCCTGGGCCAAACCTGCCACGCGTGTCCGTTTGTCAGTTGGAGACACAGGAGTGCGGGGCGCAGTGGACGCGGTGAATGAATCTTAAACCCAGGAGGACCCGCGTACACCCTTAACGTTCTCAAGGACCCCAAAGAGCTCTTGTTGATGTAGGTTATGTGGATTAAATTTAATATTTACCATGGTAAAAATTAAAGTGGAAATTTTTTAAATTTATTAATTTATTTAAGAATAATAACGTAATAATAGGTTAGCATAAATAGCCTATTTTGGGGAACGTAGCTGTTTTCCAAAAGATCGACAAACTAGCCAGGCATGTGCTGTGGTGTTGCATTCTTGCCAGCCTCTTCACTGGCCAGCCCAACAGTGGACGGGATGCTCAAACCTGCTGCTGCGTCAGTCCCTCGTGATATCACATGACGCAGAGCATCTGGAACTGCCATGTGCCCCGAAAGAGAATGAGCACAAGGAGGCCGGAAGCAGTGACTCACAAGGTCAGGAGTTCAAGACCAGCCTGGCCAAGATGGTGAAACCCCATCTCTACTAAAAATACAAAAATTAGCTGGGTATGGTGGTGCATGCCTGTAGTCCCAGCTACTCAGGAGGCTGAGGCAGGAGAATCACTTGAACCCAAGAGGCGGAGATTGCAGTGAGCCAAGATCGCGCCACTGCTCTCCAGCCTGGGCGACAGAGCGACTCCTTCCCCCCTCCAAAAAAAGACAATGAGCGCAAAGAAGTCACTTCACACCTCAACGTGCCACACATTCATCTGCCCCACTGGGCCATGTGTGGGCTGCTGGGAGGCCTGGACGTCCACCCTCACAGCCTGTGTTTCTGGTTCTGTCGGACACAGAGTGACTGATCAGGTTCAGAGCCTGCAGTTGGACCACCACCCTCCTTGGCACATTTTGAATGCAAGCTGCCAGGTTCTGGGGCATTCCAAAGCCTCCATTTCTTCCCCTCCCTGCTCACCTGAGCATGCAGAGACCGTGGAATGTTGTAAAGCTCAGGTGTTTCCCTAGATCTGCAAGAATGGTTCTGTGAGGAAAGCCCGGTTCCAGTGCCTTGAAGGCCACCTCGCAGACGAGCCGATGGCTGGCCCAGCCAGCGCCCCGTGGGTCTCACCCCACAGGACCCATCCTCTTGAAGAAAATTCTGTGTAGAAGAAAACAAACTAGAGTTGAGTTGGGTTGATTATTAACAATACAGAAAAGTTACTTTATCTCTAGTCATTCACCACATGGTTCTTTCATAGGCAGCTCCTTGTTAGGTTTTAATTTACCAAAAGTTAATTTATGCAAAACTTACACAGAAACATTTTTTTCACCATCAACACCCCAGTCATTGACCCACCTGCCCCTCTTACATCCTGGCATACAGAGGGTTAGGTCCAAACGAGTTATAACAGTAGGCACTGAACCCAGCCAAGCACTCAGCATCAGGAATGGCTGGTCATGTTACGACTGTTGTTCTAACAGAACCCTGTATAGGCTTGAAAATAACATGGAAGCGGATGATTTTAGGCATGTAATTCTCTCCAGGCAGTATTGCCAGGTGAACAGAGATAAGACACCTGCATCCACAAATAACAGCCATTTAAGACCCTGTATAATCTGCTCCCCCCACCCAGCAAAAATGAGAAAAATATCTGAAGGTATCAGTAGAGCTTGCTTACGTTCACTCATTCATTTCTCCTGCAAGTTAGCTTTAATAATAATTTTAATAAAAATTTTCAAGTTGGGCAACCATAGTTTATAACTATATGAACAGGTGATGATCTGAAACTGACTTAATTTTACCCGGTAGATAATCTGTAGTTACCTTGGGTGGTGATGCCACAGCACAACTGGTTTTAGTTACAGCTCATTCTTTCCATGTGTGAATCTTAAGGCCACATCACCCCATGCTGAAAATCTGTGATTGTTTCTGGGGATACTGTGATGGTCATTGTTAAGTGAGCAATCGATGTGAAATTTGAGCAGGTATTATGGAGAAAATATCTGTCTGTGAAGCTGGTGAGTCATGGGCTGCCCTATAGCCAGAGAACCAGATAAAGCATTGTTGTTCGATTTTAAGGGTCTGTTCTCGATTCACTGTGAATGATCTCCCTCCCATGTAAAGTGACCCTGACTTTGTCCTGCCACACGTTGCTTTGCAACCCCAGAGGATCGAGGTGAGCCCGAGCTTGCGTTCTCAGTGGCTGTGCTTCCCCCTTCCTGTCTGTGGTTTGCCTCCATCTGGGCACCCTGCCATCATTCCCTGCACGTCTCATTCTCCTTTTGAGAATCCTGTGTGTGGTGAGCGGCGTCACCTTCCTTCTGCTGGTGTGTGTGGGGTGGGTGGGGCCTGCCGTGCGGGTGGGGTCCAGACAGTGCGCTGCTAGGACTGCAGCTGCATGTGGGCTGCCGGCTTCCTCCTCTTGTAGCTGCTGGAGCAGACTCAGAACCTAGAGATAACCTGCCATTAATAGGTTCTTTTAGTGCCCCGGATTTTTCAAATTTAAAACTCTTCTTTCTTTAACATGATTCTGTTACTTAAAGACATGCTATTCTTTTCATCTGGGGTTCTTTCAATTTTATTTTTTGAAACAGCAGAGATATTTTATATTTAAATGGTAACCTATTTATTCAGATATTTCCCCTTTCCTTTTTTTGGATATTTTTTGTCTGTTTCAAACTAACACTTAGAACATTTAAAAACTTTTTATATGAAAACAATTTCAAACTTTCACAATCACAAACAAAACTAGTGCATAGAACACTTGTCTGTGTACCTTTTACCCACATGCACCTGTTCACACTTCACCCCATTGGCTCTGCCTTCGCATACCTGCTCACTGGCTTGTTGGTGTGGGTGTGAACGTGTAGACATCGTTATTTCTGAACCACAGCCTCAAGTAATCCAAAGGAAACATCAGCAAACCCCAACATGAGACCATTTCTATGAAAAACGGGCAGGGAGAACAGTGTTCTTCAAAATTATCTATGTCATAAAAGACAAAGAAAGGCTGTGGGAATGTTTCAGAGTCAAGGACATTAAAGGAACAGGACAACTGAAGGCAGCACCTGGCCCTGGACAAAACACTGGAGAATCCACTGAGAAAAGGAGAAAACACTGTGATCTTCACGACATCCAAGTTTTATTTACTATACCTTCTAAAGCCTAGTTCATAATAGATTTTTACAATAATAATGTTTGATTTAATAAAAATTAAGACCCATTGATCAAAAGACACAAATGGGAGTAAATGTTTGTGAATTATGTATTTATCTGATAAAAGACTTGGATCCAGAATATATGAAAACTCTCTCCGAATATGAATACATTACCTAATAAGAAAAAGGTGTATAAGTACCCATAAGATACTAAACATCATGATTTAGCATCCGAGGGTCAGATACGCACATCCTGACCCTTCACGGCTCAGTGCTTGTGTGCACTTCCTAAGAAACGCTTCCTCTGCCGGGCACGGTGGCTCACGCCTGTAATCCCAGCACTTTGGGAGGCTGAGGCGGGTCGATCACGAGGTCAGGAGATCGAGACCAGCCTGGCTAACACGGTGAAACCCCGTCTCTACTAAAAATACAAAAACTAGCCGGGCGTGGTGGTGGGCGCCTGTAGTCCCAGCTACTCGGGAGGCTGAGGCAGGAGAATGGTGTGAACCCTGGAGACGGAGCTTGCAGTGAGCCAAGATCGTGCCACTGCACTCCAGCCTGGACGACAGAGCGGGACTCTGTCTCAAAAAAAAAAAAAAAAAAAAAAAACCGCTTCCTCCTGTTCTGCTGGCAGTGCTGTGCAGCTTCCTGCTGCTACAGGTGATCATGAAGAGTTCATGGATTTGCAGGTTGCTTATTAAACCTTTGGTAGGCTTCAAATTGACACAGGCTTTAAACCACAGAAATTTGTAAAAGCCATAAGCGAGGGCTTTTATTTCCTGAAGAGTAAGTTTTCCAACACCCGACTGAATATTTTCTCCATGACTGAGGCATGCTTGCTAGCTTCATGAACTGCCATCAAAGCAACATATTACCTGCTAGCCGAGTTCCGCTTCCCTCAGTGCGTCCACCCAGGGCTTTACTCTTTCTCATTTCCTTTCTTTGTCTTTATGACATTGATATTTTTGAAGAATGTTGTCCTCCTTGCTTTTTCATAGCAACGTTCTCGTTTTGTGTGTTTCTGATGTTTCCTGTTCACAGCCCTGAAGCTGTGCGTCCTCGACTGGCACAGCACGTAGGTGGTGATGTGTCCCGCTTGCTGGTGTTGCTTCTGATCACTCAACTGTGGTGTCACCTGGTTTCTCTGCTCTGTAATCACCATTTTTTCTGCAACTATTAATAATACACAGTCAGCGGAGAGACACTCTAAGACCATGCAAATATCCTGCCTTCATCAGAATTTTCCCTGGATTTAGCATCACGCTGCCACGGTGTCCTAGCCTTCCCGTCGCCCACACAGCCTCCACTTGCTCCAGTGTCTGCTTATCAACATCATCCTTTCTTTCTGACATGTTCTTCTCTGCTTTGCGGCATATGATCTGAAGCAAATGGTTTCTTCTTTGGTGGTTAAAGCTGCAGAACCCTTTGCAAATTCAGCAGCCACTGAGGAAGGAATCCTGCCCTTACCCAGGGCACTGCCTGACATGCAACATGCACACTGCAGCACCACTGCGGTTCCAACAAAGACTGTAGCTTCTGGTGGTGACAGTACTCTGCATTTTCTTTTCTCTTTTTTTTGAGACAGAGTCTCACTCTGTCACCAGGCTGGAGTGCAGTGGCACGATCTTGGCTCACTGCAACCTATGCCTCCCGGGTTAAAGCGATTCTCCTACCTCAGACTCCCAAGTAGCTGGGACTACAGGCACCCGCCACCACGCCCGGCTAATTTTTGTATTTTTAGTAGAGAATGGGGTTTCGCCATGTTGGCCAGGATAGTCTCGATCTCTTGACCTCGTGATCTGCCGACCTCAGCCTCCCAAAGTGCTGGGATTATAGACGTGAGCCACCATGCCTAGCCGTACTCTGCATTTTCTACATTTCTCCCCAGTAGTCGCCTCGCTTTTTTTTTTGGGTACCTCCCATATACTCAGTGATAGAAAGTGATGTAAGGGCCAGACACGGTGGCTTACGCCTGTAATCCCAGCACTTTGGGAGGCTGAGGCGGGCATATCGCTTGAGGCCAGGAGTTTGAGACCAACCTGACCAACATGGTGAAACCCTATCTCTACTAAAAATACAAAATTAAATAAATAAATTAACCAGGCGTAGTGGCGCACACCTGTAATCCCAGCTACTTGGGAGACTGAGGCAGGAGAATCACTTGAACCTGGTAGGAGGAGGCTGAAGTGAGCTGAGATTGCACCAGTGCACTCCAGTCTGAGGAACAGAGCAAGATTCTGTCTCTAAATAAATAAAGTAAAAATAAAAGTTTTTAAAAGTGATGTAGGGCAGAGAAAGTCAAGAAAGGACCTTTGTTTTGGCTTATCTCACCATGTCGTTAGCGACTTAAAATCCAGATGGTTTCCTGCTGGAAGCTGGGAAGCAACAGGCTGTCACCTCACAGTGCACCTCACCTGCAGGGGACCCTCCTGGAGGCAAGCTCAGCCATCTCGCTGGGCTGAATAGCTGCAGCTGCTAGAGGAGGTGTCTGGCTCTGTCCTCGCAGGACCTGCAGGACCGCAACGATGAGCTGCAAGCTGAGCTGGAAGGCCTGTGGGCGCGGCTGCCCAAGAACCAGCACAGCCCCTCATGGAGCCTGGGTGGGTACAGACGGCAGCTCTCTGGACTCGGCCCAGCAGGTAGGAACCTGTCCCTGGAAGGGGGCTGACCCAAGGCCTGCTGTTGACACTGAGGCCCAGAGCCAGGGAAGGAGAGTGGAGATGATGATGATGATGATGTTGCTGTGACCTGAAGGGAGGTGGTCTGCTCTGCAGGGTCTTTCCAAGGAGGATCCAGTGATGCCACAGGGTGACCTTGCAACACAGAAGGTCACCTGGAGAGGGAGGAGGAAGGGAGGCTGAGGTTGGGCAGCCCCAGGTCTGGCCCAGGCTCTTCCCATATCTGAGTGCTGTTTCAGTGACACGGTATTTGCTGAGACTGAAGCGCTAAATCCCGGTGAATGTGCTGGGGCCTCCCAGTACTCAGGCCTATTCAGACGGAGGCTGTCGGGCTTGCCCTTGCTGCTTCTGTGTGATGTGGTAGCTGGCGCCATCCCGCAAGTCTGAGCAAGGCAGGGAGGCACCAGGCACCAAGGGGAGTGGCCCTACCTGACCGAGTGCCTCTGTGCTCCCAGCCAATGGGATTGGGACAAACTCCACGGACCCAGAGGCCCCAAAACCCACATCAAAGTGTCTCTGGCTCCTCTACAGAGAGAATGGGGGTCCAGGTGCTGCAGTCGCCCTTGAGGTCTGCAGTGCTGCTTTTGGAGGATGGGGTGGCCTCTGCCCACCCAATAGCAGCATTCAATGCACGTGGCTCCGTGTCCACTGCTATGACAGGAGCCCATGGGGACCCAGCAGTCCCAGCTGCTTCCCTCGCTCCCCTGTCATGGCAACCTCAGCCCCTCAGAGAAGATTTTGCTGCCATCTGTAACCCTGGGAGAACTTCAGAGTTCTCCTTTTGCCCTGAAACTGTTTACTCAATAAAATAAAAAAAATGGGCAATATGGGAATCTTCTAGGGGCGCCTAGTGGGGGCTTTTGTGCATGTGAGGCCGACCTCCTGGGACCCCTAAGGCACCCCCTCCCTTGCTGGCTCCTGGATTGGAGTCAGGCTCCCAAGGCGCAGCCCCGACAGCTGGCAGACTCTCAGGAAGCTGCAGGGAGGAGCAAGACCCCGCCGGCCACCCATCCCGGAAACACACATTACCAGGATTGCCTGCACCCAGGGTGGTGACTGTGGGTCCATAGCCCCATTGATGTCCCACCTGGATGCCGCTGGCCATCACACCTCCCTGCCCATCAGCCTCAGAGCACTAATTCGAGCAGGGGTTAGTGTGCCAGACTTGCCTCTCAGAACCTGGCATCATTTGTGTGATGAAATAATAACATAGGACCACCAAGAAAAGGTTATCTAAATAGATAGATAATCACCGTGCACAGCGCTCTGGTCATCTGCACATCATCTAAAGCTCTGCACCACCGGAGATCTGCTGTGCCATAGCCCACTCCATCCTTCCATTTCCTCTGTGACCCTGACATCTTCAGGAAACAGGATTTAGGGTGCAGTAAATGTACCACAGCACAACGTATTTTAGAGACTGAAGGGGCTCCTGTGAATGATGTGGGGAGCTACCTATTCTCACCTCTGAGTGTTGTGGTAAATAACAGAATGCTGCGTACTGAGGAGTGCTGACTTTCAGGATGCAGTGTCATCCTCACGGCCAGCACCACCTGCCCCTCATGGATGTTGCCCAGATATCAGATTGGAAGGTTTGGAAGGGGCCCCCGTGGCATCCTCAGTGTGACAAACAGAAGTGTCCTCTTGTTTGCAGGCATTTCATTCCTGGGTAATTCTGTTCCAGTGAGTATAGAAACGGAGCTGATGATGGAGCAGGTGAAGCAGCATTACCAAGACCTCAGGACCCAGCTGGAGACGAAGGTGAGCGTGGGGCTGTGGGGCTGTGGGGCCCTTGGGAGCAGCTGCTGTGTGTCGGGCAGCTTTACTTGGCCACACTGACATTTCCACGTGTGTCTGCCCCGGAGTCCTTTGTCTCATTGTGAGCCCCTGTCAGAAGGTAAGTTTGTAGGGAAATGCAAATAAAACTGACATGCTGCCCGAACCCTCCTTGGAAGGACACAGGACATAGAATAACTGATGGGAAGGGAATGGTGTGATGCTCTGGAGTGTCACAAGGGGACACTTGAGGCAGCGCCGTGGCCAGCCCTCCTTGCCGGTCTGCGGGTGGGAATCAGTTACTGGCTGTGCTCCAAGCCTGAGCGACCTGGCATTTGCCCCCTAGGTAGCTCAGTGGCTTTGAGGCCAGGGCCATCCTAGATGAAGCTGTCAGGATAAACTTAGTCCTGTTCTGTTCCTAGACTGTGGTGGCTTTTGAGGGACAGTGTCCACAACTTGTCATGTGTCCAGTTCCTCCGTCTGAGTGGCAGCTAGGTGGAGCTGCCTGTGGCCATGCCCTGGGGATCCCTAAAGGATTAACTGGAAGCTTCAATGAGCCCTGCCCAGCCATGGGGGTCTCCACACTGTTCAGAGTCACCCCGAGGTGCTGTAAACGTTCCTCTGCGTCCCTTGCAGTGCTCGGCCAGATGCTCTAGTGAGCCCCGAGCTTCCTGTCCCTGCCTGCCGCCCTGCCTCGGGGAATAGGTGACTCGCACCTCACTAGGCCCTGGGGAGCACCACCAGCATTCATGTCACTGTCCCCTTCAGCACACCCTGGCACCTCAGTGGGCCAGGATGCCGGTCTTTGCACATTGTGCCAGGCGGCTTCGTGTTTCTGTGTTGTGTCAGCAGCCAGATCATTTTTAGGGCCTCCTGGTCCATGGGGCTCATGTTTCTCGTTTTAGGTAAATTACTACGAAAGGGAAATTGCGGCACTGAAAAGGAACTTTGAGAAGGAGAGGAAGGACATGGAGCAGGCTTGCAGGCGTGAGGTCAGCATGCTGGAGGGTCAGAAGGCTGACCTGGAGGAGCTCCACAAGAAGTCTCAGGAGGTCATCTGGGGCCTGCAGGAGCAGCTGCAGGACACAGCCCACGGCCCCGAGCCTGAGCAGATGGGCCTGGCGCCCTGCTGCACCCAGGCACTGTGTGGCCTGGCCCTGCGGCAGATCAGGTCCGGCTGGCTTCTTTCGAGATTTCAAGTCTGGGGTTTCTTGTCAAGGACCAAAATTTGAAATTAGACTTAGGAAACAACTCATAATTGCTGTGCCTCCTGACTGGGTGGTTTTCCTCTGGGCAGATGGGTGAGTGCCAAAAGAACAGGTCCTGGCATGAGGATTCTGGCTCTAAATTTAAAATATACATTGGAGCATGGGCCATGAAGCCGTTCACTGTGTATAAACAGCCCAGTGCTCTGTACCCTCTGCCTCAGCCGTGCCTGGCAGGAGCATCGCCTCCCTTGCTCAGAGCTGCCCACTTCTCCAGGGCCAGGCAGGGTAGCGTGTGGGGAAATGGGGAAAGGCCTGAAGCCCTGAACAATGGGAAAGATGGCCAGCTGGGGTTAGTGAGATTCCCAAAAAGGCTCAGGTGTGCAAGCGAGAGAGCAGGCTTGCAGAAAGCCTGCACTGGTGTTTTGTGTGTTCTTGTGTGGGCTACATGTGAAGTGACCGCGTCTATTCTTGTTGGGGGCATGTGAGGTAGGAGAGGAAGTGCCTCGTCATCGCAGACAGGCTGCTGCTCAGCTGGCACCCACTGTCCTGTGGAGAGCATTGGCCCTGGCTTAGAAGAGGATGGGCCCTCCCACCACACTGACCGGGCCACCCCCAGCCTGACAGATAGAAAGTCGTCTTTCCAGCCGGACACAGGGGCTCACACCTGTAATCCTAGCACTTTGGGAGGCCAAAGCGGGTAAATCGCTTGAGCTCAGGAGTTTGAGACCAGCCTGGCCAACATGGTGAAACCCTGTCTCTACTAAAAACACAAAAAATTAGCTGAGCATGGTAGCAGGCGCCTGTAATCTCAGCTACTTGGGAGGCTGAAGCAGGAGAATCACTTGAATTTGGGAGGCGGAGGTTGCAGTGAGCTGAGATCTTGCCATTGCACTCCAACCTGGGCCACAAAGTGAGACTCTTGTCTCAAAAAAAAAAAAAGTCATCTTTCCATCCTGTGCCTCCCCAGGCTTTCAGCTATTTCCCCTTAAAGCCAAGAGCGTGTGGTAAGAGACTGGGTCCGAGTCCCTGCAGACCCCACTGGGGACAGAGGGGCAGGCACCAGCAGCCCCCCTCCTCTTAGCATCCACGCCGTTGTGCACCTGGCCCCCACCCCTAGCTGTCTCTGGCAGCCTGCTCTTGGGGAGCTGCTGTCCCCACTCTGCAGGACTCCCGATCTGCTAACGCTTGGAGGTGGAGCCCCCTCTGACTACTTCCTTGCACCCCTGCCCTGGCCAGGCATGGACCACATACCCCTCCTGGTGCTGTAGTCTTGCCGGCCCTCACTTCACTTCCACTGGACTCTCCTGCGGGCCGCCAGAGGTCCCAAGGCCCAGCAGCTTTGGGGATTTAGGGGACAGTTTTGGCTCTGGGTCTCCAGTGTGATCCTGTAGAACCCACTGCAGTGTGGGCCACGTCCCATGTTTGCCCTGTCCATTTGGGAACTTGTGAGGGCTTAGAACGCGACCTGCATGGCCGAGGGGCTGCAACCGGGTCCTGCTTGGTGGCGGCCATCTTCCATATGAACACTCCACATGGAAAGGGTTCGTGCTTGGGCTTCCGCGTGCAGAACCTTGCCCCGTGGGGCAGATCCTCTTGTGGACTCTTAAGTAGGGCCCAGGGTGTAGGTTGAAGCTGGGGCTGAGGGAGGCGAGGAGGGATAAAGAAAGCCAGCCACAGAGAGAAGAGGTCGCAGCCATTGAAACAGCTGGGCAGACTTCAAGCCCGAGAGAGGGGCTGGGGGAGGCAGGGCTGTGGTGTCTGAGGGTTCTATTTCCGCAGGAGAGAGGCCCAGGCGGAGCTGAGCGGAGAGCTGTTGGGGCTGAGAGCCCTGCCTGCTCACAGAGACCTGACCTTGGAGCTGGAGGAGCCGCTGCAGGGACCCCTGCCACACGGGAGCCGGAGGTCGGAGCAGCTGAACTTGGAGAGTGCACTGAAGCTGCAGCCGTGTGCGAGCGAGAAGGGCGCCCAGATGTGCGCATCGTTGGCCCTCGAGGAGGAGGAGTTGGAGCTTGCCGGTGGGAAGCGAGTGGACGGACTCTCCCTGGAAGCAGAGATGCTGGGAGCCCTGCCAAAAGAAGGGCTGGTGGCAGGAAGTGGCCGGGAGGGGGCACGTGGCCTCCTGCCACTGAGCCCGGGCTGTGGGGAGCGGCCACTGGCCTGGCTGGCCCCAGGCGATGGCAGAGAGTCCGAGGAGGTGGCAGGAGCCGGGTCTCGCTGCAGGCAAGCCCAGGACCCAGAAGCCACCAAGAGCCCGGCCCCCACCCCTGCCCCGTCATCCCACGGGCCTTCAGAGAGGTGGTCACACGTACAGCCCTGTGGGGTGGATGGGGGGACTGTCCCAGAGGAGCCAGAGGTTTTCGGTGTGCCTGCGGGGCTGGAGCAGCCTGGACCCCGGGAGCTGCCTCTGCTGGGAACAGAGGGGGCCGCCTCACAAACCCAGCCACGGAATTGGGAGTCACCCCTGAGCCCGGCCGCTTCGTGCAGGGGACAGGCTGAGAGGCCACAGGCCATTCAGGAAGAGCGAGCACGAAGCTGGGGCAGGGGCACCCAGGGGCAGGCCTCGGAGGAGCAGGCCCGGGCCGAGGGCGCCCTGGAGTCTGCGTGCCAGGAGCACAGCATGGAGGTTGCCAGGAGAGGGTCCTTGGCATCCCACCTCCAGCTCATAGACCCACGGGGTTCCGGGCAGGAGCAGCTTGCCGCCCCGGAAGAGGGAGAGACCAAAATAGCGCTGGAGAGAGAGAAGGATGACATGGAAACCAAACTTCTACATCTGGAAGACGTCGTCCAGGCTCTGGAGAAACATGTAGATTTGAGAGAGAATGACAGGTTTGGCTTCTACTCGTTCTTAAAACTAACAACTTTAAAAAAGCAGAACTGCCGGGCGCGGTGGCTCAAGCCTGTAATCCCAGCACTTTGGGAGGCCGAGATGGGCGGATCACGAGGTCAGGAGATCGAGACCATCCTGGCTAACACGGTGAAACCCCGTCTCTACTAAAAAAAAAAAAAAAATGAGCCGGGCATGGTGGTGGGCGCCTGTAATCCCAGCTACTCGGGAGGCTGAGGCAGGAGAATGGCGTGAACCCGGGAGGCGGAGCTTGCAGTGAGCTGAGATCCGGCCACTGCACTCTAGCCTGGGCGACAGAGCGAGACTCCGTCTCAAAAAAAAAAAAAAAAAGCAGAACTAACCCACTGACCCCTGTTGCTAATGGTGCTGCATGGCCCTTTCTGCCAACAAGCTCGCAGCCCCTGATGGAGGTTGTGTAGCCCTTCAGCCTGAGTAGGAGTTGTGAGCCCAGCCCCTTTCCGGAATCCCACGGCCATCTGGTGCTCTACCATTGGGCAGAGAGAGGGCAGGACGGCCTTTTGGGGCAGCTCTGACTGCCCTGGTGTCCCGCCTTTGGTGTTAGGAAGTTCCTGCTGCTTTTGTTTTTTTTGTTTTTTTGTTTTTTTTTTTTAAACAATGGAGTCTTGCATTGTTGCTGGTGCTAGAGTGCAGTGGCGCAATCTCGGCTCACTGCAACCTCCGCTTCCTGGGTTCAAGATATTCTTGTGCTTCAGCCTCCCAAGTAGCTGGGATTACAGGGGCCTGCCACCAAGCCTGGCCTATTTTTGTACTTGCAGTAGAGAGGGGGTTTCACCGTGTTAGCCAGGCTGGCCTCAAAGGTGATCAGCCCGCCTTGGCCTCACAAAGTGCTGGGGTTACAGGCGTGAGCCACTGCGCACAGCCCTCGCTTCCAAAGCTTTTTCATTGTTGTTCCCAGCAGAAGCTGTATACCCATTAAACAATAACTTTTTGCTAGTATTTTGTTGAGGATTTTAGCATCAATTTTTGCATCATAAGGGATTGGTCTGCAGTTTTCTTTTTTGGTCTGAAGTGTCCTTGCCTGGCTTTGGTATCAAGTAATGCCTCATAGAATGAGTTTGGAAGTGTTCCCTTCTGCTCAGTTCTTGGAAGAGTTTGAGAAGAGGTGGTAGAAGTTCTTTAAGTGGTAGAATTCACCAGTGAAGCCATCAGCTCCTGGGCTTCGTTATGAGGTTTTTTTGTTTTTTGGTTTTTTTAGACAGAGTCTCGCTTTGTGGCCCAGGCTGGAGTGCAGTGGTGCTATCTCAGCTCACTGCAACCTCTGCCTCCCGGGTTCAAGCGATTCTCCTGCCTCAGCCTCCTAAGTAGCTGGGATTGTAGGCATGCACCACCAGGAATCAGGAATTTAAAACTTTGTAACAGCTGGGGCGTGGTGGTTCATGCCTGTAATCCCAGCACTTTGGGAGGCCAAGGTGGGTGGATCACCTTATGTCAGAAGTTCGAGACCAGCCTGGCCAACATGGTGAAACCCCGTCTCTACTAAAAATACAAAAATTAGTGTGGTGGCATGCGCCTGTAATCCCAGCTACTTGGGAGGTTGAGGCCGGAGAATCACTTGAACCTGGGAGGCGGAGGTTGCAGTGAGCCGAGATCGCGCCACTGCACTCCAGCCTGGGCAACAAGAGCGAAACTCTGTCTCCAAAAAAAAAAACCAAAAATTAGCTGGGCATGGTGGCACACGCTTATAGTCCCAGCTACTCAGAAGGCTGAGGCAGAGGTTTCAGTAAGCCAAGATCACACCACTGCACTCCAGCCTGGGTGACAGAGTGAGATTCCATATCAGAAAAAAGAAGTTCCTTTAGGTGAAACTCTGTTTGTAGTAAATTTCCTGTTTTTGCTTATCTGAAAAGTGTCTTAAATGTTCCTTCATTTCTGTAAGACAGTATTCTTAGGGACACAAATCTAGATTAGCCATTAAAGGGCCGCCTTTCTGCCCTTGGAATGTCTTCTCTCAGTGTCAGAGACCTGGTTGCTGATGCTGTGTGAAAGGCCCTTGATCCATCTGCTCTTCCTTCCACGGACTTGGTGGCTTAACAAGGCACAAAAGTGCAATGTTACAGTTTTGGAGGTTGGAAGAGGAAAGGGTCTCCTTGGGCTAGGAGTGAAGTGCTGGCAGGGCTGCGGGGCCATCCAGAGGCCCCGAGGGGAGCTGTCTGCCTCGCCTTCTGCAACGGCCTTGGCTTGAGGCATCGTTCCATCCTGGAAGCCAGCCCTGGGTGGCCGAGTCCTCCTCACATCACCTCACTCCAACACTGACTCTTCTGCCTCCGCTTTCTACCTCTAAGGACCCTGGTGATTATGTTGGGTTCCTCTGGAGAATCCAGAATAATCCACAGTCAGAGAATGAGCAGCCTTCATTCCCCCTGCTGTGTAATGTCACATAGTCTCCGTTAGAGGCCAGTATTGTGCCATCCACAGTAGGTATCTGACTTTTGTGCTCTGGCTACTTCTGAGACCTTTATCTTTAGTGGTTTTTCTTTGCTGTGCATTTCTTTCTTTTTAACTTTTTATTTTTATTTATTTATTTTTATTTAATTAATTAATTTATTTATTTGAGATGAAGTCTCACTCTGTTGCCCAGGCTGGAGTGCAGTGGTACAATCTCAGCTCACTGCAACCTTTGCCTCCTGAGTTCAAGCAATTCTCCTGCATCAGCCTCCCAAGTAGCTGGGATTACCGGTGCCCACCACCACGCCCAGCTGATTTGTGTGTGTGTGTGTGTGTATTTTTACTACAGACAGGGTTTCACCATGTTGGCCAGGCTGGTCTTGAACTCCTGGCCTGAAGTGATTTGCCTGCCTCATCCTCCCAAAGTACTGGAATTACATAAGGCCTAGCCACCATGCCTGGCCACTTTTTATTTATATTTGTTTATTTATTTATTTATTTATTGCAGAGATAGAGTCTCACTATTTTGCCCAAGCTGGTCTCAAACTCCTGGCCTCAAGTGATCCTCTGGCCTCAGCCTCCCAAAGTGGGTGAGATTACAGGTGTGAGCCACCATGTCCAGCCTCTTTTTAACTTTTTATTAAAGTGTGATACACATAAGAAAATGCATATATATGTACAATTAGGAGAACTGTCAACAAATTGAACACGTGTGTTACCAGCGCCCAGAACAAGAGATGGAATTCACCAGAGTCCCCAGGGGTAACCACTTCTTACAGCATAGATTCAGTTTGCTTGTGTTTTTACTTTACGGAGAGGAATCATGCAGCATGTACGCTTTTGTGTCTGACTTTCTTGGCTCAACCTGGTTGTGCGATTCATCTGTGTTGTTGCTGTAGTTCATACATTTGCGTTGCTATGTGTTATTCTGTTGTGAGAACATACCACAGTTTATTATTTTCTCCTGTTGATGGGCATTTGGGTAGTTCCTAGTTTTTGGCTCTCACAAATGGAACTGTACTGAACGTTCTTGCATGTGTCTTTTGGAGCATTATGTTAGGCCGTACCTAGAAATGGGATTGTTGTATTGTGGGTATAGGCGTAGTTTTCTTTTTGTTCATTCTACTTGGAAAATACTGTCCCAGCCAGGCATGGTGGTTCACATCTATAATCCCAGGACTTTGGGAGCCCAGGAGTTCAAGATCAGTCTGGGCAACATAAAGAGACTGTTTCTACAAAAACTTAGGAAAAATTAGTCACACATTGTGGCACGCACCTGTGGTCCCAGCTATTTGGGAGGCTAGATGGGAGGATCACTTGAGCCTGGGAGGTTGAAGCTGCAGTGAGCTGAGATTGCACCACTGCACTCCAGCCTGGGTGGCAGAGCAAAAGAAAAAAAAAGAAAAGAAACATTTTCTCTGTTGAATGTATGGATTGCATTGGTATCTCATGAAAATCTCTCAGCCATCACTATTAAAATATTGCCTCTCCGGAGGTTGTGGTGAGCCAAGATTGCGCCACTGCACTCCAGCCTGGGCAACAAGAGCAAAACTCTGTCTCAAAATATATATATATATATGTGTGTGTGTATATATGTGTGTGTATGTGTATATATATGTGTGTGTATATATATATGTGTGTGTGTATATATGTATGTGTGTGTGTGTGTAGCCTCTCCTCCCACTGTTTTCTTCAATTAGATATATGAATGTTAGAGCATTTCACTTTATTTCTCAACCTTTCTTTTATATTTTCCGTCTTCTGTCTGTATCACATTTGAGATATTTTTTACATACCTCTGTGTTCCAGGTCAGTACCTCTTTCTTTCAGCTCTGTGTAATCTGCTATTTAACCCATTCCATGAGTTTTTATTTTGACACTGACTTTTTGTTCATTTCTAAAAATTCTTTTTGGTCCTGTCTGATCATTGTCAGTAGTTTCTTGTTGCTTGTTCATTGTTTGTTTCCATCTGTTATTTATGTAAACATTTCATAACATTTATTTTTAGTTTGTGTCTAGTAATTCCAATGCCTGCAGTTTCTAGGGGATTGAATTCTGGCTTCTGGCTTTTGATGTCCTTTATGGGTGGCTTTGCTCCATGTATGTTATGGTGATCTTTGATTGTGAGCTCATATTTGCTTGATGTTAATCTCTGGGAATGTAAAGAGTCTTATATGGGATGCTATTGCTTTTGCAGAGAAATGGGAGGCTGCTAATCTGGAACCATCTGAACTTCCTTGCAGGGCCCTGGCTGGTGCAGGTGTCCACAGTGCAGCTTCTCCATTCTGCTGATAGTGGTGCCGACATAGGCATTGGTTGCAGGGTCCCCACAGCTTTGTATTGCATAATGCTCACTGCGTTGGTTTCAGCTTCCAGGATTTTGTTGCAGGTTACCTTTTCTTTTCATGAGGACAGTCACAGAGGTTACGATCAGCTTTGCGCAGGATCTAGTTGTTTGACCGTCATGTGGGGGATGGGGTGGGGCACCCCTCAGCTTTCAGCTTTGCATCAACTTGTTCTCTATTCTGGAGCCAGAGTGATAGTTTAAAAACACAGAACTCTCCTGCTTGAAACCCTTTGCTGCTTTTAATTCCAGTGACTTCTATTTATTTTTGTCTTTAGTTCCTCATGAGATAAAATGAAGGCATATGAAGAAGAACTTATGTTTACTATTATAAGCATAATACATAAAGCGGGCTAGGCATGGTGGCTCACATCTGTGATCCCAGCACTTTGGGAGGCCTAGGTGAGAGGATCACCAGGAATTCAAGACCAGCCTGGTCAACATATCGAGACCCCATCTCAACCACAACAAAAATTATCCAGGTGTGGTGACGCATGCCTACTGTAGTCCCAGCTCCTGGGCCCAGGAGTTCAAGGCTGTAGTGAGCTATGATTGTGCCACTGTACTGCAGCCTGGGTGACAGAATGAGATCCCATCTCAAAGAAAAGAAAAAAAAAATACATGAAGTGAACATGGTGAGATAATGTGGCTTTCAGTATTTTCAGACTGAAAAAATAAGAAGCTAGTACCGTATAGAGACCTATTTGGGGAATAAACGTTAGCCTTGCCAGTCAGTATTAAGAATGCATTCTCTGGTTTGCAAGTAGGGGTCTTAAGCTACTTCACTGGTGATCTTTTTTTTTTTTTTTAAAGACAGGGTCTCACTGTGTTGTCCAGGAGGGTCTCAAACTCCTGGACTCAAGCAGTCCTCCTGCCTCAGCCTCCCCAGTAGCTGGGATTACAGATGCATGATGCCACACCTGGCTCCCATTAGTGATCTTCATTGGTAAATTGTCATCTTCCTCTGTCAAATCAATGGCATTACCCAAGCAGGGACTCTCTGAGTTGTCAGAGAACAAAGATGGCCCCAGGCAGACTTGGTTCACGTAGCGGCTGTCTATCCCTGCCTTTTCCCACTTTGAAATTCACCTAGCAAAGGTTTCCCGTATATCTTGGCCTTCTGATTCCTGTGTTTCTTAGCTCCACGCTGGGTTCACTGCCAGGGATGAGTACCCTGCAGTACCTGAGAACTCACACCCAGCACTGGCACCCAGGACACACATGTGTTTGGTGAGAGGCCACAGATGCAGGAGCAGGTCAGCTATAAACTCAGCATAAGCAAAACCCAAGGTTCTGAGTGCATTTGTGACTTGACAGTGTGGCAGTTTAGAAGCTAAGAGAGCTTGGTTTTCTGTGGCTTGGCTCACGGGAGATCCAAGACATTAACACCTGGTACAGGAAGAGGGGAAGGAAGGGTGTCTGGCGCCACCTCCAGGGACGGGGAGATGGGGACGCACAGTTCTCAGGACTCCCTGCTGCAGAGCCAGTCTCCGCTCTGTGCTCCGCTCTCTGCTCTCCGCTCATGTGGCTCTCTGCTCTCCGGTCTCCGCGACCGCATGTGGCTTCCCAGGTGCTCACCAGTCTTTTCTCAATTTTTACGCAGACTGGAGTTCCATAGACTTTCCGAAGAAAACACTTTGTTGAAAAACGACCTGGGAAGGGTTCGGCAAGAGCTTGAAGCTGCAGAAAGCACTCACAATGCACAGAGGTAAGGGCCACGCCCCCACCCAGACCTTCTGGGGGTGCATTTTGCCCTCCATAGAGTGACCTTATGCAGTCTCCGTATAGACCATGGGAAGTGTTCTCAGATTAGCCCTGCATTCCAGAAAACCCTAAACTGTGAGCCTTGTTAACTTCTGAACGACTCGGCAGATGTGGGAGGCTCTGGGCTCCTTCCTCATGTGGGTAGCACCTGAACACCCCAGCTCCTTGGTGTGGGAAGTGGGGCAGGGCGCCCGCAGCATGGTCGGGACTGCGAGCAGAGCCCCAGCCCCAGCACGGGCGCTGCTCACCCCATGGAGATGCTCCACCTCGCACTTAGGGGTTGAGGGAGGCCACAACACTGTCTGTAGGGGTCAGAGGTGCTCCTAGGATCCTCTCCTGATAACAGTTTCAGCTCTGCTTTCCTCAGAGGGTCATTGCTGGTTTATCAATTTCAGTAAACAAGAGCTGGGGGAGGGGACGTGTGTGGGGAAGGTCAGGAACCTGAGCACTGAGGCAAAGAGGATGGGGGTGGGGGCACCAGTGAGAGTCAGGGGACAGGGCAGGGGGGCACCTACCAGTGAGAGTCGGGGGACAGGGCAGGGGGCGCCCGCCAGTGAGAGTCAGTCAGGGGACAGGGCAAGGGGGCGCCCGCCAGTGAGAGTCAGTCAGGGGACAGGGCAGGGGGGCGCCCACCAGTGAGAGTCAGTCAGGGGCAGGGCAAGGGGGCGCCCGCCAGTGAGAGTCAGTGGAAGCAGGGCAGGGAGGCCACCAGTGAGAGTTGGGGGACCGGACGGGGGGCACCCATCAGTGAGAGTCGAGGGACTGAGCAGGGAGGCGCCCGTCAGTGAGAGTCAGTGGGACAGAGCAGGGGGCATTCATCAGCGAGAGTCAGGGGACACAGCAGGAGTGTCCCCTCAGTGCAGCTGGGGAAAGGCTGGGACTGAAGAAGGGAGAATGTGTGTTCTGGGGAGAGTGGCTTTCTGCTGTCACTACTGTAGCCATATCCAAGGACAACTGTTTGGCCTTTTTTTCCCCAAGTATGCGTCTCAAGGTGAGCTTAGCTCTCATAGACGGTAATTCTGAAATGACAGAATTGCCGCGGTGATTAAAGTAGCGAGTCCCAAGCAGGTACCCAAGGATTGCCCTTCCATGACAGCACTTCTGAAATCTCAAAGCTTATTTCTTTAGAAACCATTTTTTCTCTGGGTTTCCTGAGTCTGTCAGGACCCCGCTGATGGCATGCCTCCGGAGATGCCAGGCTGTTTAAGTCTCTGTTCACTCTGCTGAGTGTGAACTGTTACATGTTTTACAAAAGAAATATTCACGTATTTGATTGAGGAATGTCATGCAGGGTTTGCATTCTTACAATGCCAGCAGTGTAGATTATTAGAGACTCTCTAGTAATCTGACAGTTTCACGTTCCTAAAGTCTTCGTGGTTTGGGATAAACCACGGAGGACGGGGTCGTCGTCATCATTAGCAGCGGCAACAGCAGGGACCAAGAGGGGCTGGAGAATGCCAGGGGCAGGTGCAGGCGTCTGTGCTGTGGCTGCAAACCCGCATGCTGCTCTTACCCTGGGTGCTGACCAGGAAAGAAGGCACTGGTTGGTCACAAGTGGTATCACTGTTAATTGTGCTTCTTCAACAGGAAGGAAATTGAGGCTTTAAAGAAAGACAAGGAAAAGGCCTGCTCTGAGATGGAAGTGCTCACCAGAGAGGTGATGTATGGATGCCTGGCATGGAGCTCATGCCACCCTTCCTTTTTTTTTTATTATTTTGAAAGCGTTTTAAACTTACAAAAGGAAGTGGAGAACATTCTTCTAAAAGACTTGAGAGTGAGTTGCTGACCGGCCCCCAGGCGTCATCAAAGTCAGGAACTGAGTGCGGCTGTGAAGACCCCTGCCGCAGTCAGATCTGCTGGTGGTCCCAAGGATGTTCAGAATCATGTGGCACGCAGTAGGTGGGACCACAGGCATCCCCTGCAGGGTCCCTTTGGTGTTTTGATCTAGATACTCTGAGCAGCTTCTCACAGACACTGGCAGGCAGGCACTGTCTGTGTTGTGAGGGCCTGAGGCTCTGCACTGGCCCGAGGCCCAGCTGCTTGTGGAGATGACCCGCCTGGGGAGCCGCACACCAGCATGCTGAGCTCATCTTTTGTATTTTTAGTAGAGACGGGGTCTCACTATGTTGCCAAGGCTGCTCTCAAACTCCTGGCCTCAAGCAGGCCTCTAGCTTCGGCCTCCCAAAGTGCTGGGGTTATAGGTGTCAAACACTGTGCCTGGACACTCCCCAATTTTTGGGTTTTTTTTGTTTTGTTTTTTGTTTTTTCGAGACTCATTATCACTCTGTCACCCAGGCTAGAGTACAGTGGTGCGATCTTGGCTCACTGCAACCTCCACCTCCCAGGTTCAAGCAATTCTTCTGCCTCAGTCTCCGGGGTAGCTGGGATTGCAGGCATGTACCACCATGCCTGGCTAATTTTTGTATTATTAGTAGAGACAGGGTTTCACCATGTTGGCCAGGCTGGTCTTGAACTCCTGACCTCAAGCTATCCGCCGGCCTCAGCCTCCCAAATTGCTGGGATTACAGGTGTGAGCCAGTGTACCCTGCTTACCCCAAAAATGTTATCATGAAAAACTTTAAACACAGGAATGTTGAAACAATATACAGGGATCACCCATATACCAACGTACCACACATTAATGCAACTGTTATCGACATTGCCACGTGCACTTTAGTTCTGTTCATATCTATATATTTCACTTGTGTGTGCGTGTGTGTGTGTGTGTGTGTGTGTGTGTGTGCTGAACCATTTGAAGATAAGTTGTAGGCCAGGTGCGGTGCCTCATACCTATAATCCCTGCATTTTGGGAGGCCAGGGTGGGCGGATCACTTGAGCCCAGGAGTTCAAGACCAGCCTGGGCAACATGACAAAACCCATCTCCACAAAAAAAAGAAAAATCAGCTGCATGTGCTGGCATGTGCCTATAGTCCCAGCTACTTCGGAGGCTGAGGTGGGAGGATGGCTTGAGCCTGGGAGGTTGAGGCTACAGTGAGCAGAGGTCATACCACTGCACTCCAGCCTGAATGACAGAGTGAGACCCTGTCTCTAATAATAATAAAAATAGAAAATAAGTTCCAAATGTCACGATACTCCACTCCTCAATATTTCAACAGGCGTCTCTTAAAAGGAAGTGCATCTCCTGCCTTGCCACATTGAAGGAATGCTGTAGCAGTAGTTACCTCATATCAGTATTCAGACCATATTCTCATTTCTCCAGTTATTAAAAAGTGTCCTGTACAGTAAGTTTTCTGACAGTAGGATGCAGCTGGGGGTGCCACGTTGTGTGTAACTATGCCTCTGTTCAGCGGTGTTTAGCTGTCAGATCAACTTATTGGCATAAACCAGCCACCTGAGTGGCACCTGTGGGTCAGGCATTCAGACAAACAGCCTGGATCGCCGTCCCTACTCTGTGATGCAGGGGCCTCAGCTGGGAAGGCTAGACAGCTGGGGTTACCTAATGGCCAGGGCTAGAGTCATCTGGGGATCCCTCTGCTCATGTCTGTCTGGGGCCTCTCCTCATGGGGCTGGACGTGGAGGGAGCGTCATGGGGGGTGTCAGGGAGCTAGTGTTCCAGGGCAGCTGGTGGGAGGCACGGCTCCCAAGCCCTCCTCCGAAGTCACTCCACGTTATTCCCTGAGTCCCTGGAGCTGGGGAGAGGCTTCTCTGCCGGGTAAGTGTTCCAGTCACATTGCAGAAGAGGACGTGGGATGGGAGAAGCTGCTGGAGGCTTCTTTGGACAACGCATGCCCTGCAGGGTCGCTTTGGTGTTTTGATCTGGAAGACCTGTTTTTCCCCATGACACTGGCTTTTGGAAGAGCCCATGTAGTGGTCCCATGGGCCATCCCACATTCTGGATCTGTCCAGTTGTTTTCTGAGAGTGTAGGCTACTCTGGTCATATGTCACCTGTCTGTCTTGTAAACTGGAAATCAGGCCTAAAGGCTGGAGCAGATGCAGAGTGAACATACTTGACACAGATGTCATTTGTTTTAACACACGGCCAGGAGACAACTGCTGACATCTCATGCTGGCTTCTGCAGTGAGAGCCAGATGAGTGCAAGTTCGAAGTTAAGAGGTGGCCAGCGTGAATGCCACCAGGAGCAGATAGCCTCTCTGCCTCCTGATGCAGCTCCCTGCACAGTCTCTGCCCAGGAACTTGTCACCCGAGTCACAAGGAAGCACCAGACAAAGCCCAAATGGGAGGGGATGGAACTGTATTTGTCAAAAAATGTCAAAGTTATGAGAGACAGAGGCTGAGGAGACATTGCACATTTGAGGAGGCTGAAACAACAGGACAGGGCCCGGCTGATCCTGTGCCCGGAAGGATGCTGCCAGGTTCGTTGACAAAATGAAGTGTGGGGACATGGAAGCCACTGTCCTGAAGCAGTAGCTGCACAGTAGCCGCATGACAGCTGCTGTCCCCAGGAGGCAGGCAGCTGTGGAGGAGGGAAGACGTCATGTGTGCGCCTGTGTGTGTCGGGGGGCAAAGCAGATTGTGGGGGGTGTTGTCGGCTAGGAGCCGGGATGGAAGGCAGGTGGGTTTCCGTGGTCATGTTCTAGTCTTGCAACTGTTCAAGTCTGAAATTATTTCCAAATGAAGAGTTTTTTGTGTGCTTGTTTGTTTTGAGACGGAATCTTGTTCTGTCACTCTGGCTGGAGTGCAATGGTGTAATGTCAGCTCACTGCAACCTCTGCCTCCCAGGTTCAACCGATTCTCCTGCCTCAACCTCCCAAGTAGTTGGGATTACAGGTGTGTGCCACCAAGCCTGGCTAATTTTTGTATTTTTAGTGGAGATGGGGTTTCACCATGTTGGCCAGGCTGGTCTCAAACTCCTGACCTCAGGTGATCCTTCCACTTCGGCCTCCCAAAGCACTGGGATTACAGGCGTGAGCCACCACACCCAGCCACCAAATGAAGAGTTTAAATGTTAAAGGTGAATAGAAGAAAATCCACTATTGTGTTTATCTCAAGAACTGAAGGAAGATTCCATTTCTACTCATGAAATCAAGGCTGTCTTTAGAGGGCAAGATGAATGTGTGTCAGTATTAAAACAGTTCTAATTTTCACAATAAAATGTAATAGAACACGTGAGCTCTATGCCAGACGTAACTGCCACAGGCTTATGTTGTGGTGGAAGCTTCTCTTAACCTCAGGCTCGAAGTTCTAGGGAAGGGATGAGGTGAGGTTAATTTGCAAGGAATTGCATGAGAAAAATTCGTGGACTCCCTAATCTTGAGTAAATCCAAATGGAAACAACGTCCCAGTTTTCTTATGTGCCTGTAAAACCTATAAAAGCAAAGGCAGTGGTTGTTGGCATCACTCTGGGAAGGTAACGTGTACGTGGTCGATTGTGCTGAGAGTGGGTCAGAGGACATCACTCCGAACCCCCAAGAGCTGCGGTGGGAAAAAACAAGCAGAAATGGGGTTGGATGAAGATGTTCCTGACAGGTGACTGCAGACAGCAGAGCCTCTGTGGTCCAGACCGCAGGGCCGCTTTCCTGCCACTGTTTCACTGCACGGTGCCCTCACAGGTTCACCCGCTGAGTGTGTGCTGAAATCTACTATCTATGGGGGGTGCTATTGAGAAAAAGCAAAACATACCATTTGTTGAACCCATGTACCCTGCCAAGAGCTACGCTTGTGTGTTCAGTGACGGAGATCAGAGGAGACTTAAGGGATTCATATACCTCAAGTTTAAATAGGTTGCTTTTTTGTTAAAATTGCCATATATTTTTTAAATATATTAAAATAATCGTGGAGGAAATGAGAAAAACGTGAAAGGTGTTCCAAACAGTGGTTTGGATGGTTATGGCATCTACTCCGCTCTGTTGGCCTAGATGTGTGTGTGTTTCTCCTAGGGGCTGGACCAGGGCTTCCTGTCCTTGGCACTGGTGACGTTTGGGGCCAGATCATCTGCGTTGTAGGCTGTCGAGTGCCCCATGCCGTTGGTGCCAGCAGCTTCCTCCATCTCCAGCTGTGATCACCAAAAATACCTAGAGACATTGCCAGACATTTCCTCAGGAGCAAAGTTGTACCTGGTTGAGAGCAATTACAATGATATGAATTGAGCTACTGGCTTAAAAGTATTTTAGGGGGCAAGGTGGGGCTGGGCTCAGTGGCTCACGCCTGTAATCCCAGCACTTTGGGAGGCTGAGATGGGATGATTCCTTGAGGCTAGAAGTTCAGGACCAGCCTTGGAAACACAGAGGGACCCTGTCTTGACCAAAAAACAAAACTAGGTGGGAGTGGTGATGTGTGTGTGTGGTCCCAGCTACTTGGGAGGCTGAGGTGGGAGGATCACCTGAGCCTAGGAGGTCACGGCTGCAGTGAACCATGAATGTGCCACCGCAGTCCAGCTGGGGCAACAGAGCGAGGGCCTGTCTTGAAAAACAAAACAAAGCAAAAAACTACTTAATAAAAATATAGCCAATGATGGGCAAATATATATATAAAATAAAAATTAAAAACCTTTTTTTCCTATGTATTTAAAAACTTGTTCCCCCTAGAATCAGAACTACAAGGATCAATTATCCCAGCTCAATGACAGGGTTCTTCAACTGGGACAGGAGGCTTCTACCCACCAGGCCCAAAGTGAGGAGCATCGTGTGACCATTCAGCTGTTAACACAGAGCCTAGAGGAGGTGGCGTGCAGCGGGCAGCAGCAGGTGGGTGGCCTCAGCCGCCGGCAGCTCCACCTGGGCTCTGCTGGAGGCTGGGAGCTGCAGGGTGCGGAGGCGGCTGCAAACAGGTCAGGACAGGCGCTGAGGAGCCTGGAGGGAAGTGAGGGACTTTCCAAGCATGCCTTGGAGACTGTGCTGTGGACTGTCTGTATTGGCAAATCCCAGTATCTAAAGAAAATAGCAGAATAGCTTTACATGCTGCTGACAGAGGAGGGAATTGGTGCAAAGTTCCCCGAGGGCAGTTTGGCAAAATATACACTTAGAGGCTGAAGAAAGTCCACATGCCTTGACTTCATGATTCCTATGGGGATGTTCCCGAGAGCCTTGTGGAAGGATGCAGCTGCAGCATTTTCCTTGCTGTGCTGTTTATAATAGCAAAGCAGAAATGAAATCAGCCGAGTCACCAACAGAAGCTGAGGGAGTCACTGGATCACAGCACAGCCATTGAAAACCATGTTTTCAAATCACAATTAATGCCCTGGGAAACGCTCCCGCTGTGGTGAGGAGAAGGCGCTTCCTGCAGTGCGTGGCACACCCAACACTGTCTCACCGGGGAGATGCGTGTGTGTAGAGGGGGGGCCAGGGACTGACTGCAGGACACAGGGCCGGCCTTGGTTGGTGGGTTCATGGGGATTTAAATTTTGTAATTTTTTTTTCTTTTCTGTAATTTTCTGAGGTTTCTGCATGAATTACATACCAGACTCTTCAGATACTTCTTGACTTGTGCAATTGATTTTTTAAAAACAGAGTGACCAAATCCAAAAACTTAAAGTTGAACTTGAATGCCTGAATCAGGAATATCAGAGCCTGCAACTGTCACAGTCAGAGTTGACCCAGACCCTTGAAGAAAGTCAAGGCCAGGTGGGTGTGAGTGGTGGCTGGAGGCACTGCGTCCAGTCCCACCCGGGAGCAGCATCACCACAGCGCCAACGGTGTTGCCAGGCCTTCTCCAGCCCAGAGAAGGTGTTGAGCTGGCCTGGACACAGCTGTCCAGGTGCTTACTGGGCCCAGGGAAAAGCTGCTCCCAGTGCAGAGTTGGTTTGACTGTGAGCAAGCCCCGTGAAGAGTGGTGACTCAGTTTACTCCCGAGGGAAGGAGTGCGATCACCATGCCTTTGGGTGAGCCCTCCACAGAATGGAGGAGCCAGAGGCAAGCCTGGGGACTGTGTCATCAGAACCAAGGCAGCAGGCTCCAGCCCTGGGGGTGGGGTGAAATGGGCACTCATGGACATGCATGACACTGGCCTCTGTACACACCTCCAGGTGCCACACCTGCTGGCCCTGCAGGTGAGAGGCGCGGGAGGTGCAGACACGGGAGGCTGGGCTACGGTGGCAGGAGCTCGTGGTCTGGGACAGACAGGTGTGTGCAGGGGCAGCCGAGCAGGGGCCTCAGGGAGGGGAGCCAGCTCAGGGGATGCTTGTGGAGGGGTGGCTCAAGGGAGAGGAGAAGGGCAGGTGTGTGGTGGCCAAAGGTGCCCCGAGGGCGAGTGCCCAGTGTGGACACAGGTGCAGGGCACACTTGGAAGCTTGGGGGCTTCAGAGAGGAAAGGGGGCTGTGGGAAAGGGTCTCTCCCCGCCTGCCTGTGAGGCTTGGCTGAGCCTCTGCACCCAGTCCCCCGCAGTGCTGGCCCTGGCACCCTGTGCAGAGGCACCCCCTAGACGTCCTGAGACACAGAGGGGTCAGCTGGGCACGGACCCCAGAGCTTTCTGGGGTGCTGTTGGGGCTCCCATAGGCTCTTGGCCTTGCAGCTACAGTCTATCAGTTTCCCAGAGGTGCTCTGCCTATTTGGGGCATCCTTCTCTACTTTTGAGTCTAAAAGGAACCCTGGAAAATTGGGCCAGTTCGAGTCCTTTGAGGCTGAGGAGTAAGACCACCTGAAAAGGCCGGCACTTCCTTAGCACCTGGTGCTGGCGGCACCGCTAGGGCCAAGGGAGAGGATTCCACACCCCTGAGGCCATGCCTGCCACCAGCCTCTCAGTCGGGAAGCACCTCACCGAGTCTGCCCTGCAGCCATGTGGGTCACCCCTTCTTCCTCATGATTTAGAGGAAGATGCTCCCCCAAAGCAAGTGGCTTCCAGTCAGCATCAGGAAGCTGGGAGCTTCCAGGCTAGCTCAGGGCACTCTGGAAAAGGCAGACGGGGCTCCCTAAGAGTGGCCACAAGAGGCTGGGCCTGAAGCTGATGTGGTCACCGTTTCCATGTGGGAGGGAAGCCAGGACAGTCACTGTCATGCCCATGTGTGGCTCAGGAGGAAGGCCCCAGAGGCCAGAGCAGACAGGAGGGATGGGGCCTCATAGAGGAGCTCAGAGGGTGGAGGGTCTCCCAGGGGAGCTCAGAGGGCAAAGGGACGGGGACCCACAGGGCCCTCTCCACGGGAAGGACAGGAAGGGTGGCTGCACTCAGGGTGGGAGATGATGCCCCGTCTGAGGTTCTGCCTCCAGGACCCGGAACACAAATGTCCTTGTTTCCAGTGCTCCCCTGGGGATGTCTTTCCTTGTCCCTGTGACTGTCAAGGTCTGTAGATGTGGCCTGTCTCGCGTTGCTGAGGAAGGAGATGAAGAGCACTGGAAGGAGATGAAGAGCACATCAGTAGATGTTTAAAGGCTGCCCACCATGGGCAGAGACCCCCCCTTGGGCTGGACCCAGGCCATGCTATGGAGGGGCTTAATTCGTGGGGGTTCGATCCCAGGATGGTGGTGGGGGGTGGTGCAGCCTAAGGACCTGTAAGCATCAGAGCTGAGGGAGTCGGGGTGCAGGGCCAGAGCCTTCCTGGGTGGGTAGATGTGCTTGATGCCGGGGAGTCCCGCAGGTCTAGGGGACAGCAGCCAGAGTGACCGTCTGAAATGAACCTTTGGTAGAGATGTGATTTAGAACTGGTTCTTCCTTCCTTTTCTGTCTCAAACCATAAGCTGCCCCCCAGGGCCTGGAAAATGTGGGGTGCAGGTGGCGTCTCTCTGGGGTGACCCCCGTCCTGAAGAAGGGTGAGCTTTACAGTGATGACCTGGCCCCCCAAGACGGGCCCCCAGCTCAGCGGAGTCAGTGCAGGGACTACTGAAGGGAATCCAGGCCTGGCAGTGTGGGCGCAGGGCGTTGCCTTCCCTCTTCCTCCACCGTGCGGTGATGCCATGCCCGGTCCAAACGTGACCCCGATGGAGTGTGATTCCCACGCCGTCTGTGGGGTCTCAAGAGAGTAAGGGGTGGCGTGGCCGGTTCTTACAGGGTGCCAAAGAAATCCTGGTGAAGCCTCCAGTTGGCTGGATGTAAACTGTATTTGGATCATGCCTTGAGCTGCTTAATTAAAGGGGCTGGCATAGTGGTGCACAGTTTACCGTAACAACTCAGCCCAACTCCAGCAGACGGTGCCATCCAGGAAACCAGGCGCTGCCAAGGATTCCAGCCCCGGCCCCACCTTCCCTTTAGCAGTCCGTGGTGTTTGGGTAGTCTGTGGCCAGTGTAGCCCTGTTTCAGAGTGTGGGGTCTCCGCTGAAAGGACTGGCGTGGGTCATTGTTTGAAAAGAATCAGGCCCCAGTGAGGTTCGCTGAAAGCTAACACTGGATGCAGCAGAATCTGAGTGTGACGGGAAGTCAGCGTCACCATTTTGAGGGTGATGGACACGTTTTCTGCACTCTAGCCCTGTGGAAGCGCTGGCTGACAGCAGCCTGGCTGTCCGAATTCCAAAGAAATGGGCTCCTTCTAAATTTTCAGGTGCTGCTGCATACTCAGGAGCACACACCCTCCTTGTCCTTGTGGGTGGGGGTGTCCTTGGATGGAGAGGGTGCCCCACTGTGCCACGTCTCAGCAGCCCCACCAGAGCTGTGTCCCCTCCCCCGTGCAGGTGCAAGGAGCTCACCTGAGGCTGAGGCAGGCCCAGGCCCAGCACTCGCAGGAGGTCCGGCAGCTGCAGGAGCAGATGAGCCGGCTGGTGCCCCAGGACCGTGTGGCTGAGCTGCAGCGCCTGCTCAGCCTTCAGGGAGAGCAGGCCGGGAGGCGCCTGGATGCACAGCGGGTGAGTGGGGGTGCAGCGAGAGGCAGCTGAGGAGATGAGGAGGAGGGTGAGGCGGGCCCAGCGGTCCTCAGTTACCCAGAAGCTGCCCAAGTGTGAATATGTGAGTCACGTATGTAGCATGTCAGATGGTGAAGAGGGCTGCAGGGAGAGGGGCAGCGTGGTTTTTAAACAGGGTGGCCAGACAAGGCCTCACAGGTGGCCCCTGAGGTGGTGAGACCTGAAGGAGGTGAGGGAGCGGCAGAGGCCCTGGGGTAGGGGATACTTGGCATGTTCCAGGGGAGCAGGGACCGGAGGCCGAGGGCAGAGAGCAGAGGGTGACAGACCGGGCCCAGCAGGTGCTGCGGACCGTGCAGGTGGTGGGCGATGGGAGACAGTGGCTCTGAGCATGGACTGTGGAGGGTGGGATCCCGCCCACCACCTCCCAGCTGAGTGACCTTGGGCAAGCGAACCTCTCTGTGCCTCAGTTTCTCATCTGTCAAGTCCTGCTGGCAGTGGCGTCCACCTCAAGGCTTATCGGGAGGCATCAATGGGTTGGCGCTTTTAGAGCACTTGAAGAGGCCCCGGCACCGCTGTGCCCTGTGCAAGAGTTTAATTCAAAAGGCTGAGGGAATAACTCACGCCTGAAATTCCCAACATAGTTCATAGTTCATCAGGGACAGACTTCAGGAGAGATCAGGAGCCAGAGGGCAGGGGACACCCTTATGGAAAAGGAATTGGCACACGACTTGAAAAGTGGGTAACATTTGATGTTTGTAAAGTGTAAATTCTAATGAACAACAACCTTGTAACATCACACAAAGGGGTCAAGCTAAAGTTAAGTGATGCTACATTATTGACAAACAAAGTTAAGGAGAATCCTCCTAGAAAAAGACACTAACACAGCGAGGAAATCTCACTTTGGAGTTATTTATGGTTAAAATCTTACGACCAGTTCTCTGAGGACAAATGAGTCTGCTGATTCTCCCTGAACGACAAAGAGAAAGAAAAGCTGTGTGGTTTGGGCCAGGACATTGTTTTGTTTCGTTTTGTTTTGTTTTGTTTTTTGAGACAGAGTCTGACTCTGTTGCCAGCCTGGAGTGTAGTGGTGTAATCTTGGCTTACTGCAACCTCCACCTCCCGGGTTCAAGTGAATCCCTGTCTCAGCCTCCCAAGTAGCTGGGATTACAGGTACGCACCACCACATCTGGCTAAATTTTGCATTTTTTTGTAGAGACGGGGTTTCACCGTGTTGGCCAGGTCAGTCTTGAACTCCTGACCTTAGGTGATCCACCCGCCTCGGCCTCCCAAAGTGCTGGGGTTACAGGCGTGAGCCTGGCCACCTGCAACCTTCTTTTATGGCAGGAAGAACATGAGAAACAGCTGAAAGCCACAGAAGAGCGGGTAGAAGAGGCGGAGATGATTCTGAAGAATATGGAAATGCTCCTCCAAGAGAAAGTGGATGAGCTGAAGGAGCAGGTGAGTGATGGGTGCTGCTGCTTTCGTGCTCGCGTTCTCTTCTGAGCGCTCTCCACTTTTATGGGTGTGCAGGCGGCTAATACAGGAAAAGGCTGTCTTGTCACGGAAGTCCAGGGAACTAAATGCATACCCTACACTGCAGGTGCACATTGCATTTATTTTCCTTCAGGAATAGTTTTAAGATCTGTCCCGTGGGTGTCCACATACACTTAGAAAGGACTCATCCGTTCATTTGTTCGTGTAGTCATTCGGGCGTGCCCGAGCACCTCTGGTTGAAGCTTTCCTAGGTAGACCTGAGATGAGCAGGGCTGAGCCTACATCCCGGACCTGACCCTCTGGAGACAGAGGTAGATGCTTCCATAGAGCATACATGCCCTTGGGCCATGATGACTGCTCTGAAAATGAGAGAATAGAGGTGAAGGGAGCTGGTGGGGTGGTCAAGGCCACTTTGAAGAGCCAGCATTTGGACAGATGCCCAGTGACCAGCACAGGAAGGTCCAGCTGTGTCCCAGGCAGAGGCCAGGTGGCATTTGGAAGGCTCACTGGGTGGGAGATGGACACATCTCCTCATGTCTGGGGGACCCCAAGGAGGGTGCATTCAGGCAGCGCACAGCCATGGAGGAGGTCGCCATGGCTGGTGTGAACTGGTAGGGCTCAGGTAGGCAGCACCTGTCGTGTGTGTCCTGGAAGCCAAGGTCAGGGGTTTGGGTTTTATCATAATGGCAGTTAGAAGGCATTGTGAGATTTTAAGCAAAAGCATGACAAGATCTATCTTTTAAAAGAAACCATACTAGGGAAAAAGTCACTTGGACTGCTATAAGGAGCAAAGACCAACAATGAGGTGCCACAGCTCACCTGATCTATGGATGCTCGAAGTCCAACTCAGCAGCTGGGAACCGACGTGCGGCAGTGCTGTGCCCCAAGGGCTGATGGCACAGGGTGTGGGTGGACCCCACGGGTGTGGGGTGCACACAGAAGAGGCCTGGCCACGTACCATTCAGTTGTTAGGAGATATTAAGAGAAATGTGAAAACCTGGAGAAGTATTTGTGCTCCATCGTGATCCAGTATGGTTTGGTCTACGTGAGGGATCCCGAGCTCAGCCCAAACTAGACAAGGCATTTGTGGAAGTCCCTCCCTGGGGCCACTGTCCTTGCCCAGCTCCCTCCCCTGCTGGTGCCCCCAGTCCCTCTCATCCTTTCTCCCTGGCACACACCCACAGTCCTCAGTTGCCTGTCTGGCCAGTAACACCTGACTTCTGGTTAAATCCTGTGGCTTCTGCACACCTGCCCTGGCCGTGAGCCCAGGCCACAGCTCGGGGCCTCAGTACTGCCTGTCCTGTGGCTGCTTCCTCCCCTTCTTCCCCTGGCTCATGGCCCTGCTGACATCACAGCCAGGAGAGCACACGCAGATGAACCTATTCCACACTCTGAGCATCCCAGGGCCTTTTGAGGACTGTCCATTTTGGCCTGAAGTCCCTGAAGTCCTTGTTACATAGCACAAAGCTGCCTCAAGTTTTCTCCACCACATAGCCCAGCAGATTCTCAATTTCCTCTCATGCCAGGGTAACAAAACCTATCATTATAATGCAGTATTTGTGTCAGTTTCTTTTTTTTTTTCTTTTGAGACGGAGTCTCGCTCTGTCGTCCAGGCTAGAGTGCAGTGGCGCGATCTCTGCTCACTGCAAGCTCTGCCTCCCGGGTTCACACCATTCTCCTGCCTCAGCCTCCCCAGTAGCTGAGACTACAGGTGCCTGCCACCACGCCCGGCTAATTTTTTTTGTATTTTTTAGTAGAGACAGGGTTTTACCGTGTTAGCCAGGATGGTCTCGATCTCCTGACCTTGGGATCCACCCACCTCATCCTCCCAAAGTGCTGGGATTACAAGCATGAGCCCCCACCCCCGGCCTTGGGTCAGATTTCTAAGAGCCCAAAACTATGGTTTGCATAAATGTGGGAGGATAAAAGAGAGCAGGCTGATCTGTAGCCTTTCTCCACCGGCCTCATGCAAAGTATTGGCTTCCTCCCCTCTCTAGTTTGAAAAGAATGCGAAGTCCGACCTGCTGCTGAAGGAGCTGTATGTGGAGAATGCCCACCTGGTGAGAGCACTTCAGGTCACTGAGGAGAAGCAGCGAGGCGCCGAAAAACAAAGCCGCATCTTGGAAGAAAAAGTTCGCGCTCTCAACAAACTCGTCAGTAGGATTGCCCCCGCAGCCCTCTCTGTGTAAAGACGGATTGTTTTCCAGGATTCATTCGGAAGCACATCTTTTAAATTAAGCCACTGTGATGCCTTAGTTTTCCGTGGGTTATGAGCCATGAGTCCTGGGACATCTGAGGATTGGGATTCTTTGTTCACCCCCCAGACAGTTAATGCCCTGCCCTGGGCAAAATCAGGGTCGGGGGCTGGGGGAATATGCATGTTGCAAAAGCCTGCGTTTTTATTAGCGGTCCTGAGTAATTTTCCTTGGCAAAATTCCCAGTTTGCCACTTGTTGGAGGCAGATTCTGGGAGCTGTCAGCAAGGAGCAGCTAAGTGAGCAGTTAAGGACAGCACTTTCCATGTGGTACTTCTGACCCGGCTGTCAGATTGAAACGTAAAATCAGGGCTCTGTACAGTTTTGCCATTTCATTGTTCTGCTTTGAGCTTAGGTTATTAGAACTCTTGGTGGCGGGTGCCTACACACATTCCAGAAAGGCGTCACTCGCTGGGAACGTCAACCCAGCGAGAAAAGAGGGGAAGCCCCTTCTCCAGGGACCTTATCTGTGGACTCAGGGATGACGGTGTTTATTGCAAATGCACAATCTTTTTCCCATTGAAATGTCATCACACTGGAAATTGTACTATATGTAAAAAAAAAAAAAAAGTATAGTTTTATATTTGAAATGTATACAAATTATGGCCATATGGCTGATTGGAATGTACTGCTGTAATATAAAAAGTCACTGTATTTGCAATAAATTCTTTTCTATTAAAATTGACTTCTAAGTTTGTTAATTTTTTAAACTATAAAATATTTCAAACGTACAGGAAAACAGTTATATAAGAAACACCCATGTGTCCATCAAAATATGTAGTAAGAATAATATCCTGCCACAGCACTGTGGAGAGCCGGACGCTGTTCTGTTCTCAGCGTCCGCCCTCTTCCTGGGGCATCCGCCATCCCAAAGCAGGCATGTCTTCTCCTTTCTGCAGGAGAAAAATGTCACAACACTGTGGAAAGATAACAAAGCCTGGAACAGATGGAAAGTTCGTTTCTTTGGAAGATTTGGCAACATGACTGCTTCTCCAGAGTTTACTGATAAATGTAATTAGTCCCAATAAAAATACAGATGTTCCATGCCCCAATCAACCCCAGAATTGGACAAGACATTCTAAAGTTTTCACATATAAACTAAATAAGCAAACAAAATAATTAGGAAAACTCCAAAGAAAGAAGAGCAATGTATGGGGACTAGTTCTACCAGTTATTAAAATACAAGTCCCAATACAGTTTGTGTTACACGGGTGTATGCATTTGTCAAAACTCATTGAGGAGTACACTTATTCCTTCACTTGGGCTTCTGTCTGAGGCTGGAGTAATGACATTGGAGTAACCAGGAGACCTGAACAACACTATCGATCTACTGACATCTAGAACCCACCACACGACACCAGCAGAAGCAAATGCAGCCAAACACTTACCAAGACAGACCATATTCCGGGCCAACAAATCTCAAAAAAGTACGAAGATTCAAGCCATACGATGTATGTACTGTGACCACAATGGAATTAAATTAGAAATCTGTCCCACAATATAAAGCTGGAAACCATCATTCTCAGCAAACTATCTCAAGGACAGAAAACCAAACACCGCATGTTCTCACTCATAGGTGGAAATTGAACAATGAGATCATTGGGACACAGGGTGAGGAACATCACACACCGGGGCCTGTTGTGGGGTGAGGGGAGGCGAGAGGGATAGCATTAGGAGATAGACCTAATGTAAATGATGAAGTTGATGGGTGCAGCACACCAATATGGCACATGTATACATATGTAACAAACCTGCACGTTGTACACATGAACCCTAGAACTTAAAGTATAATAAAAAATAAAAAATGAGATAAAGTGAAAAAAAAATTAAAAATTAAATTATTACATGTGCCCTGAAAAAAAATCTATCCCCCAATATTTGGAAACAACATACTGCTGAATAACCCATGAGGCAAAGAAGAGATAAGAGGGGAAATTAGGAAATATTCTGGATTGAATGGAAATGCAAACAATATATCAAAATTTGTGGGCTAGAGTGAAAGCATTACTTAGCAGAAAAGTCACAGCACCAAACACCCAACTTAGAATAGAAGAAAGGCCTCAAGTCAATGACTTCAGCTTCCACCTTAAATAATTTGACAAAGAGCAAATTAAACCCAAAGTCAAAAGAAAATGATGATGATCAAAGCAGAAACCAAGGAACAGAACAGATTGGCCATGACATGCTGCAGGCTAGAGCAGTTGTGTTAAGTTTGGTTGGCACGGCCACACTCAGTCACAGATTCCCTACACCCACCGATTCCCTATGCCTGCTTCGTGCTCCAGCAGTAACACAGAGCGACTGTAACAGCTCATGTGGCCCAGAAAGCCTAATACACAGAAAGCATTTGTTGACCCTTGAAATAGAAAACAAAGAATAGAGAAAGTAGACCAAAGGCATGTTCTTTTAGAAGATTAGTAAAACTGATAAACTTCTAGTCCAGTCAGAATAAAAGAAAAAAAAAACTTACTAATATCAGAAATGAGAAGTGATATCCACTACAGGTGATATCACTATAATCTACAGATATACAAGCATCAAAAGGCAATATTATGAAGAACACTTTATTTTTTGAGACAGGGTCTCACTGTTGCCTAGGCTGGAGCGCAGTGGCTTGATTATAGCTCACTGCAGCCTCCAACCCCTGCCTCAGCCTCCCGAGTAGCTGAGACTACAGGTGCATAGCACCACACCTGGCAATTTTTTTTTTTCCCTGACATCTCACTATGTTGCCCAGGCTGGTCTCAAACTCCTGAGCTCAAGTAATCCTCCTGCCTTGGCCTCCCAAAGTGCTGGGATTACAGGCGTGAGCCACTGTGCCCAGCCCATGAACAACTTTATATAAATAAATTTAGTAACTTAGATAAAATGGAGAATACATAAATTGCCAAAGCTCATTCAAGAAAAAAATGGATAATCAAAATAGCCATGTATTTATTAAGCCAAAACTGTGGTTAACCTTCCCACAAAGAAACTTCAGGCCCAGATGGCTTAAATATGAATTCTGTAAACATGTAAGAAATAAATAATACCATGTATGTAAAACGTATGATAGATATATATTGGTTTCATCCATGGCTCCTTGTTCATAACTCCCATGGCCTTCGTTGCAGTCTTTTGTTGTAATGCTGGGGCATTTTAGGCCTCAGGGAAGACAGTCTCTCTTTCTGCCCTCCTTTCACCTGCTTCTTTTTCTCTCCCCGGCAAGAATCTTCCCGCCTTTCTGGCTTGGAGCTGGCTGTAAAGAAATTCTCTGATAGGAAGGGGCACTGCCCCATACTCTGAAAGAAGGACTGCAGCAGGGGCTAAGAACCTGAGCAGACGGGCCTGGCTGGATGGCGCCACTCAGACTATGAGCATTAGATCATACCCTTTTTGTCCAATCATTTCTCTGCTTGGTTATCGATCATGCCTATCTAATGAGATTTCTATAAAAGGCCCAAAAGGACAGGGTTTGGAGAGCTTCCAGATTGCTGAACATATGGAGGCTCCTGGAGGGTGGTGGGCATCGAAGCTCCATGTGCCTTCCCCACATCTTCCCCTATGTACCTCTTCCATTTGGATCCTTTCACCTGCATATTGTACCATATCCTTTATAATAAACCAGTAAGCTTAAGTGTTTCTGAGTTCCATGAGCTGCTCAAGCAAATTAATTGAATCCAAAGAGGGGGGATCATGAGAACTCCAACTTGAAGCTAGTTGGTCAGAATCTCAGAGGCCCAGACTTGTGACGGCGTCTGCAGGGAGGGCAGCTTGGACTGAGCCCTGAGCCTGTGGGATCTAACGCTATCTCCAGGTAGTGTTGGAACTGAAGTAGAAGTAGAGGACATACCTGGTGTCCACTGCAGAGCTTGGTATGTGGGGAAAACCCCCACACATTTGGTCACAGAAGTCTTCTGTGTTGTTGAGTGACAGAACAGTTTTTTTTTTCTATTTAGAAAACTCTTCCAAAAAATTGAAAAGGAGGGACTATTTTCCCAAGAACACCACAGACCAATCTTTCTCACGCACACTGATGCAAAAATTCTACAAAAAAATTTCAAATAAAATCCTACAAAAACGATAATATATCATGACCAGGTGTGGTTTATGCCAGGAATGCAGGGTTTATTGTAACATTGAAAACTCAATTGTAACATTGAAAACTCAATCGATCAATCAGCCACTGTAATTCACCAGACTAACAAACTAAAAGAGAAAACCATCTCAACAGATGCAGAAAAAAGATATGACAAAATCCAGCATCCATTTCTGATTTTTAAAAAAATTCTCAGTAAACTAGGTGTATGAGTCTGTTCTCATGCTAATAAAGACATACTGGAGAGTGGGTAATTTAAAAACGAAAGAGGTTTAATTGACTCAGTTCCACATGGCTGGGGAGGCCTCACAATCACGGCAGAAGGCAAATGGACAGGAACCAAAGTCACGTCTTACATGCTGGCAGGCAAAAGAGCATGTCCAGGGGAACTCCCATTTATAAAACCATCAGATCTTGTGAGACTTATTGACTAACACTAGAAAAGTATGGGGGAAACCACCCTCTTGATTCAATTATCTCGACTGGCCCTGCCCTTGACACGTGGGAATATTTCAATTCAAGGTGAGATTTGGGTAGGGACACAGACAAACCGTATCACTAGGAATAGGAGGAAACTTCCTCACCCCAATAAGGGGCATCTACAAACAACTTAAGAGCTAACATCATCATAATGAAAGATTGTTTTTCTTCTTAGATCAGGAACAAGATAGGGGTGTCTTCTCTGACCAATATATTTAGTACTCCACTGGAAGTTCTAACCAATGCAATCAGGCAAGAAAAAGAAATAAAAGGCATTCAGATTAGAAAGGAAGAAGTAAAACTCTTTATTAATAGAACACATGACTGTTGATGTAATTTACAAAAAAACCATGAGAACTCACAGTTTAGCAAGGCTGAAGGATACAAGTTCAACATCAATTGTACTTCTATTTACTAGCAACAAGCAGTTAGAATTTGAAATTTTAAAATACCATTTAGCATCAAAACTATGAAACGCTGACATGGTAGACCTGTACACTGAAAACTACAAGATTATTAAGAGAAACAGAAGACAGAAACATTAATACATGGGAAGACAGACCTTGTTTATAGGCTAGAAGACTCAATATCACTAAGATGTCAATTCTCCCAACATTTTTATATAAATTCAATGCAATCTCAATCAAGGTGCTAACAGGGGTTTTTGTTGTAGAAATTGACAAGTTGATCCTAATTTCTTTTTGAGAGAGAGTCTCACTTTGTCACCCAGGCTGGAGTGCAGTGGTGTGATCTCAGCTCACTGCAGCCTTGACCTCTGGGGCTCAAGTGATCCTCCCACCTCAGCCCACCATGTAGCTGGGACTACAGGCATGCACCACCACACCCAGCTAATTTTTTATATTTTTTGTAGAGACGGAGTTTTACCATGGGCCCAGGCTGGTCTGGACCTCCTGAGCTCAAGTGATCCGCCCACCTAGGCCTCCCAAAGTTCTAGGATTACAGGCATAAGCCACCACACCCTGCCTATTCCCAAATTTCACATCAAAAGCAAAGGACTTAACATAGCCAAAACAAATCTCAAAAAAAAAGTGGTACATTGGGCCAGTGCCAAGGCTCACGCCTGTAACCCCAGTACATGGGGGGGATGAGGCGAGTGGACTGCTTTAGCTCAGGAGTTCAACACAGCCTGGCCAATGCGGTGAAACCCCATCTACAAAAAATACAAACAACAGCAAAAATAAGATGCATTAATACTATCTATTTCAAGAATTATTAGAAAACTTACATACACTACATACAAATATGGTATTGGCATTCAGGAGAGAAAAACAGGTCAATGGAACAAAACAGAGTCCTGAAATAAACCCACATACACACTGACAACTACTTTTTAACAAAAATGCAAAGCTGATAGAGCAAAAGGCAGTCCTTTCAAAAAATGGTAGTGAAACAGCTGGGTATCTATATGCCCAAGAAAAAGTGAAGGTGGATTGACACCTTGCAACATATAGAAAATTCATTCAAAATGGATCGCAGGCTGGGCACGATGGCTCACACTTGTAATCCCAAAACTTTCAGAGGCCAAGGTAGGTCACTTGAGGTTAGGAGTTCGAAACCAGCCTGGCCAACACAGTAAAACCCTGTCTCTACTAAAAATACAAAAATTAGCCAGATGTGGTGGCCTGCGCCTATAATCCCAGCTACTGGGGAGGCTGAGACAAAAGAATCACTTGAACCCAGGGGGTGGAGATTGCAGTGAGCCAAGATCACGCCACCGCACCCCAGCCTGGGTGACAGAGCGAGACTCTGTCTCAAAACAAACAAAGAAACAAAAACAAAACAGAACAAAAAAAACGGGTTATAGACCAAAGTATAAAGCTTAAAATTATAACACTTCCAGAAGAAAAAAGGAAAAAAAAATTGTGATCTTGGGATGGGAAAAGATTTCTTGGATGCAACATCCAAAGCATAAAAGAACAAATGAATAAACTGGATTTCATCAAAATTTAAAATGTCAGCTGTTTAAAAGATACCATTAGGGCCGGGCACGGTGGCTCAAGCCTGTAATCCCAGCACTTTGGGAGGCCGAGGCAGGCGGATCACGAGGTCAGGAGATCAAGACCATCCTGGCTAACATGGTGAAACCCCATCTCTACTAAAAATACAAAATAAATTAGCCGGGCATGGTGGCGGGTGCCTGTAGTCCCAGCTACTTGAGAGGCTGAGGCAGGAGAATGGTGTGAACCCAGGAGGCGGAGCTTGCAGTGAGCAGAGATCGCACCACTGCACTCCAGCCTGGGCGACAGAGCAAGACTCTGTATCAAAAAAAAAAAAAAAAAAAAAAATACCATTGAAAGCCAATCGACTCTTCATGTGACTTTTCAGTCAATCTGAATCTCAGGGAAAACTGTACAAAGTTCCTTCTCTAGCCCCAATTTCACTGTCCCTTTCCAAAGTGGTGATACTGGTGATCATCCCACAAGCCACACCAGCCACCATGGTGGAAATGTGCAAAATCCATGTGTATCCTTCCTTTCCAAATATCCAGGTGATAAATTAGTATGTCATTAAACATTACATATACCAAAAATTTCTACAGACCATCATCTTTACTTGCTCATGTGATTTGAAAATGTGTATCTCAGAAATTTAGCTCTCTAGCTTGTACAATACACATGACCAGAAAACAAGACACACAGGATCTACCTTCTTCCTATCCAGCCAAGTGACTGATTATTTAAGAGATTCAAATGTAACCATGTTTACTTTCATTTAAAAAACACACTGTAACAACTATGTAGGAATGCTGTGATTATAGATACAGCTTATTAGAAAAAGGAGTAGGGGCCAGGTGCAGTGGCTCACACCTGTGATCTCAACACTTTGAGAGGCCAAGGTGGGAGGACTGCTTGAGGCCAGCAGTTTGAGACCAGCTTGGGCAACATAGTGAGACACTGTTTCTACAAAACAAAACAAAACCAACACCAAAAAGGAGTAGGAAGAAAAGAAGAAAGTCTTTAATAGCAAATTATACTTCTTAGCCCAGTATTCTTAGTTACCTTCAACAATGTCTGTAGCTTGTAAATCAAAGAGGGAGGTGAAGGGAGGGTGGAGAGAGTGAGTACACAGAGGCATCCATGAGTTGGGTGACGCCTGGGTAGGAGTGCCTCAGTGCATGGTCATGACAGGATGTGCTCCAGTACTCCTTGTCTGATCAGCTGCTCACACTTCCAACGAGGTAAAAAGTGCTGAGGGGACAAGAAGGGATGCAGAAAGAGTAAAATAAATGATTGGGAAATAATTTGAAATTATTTCTTGTATCATTAAAAAGTAGCACTGATTAGTTTTCAAACTCCAACAAGTAAGTAGTTAAAAGTTAAACTTAAGGGGTTGGGCGCGGTGGCTGACACCTGTAATCCCAGCACTTTGGGACGCCAAGGCAGGCGGATCACCTGAGGTCGGGGGTTCAAGACCAGCCTGACCAACACGGAGAAACCGTGTCTCTACTAAAAAATACAAAATTGGGCCGGGTGCAGTGGCTCACGCCTGTAATCCCAGCACTTTGGGAGGCCGAGGCGGGTGGATCACAAGGTCAGGAGATCGAGACCATCGTGGCTGACATGGTGAAACCCAGTCTCAACTAAAAATGCAAAAAATTAGCCAGGCACAGTGGCAGGCGCCTGTAATCCCAGATATTCGGAAGGCTGAGGCAGGAGAATGGCATGAACCCGGGAGGTGGAGCTTGCAGTGAGCTGAGACCGCGCCACTGCACTCCAGCCTGGGTGACAGAGCAAGACTGTCTCAAAAAAAAAAAACAAAAAACAAAATTAGCCGGGCACGGTGGCGCATGCCTGTAATCCCAGCTCCACAGGAGGCTGAGGCAGGAGAATCGCTTGAACCTGGGAGGTGGAGGCTGCAGTGAGCCGAGATCGTGCCATTGCACTCCAGCCTGGGCAACAAGAGAAAACTCCATCTCAAAAAAAAAAAAAAAAAAAGCTAAACTTAACTATATTTGCTGTTTTAATCACACTGAAATTGATGCTATTTAGAGTTGTACGGAATTCTGACTTTTACAAATGAATTCAGTTTGCTTAAGTTCAATTCAACTAAGACTTCTGAATCTAGTAGGTATTGTCCTTAGTGTTTGTATTTTTTAAATTTATGCACAGAGAAATCCAGATAGGTGTGATTTGGATTATCACTGGCCCAACAGCCTATCAGGAAGACCCATGAAAGGCTCATTTCTCCATAAAACCTGCTCTAGGATTTCAGAGTCTGAACATTCTTCTAATAACAAGTGACAACTTTCCTCCTCTATTTCTCAAGGATGAAAAGTATCCATGACCCACAGTGCGGGTGCTATTCACGTGGTACGGGGGAAGATGCCAGCACCCAAGTATTGCTTGTCCCGTGTCTTCCTAAGAGGACGTCGCTCTTGCTCTAAGGGAACCAGGGGCAAGTGGAAAGATGTCCCCTTCCCTCTCAAACACAAGGACTTACAGAAAACACTGACTGTTCTGGAGGAGGGAAGCTGAGGAAGCAAGGCAGGAAGGCTTTCCGATCCACAGGGGGTCAAAAAAATCTCAAAGGAAGATCTCAAGGAAGCAAAATGTAACCTCAGTAGCCATGTGCACGTGAAGGTCCTGCCTCACAAACTCAAAGGCCTTACAAGGGATCCATGACCAAATTCTTCTAAACCAATCTTGAAGATACATGAGCCAAGAAAAATGTAAAAAAACACAACAAAAACAAAATAACTGAGTTGTTCATTTAATATCCATACTAATGCTGGTATTAAACAGATGGAGAGTATTGATTTCTGGATAAAAATAAACAGTGCTTGGCATAGTGACAAAAATAAAAGAATGTATATTAGAAAATGTTTCCCAGCCAGGCACGGTGGCTCACACTTGTAATCCCAGCACTTTGGGAGGCTGAGGCAGGTGGATCACGAGGTCAGGAGTTCGAGACCAGCCTGAACAACATGGTGAAACCCCGTCTCTACTAAAAAAAAAATACAAAAATTAGCCAGGCATGGTGACATGCGCCTGTAATCCCAGCTACTCAGGAGGCTGAGGCAGGAGAATCGCTTGAACCCAGGAGGCAGAGGTTGCAGTGAGCCAAGATCGCGCCACTGCACTCTAGCCTGGGTGACAGAGGGAAACTCCATCTCAAAAAAAAAGCATATATATATATATACACACACACACACACACATATATACACACATATAAAATGTTTCCTACTAATTCTTTAGAGTATATGAATGATCTACACCAAATTCTACAGAAAATTCAGATATGGTTGAACATTAGAAGCCCCTAATACCAACCATCAACTGTGGCTGATATTGTTTCTTTTTAATGCCTCCATTTTTGTAATTGAGGGTGGGGTCACAGCTGAGAAACAGACTTTAAAAATTCAACCACCAGGCCAGGCGCGGTGGCTCACACCTGTAATCCCAGCACTTTGGGAGGCCGAGGTGGGAAGATCACCTGAGGTCAGGAATTTGAAACCAGCCTGGCCAACATGGTGAAATCCCACCTCTACTAAAAAAACTACAAAAATTAGCCAGGCATGGTGGCAGGCGCCTGTAATCCCAGCTACTTGAGAGGCTGAGGCAGGAGAACCGCTTGAACCCGGGAGGCAGAGGTTGCAGTGAGCCAAGATCGTGCCATTGTACTCCAGCCTGGGGGACAAGAGCGAGACTTTGTCTCAAAAAAAAAAAAAAAAAAATTCAACCACAGGACAGCATTTGGGATGAAGGGACATTTCACATATCTTGCTTTATGAGGATGGCTTTTTTCTTGTTCTTGTGAACCAGAGCTTCCTCCTGGGCCCTCCAGAAATATAGCTGCTTATCAGAGCATTAATTCATTATCTGCTTTCAATTCATTAGTGTCCTAAGAGAATACTGGGACAGAAATTGTTGCCTTAACAACCAAAGACTTTACGGAACCCTCAAAATCTTTTTTAAAAATATTCAACCTTTGTTTTAGAAGCTCCAAGGGTATTAGTAAAACAATTTTAGTCAACTATTAGTAAAACAGTTTTAAAGCTCCAAGGGTATTAGTAAAATAACAGATCAACTCAACCTGTTAGGAAAATAAGCTCAAGAACCACATGACCTGAAACATTCTTTTGCTCCCGCCATGAACAAAGTGAACACCAAATCCTTAGGGTCATCAGATCCTAAATGGCTGACCCCAAGATGGCAGGCAAGGAAAGAAAAAGAACAGCTTTTATTAGGTCATTTTTCCTCCTCACGACTTCAGAAAATAGGGATAGGATAAAAAATTTAGTGGTCAGGCACAGTGGCTTACACCTATAATCCCAGCACTTTGGGAGGCTGAGGTGGGTGGATTGCTTGAGCTCAGTAGTTCAAGACCAGCATGGCCAACTGGTGAAACTCCGTCTTTACAAAAAATACAGAAATTAAACGGGTGTGGTGGTGCACACCTGTGGTCCAGCTACTTGGGAGGCTGAGGGCGGGGGATCACTTGAGCCCAGGAGGCAGATGTTGCAATGAGCAGAGACTGCGCCACTGCACTCCAGCCTGGGGAACACAGCCAGACCCTGCCTCAAAAAAATAATAATAGACCAGGCGCAGTGGCTCACAGCTGTAATCCCAGCACTTTGGGGCAGAGGCAGGCAGATCACAAGGTCAGGAGATCAAGACCATCCTTGCTAACACAGTGAAACCCCGTCTCTACCAAAAATACAAAAAAAAAAAAAAAATTAGCCGGGAGTGGTGGCGGGCGCCTGTAGTCCCAGCTACTTGGGAGGCTGAGGCAGAAGAATGGTGTGAACCCAGAAGGCGGAGCTTGCAGTGAGTGGAGATTGTGTCGCTGCACTCCAGCCTGGGCAACAGAGCGAGACTCTGTCTCAAAAATAAATAAATAAATAAAAGTAATAATTTAGCCAATGTGAATTCATCTAATGTGAATTTGAAGATTTCTAGGGAAATAATTAATATACTGAGATTACTTTGGGCATGGTGGTTCACACCTGTAATCCTAGCACATTAGGATGCCAAGGTGGGTGGATTGCTTGAGCCCAGGAGTTCGAGACTAGCATGGTCAACACAGCAAGACCCCATCTCTATTTTCTTTAAAAATAGATAGATAGATAGATAGATAGATAGATAGATAGATAGAGATAGATAGATAGATAGATAGATAGATAGATAGATAGACAGACAGATAGATATAGATAAAGAGAGAGATTCCTTATAAGGACAAATTTAGCTTAAGTTACAACTTTACAATTTTAATCTTCCTCTATTAAATTGTTATGTTTACATACCAAATACCTGAAAATTCTTTTTTTGAAAATAGAAAAATCTGTATCACTATTGGCTTGCTAAAGAACTAGGATTTATAAGGCAAAGTGTAAGGTAAAAAAACTGCTTAGGAACTTTAAATATAAGCAATATCTTACTAAATGAATTAATCGTTTCTTAATATATGCAACATTTGCTTCCAGTCTTATTATTCAGAAAAAGTACAGAACAGGGTGTATTATACTAAAGATAATGCCTAAGATATAAACGATCAACACAAGTTGATATTTGTTTTGCTATTCCAACTTTTCCACCATTCAGCACTCATAAGATTTAAAGTAAAGTATCTGAAGATAAGAAATACCTGGCTATTTTTTTTTAATAGGACTGAAGTGCCATCATCAACTTCAAATTCTCCATAGTCTTTTAGACATCGGACCTGAAAGAAAAAACGTGAGATATTTTATCTAAATTAGTTTTTAATATGCAGTGACCAAAAAATAAATCGGCATTATACAAATACACAGACAGTAAGGACTTTGTGTTTCCTCTCTGTGTACTTAGGCCTACAACTACTACTGTGGTATTCTAATAGTTTCAAGTGTCCAGTTTTGACAGGGAGGAAGAAAAATCGCAAAATCTCTGCTAGTAAATAAATGTCAGTGCTGACAGCAAGGTGATGAAGGAAGACAACGATGTTGTCTCCTTTCCCTCTGAAATCTTGAAAAATTAAGCAGATGAAATATCTATCCACAAAGAATGCTTTAGATCTGCTCCAACCTGCTTCTTATAGATCCCTCCTATAAAATATCAATATCTGAAAATGGGACACAGGATAGTCTGCAGTATTTGTTTTTGGAAGCAATTCTTCCAGTCCCATTCAAAATTCAGATGATTTCCCAGGAATACTTAAAAGTACACCATGGAGGAGCAGATGCCACCTCACGTGACAGGATTCAGGAGTGGCAGCCTTCTGATATCCACCTCTGCAACTGCAAAGGTGCTCCCAGGTACAGGTTACAGACCTGCTACAGCACAAGTGCTGCCACAGGAAGTAAGGGGGCACGTTTCCTCTTCTAGGACAATTCAGATTGAAGGTTATTCTCACGAGTACTAGCAATGAACTGCTATTGTCGCCAGGAGAGTCAATGCCAGCAACAACTATGTCTTCCACTTTTCCAGATAATTTTATCATGTCCTACCATCCCTCCAGAACTTTACCAAGGCACTCAAAGTATTTTAATTAAATATGAGAACTATCACTCAGAAAAATCCCCCAAGCCCTTTGCATTTGCTTTTTTTTTTTTGAGACGGAGTCTTGCTCTGTTGCCCAGGCCAGAGTGCAGTGGTGTGATCTCCACGCACTGCAACCTCTGCCTCCCAGGCTCAAGCAATTCTCCTGCCTCAGTCTCCTGGGTTGCTGGGATCACAGGTGCTCACCACCATGCCCAATTAATTTTTAAATTTTTAGTAGAGACGGGGTTTCACCATGATGGCCAGGCTGGTTTCGAACTCCTGACCTCAAATGATTGGGCTGCCCCCGCTTCCAAAGTGCTGGGATTACAGGCATGAGCCACCACGCCTGGCCGCATTGGCTTCTCTAAATAGACTTTTATTTTGGAAAATCTCAAACACATTCAAAAGTAAAAAGACTATTCCATGTCCCCATCAACTGACATCAACACATGGCCAAGTTTGTTCCCCTCACCCACTTGTGGGTTATTCTGAAGCAAATCTTAGATATCATTTCACCTCATCTGTAAATATTCTACTGTCTACTTCTATAAAACCAGCTAATTTAAAAAAATCCCAATACTGACTGTACATGGCAGCTCATGCCTATAATCCCAGCATTTGGGGAGGCTGAGGCAGGTGGATCACCTGAAGTCAGGAATTCAAGACCAGCCTGGTCAACATGGTGAAATCCTGCCTCTACTAAAAACACAAAATTTAGCTGGGTGTGGTGGTGCGTGCTTGTAATCCCAGCTACTCAGGAGGCTGAGGTTGCAATGAGCGAGATCACACCAGTGCACTCCAGCCTGGGTGACAGAATGAGACTCCATCTCAAATAAATAAAATTATTAAGATGAGACAGTATTGGCATTTATTTATTTATTTATTTATTTTTGAGGCAGAGTCTCACTCTGTCACCCAGGCTAGAGTGCAGTGGCGTGATCTTGGCTCACTGGAACCTCCGCTTCCCAGGTTCAAGCAATTCTCCTGCCTCAGCCTCCCTAGCAGCTGGGATTACAGGAGTGCGCCACCATGCCCAGCTAATTTTTTCGTATTTTTAGTAGAGACAGGGTTTCACCATGTTGGCCAGGCTGGTCTCGAATCCTGACCTCAAATGATCCACCTGCAGCCTCCCAAAGTGCTGGGATTACAGGCATGAGCCACCGTGCCCAGCCTTATTTAATAGTTTTTAATATCATGAACTATCTAGTTAGTACCCAAATTTCCCACTTGTCTCATGAATTTTTTTAAGGTTTCCACATTGAAATCAGAATCCAACAAAGCCACACATCACTTTTTTTTTTTAATGTCTTATAAATCTTTTTTAATCTATAGGTTTCACTTCCTCTTTATTTTTTCCTTCCTCTTGGCATTTTATTTGTTGAAAAAATTGGGTGAGTAGTTTGTCACTGCAGCCTTGAACACCTGGTCTCAAGCAATACTCCTGCCTTGGCCTCTCAAAGTGTTGGGATTATAGGCATAAGTCACTGCACAGGGTCAGTACAACTTTTCACAATCAAGATTTTGTTGTGGATTTCTTTGGGGTCATTTAACATGTTCCTTTGTCCCTGCGTTTGCTATAAAATGGAAGTTAGGTCTACATCAGATAAGGTGACTTTGTGGCAAATAGTGTTATGTACTTTCTATTACAAGACGCCATAAAACACAAAGTGCCTGGCTGTCTCTTTTTGGATATTCAGGTTAATCAGTGGGCCCAAGTGTCATCCATACTTATGCAATATAAAGATCTCCATTATCCACTGAAAGGTTTTAGTAAATAAAGGGTTACAAGCATTAATCTAATTCTTATGCTCCTACTACATTTGTTAGCTGGAATTCTTCTATAAAAAGAAATTTCCTTTGTAAACTATTGGGCCACGTTAAGATAAGAGTTTGTATAGTAAAGGCAATGGATGCTTTGATTCCATTCTCTAACTTGCGACCTTTCAAATGAGTTGGATCCCTCACATTCTCCAAGGAAACCTCAAAAATGTTTTATTTTTTAAAAATTTTGTTGGCCAGGCACGGTGGCTCATGCCTGTATTCCCAGCACTTTGGAAGGGAGAGGCAAGAGGATTGCTTGACCTTAGGAGTTCAAGATGAGCCTGGGCAACATAGTGAAATCCCATCTCTACAAAAAATACAAAAATCAGCTGGATGTGGTTGTGAGCACCTGTAGTCACAGCTACTGTGGAAGGTGAAGTGGGAGCTGAGGTGGGAGGATGACTTAAGCCTGGGAGGTGGAGGTTCCTAAAGTAAACCAGGACTCCTTGCACTAAAATAGTTGATTCCACGTCCTAAATAACAAATGAGCCAAGACTGTACCATTGTACACCAGCCTGGGCAACAGACCCAGATACTACCTCAAAAAAAAAAAAAATTTTTTTGTTGTTCTTTGGTGTCATTATGCATTCATACTTCTAACATAATTGATGTAATCCAATTCACCGCAGTTATTATTCACGTTGATGCTAAAATTGTCCATTTTTTGGTTAGCAAGAGCTCCTTCAAATTGGCCCCCACATCCTTCCAGCAGTCCCCGCTTAGTCCTTGACACCTTCCTTCCTTTCTAGGAAGACAAGATGTTTCATGCTCAGTTTGTACATTTTTTATTCAAAACCTGGAATCAGCTATTTTCGTGCAAGGAGTCCTGGTTTACTTTAGTGGGAAGTGGCATTTAAGTATAGAATCTGGACACTCATGGCTAACTGGCTTGTCATTGTTTCTAGGCCTTTTCAGTGGGCAAAGCTAATCAATACTTTTTTTTTTTTTTTTTTTTTGAGACAGAGTTTCGCTCTCGTTGGCCAGGTTGGAGTGCAATAGTGCAGTCTTGGCTCACCGCAACCTCTACTTCCTGGGTTAAGGTGATTCTCCTGCCTCAGACTCCTGCTTAGCTGGGATTACAGGCATGTGCCACCAAGCATGGCTAATTTTGTATTTTTAGTAGAGATGGGGTTTCCCATGTTGGTCAGGCTGGTCTCAAACTCCCGACCTCAGGTGATCTGCCCACCTCGGCCTTCCAAAGTGCTGGGATTACACGCATGAGCCACTGCACCTGACCCCTACTTTTTGTTTTTTAAAGAAGGTACGATTCATGAGTCCCTGCTTATGCTTCAAACTCAAATTTAGGAATATAGGATTTTCCCTTAAGTTTTTCAACTTTGAATCTCTTCTCTCTCTCTCTCTGTTTTTTTTTTTTTTTTTTTTTTTTTGAGATGGAGCTTTGCTCTTATTGCCCAGGCTGGAGTGCAATGCCACCATCTCAGCTCACTGCAACCTCCTTCTCCTGGGTTCAAGCGATTCTCCTGCCTCAACCTCCTGAGTAGCTGGGATTACAGGCACCTGCCACCACGTCTGGCTAATTTTTGTATTTTTGGTAGAGATGGGTTTTCACCATGTTGGCCAGGCTGGTCTCAAACTCCTGACCTCAGGTGATCCACCCACTCGGCCTCCCCAAGTGCTGGAATTACAAATGTGAGCTACTGTGCCCAGCCCCTTTTCTCTTATTCTGAAAACTGTTGGTAATGTCAATTACCCTTTTGCTCTATTCTTCAATATGAAAACTGTTTCAAAATAACAGTAACAAAATTATTACTAATAATATGATTAGTAAAAACAGGTTAACAACTCTTTGCAATTTTTTTGTCCTCAGAACATATGTACCAGGAATATACAATTTAAGTGTTTTAAAGTAATGTAAATAACTCCTGGATTCAGGTAAAATGGTACAGTAGGAAACATCAGGAATCTGTCTCCCTACCTCCACAACAACTGCACGGGCAGACTCTGTCTGACGTCAGTATTTTGCAACTCTGGAGTCTACTGAAGGCTTGAGGTTGGAGCTTTGACAAGCATTCACTGCAATTTACTGTCCATTTTGCCTCTTAGCATAGCAACAGCTAACCATCCCCTGTTCCTAGCTTTGTGGCAGACCACAGCGCATGTTCTTGGAGTAGCTTATACACGGGTTGCTGGAGCAGACTGTGCAAAAAGCACCCTGCTCCTCACTGCTGATTGCTGTTTCTGATCACAGAGGCGCAAATAATGAGGCTGGCAGACATTTTTGTCATACCTTCTCAAAGGCTGCAAGACCCTCCCACATTCCACTGAAGTGAATTCCAGGGGATTTAAAGGGCTAGCACCGGCCCTGCGCGATGGCTCACGCCTGTAATCCCAGCACTTTGGGAGGCCGAGACGGACGGATCATGAGGTCAGGAGATCGAGACCATCCTGGCTAATATGATGAAACCCCGTCTCTACTAAAAAAAAAAATACAAAAAATTAGCCGGGCATGGTGGCAGGCGCCTGTAGTCTCAGCTACTCGGGAGGCTGAGGCAGGAGAATGGCATAAACCCCAGAGGTGGAGCTTGCAGTGAGCGGAGATCGGGCCACTGCACTCCAGCCTAGGCGACAGACAGAGCGAGACTCCACCTCAAAAAAAAAAAGAAAAAAAAGTAAATAAATAAATAAATAAAAATAAAGAGCTAGCACCGTTTTCCCACCCCCATTCATTTTTCTTTTTTCCCCCTTTCAGGAGCCAGACATTAAAGACTAGGACAGTGAAAAGCAACTGTGTATACAGTAAAAATTAGAAAGTGACCATGCACGTCCAAGGAAAGGCATGGGTTCAATAAAGATTTGAGGCCAGGCATGGTGGCTCACACCTGTAATCCCAGCACTTTGGGAGGCCGAGGCGGGTAGATCACGAGGTCAGGAGATGGAGACCATCCTGGCTAACACGGTGAAACCCCGTCTCTACTAAAAATACAAAAAAATTAGCCAGGCGTAGTGGCGGGTGCCTGTAGTCCCAGCTATTCGGGAGGCTGAGGCAGGAGAATGGCGTGAACCCGGGAGGCGGAGGTTGCAGTGAGTCGAGATCGCACCACTGCACTCCAGCCTGGGCGACAGAGTGAAACTCCGTTAAAAAAAAAAAAAGATTTGAGAAAAGTTATACCTCAGGTTGATTCTAAGCACAGCGACAGCTTACAACAATCAAAAAAACAAAAACAGTAACAAAAGCAGCAAACCCTGGGGGAAGGGGGAGAATCTGATTTACAGAGTTATAACATTATTAGATTCAAATGTCTGGTTTTCAACAAAAACAATCAAATCACAAGGCATACAAAGAAACATAAAAGTATGGTCCATTCAAAGGAAAAAGAAAAATAAGAAACGGTCCCTGAAAAAGACTTGATTGAAGATCTACTACACAAAGACTTTACAACAGGAGTTTTAAAGATGCTCTAAGAACTACAGGAAGATAGGAAGAAGATTAAGGAAACAATGTATGAACAAAATGGAAGTAATAGAGAAATAGAAAACCTAAAAAGACCAAAAAGATACTCTGGAGCTGAGAACTGTAAAAACCAAAATGAAAAATTCACTTGAGAGATTCAAAGACAGATTGGAGCAGGCAGAAGAATAAGCAAATGTGAAGACAGGACAACAGAAATGACTAAGTCTGAAGAACAAAAGGAAAAAAAGACCAAAGAAAAGGACGGAGCCTGAGAGACCTAATGGGCACCATCAAGCAAAACAAGAAAAGAAAGACAAAGGGGCAGAGAGAATCTTTGAAGAAATAATAACTGAAAACTCCTTAAATTTGATAAAATACATAAATATAAACATCAAAGAAGCTCAACAAACTACAAGATGAACTCAAAGAGACTCGCAATGAGACACATTATAATCAAACTTTCAAAAGACAAAGAATCTTGAAAGTAGCAAGAGAGGGCTGGGCAGGGTGGCTCACACCTGTAAGCTCAGCATTTTGGGAGGCCAAGTTGGGATGATCACTTGAGGCCAAGAGGTTGAGACCAGCCTAGGCAACACAGTGAGACCCCGCCTCTACAAAAAGTTTAATTCGGCCTGGCGCGGTGGCTCACGCCTGTAATCCCAGCACTTTGGGAGGCCGAGGTTAGCGGATCACGAGGTCAGGAGATTGAGACCATCCTGGCAAACAGGGTGAAACTCCGTCTCTACTAAAAATATCAAAAAAAAAAAAAAAAAAAATTAGCTGGGCATGGTGGCGGGTACCTGTAATCCCAGCTACTTGGGAGGCTGAGGCAGGAGAATGACGTGAACCCTGGAGGTGGAGGTTGCAATGAGCTGAGATCGCACCACTACACTCCAGCCTGGGTGACAGAGTGAGACTTAACTCTGCAAAAAGCTTTTTCTGTTTTGTTTTGTTTTGTTTTTTTTTGAGATGGAATCTCGCTCTGTCATCCATGCTGGAGTGCAGTGGAGCGATCTTGGCTCACTGCAACATCTGCCTCCTGGGTTCAAGCAATTCTTCTCCCTCAGCCTTCTGAGTAGCTAGGATTACAGGCGTGCACCACCACACCCAGCTAATTTTTGTATTTTTTAGTAGAGATAGGGTTTCATCATGTTGGTCAGGCTGGTCTCGAACTCCTGACCTCATGAACTGCCTGCCTCGGCCTCCAAAAGTGCTGGGATTACAGGCGTGAGCCACCACACCTGGCCCCAAAAAGTTTAAAAATTAGCCAGGCTTGGAAGTATGTGCCTCTAGTCCTAGCCACTTGGGAGGCTGAGGTGGATTGCTTCAGCCCAGGAGTTTGAGATTACAGTGAGCTATGATTGTGCCACTGTGGTTCATCCTGCTTGACACAGTGATACCCTGTTTCTAAAAAATTCAAAAAGAAAGCAGCAAAAGATAAGTAAGTCATCACATACCTGGGATCCTCAATAAGATTTTCACCAGATTTCTTATTACAAACTTTGGAGGCCAGAAGGCAGTGGGCCAATATATTCAAAGTACCAAAAGAACAACATCGCCAACCAAGAATCCTATATATAGTAACTATCACAAGACAGTAACTTGAACCCATGTTAAGAAATAAAGATCTCAATATAGGTAAATGCTGTGTCTCCATGTGTCCCCAAAAATCAATGTGGTAGAAACTTAATCCCCAATTCAACAGTGTTGGGAGGTGGGGATTTTGGTGAGGTGGTTAGGGCATAAGGGCTCTGCCTTCATAAATGGATTTATGCCATTATAAAATGACTTGATGGAAGGAGTTTGGTCCTTTTTGTCCTTCCAGCTTCTGCCACGCAAGGACACTGCATTTCAGTCCTCCAGAGGATGCAGCATTCAAGGCACCACATTGGAAGCAGAGTGTAGCCCACAGAAGACAAATGAATCTGCTGGCACTTTGATCTTGGACCTCCAGCCTTCCAGAATTAACTGAGACAGGCTGGCTGGGCACAGTGGCTCAAGCCTATAATCCCAACACTGAGAGGCTGAGGCAGGAGGACTGCTTGAGGCTAGGAGTTCAAGACTACCCTTGGCAATATAGCAAGGTCGCATCTCTACAAAACATTTAAACATTAGCCAGGCATGGTAGTGCAGGCCTGTAGTCATAGCTACTCAGGAGGCCAAGGCAGGAGGATTGATTAAGCCCAGGAGTTCAAGGCTGTAGTGAACTATGATTGTACCACCACACCCCAACCTGGGTGACAAACGGAGCAAGACCTTGTTTCTTTAAAAAAAAAGAAAAGAAAAAACTACTGTTCATTAGAAATTACCTACTCTCAGGTATTTTGTTTTAGCTGCTCAAATGGACTAAGACAGTGAATACATGGAAAATTCTAAAAGCTAGCAATATTGTAACATTTCATAAATCTATTTTTTGTTGGTTTTCTTTTACTGGGAGGGAGAGCGGGGAGGCACATTCTGTCGCCCAGGCTGCAGTGCAATTGTGCGATCCCAGTTCACTGCAATCTCTGCCTCCTGGTTCAAGTGATTCTCCTGCCTCAGCCTCCTGAACAGCAGAAACTACAAGCTCGTGCCACCACACCCAGCTAATGTTTTGTAATTTTAGTAGAGATGGGGTTTTGCCATGTTGCCCAGGCTGGTCTCAAATTTCTGAGCCACCCACCTTGGACTCCCAAAGTGCTAGGATTACAGTTGTAAGAGCCACCACCCCCGGCCCCTATTTTTTGTTTTTAACATGATTTCAGTGACACATAGATTTAAAAAAAAACACTGATTAGTCTAAAAGCTAGTATTACTACAACTTCGCAAACCTATATTTTGTTTTCTACACAATTTAAGAAACTAATGCATTTAAAAGATTTATTAGCTTACATTTTGGGGCTCACAACACATAAAGATGTAGTTTTGTGACATCAACAATAGAAAGAAATAAGGATGAAGCTTGGAAGGATCAGAATTTTGATATGTCACTGAAGTCAAGCTGCTATAAGTTGAAATTAAAGTGTTATAATTTTAAGATAATAAATGTACTAGCTATCACTAACCACAAAGAAAACAGCTATAGAATATAGTTGGTCCTCTGTGTCTGTGGGTTCCGGATCGAAACATTTTTTAAACAAATGGATGGTTGTGTCTGCACCGAACATGTACAGACTTTTTTTCCTTATTGTTATTCCCTAAAAATGATATGGTATAACTGTATCTATGGCATTTATATTGTATAAGGTATTGTAAGTAATCTAGAGATGATTTAAAGTATACAACAGCATGTACCTAGGTACTATTCAAATACCATACTACTTTATATAAGGGACTTGAGAACCATGGATCTTGGTATCTGTAGGGGGTAATGAGGAAATGAGAAATAAATCTAAATGTTTCAAAAAATCAACCAAATACTGAAGAAGGCAATAATGCAGGAAATGAGAGACAAAAAAGTTATTATTTCCTAGTCCATTGCAAGAAAAAAAGTTATAAGGCATATAGAAAAACAGCAAAATGACAGAGGTCCTTCCTTATCAGTAATTATGTTAAAGAGAATGGATTAAATTCTTTAAGCAAAAGACAGAGATTAGCAGAATGGATTAAACAAAAGGATCCAATCACATGTTGTCTACAAGACACTCACTATAGACCCAAAGACACAAACATTAATCGATTGAAAGTGAAAGGGTGGAAGAAGATATTCTATGCAAATAGCTGCCAAAAGAGAACCAGGGTGGCTATACTAATATTACCTATAATGGACTTTAAATTTAAAGTTTACCAGAGACAAAAAAGAATATTATATATTATAGAATATATAACAATATAATATTATGTAATAAATTAACATATAATAAACATAATATATAACATAATATATAATAAATATATAATATAAAGAAGAAGATATAACAAGTATAGACACACCTAATAACAATTCATCTGCCAAGTGTTGTGGTTCACGCCTATAATCCCAGCACTTCGGGAGGCCCAGGTAGGCAGATCTCCTGAGGTCAGGAATTTGAGACCAGCCTGACCAACATGGCAAAACCCCATCTCTACTAAAAATACAAAAATTAGCCAGGCATGGGTGGCACGTGCCTGTAATCCCAGCTACTCGGGAGGCTGAGGCAGGAGAATCGCTTGAACTCGGGAGGCGGAGGTTGTAGTGAGCCAAGATCACACCACTGCACTCCAGCCTGGACAACAGAGCGAGACTCTGTCTCAAAAAAAAAAAAAAAAAAAAAAAATTAGCTAGGCGTGGTGGTGCAGTCCTGTAATCCCAGTCACTTGGGAGGCTGAGGCAAGAGAATCACCTGAACTCCCAAGGCAGAGGTTGCAGTGAGCCAAGATCGTGCCACACTGCCTGGGCAATGGAGTGAGACTCCGTCACACAAAAAGAAAGAAAGAAGAAAGAAAAGAAAAGAAAAGAAAAGAAAAAAGAAAGGAGAGGAAATCACGAGGAAAAACTGAAAATACTTAGAGGTGAAAAAACAAAAACATAACACATCAAAATGTATGGAATGCAGCAAAAGCAGTACTAAGTGAAAAATTTATAATTACAAACATAAACACCTACATTAAAAAATAGGACAGATTTCATGGCCAGGCGCGGTGGCTCACGCCTGCAATTCAGCACTTTGGGAGGTTGAGGCAGCAGATCATTTGAGGTCAGGAGTTCGAGACCAGCCTGGCCAACATGGCGAAACCCTGTCTCTACTGAAAATACAAAAATTAGCTGGGCATGGAGGCCCATGCCTATAGTCCCGGGTACTCTACTCGGGAGGCTGTGGTAGAAGGATCGCTTGAACCCGGGAAACGGAGGTTGCAGTAAGCTGAGATGGCACCACTGCACTCTAGCCTGGAAAACACAGTGAGACTCTGTCTCAAAAACAAAAACAAGGCCAGGCATGGTGGCTCACACCTGTAATCCCAGTACTTTGTGAGGCCAAGGTGGGTGGATCACTTGAGGTAAGGAGTTTGAGACCAGACTGGACAATACAGTAAAATCCTCTCTCCACCAAAAAATACAAAAATTAGCTGGGCGTGGTGGTACACCCTATAGTCCCAGCTACTCCGGAGGCTGAGGCATGGGAATTGCGTGAACCCTGGAGGCAGAGGATGAAGTGAGCTGAGATTGTGCCACTGCACTACAGCCTGGGTAACAGAGTGAGATCCTGTCTCAAAAAAAAAAAAAAAAGAAAAAAGAAACAAAAACAAAAGAAGACAAATTTCAAACCGACCACCTAACTTTACACTTTAAGGAACCAGAAAAAGAAAAGCAAGCTAAACCTAAAGCTACAAGGAGGAAATAATGATTAGAGCAGACACTAATAAATAAAGAATAGAAACACAATAGAGAAAACCCATAAAACTAAAATTTTTTATTTTAAAAGGTCAATAAAACTTACAAACCTTTAGCTAGACAGACTAAGAATAAAAGAATGCTCAAATTACTAAAATCAGAAATGAAAGTGAGGACATTACTACCAATCCTATAGAAATAAAAAGGGTCTAAGAGTCCTATGAACAATTGTACACCAACAAATTGGAAAACCTAGATAAAATGGACAAACTCCCAGAAACACAAACCTACAAAGACTGAATGATGAAGAACTAGTAAATTGGAATAGACCTATAGCTAGTAAGGAGACTAAATCACTAATCAAAAATCTCTCAATAAAGAAAATGCTGGACCTGATGGCTTCACTGGGTAATTCTTTTTTTTTTTTTTGAGACGGAGTCTTGCTCTGTCGCCCAGGCTGGAGTGCAGTGGCCGGATCTCAGCTCACTGCAAGCTCCGCCTCCCGGGTTCACACCATTCTCCTGCCTCAGTCTCCCGAGTAGCTAGGACTATAGACGCCCGCCACCTTGCCCGGCTAGTTTTTTGTATTTTTTAGTAGAGATGGGGTTTCACCGTGTCAGCCAGTATGTTCTCCATCTCCTGACCTTGTGATCCACCCGTCTCGCCCTCCCAAAGTGCTGGGATTACAGGCTTGAGCCACTGCTCCCGGCTTCACTGGGTAATTCTATCAAACATTTCAAGAACGCCAATCCTTCTCAAGCTTTTCTAAAAAATATAAAAGGAAGGAACACCTCCCTAACTTATGAGGCCAGCATTACCCTAATACCAAAGCCAGAAAAGATACTCCAAGAAAACTACAGACCAATGTCCCTTATGAACACTAATACAAAAATTCTCAACACAGGCCGGGCATGGTGGCTCATGCCTGTAATCCCAGCACTTTGGGAGGCCAATGCGGGCAGATCACCTGAGGTCAGGAGTTCAAGACCAGCCTGACTAACGTGGAGAAACCCCATCTCTACTAAAATTACAAAATTAGCCGGGTGTGGTGGCACATGCCTGTAATCCCAGCTACTTGGGAGGCTGAGGCAGGAGAATCGCTTGAACCCAGGAGGCAGAGGTTGTGTGGTGAGTCAAGATCATGCCATTGCACTCCAGCCTGGGCAACCAGACTGAAACTCCATCTCAAAAAATAAAAATAAAAAACATCCTCAACATAATAGTATCAAATCAAATTCAGCAGCATAGTAAAAGAGTTCATCATAAATCAATTGAGATTTATTCTTGGAATGCAAGGACAGTTCAAGATATGAAAATCAATCAATTTAATATAAGTCATTAACAGAACAAAGGGAAAAAAACAACATGATCATTTCAACTGATACAGAAAAAGCATTTGACAAAATTCAACTTCCTTTCATAAAAATACTCAACAAACTAGGAAGAGAAGATAACTATACATCAACATAATAAAAGCCATATATGAAAACTCCACAGCAAACAGCATATTCAATGGTGAAAGACTGAAAGCTGGCCAGGCGCGGTGGCTCACACCTGTAATCCCAGCACTTTGGGAGGCCAAGGCGGGTAGATGATGAGGCCAGGAGTTTGAGATGAGCCTGGCCTATATGGTGAAACCCTGTCTCTTACAAAAATACAAAAATTAGCTGGGCATGATGGCATGTGCCTGTAGTCCCAGCTGCTCAGGAGGCTGTCGCAGGAAAATCACTTGAACCTGGGAGGTGGATGTTGAAGTGAGCTGAGATCACGCCACTGCACTCCAGCATGGGCAACAGAGCAAGACTCTGTCTCAAAAAGAAAAAGAAAGAGTGAAAGCTTTTCCTCTAAGTTCACTAACAAAGCAAAGATTTCTGCTTTTGCCACTGCTATTCAACATATAACTGGATGTTACAGTCAGAGTAATTAGACAAGACAAAGAAATAGGATTCTAAATTAAAAAGGAAGAACTAAAATTACCTGTTTGAAGATGATATGATCATACATGTAGAAAATTCTAATGATTCCACAAAAAGCTTTTAGAACTAATAAATGAATTCAGCACAGTAACAGGATGCAAAGTCAGTTGCATTTCTATATACTTACAATGCACAAAAATCAGTTGCATTTCTATATATTTACAATGACTAATCTGAAAATAAAAATTATGAAAATAATTCAATTTATCAGTGTGAAAAGAATAAAATATACAGAAATTAAATTAACGAAGGGGATGAAAGATTTGTACAATGAAAACTAAAAAACACTGCCGAAGAAAATTAAAGATGACATCAATAATTGGAAACACATCCAATATTCATGGATTGGAAGATTTAATATTAAGATTTGGGTAGTGTCAACACTACCCAAAGTGATCTACACAATCCCTACTATAATCTCAAAGGTGTGTTTTGGAGAAAGACACCTTTCTCCATGAGAAAAACCCATCCTACAATCCATATAAAATCTCAAGGGATCTCAAATAGTGTGCCACTGCACTCCAACTTGGGTGACAGAATGCGACCTCATCTCAAAGCAAACAACAACAAAAAAACTTTACCGGTAAAAAATACTGACCCAAAGATACAAAGTGAGCACATGCTGTTGGAATGTTGGAAAAATGGCACTGACAGACTTGCTTAGTGCAGAGTTAACACAAACCTTGAATTTGTAAAAAAAAAAAAAAAAAAAAAAAAAAAAAATGTGGTATCTGCAAAATGCAGTAAAGTGAAGTGCAATAAAATGTGTTGTGTCTGTACTGGTTTTGCTAATGAGTAGAGATACCTTTTGGGTGAAATCATATGTCAGTGAAAATCTGCCAGTGACCTGGTCATCCTTCACGTGGTTTCTGTTGCTTAGCACATTATTTTGAGATTCATCTGCATGGTTGCATGTATCAATAGTTTATTTCATTTTATTGCTGCATTATATTCTATTCTAAGGGCATACCATGGTTTGTTTATCCATTCACTCATTGATGGCCATTTGGGTTGTTTCTGTTTTTGGCTACCGAACTTTCCTTTTTTTTTTTTTTTTTTCTTTGAGACAGAGTTTCACTGTTGTTGCCCAGGCTGAAGTTGTGAACATTTTTGAACAAGTCTTTGTGTGGACATAGGCTTTCCTTTCTCTTGAGGCACAAAATTGCAAACCACTTGATGCCTTACAGTAGGGCAGAGATCTGTGCAGGTGCTGAAGGATGAGTAAGTAGATTGTGGGAGGGACACAGAACTAACCACAGATGATCCAAGCATAGGCACCAGGCATTGAAGTGGTGGCACACTTGATTGCAGGCTTCTTTCTTTTTATGGGCTTTTCGTTTTCTCTCAGGATAACGTTCTGAGTCTTTCTGGTCTTCTTCCAACCTCTCACATTTTCCCAATTTCTCCCTGCCAGGGCCATTAGCTGTGTCAGACCCTGCTCTTTAATAAGAATAAAGAGTTGGTGATGGAAGCTAGATGTGTTGCAAGTTTGGTGCAAGGACTCACATGTGCAGTCTACATGTGTTACTGTGTGTAATCCTTCCAGGAACCTACACAAAGGAGGTATCATTATCATCCTTACCAAGCATTAAGGAAAACAAGGCTCAGAGAGGTTAAATCGCTTGTTCAAGATTACACAGATAGTAAGTGATGGGTTAGATGTTGAACCAGACTTCAGAGCTGGCACTTTGAACCTCAATATTGTGATTAATATACCCTCTTTGAAAAGCTAGATCATGTATGGTGCTTACGATGCCATTTTAAACTGTTCTCCCCATCATCTAGTTAACTCTTGTATTCCTAAATTACTGTGTCAGTCCGATGGCCTTGTCCCTGGTAGCCCAACTAGCTCAGATCACCCTGGACAGTATCCCCAGCAGCAGGTACCTCTCACCCAGCCTGCCACGGCCCTTGTGCTTGATTAATGCCCACTGGGCTGTGAGCACAGCACAAGTGTGGGCGCCATCCTTTGCTGCCCTGACTGTCCACCACTTCAGAGTGCCAGGCTCTCGATAATGATCTCTGAATGAACCAGGAAAATGAGTGAATGAGTTACATTATCGGATGTGCATATTTATCATCAGCTTTATTGAGGTGTTTGTCAGCTTTATTATTTACATCAGTTTTATTGAGATTATTTACATATGACAAAGTTCATGGATTCTAAGTGTACAATTGAGTGAGTCTTGACAAACGTATGCCATCGTGTAACCACAGCCACATCAAGGTAAAGTATGTTCCATCACTCCAAGACCCTCTCCTGGCCCTTACAGTCAATCTGCTCCACCCCCAGCCCCTGGCAACCTCTCTCTATTCTGTGTTTCTGTCCTTAGAGTTTTACCTTTTCTAGAATTTTAGACATGGAATTACATAGCATACTGTCTTTTTTGGATGTCTTATTTAACATAACAATCCTTTTGAGATTCATCTGTATTGTTGCCTGTATCAGCAGTTCAATATGTGGTTTTAAGACTGTTTGGAAACAGTCCAGAGATAGCTTGTCCCACTGGATTTAGAGTCGTATGGTAAGTTAGAGCAGTGGCCCTACAGGTGTGCCCTTGGCACTCTTTCGTTCCCAGATCCTTGCAGAGGGTCAGTAAGGTCAGACTGATTTCCCTAATAGTGTCAAGGTGTGATTTGCCTTTTTCACCCTCCTCTCATGGTTGTGCAGTGAGGTTTTCCAGATGATATGTGATATGTGAATTCACAGCACATTGCATGCAGAAGCAGATAGGAGAGTCCATCTTTCTGTTAAGCTCTCTGACTTAGAGAAAGGTGTAAAAATGTTAATGTCACTCTTCTCACTAAAATTTTTTGTTTTTCTCCTCACTAAAATTTTTTGTATTGGAGAATTATTTTTCATAACAAATACCGTTTATAACAACATGTAATGGATTGTTATTATTAGATGAATTAATAGATATTTTTAAATGTCTTATCTTTAACTTCTCATATGACAGATCATCATAAATATAAACTGTTTTTGACTGTCTGTCAAATGAGAAGTTAAGAAACTCTTTGAGCAGAAGCTCTGTAGAGTCCTCAATTTTGTACTGTAGAGAAGTCCTGAGACCAAGGAGTTTGAGAATCACCGGGTTAGAGATAGTTTTGAAAGGAGGTTTGGGAACATGATAAGAACTCTGGAGCTGGAGAGGAATTAGAAGAGGGTCATGAGACCCTGGGCTGGCGACCTGGCTTGACGGGCCTGGAAAAGGGTCCTCTGTTGAGTGGGTACAGAGGGGCTCGCCCACACGTAAATGCAAGGACACACCGTGCCAGTTCTTAGCCTCCTGCTCTCTGAGGACCTGGTCAGGCAGGTTCTGTTGATGTCCTTGGTCTGCGTACTTCCTACCAGGAGCTAATGAATAACCTAAGCCTGCCTGCAGTTGGCTCACAGAAGACTGATCGGGAGGCCTGAGGAGGCCGCTCTTCCCTGATATGAGGTTACAGCTGGGGTCTGATGTCAGGTGGGGGGCATTGTGGGGTCTGCTTTCTCTGCTGGATTCTTCCGCAAGGGCGAATGTAAGAAATCATTGGCTATTTCTTTGTCTTTCAAGAAAAAAAGTTCCTCTTACCCCCAGCAGAGTTCTAAGCTCAAGTTAAAGACTATCTAAAATAATTACTTGAGCAAAGGCAGGTGGAGGCTACTTTTATTATTGGCAGTATCCTCGTGGAAAAAAAAATACGTGTGGCTCTTTAGGGATTTTCATAACACTATTGACAAACTACAGCAAAATGACACCTACTGCCTTTTGACTGATTCATTGCTTTTCTCTTGCAGGCGAAAGGGCCTCTGGTTGCGCCTGAGGAAGATACTCTTCTGTGTTTTGGGGTTGTACATTGCCATTCCATTTCTCATCAAACTATGTCCTGGAATACAGGCCAAACTGATTTTCTTGAATTTCGGTAAGTGGTATGTGTCCATTTTTCCTTTAATTTTAGTAAGGGTTCCTTTTCATGATGATGTCTGATTTTAGGGGGAGTCTTTTTACTTTAATGGTGATTTAGTTTACATGCAGTGAAGGGTATATATCTTAAATGTACAGTTTATATACCTGTATCTTTAGAGAGAGAGAGGTAGAGCTACCACCCAGATTGAGAAATAGAACACTTTTATTACCCGAAAGGTCCCTGTGCCCCTTCCCAGCTGGAGGACTTTCTGTGCTAGTGTTGCTCTCTGGAGCTGGATTTGTGTCCACGGAAGACTACACTGCACTGGGGGCCCAGCGTGTCTGTCTTCAGCTGAGGTGAGTAAAAATGTTGACAACCTGAGAAGTCAGCTGAAGCTATCATGTTGGAGATGCCTTGTCAGTTGTGCATTCTAGGAGCCTAACTGCCTTTGGAAAAGATGACCACTGAAAAATATAGTTTCTTTTTGAAAACAAATTAGTTTTTTATACCCTTAAAAAATCCAGATATACAGTACTTTTGTTTCTGTGGAATTTTGTGCTGGTCTTGTAGGTATTGTAGTCTCCTTGAGTGAACTTGGATCTTGTGTGTTTTTTCACATTGTGTATTTGCTTTTGGAGATGTGGAAGGAGAAAGGTGCAGATGTATCAAGCCCATGAGGTTGAAGGCAGAGGCTCTGGGCACGTGGCCCTGGGAACAGTCCTACAAGCGAGGCTCCAAGGAAGGGGCTGCATCTGTGGGTACGAGGTTTGAGAACAACCTCGAGGTTGTTTGAGAACAAACGAGGTTGTTTGAGAACAACGAGGGCTTGCACACGGCGGGTGTTCTGTGAAGGATAGCCTGAGAGGCAGGTGCTGACAGCATTAGAACAGGATGAGGCAGGGGCTCTGGGGTCACTTTGTGGCTAGATTGATTTGCACATAGTGAGTCTGGCCTTGCATGTTTGGGAGTTTAAGGCTTGCAAAGCTGGGCCTGATATTGCTGAGGCAGCAGGTGAGCTGGTGGGGTGGGAGGAGGAGGAAAGGAGGAGGCCACAGAGGAACACAGGAGGTACTGGGAGGCTCCAGACTCCCTCTGCAGGCATCGGGGCTTATGAGTTTGGGTGTTCAGTCTATAATAGACTTAATCACAGAAACTTAGGAAATGACTGGCTAAAAAAGGAATTTCTGTTTCTGTGTTTTTGTTTTTGTTTTTTTAATACTGGTAAGAAGAACAGAAATTGTAAGGTTATTTAATACTTTGTAAATCTGACTTTTTTATTTGGGTGTCTTAATTGTAAAACACATGTAGTGTACTAAGAGGCATTTGATTTTTCTAACGGAAAAGTAGAACTTCTAGGAATTTTTCATCTCTAAGTTTTGCCACTTGTAAGAAGCACAAACTCAAAAAGAAACTAACAGTATACCAAAATGATAAGAGTTTTGTTTTTCTGACTTTAATGTTCCTTAAATATGCATAGTACAGCCCAGAAAGGATTTGGGGCTTAGGTATAAACACGAAGCTACAAGGACTGCAGGTTCACCATCAACAGACCTCAGACTTGACCCTCACAGCTTTTGCACCTTTGCTGGCCTCCTTGGGCAGGTGCCTTTGCTGCCGGGCACGTGAGCTGGTTCTTAAGGGAGGGTGTGTGGGGTGCATTGCCCTGTGTGGCCTAGTACATTGTGGGCTCCCAGCAAATGTTTGAATTGAATAGATTTTCTTTAACTTGATTGTTTGGGCTACTGTAGACACACAGCCTACAGATTTTGCTCTGTAGATTTCCTAAGGAAGTGGCAGACTGCTATGAGGGAGAACTTTGGGTTCTCCTGGTCCAGCCCCGTGGGAGAGTAGTGCTGGACTTGGGTAGGGGAGGCTGAGCCTCCCAGGGTGTTGCCCATCCTTAATGATTTCCTTCCACCTGTTTGCCACACTGGAGTAGGAGAGCCTACAGTGGCATTTTGTTTTGTTGTTTTGTTTTGTTCTGAGACAGGGTGTGGCTCTGTTGCCCCAGCTGGACTGCAGGGGTGTGATCATGGCTCACTGCAGCCTGGACCTTCCAGGTTCAGGTGATCCTCTCACGTTAGCCTCCTGAGTTGCTGGGACTCCAGGCACCCACCACCACAACATCTGGCTAATTTTTTATATTTAGTGGAGATGGGGTTTTGCCACGTTGCCGAGGCTGGCGTCAAACTCCTGGGCTCAAAAGATCCTCCCGCCTTGGCCTCCCAAAGTGCTGGGAGTACAGGCGTGAGCCACTGCACCCAGCCCAGTGGTGTTTTTGAAAGAGATTTTTAGTTGCCAGTATGATAAAAATCTGTGTTTCTGGTCTTTTTTGAAAAGTTGACCAAAGGTCTAGCACCAAGAAACAGTGTCCCTGGGAGCAGCGATTGGACATGCCTTCTGCCTCACCCCCCTGGGCATCTGCCTGGCCCCCACACCCTACTCCTCCCTCCTCTCCATGATGAGCAACCCTCATCTCCAGGCCGCACTGTCCTCCCCAGGAAGCCACAGTGTATTTTGTCAGCGCGTGAGGCCCTTCCAAGTGTGGGTCTCTGTCTCCCACTTTGGGAGGAAGGGCAGTCATCAGAGGAGCAGCATGGAGCCTGTTGGTTTTCCAGTTGTAATGTGCATCCACGGTTTACAGGTCTGTGCCTGTCTGTGGCGCCGAGGAGGTGGGGTCTGTGGCGTGGCCCTGCAGTGATTTGGAGTTTTATTGGGGAGGTGCCTCTGCTCTTGTCTCCAGACAAGAAGCATGACCTGGGCATCCATTCAACATTACAGGAGGAGTAGCAATCTCTTGGGCCCACAGTGTGGTTAAAATGTTCTTCACAGCAAATCTATCTGAAACCAAATGTATAAATTAGATAAATAAGCTTTTAAAGAAACATAGCAACTACAATTTAAGGCATTATTCTACTTTAAATAAATTTTCATAAGCAAAACATCTTGATTATTCTAGAAACAAAGCATTAGCTAAAAAAAGAACCCTCAATAGTATAAATAGGAAAATGAATATTACTCTGAGAAAATCCTTGTTAACACTGTAGTTTATTTCCTACTGACCTTTTTTATGTGTCCGTTTACATACACATAAATATATGTGCTTTTCAATACTTGTATTCACAGTCTGATTCCATCCAAAAGATGTTTGGATGAGACCCAACATTTATGAAGCCTAGAATATCTTTCCCAGCCGTTACTTGCCTTCAGATCAAGAAGGAATCTCTTGGTGAAAGTCATGTCTTGGTTCAGAGGCTAGGGAGGGATTTTTTGGAAATAGGTCAGATCTATCATCATGCATTTGTTTTTAAAGCAAAGGGCCAGATTCCTCTTTGTCCTTCCCCTGAGCAGTCCCTGTTAACTCCTGTTTCCTTTCTTTTCTTGTCCCTCTTTTTTCACACGGAAGGCCCTGTAAGCCTGCATCAGGTAATTGGAATTTGATAAAACCCAAATAACCAACCCAGGCTTTCCCTTGTTGACACCACACCTCTTATGGCTGCCGGTATCAAGGCTGCTCTGTTACTCACAGGGATTGGAATGAGACTTAGCCCCGTGTTCAGACCCTCAGCACTCAAAGACCGTCACAGCGCAGTAGTTTCAGCCTTTCCCCCACCAAATATTTTGCAAGTGAGCTAAAAGAAGTATGACAGAGCAGGTCGTTTTCCACCCTCACATTCTAACTCCTTCACCCTCCACGGCACCCGTGCGTGCAGAATCCATTCTCTATCCTGCCTGTTGATGTTTGTGGTTGCTGGTATGTGATGACATAACTGGAGGGTGGACAGTGAAAACTGGGGGAAGCAGGAGCAGCTAGAGGCCTCAGTCCCGGCAGCCCTGTGGGCCTTGCTTGCCCATGGTGCTGGGGCCCCTATGAGGAGCTCCCAGTTCAGAAGAGCCTGTGAGAGGGAATCATGGGAGAGCTGGACCTCAGTGGCGGCACACTGCCCGGGCCACTCCTGTGGGGCTGCCACGGGGCTGAGCATTCTGTCCCCACCCCAGGCCTGTGGATGAAACAGGGACCTGGGCAGGGTGGACTCCAGCCAGCATGCCAGAGTCACGGGGGCCACAAAGAGTCGGTGTCCATGGGTGATCTGATCACGTGGGAGGCCAGAGGGTCCTGGCACTCGCCTGGCACTGGTCTGCAGGAGTAAGCCAGTAGTGCTTCTGGCCCTGGGTGGATCCTGTGACCCTGCGCACACCAACCCATCTCACCACCCATCTCACTTTGAAGCATTTCTGCTCATTTAGAGTAATACTGGCCAGGTGGTTCCTACAGCCATCCGCTCTGGGGCTGTGTGATCCCTTGGACCAGCCAAGCTCCATGCCTCCCATGCCACATGACACTGGTTGGAGGTGCTGCTGTGCAAGAGAAGGTGCCAGGCAGTATCTGGGGGACTTCAGAGCAGTCACTGTGCCTCCTTTTCATGGTTGTTTCTTTTTTCTTTTTTTCTGAGACAGAGTTTCGCTCTTGTTGCCCAGGCTAGAGTGCAGTGGCACAATCTCAGCTCACCGCAACCTCCGCCTCCTGAGTTCAAGCGATTCTCCTGCCTCAGCCTTCCTGAGTAACTGGAATTACAGGCATGTGCCACCATGCCCGGCTAATTTTGTATTTTTAGTAGAGATGGGGTTTCTCCATGTTGGTCAGGCTGGTCTCGAACTCCTGACCTCAGGTGATCCGCCCACCTCGGCCTCTCAAAGTGCTGGGATTACAGGCATAAGCCACCACACCTGGCCTCGTGGTTGTTTCTAAACCGAGTAAAAGTGAACTGGAAGACCAGCTTCCTGGAATGAGGCCATCCTGGAGTAGAATTTGGCTTCCTAGTTCTTAGATTTCTTGGGCTTGGAAGCTTTCTGGATTAGCTGCTAATCCTTGTAAAATACTTTTCAGTGGCCAGGGAATGCTCTCAGAACTCTTGGACAGTTTGTGTCCCAAGAGCTTGGCATCCTTCTCCAGACACAGAACTGAGTGAGGCCTGAAGCGGAGCCAGTGGAAGCCCAGTGTCCTCAGCCCTCAATGGTGCCCACTCCCCATCTGGCAGAATCAGGGCTGGTTCCAGCATCAGAGGCAGGATTTGGCTGAGTGGGTCTAGATGTGGGATGGGCAGTGGGCCCCAGGCGTGGATATTCAGAGTTGTACTGGGGAGGCCACTCCCGCTCCCGGCTGTCAGATGAGAGACTTGCACCCTGGGCTGCAGCTCTCAAGCTCCCGAAGTGTGTGGTGAATTCCCAGGATGAGGCGGCAGGAGTGGGCCCTAGAGTCTGAAGTGGACTCATTTTCCCACTCCAGAGCCTGAAGTGGACTCACTTTCCAGGCACTCCCTCTGATCGGGAGCCTTCTCTGAGTTCCCCTGCCAGGATAAAATCTAAACACTTGTATGGCCGTGTTTTTTTTTTTTTTTTTTTTTTCCAGGAGATTGGAGTTTTATTATTACTTAAATCACTCTCCATTCAGGGATCAGAGTTTTTAAGGACAACTTGGTGGGTGTGGGGAAGCCAGTGAGCTGGAAGTGCTGATGGTCAGCTCAGAGATGAAATCATAGGGAGTCAAAGCTGTCTTGCACTGAGTCAGTTCCTGCATTGTGGAGGCCACAGGATCAGATGAGCTAGTTTATCATCTGGATGGTGCCACCAGATCCATCAAGTTCAGGGTCTGCAAAATATCTCAAGCACTGGTCTTAGGTTTTACAGTAGTGATTTTATCACCAGGAGCAATTTGGGGAGGGTCAGAGTCTTGTAGGCCAGCTGCATGACTCCTAAACCACAACAATTTCCAATCTTGTAGCCAAAATGTTAGTCCTAAAAAGGCAGTCTAGTCCCCAGGTAAGAAGGACGTTTGTTTCCAGAAAGGGTATCATCTTTGCTTTAAACTATAAACTAAGTTCCTCCCAAAGTTAGTTTAGCCTATGGCCAGGAGTGAACAAGGACAGCGTGGAGGTTAGAACCAAGATGGAGTCAGTCAGGTCAGATCTCTTTCACTGTCTCAGTTTTGGAATGGTAGTTTCAATCCCTCCCTCCCTTTGTTTTTTGTTTTTGTTTTGTTTTGTTTTGTTTTGTTTTTGAGACGGAGCCTTGTTCTGTCACCCAGACTGGAGTGCAGTGGCGTGATCTCAGCTCACTGCAATCTTTGCCTCCCAGGTTCAAGCAATCTCTTGCCTCAGGCTCCCGAGTAGCTGGGACTATAGGCGCGCACCACCACGCCTGGCTAATTTTTGTAGTTTTAGTAGAGACAGGGTTTCTCTATGTTGGCCAAGCTGGTCTCAAACTCCTGACCTTGTGGTCCGCCCACCTAGGCCTCCCAAAGTGCTGGGATTATAGGCACGCACCACCGCGTCTGGTACCCCTTTGGGTTTCATAACCCCTTAATTTTCAGGTGTTAGCTAATGAAGATGGAGAAAGGGCAAAGACAGCTCTAACTTATTCCTGCTGGCCAGGAGTGTAGTGGGGGTAGGTGTTTACCCCACGGTGAAAGGAATGGAACCACTTTGCAGCTCTGAGCACACTCACACAGGCATGGCTGGGGATCCAAGGCTTGCATGGTAAAGGCATTACTATTGTCATCTATAGTTTTAGCACTGCATTTAAGGGAACAGTGAACTGTAAGGTTAATAATAAGGAATAGGGTAAGGAGTGCAATTCCCAGTTTTGAAAGTAAAGATTTGAATGCATTAATTTGGTGACTTGTAGCCCACAAAGAATTTAAGATTTAGTCCTTCCAAACTGCAGGAAAAATGCAAGAACATCTAACAACAGGTATACTATATATATTTGTTTTCGAAGCACAAGTTTTCTCTCTCCAGTCCCCATTTTTATTAAAAAACAAATCATTATAGGACTGATTTATTTGCAAAATAAACTTTAGTCTTATTATACTTGGCCTGATTATTTACATAAATTGCAACACAAGTAATAATTTTTTACATAGGCTTTTTAAATTGGCTTTGGTAGAACTCTGTTCCATAAGGAATCTCAGATAAGACTTTTTAAAAACTGAGTCCAGTCATGGGTTTGTATCCTCAAATACCTATGAGTTTGGTAAATTCCTCTCTTCTTGAGGTCCTAAAATAACTTGGGGCTCCTGGGCCTATTAGAAAGTGACATTCTTTACCACAGGTCAGGAACCCTGTATGGGGACTGTATAGACAAGGTATGAGGCCAGTTTTACCCATGGGCTTTTATTGTCTCTATAAGTCCTTTGAATCCTTAAAGGAAAGCAGGCCATTCCAGTCAAAGCTTTGGTAAAATAACCAGTTTCTTCAATTGTTTCCTGTTGCAGAAGAGCCTGCCTTTCTTTCCCTCCCTCCCTCTCTCCCTCTCTCCCTCCCTCTCTCCCTCCCTCTCTCCCTCTCTCCCTCTCTCCCTCTCTCCCTTTCTCCCTCCTTCCTTCCTCTCTCTTCTCTTTCTTCCCTTCCTCCCTTCTTTCCTTCCCTCCCCTCCCCTTCCTTTCCCTTCCCTTCTTTCTTTTCTTTTCTTTTCTTTTCTTTTCTTTTCTTTTCTTTTCTTTTTGACAGAGTCTCAGTCTTTCACCTAGGCTGGAGTGAAGTGGCATGATCTCAGCTCACTGCAACCTCCACCTCCGGGGTTCGAGCCATTCTCCTGCTTCAGGCTCCCAAGTAGCTGGGATTACAGGTGCACACCACCACGCCTGGCTAATTTTTATATTTTTAGTAGAGACAGGGTTTTGCCATATTGGCCAGGCTGGTCTCGAACTCCTGACCTCAGGTGATCCATCCGCCTCGGCCTCACAAAGTGCTAGGATTATAGGCGTGAGTCACCACGCCCGGCTGACTGCATTTATTTTTTGGGACCACTCTAACAAACCTGCAAACTGGGTGGCTTAAAACAAATGTATCCTCTCATGGTCGTGGAGGCTGAGAGTCCGAGGTTGAGGTGTGGGCGGGCCCAGCTCCTCCTGAGATGCTGAGGTGGACCCTTCTTGCCTGTCTGTCTGGCAGCATTCCCAGCTTGGAGAAGCTTCCCTCAAATCTCTGCTTCCATCCTCTCCATCTTCTTGGTTGTCTTTTCATGGTCTTCCCTCTGTCTCTGTGTCTAAATGTCCCCATTTTATAAGGACACCGGTCATTTGGGTTAGTATCCACCCAGTGACCTCATTTGAGCTTGATTACCTCCATAAAGACCCTGTTTCCAAGTAAGGTCACACTTTTAGGTACTGGGGGTGAGGCCTTGAACATAGTCTTTCTTGGGGAGCACAACTCAGCCCATAACAGGGCAGGTGGGCCTTCCAGGCCTCTCAGGGGCCAGGCTTATTACCTCCCTGACTTCCTGTCCAGCCAGCCAGGAGGCAGGGCTGTGCAGCCGGGCTGCCGGGTTCAAAGCCAATTCTTTTTTTTTTTTTTTTTTTGAAACAGAGTCTCTCTGTCGCTCAGGCTGGAATGCAGTGGTACAATCTTGGCTTACTGCAGCTTTGACCTGCTGAGCTCAAGTGATTCTCCCTCCTCAGCCTCCCAAGTGGCTGGGATCACAGGTGCATGTCACCTTGCCTGGGTAATTCTCATATTTTCTGTAGAGATGGGGTTTTGCCATGTCGCCCAGGCTGGTATCAAAAAATCCAGCTCTATCATGTGAGCCGGCAATCTAATAGGAGCCGTCAGATGGTGATGATGGTGACTCGCCTCAGAGACTGTGTGGCCTGGCTCAGCCAGAGCTAATGGGGATGTGGATCACCTCCTTTGCCATTTTTTATTTTGAGAGAAACTTCTTATTAAAGTTTTGAAGATGTATCTGCTTCCTGGGGAAGAGATGGGTTAAGAAGGTGGGGTATGAACAGCAGCCCTGGTCGGGGGAACTGTCTCCCCACGTGGTCTGGGACAGACGCTCAGGGAGTTTCTGGGAAGGAGTGTGTATGTCCCCATGTCCTTGTGAGTCCAGCCTGGTGACATTTGAGGAAGTGAGGCTAGATGTGCAGTGTGCCACGCGGACGTGGGAGTCATGCAACCCCTGTCTTCACCAGAGACAGCTGTCAGCAGCAGAGCTTCCCCAGGGGCAGGACCTGCCGGAGGGAAGCCAGGCCCGCACTGCTCTCTGTCACTGCCTCTTTTGGGAGTTGCCATTTTATAAAGCAGGAAAATCCCGCCTCAGGGTTCATGGGTTTATTTTAAATTTTTTATTTTTCAGTTAAACTTATTTTAAAGTTGTGTTCACCAAAAGTAATAAGACTACAATGGTATATAAGGAAAAAATTGCCCCTATTCTCCCCACACACACACTTTGAAGCTATATGAGCAGCCTGGCTTCTGTCTTTTTGTATTTCCTCCCAGCCACATGTGGGGGTTGTGTTTCATTGGCATGTTTTTACAATAGCAGAGTGGGGCTACCGTACCCGCACCCACAGTCACCTTGCTCCTCTCATCTGCCCGCAGGTCCTGGAGGTTCCTCCAGGTCTAAGGGCCTCATGGTCTTCCACAGTGTGGAGTGCTGGTTAATTCACTTGCTGTCCTGCTGGCAGATGACCTGGTCAGTGCAGGACTTCTGCTGGGCCATTGCACTGACTTCACTCTGCTCTGCATGGGTCCTGTGGATTCATCCCTCTTGCTGCCCCCACACCTCACCTTCTGCTGTCTTTTCTGTGTTAGGCAACAGTCCTAGAAACTTTGGAATCCCCTTTACCTTGTTTGCCACCTTACGTTCAGTTACTCATCAGATCCTTTAGCACCATCCCCTTTCCTGCTGTGTATGTCCCACTCCACCAGGCACCTGAGTTATTCGCAGGCTCGGCCTCCCTAGCCTCCCTCCTGGCTGGCCCATCCTTAAGACCTGTTGGGGATCTTTCCTTCCCTTACTTGCATCTTCTCACACCTTGAGTGACCTTAGACCTTAGCATTCCAGTCTCTACACAGACCTCGCCCTCACTGCAGTATCTATCCCTGCCCATGCTGGCCTCAGCCCATACCCTCCCTGAGGCTGGGCCTGCAGGTCTGGCACCATTGTAAGATTGCACAGGAAAAGGACTTGGTGCTTTCTGAGAGCTTCTGCAGTGTGTGCATGTGGGTGTGCATATGTGTGTGTGTATGTGTGGATGCATATGTGTGCATGTGTGTGAGTATGCATGTTTGTCTGCATGTCTGTGTGTACGTGTGTGTATTAATCCACCAGTAATCCTAATTTCCATCTCTTCATTTCCTACAGTAAGGGTTCCCTATTTCATTGATTTGAAAAAACCACAGGATCAAGGTTTGAATCACACATGTAACTACTACCTGCAGCCAGAGGAAGACGTGACCATTGGAGTCTGGTAAGTGCTGGTGAGCTCTGTAGCCCTTCCAGCAGCAGGAAAAGGCCCTACATGGCTGAGCTGGTGCTGTCTTTAACACTGGCCTCTGAAATGTTGTTCATTTTTATCTTCACCTCTTCCTTTCCTAAAGGAAAGATCTCAGTACATTTGATCCTAATGTTGAGGGATTCAGTGACTTTAAACTCTATTCCCAGGCTTTCAAAACAGCAAAGGCTTTGTGAACAGATTATTATTTTTAGAGAACCTTGTTTCTAGGAAAAACAAACAGAGAAGCTAGAAACAGGATATAAGTGGCCGGCACAGTGGCTCACACTTGTAATCTCAGCACTTTGGGAGGCCGAGGCGGGTGGATCACTTGAGTCCAGGAGTTTGAGACCAGCCTGGGCAACATGGTGAACCTATCTCTACTAAAAATACAAAAATTAGCCAGACATGGTGGTGCACACCTGTAATCCCAGCTACTTGGGAGGCTGAGGCAGGAGAATCACTTGAGCCCAGGAGGAAGAAGTTGCAGTGAGCTGAATTCACGCCACTGCACTCCAGCCAGGGTGACAGAGCAAGACTCTGTCTCAAAAAAAAAAAAAGAATATAAGGGAAGAATCGCAAACACTCTTTTGAATATATCTTCCATCCAAGTGCGGTAGCTCACGCCTGTAATCCCAGCGCTTTGGCAGGCCGAGACAGGGGGATCACTTGAGATCAGGAGTTTGAGACTAGCCTAAATAACATGGTGAAATCCCGTCTCTGCTGAAAAAAAGTACGAAAATTAGCCGGGTGTGGTGGCACGCACCTGTAGTCCCAGCTACCCGGGAGTTTGAGGCAAGAGAATTGCTTGAACGCAGGAGGCAGAGGCTGCAGTGAGCCGAGATTGTGCCACTGCACTCCAGCCTGGGCAACAGAGGGAGACAATGTCTCAAAAAAAGAAATTTATATATATATATATATATATATATATATATATATATATATATATATATATCTTTTCCAAGAAGTGAAAACAGCTTGATTTCTTTTCACATATAGCTTCGATGATGGTGTTGGCTGTCTTCTAAGTATTTACTTTTTTAAGCCATAAATTTACGTTGGACATAAGCCTCGTGACTTCTCTGTGTCTCCTTGGACTACATTTTAATGTTTTCTTCTGTACACAAGTGGTGCTTCTGAACAACTGAATTAAAATCGATCAACCTCACTGTGGCATTTCCCTTTTTCTCTGAGAAGTGATCCTGAATCACAGCCCCTTTATCTAGCTGAATTTATTTTTCAGTAGCCATAACGTCCCTTTCCGCTGTCTCAGAAAACCATTGTGTATGTGAGAAGCTTCTAAATGAAATGCTGTGAGTAGCTTCCCAGTGTGGATGAGAGAACATTCAGGCATTTCTAACAGTGGTCCTTGGTAAAGAACATAAAACAAGAAGAGAGATTTTTGTTCTTAGTAGTTGGTGCTAGGATTAAAGTCTTTTGTCACTTCCTGAATTGATTTAATCTAACATTTACTGACCAACGTGTGACTGTGGGACTCTGGGTTTCTGTCTGAAGCGCGACCTGTTTTGCACAGAGCTGCTGAGTGGGACTTGGTCAGCCCTCTTCTTGGTTAATATGAGTCTGTCCTATCGCAGGAGGGTGTTTATGGTGGTAAGACTTATGCTAGAAGTACTAACAACACCTGCATATATTATCAGTTACCAGAAAAGGTTTTGTTTAGTGATGCTAGTGGCAAGTCTCAAGGCGGTGCCATGCCGTGTGTTGCTGTGTGTTGGTGGGTGTGGCTGCTGCCCACTGTCATGCCCTAGGCAGTCACAATGACAGTGGGCCCTCAGGCAGCAGCAGGCCCAGCTCACCAACTGCCCCCACCATCACTTCATCAGACCCTGCCACCAGCTTCCTGAAAGGAGGGCCTCAAGGCCTAGCGTGAAGCCTGGGGGCCATGCCTGGCCATGCCTGGCCGTCGCCTGTCTGCTGAGAGGAGAGGCCCAGGAATGGGTTTCTCTGCTGGCTAGGAGTTCCCTGGCTCTTTGTCAGGAACCCAGGTTTGGGGTGGGCTGGCTACTGGAAGCACATCTGCTCCCAGCACCTTCAAAATGTGCTGTCCTATCCCTCAAGTTTATAAACGTATGGGTGTGATGATCATAGTGACTAGATCCACCCCAAAATGTGATCCTCTTGAACGGATCAGAGACAGAAGTTCGATGAGATGCTGAAGCTTAAAATCTAGAAAATAAGAAGTTGGCCATTAAATTTTTTTTAAAGATTCTTGTCACTGGTATCCAGAATGAATCTGAAGAAGCTTTACAGAAAAGTGATTAATTTCGACCCTCCCCAGTGATTAACAATATTCGATTTGGCCTGAGTTAAAATTAACCTTAGTATCTCTCGGAAGGGGAGGGTATGGCTAGTTAGACCAGCAGCTTCAGAGTGCCCAGCCAGGCGTGGACCATGAGCAGGCCGGGATGTTGGTGCATACTCGACGTTAGAAATGGCATCAGCGATGGCCCGGTTTCTAGTCTGGCTCACAAACATTGGTGTTGCTGAATTAGCAAATGTGACAGCATGTACTGTTTAAAATCCATTGTGAGTTAAACTGTGGACAGTTTAAGCATGGGGTTAAGTGGGATGTGGGGCACATATGAGGAAAATGTTATTACTTAGGATGAACTACGTGCTGCTTCTCTGCTAGGCGTCGGTGGTAACTGGCACATTGCAAGCCTTTGTGGCCCAGAGGAGGCCGGCCTGCCAATCAGGGAACACTCCTGCTGAAGCTGTCAGCACCATCCACACAGCCTGCAGTTCCGTGGTTATTGATTCTAGTGATGGGGTTAGTTTTCTACCACCCACCCCCATCTGTTCCCCTGTAGTTAGATAGGGTCTGCAGCTCCCTACTGTCTGGACTTGAGCTGATTAAGTAATACCACATGCAGTCGCCTGGATGAGGATGGAAGGAGCATCTGATCCTGCGCTCCCCTCTGCTTCTGTCTCCAGGCATACCGTCCCCGCAGTCTGGTGGAAGAACGCCCAAGGCAAAGACCAGATGTGGTATGAGGATGCCTTGGCTTCCAGCCACGCTATCATTCTGTACCTGCATGGGAACGCAGGTACCAGGTGAGGGAGGGGAGCCCATCTTCGCTGTGGAGCACGGTTCCTTTTTGGGGTGGGAATGTCCTGGCCCAGTCTGCTGGAAACCAGCAGGAGCTAACCTGTGGCCCCACAAAATCAGGAGTACTGATCTACTGCAATGAGGGAGAACCTCCCAAGAGCAAAGGGAAAGGCAGAGTTCTTAAGGGGTTCAGGGAAGGCCGAGTTTAGGTGAACGTTACATGAAGCAGGGTTCCCACAGGCTGAGGCCAGCAGGGCTGTGTTCTGCAGGGACCAAGTGTGGGAAGCTGTGTGCAGACCATCCCCTATCTGGAACTCCAGCCTGGGTTGGGATGGAGGAGGCTGAGTCTCGGTCAGGGGCTGAGCTCCCCGGCCAGAGGGGCATGTTTTTTTCTCGCTGTTGTAGTCTCAAAGGGCACAGCATCTGCTGTTATGTGATTTGGGGAGCAGGGTTCTTGGAGAGTGAGGGCTTTGGGGTCCCTCTGAGGAGGGGTCATGGTGGCACTTGAATGTGGCAGCCCTGTACCCTTGGGAATGGGTGGCTCCAGCTCACTGGCAGCTGGTTTTCCCCATATCTGTCATGCAGCCTGAAGTGGCAGGCAGATCTTTGTTACCTGTAAGATAGCTCCAGGTGGCAGACAGGTGAAGCCAGAGCCAGGGCAGCCCTGGAGGAGGAGGCATACTTCCTGGAAAAAAGTGGCGGGTGCTGAGAAGGGGCAGGAGGGAGAGGCTGAATGTACCAGGTGCTGGGGTCCTTGCAGGCCGCCCTACAGTGTGGGCTGTCCGCTCACTAACGGGCTGTTGGTGAAGTACATGTGCTTTGTTTCATCAGCCCTGCCCAGTGCTATCTCAGATGCTTTTCCTGAGTGGGCCTAATGGCTTGTCCTTTCCACTGGCTGCCCTGGAGTTGGCCTCCCTGCCTTAAAGGGTGCTCCTTCCACACCATGTGACTGCTGTTCAGAAGAGCCTCTGTGGGAGAACCCAGGGTGGGTGTGGGGGGGATACATTTTCTGAACAAAACATTGTTTGAAAACCACCAAGCTCTTCGTGTGTGAGAGAGGCAGCCAGGAGCCAGCGCAGAGGCAGACCCAGCACGGAGACAGGGCTGCTGCAGGGCCAGGGCCGAGGTCCACTGTGGCACCAGGGTGTGTCAGGGCTAGGGGCAAACATTTTATAGGCAGAGCCAGCAAGGAGAGCCGTGCTGGGCCCTTCTGGAGGCGAAAGCAGGCCTAGGTGGGTGTCTGCATGGTGGAGCCCTGCAGAGGGCATTGCTGAAAGAGCCCAGCAGCATCGTCCATAAGGTGGTTTCTGTGCCAGGGATGGTGTGTCTAGCTACTGAATCATGCATGTGCTGCACAGTTTCCTTTCTTCTTTGTCTGGGACAAGCTGCAGCGGGTTTCTCTTCTGCTTTTCAAAGAGCAAGCGGCTACAAACAGCTCCTGCAGCATCTTTTTATAAATGAGAGAACTGTGGTTGCCTGTGAATAAGGTTCAGTTCTGCAGTGCCCATCACATGGTTTAAAAAAAAAAGAACCTGCCTGTAACTTTAGATTAGAAAGTGATGCTGTGACTTTCAAGGTTTGCTGCCCCCTCCCACTCCTGCAGAGAGTGCCTGGCTGCGGGCCTCGCCACCCCCGTGTTGCCTGCTTTTTGTCCTGTGCATCCCAGTGGGGTTTTGCTGGTCTGCGGGACCCACCACGCCGGTCTCCCTGAGGTCCAGACCCCCTGGATTCCCAGCAACCGTTACTTTTTTGCTTAATGTAGGAAATTTTAGAAACTTAGAAAAGAGCCACTATGAACTCTTACAGTGATCACTGAAAATACTTTGCAGTGTTTCCTCCTTGTCTTGAAACTCCTTCCTTTATTTTTTATTTTAATTTTTGAGACAGAGTCTCACTCTCTCGCCCAGGCTGGAGTGCAGTGGCGCAGTCCTGGCTCACTGCAACCTCAGCCTCCCGGGTTCAAGTGACTCTTCTGCCTCAGCCTCCCGAGTAGCTGGGATTACAGGCACCCACCACCATGCCCAGCTAATTTTTGTATTTTTAGTAGAGACGGGTTTTACCGTTTGACCCGGCTGGTCTCAAACTCCTGAGCTTAAGTCATCCACCCACCTCGGCCTCCCAAAGTGCTGGGATTCCAGGCATGAGCCACCGGCCTGACCCTTTACATTTTTGTTTCTGCATGTTATTGGCTTCCTCCTTCATCTCATCCTGGTCTCCCACCAGCAACACTCCTGCCCCCATACCTGAAATGGTGAAACCGCTCCTGAGGAAGGAGGAGCACAGCTAGGGAGTGTGGAGAGTGTGGACCCGCCCTCCTCCCAGGTGGCCCATGTCCCTGCTGTGGGGTTGGTCCAGGTTAACAGCTGGCCAACAACTGGAAAGAAAGCGGGAAGGGAGCCTAGACAGGCCTCAGACAAGGAAGTACAAATTGGGGTGTGTATGCCGAGCCCACTTAGTCTCCGTAGTGGCATGCACGGTGAAGCTGTAGTTGACTGTGAGGGCCAGGAGGCAGCCGTTCCTGCACTTCAGGGTCTCCCTGAGGAGATTCTTGGAGCATATCCCATGCATGGAGCACACACATGTGAAGGGCTGTAAGGCAGGGTGGCCGCGGCAGAAATAGAAGTTAGTGCCAGGTGGGAAACAGCCGAGATGACCACGAGAGGCCAGGGCAGCGCAGCTAAGCAGAGTTCTGAAGGTCGGCTGAGATGTGTGGAGCAAGAAGTGAGGGCAGAAGGTGTCCACACAGGCCCTGTTGGAGCACAGCCTCTGTCCACACAGGGTGTCCCTGGCACGAGGAAGCTGCGAGGGGCTGGGGTGTGGTGGATGAGGGCTTGCTGTGTTTCCTTTAGTGTCTTTCTAGTTTGGGACTATAGGTGTGCATTACCTACTGAAAAATAGAAGCAGTCATTAAGAAATCTCCCCAGAGTGCTGAGACTATCTCCCCCTTGGCACAGCAACGCCAGAGGCGAGTGTGGGGCCACTTAGGGGGACCCAAGGAGGAGGTTGCCCTCTTTCATTGGCCTCTCCCTGGTTTGGGGTATGGAGGACAAGTTGACCTGGGGCCCAACTCTGAGAAGATGTGCTCACACCATGTCCTGTTTCCTTCTCCAGAGGAGGTGACCACCGCGTGGAGCTTTACAAGGTGAGTGCAGGTGGCACCCACACCTGTTCCCTGGGCTGTTCTTTCCAGGGCAGGAAGTGAAGGGAGTCACCAGACTCACAGCTTGAGAGTTAACTATTGCTGGGCTGTTTCTGTGTGTGAGACAGGGTCCTCCTGCTCTGTTGCCCAGGCTGGAGTGCAGTGGTGCGGTCACAGCTCACTGTAGCCTCAACCTCCTGGGATCAAACTATCCTCCCACTTCAGCCTCCTAAAAGTGCAGGTGCATGCTGCCACCACACCCAGCTAATTTTTGTTGTTTCTTTTGTAGAAATGAGGTCTCCCTATGTTGCCCAGGCTGGTCTCGAACTCCTGGGCCTCCCACCTTGGCCTCCCAAAGTATTGGGATGACAAGTGTGAGCCACCATGTCTGACCTTCTGTTGGCCTTTTTAACACTGCCTTTGGATGGGTGTGCTGGAAGGTAGGGCCTTAGCTGCCTCTGCTGTGACTGCCCATCACACTGCCTCTAGGCCTGGGCCCCAAAATCAGAATGTATGGGCTTGGTAGACCAAGTACAGATATTGGCACACTACATAAATGGCATTGGAAAGTGTTTTTCAATGTTACATTACTTGTATGTAAAATGAAAAGAGAGGGCCGGGTGCAGTGGCTCATGTCTGTAATCCCAGCACTTTGGGAGGCCAAGGTAGGTGGATCACAAGGTCAGGAGTTCAAGACCAGCCTGGCCAAGATGGTGAAATCCCATCTCTACTAAAAATAAAAAATTAGCCAGGTGTGGTGGCAGGCGCCTGTAATCCCAGCTATTCAGGAGGTTGAGGCAGAGAATTGCTTGAACCAGGGAGGCGGAGGTTGCAGTGAGCCAAGATGGCGCCACTGCACTCCAGCCTGGCTGACAGAGCGAGACTCTGTCTCAAAAAAAATAAAGAAAAAAGAAACCAGGTGCCCCAGGTGCTACACTGACTGCCAGATCGCAGGCTCACCCCAGCATGGGGTGCAGGCGGGATTTGAATCAGCTTCCAGGCACACAATGGGAGCACCTGCAGATCTCCCCACGTCCAGGGGGTGTCTAGGGCAGGGCGTGCAGACCTTCACTTGTGCTTGGCTGCTTAATTTTGTTCTTCATCTGGTTGTCTGGGTCTTGGAGCCGAAGAGCTACTGTTGGAACAGCCTCACTCTCCTCCCCTCAAAGGGCCATCTGCACTGGCCCACAGGACAGAAGGGGATACAGACAGAGGCAGGGGCACAGATAGAGGCGGGGCACACCCAGCTCTGAGCTATTGGAGGATTTTACCCCTGGAGTAAATTGCATTAAGTCAGGAAAAGTGGGGAGAGTTTGAGAAGTGATTGGTTCTTTCTTCAGGTTTCTGTTAAAAGAAATGATTCACCCTGCTGAGGTCAACAGGGCTGGAGCAGGTTGGCTCTGGGTATAGACTCTGTGGTGGCTAGGAGCTGGCAGGGAAGCGCAGGCTGCCCTGGGGAAGCACCCGACTCCCTCCCTAAAGTAGGGGAGCTGTGATTCTGGGTGATGTGATGGTGCGGCAGCCTCCCATGTTGCTCTGGGCACACCCCAGCCAGGGCACAGGAGCGTTGAGGAGTGATCTAAATGAGAGAGGTCAGCTAGTCTGTAGGGATTGAAAAAAAGATAACAGAAAAAAATGGACAAGAGCTTAAAATCCAAGAAATACTGGGTTGCAGCAAGAGTCCCCAGATGCGGTCTCTACACAGTATAGCCCTCCTCCTGGGGGTCCGCCATCACACTGCAGCACCGAGAGCTGTCTGTCCCCAGAGGAGGCTGCCCCAGAGGCTGCCCTGCAGCACGTGTGGAGCTGGGGCCTGGGACCTGGGACCTGCGGGAGTCTGTGCCTGGCCCTCTGATTCTAAGCAGGAGGAAGGGGGATGCTTCCCTAGCGTCTAAGCAGCAAGAAGGGATAGCCTTCCTGTGCTCCCAGGCAGGGATGTCAGCAGGTCCAGAAGTGGCAGTTGGCATCTGGGTTTCATAAAACCCAGCCGGGAGTCAGCAGCATGTCACAGTCTTTATGAAGCTGCCGCTACGCACAAGGCACGGGAGGGAAAGTCGGATGAGTTTAGTAAGCGGCAAGCTGCCCTCAACACAGACGCTTGGATTTGTTGCCAAAGATGTTTATTTTTCACTTTACAGGTGCTGAGTTGCCTTGGTTACCATGTGGTCACCTTTGACTACAGAGGTGAGATTTCTTTTGCAAGAGCATCTGAGCACATTTCCACTGCTTGCTGGCAGTATCCCATGGGCAGGCCTCACTTGAAGAGGCTCAGAGCAAGGCCAGCGCCTGCTTTGACTGTGCTGTGATGGTGTCCTGGGTCCTGACAAAGCCCCTGATGGAGCTGCTGGGAGAGCCCCTTCTGGTAGGGAAGGCTCAGCACCTGGAGCCCCCAGCAGATGCCCTGTCAGCAACTTTTTTTTTTTTTTTTTTTTGAGATAGGCTCTCACTTTGTCACCCAACCTGGAGTGCAGTAGCATGATCATAGCTCCCTGCAGCCTTGAACTCCTTTGCTCAAGGGATCCTTCTGCCTTAGCCTCTCAAGTAGCTGGGACTACGGGAATGCGACACCACACCCGCTACTTTTTTTGTTTGTTTTTAGTAGAAATGGGGTATTGCTATGTTGCCTAGGCTAGTCTCAGACTCCTGGCCTCAAGCGATCCTCCTGCCTCAGCCTTCCAGAGTGTTGGAATTACAGGCGTGAGTCACTGCACCCAACCTGCAACATTTTAAATTAGAAGATCCTGTCTTTTTTGGACTCAGACTGTCTCTGCAGCTGGACGTCAGACACGGTTTATGCTCATCAAAGCTTGTCTTGTTAAAGTTATGAAGACAGTAAGAACTGTTAAGAGAGGCTGAGCACGGCGGTTCACACCTGTAATCCCAGCACTTTGGGAGGCTGAGGCAGGAGGATCACTTGAGGTCAGGAGTTTTTGACCAGCCTGGCCAACATGAAACCCCATCTCTACTGAAAATACAAAAATTAACTGGCCATGGTGGCTCGCACCTGTAGTCCCAGCTATTGGGGAGGCTGAGGCAGGAGAAGCACTTGAACCTGGGAGGCGGAGCTTGCAGTGAGCCAAGATTGCACCACTGTAGTCCAGTCTTGGCGACAGAGCAAGAGTCCATGTCAAAAAAAAAAAAAAAAAAAAAAGAACTGTTAGAAGATAGATTCTTCTGCACCTCAGCATTGCTGCTTTTTTGAATGAACCAGGGCTCGCCACTGAACATATTAGGAATCCACAGTTTGATATATACCAAGGACACTATGGCTTAATGGGCAACAGAAATAACTTGGTGTTAACAGTGAACGACTGGTTTGTTTTGGTTTTGGTTTTGGTTTTGCTTCACTCTGTCACCCAGCTGGAGTGCAGTGGTGTGATCTCCGCTTACTGCAACCTCTGCTTCCTGGGTTCAAGTGATCTTCCCAACTCAGCCTCCCTAGTAGCTGGGACCACAGGCACTCACCACTACACCTGGCTAATGTTGTTTTATTTTTTTTAAGAGAGGGTTTCGCCATGTTGCCCAGTCTGGTCTCGAACTACTGGGTTCAGTCAGTCTGCCCACCTTGGCCTCCCAAAGTGTTGGGATTACAGGTGTGAGTGAGCCACTGCACCTGGCTGAGAGACTGTTTTAAAGTGTATTCTGGCTGGGCATGGTGGCTCACGCCTGTAATCCCAGCACTTTGGGAGGCTGAGGCGGGCAGATTACTTGAAATCAGGAGCTTGAGATCAGCCTGGGCAACATGGCAAAACTCTACCTCTACTAAAAATACAAAAAAAGTAGCTGAGTGTGGTGGCAGACGCCTGTAATCCCAGCTACTCGGGAGGCTGAGGTGGGAGGAAGACTTGAGCCCAGGAGGCGGAGGTTGCAGTGAGCCAAGATCATGCCACTGCGCTCCAGCCTGGGTGACAGAGCGAGAGCCTGTCTCAAAAATTTCAAAAAGTGTATTCCACCATGTAGTCCTCAGCTGGAGAGATCAAAGAGTTGATGGCAGCATGGCTGGCTGCCTTCACCTTCCAGGGGGACAGGCGACATGTCTATCCTCAGACCAAGAGGAGATATGAGGGGGACCAAGGAGAGAGGCTGTCACCCGGATGTGGGGGTTGTGTTAATTCTCTCTTGCTGCTGTAACATGTTAGCACAAACAGTGCTTTAAACCAGCACACATGTAGCGTCTTGCAGTTCTGGAGGTCAGAAATTCAGAATCTGCAGCCCCCAGGCTGGAATCAGGGCAGGAGCAAGGCTCTCAGGGAGAATGCCTGGCTGCCCTTTCCAGCCGCCTGTGTTCCTTGGCTCACACCTCTTCCGTGATTGAGTCCCAGGTCTTCTGGCTCTGACCCTGACTCCTCCCTTTTTGTCTGATGAGGACCCTTGTGGTTATTTTGGGCCCACCCAGCTTGTCCAGGATCACCCCCTTCTCAAGGCCAGCAGTTAAAAGCTTTCATTCCTTCCATACCCTTCATTCCCCAGCCATGTGACCCAACATGTTCATAAGTGCCAGGGTCGTGGACACTTGTGGGGGCCGCCATGCTGCCACCCACAGGGAAGAAAGTTCCATCAGGATGACAGTTGTGGGCTGGGAGAAACTCCAGAATGAGGAGTGGGAAGTGGTGTGCCCTCTCCTTCTCTCCGTGCTGACACGGGTTCTCTTCTGCTGCATGCTAGAGACCTTAGGAGAGGGAGAAGGGGTGACTTCTTCACATTCATCTCCCCACACTTCTGTCAGGAAATGAAATCCCACGCAGCACTTTCTGTTTCAGTTCTCGTGGAATCTCCACGTTTCTAACTGGCACCAAGACTGCCAGCTCCGTCTCCGACTGTCCCTCTGTCTCTCTCACCGCATCTGCCTCTTTGTCTACATCCGTCTGCCTCCTGTCCCTGTCTCTGTGCCTGTCTCTCTATCCCTGTTAGTCTTCTGCTTGTCTCTGTGCCTCTCTGTCCCTGTCTCTCAGTCTTGCTTGTCTCTGTGCCTCTCTGTCCCTGTCTCTCAGTCTTCCTGTCTGTCTCTGTCTCCTGTCCCTATCTCTGTTCTTTTCTTTCTGTCTCATATTCCCATACCCCTGCCTCCCAGCCTAGCCCTGGCCCTCTGCATGGCCTCCTCCCTCCTCTAGTGTCTGAGTTGGGAAACAGCAAGTCCTGCACTAACTGTGGGGTTTGCTTACACTGCACAACCTGCTCTTTCTGACCTTTGTGGTGCTTTCAGATCATCTGATGATGACTCACTGCTGGACTGCTGGAAAGATAATTGCACTCCATCTTTGCTGGAGACTGGGGGGGAGATTGTAATTTTGGGGGCAGAGATGGTAGTGTTTTCCGTTATGCAAGCAAGATGCTAATTAGACCCTAAGGGAAAACAGCCCCTTTCCCCTTCCTGGGTCAGAGTTGCCTTGCACCCAGAAATGCCCTCCCTGTTCTGGGAGCCTCCGGACTCCACTCCCTATCCTGCCCCTGACCAAGCCTTCGGCGTTGAGGAGGTTGGTGTCCAGCCAGCGGCCTGGGGGCTGCTCATCTGACCACACCAGCTGCACTGATGCTCGTCGGGGCCAGAGCGGGACACGTGGATGCTGCTGGGGGAGCAGGGAGAAGTGTAGAGCTGAGGATGGTGGTGGCAAAGGCTTCCACTACCTCACTAACCTGTCTGTTAAGAGAGGGAGGTGAGCTCATCCCCCCACGCAAGAGGGTGAGGCAAGCCGCAGCCCTGGCCTGAGGATGCCGGTGCCAGCTCTGAGGCTCTGATCTGTTGACTCAGCTTGCTGTTAGTTGCCATTCAAATTTGCAGCTCACCAACTTAGTGACCCTGTGAGGGGACATCTGGTTTGTGCAGTCAGCAGGGGCAGGGCAGGGTTGCTGCTGGGCTGCCTTCCCCAGGGGTGGTGGGGATGTGGGGCTGTGCCCATTCTCTCCACTGCTTGCTCTGCCCAGTGGCCTGGATGGGTCTGTGGACTCTGGAAGGGTGGGCTGAGCTGGCCCCTCCCTGTCCCCTCCTGAACCTGGGGAAGTATGTTTGTCCAGGTTTTGTGAACTGCCTTTGACCTCCCCGTGCTGCCGTTTCTCCCTCCCAGGTTGGGGTGACTCGGTGGGAACGCCATCTGAGCGGGGCATGACCTATGATGCACTCCACGTTTTTGACTGGATCAAAGCAAGAAGTGGTGACAACCCTGTGTACATCTGGGGCCACTCTCTGGGCACTGGGTAAGGGACCCCAGCAGGAGGCAGCCTTTAGTGGGAGCCAGTATTCCTGGTGACTCTCATGCCTGGATCTAGAAAGCCCACCATCCCTGAAAACCCTGTGGCACCATTAGTCCCAACCAGCCTCGCTCCCGTCCCCATGGCAGAGGCAGGAGGGGAAGTTCCAAAGATACTCCAAAGGATTTGAGCTCCTCGTCCAGAAAGTGGTTCAGGACAGAAATAGGCCGTGGAGGTCGAGGCGTCTCCGCAGGGAGACTTGGCCCTGAGGAAGAAGCGTCTTCAGAGCTGGGGGAGGGCACAGTGGGTGGTTTGCTTCTCACATAGGCCAGGACAGGAGGTACTTCCACACGCCCTTTGTGGGCAGCCTGAGTCAGCTCTGCTGATGCGAGGTCCACAGTCTCTGCGGGAACCGTTGCTCTCGGCCCCAATCCCCAGACCTTCACTGCCATTCCCTTTCTGCTGCCTTTCCTTTCGGGGCAGCCCTTTCTCCCAGCGCCTGAATGGCCTCTTGCAGGCTGGGAAGCGTCCAGGAGAGGAGTGGGTGGGGGGCACTGGCCATCCTTTTGGCCGTCTGCATGGTTCGCCAGGTGTGGTCCTGGGATGGCGAGAGGCCCTGGGTGTGGTGGGCTCCAGGAGAGGTGCAGGCAGATGCTGGCCACCCCCAGCCGACGGGCGGCCCTGCCAATGGGAGGGTATGGGCAGTGAGAGGCAGCAGGACACACCTTGGGGACAAGGAGACTGGCTGTGGATACAACCCTCATTGCAGGGGTCAGCTGTGGTAGGGCAGTCAGGTCACCCCCAGTGCTAGAGGGATCTCCATTTCCCCCACTCTGTCCTCCAACTCCAGTAGCTTCACAGACCCCGTGGCTCCTCTGAGCACTTTCCAACATAAGGCCCATATCATGTCAGACAATTTTATCATAACTACACTGTTTTTCTTTTTTCCTAGTGTGGCGACAAATCTGGTGCGGCGTCTCTGTGAGCGAGGTGAGTGCCTTGTTGGGCCCCATCCGTGGCCGTGAGCATTCAGGGTGCTCCCCAGTCCCAGCTCTGCTGCAAGTGCTCAGCATCCTCATGGAGCAGCATGAGCTGGGCATTCTGGGGGGCCTGGGGCTGATCAGGCTGCCCTTCCCATGATACACCTGAGGAGCTGGGGAGCCTCACACAGGCCTGGCCCCAGAGAGGCCGCATCAGCAAGTCTGCTTGTTAGGAGTGACCAGAGCCATCTCCGGCCCGCCGCGGGCGCCCCTGGAGCCATCTGACGCCTGCCAAGGTGGATGCCTAGGGGGAGGCACTGTGGTCTCCCTGTGCTTTCTGGGGGCCCCTCAGAGCCCCACAGGCCACGTGTATGTCGCTGGCTTCCTGCCCACCTCTCAGTTTCATTTGTTTATCTAGAGACGCCTCCAGATGCCCTTATATTGGAATCTCCATTCACTAATATCCGCGAAGAAGCTAAGAGCCATCCATTTTCAGTGGCAAGTACATATTTTATTAAAAATTGACTTCTCATTATTAAGATAATTATAGAAATAACTCATTATTAAGATAATTATAGAAATAACTAATAGGATAGGTTATATGCTAATGAATACAGATTTCGTTAAAAATTAATACTAGTTTTGGCCACAGAACTGCCTGAGAAGTTTATAACCTGCAGCCAGGTAAAATGACAGGCCATAGTTGTGTCATGTGAGGGCAGCGAGACCCAGTGGAGGCCGGGTCCACATGGTATCATTGACTGCGTTGTATTGACAGCCCTGCCTTCCCGCTCAGGAGTGGAACTGGGGGTGCCCCCCTCTCTATGTATGAGGACAGTGCTTGGGGGGCTGAACTCTGTGAACCAGGGAGTCTGGCCTCCCAGTTGTATCTTGGGGAAATGCCTGGGTGAACCCCAGTGGGAATTCTGGGTAAGCCAGACCCCACCCAACCTGTGCCCTCCCCAGCTGGGAATGGAACCTTGGACCTTTTCTTAAAACCTAGCCAGTTATTTTCCCCTCCTCCTCACTGGTTTGTGATCCCCGTGCTCCCCACTGGCCATGGATTCTTGGGCCTGTGTTAGCCCATCCTGGCCTCATGCTGTTCTGTTACCGACCAGAAGAGCTTTTTATCTTATCTTACTTTTTGGTGCTGCTTTTCTTAAATTGTGTGAGGAAACTGTCCATAGACCCCATTTTCTCAGGGGCGGCGGCCCTGGTATCTGCGGGAAGACTGGTTTCTGGGCTGGATTCCGGCCTGGCTGGGAGGTGCGGGAACACCATTTGCAGGGCAGCCCCTGCCATGCCAGTCTGTGGGGCCTGGCAGGTGATTCTTCTGTCCCTAGCAGCAAAGCCAGGACACAGCCAGGGCAGAAGGTGCCAGGACACAGCTCTGGTGGCCCCTTGGCAATGTCACCCCTGCTCCCTTAGGTAGGGTAGTTATGGATTACTACCTTGTAGTAATTCCTGAACTTTAAACTGTCTGCACCCTTGACCTTTGCCTGGATATCTTAACCAACGCTTCTGAAAATGGTTTCCATCTTGTCTCCAGATACATCGATACTTCCCTGGGTTTGACTGGTTCTTCCTTGATCCTATTACAAGCAGTGGAATTAAATTTGCAAATGATGAAAAGTGAGTACTATGGGATAGGAACTAATTTTCCTATTTAGTAAAACTCTGAGAACCCCTAGATGAGCCTCTTTAGTCACAGTAATCAAATAGGATGGAATTCAGAGTATTTAGGGTCGTTCTCTAGCAAACAGGTTTAAAAAGGGAAAGCCTGCCAGGGACCGTGGTTCACACCTGTAATCCCAGCACTTTGGGAAGCTGAGGAAGGCAGATTGCTTGAGCCTAGGAGTTTGAGACCAGCCTGGGCAAAAGAGTAGGACCCTGTCTCTACAAAAAATCCAAAAATTGGCCAGGTATGGTGGCGTCGTGTACCTGTGGTTCCAGCTACATGGGAGGCTGAGTTAGGAGGATCACCTGAGCCTGGGGAGGTCAAGGCTGCAGAGAACCGTGATTGCACCACTGTACTCCAGCCTGGCTGACAGAGAAAGAAATAAGAAATCTGAAAAGATCATAGAAGTAAAGCAATATTAAAATAATATATAGTTTTTGTCCATATGGTTTTTTCTGTTTTTTTTGTTTGTTTGTTTGAGACAGAGTCTCGCTCTGTTGCCCAGGCTGGAGTGCAGTGGCGCAATCCACTCACTGCAAGCTCCACTGCCTCCCAGGTTCACGCCATTCTCCTGCCTCAGCCTCCCGAGAAACTGGGACTACAGGCGCCCACCACCACGCCTGGCTAATTTTTTTTTGTATTTTTAGTAGAGACAGGGTTTCACGGTGTTTGCCAGGACGGTCTCGATCTCCTGACCTGGTGATCCGCCCATCTCGGCCTCCCAAAGTGCTGGGATTACAGGTGTGAGCCACCGCGCCCAGCCCCATATAGTTGTTTTATTTCAAAATGGTTTGTGACAGCCAAAACACGTATTAAAACAGTAATATTAACTGGTTTATCTTTCTTTCTTTTCTTTCTTTTCTTTCCCTCTTTCTCTCCCTCTCCCTCTCCCTCTTTCCTTCCCTCCCTCCCTCCCTCCCTTCCTTCCCTTCCTTTCCTTCCTTCCTTCTTCCTTTTCTTTCTTTTCTTTCTTGACAGAGTCTTGCTGTGTCACCCAGACTGTAGTGCAATGGCGTGATCTCGGCTCACTGCAAGCTCTGCCTCCCAGATTCAAGTGATTCTCCCTCCCAAGTAGCTGGGATTACAGGCACCCACCATCGTGCCCCACTAATTTTTTGTATTTTTGTAGAGACAGGGTTTCACCATGTTGGCCAGGCTGATCTCGAACTCCTGATCTCAGGTGATCTCCCCACCTTGGCCTCCCAAAGTGCTGGGATTACAGGCGTGAGCCACTGTGCCCGGCTGATACTAACTTATTCAGAAAATGACTTTGCCTCAGCCATTTGATTTGTGTTTGGTTATAGAAAAATATTACAAAGTTTATTGTTAAAAATCTATTAGGTAAACCAAAAGTTAACTATTCTAATTAAGGGTTCTTTTTTTAAACCTTTTTCAGATTGTATTGACATTGTCTTTGTGACATTTTTATATCATGGATTTTGATTTCTTTAAAAAAGAGGGAAAGTAGGCTGGGCGCGGTGGCTCACGCCTGTAATCCCAGCACTTTGGGAGGCTGAGGTGGGTGGATCACCAGGTCAGGAGATCGAGACCATCCTGGCTAACACAGTGAAACCCTGTCTCTACTAAAAATACAAAAATTAGCCGGGTGTGGTGTCTTGCGCCTGTAGTCCCAGCTAATCAGGAGGCTGAGGCAGGAGAATCACTTGAACCCGGGAGGCAGAGGTTGCAGTAAGCCGAGATGGCGCCACTGCACTTCAGCCTGAGCCACAGAGCGAGACTCTGTCTCAAAAAAAAAAAAGAGGGAAAGTAAAACACCCTATAAATATTTAATTTAATTTGAAACAGAATATTAAAAAAAAAAAATGGAGTATTTTTTTCCCCTCAAGTATGTTTTGGTTCTAAAAATAAAAATAGAACAAATTAAAAGTTGAGCAAATATTTTAAGCAACAAACCATGCTTGTTTGTAAATATTACTGTTTTGGAACTTGAAAAAGAATTATCCGGGCTGGGCGCGGTGGCTCATGCCTGTAATCCCAGCACTTTGAGAGGCTGACACGGGTGGATCACCTGAGGTCAGGAGTTCGAGATCACCCTAACATGGTGAACCCTACCTCAACTGAAAATACAAAATTAGTTGGGCGTGGTGGCACATGCCTGTAATCCCAGCTACTTGGGAGGCTGAGGCAGGAGAATCACTCGAACCCGGGAGGCAGAGGTTGCTGTGAGCCAAGATCATGCCATAGCACTCCAGCCTGGGCAATAAGAGCGAAACTCCGTCTCAAAAAAAAAAAAAAGAAAAGAAAAGAAAAAGAATTATCTGAATGAACTGGATTCCTTCTTTAAAAACAAGGTTTCAGCTGGGTGTGGTGGCTTACCACGGTAATCCCAACATTTTGGGAGACTGAGGCAGGCAGATCACGAGGTCAGGAGTTTGAGACCATCCCGGCCAATATGGTGAATCCCTGTCTCTACTAAAATACAAAACAATTAGCCGGGCGTGGTGGTGCACGCCTGTAGTCCCAGCTACTCGGGAGGCCAAAGCAGGAGGCTGAAGCAGGAGGCAGAGGTTGCAGTGAGATGAGATTGTACCACTGCACTCCATCCAGCCTGGCAAAAGAGCAAGACTTGTCTCAAAAAAAATAAACAAAGCAAATTTGACCCTGGGTGAGACCCCCACCCTCAGCTCACTGGAAGTCAGGGGCACAGCTCTGAGGGCAGGAGGGGCTTTCCCGAGCTCAGGTGGGCCGTGGTCCGGGAAATCCCAAGTACTGCCGCTTCCTTCACAGCCTCTGGTCAGAGGGAGGCTCTGACCAGAGCCTCATCATTTTCGCACATCAGAAAAGCCTTACTGGGAAGCAAGGGTGTGTGCCTCCTGCCAGCAGCAGAGACAGGGAGGGGGCTCCCCACCAGGTCCTGCTCCAGGTGCTAGGAGTGCGCCAGCGCTGCCCTCACGGAGCCCACAGCCCTGTTGGGGATAAAGGAGACTTGGGTCAGGTGCCACCTCAGTGAGGGCCACACAGGACAGCCCAGGCTCCGCCGGTCCTGGCAGCCCATGCTTCTATTATGTGGTTTGCTGAAGGATTTGGATCTATCAAACCTACTGAAAATCCTAAATCACTTCTAAATGTTCAGAGTTGGAGTGACCATAAATGTCACTTACACAAAGATAAATTAGAGGACATTGACACTTTTTACCAGCAGATTCCTAGTAACATTCATTTACACTAAGTTTCTTGGCCCACCTGAATTATTCAGCTTAAAAATATTGTTTTGTGACTTTTAAAGAATATATCTGGTGGAAAAACAATCATTTTCAATTTTCAGAAGACATTCCCGGGGCCAGTTATATAGCTGTGATTGACACCTGTCATCTAGCTGGAATAGATGTTCATAGAGACAATGAAGAGTTAACTTGCGGTTGTCTAGTAAAAAGAAATCCAGCAGAAATCGGACTGTTCCGTGAAACACACCCTGAACCCAGATCCCTGCCACGGACAGAGGGTCTGGGCAACTCTGTCCTTTCCCTGGTCTTGGCCTAGCCCCTTTTCCCTCCCACAGTGTGAAGCACATCTCCTGTCCCCTATTCATCCTGCACGCTGAGGACGACCCGGTGGTGCCCTTCCAGCTTGGCAGAAAGGTGGGTCCTGGCCTCTGCCTCTAGTGTAGCTGGCATCTTGCACACTCAGCCAGTGTGGGTGGGCCAGGCTGGGAGTAGGCAGGCGGGAAGGCAGCCCCTGCATGCTGCATCATGGGCCGTGCACCAGCCACGTCAGGCTCAGGAGGCCACCTCATCCTCCCTGCGTCACCTCCAGGCTGCTTCGGAAGGACATGGGAGGTCTGGTGTCAAGGTTGGGCAGAGGCCCACTGATGCTGTCTCCAAGAACTATGAAAAATAAGCAGATAGTTCCCAGTCCTCACACGGGGGTTCTCAGGGCAGGCTGCCTGTGTTATCAGAGCCCAGGCCAACCTGGCACTCGGCTGGAAGGGCTCATCAGTTATGGGCTGAAGGCAAAGAACCCCTTATGAGGATCTCCCAAGCCCATTGCAGGGGTCACAGTCAAAATTGATACAGAAACTTCTAGCCTGTTTCCTTGCCTTTGGAATTGTACTGATGTCAGAACCAGACCATGTTGTCTGTGGGGCCTCAGTGTTTGCTTTTGCTGAATTTGCTTTGACTGTCAGCAAGTTGGATTGGATTTGTGGCTCAGAGTAGGGTAAGAGAACGCAGCCTGGGTCTTGGTAATGGCAGGGCAGGGTAAACTAGTTGGGTGTGTGCAGGCCTCGTCCACGGATTCAGCCCAGGGCTGGGAGCACTTCCTGCTCTGACAGCCCCCATGCAGTGAGGCTCCATAAGGCACACAGATGACAGAGCCATACAGGGAAGGGGCAGGATGCAGAGCCGCCCAGCAGCGTATAGCTCAGGCCCACCCACCCTTGCCGACATGGGAGGGAGGGGGCTGAGATGGGCGCATCAAGCCCATCTTAGCTAAGCCTGAGGCACATACCCTTTGTCCTAGCTCCCGAAGACTGTGCCATCCCTGCCATCAGAGCCTCCCAGGCACCTGGTCTGGCCCATCCACCTAGCCACTCCCCAGAGGAAGGGCAGTCTGGAAGGTGTGAGGACAGTATCTTGAGTGGTGTGTGTGCCAAGGAGCCAAGCCTGGGGCCTGGCTCCTGCCAGCCCACCCCTGGGCCTCCTGGTTGTGACTGGCTGTGGCAACAAGCAGTGTATGTGGACTCTGGACTGGTTTCTATTGAAGGGGAGGCTGCCAAGCTGATGTTCCTCAGGCTGGGACCCCCATGCCAGGCCACTGCCTCAGTCTCTGACCCCTTTCTCTCCCCAGCTCTATAGCATCGCTGCACCAGCTCGAAGCTTCCGAGACTTCAAAGTTCAGTTTGTGCCCTTTCATTCAGACCTTGGCTACAGGCACAAATACATTTACAAGAGCCCTGAGCTGCCACGGATACTGAGGTGAGACATTCTCTTCCCACCCAAGGGCTTCGTCTGGCAGCAGTGGCTCACATCTAAGCATGCAACCGGTGGCAGCTGCTGAAGCTGCTCGGGGGGGGGCCTCAGTGGGGCCAAGAGTCACAGTGATTTGGGAGCCTTCCATTTCCTTGGCAGACGGGTGTGAGGGAGTGCCTCTCTCCCCCTCCAGGACTGTTCCCATGATCATGCAGGGTAAGCCGCCTCCCTGTTGTACAGGATGTACAGACTCACACAGACCCACACAGAGGGGCACACACGCTCACAGGTGGCCACACATTTGAGAGCACTCACAGACACCCCAGACGCTCGCAGACCTTGGATCTCTTCCACACACCTCTCAGATGTATGTGCTGCCCCTGGGCCAGCTCCTCAAAAGCCTGTTGGTCCCCAGCTGCTTCTTGTAGGGACGCTGTGCTCCTGACTGCCCTGCACTGGCAGGACATGGGCGCCAGCCCAGAGAGCCATGAGTACCTACCTGGGCCTGAGTGCAGAGCCCAAGCCTGAGGGTGAGGCCTTGGCAGTAGTGACAAGGGCAGCGTGTGGAACGGACCAACCCCCAGCCTTCTCTGTACTGCCCTGGGCCCTATGCAGGTTGCTGCCCAGACTCGCCTACCTGCCTGTCAGAGGATACAGGCTCCACCCCACCGCCTGGCTGGTGTGGCCTTGGGCAAGATGCTAACCCTCCCTGTTCATTGGACAAGGCTTCCGAGCCCAAGAGGGCATGTGGTACTTCGACCCTGAGCACTGGACCCATGGAGGGGCTGCTGCTAATGGTGAGAGGGTTTTTTGTTGTGCCAGTTGGCTCCAAAAAGTAGGTCAAGGTGCCAGTTTCTCCCAGAAGGGGACTGAAATTGATGGCCTGAATTGCCTCCCAGTGCTGTATATCCTATGGGTAATTCTACTGCAAACTTCTGCTTTTCTCCAGCCGCCTTTGGAAGTTCCAGAGGCAAAGCTGTGTCCCTTTAGCGGTTTGCCATTCCCGGGCACAGGGACCTGGGTTGCTGAGGGGACAGTGGGCTCAAAGAGTATGGGTTTGCTTTGCGGTTATAATTTTCCCCATTATAAAAGGAAGATTATAGAAAATTTAGACCAGAGAATAGCTCTGAAGTTGAGGGTCAAGAATCAGAGGCCTTGTATCCGTGCCTGTGTGTTGGGCTTTGGCACCGTGCTGCTTGTGCCCTGCCTAACTCACTGAATGCTGCTCTGGGCTACAGCGAGTCCTCACAGGGCTCTTGGCTGCCTCCTCTCTGCACAGCCTCTGTTCCTTAGATAGCAATGTGAGGACTGTGGAGAAGGATCTTTGCTCAAATCTGAGCTCAAATGATTGGCTCCTGATTGTCCTGTGGTCTAGGGGATTCCTGGGGAAGTCAGAGCCTGAGCACCAGCACTGAGCCTGGCTGAGGGAAGGAAGCATGAAGACCTCTGCCCTCTTCCCATTTTCCTCCAGTCAGCAGCCCGGCATCCTGGAGCCCCGGGGGGCCAGCACCTGCAATGCTCAGGAGCCCAACTTGCACCTGGAGAGGACTCAGATGCCAAGTGGGGAGGACCCTGCAGGCCTGCAGTGCCCGGAGGCCTGAGCGTGGCTGTGTATGGAAAGCGTGGGTGGCAGGCACGTGGCTCTCCTTGCCGCTACACAACCTGAGATCTTGTTGGGAGACTTACTGACAGCAGGCAACCATCACTGCCTGGTTGATGCTGCACTAAGCTGGGCAGGGGGAGTCCGGGCAGGGGACTCTTAGGGCTCAGGACCATGCTGAGCTTTCCGGCACCACCCACAGAGAACGTGGGGTCCAGGTTCTTTCTGCCCCTTCCCAGCACATGCAGAATGACTCCAGTGGTTCCATCGTCCCCTCTTGCCCTGTGTACCTGCTTGCCTTCGTCGGCTGCCCTGCCTCCTCTGGGCTGGCCCACTCACCTACAGTGGAGGTGCCCAGGATCTGTACTTCCTCCCCTTTCACCCACCTGTACGCCTACCTTGGCCTTAGACTGAGCTTTATTTAAGAATAAAATTGTGGTGGTGGTCCTTTTGTCTCTCTGCAGCGCGAGAAGGGTCAATGTTGCCTCCTGCCCCGCACACTCTCAAAGCCCCAGAGCCGCCCACAGCCCCAGCCAGGCTCAGAGCTCAGCCTCTAGCCGCTTTGGAGCCACTCCATGACTCAGCCTCAGGCTATGAAATTTCCATTCCCAGCAGCTCAGAAATTTGTCAGGAGTAGGAAGTTTTGTTCACCTGCCCACCCCTTTCTCCAAGTTGCAGGCCCAGCATCCGCAGCTGTGGGCTGGCAGGGAGCCCAGAGGTCCTTGCGGTTGCACTCCCTCTTCGCTGGGGTACCCTGAGCTACCTACAGTGGCTCTCAAATCCAGAGAACACTTTTCCTACACAGGGGAGCAGCTGAGTAGACATTCCTCCGGAGGTCAGTCATTGAAAACGCTGGCCCCCTTCCTGGCCAGGGTATGCCCCGGCTCCTGGTCTCTAATTAGGGTGTCATTTCTGTTCTGCCCACCCATGGCCCCGGAGACACTACATGCCCCTGGGTTGGGATCTCCCTGCACAGCCATCTGAGGACACAACCCACGTGGCGTCCCAGACTGTCTCTGCGAGGCTATAGGAACCCCTAGGGGAGCCAGGCAGCCCCTTCTTTAGGACGCAAGTGGACTCCAGCACAGAGCCCGAGGCTGCTCTCCTGGCCTTGCCCCGCACTGTGGCTCCTGACCATGAAGCAGAGGCGACCTGCTCTACCTGGGCTGGCCTTCATCTTTTCCTCATTTTTTTGTCCATGTAAGCTACTTTGGATCCTTGGCTGGGGGACTGAGGCAAGATACAAACTAAAACTACAAGCTCCTAGTGGGTGTTGTTTTTTGAGACAGTCTCATCACTCTGTTGCGCAAGCTGGAGTGCAGTGGCGCAATCACAGCTCACAGCAACTTCCACCTCCTGGGCTCAAGCAGTTCTCCCACCTCAGCCTCCCAAGTAGGTGGGACTACAGGCACATGCCACCATGCCCAGCTAATTCTTGTATGTTTTGTAAAGATGGAGTTTTGCCACGTTGCCCAGGCTGGTCTCGAACTCCTGAGCAATCCTCCTGCCTTGGTCTGTCAAAGTGCTGGGATTACAGGCATGAGCCATTGCACTCAGCCAAGCTACTAGTGTTTTTTACAAAACTGACAGATGCAGATCAGAGCGAGATGGGTGCGCTGTGTGGCAGCTGCTCTGCCATCACCTGTCAGCTCATTACATCCAAGTGCCCTCCCTACCCAGGGCTGCTGAGCTCCGTTGTCCAAGCAACGAATCCCTGGGAGAGAACCCCACAGACCTGGGGAGGCAGACTCCCAGGGCACCATCTTGGTGCCGCCCACCCAGGTGCATGGTGGGTGTGGGGATGAGGACAACCTGGTAGCACCAAGCCCTGCACGAGCTGGTCTCGGGCCAAGGACACCCACGGCACTCTGGCATCCCAGTTTTCGGGTCTTCAGGGTAGCACTGAGCCCTAGACTCGTTTCTCCCGATTTCTTCATCTGCAACTATACAATTGAGGGGGGATGTTTTGGTCCCCAGGGCCAGGAGTGGGAGACAAAAGCTGCAGGTGCAAAGGGACCAGCACAAGTCACACCAGAAAGGCCAGTGTTTCTTATCCCCAGATAGCATGTTTAGTAATGGCACGATTTGATAGGATTTTAAGAAAATAGCTAGCTTGGCCAGGAACAGTGGTTCACAACTGTAATCCCAGCACTTCGCGGAGGCTGAGGTGGGTGGATCACCTGAGGTCAGGAGTTTGAGACCAGCCTGGCAAACATGGCGAAACTAAAAATACAAAAATCAGCCAGGTGTGGTGGTGGGTGCCTGTAATCCCAGCTACTCAGGAGGCTGAGGCAGGAGAATTGCTTGAACCCAGAAAGTGGAGGTTGCAGTGAGCCAAGACCACGCCATTGCACTCCAGCCTGGGCAACAAAAGCAAAACTCCATCTCAAAAAAAAAAGCTAGCTGTTCAGGTACACATGGCCCCAGGTCCCACACCTCGTGGAAATGCAAACTTTTCTGCCCTCAATCCCAGAATGATGGGGTATAATTCAGGCCCAGCTCTAGTTTCAGAGGGGGGACCTGCAGCCCACTTGCAGGTCTCATCACTGCACTGGCACCACCCTGGGCCTCAGGCCTGTGTTCTCTGCTTCCCACAGCCTCACAATACCACCTGCAGTTAGTGAAACACAGACCCTACATCAGCCAACCACAGCCACAAAGGTTTAATCAGTTTATCTCACAAGTCAGTAACAATGAGGGGCACAGTGATGGTCAGGGTGGTGGCCCCAGTGACCAGCTCAGGGAGTATGGCCTCCTCCACACAGCCACTGCCTGGGACAGATGCTATCAGGGCACGACCACGGCCCAGCACTTGCCCCACTCAATAAAAGGCTGCAGTGCTCTGGTGGGCTGTGCACCACACGCAGATCCTCCTGGTGAGCACTGGAGGCCAGGGTGAAAAGAGCCTCCCTGCAGCCCAGATCCAGCATGCAAGGCGCTAGATTTCTCAGCAGTTCCACAGGGAAGGCCAGTAGCCTGTCCCTGCTCTCTCGCTTGGGCAATGGGAGGCAGACTGGCAGCCTTGGGGAGGGGCAAAGCTGTGAGGGGCTCACCCCCACTTCCCAGTGCCAGGCCTGCTGTCCACGCAGAGCAGAAACGGGTTCTTCTGGGACCACTGGTCCTTCTTCCAGACGAGGCTGTGGCACTGGTAAAAAGCGAGGGAGAATGGAGCCTGGCTCTTGTGTGTACAACAGGAAATGCACATCAGGACACAGTGGGAGTCAGAGGGAGGGCACAGACCTGCCCCCCACCAGGCAGAAAATGGGCCTCCCCAAGCACAAAAGTGACCAAGTACAATTTTCAGTTGCTAAAACAAGACTAGTTTCATTTCCATGTGTAGTTATTTTCTCTTGAATAAGCAAAACCAAGCTAAGCTGCATCAGCCAACTTCATCTTGACCAAGACCTCTCAGACAGCAGACACAAGCACCCACTCCAATGTACCCCTCGGTCATCCCGAGTTCCAAGCACCCACACAATGCCCAGGATGGCTACAAAGGGAAAGCCCCATCTGGGTCCATGACCCATATGCCAGGGCAGAGGGCAGGGGGCTGTGAAGGCAATACCTGGAAGATCCGACCCCTCCCAGCATGGCCAGGAGGCAGAGCTGGGCAGGGTGACTGGGGCTACATGGGGCTTGGCCCTTCCCTGTGGCTGGCAGCCCAGATGCTGCAGTAATATGTCCCCAGGCTTCACTACAGTCACTGGCCCAGACCCCAGAATCCAGAGGCTCAACACTAAAGACATCAGCTAATACATAGCAAGATGCGTGCAAAGTTCTAGGGGAGCCCAGCAGGCGACTTCACCTGCCTCCCACTCTGGTACTGTCGACTCTGTACAAACCTCCCCTTTGTACTGTCAACTCTGGCTTCCTTTATAAGAAACTAGGAGCACTTCTAGCACATTCCTTCTTTGCCCTGCTCTCTCAAAACCACCCTGACCCCCACGGCCCCTCCTGGAAACATGGTACTCAGAAAAGCAGGGACCACCAGCGGCTGGCAAAGTGCTTGGGGAAAAAAGGAGGTGCAAAGTCAGCAAGAAAACAAAAGCCCGCTGGTCCCGCCAAGGCAGGGTGCGCCTAGTCCCGGGGAATGTTAGGGGGCGGGATCTGCAGGTCGGAGGGCTCCACGCCCCAGATCTCCGGCGCATACTCCGTGATAGTCCGGTCACTGGAGAACTTGCCCGAGCAGGCGATGTTCCTGATGACCTTCTTGGTCCACCCCTTGGGGTTCTGCAGGGAAGGAGATGAAATTAGTCTCTGGCGTCACAGGGCTAGGGGCTGCTAAGAGCATGGGATTCCAGAACTTTAGGACTGTTTCCAAATGAGCTCTGAGCCTTGGGGCTGTCCGCTGGAAGAGGAGGACATTACAATCAATTGTTCATTGAAAAGGGGACCCCACGGACCAGGAAAGCTACCACATACCTAGATACAGGAAGCAAGGAGCTGGAGAGAAGGTCCCAGCCTTGAAAATTCCTGCTAGGGCATGGCCCCCAAGATGACGATAGGGATAGCACCAGATAAGAACTGCCCAGGCAGGGGCCGGGTGCAGTGGCTCACGCCTGCAATCCCAGCACTTTGGAGGCCGAGGCGGGCGGATCACAAGGTCAGGAGATCGAGACCATCCTGGCTAACACGGTGAAACCCTGTCTCTACTAAAAAATACAAAAAATTTGCTGGTTGTGGTGGAGTGTGCCTGTAGTCCCAGCTACTCAGGAGGCTGAGGCAGGAGAAAGGCGTGAACCTTGGAGGCGGAGTTTGCAGTGAGCCGAGATCGCACCACTGCACTCCAGCCTGGGCAATAGAGCAAGACTCTGTCTCCAAAAAAAAAAAAAAAACTGTCCAGGCAGATCCAGTGCCAGCGGACATGGCCAAGCACTCTCCTTCCACCAGGGAGCCTCACAGCTGCCGCAAGCTGCAGCTTGCACCAGGCCAGGCTTTCCTCGAGGCAGCCCTGACTAAGGGAAGAGAAGGTCCCTCCCAGGGCCCTGCCCGGCACTCAGTTTCCAGGCCCCACGTTCTTTTCTTGGCCATTAGGAGCTGTTTTTTCAAGGGAGGAAGTGACAGTGACAGCTTCCCTAAAGGCATCCACAGCTGACTGATAACAAATCAGAAACACAAACCCCTCTGGCCTCGGCCAACAACCTACTCAGCTTGGGAAATAAACAATCCGACCCAACACGTCTACACAGACCCATCCAGCTGCTCCCCCAGCCTCTGGGCCCAGGAGTCTCACCCGGTACAGCTGGTCCACCTGTGCCTGGCACTGCACATAGGCTTCATAGTCTGCAAACACCTTGAACCTGGAATGGGAGAAAGGAGGCTGGGCCAGGGCAGCAGGGAGCCCTGCCCACACTGTCCCGAGGGGAGAGTCCCGGGGCAGGAGGCCAGGCACCATCCACCTGGTCCTGCCTGGAGCGAAGGGGCCCATGCAGCTGGTCAGAGCCAGGCTGCACCGGGCCCATTTGGCCACGGGGCTTCTCTGTGAGCAAGGACTTATGTCCTGGGATGGTATTTCAGGAAAACCTTATTTCAACCCAACACTCCTTTAAATAAACTGGCATTTGAAGTGCATCTTCCACACACAGGGCAGTTAGAGCTGCACATGGGAGAGGCCTCCTGGGCAGACAGTGGAGAGCCCATGGCACCTCCTCGGGGCGGGGGCACTTGCTGGGCAACGGCATCTCCATTTGCTGTCTTATCTCAAGTCTGACTGGGATTTGCCTACACAGGAAATACTGACTTGCAGTTCCTGATGTGCTGAACAAAAATGCCAGATTTATGACTCTACAAATCCATTTCTGTTCACTATCGAGTCAGAAGCACACTTCACGAAATGCAGAGTTCACAATTTTAAAAGCACTTCCATTATCACAGACCTCAGCAGGACCCAGGTTCCAGCCCAGATCCCAGCATGTGATCAGAGCCAGTGTGACTGAAGCCAATAGGTGACACAGTTATTAAAGAGCAGCAGACAAAACTAACCCAAAGGCAGCTGAAAGTGGAGGACAGGTGAATTCCCAGCCCTCGCCAGATTCAACTTTTGCCAGCAGGGTAAAGAACTGCCCTGTGCTGCAAACCTTACAAAGTCTGTAACTCTAGATAAACCATATCATGTGCTAACTTCACCGAAATAAAACACTAACTACATTATAATGTTTCATCGTTGCAAGTGAAATCCATTTTCACCACTGCCTGTCACTGGCACTGACACCTGCCCGGGTTCCGCAGCCCTTGTGCGCCCCCTACCCCACCCCAGGGAGTTCTGGGCCCATGCTCCCCCTACTGGCCTGCTGGGACATGGCTGCCCCTGGGACTTCAACCACCAGATGACACCCCCTCCTGCTCAGCACATTGGTCCACAAGGCCTGGGGGCTGGACTCTGCTGCTGTGTGTCGCTGCCCAGGGCACCCTGGCATTGCCACAGGCCATCGCAAACTCCCAGCTGGAGTCTAAGGCTCTGCCCAGTAAGGTCTCATGGGCACAGTGGAGACGTCCTGAAAGCATGGGTTTCGCTCTCCAAACAAGGTGCAATATCCAACCCACAAAGAGGACCCCTCCCTCCCTCCCTCCCAGCCGGCCAACCAGGGCGCAGTCAGTCCCACCTGTCATGATGCATCAGCATGTTCACGACATCCTTGAAGCAGTCTGGCTCCTTGGGAGAAAAAAAGCCACTGCTGATCTGGTCCACAGCCTGCTTCAGCTCGGGCAGGCGGTCATAGTACTCCCTGGCATTGTACCTGCGAGGCAATGGGCCAGAAGTCAGCAGCCAGTGCCCCAGGTGGGCCACCTTGGGGGACAAGCCACGTTGGTGCCTGGCACAGCCCCTGCCCCAGGATGGCCCTGGGAGCTCAAGGCCTGCACGGTCCAGGGCAGCAGCCAGTGGCCATGGGTGGCTATGAGGCCCTTAAGCAGGGACCTGCTCGAACAGAGATGTGAAGTCAGCCTAAAGCCAATCCCATCTGCTCCTTTGACTGTTAAAGAAATGTCATCACTAGCAGATCTGCTAGGATATACTGGCTCATGCCACATTCCTAGTGGAGAGGGCCACTCAGAACTTGGCTCACTGTGAAATCCTGGGCAGAGCTTTTGAAAAACAGACTGCCAGGGTGGCAGGAAGTGAAGTGGAGTGCCCTTGGCTGGGACCTCAAAGATGGAAAAGGAAAAACGCAAGCAAGACCAGACAGGACAAGGCAGAGCTAAGTGGGTGAGGGAAGGACGGGCAGACCTGGACATCCCAGGACGGGGCCCAGGCGGGAGAAGCTGTGTGAGGGTGCAGAAAGGGTGCATAGGCCTGTGTGCTCGGGCCAGTAAGGCACAGCTCTGACTTCAGATGGCATGTGCGGTTTCACCTGACTGCACCTGAGGCCTCACGGGCTCCCCAGCACTTCAAGACAATCAGGCAACACTGCCTTTTATTTGTAATTATTGCTTGGAATCAGGCCGGTGCCGGATTCCTCATGAATGTCCAGCTCATGAAGAACAAGGAAAGACTGAGAATCTGTCACAGACCAAATGACACTGGGGAGACCTGATGGCCACACACAGCTGTGTGCCCTGATGGGATCCTGGGATGGGAAAGACAGTAACAGAGCCTGGTAGAGTCGGAATGGAGTGTGGGCTGCAGGAGGGCCAGTGCTCCGAGCTCAGTGCAGCCAACAGAGGGGCGCGGGGAGAAGGTGGATGAAGCTCTGGGTACTGTCTTTGGGATCCCCGCTGCCCCCGCTCCCCGCCCGCACATTTAAAATGTTTCCAAAATACTATTTTTAAACTATTTGTAACAGTTACAACTTAGACTAGGGAACCTCAACAGCAGGCAAGCCCCAGATCAGAGTGCTCTGGCAGAGCGCCCCTGGCAGTGGAGATCCCGCCCAGCCCTAGCCGATTTGTGTGGGGCTGCATCCAGCCTGTGCCCCAGGGGGCGTCCCTCTAGGAGACCTTCCCCAGGGGGGAAAAGGCCTTTCCTGGAGGAGGAGCCCCTGGTTTGGACCCCACGGATTCAGCCTCAGAGCCAAGACAGCAGCAGCCCAGCATCCCCGTGACCTCACCCAGACCCCGGACCCCGTCCACTCCGTGCACCTGGAGAGAATGGTCACCCCTGCAGGCAGGCACACAGCCCTGGGCGGGCACTGACCCTGGCACACTGTGGCCTGGCCCCAAGAGCCCGGTCCAAGCAATACCCCCAGCCCAACACCCTTCATTCTCCATCCTCACGCTGCCAGGTGCCCAGGGGCACAGGAGGGGGCTCGCACCCTTTCCGGTCCAGGGCCTTGACATCCTCCACCCGCAGGCTGAAGATGAAGAGGTTCTCAGCCCCAGCCTCCTCAGCCATCTCCACGTTGGCGCCGTCCATGGTGCCAATGGTGAGGGCCCCATTGAGCATGAACTTCATGTTGCCTGTGCCCGAGGCCTCGGTGCCTGCAGTGGAGATCTGCTGCGACAGATCAGCGGCCGGGATCACTGTGGAGGGGAGCACAGGAACAGGACCCCAATGTCCTCAGTCACAAGGCTCACTGCAGGACGAGCCGGCCCATCCACCCAGGGCTGGGGCATGGAGGGACCAATGCAGTGGCCCCGCTCCAGCCCCCACTCCCGCTCCCGCTCCCGCTGCCGCTCCCACAGGGGACCAGGCTGGACACGGCTACCCGCCTCTGCAGGGCTCCCCTTCATGACTGGGGCAGCCTTGAGGCAGAGGGTCCAAGATGGAGGCTCCTGAGGAGCCCCCCAGGTGGCAAAGGATCTCTGCACCAAAACCTTCCCAAAACCAGGACTAGCCAAGGAGCCAGTCCTGGCTCGCTGATGATGTCACTCCCTGGGTCCCCGCGACCTTGATCAGCCCCAGTAGCTCCCTGGATCCTTTCAGGAGGAATGTAGAATTGCATAGAGCCAGAGGGCTGGAGAGGCTGAGGGGCGGCGACCTCGTGGGCACCAGCAGCTGCCAGATGCCACGGCCCTGCGCTTTCTCTGTGCCTGTCCCTCGGGACTGGCCACTGCTCCCAGGCACACTGTGACTGCACACAGTGACTATACAACCTGCTCTCCGCCCTCATCTCGGGCTGCAGCCCAGCCACAGCAACAGTGCTGGGGAGAACAGGGCCCTGAAGCCAGCACCAGGCTCCAGACCAGGCGCCCAAAGGCCTGCTCTAAAGATGGGCAAGAGTCAGCTGGCCCCAAAGACACATGAGGGAAGCCTCAGGCAGCGCAGGAGAGAGGAGACGCTTCGGTCAGAGGAGCAGGGAAGGAAGAGCCACGCCACTGGAGTTCCTGGCCAAGTCGGAGGCAAGCCGGCCCATGAGTGCCTCAAGGGACCTCGCCGGCCAGGCACCACTAAAGAGAGGGAGCGACATGGACACCAAGGCAGCAGCCAGGCCACAGGGACGGTGCCCAGGGACCCCCCTCCACCACTGAGTTTGCAAGACAACAGCGGATCAGCCCTCTCACCTACACCATGGCAGCCTGGGAAGTCCAGGCGGCTTGAACTAGGGGGGTGCCCTTGGCCCTCGGCGGCAGGAGGGGAGCACGAGAAGGCCAGGCTCAGATCTCCCACCATCTGGTGGGCAAATCACTTTCCTACCCAGAAGGGCCCATAGGGGTGGGAACCGATGGGCTCCAAGGCATGTGGCAGCGCATCCCAGGGTCTCCCCAGGACCGGCCCAGGCTGCCCTCAGGAAGCACAGATGAGGCAGGTGCTGCCACCTGAGAACAGTGGTGGGCCCAAGAGCAGGCAGGCAGTGAGGAGCAAGGATGTGGGCGGAGGAGGGGCAGCGGGGTTGGGGGAAGCTGTGGGCCCACACCCCCACTGGCCTGGTGCATGTCCTGCCAGCAGAGGGGCCCAGGGCAGAAGGCATGGCTGATGGGCAGGAGGAAAGGGCAGGGGAGGGAGGGTACAGAGGGCAGGCCAGGAAGGCACGGCAGTGAGGGTGCCCAGATGGGGGATGATACTGCCTGTGACATGCAAGGTGCCCCGGGACGCACTGAGTACTCCACACTGCACAGGGAGCACTCCCCAAAGCCGTTCCCTGCTCGCCTGCCGCCCGGTTGGTGAGGTCTGGGTGTCCAGGCAGAGCTGAACCGGCTGAGGATGAAAGGCCCGGGGGCCGGTACAGTGCCCGTTCCTGGGCAGGGGTGAGTTTTCTGTCTGACACAGGCTTCCAGAGTTACCTTTCTTAGCCAAGGACACGCGGTAGTTCTCCAGGAAGATTACTTTCAACCTGTCACCCGCAACTGGGTCATGATTGACGACGTCGCCAATGGATGTGACCAACTTGATGATCAGCTTGGCCATGTGGTAACCGGGCGCTGCCTGGAGAGGGGTGAAGGTTTTTAGCATAAACGCCTTGTTCGGGCCCTCGGAAGCACTCCTGGTTCCTGGGGTCTGTAGGAGGGTGAGGCCAGAGCCACAGGAGCCTGCCGCCGGGAGAGTCAGTAGAGGAGCTGGGGAGGCCGCCCTGGCCCCAAGGCCTCAGCCTCTGCTGAGCGCTCAGGATGGTGGCCACCTCACCACATCCAGAAACGTGTCTGCCTCAAGTCTGGTTTTCTGGTTGTTGTCAGGTTTTCAGAAATCACAACATAAAAGAGACCAGGATTTCTAGAGCTGCCGACTGTCAGGACACAGAGAACTGTCCCTAGGGACATACTGGGACACACTAGAGGGACACATTCAGAGCGAGCCAGGCTACGGCGGACAGACAACCCGATGTCTGTAACAGACAGACCGTGGGGAAAACCTACAGAGAACCGAGACACCACGGCAAGTCTAACCGAGAACTCACTGGGCTCTCCCTCAGACCAACTTTTAGAAATATGTCACTTCACAAAGACGACTGGGCCAGGGACCCATGAGGTATCCGAGTGAACATTTCACGACACAGAGGACTCCTGTCCAGTGCTTTAGGTGTGACGGATGGTGGGTGGTACTGTGTGGTGATGTTTCAGGCTACTCCTATTGTGGTTCTGGTGGAAAACATCATTTTATGAAGAGGAATGCTGACGTATGTAAGACTGAAGAGCTAGAGTGGCTGCTGTTTACTGGGAAATGCTTCAGCTAGTGTGAGGGATAGGCTTATGGTTTTGCTACAGTTCTTCCTGCTTTTCTCTAGGTTCAGATGTTTCTTTTTTTTTTTTTTTTTTTTGTGCTGAGACAGGGTCTGGCTCTGTTGTCCAGGCTGGAGTGCAGCGGTGCAATCACAGCTCACTGTAGCCTCAATCACCCAGGACAATCGATCCTCCTACCTCAGCCTCCCAAGTAACTGGGACTACAGACATGCACCACCACACCCAGCTAATTTTTGCATTTTTTTGTAAAGATGGGGTTTCACCACATTGTCCAGGCTGGTCTGGAACTCCTGGGCTCATGCAATCCACCCACCTCGGCTCCCAAAGTGCTGGGATTACAGGCGTGAGACACCGTGCCCGGCCTAAAATTTTCATAATAACATTTAAAACTTTTTCAAACTCCGTATCTCTATAGACTTCACATACTGAAATACTGACAAATAAAATGATGCAATTCCAAAAGTTGCTTCAAAAACAGCAGGTGACAAGAGTGGACAGAGACCAAATGGGGTGTGCCAGGAGATGGTGGAACCCTGAGAAGTGCCCGCCCCTCTGACCAGCTTCCCACTCGCTGAAGGCTGGGAGAGGGTGTCCTTCAGGCTGCACACAGGCACCAGCACCCCCAGGCCCCAGCCTTGCCATGAAGAGCTGGGGTGCCTCACACAGTCCAGACTCACTTAGGGCCACTGCTCCAGCAGGACCCTCCTAAGGACACTGCACCCCACGGCAGCCCCACAGTTCTGGATAAAGACCAAGCTACTAGGGAAACATGGCAGGAGGTGGGGACACTGGCCGCAGAGGGCTGATGAGTATGACGATGTGACCTGGGACTCGATGACAGCACATCTAGGACTCTGAAAGTATGTGTCATAGTAAATAAAGTGAACTGAAAGCAGGCAATGCTCAGGGCATGTGCAGGTGATGAAGCAGCCACAGCGTCCTGTGCCCAGTGGGCACCATGCAATCCTATGGGCACAAAGAGAAAGGACACCGCCCCCTCTGAGATGGGCACCAGCAAGCCCACTGGGGACTGGCCCTCTAGGCTGAGGACCCCCTCCGGTGAGCTGGGCAGGGAGGCTTCCATCCCATTCTGACCCTCTACAGGGTCCCCGCCCCCACAGGCACACCACTAGGGCCGGTGACTGCTGGGCACCCAGCTCCTCAGTATGGCTGTGGCACCACGAGAAGCATGCAGGCTGCCCACCCACTGTCCCTGGACCAAACATCACAGAGAGGACTGCAGAGGACGTCACTCACCTTGCCCCCAATCATAACAGTCCTGGGCACAAAGGCCTTGGCCGGGTCTCTCTTGATTCCTGCAGGACACACGGAAGAGACTCACACAAGGCACCGGGAGCCGGACAAGCCCCTGCCGGGGCCCAGCAACATCAGAGGCCGACCCTGAGGCAGGACAGGCAGGCTCCGCCGTGAGTGTGCTTCAAGCCCCAGTGACACGGGCGGCAGCGGCACAGGGCCACTGGCCACCCACTCCCCACCCACCAGG